>NC_042618.1:360693675-362050320 GCF_901001135.1 Rhinatrema bivittatum
CTTCCCCTCCCTTCCCCTATCTACCCCACCCCCCAGCCCTACCTAAATCCCCTCCCTACCTTTGTTGGGCAAGTTACGCCTGCTTGAAGCAGGCGTAACTTGCGCGCGCCACCCTGGCATCCCCGGCACAGGCCGCAGTGCCGGGGGACTCGGGACCGCCCTCCCGGCCCGCCCCCAAACCGTCACCACGCCCCCCGGACCCACCCTGGACCGCCCCTGCCCCAGACACGCCCCATCCCGCCCCTTTTAGGAAGCCCTGGGACTTACGCACATCCTGGGGCTTTGCGCGCACCAGTGGCCTATGCAAAATAGGCGTGCCGGTGTGCGAGTGGCCTGCGTGCGTAAATCCGGGAAATTTACGCATGCAGGGGGGTAGATTTTCAAAGGGGTACGTGCGTACCCCCCGAAAACCTACCCCAAACCCCCCTGCGCGCGCCGAGCTATTTTGCATAGGCTTGGCGGAGTGCGCAAGCCCCGGGACGCGTGTAAGGCTTGCATGGAGGGGCGTGTCAGGGACGTGTTGGGGGCGTGCCGCGAGTGATGCGGCGTTTCGGGGGCGTGCCGTGAGTGACGCTGTGTTTCGGGGGCGGGTCTGGGGGCATGGCGCCGGCCTGGGGGCGTGGTCGAGGCCTCCGGACCAGCCCCGGGTCGGGTGGGTGATGGCGCGCCAGCAGATTTACGCATGCTTTCCGCAAGCATAAATCTGCCAACAAAGGTAGGGGGGGGTTTAGATAGGTCCGGGGGGGGGGGTTAGGTAGGGGAAGGGAGGGGAAGGTGAGGGGAGGCGGAAGGAAAGTTCCCTCCGAGGCCGCTCCGATTTCGGAGCGGCCTCGGAGGGAACAGGCAGCGCACGCTGGGCTCGGGCGCGCAGGTTGCACAAATATGCACCCCCTTGCGCGCGCCGACCCCGGATTTTATAAGATACATGCGGCTACGTGCGTATCTTATAAAACCAGCGTACTTTTGTTCGCGCATGGTGCACGAACAAAAGTACGCCCGCGCGTACATTTATAAAATCTACCCAGGGTTTTAAAATCTACCCCATAATGAACAACCAGTTCTTTCAGTTAAGCTTGGAGAGCTCATGTTGTATTCTTATAGGGGTATATTGTCAACTGTTAAAGAGTGATGAATACAACAAACTCAACATGAGGAAAATTAAATGTCACAACACATCTTGCTTCATTTCTTCATTGCAGAAACTAGAATATCCCTGCATTGTAGCAAAATGTGATATATTAGTTGCCTTTAAAAAGACTGTAACTGAGGATCAAAGAGAAACCAGTTAACCAATGCATGTGCCAAGGGAACCTTTTACACACTTGATTAACAGGTCATCAAAATCTATAATTTGTTACTAAGTCAGATCATGTGGTGATTTGTAATATTCTTTTGGGTGATTGTAATGTCCATAAACGTGCAAAAGTGAAAGTTGGGCCAAGGTGCGGAAACACTGTAAACCAAAATCTAGCAACAATGCAGGTGGTAACCTGCCTCATCCACAAATAGATCCTTTACAAACTAGTCCTGGCAAACGGAAATGTTTTTTTGGGTATTGCTTACATGATTATATACATTTATTTTTGTCTTGTTAAAAATATATTTGTGGCTCAGCTTGTTGGCTCTATGGCAGTGCTAAATGATGCCATGTTGGAGACCTGATTCAATTCCCAATTCTGTCGTCTGCTCTTTGTGCCAACAGGGGCTGGAAATAGTGTAGCCACAGTGTTAGGGGAAGGAAAGCTCAGCGATCACATAACAGTGATACATACGAGTGAATATTCAAAACATTTATGCAGTTAAAATCGGCTTTTAACTACATAATTATTGCTATTTAAAATCTTCCCTTTTGTCCAAGTACATTTTGTCTGAACAAAATTGCTGTGCAGACAAAATTTAACCGGACAAAAGGGGGTCAGGTTAAAGGAATGCCAGGAGAGGGCTTTGAATTTAGGTAAATAGCATGATATTATTCAGCACTATCCGGCTAAATTTGTTCAGATAACACCATTTGCATAAATAGCTGAAATAAATCTGACTGCACAGATTTTTATATTGTCGTTTTTATCCAGATATTCAGCCGCACTCTTTGTCCAGATAAAACCTGCTAAATATCTGGAGAAAGTTAAGTGGACAACCTTTGCTGCTTACGATGACTTGGCTAGATATGAGGGGAAAGAGGAATGCCCTTTTTAATGGGGCTTATGCATTAACCGCTAGATTTATCAAAATGCTATAAATATATTGGAAATAGTGCCCACAATAAAAAAAGGGGTGTGGTTAGGCTTTTTACCCTAGTTATTCTTCTCATCCATTATAATGACTACAAATCTTTAGTGATGTCAGTATTACTATGAATAACTCAGAATGTTTCTGTAATACCCCCCCCCCGAACAGCCCATACAAAACCCAGCCTGATTCAAACTGCCCCTCTACAGTAGTAAATATATAGAGAGTGTCAGACTGACTCTATACAGAGTGCACTCCTTCTCTCTCTCCTTCTCTTCCCATGTGCTAAAAATACTTTCGGCATAACGCAAAGCCCTATCCCAAAATGATAAATGACCCTGTAAAATTTCTTACTGAGAAAGTTTTTAGCGTGCTTCTGTATAAAACGTTTTGGCATGCATATTATAAACAATTTAGGGAACAATATTTAAAAGCTTTTACCCCAGTAAAGGTATGCTTGTTGGCATAAAATCGGGATTTGAAAATTGCCTTCCCTCAATAAATGTGGATAAAAGTCTATGCCACTGGATGACAACACATGTACGTTTAGCCACACTGAAAGTGGCAGTGCTGAAGAAGGATTGGGGTGGGCACAGAAAAGTGCATGCAGGGATTTCATTTTGAAATTCAAATCTATACTTTAGGGTTCATATTTGCATCTGTTCCACTGCAGGGGCAAAATAAGGAGGTCATTTGTATCCATGATGTGAGCACTGGCCTGAAACGTAGCTTGTAGGATCTTGGGGTACAAGCTCTTTGTGGGCTCTGATTATTGCTGTTTTAATGTACATACTGAAACACCACTTAAAGGGCTAAGAACTAAATTTTGGTGTGTATTCAAAATATCCTCCATGAACACTATTAGCATACACACTAACCCATAAAACTAGCTCCTAAGTGCTAATAGTGGCTTGTGCTAAATGGTGTGTACATGTAGGACTGCTCATGCATCTAGACCATAGGAGAGAAGGTGAAAAAAGAGAAGAGACTTGCAGGAGAGTAAAAATCAAACCAAAGGTACAGTCTCAGAGGTCTACCAAGGAGAAGAAGAACTGGCATCAGATGGTAGGGATGTGAATTATTTTTCTAACAAATTGAAATATCGTATGATATTTCTAAATTCATTAGAAATCGGTTAAAAGGGAGGGCTGTGACGTCAGCGAGTGGAATGGCAGCTTGAGCTCCCGTCCACCACAAGCTTTTATTGCTAAAATCGCCAGCCATCCCCACTCCAACGAGGAACTAAGCAGTGATCCGAAATTGCTATAGCCCAACGGCATGTATCAGAAGAAGAGGGGACCTGATTTATGCCGATTCTCCTATTTAAAAGCAAGTGGAGATACTGAAGGCCCCGGCAGCGGGATGGGCCAAGAAATGGCAGCCTTGTCGGAAGATGATTCAGACTCCCAAATAGAAGAGCAGGGCACCTCAGTGTCCGATGTGCCTACACGAGTGGAATTTAGACGATGGTTCAGCAAGCTCCGGAAAGACATGAAGGAGAACAGAAAAGAGTTGCTTGAGTGGATGGCTGAATTGAAAGAAATCGGTTAAAAGAAAGAAACGATCAATTTTACCCCCAATTTTTCATAAAAATCATTATTCGGGTTAGTGCGCGCTAACAAAAAAAAACGTTTATTTTTGTTACTTTTTGTTATTTTTTGCTATTTTTCTTAGTGCACGCTAACTCCCGTTAGCACGCACTAACCAAAAAAAATGATTTTTCACTAAAAAAAAAAAAATGGGGAAACACGGGAAAACGATTTGATCCCGAAAGCGGGAACGATCGGGCACCCGATTCACATCCCTATCAGATGGTGCCTCAGCCAGCCCTGGCACAACCATCTCATTGATGCCAAAGAAGGAAATCTAATGGCATCTGCCATTCCCCCTACTGTGAGCATTCTTTAGTGTGTTGGGGGGGGGGATGGGGGGCCCATTGATAGTTGTTTATACTGAAACCTCAGAATGCCTGCAGTTGTCTTTGGACATCTACAACAGCAATGGCCACATTGAGGCTACTGACAACACCAACATATGCCACATCCCCGGAAGTTATTCACACCCTCCTCATGCTTGCCACACAGGAACAGCCATCTCAGGTAGTCAATAACCTAAAGGTAGGCTGGAGAGGGGTGTCCAACCTTGGTGGGAAGAGGCTGCCTTCTGACCAACATTCCTAATTTCTGCTCAATTTATTCCCCTAGTGACTTATGGCTGTACTGCTCCAGCTTTATTTCCACTGCAGTATCTCTCTTTGAGACTGTTTATGCAATCTGAGATCATGCAGGACAAAAAGCACATACACTGCAATGTTTGAGCACAATTATGGCATTCAATTGCATCTTGTGGGATGGGCTTTTATTTACCAGCACACGCTTCCCCGGGACAGCATTTAATGACTCTGTCCTGGCCCGCCCCCCCCCCCTGCCCCCCCTTCCCTGCTCTAAGTCTGCCCCTTTTCTTGGCTGAAAGCCACGATGCTGGCATTAGCCAACATTTCGCCTAATGGCTGCCAGTGATTTATCCACCGTGAAGAAGTGTGGACAATTGTAGCGACTAAAAAAATTGCTTTGAAACAGCCATTGGGCGAACGTTGGCTAACGTTGGCATCGGGGCTTTCACAACTTCTAGGAACTTAACTATGTGGCTGAAGGATTTGAGTTGATACATTGCGACAACAAGATAAGTTTTTTGTTTTTTTTTAATTCTAGTAATGGACAATTGAATATGCAGCCTAATAGCAGCTGGCTTAACAGCTATTTGATTTAAAATTTGAGATCACATACAATGACCACATGACAAGTTACTTTTTGGGGCAGATTTTCAAAGGGTTACATGCGTAACTTACACGCGTAACCCTGAAAATCTGTCCCTGTGCGCACTGAGCCTATTTTGCATAGGTTCGGCAACGCGCACAAGCCCCGGGACATGCATATGGGGCGGGAAGGGGGCGGAGAATGGTTGGGTGCCAGTCCGGGGGGCGGGACCGAGGCCTCCAGCACAGCAGCTGTGCCGGGGGTTTGCGCACCGGCACTTGGCCGGCGTGCGTAAGTTATGCCTGCCCAGAGGCAGGCATAAATCACTAAATAAAGGTGGGGGGGATTTAGGTAGGGCTGGGGGGTGGGTTAGATAGGGGAAGGGAGGGGAAGGTGGAGGGGGCGGAAGGAAAGTTCCCTCTGAGGCTGCTCCGATTTTGGAGCAGCCTTGGAGGGAACAGGGAAAGCCATCAGGGCTCCCCTAGGGCTCAGTACGCACAAGGTGCACAAGTGTGCACCCCCTTGCGCGCGCCAACCCCAGATTTTATAACATCCACGCAGCTGCATGCGCATGTTATAAAATCGGGCGTAGATTTGTGTGCGCTGGGCTGCGAACTCAAATCTACGCCCACGCGCATGTTATAAAATGAATAATTAAAAAAGAAATTTTGGAAATTGAATACATAAGATTTTTGATGACAGAGATGTAATACAAGAATTAAAAGTGGAGGTTTTTCAAGACCTGTGACTGAATTACCCATTGATATGCTTGTTGTATTCCACAGAGAAAAATGCATACATGGTTCTGAGGTCTTTTTCCTCCCTTTTCAAAGTATTCCTTGATGAATATTAATTCAGTTTTGAAGAAGTTGTGAAAGCAATTTATAATTTTCGTTTACCTTTTAATACATACATGCTGATGTTTTTTCAGACTAGTTTAGTGTGCATACTAGCATTAGCATATAGACTCCTAATCTCTCTTTTTTTGTATCATGATTTTGACTTATTGCTCTAGAATTCAATGAAGAAACCAGATTGTAGGAATATTGTGGACTGATTTTGAAACCAGAACTAATTTATTTGTTGTGCTTTTTTTTGCAGGTCCCAGAAGCCATAAGGAAATGCCAGCGTGCCGGCATCACTGTGCGCATGGTCACGGGAGACAATATCAATACAGCTCGTGCCATCGCAATAAAGTGTGGAATTATTCATCCAGGGGAAGACTTCCTCTGCATAGAAGGAAAAGAATTTAACAGAAGGATCCGAAATGAGAAGGGAGAGGTGAGCTGTGTTTTCTTTTGATTTTGATTGGATTTTTTTTATATTTATCATTGTAACATGCTTTGTTGTTTGTGATGAGAAGTGTATATTCACATTTTTACTAAATGAAGAAATAAACGCATAATCTAGTATACATGCATTCACATCAGAATGATGAACTAAACAAAGTAAAGTCTAAATGGGTCCAGGTGAGGATATCCAATCAAAATGCATTGATGAAATAATTCTTGAATAGCTGTATAAAAGGGACCATAGAAAGAAATGCAAATACATGATAAATAACATGCAGTTAGAATCTAGAAATTTTATCCATCAAACCTACAAAACTAAAGTCAGGTTAAGTAAAAGACCTGAGGAAAAGAGTGCAAGCCAACACATCAGAGATTAGCAATACCACATTTCTCTATGCTTCTGAGATTTTCCCTATATAAAACAACGAGTTCTTTTTTTTTTTTTTTTTAGAGGTTGTAGGTTTTGTCAGAGCAATGCTGGCTACTGGAGATGTGTATCTTTTTGTTTTTTCGTTTCGTGGTTTGGTTTGGGCCACTCATGGATAATTTTGTTTTTTCTGCGGTTTGGGATTTTTTTTTTCGTAGTTCCTGAATCTTGTGTTAGTGCGCACTAACTCCCCTTTGTGCGCACTAAAACAAAATACAAAGTTTTCTGAAACTTTGGAAAAATTGTGTTCATTTTAAAGTGCTCCTGAAATTGAAATTGCCTAATTCGTTTAAAATGAATGTACATCTCTACTGGCTAGTAGGAAGTAAGAGTTGAGTCCTCCAGCCATTCAGCTTTGGGCATGTTTGGGAGATTCTGGGGTGGTGTAAGTGTAAGTGATATTTAAATTTGTTTTTAGGAGGAGTGGAAGGGAGAATCATGGAGCTGTGGCGGGGTGAATATTTCTTAAATTTAACTTCAGAACAGGTGGAAGGGGAGAATTGGGGGGCTATGAGGATTATTTCTTTAAGTTGACATTGGGGCAGATGGGAAATAGGATCACAGAGACCTGATTTTCACTTAATTTTGGATCAGGATGGGAAGAGGGAGGCAGAGCTCTCCAACTTGTGGGATGGTTCTAATAACGGTAGAACTTAGTGAGTGCTAGGCAGCTAAATTTAGGCAACAGTTTAGAAATAAGGCAGAGTAACCTAAATCTAAGGGACTATATTTTAGCACTAATATTAAGAGAATTTTCAATCAGAAACAAAGGTCCAGGGAGGATAACTTTAAAATGAGTGAACACTCACCCATCTGCATTCATATGTGGGCACAAGCATACATGTGCTAGTATTTGGTATCGATTGTGCACATGAATATACATTATACAAAATACGTCTCTTCATGTATATGTGTGCCCCTAATTGTAAGCACTTGCACAAAGAAATGATATTAGCATATTTTCCTTAGCATTTGTCAGCCTTTACACACGCAGGTCAGCAATAATTTGTAACATGTGCGTGTGCAGAAAATGACCAGTTTTACAAATTAGTCTACCAGTTTGCCCAGTCAATCTCTAGGCATCAAAACCATCCTAGTTATTCAGCCTGCACTCTCCCCAATTTACTGAGACCCTTCACCCAGTCAGTAAACAGTTATAAAGTGGGCTATTCTGACTTACACCTGATAAATAGCAGAAGTAAATGAGCACAGATACCAGCTGTACATGTGCTGCTAGCACTGGTTGTAAAATAGCAACTTATGGGGCCGATTTTAATTCCTACGTGCGGGGTACATTTGTGCGCGCTTCCCAGTGCGCACAAATGTACACCTGATTTTATAAGATGCGTGCGCTGCCGCATGCGTGTTATAAAATCCGGGGTCGGCGCACAAGGGGGTGCACACATCTGCACCTTGCACGCACCGAGCCCAAGGGGAGCCCCGATGGCTTTCCCCCCGTTCCCTCCAAGGCCGCTCCGAAATCGGAGCGGCCTTGGAGGGAACTTTTTTTTAGCTCCCCCCCACCTTTCCCTCCCTTCTCCTAACCACCCCCCAGCCCTACCTAAATCCCCCCCTACCTTATTTCTTCCAGTTATGCCTGCCTCTGGAAGCCGTAACATTGCGCGCGCCGGCCGGCTACCGGCACCAACCCCCGGGGCTTCCAAAAATGGGCAGCCTGTGCCGGGGGTTGCCTGCCTCTTTGATCACAAAATTCATCAAAAGCAGGTTTGCCATGGGTACAAAGTATGGCCCTGATGCAATAAAGTGTGATCAGTTGTGCATGCGTTTTTGTGCATGCAACTTTACTGCCAGTGTAGCAAGGAGATTAGTATACAAAAAACTGCACACAAATTATTGCTCCTTAATAAAATTCCCATGTTAATAAAAGCATTAGCTATTACTCTTCAATGCAAAGAGGATGAAAACTCATTTTTCTTAACACTGGGAATTTAACTCCTGGTCCAAGGTGGTAAAGTTTCTTTGGCTAATGTTAGTCTACGAGGCTGAACCCGGATTTTGTGAAATGGGGCTTCTGTACTCATTATTTATGAGTATAAAACATGATTTGTTTGCATTGTGATTTGTGTTTCTAAAAGCTCTGTGCTCAAAATGTGAGCATAAAAGTGGTCCTCACAAAACGGTAACTTTAAAACCGGCACACAGGCACACATTTGCTTGCTTGCATCGACCTGCAGTCAGGGTTGCGACTATTTTATAACTTGCACGTGTATATGCATGCATGTTATAAAATAGACTGGCCGGGCGCACGTGTGCCAAATTTTAAGTGGGTGCGCAAGGGTATGGGATTTTAAAAGGAGCGCGTGCTCAAGCCATTCCCAGTTTACCAGTTCGTCCACCTGTTCACCCAGTTAACAGCTAGGGCCTCCAACTCCCCCTTGTTTGATAGCCTACACTCCCCCAGTTACCTCTTACCCTTTAAAACCCTCAGAAACGGCTTGATCCTTTTAGTTTATGGCTTACACATCATCCATAGCAGAAGTAAAGTTACGCAGCAGGGACCCTTGACACATGTCGGGGTGTGTAAGTATTTATCCGCGCATCTCTTGGCCAGGCCCCAATACGCCCATGCCCCGCCCCACCCAGATCACACCTACACCCTGCCCCTTTTTGAAAATTTTTTAGATGTGTGCACACGTATCTGGGTGCTTTTCAAAATTCGGTCGGCGCTCACAAGCCCGACTTATTCACACATGCCACAATTGATGCTCACGCCAGGCTTTTAAAATTCACCTTAAAGCACGAATTAGGAGCATAAATTGTGTATGAAAAAAATTGTGCACACAAAACATGATTTGTAGGACTTACTTTCCTAAATTGGGATTTATGTGCGCAAGTTGGTATATTTTAAAACATGTTCCTCAAGGAAATTGCCAGTTTAACCAATTGGTCCACCAGTTCACCCAGTCCTTCTCCAGGTTATCAAGATGATCCTGGTTCTTCAGCCTGAACCTCCCCATTCATCCAGATCTCCTACCCAGTCAGTACTACACCATAACATATCTAATTTTTTTATACCAGATAATTAGCAGATTTTAAAATATACAAGTATATACTTGTATAAAAATATACAAGTTGGCAAATTTATGTGCATATGTGTCTTTTAAGATAGCAACATGTGCATAAATGTTGGTCTCACCCTGGAATACAACTAGAATGCCCTATTTTTACATGCATAAATGTGCGTGTGAAAGTGAAAATATGCATGTATTTTGAACTTTTATAAAATACAGAACATGCGAGGCTACTTATGCGTGTAACGTTTTGAAAATTCATCCCTTAGTGTTTATAACTTACTGTATAAATGGTATACTCTAGCTTACAGCTTCCCAAACCTCTCCTTGTGATGCATAATCAGCCAGGTTTTCAGGATATCCATAATGAAGATGCAGGAGACAAATATGCATACACTGGGGTAGATTTTTAAAGTTGTGCGCGGGCGTAGATTTGTTCGCGCAACCCGGCATGAACAAATCTATGCCCGATTTTATAACATGCGTGCACTGCCACGTGCATGTTTAAAATCCAGGGTCGGCGCATGCAGGGCCAAGCAGCTTGTGCCTCCATTCCCTCCGAGACCGTTCCGAAATCGGAGCGGCCTCGGAGGCAACTTTTTTTCTGGCCCCCCCCCCCCACCTTCCCCTCCCTTCCCTTACCTAACCCACCCCCAGCCCTAACTAAATTCCCCCCCTATCTTTGTTCAGAAAGTTACGCCTGCCATATTCATTGTGGATATCCTGAAAACTCAACTGGATGTGGGGTAACCAAAACAGATTTGAGAAGCCCTGCGCTAGCCTTAACAGAGAAAGCTGCATATTATTATTCTTGTTTGATTCCTTTTTTTTATGAAATTGAAAATAAAAAGCTTATATGTTAGAATAAAGGGACTGTACTTCATGAGGTCCCTATTCAGACAAAGTCCAGCTAGCAAAGTTAGCCAGAGAAACTTATCTGGCTAAGTATGGAGGTATATTCAATATTGAATCTACACTACTGAATATAGCAACCAGGGATGTGAATCGTTTTAGGACGATTAAAATTATCGTCCGATAATTTTAATATCGTCTTAAACCGTTATGGAACACAATACAATACAGATTCTAACGATTTATCGTTATAAATCGTTAGAATCGTGAGCCGGCACACTAAAACCCCCTAAAACCCACCCCCGACCCTTTAAATTAAATCCCCCACCCTCCCGAACCCCCCCCCAAATAACTTAAATAACCTGCGGGTCCAGCGGCGGTCCGGAACGGCAGCGGTCTGGAACGGGCTCCTGCTCCTGAATCTTGTCGTCTTCAGCCGGCGCCATTTTCCAAAATGGCGCCGAAAAATGGCGGTGGCCATAGACGAAAAAGATTGGACGGCAGGAGGTCCTTCCGGACCCCCGCTGGACTTTTGGCAAGTCTCGTGGGGGTCAGGAGGCCCCCACAAGCTGGCCAAAAGTTCCTGGAGGTCCAGCGGGGGTCAGGGAGCGATTTCCCGCCGCGAATCGTTTTCGTACGGAAAATGGCGCCGGCAGGAGATCGACTGCAGGAGGTCGTTCAGCGAGGCGCCGGAACCCTCGCTGAACGACCTCCTGCAGTCGATCTCCTGCCGGCGCCATTTTCCGTACGAAAACGATTCGCGGCGGGAAATCGCTCCCTGACCCCCGCTGGACCTCCAGGAACTTTTGGCCAGCTTGTGGGGGGCCTCCTGACCCCCACGAGACTTGCCAAAAGTCCAGCGGGGGTCCGGAAGGACCTCCTGCCGTCCAATCTTTTTCGTCTATGGCCGCCGCCATTTTTCGGCGCCATGTTGGAAAATGGCGCCGGCTGAAGACGACAAGATTCAGGAGCAGGAGCCCGTTCCGGACCGCCGCTGGACCCGCAGGTTATTTAAGTTATTTGGGGGGGGTTCGGGAGGGTGGGGGATTTAATTTAAAGGGTCGGGGTGGGTTTTAGGGGGTTTTAATGTGCCGGTTTTTCGATTTTTCGATTTTTAACGATTTTTCACGATATTTTACCCCCCCAAACGGCAACAATACGATTCCCTCCCCCTCCCAGCCGAAATCGATCGTTAAGACGATCGAGGACACGATTCACATCCCTAATAGCAACTATCTTAAAGTTAGCCGCCTAACTTTAGCCTCCTAACTTTAGCACAGCTGTTTTGCCTGATTGGACAGCTGGCTAAGTCATCTGGTTAACTGTGAATATCCTCCCAGTTACACCCCTGGAACACCCTGAACTTAGGCCAGGATTCATCATTCTGTGCGGAATGATGATGCCTGTGCTAAAGGGGGCGGGGGCGAAGGGGGGGGGGGGCGGGCAATAGCACTCAGCCGATCGCACCACGGTGGTGCGATTTCACCTGCCATGGTGTGGCTGGCTGCAGGCTATTGTGGGCATAGCACCACCGTAAAAGGTGGTGCTACCCATGCTACTGCCGGCGATAATGTTCGAAACATTATCGCCGGCATCGGTTGCTGCCGCCAACTCCTCCCTAACTCCGCCCTGACTCCTCCCCTCCCCTAATTTTAATGTTACCACTGCGAAAAGGCCCGTTTTGCGTGCGATAAGAGCTTTTTCACATGCGATAGGGCCTTATCGCTTGTATTAGGCCCTAAAGCATGCGATGCCATTAGAAAATAACCCCCTTAGCTGACTAAATTCTATCTGGTTATCTTATTAGCTGGCTAAAATTTAGCCAGATAAATGCACAATATACATATAGCTAGGTAACTTCTGAATTAGCCAGCTAAATGCTTTTGAATATGGACCTCCATATGTCCAGATAAATGAAGCTTGACCGATGTGCTGCAAATGCGCTGTAGAGAGCAGCTCTACCGCGCATGCGCGGGCGAGCACATCGGTCAGAGCTTGCCTGTAACAAAAATGGCGCTGGAAGGAGCAGTAGCAGCGGTGGCGGCGGCGCGCACGCGAGGGAGGGAGGGACCTCCCCCGGATATCTTCCGTTTGTGCCATCCGAAGGGGTTGTGAATGAGCTGAGAGGGGGAGTGACTGAGAGGAGGGGGGAGTGACTGAGGGGAGGGGGGGAGGGAGTGACTGAGGAAAGGAGGGAGGGAGGAGAGAGGGAGGGGAGGGGGAAGGTGAGAGGGAGGGAGGGAGAGTAGAGGAGGAGGGGAGAATGAGGGGGAGGGGGAAGGAAATGGACCAAAAAAAAACATTTTAATGTAGCCCGTTATTACGGGTTTAACGGCTAGTATGTCCAGATTATATGGTAATTACAATAGTTTTCTTATTTACTTTCTAGATTGAGCAAGAAAGAATTGACAAGATCTGGCCAAAGCTTCGAGTGCTGGCTCGTTCATCTCCTACTGACAAACATACTTTGGTAAAAGGTATGTAATTTTTGTACAGTTCTTAAAATTTCACAAGGGTGAAAGGTGTCATCTCCATTGAAATTAGTGTAATCAAGTTGCATACAGTGCAGCATATCTCTAGGTTTCTCCACAGTTTTAATGATGTTAAAATCTACCACAAACAACTAAACTAGATCTAGTCCCTAGGAATGTTTGTATTAGACACAAAATTAAAAAAAAAAAAAAAGCCTTATGAAACAGAAACCTTGATTTCAATTCTTGCTTCTCACTGGAATATAAAGGTATAGGTCTTCTGAAGCTTGTTTATTAGACTGCAGAATAGGCATGCAAAAGGGCTAGTAATGCATCAAATATGTTTCCAAAGATATAAGTTAAGCCTCTTAAGTTGGCCAGTGAAATGCAGATGTCTAAAAAAAAAATAACCTTGAAATAGGATAAACTGAGCTAATTTTCAGTGTCTTAGATGCCTTCATCAGACATGTGATTACTAAATTACTGCACAAAGTATTTAAGTGTCTATTTAGGCACCCCATTTTGGTATTTAATCTGATATTCAAATAGAGCTTTAGAAATGTAATGCTGATTTCAAAATTGGTCCTTTGTTTTCTTGTGCACAAACTTTCTCATAAAACACTGCTTATCTTAGACTAATTAGCCCTAGAGTCAATTGAATGTCCGTGGAATTTCAAATACTTCATTTTAACTTCTGTGCTAGTTTTGAATCTTAACTTCTTAGTCCTGTGAAGTGCACCTAAATCACGTAGGGTCACAGATGCGAGCTCTGCCACTTTCTGATATAGTTGACAGCAAGGTGGGCTCGCAAAAAAAAAATAATTTGTGACATGTTCAAGTTTCAAAAGAACTCATGCAGGAGATGTTCCTTTCTGCAGCTGAATGCTATCCAGAATTCAGGGAAATTTTATGTTCCATTAACTTAATTCAGAGTGCCCAGTTCTATTCTTCCTGGAACAAATTTCTCTTCAGGAAATATGAATCTACACAGTACCAGTTGGAATCAAGTCTTATGATACAGTGCACCAACGGACATGAACAACAAATTTGAAACTGCGCTCATTAGAAAGACTTTATAAAGCACAGTTCTCAAAATGTGCCCCCTTAATTCTTTAAATGGAAAAAAAAGAGATGCTCAGGTTGAAGTTCACAAAATGATGTTTTTAAAATAACTTTTTGTTGTTTCACTGGCTGTTGCATAGTGCCACACTCATACTCTCATGCTTTGTTTATCTGGAATTTGGTTCATAGGAGTTGACATTTGATGCAGAATTAGTCCAAATGCGTGGTAGAACAAGTTTCCATTGCAAGTTTCTTTATAATGCATAGCAGCTGATTCAGCCTGAGGGGGTATACTGTACTAACAAAATGTACACTAATCAACTGATTGTGAGGCAAGGTATACAATCTCTTATTTTTATTTTTTTAATGAAAAATGGGGGCAGTTTATATGATGAGAGACATACTGGGGTAGATTTTCAAAGGGTTACGTGTGTAATATACGCGCGTAACCCCGAAAACTTACCCCTACGCGCGCCGAGCCTATTTTGCATAGGCTCAGCGGCACGCACAAGCCCCGGGATGCGGATATGTCCCGGGGCTTTCAAAAATGGGTGGTCCTGGGGTGGGGCAGGGGGCGGGGCGGCAGTCTGGGGGCGGTTCTGAGTCCTTCGGCACAGCGGCTGTGCCAGAGGTTCGCGCGCCGGCAGCCGGCTGGCGTATGCAAAGTTACACCTGCCAGAGGCAGGTGTAACTTTGCGCTGACCCCGGATTTTATAAAATGCAGGCAGCAGCACACGCATGTTATAACATTGGGTGTACATTTCTGCGCGCCGGATAGTGAGCACAAATGTACCCCGCGCGCATAGGATTTAAAATCGGCCCCACTTTGGGGCGGATTTTAAAAGGGTTACGCGCGTAACCCTTTTAAAACCCTCCTGCGCGCCAAGTCTATTTTGCATAGGCTTGGCGACATGCGCAAGCCCCGGGACGCGCGTATGTCCCTTGGCTTGAAAAAGGGGACAGGGCGGGGGCGGGGCGGGGCCGAAGCCTCCAGGCACAGTGGCCATTTGCTGCTGTGCCCAGGATTGCGGGCCGGCTGTCGCCGGCACGCGCAACCTTCGCCTGCCCAGAGGCAGGCGCAGCTTAAAAGTTAACGGTAAGGGGTGGGGGTTAGGTAGGGCTAGGGGGCAGGTTAGGTTGGGGAAAGGAGGTCAAGGTGGGGGAGCGGAAGGAAAGTTCCATACGAGGCCGCTCCGATTTCGGAGCGGCCTCGGAGGGAACAGAGGAAGGCTGCGTGGCTCAGCGCACGCAAGTTGCACAATTGTGCACCCCCTTGCGTGCGCCGACCCTGGATTTATAACATGTGCGCGGCTGCACGCACATGTTATAAAATCGGGCGTAGATTTGGGCGCGCCGGGTTGCGCGCACAAATCTACGCCCGCACTTAGTTTTTAAAATCTGGCCCTTTATGTTTAACTAGAGGGAAAGATGAATGATACTATTTCTTTCGTGTCTGTTGAGAAGTGAGTGTTGCTGTAGTGCATTTGCAGCCTTAATCAGTTTTAGCCTTAGGGAAAGTAATTTTCAAATAGCCCACACAGGACTAAAGTCTGTGGGTATAGGTTCTGCCCACAGACTTTAGACCAAATTTTCAAAGTGGACTTATACACTTAAATGTAACTACTAATGTAGCTATTTTCAAAAGCCATTTACTTGAGTAAAGTGCACTGATGTGAGTAAATCGTATGGGCAATTCAAAGGCATATTGTAGCAATTTTCAAAAGCCCACTTACTTTTACTCAAGTAAAATCCAGTTTTACTTGTTGTGGAGCGCCAGGAGAGCGGTCCCACTTACCAAGAGATGTGTGTTCTTGGGCCACGGCTCGACCCCAGAGGAACTCCGAAGAGGTGCCGCGGTAGGCGAAGCATGCCCAAGTATGGGCTGGACAGGAGCGAGGCTGGACTGAAGACTGGAGATACTGACCCTCCTCCGGACCTGCACGCTTTGGAAGACCAACAACGCAATGGTAGTCTTATGAACAGTCCTCTGACAGTTCCAAGCCCTTTCGGACCTGCCGCAGGGTATGGGAAGAAGCGGCAGGCCAGATGGAGGCCAGGGCAGTGAAGACCGGAACATGGAGATTCAGACGAGACTCAGGAACAAGGTACTTGGACGCACAGACGAGACTCAGGAACAGACGTAGACTCACAAATGAGGTACTTGGCTTTCAGAAGACTCAGGAGCGGGATGCAAGGCTTTCAGAAGACTCAGGAGCGAGGTACAAGGCTTGCATCATGAAGCACCCTACTCAGCCCGCCCGTGGGGCTGGTTGCGGACCACGACATGGCTTGCCACGGAGTACCAAGCTTACAGAAGACTCAGGAACAAGGTACAAGGCTTGCATCATGAAGCGCCCTACTCAGCCCGCCCATGGGGCTGGTTGCGGACCACGACATGGCTTGCCGCGGAGTACCAAGCTTTCAGAAGACTCAGGAACAAGGTATAAGGCTTGCATCATGAAGCGCCCTAGTCAGCCCACCCGTGGGGCTGGTCGCGGACCACGACATGGCTTGCCGCGGGGTACCAAGCTTACAGAAGACTCAGGAACAAGGTACTTGGCTTTCAGAAGACTCAGGAACAAGGTACAAGGCTTGCATCATGAAGCACCCTACTCAGCCCGCCCGTGGGGCTGGTCGTGGACCATGACATGACTTGCCGTGGGGTACCAAGCTTAAAGAAGACTCAGGAACGAGGAACCAGGGGTTCAGGAGAGCAAGACAGAGTCATGTACTACAGGATCAGGAGGAGCAACATCAGAGCTGGGTCACGAACATCAGGAACAAACATCTGGACTGGAACATGGACTAGGATCAAAAGACAGACCTCAGGGCTGGATCAAGAACATCAGGTAGGCATCTGGACTGGAACGTGGCCATCAAGACAGGACGAGGAGCTCCAACAAAGAACAGAAACACAGGACCTTGAAGAAGTGCTGGAACAAGGACAACTCCTGGACAGCAGGATCCCAGGAGTGATCAACTCCTTGCGAAGGCAAAGCTGGAATGGACGCTGAGCCCTTTTGTAGGGCTGAAGAGGACAACGCCCAGGGAGGGGTCAGCAGGGGGCCACACCTGGTTGGCCCTTGAAAAGGAGGAGAGAGGCACGCGCCTTAGGAGAGCTGGATGAAGAGAGGCAGGATCGTTGGTGGCGTTCCCAGCCACGTGGAAGGCCCAAGAAGAAGCGGGCAGGCAGCTGGAGCAGCCCTGCCATGGAGCTGAAGGTAAGGAGAGATGGCAGGCTGCAGGAGCGGCTTCTAGCCGCGAAGACTGAAGCAGAAAGGCAGGAACAGAAGAAGGGCTGGCTGCAGGAAGAACAGAGAGCCGCAGGCACCGGCAGGGACGGCCTCCCTTACAGCCAAGGTCCCGGGTTGAAGCAGGCACCGGCAGGGATGGTCTCCCTGTCGGCTGAAGACCCCGGGAGAGTTGTAGCGGGAGAGCCGGAGCGGCAGCGGAGGTTCCAGCCTCCCTGGAGAGCTCCCGGCGGCCCGACCCTGCTGCGCAGGACCGGAGGCAACCGGGGAGGAGCCCGGCGACGGCGGCAGATCCGCCGCGAAGAGAAAGATGCCAGCGGCCCGACCGGTCGCATAAGGTAAGGAGCCTGCCCGCGCTCCTCGCGGGCAGGACCGCAACATTACTTGAGTAAATGCTTTTTAAAATCGGGCCCTAAGTTATACCTGCTCCCAAACCGGTGTCACTTTGTGAATGTAGATTTATGTACATACTTTTGAAAATTGAAAGTATGCATATAAATCCTTTCCCCACCCCATCTCCAACCCCCCACCCCCCAGAATGCCTGTTGTGAGTACATAAGAGTAATCACGTAATCAAGTTATGTGTATACTTTTACATGCACTGGCCCCTGGTTGATTTTCAGAGGTGATTTACACACGTAAATCAGGTTTTATGCACATAAATAATTTTGAAAATCAACTCCATAGTGTCCCTGAGCATCCTCTTGATTCAGTAGTGCTCTAGCTGTGTCTTCATTTAGAAAGGATCATGTTGTATTATTACAGGTCATTAAAAAAATGTAAAGACTTTCTGAATCGCTACCATTTGCAGATGAATTTGGCCTTATGGACAGAATTTGTGGAATTATTTTTGTCATATTTCAGGGAGTTTGTCCGGTGAAAGAATACAACATTTCAGACAGCATTAAAAACAATCAGTAAGGGTCATATTGCTATGGGACCAATATATATTCAGTCATGCAATTGGGATATATTCAATTATTCACCAGAATTGGCCAATTCCAGTGCATAGTTATCTATGTATAAGGTCATTATGAATGCAATTAATCTATATAGATTAAGCAGTTGATAATGAACATGGAACCAGTGGTTTCTCTCTATCTTATTTTTTAGTTCTATTCATTAGCAGGCACAGCTGAGAACAGTCCAGTTCCAATTCAGTCTCTTCTTTTACGGGATACTGTATCCTGTTAGTAGCATTGCTAGTGAGAGCTCATTTGTGCTCCCAAGAAGTGAAACCTGAGGTCTCACTTATTGATGCCTGTGATCTGACTTGCAGGTGGAACAGAGTTTCCTTGTAATGAAATGGGAGATACACCTGCTGACTAATATTCTCTGTAATGCTATACAGAGAGGATCTGATCACACAGCTGCCTGATAGGGTGAGACATGTGAGCTGTTTCATTTTAAGATATGTATGAGCTCTTCTCATCTTTAAATGTAAAAATGCCTCTAAGTCAGGTGATATGACTTTATGCAAGTCCACAGAAACATACAGTTTATTGCAGCCCCCTTTAGCTTTTCGTTCATACTTCATTATGTCTTGCTTATTAAAAGTGAAAAGAAAAATTGGTTTTATTTTTTTCAATTCCCAGGATTTCTCCAAAACATAAAAAACAGTTGGCTTCTTTTTGAAGATACAAGAAGGAATATACCAGGGTTAATTTTAATTATTGGGCCACTACAGTCCAATTCTCAGAATCAAATGTATTATAGTCACTGTAGACATGGTGAGAATGGACCATGTCCATTGTCCAAAATCGAAAAAAAATGAAAGAATAAATAGTTTCTATCCTTGCATAGTTATAGTACAGGATGATATTCAAAAGCAATTTAGATGGATAAGTTATCCATCTAAATGGCTAGTTTTGCTATGTTAGCCACTTACCCAGCTAAATTATAGCCAGATAAATATTTATCCAGATTATAATGTAGTTGGACAAAAAAGAGGCATTCCGAGGGCATTTCTGTGAAGGGTTTAGTTATCCAGCTAACTTAGCCAACATTTAGTGATTTTTGGCTAGATTAGCCAGATAACTTGCTACATATCTGGATATCTTCAAAAGATATCCGGGTAAGTAACAAGTAGTGCTTTAAAAAAAAAAAAAAAAGGAAGCTGTTTTATGGTGCCAAGAGTGGGTAAATGCATACCCTGCTCCCAATGCAGATTTTTAGAGTTCAGGGGGATGGGGGGAGGGTCTGAGGGGTGCAGCACACCAATGTAAGCCCATGGGGGTTTGGAGGGACTGGTGGAAGCAGCAGATTCTAAATAGACTGAACCAGAGATGGGGGTGTGGAGAGGGAGCAACAGCTGATTAGGGGATGTTGAGATCCCGGCTCAGCAGGGAAAATATCCTAAATTGGAGGGGTAAGGCCGAGAATAGGCCCATAGCCACTTCACTACAGCTTCTATTTATTTATTTTTTTGAGCACTACTTACCTAGATATCTTTTGAAGATATCAGGATATGTAGCAAGTTGTCCAGCCACACAAGACCAGATAACGTTAAAACCTAAACAGCGGTATTCAATCATAGCCAGTTTGATTTTTAAGTTATCCGGCTATATTTAGCCAGATAACTTTAAGTAAATATATTCAGTGGGTCGTTTATCCCAATGAGTTTACAGTTCAAATCCAGCTAACTTTAGCTGGATAACTTATCTACTAACCATCCTACAGAGATGATCCTCAGTATAGTATAAGGAATTAAGAGAGGGAGATGTATCCCAGTGAAAGATACAGTCTGAATGGTCATTACCACCCCATGACAGGTAATCGTAGACAGTATTGCAACCTTTGGCAGACAACCAGTGGAAGTGCACTGAAAACGCTGGAAGATGGAGTATTAAATTTAAAAAGTGGACAAAGTTAAAAAGGGCAATTTTCAAAAGCCATGAACCCAGGTAAATTATTTGAAAAGTGCCCACACTTTGCCTGGGTAAAAGTATGTACGGGAATCAGCAGCAAATATACTTTTACACAGGGAGGTGGGGTTAAGTTGGAGGAGGCAACAACACATGTAATTTTGCATTTTCAAACCTATATACATTGTTTTCCACAGAAAAGTGCTCATGCAAAACAGGTAGAAATCTGTGTGAGTACTTTTTCCTGAATCAAATTTCAAAAGGGAAAGTATGCTTGTACGTGCCCTTAGAAACTGGTGGAAAAGTCCGGAATAAGTACCCATGGATTGTGCACCAATGTGAATAGTTTTGAAAATTGCTCCCCAAAACAGTGTCCTATCAGTATTCAGTAATCACATTTTACTGTGGGAGATATGCAATACAGAGTTAAAAAGGAAGTGTGCAGAAATTGTTCTGGTTGCCTTATCCCTTCTTTTACAAAAGAGAGAAACAATTCAGACCTCCAAGGTCCTAGTTGCTAACAGCAATGTTATCTCACGTTGCACAGTGGTACATGAAAGTTGGAACTTCCCTGAGTTTGCTGCTGTAATTCCTGATCAGTTATGTCTGACAAAGTACAACACAGGAGGGTGTGTTGACTTTGGTCAAAAGGAGCTCATGGAACAATGCATCACAGAAAACTGGGAGTTCTGGTACATATAGTAAAGACAATAATCTAATTTATGGGAAACAAATAATCTCAACAAAACAGGGTCTTGTAAATGTCTTAGCATTCAGCTTGAAACTGTAAAGAAGCACAAACCAGAATTTTCTGTTGCTTCATGAATGTGCCAGTGATTTTATTTTATCCTCGGATCACTGCACTATGGGTCTTGCAAGGCCCTGATCTCAAAGCAGTTTATTTAAAAAAAATTGATCTCCCCTTGGCAGGTCTGCAGCTTTCATTGCCTGTCTCTCTCTCTCAGAATTCACTCTCCTGCTCTCTCTCGCTCTCTCTCTCTCTTTCTGCACTCACTGGCTCTGCCACTCAGCTCGTGCTCTCTCCCTGGCCCACTGGCTCTGTCACTCAGCTCATGCTCTCTCCATGGCCTAGTATTTTTTCTCCCTCTGTCCATCTTTCTTTTTGTTCTGTGTATGACTAAAGGCTTCTTTTTAAAAGGAGGCACTAAGACAGGCTGGCATATAGGCTCTGAAAATGCACCTTCTGCCCAGGCAGGTCCTATAGTGACAGCTGCCACCTTCTACTATCCCAGTTGCTGGAAATGGGAAAGGCTTGCAAAGGGTGGTGCATGCGGCTGATAGAGGGCAGTGTTAGGTACCTCCTCAAAGCAGGGCAGCACAACATAGTCAAGATCTCTGGATCCAAGCAGCAAAGGACAGCCATGCTGAGACAAATGGCTTTTATCACCATATTCTGGCACATGAGGGGTGAAGGGAGGGGGATGGTAGCCCCTGAATTACATTATAAACTTACCTGACAACTTAGTAACAGACGAAGAAAAGCACATATGCCCAGATAACAAACAGTACTTGCTTATCACTGGCTCTTTGCCATATGAGGTATTGAATATGCGGCTGGGCTTCCAGTGGCACCTGGAAGGCAGCTTTTCTGCCAAATAAGATAAGGGTAATACTTTCCTCAGCGTGGATACTGGCTGTTGGTTGATGCCCTTGGCTGTGAGGATGCATGTAATAAAGACTGGTTCAGTGGAAGAGTCAGATAGATATACTGTGTCTAGTACAGATTTAAGTTACAAGAAATACCACTGATCCTGCCTTTTCAGATTCTGTAAGGAAGAACAGAAATAGCACATAGGAAACCATAAGACTGATCCTAAATTGTAATTATATTCAAGGAAACCAACAGATTTAAAACAAATCGTGGGAAGTATTTTTTCACTCAGCACACAATGAAGCTATGGAATCTGTTATTGGAGGATGTGGTCAAGGCAACTAGCATGGTGGGCTTCAAAAGAGGATGTACAAGTTCCTGAAAGAAAAGTCGATAAACAGTTATTAGCCAGATAGAACTTGGGAAAGCCAGCGCTGATCCCTGGGAGTGTGATATAAGAAATAGATCAACTATTGGGGATCTGCCAGTTACTTATGACATGAACTGACCATTGTTGGAGACAGGATGGGCATGATCAAGCTTGGTCTCAACCAGTATGGCATTTTTTATGTTCTTAAATAAAATGTAGGCTTTTAAACTGGTAACTCACCAAGTGAAAGACTCCAACTTTGCTACTTTGCAGGAATAATTGACAGCACACAGGTGGATCAGAGGCAAGTTGTGGCAGTGACTGGTGATGGAACCAATGATGGACCAGCACTTAAGAAAGCAGATGTTGGTTTTTGCAATGGTAGGTCATCCATCGTGTTATATAATTTACAAAATAGATGCTCCAAGCTAATAGGGTTACTTGGTTAACATTGAGTCAAGAGAGTCACAAAGTTGGCAATTATTTCTTTGACATGAAATGAAATGGAATTGGGTATTTTTCAACAATTGTGTAAATACCTAAGAAAAGATATGCAAACCCATCCCTTTTCCATGCACACTACAAATTACATTGTTGCTTCTTGGTTGACATAAATCTGGATTAAATCCCAGAATGCATTTGTATGGGGAAGCGGAAGGTGAGAGTTTAAAAACCAAGACTGACCAAAGAATACCTGATGGCTTGAAGAAGGCAGCTTTGTAGATCTCTGACAATTGTATATATTACTGGCTTTTTTTTCCCACACTGTTTTCATCTGCTTAAATGTTATGAAATTTTGCAATTCATAATGAATTACAGTAAATCTTTGCATATGGTGAAACTGATTTTTTTTTTACTTCTGTTTTTAAAACAAACTTTGATGGCAAATTTGTAAGCGTTCATGAATGGACAACAGTCAGACCTCATGCACAACTCTTTATCAGTCCTATCTAAGAGTCATTTGCAAGACAGTAATAGCATTTGTTTTATTTTTAGTTCATTTGATCATTGTATCCCTCTAAAATGTGATGGCTGATTCAAGCTTTCTCTGAGTTTTCTCAATTTTTCTATAACATTATTTTTTTCAAACACTAGTTCTTTTGTTCACTTTTTAGCTTGCGAACATTATGGAATGGATTTTTAGTGGGAACTAGATAACTAATTAAAGAGTTAGTTGGCTACACCTGTTGGCAGAAAAGATTTCCCCCTTCCTGCTGAGTGGTTAGATGTAGACACTCTGAAAGTGGGGTCCTGGATGTGTTCAAGGGACAGGGAGAATGTTTATCTGATTAACACTGATATTCAGTTTAGCCAGCTAACCTCGAGCAACCAAATGGCAGGCATAAATCTAGCCAATCTTCATATCCTGTTGTTTCATTTTGCTACTCGTGGATGGCCTATGAGCAGCTGCACTCATCCAAATGCCACCAGTGATCCCCATGCGGCAGGATGTCGATGCCGACTGCAATGCGGAGGATGCCACAAGCCTTCCTAGCACACGTGCATGCCAATACTTCCAGATTTAAAAGGCCCACAGCGGGAAAGCCGAGCACCCTCTGATGATGTAATCGATCTTCTCCTATAAAGCTGCCTCAGACATTCTCTCAATGCCTCAGCAAAAGTTGTCAGTTGTCTTCAATTTCAGCACAGCCTTGTCTTCAGCTTCAGCCACAGTCTTCAGTCCGTCTTTGTCATCATTCACAGTCTTTAGCCTGCCTTTGTCCAAGCCTGTCTTCAACCTAGCCTGTCCTTCAGTTCTGTCCATAGTTACAGATTTCTAGACTAGCAGTCAGCACAGACCTTAGGGCCCTGCCTCTGCGGTTGCGTCACTTGCACAACAGCAAGAGGGTTCACACTTACATGTACTCACAACAGGTTGCTGAGGCCAAGAGCTCAGTGAACGCATCTCCATGATTGTCCATCGCTTGCCTTGGCCACCCAGATGCAGGACCAAAAAACAGAATTGAATGCTCTCCTGAACAAGTACATGCAACAGGCCCAAGCAGCAATTTTTACCAAGTAAATGGCTTCCTGAAGACCTTGTCTCAGTGCTTAGATATGATACAAACCCAACATCCAGGCCCTGTCCCAGTACCAGCTTTGGTGAAACCTGCATCTGCACCCATCCAAACCATGGAATCCATGATTCTGCTCTCACAACCTCAGAGGTATAGTGGCAACCCTAAGGGGTGCAGAGGGTTCCTCAATGTTTGCAAGATGCATTTCAAGTTAGAGCCGGCTTGTTTTTTTTTTCTGATCATGTCAAGATTACATATATCCTTTCCTTGTTGGATGGTGCCACTCTCGCATGGGCCTCTCCCTTGTGGGAACAAGATGACATACTCAGGAATTTGAATAACTTCACACAATAATTTTGCCTGATCTTTGACCCAACCTAGGTGCGTCTCATCCGCTGTCACAGAACATATTCTTCAAGGCACCTGTCTCAGTGGGCGAATATACAGTGGAGTTTCATACCCTTGGCTTCTGAACTCATTTGGGGTGAAGATAACCAAATTTTTTTTTTTTGGCTAGGATTATCCAGGAGAATAAAAGATGAACTAGCAGCTAGGGACCTTCCCCATCCCTAGACATACTTATCCCTTGGCTATTCAAGTAGATCTGAGATTTTCAGGAGGCAAGCTCGAAAGAGGAAAGCCTTCCATTGGACCATTGCTGTGGCCCCCTAAGCCTCTGAACCCCCTGGAGTCCACTCCAGAGCCAGCAAGGGTTGTTGACATTGAATTGGGCAGTATACAACTCTCAGTAGATGAAAAACAGAGGTGAAGACTACATAATCTCTGCTTCTACTGTGCAGCACAGGCTCATTTTTTAGCCATTGTCCCGAAAGACCAGAAGCATCACTCACAACCACCAATCGCAGAATCACTCCAAACCTACACTGTATATACATCATCTAACAAACTGCATTCGATAAATCTATCAGCCATCGACCTTTACTTCCACTCCTCCCCCTGTATTCCCCCCGTTTCCTCTCATCTTAATTATTTCCCTCTACTCAAACCATAAACTGTAACCAGATCACAATCTGTGACTATATATACTACTAATTCACACATCAGTTAAATGTTATCTGTTATTGTTCCTGTTAAACGTTACAAGTATTACTGTTTCTTCTGCGTAACATTATATGTACTGTTGTTTCAGATGTAAACCGTTGTGAAAGCCAATTCCAATCAACGGTATATAAAAACACATAAATAAATAAATAAATAAATAAAATAAATAGGAGGTCAGTTTTTCACCACCCTGTGTCCTCCCCACAATTAATGATAACCGCTGTCCTTCACCTTGGAAATCAGTCAGTTCAAACTGAAGCCTTGATAGATTTCGGAGTTGGGTCAACTTTATTCAGGAACTTGCTTTTAAACCAGCTTGTGTTATTTCTTCCATCTATGGAGAACCCTTACCTGGTCATGTAACTTACCTGGTCATGTAGGGTCTCATCAAGAAAACCTTCCATTCTTTGTGCTACCTAAAGCATTCAGTCCTCTTATATTTGGATTACCCCTGGCTCAGTCTCCATCAACTGTCCATTGGTTGAAGCAACCTTACAGATCAACCACTGGGGTCCATCCTCCCAGGAACATTGTGCACCTCATCTTTATCTCCAGACACTTCACTCCAGACCACCTTGCCTGAAGTACCAGACGTACTGCTCCAGTATATATCTGTTTCCAGCTTTATACTATGAGACACAACCAGGAGTCCTGGCATTTTTCCATTCTGCTAACCATCCTAAACTTCTGAAGTCCATCACTATGAGGTTTAGGCTACTGCCAAGATAATCAGAGCTGTCCTCATTCAACACAATGATCTTGGAACCTACAAGTCATGTCTTTCACGCCGAAGGGTCCTTGTCTGTAGAACAAGATCAGTTAGCGTATGCTTCTTTAATTCAACCCCAAAACCAAAGAATACCTGGACATCATGTTGGAACTCCAGAGATCCCCGAAGCTAAAGATGTACATTTGAGATCTCCCAGGAGTTGAAGATAAGAGACTTGGGTGGGGGCTTAGAGAAGGGGACAATGTTATGTTTTGTTGCTTGCGGATGGCCCGCAAGAGGCTGCACTCTCCCAAACAGCGCCAATGATCCACACTTGGCAGGATGATGACATAAACTCCCAATGTAGCAGGACACCATGGGCCTCTCCAGTAGATGCCCATGCCAGGCTGCCAGATTAAAAGGGCCCATGACGGGAAAGCCCCCGTGTCACACTCTGATGATGTCATCAATCTTCTTCTTTAAGACTGCCTCATATATTCTCTTGATTCCTCAGCAAAGGTCATATGTCTTGTCTTCAGCTTCAGCCACAGTCTTCAGCTTGTCTTTGTCTTCAGCCTCAGCCATGGTGTTCAATCTGTCTTAGTCTTCAGCCTCAGCTTCAGTCACAGTCTTCAGCCTGCTTTTGTCCAAGCCTGTCTTCAGCTTTGTTTCATCTTCAGCCTAGCCTGCCCTTTGGCTTTGTCCCTAGTTACAGATTTCTGGACTTTCTCTTAGTGTGACCTGTGCAAAAGACTTGTTCGCCCACTGTTGGCATAGACCTTAGGGCCCTGCTTCTGAGGTTGTGTCAATGTTGCCACAGCAAGAGGGGCTAACACTTACATTGTTTGCAACACCTATTATGGCTAAAAGTGTGTTATGTTTTCTGTCCACTCATCGAGACTTAAATCAGCCTCTGTAAGCTTTCCTTGCTTTACAAACTTGTGCACCTTTTATATAGTAATGAGATCTATCATTTCTTATTTGGTTTATACTATTCTTTGTTCTATTTTCACCATGATTATTCTAGGGCAATTTTCCTATTGCCCAGATTGTTGCAAACTGTGGGTACTTTTTACCCACAGACTTTGCATCAGTTTTCAAAGTGAAAGCACATCTGTACTTTTCCTTCAAAAACTGCATAAGAAAAAAGTACCTGCATCCACTTGCACTTCCTTTTTGTGTGGGAACTTATTTCACCTAAAGCAATGGGCAGACTTTGAAAGTATGTGCATGGTTTGAATCCCCTCCCTAACCCATCCTTGGGAATGCCTCCCCCCAATTACAGAAACAAGTATGTGGGTATTGCATGCCTGCTTTTTGCCATATTCAGAGTAGACAGTTTTCAGAGAGCTGATTTCCACAGTAAAACACTTTGAAAATTGTCCTTCCTATATACAGTGTATGTGATATTATTTGTTACTGAACTCACTAAATGCACATTGCTTATTAACTGACACATAAAGGCTGTGCTTATTCAACCACTTTTATGTATCTGTTTCCATGTTTCCAATATATGTGCTTATATATTTTTGCTTATTAATGGTAAGGCTAGTGCTTTGCCTAATTTCATTTTTTGATCATTACTTAGATGTTTTTCCTTTCTCCAATAAGAAGAACCCAGAAACCCTTTTGTTTATAATCTGTAATTAACATCTTTATTAACTATCATCTGTGAATGATAGTTTGTTTTTTTTATCCATCAGCTATCTTTGCTTTTATTAATAAGCCATTTGACTGGTAGGCTTTGTGATCTTTTCTAGGGTATTGCTGGTACAGATGTGGCAAAGGAAGCATCAGACATCATCCTGACAGATGATAATTTCAGCAGTATTGTCAAGGCAGTAATGTGGGGCCGTAATGTCTACGACAGCATTTCCAAGTTCCTGCAATTCCAGCTAACGGTTAATGTTGTAGCTGTGATCGTTGCTTTCACAGGTGCTTGCATTACACAGGTAAGAGGGAAATCCAGGTTCTGCAATGTGTATGACATCAGGGTAAAATTGTGAGATCTTGTTCATAGCAAATGAAAGTTTGCATTGACTACCTTCCATGTTAGTGAAGTGGTCCTGCCTGATGTTTAGAACTGAAGCGTACAGCTTAGAAAGTGTCAAGCTTAAAGATCCCTTGTAACCATTAGGGGTAGACAACCTCCAGTCCCCATGGAGATCTGCTTGGGTTTTCAAGATATCCCTAATAAATATGAATAAGCGACAATGTATCTGCAAATCTATCCCTTGCATATTGTAAGGAACATCAAATCTCAAACCAGTAACCCTTGGAGCTCAGTACACGGATCCTCAGGATTAGCCACATGACTGACCAAGCTCAAAGCAAACTGGTAGTAATTATATAGTCTACCTGGAAAGGGTGGTCCATGCCCCTGGAAGCTCCCAATTAGACCAGCTTTGAGTGTGATAGTAAGCTATGTATAAGGAGTCCTTGCTGATACAACCTCACTGGTCCAAATAGTCTTCTAAGGCTTTGTCTAAGAAAATGCATTCTGAAACTGACTGGCCTGATCCCCACCAGATTCCTGATCCATGCCTAGGCCTAAGCCTCAAACTGTCTGCACCTCTCAGTTATTCGTCCAGGCCATCAAGTTCCGAGCCGTAGACTGCACTGCAGGCTCAACCATCAGAGAACAACTGTGGCATTGGGTGAATACACCACCCAGGTACTGTGCATGGTGAGCTTACTTTCCAAGCTACTGCTTACCAAGACCCCTGACCCTCTCCAGACTCCATCCTTAGCCTCCTTAGAAAAAAGGCCCCGGTAACATCTGACATACACTCATTAGGGATATCCTGAAAACCTAAGCCAGCAACTTTTCAAAACAGAAGAGCCATATCATGTTTTTGTTTCTTTGTTCAAAATATTTTGAGACCATAGTCCCTGTATTAAATCAGGACACTCGTGAAAACCACCCTTTCTACCCCACCTCATCCCCCAGACATTAGTCACTTCTCTCACTCAGTCTCCCCATCCCCAGACTTTTATTTCTCTTCAGCCCATGCCATTGTGGCCAGCATCTCATACAGAATCACATTCAGGTCTCCAAAGAGCCGCATGTGGTTTTAGAGCCACAGGTTGCAGACCCCTTCCCTAAGCAGATTATTATTCACAGGGATTGGAGGTTGCCTTCCTCTGGTAATCCTGTACGTTACTTTATCTCCCTGCCATTTTAATTCAATCTCAGCTTGAAACCTCATTCCATATCCATGTGAGTGAGTGCCCACTTTTTCTCTATCTCAGCTTTTATCCTGGTACTGCTTCTGAATTTCTATGTGAAAACAAGCACATCACATTTTATCTCTCTCTGCACCTGATTTCTAACACTGATATAACCCTTTGTTCTGGGGTTTGCTGGTTCCCCTAGGGGCCCTAAAGGTATTTATTCTCCGGGGCTGTCTTCTCAGGCATATTCCCCCTCACTGTAGATTCCAAAGGGTGAATTATTTCAAGGGGGTTAAAAGCACTCCTTCGAGGCCCTGGTGATTGTGTGCGCTTTTCCATAAGTATGTGTAGCTCTATGTAGATATATTAGCTGCTGGGACAAACAGGCTGGTCACAGACTGGGTGTTCAAATAAATTTACTGATTATTTCCAAATCTTCCATCAATGTCCAATCAGAAGATAACGTAGTATATTTACAAAAGGAAATATCATACAAGGAGCTGCGTCCTCTGAGTACGTGCCCAGTCTCTCAGGGGATGTGGCTGATCACTTATCCTTCAGTGTATAAACTGTCCCAGTAAATAGGGAAACCCTAATGGGGGAGATCCCGGGAAAAATCCTACCTGAGTCCAAAGTTCAGTCTCTTGCCCACAGCCTGTGTCCTGGGCCCTTGGGATGGAGATCCTGTGGAGGGTCACTAAAGATCTTGCCTCCTTCTTAAATGTCCAGTAGATGTGACTTCTCTGAAGGAAAAGTCTGATGCACACTAATCACTGATGCAGCCTAGCTCCCTGTGAGGAGGGTTGGATCAAAATCCTCCTCACAACAAAAAAGGGCCTTCTGTACTTCAAAAATCATTTTCTCTGGCTGGATGCTGCTGTCACTGATACTGTTCCTTCTCTGACCTAGAAGGGTGGCTCACAGGTCTCCAGCCCTTGTCTTCAGGATCCACGACATAACCTTCATCATAAGGGTTCAAGGCTCCAAACCAGTCATCAAATATTCAAAAATATTAATAAAAATCTATCTTCCAAAAAATGAGGCAGACCCTCGCAGGCAGGGAGTACACTCTCAAGGAATCTTCTCTAAAAGGAAGTACACTAACGGGCCGATACAGTAAAGTCTGCCGGAGAGCCGGTGCGCGCGATTCATTATTTAAATTAGGGTCCGGCGTTAGATCTGGGTAAAAGGAGGCCCTAGGGACACGCTAGTGTCCCTAGGGCCTCCTTTTTGACAGGAGCGGCGGCTGTCAGGCGGGTTTGACAGCCAACACTAAATTTTTGGCCGGCGTCGGTTCTCGAGCCCGCTGACAGCCACGGGCTCGGAAACAGGACGCCGGCAAAATTGAGTGTCCGGTTTTCGGCCTGACAGCCGAAGAGTGCACAGAAAAGCAGTTTTTACTGCTTTTCTGTGCACTTTCCCGGTGCCGGAAGAAATTAGCGCCGACCTTTGGGTCGGCGCTAATTTCTGAAAGTAAAATGTGCGGCTTGGCTGCACATTTTACTTTCTGTATCCCGTGCGCATACCTAATAGGGCCATCAACATGCATTTGCATGTTGAGGGTGCTATTAGGTGCCGCGGGTTGGATGCGCGTTTTCCTCCCCTTACTGAATAAGGCGTAAGGGAAAACGCGCGTCCAACAGCAGGCTAACAGTGCGCTCCGTCGGAGCGCACTGTACTGTATCGGCCTGTAAGTTAGATGAGTAGACCCTACTCAGGCAGGGGAATATGCAAACTCCTCCTTACTCCTCAAAATCTAAACCAAAATGACCACACTGCTACTACTGCTAGCCCCCCAAGTAGAATTGGGACCTCCAATCACAGCCAACCTCAGAGGAGGGGCTGAAATGGACTGACGTCTCCCACTAAGCCAGGCAGGTATCTAGGGCCATCTAGTGGATGACCAGGGAGTAGCCACATCAACATTTTGTGACTGAATGCAAATTATTTTGTCTCTCGATTATACCCACCTACAACTGCATAATAATCTATTGTTTGTTCACCTTACCAGAAGCTCCTATGCTACGTATTTGCACAAAAAAAAACGTTAACAAACAGAAACAAAAGCAAAAAAATGAAGATGATATCTTTTTATTGGACTAACAATACATTTAGGTAGGGTTTAATTTGTGGGGCAATGGCCTGGATCGCAGTTTCACCACTTCTTTTCAGATTTAAGTCAGATCAGAAGTGGTGTTCTACTCCAACCCCAGTCCTGGCCTCCTATTCAGTGGGAAAGAGTGAGAGTGTGGGTGTGTGGGTGTTTGTAGGTCGGTGGGGATGGTTGGTGATCCTGAACAAATACTGCAGAGCAAAGAACAGATGCAAAAAGGAGTTGAATTAGCACAAGTTTGAAACTTGTGAACAGTAGTGCCATTAATTAAGGCTTTAGCCCTGGCCCGGATAATTGGCACTACTGTTCACAAGTACTGAACTTGTGTTAATTCAACTCTTTTTTGCATCTGTTACCCAGGGTTTAATTTCTGGCAGAATGAGAAAAGAATGGGCGTTCTTCTATCTGTGTTTTTCCTAAAAGCCAATGAAGCGAAGCAGAGTTGGCATTGTAAATTAGTTGTGGCTGCCCCACAAAAAGGGAGTGCGAAATGTATATTTGCAAACACGCATGTAAGGGAGAGAGTGTATATGTTTGGAGAAGAGAGAGAGTTCACACCTAGCTCTGGCCCCGCCCCCTTACACAGTTCAGACCTGGCTCTGTCCTTGCTCACTCCCTTCCCCTTACCCCTCCATGGTTCCATTTCCTTTTTGTCTACAAATTAAGTCCTGCATTTAGGGTGTATGTGTGTAAAGTACATGCAAAGCATGATTTGGGCAGAATTGGGGCAAGGAAAGGATTTACATGCATACTTTCAATTCTGAAATCCATGTGTATAAATCCAGACTCACAAAGTGAGACCAGCTTTATCTTTGTGCATATATACTGCACGGGCTTATACATACCACCATGAGATTCCAAAACAGATTTATTAACATAAATCCACTTTGAAAAGTTTGGTTAAAATCTGCAATTAAATATTACCCACAGATTGTTTCCTATTCAAGCTGTTTCAAAAGTACCCTCCTTTTGACTACTTTTCATCATCTAATACTTACTAGTCAGTCCAAGAAAAAGCTAGCACCCTGGGTTTTTTTTGTTTCTGTTGTTAATCTTTATTTTTATGCATTCAAGTGGACTAATACAGCAACCTATTTTATCCATGCTATATATTTGTTCTGAAAAACCTTCCTTCATTTCCACCCTGAAAGTAATTGCTTCAATTTATCCAAGGTAATATGAGATAGTATTTTAGTGAAAGGCACTACATAAACCAAAATGCTTTAATATTACTACTTGCAATAGTATTGTATCAAGCAGTCACATTTCAAGCCCTAATTAGCGCAGTTTTACACATTTGCCACTATACTGTGTTAGACTGATTGCATAACAAAGTGGTTTCTTAGCTGAACTAGCAGGTGTTTGTCTCTCTTTTGAGAAGTTGTTATAAAAAAAATCAGCACTGCTTTGTTGTGAGTGTGAAACAGCAACAGAAAAGATGATGAAAGAAATGCTCTGAATTCTTTCTTGTATCCCATAATTGTGTTGCTTACTGTTTTCAACTCACAGGCAGGACAATTTTCAAATCCATTTACTTGCTAAACAATTATTTACCTGAGTAAATCGCCCTCCTCAGAACAGGTGAAAAGTACATGTGGGATTCACAAAGCACATATTTTTAGCCACATTTTTAAAAAGGGGAAAAAATAGTGCATGCATCTGACGTTTTAAAACATATGTGCAATATTTCCCCTCGTCTCAGCCATTCTGCACAAAAAAGCAGGAGTATGCTATACAGCAGTTTTAACATGCACTTTACCCAAATTTTCAAAGGAGTACCACCAGCATGGTTTCCCTTTGAAAATTCAAGTAAAACACATGCATTAAAACTGCCCCTTTGGTTTGCAACTAACATTTTGGATCAGGATTTTTTTTACTGCCCTCTGCATGAATCTAGTTGTCTCTTTTTGAACATGCAGGGCTGCTCTGATGAAAAAAGCAGGGAAAACTCACTGAGCATGCCCAGTTTGTTAAGAAGCCTGAAACCCCTGGCCGCACTTCTGTCTCCATACACCTCCTTTGCAAACCTCTCTGACATATTTTTCTCAATGGCTCCATTGGATTCAATTGGAAAGCCCTAGCACTCACATACATGGAAAAAAAAATCACCTATTATAGGGCAAACATTCCCATCAGCAGCTTTGGAAGGTACCAAGCAACAGAGAAGCTTCTGAAAACAAGGATGACAAAGCATTGTCACCCCAGGGCAACAGTACAAACTATGCAAGCACTTTTAACATCTAAAAATCTCATCAGCTGTTTCATAACAACACTTACACACCACTTGCCTTACAGAGAGCTCTTAGCTGAAGTACTGAGACACTATGCAAGCTCTCCAGGATGCTGCACTTACAGTACCCTTTCTTTATTCTTAGCTAACTCCTCTGCGTGTCCACATCTTGTGCCTCTGCAGCAGTTTCCTGGGTCAGGGAAGGCACTGACAGGCACAGTGTCTTATAACATGTGGCATACAATGAGTGTCCTTACTGCTCTTCACTGGTGCAAGTGTTATGATGCCACTGATGTTGTCGCGGTGTGAAAATGATTTTTCAGCAGGCCAATGGTGCACTTAATCAGGGACCTAGAGTTGCAGTGTGCCCTTAAATCATACCACTTAGAACAATAAAGAGATCTACAGCTCTTGATACAAATAATAAATGTTGGTATTACAGCCTGGTGTACACTTAATGTGGCTTCTTCCCCTCTCTATAGGAAGCTACCATCACCTGAGGTACTTTGTGTGACTGAAAAAGAATAATCTGGCTTATTGTATAGGAAAATGAGGCAGTGAATACATTCTGCAGCTCAGAGCAGAGTGACCCAAATAATCATATGTGCCCAATTCACCATCTTTCAATCTCCTGCACAACCTCTGCTCTGGCTGTGAATAGCAAATTTTTGTATTCTCCGGCCATCCTGAATAGCTATTCAGCTTCATTTATAGGCACAAATTAGATGAATCAGAAGACCTATAGTGCTTACCATCTAAAGTGATAGACAATGGTGCATACTCAGAGGAATCCCAGGCGCAGTCCTTTTTAAAACTGTGGGACTCACGCTTATGTGTTTTACACATTTACATAGTAAGGGTTCAGTGTTCTTGGAATTAGCCAGTGGAAAGGGGTGTTGTTAAGAGGAATACAGAGCAGAAGGGTCCTATGCATTAAGGTTAACATGCACGCTAAAACAGTCTCTAAAAATGTTAGTGTATATGCACTAAAATTAACACACATGTGCATGTAAACGGTAGAACCCCAGGCACATGACCTGTGAAGGATTGAGAGGGTTAATCAAAATTATAACTGAACAAGTTTAGAATTGCATGGTAGCTTCAACAAGTGTGTTTTATGATTCCATGACCTGCATATGAGTGATATAGAAGCTCCAGGTGTCTTGCAGTTGGAGATATGTGGAGATGGAGATATGTGTGTGTGTGACTCAGTGGGGAGGGCTATAGTGAGGTGTAGCTTCCTAGAGTGAAAGGGTGTGTGTGGGTAGAGGGAGGTTATGAGATGTGTGTGCAGTATATGTGTGCAGGGACTGCTGGGGAATGTATGAGGATAGTGGTAGTGGTGTGTATGTAGGGGAGGGTACACTTTTCCCCTTAAACTTTCCATTCAGTGTTCTCTCCCCTCTCCCACTCTTTTCCCTCCCCTCTCCCACTCTTTTCTCTCCCCACTAGTACTCCCTCTCCCCCTCCTATTCAGGAGATGTCATCAGAATGCGTGCCTACTATTGGTTCATATGTGTTGTTCTGGGGAGGTTTGATGCATATGCTATGGAACAGAAGACTTTTTTTTAACTGGGGCAATGGGCTGGATCTTATGGCAAATAAGTGTGAGGTAGGCGGGCCAGAAAGATGGGAGAGATGGACCAGTTTTGGCCCATAGGCCATAGTTTGCCCACCCCTGGTATAGGGGCCATATACTTTTATTTGGGTTAAAACACCTTGAAGGGTTTCCAGCTAGGCCTGAAGGTGCCTTCAAGTTACACTTCCTGACAGTGCTGCTCATGACCCCAAGACATTCCAAAGTCAAAACGAGAGTTTGTTTACACTCCAGGCAGAGGCTGGATACGGCTGTTGATAGAAACAGGGCATAGACCGTGTGAACATCTCTTTGATGGCCTTATCAAGATCCTACCTCCAGCTCCATCTTGCCTGATCCAGCCACCTCCACTGTTTTCGCCACAGCTCCCGGGCCTCCTTCAGGTCCTCAATCTATAGAGTGAAATAGATTATAAAGTTTATTGTGCACTGTAGCTGCTACTGTGACCTCCATACTGGTATGCATATATGTATTCTACTGATGTCCAGAGTGAGTGCATGGCTCTTTGCATTCCCTTAATACATATAGAAATGATGTGCTGCCACCAGGCCCCAAATAACCCCATGAGATGGACACTCTATGAACTGCCATGGTACCCCCTTTTCTTAAGGAAGCAAGCTGGGCAGTCCAGCCAGTGGGAATATCCCTTTCCGGAGAGCACACAGCTTTAGGAGTAACAGGAACCATAGGACATCGTCTAATCTCTGCAGTTGGAACCATCATTCAATCTAATACATGTCCCATAGGAAATTCTAGCTCATAATTGCAGCTTTACTATATTTGTTACTATTGCTTTAGTTATTCTTGCCTACAATTTCACTCTTGCATTGTATTACCTTGGCAACACATGTACATTGATAATGCTATTAATGGACATCTATTGACTCTTGCCCTACTTGTAGGCCACTTTGGGGGCCCCCCTAATGACTGCCCATGCACACTTTAAACTGCCCCACTCACAGACACCTGTTGTCCCTCCTAATGTACACCCTAACCTGCCCTCACCCCTTCTACCTGCCAGCTACTTACCCCACTTGGGTATGATGCCTGGTAGTTAAAGATATGCTTCTTGTTCTTCTAGAGGTTCTTCTGACTCTCTGGATGGGGAATAGCACCTTCTTGTGCTCCACCACCAGGGATGCCAAGCGGGCAACATCCATGGCAAAGAAGTTGGACTGTCTTGTTGGTGGTGGCATGGCTGAATAAATCCACCCTGGAAGAATTGAAAATTGCATGTCATGGAAGCATACATATGTATGCTTCATGCACAAAGATGTGAGCAAACGGAAAGTCTCACGCAAATGTACACCAATGTAAATGTGAAATGTACATGTTAAATTAATGTGAATTTTGTATCGTACACATGTAAATGTATAAAAATCATGCAGAAGTGCATACGAGTCCATATGTGTGCGAATATATGGGCTCGCATGCAATTCTTTTAAAGTTATCCTCCCTGCACGTAAATGGGCTTTTGAAAAAGCCCATTTACGTGCAGGGAGGATAACTGATGCTACTTTTACGCATGTATATTCTTTTGAAAATTACCCCTATGGATTCTGAAATAGGTAAAAGTGTTTCTAGGGAAAAACGAACCACTTGCTAGCTACAATTTAAGAGAAGCATCCTTAGAACTGACCAAATCAGGTGAAGATATACAGCTGGGATTTTAAGCTAAAACATAATTTATATGTTTATGTATATTTATACATATTTATAGTCTTCTAGTTGCTTTTATAAAATGATGTACAGTTTAACAAATCACATCCAAAGTAGTAATTGACCCTAACAGATATCTCCCACTCAGTTTATGTGATCAAATAGCTCCTTCTAGTGGTTATTGACATGCATTGGAAATCAAATCACAAGAGCAGCAGATTTTATAACTTACAAAGCAATAGCATCCATTCTTCATCTAACACCTTTCCTATTTATAGTTACTTGGTTTTTTCCCTTGTTTCATGTAAACCGGCCTGATATGAATCCCTTTCATGAAGGCCGGTATAGAAATATTTTAAATAAATAAATAAATAAATAACTCGTGTGTGATGGACTGTCTATAATGCACAGTTTATTTAGAAAGGCTAAATAGGTTAGGGCTCTTCAGCTTGGAGAAAAGGCGATTGAGAAGGGATATGAGAGAAGTTTGTAAAATCATGAATGATGTGGAACACATTAATGGGGAATGGTTACCCTTTCAAATAGTATTAAAAAGGGGTGGGACACATCATTAAACTAACTGAAAGCAGACTTAAAAACAAATTTAACAAAGTTTATTGCCACAACACACAATTAAGCTGAGGAGGCAAATGGTCAAGGTTAATAGTATAGCTGGGTTTTAAAAAAAAGGTTTGGACAAACTTCTGGAAGATAGGTCCATTAACAGTTAGATATGGGGATTGCCTCCTTTTACTTCTAGGAATGAGTAACAGGGAATGGATCTCCCCATTAGGATCTTACAGGTACTTACAAGTGATCTGAACTGGCCAGTGTCGGAAACAGGGCCCTGGATTTGATGGACCAATGGGCTAACCCTGCCTGGACCTTCTTATGCTCATATGTTCTTAACTTTATGACTGGTTTATCTACATGTATGCTCAGAGGAATCTATGAATACATGTCAGAGCATTTTGGAGTGCAGGCTACTCAGTTGCACAAGAAAAAATAGTGTTGTCTTAATTTTATATTAGTAAAGGTTTTCTTGGAAGACAAATTAAGTGTATAAAATTGAGGTAATGATTATAAATTTAATTAACTATGCAGGCTTAAGCAATATAAGCTTACTTAAATCTTTATCCCAGATCAGATCTACAGTTCTCCTGCTGTTTTACAGAAAAATAGAACAATAGCATTCTGTTTGTGATTATGAGAACTAACAGGATGGAATGTACTTTCACTGTTATGCAGAAGTTACAAACACATTTGATAGTGTTTGTGTAAACATAGTTTATGTTCTCTTACTAAATACCAGAACCCAATGACTTTAGGTATAATTATTAAGTAGTTTCACTGGTGGCATATCCAGCTCTTGCTTGTACCATGGAGAGTGTTGGTGCTGCTGATTCATACTGGCAATAGCAGTTCATGGTGATAAGTGGAGTGGGAATTGTTACTATTGTACCTCCTTCCCTACGTTATAGTACTCCAAATTAAAATACAGTGCTAGCAGAAAAAGACGTGCTATACTGCCAGGGAGTCACTACTAAAACCCTGTTCTTTACTGCAGTGTTTCTCAGCTCAGTCTTGAAGGCATACTTAATCAGTCTAATTTTCTGGATATCTACAAGGAGTATGCATGAAATAGATTTGCCTACATTGGAGACCAGGTGTGCAGAAATCCGTTTCATGTATACTCATTATGGATTCCCTGAAAACTAGACTGGCTGGGTATGTCTCCAGGACTGGATTGCCTTACAGTGAATGCAGATTTTTTACAGTAGTTTTCTTTTCATTTATTAAGGACTCCCCGCTGAAGGCTGTCCAGATGTTGTGGGTCAATCTTATTATGGACACTTTTGCCTCTCTTGCTCTGGCTACTGAACCTCCAACAGAGTCTCTACTGCTGCGGAAACCATATGGGAGAAACAAGCCTCTTATTTCACGTACTATGATGAAAAACATTCTGGGGCATGCAGTGTACCAGCTCACTCTCATATTTACCCTGCTTTTCGTAGGTAAGAGAAAAATAAGTATTACGGAACATAATTGTTCTGGCTTGGTAGATGTTGTCCCTGAACCATCTCATGTACAGGTGGGTATGCCGAATACATTAGGCACAACTGCAGTCCAAGCCATTTGCATTTTTGCAGTGGTAGCCTGAACATTTTGTTTCTGTTTCTGCAGATATATCGGCAGTGAATATGAATAAGGGCATACTTTTCTTTCCAGACATGGTCGTTGTAAGAGAAGAGAAAACATGTTTTATTAATTCCAAAGATTCTTGAATATTATTATTATTATTATTATTAATAATAAAGTGTGTAGGAGCACAGCCTTAAAGTCAACAAAATTATAAAAGTGAATGAAATCTGTGAAGCCCCTGGTTGTTGAAAATGGTTTCCAGATAGTGTTTGCATTTTAGAGGGCAGGATCCATGGTTACAAGCCCCATCCATTGTTCAGATATTCTTCTTTAGAAAGAAGGAATAAATGATCAAGTCCCACATACATGTTTTAAAATGTTGGTCATAAAAAAAACAAGATTCTGACTATGGAATACTTACTGTTAATAAAGATGGGCAGCATGAACCTGAGTGCAAATAACATGGTTTGCAATTTGGCTGTGTGTGGCACCTGAGCTTAAAAAATCAACTTGGAGCAGTAAATTCAGCAAAAAGAACACATAATGCCAAGTATTAGATTCTGTAATGTCTATATTCATCCGCTGGCTAGCTAAAAATGTTAGCTGAATAAACGTATCCTGCTAACTAGCTGGTATAGGCAGTGGCATGGGCGCATCACTGAACATATCTGGCTGTCTTAAACTTACCACCTTAAATGTAGTTGTTTGCAATATTATCACCAATGGACCATCATATTAAGACCGGTCTCTTTGACCTTCATTGCTTTGATGAATCCAGCAAGTGAAACAAGATAAGTGAATTTTATTTGCAAAGAAAATCATAAAAAAATTAAAAAACTGGGAACTTGGACTTATGATTAGAAGTAAAGCAATGAAGGTCAAAGAGATTGGTAGTGCTTAATATGGTGCTCCATTGGTGATAATATTGCAAACAACTACATTTAATGTGGATATAAAAGGGTGGTGTGTTATTCATTGATGTTTTAACAACTTGATGTGACTCTTTGTATTGTCTTAAACTTAACCAAATAAGTTTACCTGGCTAACTTTAGGACTGTTTTTTGATGCTTCTAAAGCTATCGACCTAATTAGCTACCTCCCACCATTGTGCAGGAAAGCCCTGTACCTCGTTTTTGTGCCATGATAAAAAATCATGCCACAGTACAGCCACAATATAGTGTTGTCAAGAAGGGCCAAATATCGTGAGGACACCCCCGCAATGATTTAGTATATCTCCCTATTAGCCGGACAAACACACTGATTATGGATCGCTGTATTTTTTCTAGTATTTTTTTTTTTGCAGAATGAATAGTAACCAGGGCCAGCGGAAGGCATTAGGTGGACTAGGCAGCTGCCTAGGGGGCCGGAAGTGGGCAGGGTGCCGCAGTCGATATGAGGGCACCATTTTTGAAAGTGAACGAGTCATGTGGCATGATGTGTAGATTGGCGTGATTGCGGAGGGAAAGAGAGATCACTTGGTAGGGTGACATCACTGCCTAGGCAGCTGAACATCTTTGCACCAGCACTGATACTAACCAATTGCAGAATACATTATTTTCTGAACTGCCACTTCCTTAACTGTAGCCACTTTTTCAAAGTATGCTCATCCCAGATCTCTGGTGAGAAATAAATGTTTTTCTCCTCAAAATATTACTTTGCCTGGTTTTCTTTTTCTGTTGTTCTTAACTCATGGTCTTCTTTCTACTTTCTCAAGCATACAATTTTTGTACATTTTTACAATCAATAGCCCATGTTGTAGGACAATCTATCTGGATAAATCCCTTAACAAAATTGTTCCCCCCTTGACTATAGGCCTTATGAGGTCCATATTCAAAAGTTAGCCAGCTAAATGAATGTTTGGGCACATATCCAGCTAAATTCTAGCCAGATAAGTTACAGGCATTCTCTGGGCATAACTGGGAGGAGTTGAGTTAGCTAAGTTAACTTCCTAACTCCAATATTCAGAGTTAACTGGATGACTTAGGCCTCGATTTTCTAAGGTCGCAGACCTTAGAAAATCCGGCGGTAACAGGGGGCGGGCCTGCGATAGCCTGCAGCGATACACTACGAAAATGACCCCCTTAGCTAGCTAAGGCCTGGATTCACCATTCTATCGCAGAATGGTGAATCCAGTGGTAACGGGGACTGAGGGGCAAAGGGGGGGGGGGGCGGGCCTGCGAAAGCCGGCAGCCATCGCACCACCACGGTGTTATTGCCGGCTTTCGCACCCAATAGCACCACCGTGAAAGGTAGTGCTATTGGGCGCGCTACTGGCGATGATAACGTGGCTTACCTTATCGTCACCAGTGAAGACATCGCGGTGTCCGCCCTGATGCCGCCCCAACTCCTCCCCTCACCGCCCCAACTCCACCCCTAGCAAGCTATCGCATGCGATAAGCTTTACAAAATGACCCATTAAGTCTGGTCAGGCCATATAGCTCTCCTAATGTTATTCAGCTATAGTTATCTGGCTAACTTTAAGATAGCCATCTAGATTCAAGAGTGCGACTGCACTCTTGAATATACCTCTAAAGTTAGCTGGATAAGTTTATCCGGCCAACTTTTATATCCAGGCTGTGTCTGAATATGGACCTCAACATATTTATTTTTTAATAAAAATGTCATCCCTGAGATCACTCTGCAGCAATTTATACTGAATTTATAGTATGGCAAAACAAATGGGACGTGCATTTGCAAAGCATGAATTCTAAGCAGAATTAAAACAATGGGCAGCAGAACCTAGAGTGCAACAATTTTGGAGGTGGCACCAGGGATTTCTATGCATGAGCACACAGGGGGTTCTGCTGGATGACTTGGTTAACGTCAAAATCTTAGGTGGCAGAGAAGCAACTGCAGGGAACAGGTGCGGAGAGGGAGAGACTGAAACAGGCAGAGTACAGAGCAGACCAAGAGAGACCCATTTTGATCCCTAATCCAGCCTCCCCTTCCTTACTGTCTTGCAGGGAAGAGGGTAAGGTTGGAATGCACAAGAGTTCCATTTTAATCTCATACTTCTGTTTGTAATTTGTGATTACTTATACTTACTCTGTATTTTGTGAGGCTTTTATTGTGTGCTGTAGCTCATTCTGTTTTCTTCACAGGAGATATATTGCTAATAATAAATATCACTTTTTAGGCTGCCTTTCCAAAAAAATGTTCAAGGCAACTTACAGCATTTTTTAAATTCAGGTACGAAAAAAGGCTCTTCCCCAAACAGTTTATAATCTAACTGGGTTCCTGAGGTAATGGGAGATAGTGACTTGCTCAAGGTCAGCAGGAGTGTTGGTCTATTGCTTTCCTCTCTTCTCAGCCCATTACTCTAACCACTAGGTCACTCCTTTTCCCAGCTGGGAAGAATAGTAATATTGTTCAATGTCCTAGTATAAAATTTGATTTGCTTCCTTGTCATAGAAAGGGTTGTTGCTGTTTGAGTTCTGGAAGTTCATGATATTTCGGTATGGGACATTTACTGTATAGGTTCTAAGTAATTGTTTTGCAGGGTTTTATGTTACTTCACCTGCCTAGTAATGGAAAAAGTCGTCACTGTTTCTGAGATTACAAAAGATTACAAAAGTGGGTAATATAAGGAAACGTCCCAGCCAGTTATTCATTTCAGAGATGAAGTTCAGCAAATGTGGTATAGATTTCTTTTAATTTATAAATGTTATCTCTTACTTGATTTTATTTTCCAGTCTACCACCAAAATACAGATGACTCATCAGACATTGTGACATGATTTTCAGAAATATGACGGTAACTTTAAAACTGCACACAGGCGCATATATACACGTGACCAGATGTGCTACAATTTTATATCATGCATGCACATCTGTGCACATGTCATAAAATAGCCCTGGCGCATGTATGTGTGCTCCTAATTTTAAGGTGATACGCCCACAGCAGCGAATTGTCAGCTTTCAGACGCGCAAGTGAGGGAATTTTATAACAGGTGCACTTCCAGGCCAGTTCTACCAGTTCATCCATCAGTTTGCCCAGTCTATACCTAAGTCCTCAAGCCCCCCCTGGTTCTTTAACCTGCATTCACCCAAGTAACCCCAGATCCCTTAAGCACTTCTCAAATACCTGGAAATAGTTTTAGATTTATACCTCATCCATAGCAAAAGTAACTTTGCACTGAAATATACCTGGAAGCGCACCCAAACGCATAGCTACATGCATAAATATCTCTTGGTCCCAGTCCAGAATGCCCAAGCCCTACCCATGTTCCAACTTTGTATTCCTGATGCGAGATATTCATGCATCGGTACTTGTACACATATATGGGAGGCTTACAAATTAAGTGGACTCGCGCATGTGCTAGATGCGTGCCCGTCTCCCAATTTGACGTGCGTCCGCCTTCTAAATTTCACCTTTAAATGTGTCATTATATATATATAGATAGATACAATATATGTAGATCTTCAACCAATATTGTTGATTTAACACTACTGTTACCTCCTTTAAATTTATTGTAATCCGTTTTGCAGCTATTCATGGTAAGAAGCAGAATATCAAATGCCAATAATAAATTTTATAAATATATATATATATATATATATATATATATATATATATATATATATATATATATATATATATGTCTTGCCAACATCAATGACTTCCTCACCAACATCCACCTCGCTCTAAACTCCTCCAAAACAGAGCTGCTCCTTATCTCTCCTCACCTCCCTCCCAAACCACCGATCTCCAACGATCCAGCTTTCAACGTCATAACACCCCAACCCACAGTAAGAGACCTTGGGGTTATCATAGATCAACAACTCAATCTCAAAAAACAGATCAACTCCATCCTCAAAGAAGGTTTCTTCAAGCTTCACATCCTGAAGAAACTCAGACCCCTCCTCAACTATCATGACTTCCGCACCGTCGTCCAAGCCACCCTTTCCTCAAAGCTGGACTACTGTAATGCCCTCTTCCTTGGCCTACCCTCCTCCACCACCAAGCCCTTACAAATGCTCCAGAATGCCATCGCCAGGGTCATCACCAACTCAAGGAAAGCTGATCACATTACCCCAATACTCAAAGAACTCCACTGGCTCCCCATCGCATCCCAAATTCTCTTCAAAATTCTAACCATAGTGCACAAGTCCATCCACTCGCACAATTCCAATTGGTTGGATGAACCCTTTCGTCCTATACGCACTGAACGACCCACTCGCACTGTCAACAAAGGCACCCTCTCCATTCCCCCTTTGAAAAAAGCCCACCTCTCCTCTACTAGGGACCGTGCACTATCCATTGCAGGCCCTAAACAATGGAACGCCCTCCCTACCACTCTCAGGCTAGAGCCATGTTACGCCAAGTTCAGAAAAAAACTTAAAACATGGCTCTTCCGACAAGCCTACCCTGATTAAGTACACCGACTTCTGCAAGTATCTTGCCTACGCCTTGTATATTCCTGTAAATAGTCCGTTGCAGTTTTTATTTATTGCTTTAATTCCTCCACCTCCTGCTCTTTGTATACTCCTCCTTGTTCGCCCTCCCTGTTCATTGTAATTTCTACCTTTAAAGTTACATTGTAAACCGGTATGATGTATGCATACTAATACCGGTATATAAAAGTTTTTAAATAAATAAATAAATAAATAAATAAATATATATATATATACACACACACACACACACACAGTTCAATATTTAAAAGTATGGGAATAATTTTCAAAACTATGCATGTTGGCTCAAAGTCATGGGTATTTTTACCTATAGGCTTTCGACCACTTCTCAAGGGAAATCACATTTCCTTTAAGCTGGTACTTTTAGGTGTTTTTACAGTGAACCGTTTTCAATAAACTTTTTTACCCATATAAATTATTTTTGAAAATTGTCCATCCTATGTCCCTTTATGTGTTTATACAGGATTGTTCTGTGGGGGGTGTTTTTGGGGGGTCATCGTGACTGTTGAGTTTATCAGAATCTCAGAAGAAGGTGTGACCTATGGCTCTATATGTTAGTGTTTGGAGTGCAAGGCTCAGGGCTGGTAGAAGAGTATCAGACACCCAAGGCAAATTTTTAGTCCTGTGCTCCTTTCCCCTGCCTCAACTTACCTATTGGCGGAGACAAAAGGAGAAGGTGGGGAAAACAGCAGTTTGTGGCCACACTCGCTAGCCATGTGGGAGCAGCCCAACCTGGTAGTGAGGAGGAGGGCAGTGAGAGACTGAACCAGCAATGGATGGGAGCATTTCTTGACAGCTCCAATCCAATCAGATGTGAAGAGAGATTTGGCAAGAGAAAGACAGTAGGAGTTCTTTGGCTCAGCTGTCACTGTTGTTGAATAGTGAGGCAGATCTGGTAATACTAGGGGTTACTTAAAATTGGGTGGGCAACACCCAGATGTTTCTGGGATTTTTCCAGCCCCCAAACTTTGGCATGCTAGGCAACTGCCTAGTTCATGTAATGGAAAAGCTGGTCGTGGTTTGCTTAGAGTGCCCAATACCCTTGTACAGGTCCTGATGTGGAGAGTGTAAACTTCACTGTCTGCTTCTCAACAATGATTCCTTAGACAATCCCTCCCTGTTATTGATGATTTTTTTTTTTGCCAAGGATTCTATTGACAGCATAGAATTTACACTTGTAAGTTTGTAGCTATTGGTTTCTTCCATCCTTGAGACTGACAATGTGATCTGCATGCCTTGACCTTGCATCAGGCAGTGAATCTAGTAATATGCGGTACATTTCTTTGCCATATGCTATATTTATTTATACTTCACATCAATTAAGGTGAGATTACAAACATTCTGCATGTGAAATACAGGTAGTACTCTTGAGGTAAGATCTTCATGGTTCATGTGTCTGTTCCCTCAGAATTCTGCGGCATTTTAATAGTCCGCGCTGTAGATCTTCTTGTATCATTGGCATACTAATAACAGTACTAATTATGTTTCTCTTTGAGTTCAGCAAATGGCCAGTTTCAATGCATGAATGAACAGTAAACACATTTTCTTTTACTTTTGTTTTAAGGTGAAAAAATGTTTACGATTGACAATGGCAGGAATGCACCACTCCACTCTCCTCCCTCCGAACATTACACCATCATTTTCAATACCTTTGTTATGATGCAACTATTCAATGAAATCAACGCTCGCAAGATCCATGGAGAGAGAAATGTTTTTGATGGCATCTTTAGAAACCCTATATTTTGTTCTATTGTTCTAGGCACATTTTTTATACAGGTAATCATTCAAACAAAAAATAGCAAGTGCAACAGAAACACATAGCCGTGACTTACATACTGATGACAGTTGCTATTCCTTAATATCAACAATGAAACCAAGTCCATAGAACTTTCATTTGCTATGGCTAATATTAGGTATGTGCTTTCGTTTTAAATGACATAGGTGATGTCAATGATGTTGTGTAAGTTGTGTCTTGCTGTTTTCAAAATGAAACAATAGAAAAAAAAAGTGTTTTTCCTTCTATCGATTTTAGTGTGCACTATTTCTGAAACCTAAACAAAAAAAGTTGGGGAAAAAAAGTAAATGACATGGAAATGTACCCCCAGATGACATGAAACAACACGACATGAAATGTTTGGGCCTGCACACCCCTTGCTAATATAGCATCTTAGGATTCCACATGAATAAAGGGAAGACCATAGTAGAAGTAGTAGAAATGTTCAAACTTTTATAGAGAAGGATTGCAAACTAATTTCAACCACTGCCTCTGTTGTATGCAAATATATTTCATGCATATTTATTGTGGATATCCTGAAAACCCGGCCTGTTTGTGGTTCTTGAAAACCGGAGTTGGCGACTCCTGCTCTAGGGGGTGTAACGGAACCTGTGATAGGAAGGGCTGGGGAATTCTGTATGTTGGATGCAGGTCACATGCAGAGGGCGCTCCCTTAAGGGGGGGGGGGCAAGGACTCCTTGTTAAATGCTCATATGTTGACCCTGTCATGCACAGACAGTGCACTAACATTTAACATCAGCATAAAGAGGCTGCAGTAAATTTAACTCCTGACTTTTTTAGTAATAGCATAGTCTTGACTAATGATGTCACTGCCATACTATTTACGTATTGAACATGCATAAGAATGGTATTTTTTACAGCATATGAATTGACACTACATAGCACATTTTTAATCCTATTGTAGGAGCTTAGCATATTGCCCATTTTTTATGTGCTTGATAAACATAGTACCCTTAGTATATATATACCCTATATATATATATATATACATATATATACTAACAGGTACTATATATATATATATATATATATATATATACACACATATATATACTAACAGGTACTATATATATATATATATATATATATATATATATATATATATATATATAACCAATATAATCTGCTGTTATATTGGTTCTATACGTTTGAGAGAAATGTTTTTATGTTGAATGAAGGCTTTGGTCAACATCCATGGTGGATCCATGGAAATTTCTTGTATTCTAAGAAGCTGAATTTCTAAAGGATTTATGTGCATAAAATTTGGTTTATATGCATAAATCACCTTTTGAAAATCGAATGAGTGCTAATAGCATGTAAAAGAACATATGTAACTCATTTATTTATGAACTTTACCCTTTTTCACAAGATGCATTCTGGGAGGGCAGAGTTGGGACAGGGAAAGGATTTATGTGAATATTTTTTTATTTTCAAAGTATACACATAAATCTACATGCCCCAATTTACACCATGTAACTTTGTGAGTGTACTGTGCATTCTCATGAATTATCAAAGCAGACTTATGTGCATAAGACTTTAGACCGCATTTTCAAAGCAGTGCAACTTCATACATGTAGATTGATGTGCATAATTTTGAATACCTAAAGTATGCTTGTAAATCCTTTGCCTTCCCCAGCTTCCCCTCCACCCCCGCCCAGGATGCCTCTTGTGAGTGCACATAAAAGAACATGTGTAATCAAGTTATGCATGTCTTTTTACATTCACTGGCCTCAGGTTGATTTTCAAAAGGTAATTTACATGCATAAACCAGGTTTATGCATGGAAATCCTTTTACAGATCAACACCTAAAGAGGCAGTTTTCAATGCACCTATTTGCAAAGTCTGTGTCTCCTTTACTGGCTGAGCTATTCATCAGAGACTTCAGCTATTTCAAAACTCACTGCAGGCTTACTAGTGGACAATAGTAGGAGGGAGCATGTTAGTTCTTTTCCTTGAAAACCTCCACTGGTTGCTGTTTCATTTTCAGGTCTAATTTAAGTTGCTATATGTGGTACGTAAGGCACTGAATAAAAGTGAGATACATCCTTCCAGTGCTGCGTACACCTTCTGCAGAAGCCCTCCTTCAGATCACCGCCCCATAGGAGGTGAAGCTCATTTTCTTTTTCAGCCTGTTTTATTACTTTCACTTCCTGCTAAAGCCCATCTTCTTTATGATTTCCTCCAGTTCAGAGAATCAGTTAATACTTGATTGTTTACATTAGCTTTTAGTTGTTTGCTCGTTGAATTTAAAAGATTGATGTAATTCATCTAGCTATCACTGGATTGTTTTAATAGAATTAGTATATGTATTTGATTGATTTTAGATGGAGAATCACTTTGGATTGTTCAGGATATATTTTGAAAGTTTCTACCATCATAAAAATGATTTTTTAAGGATTTATTGGTATTTTATGTTGTATCAGATTTTTTATTTTGCATCTTGATTTATGGGGATTTTATGTAATCATTTTTGTTTTATGGCCATTTAGCCATTAACTGTTTAATGTTTCTTAAGGGCTTGAGACTGTAATCTTTTTTGTGTTTGTTATCAGGTTAGTTTAGTTTGTTATATGTTTGATAGTTGTTGACAGTTTAAGATTTTAATTATTTTACATTGTTTATGATTTAAGGTTATTGTATAGTAGATTTGAATATGACTTTGCTGTAATCCACCTCGGAAACATGTTGAAAAGCTGGATTTCATAGCATTTAAACAGGTTAATCCATGATCAGTAGGTTATGCAAGTCTATCAGCAGATGGAGATGGAGCAAAGCTGATGTCACAATATATATACCCCTGCTCTGACATCAGCCCACCAGTATTCTCCATCTCCAGCAGATATTAGAAGTATATCTCCCTACTGGGGATTGCTTGTTTAAAAAAAAAAAAGACAGAAAGAAGGAGCCAGTATTTCAAACTCCTCCTGTAAATCACTAAAAGTTAAAAGACTATCCTCGTCCCAGAGTTGGGCAATATTGAAAGGACCCAGATGTCACCACTAGGGATGTGAATCGTGTGCCTGATCGTTTTAACGATCGGGTTCGGCTGGGGGGGGGGGGGGGGGGGAATCTGATCGTTAGAGATGTGAATTGGGATCGGTTCCGATTCCAATTCACATCACTAATTTTTTTTAGTGAGGCCCGCGCCGATAAAAAAAACAACTCACCCTGACCCTTTAAAATTACCCCCTTAGCCTCCCCCACTCTCCTGACCCCCCCCCCCAAAAAAAACTTTTTACACATACCTGGTGGTCCAGGGGGACCACGGGAGAAATCTCCCATTCCCAGGCCATCAGCTGCGCTAAAAAAAATGGCGCCGATGGCCCTTTGCCCTTACCATGTGACAGGGCAAAGGTAGCGCCGGCGCAATTTTTTTTTAGCGCAGCTGATGGCCTGGGAATGGGAGATCGCTCCCGCGGCCCCCCTGGACCACCAGGTATGTGTAGAAAGTTTGGGGGGGGGGGGTCGGGAGAGTGGGGGAGGCTAAGGGGTAATTTTAAAGGGTCGGGTGGGGTTTTTTTTAATCGGGCCATCGGCGCCATTTATATTAGTGGCAGCCAAAATGGCGCCGATGGCCCGAGAGCAGGAGATCACACTGGGACCCCCCCACTGGACCACCAGGTAATTTAAAACATTTTGGGGGGCTTCGGGAGGGTGGGGGATTTGTTTTAAAGGGTCGGGGTGGGTTTAGGGGTTGTTTTGGTGTGCCGGTTTTCCTGCCCTCCCCCGATTTATGATTTTTCATGATAAATTGGGGGAATTTCTATTGTATCGCGACTCTAACGATTTTTGACGATTTAAAAAATATCTGACGATTTTTTTAAATAGTCAAAAAACGATTCACATCCTTAGTCACCACTCCCTAAATTCTTTGGAGAAGGGGCAGCCAGAAAGTTTAGCATTCCCATATATGGGGGATATAGGGGAGAAGGCCTCACCTTGAAGGTTTAGACATTTCTGCACCTGAGTCCACACCTTCAGAGTGTACGCCAAGATATGACTACCCCTACTAACACTGCGCCAGAGCAAAGAGGCTACTTGGAGAAATGGCAACAGTTCCAGCACCGCCAACTCTGTCTGAGATTGCTCCAAAGATACCCAGTGTGTATTCACATGCCCAGCCCATGCCTTCAAGCACACCAATCTTGCCACCCAATAATAAATTTTAAAATTGGTTAATGCCATTCCCCCTTGCTGCTTAGGCATCCATAACTGTTGGAGATGGATTCATGGCTTTTTATCCCTCCATATGAATTTAGCCATATGGCCATGTAACTCATCAAACACCTTTAATGGTACAGAATATGGTATATGCTGGAATAAATACAATGGTTTTGGTAAAACATTCATTTTAACAGATTTATCTGTCCTACCCAAGAGATTGGAAGACCTGCCAGTCTTGTAATTTCTGTTTCAAAGTACTGATAGTTCCCAAGTAATTTTTATTATACAAATCCTTATAATTTTTAACAATATGTATCCCCAAGTATTTAAAATTATCTGTATCCAGTCAATACTAGATCATACAAGCAGGGATATATTTATAGAGGCTTCCACCGGAGCATGATCTGATAAAATAGATGCTAAGATTTTACTATATTGAACCCGAGACACAAACAGTGGTGTACACATGAAATAGTTCAATCAACTGTACATGTTATGGCATGAGGAGTAATAGGAATAATCATGCTCAGTAGGATGTTGCAAGCACCAAATATCAGTGAGTTGAAAGGTCTATCAATCCCTGGGAGCTAGGAGCACTAAGGGACCTCAGTCGCAATTGAGATGTTTTGTCCAATAAGGGATCAGGGCAGGTATTCCAGTCACCACCCACCTATACAGAGCTTAGTATATCCAAAGATTGCTATAGTATCCACTAACGTCTCATAGAACTTCACCTGATCAAAATTAGGGCCATACAGCGTGAAGTTGGTAGAGTATAAAGTGCAGTTCAAAGTCACATATCTCCCTTCAGTATCTACCTGCTGACGATGCACAACTAAGGGGAGATGTATGTCAATTAAAATCCAAGCCCCTCTACTCCTGGTATTATACGAAGAAAAATATACTTGACCAACCCACCCTTGTTTTAATTTTGCATGCTCTGTATTTGTCAGATGGGTCTCCTGGAGGAATAAAATTTGTGCACCAGCCCTACGGGCAAACTGCAGTACACATTTCCATTTAATGGGGAAAGAAAGGTCCCTGACAATTAGGGAAACACATTTAACCATGTACATTATAGAGTCCCAAGTTGCACTAGACTCAATATCCCAACCAGAAATGCAAAGGCATTTCCCAGGCAACCGTGTATAAACCTTGATACTAAAAGGAACAAAGGCCCCCAAAGGCCTTGCTGGAAAGCACTCTTTCTGCATTCCAAATGTAGGACAAACATTAATATAGTATGCTCCATAACCCCCCCCCCCCCCCCAATTACCCCAACTCAGACTCTCATGAACCAGAAGGAGAATAACCATCACATCCAAATGCCATGTTGTCACCCAACTCATTTTCTGATGGCTCGTTCTATTCAGAGGCCGACTCCTCGGCACAAGGCACACAGTCAGCTGGTATATTAATAGTCAGCCGGTATATTAATTTTTGCAGGATACCTCGGCCTGCATCAAAGATATAGAACAACTGCTCGCTTCTTTAGACTGCACTTGCTAAAAAAAAGGAGCTCCAACGAACACCAGGATAGATGAAATAATCAATTACAGACGTGAGCGCAAGGGAATCACCTCCTGCTCAGATCAGCACATAACCAGAGGTCTATGCTATAATCAAGTATTGTTAGTATGTCCACAGTTGACTTTTGCAGAGAATACTGGTGGATTGATGTCAGAGCAGGGGTACATATACCGTGACATCAGCTTTGTCACGGTATATGTACCGTGCATAACCCACTGGTCGGAGATTAACCTGTCTTCATTAGAGAAAAGGAAATTATCAGGTAAGTAGTAATTTCTCAATATGAATATAAAGCCAGTAAATACATAAATAAATAAATATGTATTTTACACCAGTTGACTTTGTACAGATTTTCAAAGGGAAATTTTGCATATACTTTCCCATTGAAAATTGCACATAACTGACCTGTGGACTTTGCATCTGCTTTTTATGTGGGCTTAATTTAACTGGAAAATGGCAGACAAAGATTTATAAATGCAAAGCACCTGCACTATTACCTAATCCCACCCAATGCCTCCCCTTAACCCAGCTAAATGTATGCGTGATGTGGAAGCCCATGGGTATTTTTAGCTAGAAAATGTTCAGAGTCCTTTTACCTTGGAGGATTTGTATTTACCCAGGCAAATGGAATTTGAAAATTTCCCTGTAAATTCTTCCGAGCATGCTTTTTTTTCATTGTGGCATTCTTTTTATGAACAATCAGTCATTGTGTGTTCTGGCATAGCTGTCCAGACTTTGTCACTCAGAGTAATGAATGACCATGAGAAGGAAAACACAGAACTATGAGGTCAACATTCAGCTGGTCAGTGAGCAGGAACATTACCCAGGTAACGTTACTGAAGTAACTTTACCCAGATATCCAGTGGATATCCACTGAATAGACCTGGCTAAATTCACTTGAGTAAAGTCACCCTGGTAACTTTAGCAGGCTAGTGCTGAATATCAATGCTTGCCGGCCCTGAAACTGCCCCCATCACTGCCTCTTTTTATCTGGTGAAATTCTGGCCAGACAAAATGTAGCCAGGAGTGCAGAAATTTTCACATCTCTGGATTAGCCTGTTATCTCGAAAATTATCCATACTAATCCCTTTGAATATTGACCTCAATATTTAATAGTGTTTTTTTTAAGAATATATGGAATATGCTTTTTTCTTATTTAATTTTTCAGATAGTAATTGTACAGTTTGGTGGGAAGCCTTTTAGCTGTTCTCCACTTCAGCTTGATCAATGGATGTGGTGTATATTTATAGGATTAGGAGAACTTGTATGGGGCCAGGTAAGCATCATCTAATGATTTGAAAAGATCTAATGCCTGATTGGATGAGCTGCAAAAGATTAATTATCTTATTTCTTATGTTAATGGGATCCACATTAATAAATGGGGGGTGGGACCTCAGGAAACACTGGCAGATTGGTTTGGTGAATGCTCACATTTTTAGGTATGAAATTTGTGCACCAGGCTATTTTATTGGTTTACCTTATGTATGTGTTGCATGACAAAAAAGGTATTGCAGTCAGAGTGACCAAAAATTGTCATGTTTCTGTCACAGATAACATAAACTGTCCAATACAATGTACATAAATTCACTTTATTTCTCCATGTAATGTGTAATGGTTTTGATCAATTATTCATGTAATACAGTTCATTTTTATCGCAGGCATTCCACATAAGACTTTGATTAGAAAGTATATCTACTCATTAATTTCCTCAGTGTCCATCTTGCCATACAAGCACCCTGTAGTCTCATCTCAAAAATGTGTTTCTCTGAACACATGACACCTGATTTATGAAATGTTTCTGCATACGCACAGATTGGTACAAAACTCTTGCTAGATCTGCTCAAGCCCTCGATTCCTTAACATTTTTTTTTAACCATAACAAATTCCACATCTCGGCTGCAGATTTCTTAAGGTAGGGTAAGTTTCATATTCCCCCAAGGATCTTGAAAATGGGAAGTAAATGAGGAGAGGCCCAAACCTTTTATAACCTACATGTTACTGGCAAAGTGTTACTTTTAAAGGTGAATTTTAAAAGCCCGGCACGTGCATTAATTAGGGGATGTGCAAATATGTTGGGCTCACACGCGCCGAGCAGATTTTAAAAGCTGCTGAGATACAAACGTATCTACCGGAGTTTGCACATCCCAGAAGGTTTCAAAAAAGGGTGGGCCGTGGGTGTGGCCTGGGCAGGGCATGGGCGTTTCAGGACATGAACCTGAGATATGCACATAAATAATTACACAATCTGGAGTGAGCCAAGCCTCCCTGTCATGCTATCGATGACATATAAAAAAATAAAGGAAAATAGGCAGATCTGTGGGGTTTTAAGAAATGGGGCTAACTGGGGGAAGTGAAGGCTGCTAAACTTGGAGGGGTTTGGAGGACCTGTCTCTTAACTGGGAAAACTGGGGATAAACTAGTAAAACTGGAAATTGCATCAGCACATGGCCCTTTTAAAATCCCCCGATTTACACTTAAAATTTGGCTCACATGTGAGCGTGGCCAGGTTATTTTATAACATTCACGCATATGTTATAAAATAGGCGTGGGCCGTCAGATGTGCACCAGTGTACGCCCACATGCCAATTTGAAAGTTACTGTCCCTATGCGTCCCCTTCTGTTTACGTGCGCTGCTGACAGCAACTACTTTAAATACAAGCATATATTTAGTTCTTCAGGATGTTTTTCATGGGGTAATATAGTTACATGGAGTCATGGACTGATGTAGTTAGCTGCTCCTGCCGCCACACTGCCAGGCAACAACAACTCACTTCAGTGTACATGTTCAAAAACAGAAATTACTATCAAAGTTAAACCATCATTCTTTAGACTGGGACACTATGGGATCAACATTTAAAAGTTTTCTGTTTATCTAAGTTAGCCAGATAGACATAGCTATTGAGCAGGTCTAACAGGTGGATAAGTTATCCATCTAAGGCGGAAGATTGCCACCTAGTCAGGCAACTTATCTAGCTAAGTAGTGCCACCCCGATCTGCCCATTGCCCACCCACATATTGACCGGCTAAAAGATAACTGGATAACTCACTTTTACGGCTATCTAGAGGCTGAATATAACCGGATATTCTGTGGCCTCTAGATACCTACTTATCTAGCTATCTGCCTGCTGAATATCAGGCTCTGTATCACTGCAGGGTTAATTCAGCCAGCAAAAGTTATGTGGATAAGGTTGTTTTTTACAGCTTCTGCGACCACTACAGCCTTTCTTCTTTTCTTCCCTCCTCTTTTTTGGGTAGATTTTTAAAAAATACGCGCTTGTGTCCATGTGCGTGTGCTACCCGGCGCACACACATTGATGCGTGATTTTATACCATGCGTGCGCTGGTGCAAACATGTTACAAAATCAGGGGTGGTGTGCACAAGGGGGGAACATTTTTGCGATTTTCGCATGGTGACGCTTCGGGGCCTTTCCCATTTCCCTCCCAGTCCGCTCCAATTTAGGGCGGACTGGAAGGGAACTTTCCTACCCTCTAACCTCCCTTCCCCTTCCCCTCTCCTCCTCTAAAAACAATTTTAAATGTTTTTACCTTTTATTTTTCAAGTTACTTCAGGGCCCGACCTGAATTAACTTGCGCTTGCCGGCAGCCGGCCAGCCGGCCAGCTCGTGAGGCTCCAGGACTGCCCTACCCCTCCCCACCCAAAACACGCCCTCCGGCCCGCCCCTTCCAAGAGGTCCTGCACTTGAGCATGTCCCGGCCTTTACACACGTGGCCGGGCCTCTTGGAAGATTCGCCCGGCACGTATAAGGCCCGACCACGTGCGTAAAGGCTGGGATTTACACGCGCCGGGCATTTAAAATCTGCACTTAAGTCTTTAAATAATATTTAATAACTGCCTTTCTCACAGGACAAGCAGGATGGTAGTCCTCACATATGGGTGACATCACAGGATGGAGCCCAAGCACGGAAAACTTCTGTCCAAGTTTCCAGAACTTCGACTGGCCCCTACTGGGCATGCCCAGCATGGCACTAACCCTGCAGCCAGCAGGGGTCCCACTTCAGTCTTCTTTTTTCCGTGCAGCAGTAGCCTCCCAGTTAAGGAGCTCTACAGAGATTCCTGATAGGAATTTTCCTCACGGAATTACTAAAAGTTAATTTGCCCCACAGGGGTCCCTCCTCTAATTTTTTCAAGCCGCGGTACTCCGGTAAGTTTTTATCCATTTTTCCATCGATTTCCATCGAGTTTGGCCCTTGCGGCCTACTGGCCGTTGACCGTACCGCGGCTCAATTTTTTTACATGGCCATGGCGTCGGGGTACCTTCGGTGCCCGGACTGTAATTGCACCATGTTCATCACAGACCCCTATAAAGTCTGTGTAATGTGTCTTGGACGAGAGCACGATGTCTTGACCTGCACCAAATGTGCCCTAATGACACCAAAAGGAACTTCTCTTCCGTGTTCAAACCCTGACTCCGTCCATTGCATCGACATCGTCAGAACAGGCACTGTCAACTTCACGCCATCATCATCCACCGGCTGGTGACCGTCTGGCATCGACGACATCTCGGCCTTTGACACCCTCTACTCTCCTTCAGGACTGAGGGGATCGTAGAGACAAACATCGCCACCGGCATAGAAAGTCTTGGACCATCAAGGGAGCAAAATCATCGACCTCACCATCGTCCAAGCCGCTGTCGAAGAAACCCCGTCCAGAAAAGGCACCGACCTTTTCAGTGACCGGGTCACCGAGGCAACCCTCCCCCAATAGGGCATTGGGAGCCGCGACTCCGCCTTTATCCGTGGTCCCTCCGGCTATGCCTCTGCCTCCTTCTTCTGTTCCAGAGCCGGGGCTGCTTGCTCCAGGTCTCCGAGAAGGACTGGACTGGAAGGTTCAGGAGGTCATCGACAAGGTGATGCAATGACTCCAGGTTCCTCCGGCACCGACACTGGTACTGACTGCAGAACCGATCACCGACTCGATTCCGGCAGCATTGGCACCGCTGCTTTCCAGGATGGAAGTGCTCATAGCCGCTTTTCCACTGATGGACCCTGGGTCACCGATGGCGCCGGTGCCCTCCCCACTCACTCTGTCATCGGGAGGAGAAACACCGTTTCGCATCCCTCCTTCGGGAGTTCTGCCTCAGCCATCGATGCCGATATGTCCATCGCCACCGATCCAACCATCGGTGCCGATACACCCATCGGCGCCACTGAGCCATCCATCGATGCCCTCAATGCCTGCGCCAGTGCCTTTGATGCCTTCATCGGTACCTCCAATTATTCCTTCAATTCCTTCGGAGCCTAGCCCAGGACCTTCAGGTATCCCATCATCCTGTCCCCCTCTACACCCTAGAGGGGCAGGTACTAATCCCTATGATACCTGGACTGATGATTCGTCACCAGACACCGATGATTTGCCTTCACCACCTTCACCCACTGAAAGTAGAAAGCATTCTCCTCCAGAGGACCTTTCCTTTATAAATTTTGTGAAGGAAATGTCTGAATTGGTTCCCTTCCAATTACAGACTGAACAGGATGATAGGCATCAGATGATGGAGTTGCTCCAATACCTGGATGCTCCCAAGGTAATAACCTCTATCCCTATCCACCAGGTTCTTCTGGATCTCCTGAAGAAGAACTGGGAACATCCTGGCTCCATTGCTCCAGTCCACAGAAAAGCTGACACTACCTATTTGGTGCAGTCAGCTCCGGGCTTTCAGAAACCACAATTGGATCACCAATCTTTAGTGGTAGAATCTGCACAGAAGAGAGCAAAGATCAAAGCCTCACATTCTTTTCCCCCTGGCAAGGAACAGAAGTTTCTAGATGCCATTGGTCGCTAAGTCTTCCAAGGATCAATGCTCATCTCCTGAATTGCCGCTTATCAGCTCTATATAACCCAATATAATAGGGTCTTTTTTAAGCAGATACGAGACTTGATGGACTCCCTGCCTCAGCAATTTCAAGATCAGCTCCAAACCCTAGTAAACAAAGGGTTTGAGGCAGGCAAGCATGAGATCAGATCATCTTATGATATCTTTGATACTGTTACTAGGGTATCTGCAGCTGCTATTTTGGTAAGAAGGTGGGCCTGGCTCAAGTCTTCTGACCTTCGCCCTGAGGTACAAGACAGGTTATCCGACCTGCCTTGTGTAGGAGATAATCTGTTTGGCAAACAGATTCAATGGACAGTGGCAGAACTTAAGGACCAGCATGAGGCCCTAAGACAGCTCTCTCTGATGCCTTCTGACTATTCTTCTAAACAGCCTTTCAGAAAGGACTCTAAAAAGTCATTCTTCTGCCCGAAGACATCCTACCCACCACCAACCAGATCCCGTGCCACGAGACCTTTTCAAAAAGTAGAGTCTCGTCAAACATGTAAACAAAAACCACACGCAGCTCCTCAACCAGGGCCTGCTTCAGGTTTTTGATTTCCACCTAGAGAGCATCAGCCAGATTCCACTGCCTCACATACCAGTGGGAGGTCGATTGTGCCACTTCCACAACATATGGCACTCAATCACCTCAGATCAATGGGTACTGGCGATAATTGCTCAGGGTTACCATCTAAACTTTCTCTCTGTGCCACCGGACTCCCCACCTCTACCGGCATGGAGAACATCCAATCACTCCATCCTTCTGGATCAAGAGGTCTCCCTCCTTCTCCAGTCCAAGGCAATAGAACCCATGCCCTACTCTCAGCATGGCCTAGGATTCTATTCCTGGTACTTTCTAATCCCCAAAAAATCGGAAGGCGTTCGTCCTATTCTGGACCTACGGGCCCTCAACAAGTACCTCCAGCGAGAGAAGTTCAAGATAGTAACCTTAGGCTCGCTTCTTCCTCTTCTACAAAGAGGAGATTGGCTCTGCTCTCTGGACCTCCAGGACGCATACACTCATATTGCGATAACTCCATCTCATCGCAAATACCTGAGGTCTCTAATAGGCCCCAAGTACTATCAATACTGAGTGCTTCCATTCGGCCTAGCATCTGTGCCATGAGTCTTCACAAAATGCCTCGTAGTAGTTGCAGCCTTCCTCAGGACCCAAGGTGTTCACGTCTACCCCTATCTAGACGACTGGTTAATCAGGGCTTCCACTCAGCAAGCTGCTCTGTCGCCCCTCAATCTAACCTTACACACTCTAATTTCATTAGGATTTCTTGTCAACTACAACAAATCCTACTTAGTCCCGTCTCAAATCTTGTCGTTCATTGGGGCAGACTTGGACACCTTGCAGGCAAAGGCTTTTCTGCCTCGACAGCAAGCTCTCACTCTCGTATCTCTTGCACACCAGCTGCAGTCTCAGCACTCTGCGACTGCACAACACTTTCTCATCCTCCTGGGACACATGGTGTCCTCAGTTCAGGTCACACCAATGGCCTGTTTGGCCATGAGAGTCATGCAGTGGACTCTAAGGTCTCAATGGACTCAAAGCATTCAGCCCCTGTCGACCATTGTCCACGTAACCAACTCACTCCATCAGTATCTAGCCTGGTGGAAAAATCAGATCAATCTCCTCCAAGGCTTGCCCTTCCAGGTTCCAGACTCTCAAATAACTCTCACTACTGATGCTTCCAACCTCAGATGGGGAGCCCATGTGGCCGATCTGCAGACACAAGGCCATCTAGAAACAGAATTACCAACCCTCACTTGCTGACATCTATCTGCTAAAAATGACTGAAACTATGAATGGACTACATTTTTAGTCCCTAGCTGAGCTAGTCTATCAAGAAATATAAAATGTGATAATGGCTCAAAGGCTGAGGAGATCTCAGTCAAAATAAGGAGACCCGAATAGCTTCTAAATCCTTTAATTCAGTATTTTGCATGGAAAGTGGTACGGTCTCCTACTAAAACCTTTCTGGAATCCACTGTAAAACTCATCCAGTTAATTATTATATTCCAGAAAATCTATAAATTGCCACAAGACATATTTGTCTAACAATTTACTCAAATAGGGTAAATTACAAATCAGTCAATAGCAAGATGGCTAAATGACTGTAACCATACCTTTCTTAATTACTGGCCTTACTATAGGCTTTTTCAACAGATCAGGCACAATTGATTCTGTTGGCTAAATTCATTAATTTAAGTTAGGTGCAAAAAGATATTTAGAAACTCTGACAATCCATAAAGGACAAGACTCAAGTGAACTAAAAAATTAGCTTAACCCCCAACAATAACTTAAGCACTTCTAGTTGAAATCTTTTGGAGCCCTCTCTTAAAAAGTACAAGTTATGAGAATGAGAAATTTGATCAAGGTATCTAAAATAAGTAACATAGGAACATGGGAATTTCTTAACTTCCCTCCCATGCTGCCCCCCCCCCCCAAAAAAAAAAAAAAAACAAAACAAAACCCACAACATTTTGGATTTAAACAAGACCACAGTTTATTGTCCTCATAGAGATGAACACAACTTGAGCTGAATATACAATATCAACGAAACTCCCCTGAAACTTACTTCCCTCATTAGCCTTAGGGTGACCTACTACCTTGTCCCAGCAGTACGCTGTCAACAGCCAACCCAGCTTCTAAGGTAGAACACCTCCGTGCATCAAGATCTCCTTTCCACAAAACAGGAGAGGTCCCACAGTATAGTTGATGACTTGGGTAACAGATCCCTGCTGTCCATATACACAAACAATAATTCCAATTGCTCAACATATGAACCTAACCAGTTTTATACATCGGAGTTAACCAGGGCTTGGGTCATCTGCCACTGTGACAATACTACAAGGTAAAATAAATGTAACCAAAAAAGGGGAGGGAGGACAGGAGATGAACCTGGAAAGGGAGGAATGAAAGAAAGGTTGGGGGGGGGAACTCATGCCCCTAGAAAGTAGTCCAGAATGTAGCTGCAAGGGTGGTGTCAGGATGTTCTCCTGTGCTTTATAAACTTTACCTTTCAAGACATACATTCAGTTTAAAATTCAGATTTAAACTTCCTTGCCTTATGGGTTCTGGGACTTAAATATCTGGGACTTAAATATCTGCATGCCAGCTAAGATCCAGTGAAGGGCAGCTGTTATTGGGCCTTTCATTTAAAGTTATGGGCCATGTCCTGTTAAGATCTAGAGCATTTTCAGTTGCAGCCCCTATACTGTGGAATCAGTTACCACTGGATGTTCAATCAGAAAAATAATTATCTTGTTTTTTGTAAAAAAAAATGAAGATATCTTTTTTCTTAAAATTGATAGGATATGATTTTCATGTAAGTAAGGGGTTTTTTATGGTGAACTTATGGATATATTACCGAAGTAGGATATTGATAGTCATTTGTTGGGGATGTTTGATATTGTTGGAGTGTCTAATTTTATGTGTAATCTAATGTTATGTCTTGTTATGTGTAATCTGTATATATGTTTTTATTTTGGTTTTATCTGTTTTATTTGATTGTTTGATTTATTATGCATGTTATTATTGTAAAACACACCAGACTTTTTTGTATTGGGGATACAGTCAGTAAGAATTTGAAAATAAATAGCTTAACCTATTGTCCCAGTGTCCTATTTAGAGGACAGCCTCTTAAAAAAGTTGGAACATAATAGGTTAAGAGGAGCACCAACAACAGACACCAGCCCAAAATTCCATGGGGAACAGATCAACCAGAGGTCACTCACCCCCTGCATGATTCAGATCCCCACAAGGACAAGGGGGGGGGGGGAGGAGACAGCAGCATTGGAATCATTCCTTCATCCCCTTTCCCCAACTCACCAGATCTACAGCTTCTTTGTCCCTTATTTGAGTAACATTTTAGGCCTGCAAGCCTGCAGCCTGTTATTTCAATTTATCTAGTCTCCCACCATGGTCTTTCAGGGTCCTCCACGGATGCTGACATGGTTTTGTATTGTAGGAGTTGCCTCTATGTCAGTTCTATTGGACGGGGACTGTTCCATATTGATAATGTTACAAAGAGCTTCCATCATCACTGCCACTGGCTTTGATAGCCTCCCCCACACTGAAATGCTGTGTCTGATCTGCCATAATACTTACCAGCCCTAAGAGGTCTCAAATCATTCATGTAAACTCTCCACTTTCCAAACTACTTACTGGCTTGGCTCCTCCATAAGACATCCCGGGCATACATGCTTTTGAAAATCCAAAAATATGGAAGCTATTGCCTCCCTGAACTTAACCCGATCTGTGAGAATGCCTCCAAACAATGTGGGTAAAATTATGCAGCTTGGATGAGCCATATGGTCTTTTTCTGCCACCATGTTTCTATGTAGAACAATGCATGTAATTTTACCCACATTCAGGGTGAGCAATGTTCAAAGAGCCCATTTCTGCATCTAAATCTGTTTTAGCTGCAGAAATGGTTTTGAAAATGCCCTCCTATAGTTTTTTTAAATTAAATAATCCAATATTCAATAGAAGTTGTAGCTGGTATTGTGATTCAAACAAATGCTAGCCCATGGTATAAACAGTTAAGTTGCAATCACAGTGAAATTACTAGTACTTCACTTACCTATCCCTGAACTAATTTTATTGTACCAGGCCCAGTTCTGGTTGAAGACTATGCCAAGATTCAGTTAATCAAAATTAAACCTAATAACCAATGGAATTGAACTAGTTACAGTGTTTTCCAAATGAGATTCATAAAGTAGACCAACTTTTCAGTAGCAGGCAACTGCAGTATAGTTCATAGATAAAGTGAAATGCTTTATCAATTTTGATCACGTTATGCAATACATTTTACAGGTTATCGCAACCATCCCAACAAGCAGACTAAAGTTTTTAAAAGGAGCTGGACATCTCACACAAAAGGAGGAGACCGCTGAAGAAGACTTGAATGAGGATGTTGAAGAAATTGATCATGCAGAGAGAGAGCTTCGACGTGGACAAATTCTTTGGTTCCGAGGGCTCAATAGAATCCAAACTCAGGTATGTTAAAGGAAGAAGGACAAACCTTCTCCTTGAAATGTGATAAATCCTCTGTAAATCCAACAGTATTATGACTACATCAAATATAGCATATAAGAGAGTATTTTCACTCTTGTACCTTTTCTAGCTTTGATTACAAAAAAAAAACCCTGATAGATTTAATTAGATAGATTGGTAGTTTCTTAAAAGATATACAATATAAATTCAAATATTAGCCCATTTAGGGGCCTTTTTGTCCAATACAGGAAAGACTGTGAGTACTAGGTGAATAATGCAATGGCCCTCCATGGATGCTTTCCTGATTTTTAGACAAAAATATTCAGCAAAATAAAGCATATTAGTGGGCCTATATATTTATTTATTTTTTGTCTGCAATTCGCAGAGAATCAATGCAGATTACAACAAAAATATACAATAAAACACACAGAACAATAAATACATAATCAGATAAGGCAAAAAATATTTTTCACTTCCTTAACTGGCAATATATCTTGTTTTTTCATAAAATGGCAGTGGAATTATTTTTCATTATTTACTCTTTCAAGCAACACGGACTAGGTGATACACCATGAAACTAGCAACAGGCAGATTTAAAACATTGCAGGAAGTTTTTTTCACTCAGCGCGCACAATCAAGCTATGGAATCTATTGCCAAAGGGCATGGCCAAGGCAGCTAACATAGGGGGTTATTTTCTAACCCTATCCCTTTTCGCATGTGATAGCTAGATTGGGGTTGAGTCAGGGCGGTATCGGAAGAGGAGGAGTCGGGGCAAACACTGCAGAAACTTCGCTGGCAGCGATAAGGTAAGACCCCTTATCGCTGCCAGTAGCGCACCCAATAGCACCACCTTTCACGATGGCGCTATTGGGTGCGAAAGCCGGCAGCGATAACACCGCGGTGGTGCAATCGCTGCCAGCTTTCGCAGGCCCACCCCCTGCTTCGCCCCCCCATTACCACGCGATTCACAAAGCCCTGCGATTTTAGAAAATCCAGGCCATAGTGGGGTTCAAAAGAGGATTGGATAAATTCCTGAAGGCAAATACTTATCCAGGTAGTCTTGGGGGAAAAGAAATGCTTTTCGCTGGGAGTGAGACACTAGAAACAGATCAACTCATGGGGATCTGATGAGTATTTGTGACCCAGACTGGTCTCTATTAGAGATATGATGCTAGGTTTGATGAACCTAGGTCTGACCCAGAAGGGCATTTTCGCTCTTATGTTCATTCCTATCACAATGTACTCTCAATATTGTAATTCTGCTTTTTCCACCGTTAAGAGAAGTACAGTGTAAGAAAAATGCTGATACATTCAAAATTATATCATAAAATTAATCATTTACATTTCCAACTGCTAAAAAATAAAGTTTTCTAAAATTAGGAATCTTAATGCATGTTCCTTGCCTGCAACACAAGCATTACCATAAACTAATAGATGCAAGGTATTGTAAATTGAAGTTATCTTGATATATAAAGAATTTCCCCCCAAAATTTGAGTTCCTTAAATGTTATGCACAAAATAGCTTCAGTTACATTAAAATTATTATGCCTATATGGCTGCACATAACATTTTTCTTGATATGTAAAGCAATTAATTAGTAATTGCACTTTGGATTATGTAGTCCAAATGTATACATATTGGATTTTGAGAAAGAAGTAGCACAAAATAATAGAATCATTTATTTAGAAAGTGTGCTCAATTCACCCACTTATTACATGTATCATGTGTATGCTAACTTTAACAGCAATATTAAATGAGGGACCAATCCTGATGACTTTTCCTTCTGTTTCAAAGAGTTATAAGTCCTGTATTTCAAGGGCTTCTGAAAATAAGTTTCAAATTAGCAAAGATGTTCATGGTGTGTGGGAGGGAATCAATTATAATATTTTGCTTTCTTGCATATACTGTATAAAACTGCTGTTTGAGCAAAATACTCCTTCCAATAACTTACCCAGGCCTGGAAGAATCATACTGCAAATTCATGTTGAAAAGATATATTGCTGATTTGCTAATAATATTATTATTTGCTTTATATGCCTATTTTTTAAAGTATATAATATATCTGACTTCTGTGTACTCAGTTGAGCATTTTTAATAGTTGACAATATCAGAGCACATTATTAATCCCTTTAATTGGACGTTCTCCTTAGATAGCTTATTAAAGAAATATTTGCATTTCAATACTGTTAACCTTAAAGCTTTGTTTGCCTCACTTTTTAAGCAAAGATGATTTCTGCATCAGTTGCTAATAAACAGGGTCATTCTTTATTCTGCGATGTGCCGGTATCACATACAGTAAAGCCTTATCGCGTGAGACAAGGCCCTACCATACGCGATACCGGCTGCATCGCAGCGGTATTATTCTAATTAGGGGAAGGGGAGGAGTGTGGGCAGGGTTTGGGCAGAGTTATGTCCCGGCAGCGCTGTGGGTGATAATGTTTTAACATTATTGCCGGCAGCACCGCGGGAAATAACTACACCTTTTCCTGTGGCACTATGGGGACAATAGTGTGTGGCACGGCTGCACCACAGTGGGCGAAACTGCACCACCGCGATGTGGCAAGCTGCCCACTATCACCCTCCCCCCCCACCCCTTTTTTTTAATGCCTCATCATTCTTCTATAATATAGCAGAATGATGCATCTAGGGGCTAGACTGATAGATACTAGGAAGCATAGAATGCATTCTATCTCAACTCAAACTTTTTAAAGATATTCCCCATTGACTAACATGAGCAGGTGAGATTCTCCCGACATTCCTCCCCATCTCCTTTGCAAAGCACACTAAACACCTATAATGGACTAACAAAGGCCACAGTTTATTTTTTAAACATTGCACAACCCGTGCCTATCAACACCCATGCTTGCAAAACAGCTTGACTCAAAACACCCATGAGGATGGAGCAGGGGAGGTGATGTAGTGGGTAGAGGAAGGTAGGGAGGAGGCCAGAAACATGCCCTTCTTTCACAACCCTTTCATGCATAACAACCACCCCCAGCCATACAAACTAGAGGGTTCTGGGGTTGAATGCCCACCCCCACACCATGTTAATGGCAGCAGGGTGGAACCATGTCCCCTCAGCCTTAAACATATTCTTTATATTACAAAGTTAGAATCAGCCATATAGATTCATTCATTTAACTTTTGCCTGCACATGGATCCCCTGTGTTTAGAATATATATGTCAGTTTAAAAATCTGAACTGAGCTATAGGACATGCTGAACCTGGTGGTTTGGGTAAATTTCACTGGTCTCTCTTTTGAAAATGGGGCCTCTATCTGTGTCCATTGCAACGCTCATTTTATAAATGTTGCCCAGTCATTAACAGTCTGGTTCCTCTAATACTATACAATGCATCATCATTGGCATTCTCCTTTACAAATGGATGGAGTCATTGCAAAAGTTTACTATTCAGCAGCAGAGACAGTAAAAAATGTATTGTCTTTCAGTTGACCGGTAGATGAGGTTGAATGGTAGGGGTTATGAACAGTGTTACATTATTGAATGATTCTCTCTTTCTTTATGAATATACCTTTCTTTGTATTTCTAATAGTGTTACAGAAAGTTAAATGATAACCCAACTTGATTACATTCGCAGGTGCTGTATCTCTTGGGATTTTGGTAATAGTTTCTTCCCCCTCTCCTCCCCCTTATGATACCTCATCCTAGGTGCGCTACACTATTGGAAATATATGTTGCTAAAAGTGAAATAATAGGGTTTTTTTAAAATGTCATATCAGTTTATTGTTACTTTCATGAGCAACATCGCCACAGGCATGGAAATGAAATTCTAGCAAATCTGAATGACAAAATATCATGGTACTAATTATTAAAGTGCCAAGGTTTCATAGTTTTTTTTTCTCCTCCTCCAGAAGTATTACAAAGTCCTTTTAGAAAATGAAAATTTCACAAGATGATAACCAAAAGTATCTGTGTTGTGTAGACAGGAAACATTTGTATGCTCTCACATTTTTCTCTGAAAGTTGGATTTCAATTAAAAACTCCATAGAAATCACAACTGCCTCCAGTCATTCCCTAGCACCCAAGGAAAGAAAAGGCATCTACAGAGTTGAAAAGGAGGAAGAATGGTAGAACAATAATGAGAACTTCTAAAATATTGGACTCAAGATTCAGGCTTCCACTTAATTCAGCATAGCTCTCAATAATTTAAGTTAGGCTTTAAGGGAAACAATATGTCTGCCATGCGAGAATCCATGAATGAAGTTTTATTATTACCCTATGTTTATTCATCATTGGATTATGCAGATACCTTAGGCAAAGTCACATCTAGTGAAAGATCAGTAAGGGTCTAAGGGGGTTATTTTTTAAATGCGATAAACGCGATAAACCCCTATGGCACACGAAAAGGGCCATTTCAGCGATAGGAAGCAAATAAGCTGGAGGGGAGGATTCGGGACAGGGAGGGGAGGAGTCATGGCGGGGAGGGGGAGGAGTTGGCCGCGGCACCACTGCCGACGATAATGTAAGGGACATTATCTCCGGCAGTAGCACAGCGAATAGCACCACCTTTTACGATGGTGCTATTTGTGTGAAAGGCTGCAACCATTCGCAGGCCTGCCCCCCCCCCCCCCCCCCACCCTTCGCTCCTTCGCCACCTTTTTTCGTTGGATTCATCACTCTGCAAAGAATGATGAATCCAGCCCTAAATTGGATAGACTGATTGAATGGAAGTTTTTTTCTACCACATATTCCTGTGCCCGCATTTATTATCTTGAGTCAGGCTGAGAATTCTGATTCTAAGAATTGCCTACCAGTACGTAAGGGAAAATATTAATTATGCAAGCATAATCTTTGGTAAAAAAAAAACACTGTGCAACATTTACGCAATTCCTAATTTTAGCACTGAAGCTCAAGTCTTATGGCTACTTTTTGAAGAAATTTTTGCTTGCACATTTGTTTCTGCGAATTTTGTTTCAGTTTCCTGAAGTTATAGGAAGTTAAATCCATGGATAAAAGAAGCACAATTTCAAAATTATGCAAACACATTGACTTGCAGTCTCATTGCAATTTTCTTTCCTTCCCCAATTTTGCCTGAAACCTAAACAGGCCCTGAATGCTACATGATGTCATCATTGCTCAGACTGTATTGGATTGCATTCTCATTTTCTTTAGATAGGAATTTTTGCATTTTTTTTTTTTATAGAAAACATTGATTATGCAAGAATAGTTTTGTACATGTTCCTACTGTACACCCATGCTGCTTTTGTTGCTGTCTTTTATCTGTGATTGGTTATTGGAATTTGTTCATGCTTGCTGTGGTGAGTCACATTTTCTTTTGATTGGATTTAACAAATACTGGGATCATGTTTCACTCTCAGTTCCAGATGTGCTAAAACCAGTATACCTAGAGAAAATTAACTCTACTAAGCAGATGCTTATGTTGAGATAAGTAAAAGATTGCAGAGAATATGCTGTTTGATGCCAATATGTGTGCTGAATGTACTTTTATGGCAATACATTTTATAGTATGGATTTCACAGGTAATTAAGCAAAATATTTTTTATGAAGTATACTGTTATTTTTGCTGGTTTGCCCTGCTGGAAGGCATGAGTAAAACCAGCATTACATTACAGTAAACAACGTCATAATAGCCAACAAAAAGAAATATTATAATTGCACTGCACATTTTCAATGTACTGCTGAAAACGTTTCTGAAATATCCTCTTATGCAATACTTAGTGGCAGTTAGCTGCAAGTATTGTACCAGAAATAACTGAAAGTCTCATTGTGTCCATAACATGTAATGCCAGATTGCTCCTATTATTCTCCATTAAAATGCTACATATTTCTTTGCAGACTTGCAGATTGCTCCAAGAAGAGCAATGTGGGGACCACAGATTACCCTTAGAAATTGACAGTGTGGTTTTTTTAATGCTGTGCACTGGTGTATATTCTGTATATGTTGAACCCATAAAAATAACAAGCAATACGACTTGTATGATTAATTTTATTATCTCTGTATATTCATGAGCTACACAATATTGTTCATATTTCTATTGCCATTAAATGTATGCAAGAAAAAATTAACTAGCACAGACGAACCAGTCAGTCCAGCATAACCCACCTACCCTGGTATTCTGCAGTGCAGAATTGGTCTTCAGTACCAAACGATAGCAATCATACTCTAAGTAGCAATAATCAATAGAGTAACAGGACAGGTTTGTATTAGCTGACCGTACTGGTAGGTTGTTCTTTTTTTTTTTTTTTGGGAGGGGGGGTTGGGGGGGATAGGATCCACCTCTACATTTCAAATGATATGCTCAAATTGTCCCTTCGAGTAGAATTCATGTTTGCTGTGTTAAAATAGCAATGTTAAAATAAGTCAAGTATTTTCCTTATACTGCATTATGTATCAAGTTTGAAAATGACTAAACTATATATTGAAAAAAAAAATCAGGCAGTCAATCTAATAAAGTGTCCAGAAAAAATATTCAAAAAACAAAACATGAACACTCATGGCAGCTTTAAACACAAATCATGAATAGCAAATTATAACATAAATAGCTCAAAGTTTAATACAAAAAAATAGAACTAAAAAGATTACAATATATCCCTAATATGTTAGATCAGTGGTCCCCAAACCTGTCCCGGGAGCCCACCAGCCAGTCGTGTTTTCAGAATATCCACAATGAATATGCATGAGAGAAAATGTGCATGTTGTGGAGGCAGTGCATGCAAATTTTCTCTCATGCAAATTCATTGTGGATCTCCTGAAAACCCAACTGGCTGATGGGCACCCAGGACAGGGTTAGGGACAACTGTGTTAGATCACAAATCACAAATAGAAAGGACAATAGTCCTTAAACAATCCTCAATACAAAAATATTTCTATTTGTGATTTGTGATCTACATATTTGGGATATACTGTAATCTTTTTAGTTTTATTTTTTGTGATACAATAAAAAGTTTTTCATGCTAAACTTTGAGTTATTTAAGTTATAATTTGCTATACATGATTTGTGTTTAAAGCTGTCATGAGTGTTCATATTTTGTTTTTTGAATATACATATATATCTATATATGTTGATAGATATGTATATAAAGTACTGCTGTTAAATAAGAATGCAATTTTCATGCTTTCTGCAGTGTTTATATCCACTGGCAAGCTAATTTTCAAAGGCTGCCACTGCTGTAAAGAGTCTTTACTATGCATTTATTGCAGATGCAAAGTACATGAGGTAAGGAGCGCAAGGCGTTTTCAAAATGAAATCCTTACCCGTACTTTAGGGTGCCACCTAAACCCACCTCTTTCCCCACCTTGAGGGGCAGTTTACAAAGGCATATTTTCTGTGTGTAAAACTCATGTTTACCTGTGAAAATTGCTCCCTAAACATCTTGAGGTCAATATTCAAAGTTTAGCCGGATCAGCGGGAATTATATGGCTAAGTAGCAACTGCTGAATATGCACCTACGTTCAGCAACTGCTGCTTAGCTATACAAGACCCTTATAGGGTTAAAATGTACGCACAAAAAAAGTGGGCAAGCATTGGGATGATCAGGGCGGAACGAGTTAGACAAATAGGAGTAGATTTTAAAAATTTGCGCGATCGCGTACGTTTGTTCGCGCACCAGGCGCGAACAAAAGTACGCTGGATTTTATAAGATACGCGCGTAGCCACGCATATCTTATAAAATCCGGGGTTGGCGCGCGCAAGGGGGTGCACATTTGTGCAACCTGCGCGCGCCGAGCCCAGCGCGCGCTGCCTGTTCCCTCCGAGGCCGCTTCGATTTCGGAGCGGCTTCGGAGGGAACTTTCCTTCACCCTCCCCCCACCTTCCCCTCCCTTCCCCTCCCTAACCCACCCCCCTGGCCCTATCTAACCCCCCCCCTTACCTCTGTTGCACGATATAGGCCTGCTAAAAGCAGACATAAATCTGCACGCGCCAGCGGGCTGCTGGCGCGCCATCATCCGTCCCGGGGGCTGGTCCGGAGGCCTCGACCACGCCCCGGGGCTGGCGCCACGCCCCCGGGCCCGCCCCTGAAATGCCGCGTCACGCCCCCGAAACGCCGCGTCATTTCGGGAACGTCCCCGACACGCCCCCTCCCCGCCCCTTTTACGAAGCCCCAGGACTTACGTGCATCCTGGGGCTCTGCGCGCGCCGGCAGCCTATGCAAAATAGGCACGCCGGCGTGCGAGGGCCCTGCACGCGTAAATCCGGCCGGATTTATGCGCGCAGGGCATTTAAAATCCGCCCCATACCTTATATGCCTAACTACCGATATTCGGAGTTAGGCATATAAATGTATGTTTAAGTTTATACGCCCCATAAAGCAGGTCTAAGCTTAGCTAGCTAGACTTATTTATTTATTTATTTATTTATTTATTTTTGGTTTTTTATATACCGATCTTCTTGCATTGGATACAAATCAAATTGGTTTACATTGAAACAATTAAACTTGCCTGAGAGCATTACATAGAACGAAGAACATATAAGAACATTAAAATAACATGGTAATTGAAGTATTCATCTTATACAGATGCCTTGCAAAAAGCCATTGAAATTAACATTAAAAGTTAACTAACAGATGAATGCATCGAATTAAATTGGGCTAGAGTGCAAGGGGAGGACAGGCAGAGGGAGGACGCGGGGATGAAGGAAACAGAGGATCCAAAAATTGGTGGATTTAAAAGGAGGGTTAGAGGGTGGATTTATACCATAAAAAGACCATAAAAGACCATTTATACCATAAAAAGACTTATCCAGAGAAGTGCACACATATACATGATTATTCCAGGGAGGTAATTTTCAAAGAGTTAATTATAGAAAAATTAGCATATACGTGTGTAAATAGTCTCTACTCATGCAAATCGTATTATATAAAATGTAAAGTATGTGCATACTTTACATTTTGCACACACATATGTGTGCAAAATGTAAAGTATGCACATACAAAAATGAACCAAAAAAAGAAAACTGTGCCTCCTAAGGCCTCCCGTTCCCACCACCATCACTCCCACAGTGAAAAATACAGGGGCCAGGATCCCCCTGCCCCACTTACCCGATCCGGTGGGGATCTGCCTGCAAGGCCTAGGCCCAGGCCAAAGCCTCGGTCTTAAGTAGGCCAAGGGCACGCTAGGTCACCACAATCTCAGCCTCGGCCTACACAAGGCCAACTCTTTGGCTGCAGCCCAGACCTGATGCTGGAGCCCAGCCTAGAGGTCAGGTCCCAATGCCTGGACCTCAGCCTAGGCCAGAACCCTGGCATGGTGCTTGGCGAGACCATGAACCCTGCTTTGGGCCTCAGCCTATGAGTTTGGCGAAGCCCCAGCCTCAGGCATGGGCCCAGGTCTGATGCATTCTTAAGGTTCATTTCATTCAAGGGAACTTCAAATTTGTTTTGGGAACCCTCAAATGAAACGAATTACCCTTACTTATTGCGTTTTGCACATTTGTTTAAAACAAATGCACATCCCTAGAACCAGGAGGGTCTCAATGTCTTGAAGAAGGACTGGTTGAACTAATGGAGTAATTGGCAAACTGTTAATTTCAGTTACAAGCACATGTTTTAAATCAGCTTTTATGCAAATCCTACTTTATTTTCATACATAAAACATATGGGGTAGATTTTCAAACTATGCGAATAGGCCTACTTTTGCTGGCGCATCAGGCGCAAGCAAAAGTACGCTGGATTTTAGTAGATACGCGCGGAGCCGCGCGTATCCACTAAAATCCTGGATCGGCGCGCGCAAGGCTATCAATTCTGTATAGCCGGCGCGCACCGAGCCGCGCAGCCTACTCCCATTCCCTCCGAGGCCGCTCCGAAATCGGAGCGGCCTCGGAGGGAACTTCCTTTTGCCCTCCCCTCACCTTCCCCTCCCTTCCCCTACCTAACCCACCCGCCCGGCCCTGTCTAAGCCCCCCCCTTACCTTTGTCGGGGGATTTACGCCTCCCTCCGGGAGGCGTAAATCCCCGCACGTCAGAGGGCCTCCTGCGCGCCGGGATGTGACCTGGGGGCGGGTCCGGAGGGCGCGGCCACGCCCCCGGGCTGCCCCGGGCCGTAACCACGCCTCCGGGTCCGCCCCCGAAACGCTCCCGGCACGCCCCCTAAACGCCGCGCGGTTCGGGCCCGCCCCCGACATGCCCCCCTCGGAGAACCCCGGGACTTACGCGAGTCCCGGGGTCTGCGCGCGCCGGTGAGCCTATGTAAAATAGGCTCACCGGCGCGCAGGGCCCTGCTCGCCTAAATCCGCCCGGATTTGGGCGGATTTAGGCGAGCAGGGCTCTTAAAATCCGCCCCTGAGTGTATATATTTTAAAAAAAGATAAGTACACACATTCAATGCATTGAAATACTCACTTTCAATGCATGGAATTTATTTGCACCTAAGCATACATACTCGCATCTGTTGCGAGGGGGAGATACATGTAGTTTATACAATGTGCATATATGATATGTGTGGGTTATAACATACTATCATAGATGCTTGGGCAGCCATATATGCATGTATATGCTGCTGCACTGAATTCTTTTAAAGTTATCCTATGTCTATGTGCCTAATTATAGGCACATATTTGTCACACAGTTTTCTAAAGGGCCATTTCTGCGGATAAAGAAGTATTGTATCTGAGGAAGTCCCTTTGACAATTACTCTCCCTATGTCCAAGGTGACTTCATGTAATCAAGTAATGGGTTGGGAAGCATAGGAGACTATTAACTGAATTTTGATGCTTACAATATACTTGGGCTGTAGGGTACTGAGAGCCATGAACAATTGATTACTGAATGAAAATCCCTAGACAGTTGAGGTACTTAGCGTAATTGAAATTTTTTTTTAGCAGAAAGATATATAATAGGAAGTTATTGACTTTCCCCATAGTTGCTCCATAGACACAAAATGAGAAAGTCCTGATTGATAACTCAAAATAAGACATTTATAGTACAAAATTGAGAAATGTTTTGTTTAAGCATATATTATGTTTATTGTACCGAAATATTTTTAATTTGGTGTAAAATAGCTATGATAACTGCCCATTTGTATATACTGTATTAATTACAATGATCACATATCAAAAAAGATTTGCATATCTGTTAGCATTTGCTTTATTTAATTTTGAAAACAGAACCACTACAATTTGTTCTACACCTTTTTTTTAACAGGTTTTTGATTTAAGAGGATTGTGCAAATGGGAACACTGGTTGCAATACTGAGGTGACCTGTTGTGTGTTTTGTTATTGCTCCTGTCGATTGTGCCGTTCTGTCCATTCCCTAAGCAACTTGTCTCGTTCTTTCCTCCGTTGCAGATCGAAGTAGTCAATACTTTCAAGAGTGGCACTTCCTTTCAGGGACCGCTGAGGAGACAGTCCTCCATCACAAGCCAGAACCAGGATGTAACCAATATTTCTAGCCCTAGTCACGTATCGTTATCCAATGCTCTTTCCTCTCCTACCAGCACATCAGCTGCTGCAGCTGGGCGTGAGTGTGTATTCTTAATGCCTCAGATCTACAGAGATGCCAATTCACCTAGCAGTCACTCAAGGCTGGAGTTCACTGCCCTTTCTAATGCTCACTTATATGCATACATTCAGCTACTGTACCTTATTATTATGTATGTATTTCTGCATGCCATACTTTACATTTCTTTACAGGTCTTTACTTTGCTAAGTATTTTAGGATATCTATCAATAACAACAAGCTTTGCACTGAACATTGGTATTTTTGTCATTGTGGATTTTTAGAAATACAGTATCATGAATTGAATTTCCTTATCATAATATCTAGTGCATTTTATGAGTTCTCCCTTTTCTAAAACATATTGGAAAATTGCATTTTATAACTTTGTTAAAAGATCCTCTGAATCAGGGAATTCAGTCATAGGTTCTCAGTTTCTATCAGGAAATAGAGATGTACACAAAAAAAAATAATTAGTTTCATCTACCCTATTGTTTCGGCAGTGTGCCATTTTGTGTCCCCCCATATCATTTTATTTTGTTTTCATTTCCTTATTTAAAAAAACATTTAACAGGACCTGACCCCCAACACATCCCCTTTATTCACACCCACCCCCACCCCATCTGACCATCCCTTGCCTACCCTAGCCTACCCTCCTGAGCCCCAGGATTCACCAAAATGTCTCTGGTGGTCTAATGGAGGCCCAGGAATGATCCCCCACTTCCGGGCCCAGCAGCTGCCATTATTCAAAATGGAGTGGGTTGCCCTTTGCCCCTATCATGTAGTAGTGGCTACCAGTGCCATTGGGAAACCTCTGTCACATGTTAGGGGCAAAGAGCTAGCCGACACCATTTTGAAAAATTGTGCTCACTACTCATTGACCTTATCATGTGACGGGGGCTACCTAATGGCACCTGCAGCCCCCATCACATGATAGGGGCTAAGGGTGGCCCACACCATTTCAAATAATGGCAGCCACCAAGCCTGGGAACAGGAGGTTACTCTTGGGCCCTCACTGGATCACCAGGGACATTTTGGTGAGTCCTGGGAGCTCAGGAGGGTGGACTGACGGGGGCAGCTCAACTACAGAGTCCCACCCCCAACCCTTTCACCTTATTTTAATAACTATTAACCTTTAATAATAGTTATTAAAACCTTATTAACCTTAATATTTTAATAAGGTGGAAGGGTTGGGGGTGGGACTCTGTAATTGAGCCTGAATGGCAGGGTCACGTAGGATCACATGGCTACTCTTTAATTCTATCTCCCTCTCCACAACAGTCCAGGGGCCCAGAGATTGTGTTCTTATCAACAGTGGGAAGAATACTTCTCCTGGGCCCAAGGTGGTAGTAGGGGTTGACTTTCAGATGCTCTGTCCTGAGGAGGTATCTATCTTTGTCCAGTGGAAGTGATGTGAGTGCCAACAAAATACTCTGGGCACTTGAATAGGGTATTCAAACAAAACTTTACTGCAGAAATGGTTCAAAGGCAATTAGTGGGACTTAACAATTTAGTTCTTGGCCCATCAGCTGATATTCACAATTCTCCAAGTTTTTTTTCTATCTGTGCAAGTGTTTCTTAGTAGATGGGCTAGGGAAAACTCTCATCCTCCAGGGCTTGGAAAAGCAAGGCTCCCCAGGTGGATAGGGCTATCTTGTTTTGGGTGGAAAACATCCCCTTCCAAAAATTCTAATGGCCAAAAATAGAGGGTTCTTAGGTTCTACGCTCTGTACAAATTCCCACTTGCACATCTTCTCCCCACGGTGAGGTCTCCAGATGGGTCCTCCAAGTATAAATAACTGATCGTATTCACAATTCTTTTTCTCCTGATAACATACAGGATCTTTCAGATGAAAGGTCCAGGTAGCAGGGAACAAAGGAGCTGATTTTTCCCACTTTAGGGCAAGAAGGGTGGGAGCTAAACTCCCTCTCCCCTCCACCCTCCAGAACATTACAAAATCTTTACAAAAAGGCAACAACAGGAGCTCTTCTACAGAGTGTCACCATAATCCATCCATTGAGCGTGAGATGGAGAGCAGAAGAATCATCTCTACTTCTAGCCTAACCTGGAAAAGGGACTCCCCAAAATCCTCTGAACTAGGGGTACCAGGGATATCATAGAAAAAGCTTTCAAAAAACAAGTCCAAAAATTCCTTAAACAGCCCTGTGGCACCCTTACAGGACAAGAGGTGTACCAGTAAGGTCAAGTTGCCCCCTTCCTATTCAGTGCAAGATTCCAAGCCATGAGGCCTAATACTCCAGAAAAGAGGAATAAAATCAACTCAGGAAAACATTCCTTCATCTCTGACAGCTAACTAAAAATGCCATACCTGGCTATGGTGCAAGCTGCTTTTAAACCAACAGGGGGCTAGCATTCCAGCAACCTCTGTAGAAATACTGTTCTAAGAATGATGCACCCTCCTTCTACTACCTGTCTCCTACTCCTAGCTCAAAAAGGGTTAAGGCTCTATAATGAGGATCCCAAAGGATCACCACATGTGTTTGTAGTTATATTAAGGAAGGACAATTTTCAGACAACAAATTTACATGTGAAAATCACTAGTCACAATAACTTTGAAAATTGTCCTTAAAAGATGCCTACTGTGCCCCCAGAGTTAATTTAATCCATCATATAGTACATAATTAAACCCAGTGTTTTTGTTCATATACATTTTTTAAAAAAGCATTTAGTATCCCAACTCATTTCATTCAATTTTAAAAACTGTAAATTTAAGAAACAGTTATTTATATTGTGTTTCACACACAAAAAAAATTGGTGTTTCTTCTGGCCTGACAATTTCCTCTTGCTCCTTTGGGCCTCTAGTTCTTTTAGAACTGGCTTCTATGGGGAGACATGTCAACATCAGCCTTCTTTCGTAGCTATTGAGATATTTTTCTTTATTTCTTACTGCTTTGTCAGCCTTCGATCAGAGGCCACTTGTAGCTTCCTTCAGAAACCTGTCCATGTGCAGCCTGCTGTGCAATGGCTGTGACTGCTAGTGCTCCCCCACAATCCTTCACCCTCCCATTATAAGATGGTTTTCTCAGGCCACCAGCAGGACAGGGAGGATGGGAAGAGAATAACAGAGAGAGGAGGAGAAGAAAATTCCCAACACACACTTGAACACTTAAAAAATGAACAATAGATTACCAGAGGACAGAGGTCTTTGCTGTCGTTGACATTGTTAGTATGGTCAGAACCCACTCTACATATTCAGAGGCTAGAAACTGAACAGCAGTTTGAGCCTCAAAAACCTCTGTAAATTGGTTTGAATTCAAGCGAAAATCTCATTTCTGTGAGCTTTAATCCACTACCAGACTGTATAATGTAGCCATTCTGATGTCTACACTGCATGGTGGTCATAGAGAGGGAATGGTTAGATACCAATTCCTTTCAGAGTCATTGTGGCCATTCTCCCTTATGACCCCAAACATGTCCTCTCACACAACTCTTTGAACAATGTCATTGACACAAAAGACAGACAGTTCTCAACAAGCACCCATGCCAGCTCTCCTGAAACTCTGCTTTCCTTTTACCTCCTCTCATGGAGTGTAGTAATTCTTTCACTCCTTCCCTTAGTACTGAAAAATAGGCTTATTTCTATACCTTTTGGAGGAAACAAGAAGAAAGGTTACTGAGCATGGTCAATTTTAGCATCATCATACTATTTATCTTCTCCTTGGTAAGGAACTTGGTCACACTATGTAGTCAGTACATTTTTGGGTTTCCATGAATGATTACCGTATGACCAGTCTATTAGGGACATTTTTATATCATGCCCACAATAATTGGTTTTGCATCGTTCATTAAATGGCATTTTTAACATATGTAAAAATTTTTTGCAAATACACTCCCCAACCCCTAATTCCTACCTTTTTTCATTTTTTGGGTTTTTTTTCACAACTTACTTCAGGGCCCGACCTGAAGTAAGTAGCGCGCAGGCTGGCACGTGAGGCTCCGGGACAGTGATCAATGCTGCTGTCCCGGCCCAACCCCCCGCCCTGAACACGCCCCCGGCTCTTGTACGCATAACGAGGGTTACGCACATGGCTGGGCCCCTTCTAAAATGCACATGGTCTGGCGGTGCACATAACCCCTGTTTTCCCTGCGTGCACCTTTTTTAAAATCGACCCGTAAACTTTTTATAGTGATAGCTAATTTCCAAAGGCCCCTCAGTGCTTGCTATGTTTTGCTTAATTTAAACATTAATAGGGCTGATTTCACAAATTTTTGCAGGAGTAAAATTATTTGCCAAGACTTATCTAAAGAAAAGTTGAAATAAAAATTGTCAAAGTGCCTGTCTTCCAGACTCATAAGCCCACTATTCCCATCACCATGATTTTACCATAACGTTGATCTCCTTAGTAATTCTATAACACTGAGGAGATAATTTTCTGAAGGATTTATATGCGTAAAATGGATTTTGAAAGTTCCTACTTTTATGTGAGGAACGTCTTTGAAAATTCACGCCTATGTTTATTAATTGAATTGTATTTTGGGGACAGAAGTATCTGTCATTTTTCTCCTTTAATTTTGCAAATGCATACTCTTCAACAATTGATCCGTAAGGAGGTAGTTTTCAAAAGGATTTGCAGGCATAAAAGTAGCAATTTTCTAAAGCCAATTTATATGCATAAAACTTTCTGAAAATTACCTCCAGCGTGTATGATGATGATGATGATAATAGTTATATTGGCTTTTATGCTACTAAAATTTCCCACTGATGGCTTTGAATATTGACTTTGTCCCAGATCCACCCCCTTAGTACAATAACTGGAACCATATACAGACAGGCATTATTGGTAATGGCTTCCCTAACAGAATACACCGTGTATATAGTGATGTTAGCAGTATTGGTTATTTGATATGAAATAAACTTGAATATTACTGATAGTATATGTCCCTAGTATAATTTAGTTCTCCTAACTGGACATCCAAATCACTTGAAATGCAATATTGGGCAATATCTAAATGTTTTGAATCTGAGATTCTTTCCTTGTGGTTGGGGGCACAATATTTTTTATGAAAGTTGACTAGCTTTGCATTAATGCCAGAGGATTATGTCCTGCACAGCGATCTTTAGAACTCCAACAAAAGTTTCCCTAAAATACTGAGGTTAAATTTCAAGGCTAGATTTATTTCAATAAAAGTAAAAAATCAGAACAAAATATGGGTCTGATTTTGGAGCACAGTTCACCATATATAAAAACTTTTAAATAAATAAAATAAATAAATATCAATTATATTAGCTTATTAAAATATTTGTGTTACTCCCCAGTGCCTGGCATGTACATTAGCCCATCATGAAGCTTCATTGGGATGGTAATTCTATCACCTGCCAGTTTTACCCACAATGAAATATTGGTTTCATTATACATTAGAATCTTAGAATTACAATATGTTTAATGCAGAAGTGTTTTAAAGTTAGTCTGATGATATGATTCTATAAACTGCATTTAAATTCCTGTTCCAAAGCACTCTGGAATTTGCAGTGATCCTTTTCCCGTTGAGAGTATACAACTTTATACTCTACAATACTTTGCACTGGTGGTTAAAACTTTATTGGACAGAAACAGTCCAAAACTCATGTTGTCTTTATATTCTAGAATATACAGCAATGCAGAAGATTAGCTGCAGAACTGTCAGCTAGCTGCATATTTACCATGTAACAATACATAAGCTATTTCTGATGATAAGCAGCTATCTGATATGTCATGCCACACACAGATAAAAATGCTAAATCACAGGTAGGTAACTCCAGTTCTGGATACTACAAACAGGTCTGGTTTTTAGGATATCTATAATGAGTATGCATGTGGTATATTTGCATGCACTGCCTATTCATTGCAGATGTCATGAAAACCAGACACATCTGTGGCATTCCAGGATCAAAGTTGCATACCTGTGAGCTAAATGCTAAAAAGCTTGAATACATAGAACACTAACACTTTATGGCCTTAGACATGTCTGAGTTGGCATCTCTTAAAAATAAAAAAAAAAAGAAAACATTGATCTTGTTTACACATTTTAATACTACTAATTTTATGTTAAAGTACAATATTATATGATTATGCTTTTTCAGTGCCCTGCGCTCTACTGTCTGAATATTAAATGTGTTTGTTTTCTCCAGAGGGCTAGAGAACACTGCACCAGGGGTACAGCAAGAGAGAGTGAAATAAAAAGAGGTTGTGAGTCTTTAACCTTGAGCCTGAAATAAATGTGAACCAAACCCAAGATACTTGGCTTACAGAAGCCGGGTAAACATTCGAGTATAAGCCCATACACAACCAACCATACACCTGTTGAGCTTTAATCTGGTTATAAGTGTTTCACCAGACTGTTGTATTTAGGGTGAGAGTCTCTACTTACTCCTTTTTCCTTCCAAAAAAATAAATTACAAAATCTAAGGATTCTGTTTGTCTCTTTTCTGGCTAGATGCAGTATTACAAGTTTAATTTTCAGGCTGGGTTGGACCTGAAGAACTTTTTTTTTTCCAGCTACCAAGAAGAAAGAAGTGGACAATAACATACATGTTAAAATGTCCTGAGAGTCTTGTCCTACAGTCTTTTGTTGAACACAGTTCGTTTTCTATGTTGTCTCCATTACCGTTAAGAAAGGGAGCTGTGCTTCATTGTTCGTCTTCCCTTGGCATTGTCTGTCTTAGAAGGGTTCCCCTTCTAGCATGAACTCCATGCAGTTCAGAGCATGCCAATGTGGTTGGGGATTATCTAAATATAACATGTTTCAGTTTTCTGATGATCAGCTCATATAAAATATAGACAGAGCTCTTTAGTATTATCTTGGATTTAGAATAAAAAAAAAGTGATATAGAAGAAACACAGACAAACAAGAACATTGCTTAATGTGAACAAAACAAAGAAGTGCAGAAAAGCAGGTTTGCATTACTGCTAGAGATGTCTGAAAAGGCATACACTTCTAACTGGGTAATATAAACCAATTAAGGGACATTGTTTTCTTATGAGTAGAATAAAGTAATGCGGTTACCTTATTAGTCCACTTGGATACCTAAAAACAAAGCTCAATAAACAAGATGTAGGTGATACATTTTTATTGCACTAACAATATATTTGTGACTAGCTTTCAAGAGCTGTGTTCCCCTCATCAGGTTAATTCATTTTGTATTGACCGGATGAAAGGCGCATAGCTCTCGAATGCTGGTCACAAATGTGGTAAATTAGTCCAGTGAAGAGGGATTGCTTTCAACTTGTTTTTTGACCTTTACTTCTGTATATCCCTGTGCAGTAGCATGATGTAGTATGATAAACTGGTATAGCAAAGATAGTTATTATTCTATGTGATACCTATTGTTATTGCAGTATCATAGTCAGCAGCATAATATTCTAAGCTATAAGTGATTACCATACTGCGTTACAATGATTGGCATAATTGGTATAATATGGAAGGGTGATTGTTAGCACTGTGTCGGAGGAAAACCTTTAGTCATTCAGCTGGTTTTTTTATGTCTTGTGTCCTGCTGTAACATGCTATAGCCCTTAAATTGAAAAACCTAGCTCATCTTTACTGTACAGGTCATTAAGAATAGCAATTTGTAGATGGAGTTTTATTGCATACCATACTTATTAACCTAATGCCCAGATTTTTAAGATATTTAAGACATTTTCAAATAACTTTAATTGTAAACTACTAAGAAAAGTTGTATTTTTTTATATAAAATTAAATAGTTGTATCAATTTTATGTAGTCATGTATCTCTACAAGGACCAAAAAATTCAAACAATGTAAAAAATTATTATTATTATTATTATTACTGAAAAAATTAGATTACTACATATAACAGACATGGATAGATTAGATTTAATATACTTGTAAAGAAAACAAGATATAAACTCATATGGTCCTATTTACAAAAGGATATTGGTCATTTTATGTCTACTGCAATTTTTTTTATTCAGCAATAGGACTCATAGAAGCTCATTTATTAAAACTCATTGCCAGTTTACCTCTGGTGCAAAAATTGTGCTAATTTTGCATCAGTGTTTTTCCCCACTGAAAATAATGGAGGTGTTTTCATTGATAAATTTGGTGCTGTTCTTAAATAATGTTGCCAGGTGGCTGGAGATTTTCAGGACAAGTTGATTCACTCCTTGCTTTACTCCCCACTGCATGCAGGGACTTGTAGTTCTGATTGTCATTTTTCATTTCCTAAGAAAAGCAAGACGACAAGTCCATGCATTCAGAGGTAGATTTTAAAAGGGTTACGCGCATAAGTTATGCGCGTAACCCTTTCAAAACCCCCCTGTGTGCGTCGAGCCTATTTTGCATAGGCTCGGCGGCGCGCACAAGTCCCGGGATGCGCGTAAGTCCCGGGGCTTTGCTAGGGGGCGTGTCGGGGGTGTGTCGGGGGGTGGTGCGACGTTCGGGGCGTTCCGGGGGGCGTGGTGCTGGCCCGGGGACATTCTGGGGGCATGGCCGAGGCCTCCGAAATCGCTCCCGGGCCGGGGAATGGCACGGCGGCGGCTGATCAGCGCGTGCGAGTTATGTTTGCCTGGAGCAGGCGTAACTTTCACGATAAAGGTGGGGGGGTGTAGATAGGGATGGGGGGTGGGTTAGGTAGGGGAAGGGAGGGGAAGGTGGGGGGAGGCCAAAGGAAAGTTCCCTCCAAGGTGCTCTGATTTCGGAGCGGCCTCGGAGGGAACGGTCAGCGCACGCAGGACTCGGCGCGGCTACGTGCGTACCTTATAAAATCCGGTGTACTTTTGTTTGTGCCTGGTGCGCGAACAAAAGTACGCGCGAGCGTACATTTATAAAATCTACCCCGCAGTGTAGTAACACCAAGACTGGATCAGCCTATCCTGAAAATCTGGAGCCAGTTGGTAACCTTATTATTATACCTAAGCAAAACTGGTGCAAAAGTGTAATAAATGAGCCCCAGAGTGTTTGCAGCAGGTGGCTGAATCTGTGAAGCAATGTAGAGTTGATTATCTACATTCCTCAAGGTGCCTTTCCCTCAAGGAGCCACAGCATGATCTGTGAAAATTTTGGGCTCACTGGGGCCGATGCTATAAAAAATGCGGAAAGAGTGCACTGAAAAGTCAGCGCCTGCTTTCTTAACGTGCGCATGGCGCCCACAAGGGGGGCGCCATGCTATACGCAAATTAGGGGGTTGCGGTAGGGTCACTTGCGCGACCTTAGCGCCTCCTCGCTAATGCCACCCTGCGGTTACCGGCAGTCTGCTGGTTATGAACACAGACGCCGATATGCTCGGCGTCAGTCTTCAAAGCAGCTGGCAGAGGGTTTTTTTCTTTTTTTTTTTTAACTTTTAAAGAAGTACGGAAAAGCAGTTTTTTCTGCTTTTCTGTACTTTTTTTCAAATCGCTGAGCGATAAATGTGCATCTGAGACGCACATTTCTTTTTTTGCATTGGAGTGAATGAGTAATAGCCTCATCCAGATGCATTTGCATGTGATGAGCCATATCTCATTCACTCTGCGTCAGACGCACGTTAAATATTGCATTAGGGGGTGGATTAGCACCTATTTAACCCGCGTCCGACTGCGGGTTATACAGTGCGCTCGGCTGAGCACTCTCTATTGCATCGGCCCCACTGTGAGGCCGATATTCAAAGCATTTAGCTGGATAACTTGCAAGTTATCCAGCTAAATGCTGAGGTTTTCTGTATCCCCTGTACTTTTCTGGCTAATCTGGATATGGCATTATCTGGCTAAAAATTAGGCGAATAAGTATTAGGCATTATTGTGGTTGCCAACTGGCTCTAGATATTGACAACAGGCTGATCCAGTCTTGGTTTTACCCCACCACATGCATGGACTTCTAGGCTTGCTTTTTTTAGGGACTGAAAAAGGAAAATCAGATCTACAAGTCCCTTTATACAGTGGGGTAAAACCAGGACTGGAGCAACCCGTCCTGAAAATCTGCAACCAGTTGGCAACCCAAGGCTTTACAGGGGTGGGAGTGGGTGAGAACAAGTTAGTCAAGAATCTTATCCAGCTAACTCCATTATTAGGAGTTAGCTGAATAAATTTATCAGCTACCTCTAGCAGTGCTCTGCAGCAAGTTTAAAGTTATCCAGGAATGTGTTCCTGGATATCTTTAGTCTTAAACAGCTGCATTCAAAGGAATATAATGGTTAAGTGGAGATGGCCTGCCAAAATAAATGTGGACCACGTGTCTAGTGGCTCGAATCCCAGCCTGGAGTCAATGTAGAAAAGAAAATTACCCAGCTAGTCAGAGCAATATTGCTGTCAGCAGTCAGGATCACTGCATACCCACGATACTCACAGAAAAGGGTTCACATAGGTACTGGGTGGGTTGGTAAAGTTGGCGTGGGGAGAGAGGGAGAGGAGAGAGCATGGATTAAATACTTAGCATAACCTTTGCAGGGGAGGGGAGCAGTCTGCCTCTGACCTATCACACTGTCGCTTTATAAAGTACTTAGGTTTGGGGGAGGGATGGAGAACTCAGCCCAGCAGGGCTGTTTTCCATTGACTTGGATTCGGGCCTCTAAGCACATACGCCACATATTTTTGGGCAAGCCATTGCTACCTAATTATTTATACTCTTCTGAATTTCGCCAGTTAAGACTAACTGGTGATATTCAAAACATCACCGGTAAAGTTTAAAGTTATCCTGCTAGAGTTAGCAAAATACCTTTATTCGGGATATTAAGTGGAATGTTTATCCCACTGAATTTCCTGGATAACTTACCCAGCTAATCTAATCCGGATAAGTAATCAATTTTTTGGGCTTTTGAATATTGGCTCTTGTGTGTTAAACTTATCAAGTACATCTAATTTTCTAGCTACTTTATAGGAAGTTAGTTGTTTCTCCACAGCCACTCAACTTTGTTTTACCACCCTCTGGCCAACAAATGCTTGCAAGTGATACTCTGACACAGTAAGAGACATCTTTGACATAATCTGTTAACTTCTAGAAGAGAAAATTTAGAACACATTTTACAGGCCTTACAAAAAGAAAACTGAGCTTATTTTACCTTGCCTGGCTTTGCTAGCATTCAAAATTCTGTTTGGAATAAGGGTCAAATTTAAAAAGTTTGTATTTTTTTAATAACTGAATACACTTGTACTCTTGATTTTACTTTTTAACACACTAACATTGTAGAAGATGACAGAAGTCCAATTGGTACAGACAATCTGCCCAATTATTCCTGTCTGTACAACTTAGGAAACATCCCAGGGGGCACCCAAAGGATATCAGCCCTTAGGACAGTTTTTGGCAGCTTCTTCCATTCTACTTCACCCTCCTGGTGGATAAGAATTTAAGATCCCTTGTTTAGTTTACATTCCTCCCTTCCCAAATCCAACCACAGGATCCCACAATAATTCTAACAGCCACAACATGGCTGTAACCTGAACATCTTGCCTCTCTGGTCCCCCTATTCTTTTTTCTTTCATTAATTCTTTACTTGCATTGTGTCCCATATGTACACACAGATATTTTCCCACTGGGTAGGCAGATGTGAATACCTTGTTCCAGTCCTGATAACTTTGCTGCATAATAGCTAGGGTAGCAAGGTCCTGAAGACCTTGTCATTTTTCAGCTCTCTCATAGGTGCTTGTCAGTACCCGGTTACCTGGGGGTAATCTTAAATAGAACTTTTCAAATAATAAGAGTACAAGATAAAGCAAAACAAATATTGTCATATTTGCATTTATCAAATGTCACATATTACAGACATCTGAATAAAAGAAGTTTGTGAGCTTCAGGGTTTTTGGTTGTTTTTTTTTTTTTTCAAAAAAGCTGAAGATCACAAAATATGTGCACTTATGAGAAATTTGTATAATTTCTTAGTTTGCTTCAACATTTTTTGTTTGCATTCACTCAGGTTTTAAAAACATTTCAGCTTGTCAAATTAAAACTTGAAATATTTGCATAGCCCTCATCCTGAACTTTTTGGTGGAATCAGTTGGTAATGCCCATTGGCCTTCTTACCCAGTCTATATCTGTAACTGCCTTGCATCTGTATTTTCAATAAAATAAGACTAAATGTTAAGTGAACTTGGGCAGAATTAACAGAGACAGTCTAAGAATCACACGTATGCAAAAAAAAAAAGTAACATAGCACTTTCATAGCCAAAACTGTGAACTGCCCGCATTCTGACACAGAGAAGTGTAGTGCTTGCAGATGAGCAGGAACTAACTATACAGCTCTGGAATCCATTAATCTCATTATGGCCTTACAAAAAAACAAAGCACAAGTAAATTATAATGAATGGATAGCGCATTGGGTCTATACTCGAGTGTTTACCTCTCATATCATTGCATGAAACAATAAAAAGAAAATTAAAAAAAATGGATAAATAGATACGTGTTTCACATTATCCAGGCTTCTGAGTGTAGTTGTTGTGTGCCAGTTATCTGTGCTCATGTGGTAACTGTGACATTTCTCTCTTGTGGCATGGTTTTGCTTCTTTATTTTTATGTCCGCTTGGCTTTTTGTGGTTGTGGCTGCCTTCATTTGGAGCTTTGCTTTTAAAACCTTTAATTTTATTTAAATGTATCCTTATGTTTACCTCCTGTGATTGTTTCTCATACTGTATCTACTCATCTGTTTTATGATTTTTCTGTTTGTGAAGTCTGTGACGTGTTATGTGTTCTTTTTATACTGACTTATTTAAAATAATATAACTTTAAAACATTTTTTTAAAAATCCCTTATTCACTGTAAAACCTACCAGCATGCATGGATCCACATTGGCATAAAAATTAACCTGGCTTGTCTTTCACTAGGGATATACAGTATTACCCACATAAGTGGATATTTGCTTTCTTTAACCAGTACCTCTATTTTTTTGCTTGTGTTTTTAGATTCAGTTGTTACCGCTACTCAAAAAAGCACAAATCGAGTCACTCATATGCACATAACATCCAGAGAACATGGACTTCTGCTGCCTGCACTGCCCTAACTACATGCTACATTTTTGAAAACTAATCTTGCACAGTTTGCCCACTTCTGCCTGGATTTGTTGTGCCCCTCTGATGTCTCTCTCTTTTTTTTTCTAATTGTTTTCCCACTTAGATCCGCGTCGTGAAGGCTTTCCGTAGCTCTCTCTATGAAGGTTTAGAAAAACCAGAATCTAGAACCTCCATTCACAACTTTATGACTCATCCTGAGTTTAGGATAGAAGATTCCCAACCTCACATCCCTCTCATTGATGACACAGACATAGAAGAAGATGTGGCCCTCAAGCAGAACTCCGGTCCACCCTCACCAAACAAGAACAACAATGCTATTGATAGTGGGATAAATCTTACAACGGACACAAGCAAATCAGCTACCTCTTCTAGTCCAGGAAGCCCCATACATAGCCTGGAAACATCACTTTAGCTGAAGATCTCAATGCAAAAAAAAAAAAAAGGAAAAGATGAAGAAATATATTAAGAAATCAAGAAAAAGCAAAATGTGTTGCTGGCTGAGAAGCGGTTTGAACTCTTCTTCACTTGAAGGCAAGTGAAGGGATCCACTGGTCCCAGTGGTTTCAGAAAAAGAGTGGCTGATTTACGAACCCCTTCTTGCTCCCTCTCAGAAAACAAAGCAAAACCACAAAAATTCCTGCATGAATGTACATTTCCAGCCCTTCTGTCTTTTATGTTTATAGGCAGGATCTGCAGAGGACTTCTGTCCAGAGCTACAGTATTTATCCAATGCACTGGCCAGTGAGGTTTTGAACTGCCTGAGTGGCATGGACTAAGTTGTATAGATTAATTTAACTTTTTTGAAGTTGCAAAGCTCAACTTGCACAGTAGATTTGCACCAGTTGGACAAAGGAACTTAATAGTAAGCATTTATGAAAAGTGCATATATATCTATATCTATATATATCTATATATAGATTGATATAATTTTATATATATATATATATATAATTATATATATATATATAGATAGATAGATATAAATATACCAAGTTGTTGGCATGTTGCCTTGTTTCTGCTTAAATTGCTCTTACTATTTTAACTTATTTATGTCCTTAAAGAAGAATGTAATTTGTTTACAAACCTGTAGATAACACAGCATCCTTAAATCACTTATAGGATTAAGAAAACACATCCTGCTGATATAGAAAGAGATCAATTCACCGAAAACTTTTGTGAGAATGCACCTAGATGTTTATTACAACTGTGGTCTAATTTTGCCTGCTATACTGTTTCTTTTTGTTTGGGGGATTTTCTTTGTTAAATGGAGTAGATACAGCTAGTAAATAACAAAAGAAGCCAAAATATAACATATTGGATGTAGCATCATGATACAATATACAGGGAAATGTAACTGCAAGGCTTCCTTTTGTTCCAAATACAAACTGACTTGATCAGGATTTCTTTTTTTTTTTTTGTCATAATAAAATGCTTGAATTGGTTTTGGTGTAACCCTCTATAGTGGAGGCCATTTTAGTATTAACTTTATTGTAATGGCTTCCTTCAGCAAAATATACTGGACAGTATTTTTTTGAACCAAAACCCTACCCATCATTAAGTTTGGTTGAGTTTCCTGCATTACAATTCGGAAGACATTATTTTTGGCATTATCTGTGCAGAGATCACAGTATCGTTATATATTGTGTTGATTTTATTTCTTATTTAGTAAGTTTAGAAATTTTGTTCTTTACAAATTGCAGGGTATGGGTTGTTGGCATTTTGGATAAGAATTGCTATAGTTTGTTGCTTTTGATCTTTTTTTTTTTTTCAAGAAGAACAACAAAGAAGATAAATATATCTTTTTTTGTGTACCTTTTAGACCTGACTGAGCCTTTATGATGTATATATTAAGATGTTTGTGCAATTTTTAAAAAAGCTTGTCTTCCTGCAGTCGCAAAATATACTATAATGAAATTAACTATGTTTTACCTATTTATCATGCTTTCTAGAAGGAAAGCCATTAAAAAAATCTTGTGGATGAGCAATTTTTTTTCAAGATGGTAACAGCCAGGTAATTTAAATTTCTGACCTAATATAATCACTAATGTAAACCACTTGAATGCTAAGCACTTTGTGGATCACAGGTTTTTCATAACTAACTTTTGTATTTCATACAAAGTTTGCTTCAAGACATTTCAGCATATGATCTTTTCCATAAACTTGCACAGTGCAAATATATATAGTGTGTATGTGTATATGCATATCCGCGTACACACACACACACACACACTCCAAACTACATAACAGATTCTAACTGAAACTGGTCTTGGCTAAGCTCAATCAATATAGATATTATTCTATTGCCTCTTTGTTTGGAAGCAGTAGATAACAGTGACATCATTAACCTGGCACATCTTTGCAGTTTACCAGAATTTTTTTTTAGCCAGAAAATTCTGCAAATCTGATTAGTTTGTGGTTAAAACTGATAGATGATGATACTGAAAGGTCTTCAAGGTGCAAGAGGACTATTCCAGCCAGGCGCAGCACCACTCAGCTAGAATCACCAGCTTCCGGGACTTTCTTTGAAGAAGCTCGAATGTTGTTATGGGAGGAAACACTGATTTCTAGCTCACTGTTATGAATTTTTCAATAAAAACATGAATTCTGCTGACCAGCAGCTAGTTCAAAGTTTGCACAACTGTCTTTAACAGGTAATGTTATTCATTTATTATCAACTGAAACCTGGGATGATTACAAATAAAAACATTTTGCTTTTCTCCTTACCAGTAACATGTTTAAAAACATCAATCAGGAGTGCTCTTTGCATTGTAAATACAGTAACTAACCTTTGTATAATATGTACTGAGTTTCTATGGTCTCTTTGGGATACCATAAAACATTCTCTATTTAAGAAAGAGGAGCTCTCACTTCAGACTCAAGCATCTGTGAAATGTATCTGTACTATCAGCTTTTTCGCCTCTGACAACTTTTTCATAACGTCTTGCATTTATATTTCAGTTTCAGTACAATAATGCCCATTATTATTATCACTATGATACCATTGGCAAACCTGGCTAAGTGCATTTGCTAACCCTGCGCTCTTTGTATGTAACAGTATACTGGATAAACTGAGATGCATACTGTAAGTAATTTGTTATGAACAGAGGCAGGGATTTGCCTATAAGAGACAGATCTTACAGATTCTCGACAGTATAGCTATAATAAATTACAGCTTACATCACACACATCTTTTCTTGCTTGGCCTCTATGTGATAGGTTTAACCAATGGAACAAAAAAAAAAAAAAAGACCCACCCAATGCAACTCATTGCAATAGACATGGTAGATGCTTGCTCTCTGCATCCTGTTTCTGACAGCATGAATTATGTGAAGAAAGCATACATCAGTACATTTGGCAATCCATCCCATTAGGGGGTTAATTTTAAAGATTCATTCATCTGTTTTTATGAATTTTTTAATCTAGACAATAATTGTACAGTAAATAAAGAACGGATTGTCTCTGTCTATTTAATACTATGCAAAAGGTTATGCTTTCTATTGTTATATTCCTACAGTGTGATGCTGGAATGTTTGTGGTTAAAAACAAAACAAAAAATAACAGAAAATAAGTCAAATATGTGATGTAAATTATTTTATAGTTTGAAAGACGATGCTAAAATTTTACTTGTGCTGCATACTGTGTCTACGAGATATCTCCTGACAGCAGCACAAGTGGAAGAAAATTTTAAAAAAATAAATAAATTCACAAATCAGCATGAAACAATGATGGTCTGAACTTAACATCCTTATTTATTTTTTATTTTTTTACATTTTCAACCATTTGGATTATTTATGTGAGTCTGATTAAGAGCACTCAATACAATGGTCTAGCAAAAACATTTAATCTTCAGTAGATGTGGTGTATTTGGATTTTCAGAAGGCATTCGACAAAGTCACGCATGAGAGGCTTCTAAGAATACTAAAAAGTCATGGGATAGGAGGCGATGTCTTTTTGTGGATTGCAAATTGGTTAAAAGACAGGAATCAGAGAGTAGGATTAAATGGTCTGTTTCTGCAGTGGAAAAAGGTAAACAGAGGAGTGACTCAGGGATCTGTACTTGGAACAATGCTTTTTAATATATTTATAAATGATCTGGAAAGGGTGTATGATGAGTGAGGTGATCAAATTTGTGGATGACACATAATTATGCAGAGTAGTTTAATCTCAAGCGGATTGTGATGAATTGCAGGAAGACCTTGCAAGACTGGAAGATTGGGCTTCCAAACGGCAGATGAAATTTAATGTGGACAAATGCCAAGTGATGCATATATGGAAAAATAACCTTTGCTATAGATACAAAATGTTAGGTTCTATCATAGGAGTTACCACCCAGGAAAGAGATCTAGGCATTATAGTGGCTAATACATTGAAATTGTCAGCCTAGTGTGCAGTGGTGATCAAAAAAGCAAACAGAATGTTAGGAATTATTATGAAGGGAATGGAAAATAAAATGGAGGATGTCATAATGCTTCTGTATCACTCCATGGTGAGACCACACCTTGAATACTGTGTGCATTTCTGGTCACCCCATCCCAAAAAGGATTTACTCTCTCAGATAATAGAAGGATCAGGGGGCACTCCATGAAGTTAGCAAGCAGCTCATTTAAAACAAATTGAAGAAAATTCTTTTTCACACAATGCATAGTTAAGCTCTGGAATTCATTGCCAGAAGATGTGGTAACAGCAGTTAGTGTAACTGGATTTAAAAAAGGTTTGGATAAGTTCCTAGAGGAAAAAACCATAAACTACTAGTACAGTAATTAATAAGCAATAGTAGCTTGTGATTTATCTTGCCAGGAACTTGTGACTTGGATTGGCCAATGTTGGAAACAGGATACTGGGCTTGATGGATCCTTGGTCTGACCCAGTATGGCATATTTTATGTTCTTATATGTTCTAATGTCAATCAATTTGACAGTGCATATGAGGTCAAGAACTCTCTATATGATAGTCCTGCAGAAGCATTTAGCAATCAATAAGGTAAACAAACTTGTTTTTAATGTAATGACTTTTGGGTGCTTTAGAAACATATTCAGAGTCTTTAGAGTCTCAACAGTGGTGTTTTTGAAAAGTAAAATGCTTAATGAAAATGAGTAAAATAAAAAATATTAACTGAATGTAATAAAATTATCACAACTATATCTTTAATAACGATTTTAAGAAGTTTCTTTTAAGTAAAATTCCAAAATGCAATACAATTGTAATGCTTAAAAAGCATTCAGATAATTACTTTGGCCTCACTTGACACCCTGGTGTTTTGGACTCTAAAAGGGTGAATATCTTAAGATATCTGGGTTTTCCTGAATACTAAGGGGTTAATTTTTGAAATATTATGAGGCAGATATTAAAAGCTACGCATGGGCATAGATTTGTGCGCGCAACCCGGTGCGCACAAATCTACGCCCGATTTTATAACATGCGCACGCAGCCGCGTGCGCATGTTATAAAATCTGGGGTCGGCGCGCACAAGGGGGTGCACACTTGTGCACCTTGCGCACGCCGAGCCCTAGGGGAGCCCTGATGGCTTTCCACATTCCCTCCGAGGCCTCGGAGGGAACTTTCCTTCCGCTCCCCCCATCTTCCCCTCTCTAACCCGCCCCCCAGCCCTACCTAAATCCCCCCCTACCTTTATTTTGTTTTTTATGCCTGCCTCTGGCAGGCGTAACTTGCGCGCGCCAGCCAGCTGCTGGCGTGCAATCTCCCGGCACGGCCACTGTGCCTAAGGCCTCGGTCCCGCCCACGCCCCCACCCCCTTTTCAAAGCCCCGGGACATACACGCGTCCCAGGGCATACACGTGTCCCGGGGCTTGTGCGCGTCGGGCCTAGGCAAAATATGCTTGGCGTGCGTAACCCCCCTGCGCACGTAAATCCAGCCAGATTTATGCGCGCAGGGCTTTTAAAATCTGGCCCTGTGTGTGTATAAATTTACATGTATGCATGACTCTATTGGCATATTCCCCTAAATATATACATATTTTCAATTTCATGTTCACATATACAGGCGTAAAAAGAGGATATTCTGGGACGGCGCCAGCAGTTGCTATTTGAAAAGACACAAATATAGGTTTGACAGCTTACTCGTATACCTCCTAATTATCTGGCATAAATGATATTGAACAGGTTTATTGTGTAGTACTGACTGGGTGAGAGGTGCAGAAGTGCTGGGCCTGCTAAAAGGGGCGGACCAGATGCATGGTCTGAGTGGGGCGAGGGCAGGTCAGGACAGTGCCATTAGACGCTGTCCTGGCGAAACATGCACTGGGAGTCGGCTGGTGCTGAGTTTACTTCTGCGCCGAAGGAGCATTAAGGTAAAAATTAGAAAAATTGGGGATAAATAGGGCTAGTTTCGGGGCCAAGGAGGAGAGGGAAAAAGGGAGGAAGGTTAGGTAGGAGGATCGGGAAGTTCCCTCCCATCCTCTCCTTAATTGAAGTGAACTGGAAGGGAACTGGGGAAGGCCCTGTTGTGTCGCCATGCGTTGATTTATAAAATCCCCCCCCCCCCTGCGTGCAGATATTGTATTTTATAACATGTGCACGTTGCCATGCGCATGTTATAAAATCACGTCCATGTGCGCGTGTGCGTGGCTTTTAAAATCGACCCCATTGTTTCTAAATAGGCATGAAAAGTATGCACATTCTTATGATGTATGTTCTTTCAATACGTTGCATGTAGTCACACATAAGCAAACATACATGCATATATTGTGGGGTAGAGATAACATGTATTTCATAAAATGCATGTATAGCATACATGTGGCTCATAAAATACTAGCCTAGTCCTGATCACAGCCATATATGTGCGTATATGCCACCACATGAATTTGAAAGTTTATTCTCAGATTCTATTAAAAGGTAATATTTGGGAAATATTCAATGTAGCCATAAAAAGTGTAATTTTCAAAACCATTTCTTGGGGCAAAATAGTGTTTTAATTGCAGAAATGGGCTTTTACAAAACTGCCTGCTCGATCTGCGTGTAAAACCGCACACATAGGGCCTCTATGTACATCCTCTTACCCAAAGTGAGCTGCAGCATTCCTGCAGGTGTGGGATGTCCGGGGGTTTGCACTTTAAGGGGGTAATTTTTAAAAGTTTGTATGCTCATGAAATGGCTTTTTGAAAATTATCCCTGGGGTTTTAACATAAAAGCATACACAGAAGTGATTTTGCATGTACTTGAATGTGACATTCCTGGGGGTGGAATTGGTGTGGAGAAACCATTTACACACTTATTTTACATTTTCAAATGTATGCATGTAATTGTACATGTACACATGTACACCTGCTCCCAAGCAGGTATAAATGTGTGCACTTACACTGCACAGGAGTACACACATACCAGCTAATTTTCAAAGCAGACCTGTGTGCATAAATCTGCTCTGAAAATTAGGGCAGTTATTCTACATCCAAAATAATCCATTCACAAACGTGATACCCTGCCTTTATTCCCCAGATACAAATGTATTTATTCCTGTATCAGGCTAGAATATCTGTTGAAGACTCCTTGCTGCAACCATGAAGTTCCTATTATGCTTTAAGAGACACTTAATTTTTCTCTCCTAGGAAAAATAGGTAATCACTCAATGACAAGCCCTGCAATTTTACTCTATCACTTACAGTACCTGACTGTAATCTGCTTTGAAGTGCTGAAAAAAGTGTGAAAAGCAGAATATAAAAATCTAAATAGTAAAAAAAAAATCATCTGCTAGGCTGCTAACATATGCATTAATTTTTAAAACAGTTATAAATGTAAGTAGCATGTACTTGCATATATGCTATTTTAGATATATCAAAAGTATATACGTGCTTTCAGTTTTGCACACATCACATGCGCAGCTAAGGGGAGTTATGGGGCATTCCAGAGAGGGACAGAGCATTACACATGTAAGTTGCTATTGTATAAGAGACTTACACACATACATTTGGCAACGTATTCACACAATGTTCCACCTGCCAATTACCTAGCACAATTAATATCAGACTCATCCGTTTATCTGTTATTGTTGGGTGGGAGGTATGGGTGAACTGGGGGCATTCAGGGTAGGGATGTGCAGTTGTTTAAAATGTCTCCAAGCATTTTCAAAATGAAGCGGAGGAAAAACAACAACAAAATTTGGTTGGTTTCTTCAGTTTCATTTTGAAAATTTATATTAGAAAAATAAGGCATCCCGAGCCTTCAATCCCCCCTTCCGTGAGCCTCCTCTCCCTCTCAGAATAAAGGTCACGGGCTTAGGAACCACACCGGCGCCCACTTATCCCATCCACAGCAGTGCATCCGCTCAGCCCTGACACTGGCACCGTATTGTGACGTGAAATGGTGACGGCTGACTGGCACCATTGAATTACAGGGGAGCTAGGGGCAGGAGGAGATTGAGCATCCCTTCAGCCTACAAGGATACACTGTTGTGGATGAGATAAGTGGGGGCCGGAGTGGTTCTGGCCCCAAGACTTTTTTTTGAGAGGGGGAAGGGACACATGGGGGTCTGCAGAGGCCCTGTTTTGGCTTTGATTTTTGTTATTTTTTTTTTAATTTTATGTTTATTTTATTTCTGAAAGGGACAGAAACAAAATAAACATTAAATGACATGATAGTTATGGCCCCTTCCGAAAACAAGATCGAAAATGGGATGACATGTTTTAGGTAGCATATCCTAGTTCAAGGTGAAGAACTAGGAGGGTCTCAATGACCTGGAGAAGGACTCAATGAAATGGTGGATGTATCGGCAAATTGGTGATTTCAATTACGCATGCATGTTTTAAAATACACTGACTAGGTTTTACAAGAGCAAGATATATTTATTTCTCACATAAAATATGTGTGCTTATGTTTATAAAATAGATAGGAAAAGAATGCAATTTAAATGCATTGCAGGTATTTGCGCATAACCAAACCTGTGCTATGGGGGTAGACATGCACAAATTTTTTAATCTGTGATTATCTGATACTTGCAGGTTATAAAGTGTTGTAGTATGTCTCTGCTCAGCCATATACATGCACATATTTATTTAGTTTTTTATATTCTGCTTTTTGTACTTTAAAGTGGATTACAGTCAGGAACTGTAGGTATTTCCTTATCCCCAGGGAGTTTATAATCTAAGTTTGTACCTGAGGCAAGGGAGGTTAAAGTGATATGCCCAAGGAGAAACAGTGGGGCTTGAAGGCTGGTCTCCTTGTTTGTAGCCTGCTGCTCTAACCACTAGGCTACTCCTCCACTCCTATAAGGAGCTGCACAGAGCCTTTTAAAAATTACCTCCATGGTAACATAATAGATGACAGCAGAAAAAGATAATTACCCCTTCCAGTTTGCCCACTTATACCAAGCTGCAAGGATATACTCCAGCTGCCAGCCTTAGAAGCTTGACCACATGTAGGATATCACTCCTTATCCAAGTCATTTTATGTTTTCATCCTCATTGCTTCTCTATCATTTTGGGTAGGTAAGTATTACGATCCCATACTTATCCCATCATCCAACCCCCTCCCCAAACTATGTAATAATCTAAACAGCTAACCAAAATAGCAAGCCTGCTGCCCAAACATCCAGCCTGCTAGGGCTCCATGGACTCGCTGGACCATTACCAACTATTAGGGATGTGCAGAAGAAAAAAATCTGTTTCGGTTCATTTATTCATATCGTTGGGACCCCAATTCGTTTCATTAGTTTCAAAGCAAAAAAAAAAAAAATGTGTTTATTAGTCTGATTTGTTTCTCGCTTGCGTTTAAAGTCAATGGGGAAAATATTGCAGCCTATTTTTGGCTGCAGGTTTGGGGTTTTCTTATCAATTTGGATGACATTTCTGGGGAGCAATCATCAGAAGGGGAAAAGAGCTCCAAGGTACTTAGGCTGTGGCAAAGTGGCACCAAAGTGGCATGAATAGCCTAAGGCACCGAAAAGGGGTACCAGGAGTGGCAAGAGTATTTTAAGAGGTGCAAAGCAGCAGCTAAAGTGTCACAAACACCTCACAGCTTCAAAAGAGGGCATCGATAACAGTTGCATGAACCCTCGAAGGCAGCACTAGAAGCAAAGTGGCACGACAAGTGGCATCAACATCCTACAGCACAGTGAAGAGGGAACATAGCAAGCAGAAAGGGTGTCAGAAAACCCCCAAGGCACCGATAAAGAGAAAAAGCAGCAGAAAGACTAGCATCAACACACTGAGGAACCATGATAGTGGCAAGAACACCACAAGGAGTAGAGTTGTCTGGCGTATGGCAGCGTGGCAGAAAGTTGATAGGGGAAAGACAGGCAGGCACAGTGGAGATAGGTCCCTCGTGTTGATAGGGGCATGACAGGCAAGCACAGTGGAGGTAATGAGGTCCTTGTGGTGTTGATATGGGGTTTGACAGGCAGACACAGTGGAGGTAGACAGGCCCCTCTGGTGTTGATAGGAGCAAGACCGGCAGGCACAGTGGAGGTAGTCAGGTCCCTGTGGTGTTGATAGGGGCATGACAGGCAGGCAGGGCACCCTGGAATGGGTTCACCCCGAGAAAACTAATCTGAGAAAGTTCTTTTTCACTCAACACACAATTAAACTCTGGAATTTGTTGCCAGAGTATGTGGTTAGTGCAGTTAGTATAGCTGTGTTTAAAAAAGGATTGGATAAGTTCTTGGAGGAGAAGTCCATTGCCTGCTATTAATTAAGTTGACTTAGAAAATAGTCACTGCTATTACTAGCAACAATAGCATGGAATAGACTTAGTTTTTGGGTACTTGCCAGGTTCTTATGGCCTGGATTGGCCACTGTTGGAAACAGGATGCTGGGCTTGATGGACCCTTGGTCTGACCCAGTATGGCATGTTCTTATTTAGTCAGGTCCCTGTGGTGTTGATAGAGGCATGACAGGGCGGCACAGTGGAGGTAGTCAGGTCCCTCTGGTGTTGATAGGAGCAAGACAGGCAGGCACAGTGGAGGTAATGAGGACCCTGTAGTGTTGATAGGGGCATGATAGGGCGGCACAGTGGAGGTAGACAGGCCCCTCTGGTGTTGATAGGGACAAGACAGGCAGGCACAGTGGAGGTAATGAGGTCCCTCTGGTGTTGATAGGGGCATGACAGGCAGGCACGGTGGAGGTAGTCAGGTCCCTGTGGTGTTGATAGGGGCATGACAGGCAGGCAGGGCACCCTGGAATGGGATCACCCCAAGAAAACTAATTGGAGAAAGTTCTTTTTCACGCAACACACAATTAAACTCTGGAATTTGTTACCAGAGTATGTAGTTAGTGCAGTTAGTATAGCTGGGTTTGAAAAAGGGTTGGATAGGTTCTTGGAGGAGAAGTCCATTACCTGCTATTAATTAAGTTGACTTAGAAAATAGTCACTGCTATTACTAGCAGCAGTAACATGGAATAGACTTAGTTTTTGGGTACTTGCCAGGTTCTTATGGCCTGGATTGGCCACTGTTGGAAACAGGATGCTGGGCTTGATGGACCCTTGGTCTGACCCAGTATGGCATGTTCTTATGTAGTCAGGTCCCTGTGGTGTTGATAGGGGCATGGAAGGCCCAGTGGAGAAAGTCAGGCCCCTCTGGTGTTGATAGTGGGAAGACAGGCAGGCACAGTGGAGGAAGACAAGCCCCTCTGGTGTTGATAGGAGCATGACAGGCAGGCACAATGAAGGTAGTCAGGTCCCTGTGGTGTTGATAGGGGCATGACAGGCAGGCACAGTGGAGGTAGTCAGATCCCTGTGGTGTTGATAGGGGCAAGACAGGCAGGCACAGTGGAGGTAGACAGGCCCCTCTGGTGTTGATAGGGGCAAGACAGGCAGGCGCAGTGGAGGTAGTCAGGCCCCTCTGGTGTTGATAAGGGCAAGACAGGCACAGTGGAGGTAGTCATGTCCCTGTGGTGTTGCTAGGGACATGACAGGCAGGCACAGTGGAGGTAGGTCCCTGTGGTGTTGATAGGGGCAAGACAGGCAGGCACAGAGAGATGACTGCCACTGCACCCTCCTCCGGAACCCACCTCCCCCTCACAACGGGGGGTGGGGCTGGGGCAAGGGGGATAGAGCCCCCCACTCTTGGCATGACTGTCAACTGAGGCATACTGTCCACCAGACCAGTCTTGAAACACAGACCAAGAAGTCTTAGATGTGCGCTGGGACCTGAAAGATGATGAACTATGCCTGGGTGGAGCCGCCATTGGTATAGATCTTGGTGGTAGTAGCAAATATTCAAACGAGAACTTTGAAGGCCAAAGTGGAGAAGGGTTCCATGTGAAAAGCAGTTGAATAAGGGTCAGTTGGTCCTAAGAGATAGGCGAGTGCCGTTCGGAAGGGATGGGCGATGGCCTCCGTTGCCCTCGGCCGATCGAAAGGGAGTCGGGTTCAGATCCCTGAACCCAGAGTAGCGGAGTCGGGCGCCGTGAGGCATCCACTGCAGTAATGCATCTGATCCCAGAGAAGCCGGCAGGAGCCCCGGGGAGTGTTCTCTTTTCTTTGTGAAGGGCAGGGCACCCTGGAATGTGTTCACCCCGAGAGATGGGCCCGGGTCTTGGAAAGCATCGTGGTTCCAGTGGCATCCAGAGAGCTCTCATTGGTCTTTGAAAATCTGGGGGAGAGGCTGTAAATCATTCGTCCAACCTGGGTATAGGGGGCAAAGGCTAATCGAATCATTTAGTAGCTGGTTCCCTCCGAAGTTTCCCTCAGGATAGCTGGTGCTCGAGCAATCCCCCAGTTTTATCTGGTAAAGTGAATGATTAGAGGTCTTGGGGCCAAAATGATCTCAACCTATTCTCAAACTTAAATGGGTAAAACGCCCAGCTCGCAGGCATGGAGCGCCCGATGCCGACACTCATCAGACCCCAGAAAAGGTGTTGGTTGATAATAGACAGAAGGATGGTGGCCATGGAAGTCGGAATCCACTAAGGACTGTGTAACAACTCACCTGCCAAATCAACTAGTCCTGAAAATGGATGGTGCTGGAGCATCAGACCCATATCCAGTTGTCACCAGTCACGAAAGCCACGGGGGCTAAACTGCAACGAGTTGGAGTGCTGCCGCAGTGGGCACGGAAGCCCGGGGAGAGGGCCCAGGTGGAGCCACCGTGGGTGCAGATCTTGGTGGAAGTAGCAAATATTCAAACAAGAACTTTGAAGGCTGAAGTGGAGAAGGGTTCCATGTGAACAGCAGTTCAACATGGGTAAGTCCAGACTCCTGGGTTTTGCCTCCCCACCAGTAGATGGAGACAGAGAAGTTTTGACTGACTCTGTCCTATACCTTCAGGTGCCACCTACAGTCCATCAGTATTACGTGGTATCAAAGCGTTTACTTTGAAAAAATTAGAGTGTTCAAAGCAGGCCGGTCGCCTGAATACTTCAGCTAGGAATAATGGAATAGGACTCCGGTTCTATTTTGTTGGTTTTCAGAACTGGGGCCATGATTAAGAGAGCCGGGGGCATTCATATTGTGCCGTTAGAGGTGAAATTCTTGGACCGGTGCAAGACGAACCAAAGCGAAAGCATTTCCCAAGAATGTTTTCATTAATCAAGAATGAAAGTTGGAGGTTCGAAGATGATCAGATACCATCGTAGTTCCGACCATAAACGATGCCGACTAGCGATCCGGTGGCGTTATTCCCATTACCTGCAAGCAGTTTCCGGGAAATCAAAATCTTTGGGTTCCGGGGGGAGTATGGTTGCAAAGCTGAAACTTAAAGGAATTGACGGAAGGGCACCACCAGGAAGATGAAATTGTTTCAGCTCTTCGTCATTCACAGTTTATTACTGCTGCCATACTGCACAAGGTAGCAAACCATGTGCATGAATCTCGGGACTGGCCCAGCTGCGGAAAGGACTGACAGATTGATAGCTCTTTCTCAATACTGTGTGTGGTGGTGCATGGCCGTTCTTAGTAGGTGGATCAATTTGACTGGTTAATTCCAATAACGAACAAGACTCCTCCGTGCTAACTAGTTACACAACCCCCAGCAGTTGGCGTCCAACTTCTTAGAGGGACAAGTGGTGTTCAGCCACATGAGATCGAGCAATAACAGGTGTGTGATGCCCTTAGATGTCCAGGGCTGCATGCGCACTACACTGAATGGATCAGTGTGTGTCTACCTTTCGCTGACAGGTGCAGGTAACCAGCTGAACTCCATTCGTGATAGGGATTGGGGATTGGGGATTGCAATTATTTCCTATGAATGAGGAATTTCCAGTAAGTGCGGGTCATAAGCTCGCGTTGATTAAGTCCCTGCCCTTTGTACACATCGCCCATCACTACTACCGATTGGTTTAGTGAGGTCCTTGGATCGCCCCCGCCGGGGTCGGCAATGGCCCTGGCAGAGTGACGAGAAGATGATCAAACTTGACTATCTAGAGGAAGTAAAAGTCGTAACAAGGTTTCCGTAGGTGAACCTGCGGAAGGATAATTACTGGTGCCCCGGGGAAGGGGGGGGGGGGAAGCAGCCTGACTCCTCTCCACAAACCACCACCCCCATTGGGGAGGTGGAGCATGAGCGCGTGATAGGACCCAAAAGATGGTAAACTATGCCTGGGGAGGGGAAAGACAGAGGAAACGGACGTGCAAATCGGTCGTCTGACCTGGGTATAGGGGCGAAAGACTAATCAAACTATCTTGTAGCTGGTTCCCTCCAAAGTTTCCCTCAGGATATCTGGCGCTCGGGCCATCCCCCAGTTTTATCTGGTAAAGTGAATGATTTGGGGCTGAAATGATCTCAACCTATTCTCAAACTTTAAATGGGTAAACGCCCGGCACACTGGCATGGAGCTGGGCATGGAATGCGAGTGCCTAGTGGGCCACGTTTGGTAAGCAGAACTGGCACTGTGAGATGAACCAAATGCCAGGTTAAGGCACCCGATGCCAACGCTCATCAGACCCCAGAAAAGGTGTTGGTTGATATAGACATAAGGCACGAGACAGACAGGCACAGCAATGAGGTCAGGCCCTTGTAGTGACATAAGGGGCGAGACAGACAGGCACAGCAATGAGGTCAGGCCCTTGAAGTGACGTAAGGCGCAGGATAGACAGGCACAGCAATAAGTTCAGGCTCTTGTAGTGACATAAGATGTGAGACAGACAGGCCCAGCAATGAGGTCAGGTCCATGTGCTGATATATCTGGAGCATATGAGGCAGGCATAGCTGCTGCAAGGCTTTAAAGAGCTTTTATTCATGTTGCCATTCACAAGGAAAATCTGGAAACCCAAGCAAAGGCATGTTTATTTTTAAAAACACTAGCTTTTCTATCAACTCTGGTGCCAGCCTTGGGCGATGAGGGCTCATGATATCCCCTGTCATTGAAAAGACACGTTCACTGGGCACACTGGTTGGTGGACAGGACAGATATTTCTAAGTCACTTTGGCTAGGTGTGGCCAGACAGTGGACTTGGGTGCCTAATATGCCAGTGGATCTGTCTCCATGTCCTCAGTGGGCTCTGTGAGATACTGTGTCACCTACATTTGTGCTGGTGTCTCCTTTGCTTGGTTGGGCTGTGAGTCCTTGCCAGCTGCTTTTGCTCTAGCCTGTGCCAGAAGAGATGATTTTTTAGGGGCAACATGGCTTTGGCATACTGAAGTGGAGGAGGAAGTACTAGCAGTCACTGACAGAGTACTGCTCCTGCTTGGGCTTGCACTGTTCTCTGAAGTGCCCGCTGTTTCCTCCTCTGCTTCATGCCTAATCTGTCTCTGCCTATGGCGCTCCTGTTCACAGACCTTTTGTAACAGCAGGTTCTTTACAAATGTGAGTAAATCGGGCTGTAGGGTGAGTTTCCCTTTCACACGGAGATCACAGATGTGGTGAGCATGTATGTGTTGTCTTTTGTTAAATGTCCTAATCTCTCTTGCACCTGCTTCTGCAAAATGTCCCTGGATCCCTTTACCCTTTGGGTAAAGGGATCCAGGGAGTGACATCCGTCAGCCATCATAGACGGAACAAAATAAGAGATCATACATTGCCCTATATGATCATCTTTTATCCTTAAGTTGTACACAACCAATGAACTTAAGAAGATTGATATAAGCCCCTGAGGCAGCCGTTTTGAAAACGGCGAAACTCGGCCAGAGTCGGGCTACCTTTGTGTCTCCACTTCAATAAAGGATTTAATTTTAGACCACAGGCATCTATTTTCTTCTTTTCATCCAGAGAAAGATTAATCCTGCTCCATTAACCTCAGCAGCATCATATAGGTGGAATTCCACTGGGTGCCAATGTCTTGAATGAGACGCTTGTGAGGCATCCCCAAAACAGTCTGATCAAGATGGAGAACCTGCCCTGCCTTCACACTTCTGTGGCAGAACCCTGCTATATTCCTGCACATCTGTATTTAACATATGCAGGTATTCATTGTCTTGGTGCTTGGACTCTAACCCCAGAGCTGACTTCACTGCCAGGTGCAGAGTGTGCGCAAAACATCGGATGTTCTGAAAGCCCCCATTGGATATTGCCTTTACCATGTTTGCACCATTCTCTGTGACAAACAACCCTGCCTGAAGATTCCTGGCTCTCTGGTGTAGCTGCCAGCCCTCCAGTAAGTCTCTGATGCATGATAGAATATTGGCCGAGGAATGGGCCTCATCCGTCAGGTGGGTGTGAAGTAAAGCCCACCTGCACCCTGATACTTGGTCACTAATAGAACTGCTGCCTGCCCCTGCCTCAGCCAGGTCCCACCAGTGTGCTGTCAGGGAGTGCTAAGAGTGTGAAGCGTTCAGGGTGGTCCAGATATCGCAGGTGAAATGTACACTCCCCTCTGCCTTAGCTAACAGAGCCTGGGTGTGACTGTGACATTATTTGTACAGGCTGGGGCTGAACTTTCTGCTAAATGTGGTTCTGGAGGGGACTTTGCAATTTGGAGCTAAGACCTGCAGCAAACGCTTGAAACCCACATTCTCCACTAGGAATGTGCAGAAGGGACAGATTCATCCAATTCAGTATTCGTATTTGTCGGGACCCAAATACATTGCATTCGTTCAATGGGGACCCCAATCCGTTGATAAGTTTTATTTGGTTTCCGATTCCCATTAAAGTCAATGGGGGAAGTATTTGCAGCCTACTTTTGGCTGCAGAATTGGGGTTTTATTATCAATTCTGATGAAACTTCTGGGGAGCAATCATCAGAACAAGAAAAGAGCTCCAAGGTACTTAGACTGTGGCAAAGTGGCACCAAAATGGCATGAATAGCCTAAGGCACTGTAAAGGGGCAAAGAGGTAGCAGAAGTGGCAAGAGTGCTTTAACAGAGGCACAAAGCAGCAGCGAGAGTGTAAAAAACACACCACAGCTCCTAAAGAGAGCACCGATAACAGGTGCATGAACCCTCGAAGGCAGCACAACAGGCAAAGCGGCAAGACAAGAGGCATCAACATCCTACAGCACAATGAAGGGGGAACATAGTAAGCAGAAAGACTAGCACCAACACACTGAGGAACCATGATAGTGGCAAGAACACCACAAGGACTTGAGTGAGTCATCTGGTATATGGCAGCAAGGCAGAGTGGCAGAAAGCTGATAGGGGCAAGACAGGCTGGCAGATCGGAGGTAGTCTGGTCCCTGTGGTTTTGATAGGGACAAGACAGACTGGCCCCAGGGAGAGTTCCCTTTCCTTTGAGAAGGAAAGGGCTGCCTAGAATCGGTTCACCCCTAGTATGGGGTGTTTTCATTGCCGTCTAGTGAGATCTCACTGGTCTTTTAAAATCTGGTGGACATACAAACGAGAATATTCATGACAGAGGCAGAGGTGGTTTCCATGTGAACAGCGGTTCAACATGGGTTAGCAGGTGTTAAGAGATAGGCTGGCTGCACCCGGGGAGAGTTCCCTTTCCTTTGAGTAGGAAAGGGCTCCCTGCAATGGGTTTGCCCCTAGATTGGAGCCCGAGCTTTCAAAGCGTGGCAATGTGGAGAAGGTCTCACTGTGAAAAGCGGTTTAACATGGGTCAACAGGTACTAAGAGATAGGCTGGCCAGCTACCCCGGGGAGAGTTCCCTTTCCTTTGATCAGGAAAGGGCTCCTGGATGGTCAGGCACAGCATTAGAGGTCAAACACTTTTAGGGACATAAGGCCTGGATGGACAGGCACAGCACTAGAGGTCAAACCCTCGTAGAGATGTAAAGCCTGGATGGACAGTGCACTGCTATGTCCCTGCACTTGTGTATTAAGTCCTGCAGCTATTCATTCTCTTGGTGCTTGGACTCCAACCCCAGAGCTGACTTCACTACCAGGTGCAGAGTGTGTGCAAAACATCAGATGTTCTTAAAGCGCTCCTCGGTTATTGCCTTAACCATGTTTGCACCATTGTCTGTGACAAAGAACCCTGCCTGAGGATTCCTGTCTCACAGTAGTAGTTGCCAGCCCTCCAGCATCTTTCTGATGCATGCTAGAATATTGGCTGCGGTATGGGCCTGGTCCGTCAGGTGGGTGTGCAGTAAAGCCCACCTCCACCTTGATACTTGTTCACTAATAGAGCTGCTGCCTGCCCCTGCCTCAGCCAGGTCCCACCAGTATACTGTCATGGAGCGGTAAGAGTGTGCAACATTCATGGCGGTCCAGATATCGCAGGTGAAATGCACAGTCCCCTCTGCCTTAGCTAGCAGCGCTTGCATGCCACTGCGACACTGCTTGTACAGGCTGGGGATGACCTTTCTGCTAAATCTGGTTCTGGAGGGGACTTTGTAATTTGGAAGTACGAACTTCAGAAAATGCTTGAAACCCACATTTTCCACTATCTGCAAGGGCTGGTCATCAAGGGCAATCATTACCCCAATGCTCCTGGTTACAAATTTTGAGGCTGCCTGCCTCCTACCCTGGGATATCGTTACTGCACTCCACCCCATTTTCTCCATGGTGGGTTGTCGCTTCTGCCACATGCCAGGGGGTTGCTGGCCTGCCACCTGACTGCTAGAAGAGGCTGAGAGCATGGGGTGACTCTGCTCCTTTTCAACCACTTTACGCTGCTTGGAAGGGGTCCCCTGACTGGTACTGCCACCATCCCCAGATGGCAGTACTGTTGTTGGGTGTTGCCTCTTCATATGATGCATCATGCCAAAATTAGATAGATGTCCCATTTGCTTGCCTCTGCTAATAGCCTCTGCTAATAGCCCTGCTTCCAGTTTTGCTGGAACTTGCAGGGACTCACCAAGCACGCTGTTCAGTGTTAAACCTTGGCTACTAGCCACAGGGGCCTCTTCAACTCTCCTCCCTGGAGAATCCCTGGGCCAGTCTGCCTCCAAGCCTCCCACGCCGGAGATTTGTTCCGCTCCAGCAGAGGGAGAATTCTCTTCTTCCAGCGTGCGACAAGGAAATGCTCCTTCCACCCCAGTCGCTCCTACTGCGTCATCAGTATGTGACTGGGGAGTGTCCCTGCCGGGGTCACGCTGCGCTGGAGGTGGACGGAGGTCAGGGCTGAGGGATGCCTCATCCGCCAGAGATCCCCGCTCTCCCCCACCAAGACTCACATCGGATTCACCGGCTCCCTCATGTACCTGATGGCTCATGAATTGCAGGGTATCCAGCTGCCCAGGAGGAGGTAAGGGTTCTGGTGGGAAAATCCTGACCGTCCCCTCTCTCTTAGTTGGCATGGTAGGCAAAAATAGTTCAGGAAATCGAGATTCTAGGGCAGCCTGCGTTCAATGGTCTCTTTACGCTGCCATCTTGCCCCAGCTACCACCCCTCCCATTTCTATCTCTTCCCAGACTGGGAGCTTCCCTACCCACTCCATCTGCATCTTGCCAACAGTTGAAGGGAGCTAGGAAAGCAATCCTATCCTGAGGCTCCAAACTGCAAAATTGTGTTGACTGACCACATACAGTCTTTTCAAAAGGCAAAGGACCCCCATCATTTTGCATGATGGAGCCAATGGAAAAGGACTGCTCTCCTATCTCCTTCATCTGTTGTTGAACTTTGGATGAGGTAACAGCAGAGGTCCTAGCCTGGGTGAAGGGAAGTATGAGAAGGGTTTGCCTGCTCCAGAGGGGCCTTCTTTTTCAGAATGGGGGTGGGGGTTGGACCAGAATGTCTTCTTTATCAGTCTAGAAGAGCAGGTATATGGAAATTGTAGCCCAAACCAGGAACTGCATACCTGACATCAGTAATGCATCTGCATTATCTGCAACAAAACACTAGGTTTAATGATCATTAGTACATTGTTTTATATGAGATAATGCCCATGTTAAAACTGCCTATGCAAAAACTACTTAAGTTACTAATGCATATTAATAGCTGGTTTTAATGTGGCTTAATAACATTGACCCCTAAATTTGTACAAGTATAAACCCAATAACCAATAACAACTACCTTGCTGAAGAAATTCTAGGGTTCACGGTTATTATGTGCACAGTAGTGTTTTGAATTACCCGTAGCTTGCACAATAATTTGATTATCGTGTAACCTCTACAGAGTAGGAACTGTCTTAGATGTTTCTGTACAGCGCTGCATACATTGAGTAATGCTATAGAAGTGATACATAGAAGTAGTAGAAGTAGTGAGTGTTTCATAGCCATATTTACTTATGCCTTATTACTTACTAGGGGTGTGCATGCATTTTGTTTTCGGGTCTGGGGAGGGCCATTTTGGTTCACTCCCTGGATCGGAAAACTTTTATCATGCTATTTTGTGAAAAACAAAACAAAACACCCCAACCGTTTTTTAAGATGGTGCTGGCCGTCCATTGCTCCTATCATGTGACAGAGGCCAGCCAATGGCACCAATAGCCCCTGTCACATGGTAAGGGCAAAGGGCCACCAGCGCCATTTTGTTTACTGGCAGCCAACGGCCTGAGAGTGGGAGATCACTCCCAGGACCCCGCTGGACCACCAGGGACTTTAGGCAAGTTTGTGTGTGTGTGTGGGGGGGGGGGGGGGGGTCAGGAGGGTAGGAGATTGTAATTAAATTAAATCTGAAGGGTTGGGGTGGGTTTGGGTTTGTTTGTATTTTATGTGCTTTCTCCCCCCCCCCGAAAACAATAAGAAAACCACATAAAATTTTGTGGGGTTTTCCTATCATTTTCGGGGACCCCCGAACCGCGATGAAATGGGAAATATCGTCTATAATTCCTATTTCGTCACAAACGAATGCACATCCCTATTAATTATAGAAGGAAAAGACCTTACATTGATTACATACAATGTTATTTGTTTATCCACAAAATTATTTATCCCACCAGTCTAAACCACTTTCCAGTAAGTTACAGTAAAAACATGAAATGAAACAATAACAATGAAAATCACAACTACAAATTTAAAAACACTAGTTGTTGTGAGTGCCCAAAACCCTACTGCAGGTATATCAGTGAAACACGTTTTGACATATCACACAAAGAAGTCATTATTCCTGTTCTAAGTTTTTATTTATTTTTGATCATAATTAGCTTTATAATTACTGGACAAAAGACAAAAATAGGACAGTCCAAAAATATGCTCACAGATACAAACTCAGTTCTATATCTTATTCAGATCTTTATTAGTATCAATATCTGATCAAAAATCTCTTAATGAAGTAATAATCTATAACGGTCTCTAAGATAGTGATCTATAGAGGTCTACTTACTACACACCTTAGATCTTATCTTTCAGAGAATGTGGTTCGTGCAGTTAGTATAGCTGTGTTTAAAAAAGGATTGGATAAGTTCTTGGAGGAGAAGTCCATTACCTGCTATTAAGTTCACTTAGGGGTAGATTTTAAAAGAAGCGCGATCAGCCTACTTTTGCTTGCGCATCAGACTCAAGCAAAAGTACGCTGGATTTTAGTAGATACGCGCGGAGCCGCGCATATCCACTAAAATCCCGGATCGGCGCGCGCAAGGCTATCGATTTTGTATAGCCTGCGCGCGCCGAGCCGCGCTGCCTCCCCCCGTTCCCTCCAAGGCCGCTCCGAAATCGGAGCGGCCTCGGAGGGAACTTTCCTTTGCCCTCCCCTCACCTTACCCTCCCTTCCCCTACCTAACCCACCCACCCGGCCCTGTCTACACCCCCCCCCTTACCTTTGTCGGGGGATTTACGCCTCCCGGAGGGAGACGTAAATCCCCGCGCGCCAGCGGGCCTGCTGCGCGCCGGGCCGCGACCTGGGGGCGGGTACGGAGGGCGCGGCCACGCCCCCGGGCCGTAGCCACGCCCCCGTACCCGCCCCCAAAACGCTGCCGACACGCCCCCGGAACGCCGCGACGACCGGGCCCGCCCCCGACACGCCCCCGACATGCCCCCCTCCGAGAACCCCGGGACTTACGCGAGTCCCGGGGCTCTGCGCGCGCCGGGAGGCCTATGTAAAATAGGCTTCCCGGCGCGCAGGGCCCTGCTCGCGTAAATCCGCCCGGTTTTGGGCGGATTTACGCGAGCAGGGCTCTGAAAATCTGCCCCTTAGAGAATAGCCACTGCCATTAGCAATGGTTACATGGAATAGACTTAGTTTTTGGGTACTTGCCAGGTTCTTGTGGCCTGGATTGGCCACTGTTGGAAACAGGATGCTGGGCTTGATGGACCCTTGGTCTGACCCAGTATGGCATTTTCTTATGTTCTTATTGTAAATGATCTTAACATTGCATAAACCCCATTACATATACACACATAGACAAACAAATGACAACAAAGAAAACAAAAAAATCAAAAAAACAAAGTCCGCTGAGATATTCTTTTCAAAAAAGAACAAAAATATATAAAAATCTGACTGTGAGGTATTACTGCAAAGGATCCTGATCTCAAAAATACAGAAATTTTTTAAAGCCTTGTCAGCCATGCACAGAGTTTAATCCACAGTCTATGTAACACTTAGCGGCAATAGCAGCCAGGAACAGATATACTTCCCATCGGCAGATTATCAGTTAGGCAGGTAAGTCAGCACTGGCATATGCTCAGCTCCAAAAGTTCATGCCTCCGTGAGGCTGTGAGCTCAATTCTTTTCTCTTTTATATCCAATGACAGAAATATTCAAAGCTGTATATTGCCCACTTCGGCAGTGGCTTGCATTGCTCCTTGACAACTCACAAGCCAGAGGCAAAAAGCCACCTCAGTATCAATTGTTACTTCTATTATTTCTTCAAGGATCAGGAATCCTCACAGTAGAAAACTACATACGCGGGCACTTCAATCAAAACGAAAAACGGCACAAATCACAAGTGTTGGAAAACCCGATGCTGCAGCGTTTCGGCAGCACCTGCCACCTGCATCAGGCGATTGCTGTTATATTTCACATCTTTCTTTCACCTCAACCCAGCTCTGTCCTATTTTTGTCTGTTGTCCAATATTGAGGAACAGTCATAGTGGTGTTTGTAGGTTTGTGTTTTATAATTACTAACAAGTATAGCCTTTTTGCTTCAGTTTTGTGCTTTGTTTTTGCTAGACTGGCAGATGCTGCAGAAGGAAAGAAGCAAGACAGTAGGGATGTGCAGAGGGACGCCATACGTTGCATTCGTGATTCGGATTTGTCGGGGAGCAGATACGTTGCATTCGGCCGTATGGCGCCCCGATGCGTTAATATGGGGATTTCTATTTGTGTCCCAGCTAAAATTAAAATTAACTACAACCCCCCACCCTCCTGACCCCCCAAGACTTACCAAAACTCCCTGGTGGTCCAGCGGAGGGTCCGGGAGACATCCCCTGCATTCACACCCTCGGTGCCGATTTCATCATGGCGCCGATAGCCTTTGTCACAGGGGCTACCGGTGCCATTGGTCAGCCCCTGTCACATGGCCATCGGCGCCATCTTGTGCTCCTACCAAGTGACAGGGGCTGACCAATGGCACCGGTAGCCCCTGTGACATAGTATGGGCAAAGGCTATTGGTGCCATTTTGAGTATTGGCATGGACAGCCGGAGTGCAGGAGGTCACTCCAGGACCCTCGGTGGACCCCCCCAGGGACTTTTGGCCAGCTTGGGGGGGCCTCCTGACCCCCACAAGACTTGCCAAAAGTCCAGAGGGGGTCCGAGAGCGACCTCCTGCATGCCGGCCGTCCGATGCCAGTACTCAAAATGGCGCCGATTGCCTTTGCCCTCACTATGTCCAGGTACCGACGGTCGGCCCCTGTGACATAGTGAGGACAAAGGCGATCAGCGCCATGAAACAGGCAGCACTGGCCTGTTTCAACCCAGGTACAACCCTAGGCTGGAGTTCCTTCACCTTGTCCCGGAGTCGTAGATCAATCCAAGTAGCTAAGGCTATTAATTCGTCCAGTGAGTCAGGTGTTTGGAGAGCGGCCAGCTCATCCTTCAAATGGTGAGACATCTGGGGTCCCAGCAAAGTTCTGCTGCAAGAGTTTTGAACTCTATGGCAAATTCAGCCAATGATCTGCTGCCTTGCTTCAAATCCTCTAAAGCAGAACCGGCTACAGACATTTGAGCATTGTCATCGAAAACAGATTTAAATAAATCCATAAATCCTTCTATGTCCTGCAAAATCGAGTCCTTGCATTCCCACAAGGTGGATGCCCAAGACAGAGCCTTACCATCCAGGTATGAAAGGATGTAGGTAGTCTTGGAGAGTGCTGCAGGAAATAGAGACGGCTGTAAGGCAAAGTGCATGCAGCACTGGTTCAAAAAGTCCTGGGTCTTCTGGATTTCTCCGGAAAAGCGGATTGGAGCCACCAGTGGTACAGCAGTCTTCAAAGTTACCTCCGGTGACTGACCTTCTTGGTTGGAGGTTGTGCCTTGAGCCTTCTGTGTGTGCAGTTGATGAAACGCTGAAGTAAGTTTCTCCAAAGCATCTTGCTGCTCCACAATGCATTGGGCCAGGCCCGGTATAGCCTGCAAAGCACTGAGTTGTGCCGGATCCATGGAATTAGCAATCTGTTCAGAATCTGCTAGGGAGTTAGCAGTCTCTGTTATAGTTGTGGGTGGATCCTTGGGCCGGTGACAGATGGCCAAGCCCCCAGGGGAAGATCCCGAGAGGGACCACCTGTCAGGCTCAGAGTTTGGAGACAGACACACACTAGTTCTTTTATTAACAATATATTGAACTACCAGAGATGGCAGTAGTGAACTGGAAAGCCCGGCTGGGCTGTAGTCCCTCAGATACTGGAACAGCAATCCCTGGAGGCTGAGCTGTAGAGAAACTGAGATATAGTGAGTAGGCAGGGTATGCAGATGGTAACTCTCACACAATGTCCCAATAAAGCCCAGGCGCTGGAATGTATAGGCCCTCGAGGAGCGAGTACCTGCTTCCAGGGAAAGCTCAGAGAGAAGGATGGTAACTCACTGATGTAGCTGATATAGTTGGTAGTGATGACTTCCAGGCAGAAGAGTATATGAAGCAAGTCTGGAAACAAGGGTCCTCGAGGAGCGAGTACCGGTTCCAGACTGTCACCTAAAAAAACAAAGGAGAGAGCGAGGCCCCCGAGGAGCGGGTACCTCTGGTAAGTCAGAGGAGGCAGAGTTGCTTAGAAAGGCAAAGCGAGTCCGTTGTCAATCCTTGCTAACTCGATGTGTTCGCAAATACTGAGACCTTAAATATCCGTTACGAGTGACATCATCTTCGGGGGACGCCCCCGAGGTTCACGCCATAGCCAGTACTTCAGTCGGGCCGCGCGCGCCTAGGCCTCCAGGAACATGGCGGATGGCAGCGTCGAGCCAGTCTGGGAACGCCCGAAGACTTGCAGCAGAAGAACGCCATGGCAGCCAATCTTCCTGCGGTTGGAGAGGGAGGCACCAGAGAGGTAAGGAGGGTGGAGAGAGGGCGTCGGGCACCGACGGACACAACAAATGGTTCTTTTGAAATTTAAATAGTAACTGGAAGCAAGAAGATATACTATTTTTTCAGGAATCAAGATCCAGAAATGTTCAGTAAATACAGATAGATGTTTTCAAATATATATTAAAAGGTGCCCCTTGTTTCAGCACCTAATTTTGGGTGGCTTTACTTTAATTTTGTAAAAGTATTATAGTTTAAAGTGAGTAAGTAGCCTGTGTGGTAGAGAGGCTACCCTCCAATCCTTGGTTATGGTACTTGAGGATTGGAGGATAGCCAATGTAATACCCATTTGTATAAAGCGCTCTATGGGTGATCCAGTAACTACAGACCGGTGAGTTTGATGTCGGTATAGGACAAAATTGTAGAATCTATTCTGAGGAATAAAATTACTGGTCATCTGGATAGACACAGGTTAATAGGGCAGAGCCAACATGGATTTAGTAATGGGAAATCTTGCCTTACAAATCTATTTGGTTTTTTTGAAGGGGTTAACAAGCATCTTAACAAAAGTGAGTAGGTTGATATAGCATAACTGGATTTTCTGAAGGTGATTGACAAAGTAACTCATGAAAGACTCATCAGAAAATTATGAAATCATGTTCTATGGTGGACTGATAACTGGCTAAAGGATAAGAAACAGAAACTAGGACTGAATGGTCATTTCTTTCAATGGAAGAAGGCAAATAAGAGGAGGAAATGTTATGACCAGTGTTGGTCACACTGTCTGCAAAGCCCTATTTCACATGCTCACAAACAGACAGGCAGGCATAGGCACACACATATAAGTGCACACAAACTCATACAAGCATGCATAGAAGCTCACAAAGCTCTCACAAGTGTGCATGCAAACATGTGCAAACATGTATAATCTTGCACAAGTGCACATGCAGGCTCACACACCAATCCATGCAAGTGTGCACGTAAGCTCATGCAAACTTGTGCAAGTGCTTGTGAAAGCACTCATGCATGCTTGCACAAGCTCACACAAACATGCACGTAGGCTTGCACTAGCACACAGAATTATGAACAATCATTCATAGGCATACACAAGCTTGCATGAGTGTGCAGAAGTGCATACAAGTTCACGCAAGCATACACAAGCTCACCATAGCATGCACAGGCTCCCACACGTGCCAACACTGGCTCCCACAGGCACACAGGCTTCCACACTCATGGAAACACACACACACACACATACACAAGCAATCGCACAGGCAAACTCACATACAGGATCCCAGAAACACACATGCAGAGTTTCTGTTATAGACCATGCTACCCGAGCACCACCGGACATTTTTCACTCGTATGTTTGTAAATGATCTGGAAAAGGAAATAAAGTGATCAGATTTGCAGAGAACACAAAATTATTCCAAGGTGTTAGATCATGAGCCAATTGTGAGAAATTGTAAGAGGACTGCCAGACTGAGGGACTAGATGTTTAAATAGCAGAAGAAATATAATGTGGAGAAGTGCAAAGTGATATATACAGGGAAGAATAATCCAAACTGGGTTACATATTGGGTAGGGGTGTGCATTCATTTGCAACATATTGGCAATCCACAACGTATATGCCATATTCGATGTATTCGTGGGGGGTCACGAAACGTATGGTGAACCCCCACGAACACAACGTATCACTAACGAATAAACCCCCAACCTCCTGACCCCCCCAAGACTTGCTAAAAGTCCCTGGTGGTCCAGCGGGGGTCCCGAAGCAATCTCCTGCACTCGGGCTGTCAGCTACTGGTATTCAAAATGGCACCAATAGCCTTTGCCCTTACTATGTCACAGGGGCTACCAGTGCCATTGGTCAGCCCCTGTCACATGGTAGGAGCAATGGACGGCCGGCACCATGTCATCTAGTGTATGTTGGAATGGCGAAGCACCAAATTCGTACCAGACTGACAGAACACAAGAGTTGTCTCAAAACCGGTAAGTTGGAGGCACTGTTGGTAACTCATTTTCAAGAATTCAACCAATCTTTCAAAGAAATAAAATGGACAGTTTTGGAGATAGTGGCTCCACATTGGAGAGGTGGTGACAGGGTGAGACATCTTAGACAACAGGAGCAGAGGTGGATCTATCAACTACAAACAGTAGCGCCTAAAGGGTTAAACAAGGAGATAGACTCAGTTCATGTGAGGTTCCCGCTATAGAGATAATTACCTGTCATTCATAGCAGGCCTCCTATTGTGTGAGCTACATAAATTAGTCTCGGTTTCGACTAGACCGCACCTAAACACTGAAAGAATGAGAAGGATTGCTGTATCGGGTAAACTTTTGGTCTGAGGGCTTTAAATTGTGGTTCCCTTTGTGCCATACATTCTTGATGAAGTTTGCAATATGTATCAACTAATAGAGACTCATTCACAGAAGTGTCTTAATGGATCCTCCCCGCAGGATGAAAAATTTAAGAATATCCAGAGTTGTCTTATGACAGCGATAGCTCGATCAAGCCGAAGAGTCCCTGAGGCAGTAGGGTGCGAAATGTGAATTCATGTCAGACTCTGGACTTGGATATCAGAATATCTCAAAAAGACAAGGGAAGTACAATTTACTGCTTTTAAACAAAGAAAAAAGAAAAAATGTGTTTTTAAAAATTGAGTTTTACGGACCGATGATTAAAGGTGACCCCGAGCGGTGGAAACGCAAGTAAAAGTTGTTTTCTTGCATTACCGTGGGATGGTATTGTTATGAATCCTCCTGTAGTGGTGCTATGGGAGGCTCCTTACCTCTTCCTGGAGGCCGCTCCGAAGCCAGGGTTTCGCCTACGAACTATCCAGGATTTGCTCCAGGGCCTGGGAGGCCTCAGTGTTCTTGGGGCCTGCCTGAGGCTTGCTTGTGTCTGCATGGACTTCCTGGTTTGGGCCACGCCCTTCTCCCTAGGGACTGGCCCACAACACTTCTCCTTAGTTATAGGGCCAGCTAGGTGTGGCCCATCCAAACTTCTCCCTGGGAGTCGCCTGTCTGCAGCCCTATAAAAGGACTTCAACTTCCAGTCAGCTTTACCTTGCATCGGAGTGTCTTCAGTCCTGGAGGCTCCTGCCTGCCAGTGCTCTGACAGGTCCTTGTCTTCTTTGTGGGAGCTCCTCATCTGTGTCATTTCATGTCTTCGTTGCCTGAGGTCCCCGTCCAGGTGTCCTGGTGTCTCATCCCCTGATGTCTCGCTTCCTGGTGTTCCAGCCCTCCTTGGTGTTTGTTCTTGCTCTGGAGCCTTCTGTTCTGCCAGCCGTGGATCTCCAGGTGACGCTTCTCTGTCTTGGGAGATGCTGGCAGTGGACTGATGTCCTGTGCTGTGAGCCGTCCTGTCCTGCCAGCCTTTATGGTGCTTCGGATGACATTGGCTTCGTCGTCGAAGTCCCGCCTCGACTGGATCCTCTCCTGCGCTTGTCCCGCTCTCCGCGTGGTCCGTGACCAGCCTTCTCGGGCTGTGTAGGGCAAGCAGTAGGACAGGGTGGTCTGCGAACAGCCTATTGGGTCCGCCCGCGAAGGTGGGCTGAGTAGGGCGCCCTGAGAGACAGTGCCAATTTCTAACCTTCACCTTGTCTCGCCTTGTCTGGACTTTGTCAAGTTCCTCGTCCCGCCTTGTCTCATCTCTGATGCCATCGCATCAGCCTTGGTGTCATGTCTTCACCTTTGTCATGGTGTCACGCCTTCGTGTCAAGGCTTCCATCTGCCCTCATCCTCAGGCCGGCCTGCTGCTCCATGCCGATCCAAGTGGCAGGTCTGAAAGGGCTTGGAACGGTCGGAGGACCGTTCCCCTACCAACATCATCCTGTTGTTGGCTCTGGGAGCTTGCAGGCCTGGCAGAGGGTAAGACCGTGTTCTGCCATGCTGGGACACGTCCCCAACCCTCGGTTCGGTCCTGGATCCATCTAGGGTCGGGCTGAGGCCCAAGGGCACATAAATACCCGTGTCACATAACAGGTATGATGGTCCATAGCATTTAAGTATTAAATATCTATGAAATAAATAAAGCGATTATTTTAGCATTCTTTAAAAATCGATGAAAAAGGAATTGGATACATTTGATATAATAAGTTATTAGATGCAACGTGTTATTCGCCAGGCAACATAGCATATCATTTAGCATACATAGCTAGAGCTTCCTTTGAATCTTACATTCCTTTATTTACGTGCATGTAAATATCAAACCCTTTTCAAATTGATTTAGCATGCATGCAAGGGCCTTCATGCATAGCACACTATTTTTTAATGCATGATAAACGGCCTTAGATTGTATGCTAAGTATCAGTGCATAGGCTCTAAAATGTTTCCCTTGGACTACTTACTTTAATGAAAAGGGACAAGCTTGAAATTGTCTGGGGAGCTTGCAGGTTTGCAGATATTTTGTATTCACAAAGTTAATTTTCAAAGGGATACACTCCTGCATAGTTTCCCTTAATGCTTTGTAACTATTACTGTGTATGCTACCCAAAATTTCTCCCTTACTGCATAAGTCCCACAGCATCCATTCAGCAATATAGATATCCATGTTTAGGCTGTTTTATATTTTGTAAATATAACTTTGCTTTCACTGTATTTTGGTAAAGCAATAAATTTACTGTACAGTCTGGATTTCATCCATTGCACTGTCTGTATAATTTGTACATGCTTCATATCCCAGCTAAAATATCTGTTAATATGTGGTTTTCCGTGGTTTAGAAAAAATGTGCAGGCCAGTACACTGCCTGGTTATGCCACACAGTGTCACTCTAGACCATGAGAAAGCCAAGTGGAACTCTTTCTCCCTACATAGCTTTCCATGTTTATATGGGAACAAAATCAAGCAAAGGGTTTCCGCTCAGTAGTTATTCTTCAGAAATTTAAGAATATAATTTGAATGGCTTCAGTTCTGTATTTGATAAAAATTTCTTATCCATTTAAAAAGCTTCCTTAGAACTGCTTCAGTCATTAAATTCAGTATTAAAATTTTTGTAAAATGTACTATATTTAGAGATAGAGATGATCATTTTCAAATGCTTGCAATAGTGGCAAAGTTCATGTGTACATTGCACACAAGATTTTATCAAACATTTGCAAAGCAAATTTAGATGCAAAAGTTTGCTTTGAAAATACTCAGGAAAATGGCCGAGTTCATCCACACATTCACTTGTGTAAAGTTACACTTCCTCTTCAGAAGGTATAAACATGCATAAGACCTGATTTTCAAAAGTATTTACACTCTTAAAGCTGGATTTTACATCTGTATATGAACTTTATGCATGTAAGTGGACTTTTGAAAATTTCTACAATTGAATTGTCAATAGGTTTTACCCAGGGTGCACTTAACACAGGTAAATAGCTTTTGAAAATTGCTACGATAGTATGTTATATTTATATGCTCAACTCTTTTGAAAATTCACCCATGTTTTTTAAATCAAAAAGTATGCACATAAGTGTCAACTCCGCCCACTGTAATACCTTGGCTCAGTTCGTGTAAAAGTACACGTGTAATTGCGATGCACACAGTTTTACAGGTACCCAGCCGCAGTCTATTAGTACAGCAATTTACGTGCATACAACCGAGTTTATGTGCATACATGGCTTTAAAAAACACTCTCTTTTAATCTACTAGACATGCAGAAGGACATTTTCTCTACATACAAGGGATTTGTCAATACCTACTACTATGCAAAGTACTTTTTAAAATTGCAATTATATTTTGAACTTAATATATTTAATTATCCTTTAATTTTGAAAAACTGAGATACTGCTTAACAAGTGGAAAACCATCCTTTTACCAACTCTGACTTGACTTAAAACTTAGAGGTCTTTATTCTGTAAGCCAATGAGAGGCAAAGTTATGCAGTTAAAGGTATCCAGATAACTTCTGGCAAATATTCAGCAGGACCATTCTATCACAGAATATACTTGGCTAAATTCATCCAGCTATCTGGATAACTTTTTAAACCTAGCCAGCTACAGTGTATGCTAAATATAGCCCAAGTAAAAAAATTAAAAGAGATCTAGCAAATAGGCCTGATTCCCCTACCCCTAGCCCCCAAATGTTAGGCATAGCACCCTATTCTCCCCCCAATCCTCCAAAATTGTTTTTGGAGGATTGGGGAGCCATTTTGTTTTCTGGCTCCCGACGTCACGCGTGCGGGAGATGACCCCCGCTGGACCCCCAGGGACTTTTGGCCAGCTTGGGGGGGGCCTCCTGACCCCCACAAGACTTGCCAAAAGTCCAGCGGGGGTCCAGGAGCGACCTCCTGCACGCGGGCCGTATTGCCAATCTTCAAAATGGTGCCGGCGCTACCTTTGCCCTGTCACCTGATAAGGGCAAAGGGCCACCGGCGCCATTTCTCAATGCGGCAGTGGCCAGAGAGCAGGAGGAGATCGCGTCGGGACCCCCCCCACTGGACCCCAGGTAATTTAAAACATTTGGGGGGGGGGTTCGGGAGGGTGGGGGATTTGTTTTAAAGGTTCGGGTGGGTTTTAGGGTTTTTTTGGTATGCCGGTTTTCCCGCGCCCTATTTAACGATACAATACAAATGCCCCTGACGATAAATCGGGGGCATTTGTATTGTATTGCATAACTAACAATTTTGGACGATTTAAAAATTATCTGACGATAATTTTAATCGTTCAAAAACAATTCACATCCCTAGCGTTTACTGAATAAGCAACCCAGATCCCACTGTGGAGAGTAGACTACTGGGTGAACAGGCTATGCAATACTGCTTGTCCAAATTTACTGTCACTCTTTGAGGGATTGTCCAGACAGTAATGGAACATAAAGGTGTGGACTGATGACCACATTGCAGCTTTACAGATGTCATCGAGAGGCACGGCTCACAGATCAGCCACTGATGCAGCCATTGCTCTAACTTGTTGAGCTTTGATAGTGTCTGCAATTTGAAGGCCTGCTAGCCTATAGCAGTGTACAATGCAATTTGCTTGCCAGTTGGACAATTTTTATTTATTTATTTATTGAGTTTTATATACCATCATTCGGTTTCGCCATCAATGTATATTTGGCTATGGCTATACCCCATCTATTGGGTCATAAGAGATGAATAGTTGAGATGTCTGGAAATGAGACTAAGTTCTTCTCTTGTAGTAAGCCAAAGCCTGTTTACAGTCTAAGATATGAACAGCTTTCTTGCCTTCATGGTGCGTGAGGTTTCAGAAAGATCATAGCTAGCAAGAGGGCTTGATTAATATGGAACAATGATACAATCTTCGGCATAAATTTCAGGTGAGTGCGGAGAACCACTCAATTGTGAAAGAATTGCATATATGGTGGATAATGAACTAAAATCACAATAAAATAACCCAATAAAAATCCACCAATGTAGAAAAACAAACATCCCACTATAGATTGGATTCATCATTCATGGCTGAATGATGAATCCAGCGAAAGCTGGGGTGAAGGGAGGGCAGGCCTCGAAAGCCCACAGCCTTCGCACCACAGCTGTGTCTTCGCTGCTGGGTTTCGCACCGAATAGTGCCACCATGAAAGTGGTACTATTTGGCGTGCTACTGCCGAAGATAGCGTTGGTAACGTTTTCGCCGGCAGGGAACACACCGCCGACTCCTCCCCCTAATTAGCATTATATCGCATGTGAAAAGTCCCTTTTCGCATGCATTAGGGCCCTAACGCACGCGATAAAACTTTAGTGAATGACCCTATATGGATGGTTCATTTCAACAATAACATGACAAATCATTTTTATGAAATTGGGCACTCATAAATTGTGGTATAAACATTGAAGGATAAAATATGCCTCTTTTTCAGAGAACACCATAAAAGATTTAATCATAGCCCATAAGAGTCCATCTGAATATTTCTTTGTTAAGACAGATCTTTTCTTATTAGTGAAAATAATAGAACAGTTCATTCCTTTCCAGTGAAAAAATCTTTGCATGTAAAAATTACAAAGTGAAAGTAAAGTGATGACTATTTCTGATGTCACAGTTCAGCTGTTACAGAGGTGTTTGTCTTTTGTACCCTCTAATAGATATGACCCATTTGAAGCACATGTTGCTTTACAAAAATTTTTCAGATATTACATCTAATGGTATTTTTTCTGATTTCTCATTACTGGGGATCTATCTATTGCAAAGGCTGCTTCTGCTTGGTTGCCACATTTCCCCAGTTGGCGCTATATGATCTAGTAATTATTGAGAATAAATAGGGGAAACAATGGCATCATAAATGTAAGGAAGAATTTGATGAAACGTTATGTCATAAAGCCAGCTGATGAAGGAGGCACTCTTATGGTTATGTCCAGATAACTATGGGCCCACTATTCAGATGCTGGATAGCTGGATAAGTGACATATGGCTATCTAGGTAGCCAGCTAACTTGGGGGTGGACAGTGGGCAGATTGGGGCAGCTAAGTAGTGATTTTAAATTATCCAGCTAAGTAGCAACTTCTACGTGGCATAGTCGTCATGTCCAGCAACTCTTCTGATGATGTCTTTCCAGGGATACAAATGCAAATTGTCCTAATTTCTCTTTGGAAGATTATGGCCTCCCCACTAATGGGTTGGCTGGATACAGTGTGAGAAGACAACAACACGTAAACCCCAAACGTCTCTAGCGTTGGCAATTGTCTTTCCTTCCTGATTTACTTCCCAGGCTCGCTTAGTCCAAGCCAAGAGTGCCGAATTGAAAACAAACTCAACAGTGGATTGTATCAAAATTATCAGGGTTTTTCCTTTCCTCGATTCCTCAGGCTTCCTGAGCCCAAGTACAGCAGTGCACAGTTGAAAAACAAGCTCAATAGTTTACAGTCCCCCAAAATAGTAAGGTTTTTCTCTTCTCAGTTTTCCAGGCTTGCTGAGCCAAAGTACAGCATTGCAACAAATAACCTGCTCCTTATAGAAACTGGGTTGTTTGCCTCCACCCTTCTGTGGTACTGTCTGGCTCTCCTCAAGACCTCTCTCTTAGTCTTCACCGTCACAGCAACCACAATCACCAATAGGGATGTGAATCGTTTTTTGACGATTTAAAATATCGTCCGATATATTTTAAATCGTCAAAAAATCGTTAGGGCCACGATACAATACCAATTCCCCCGATTTATCGTTAAAAAATCGTAAATCAGGGGAAGGGGGAGGGCAGGAAAACCGGCACACTAAAACCCCCCTAAAACCCACCCCCGACCCTTTAAATTAAATCCCCCACCCTCCCGAACCCCCCCCCCCCCAATGCTTTAAATTACCTGGGGATCCGGCGGTGGTCCAGAACGGCGGCGGTCCGGAACGGCCCCCTCAATAGAATCGTGTTGACTTCAGCCGGCGCCATTTTTCAAAATGGCCGCCGCAAAATGGCGGCGGCCATAGACAAAAACGATTTGACGGAGGAGGTCGTTCCAGACCCCCGCTGGACTTTTGGCAAGTCTTGTGGGGGTTCCGGCGCCTCGCTGAACGACCTCCTGCAGTCGATCTCCTGCCGGCGCCATTTTCCGTACGAAAACGATTCGCGGCGGGAAATCGCTCCCTGACCCCCGCTGGACCTCCAGGAACTTTTGGTCAGCTTGGGGGGGGGCCTCCTGACCCCCACAAGACTTGCCAAAAGTCCAGCGGGGGTCCAGAAGGACCTCCTGCCGTCCAATCGTGTTCGTCTATGGCCGCCGCCATTTTTCGGCGCCATTTTGGAAAATGGCGCCGGCTGAAGACAACAAGATTCAGTAGCAGGAGCCCGTTCCGGACCGCTGCCGTTCCGGACCGCCACTGGACCCGAAGGTTATTTAAGTCATTTGGGGGGGGGATTTAATTTAAAGGGTCGGGGGTGGGTTTTAGGGGGTTTTAGTGTGCCGGCTCACGATTCTAATGATTTATAACGATAAATCGTTAGAATCTCTATTGTATTGTGTTCCATAACGGTTTAAGACGATATTAAAATTATCGGACGATAATTTTAATCGTCCTAAAACGATTCACATCCCTAGTAAATGTATGGGAAGAGCTAAAGAATCTGAAAGTGCACAAAGCCATGGGGCCTGATGGGATTCATCCAAGGATACTGAGGGAGTTCAGAGATGTGCTGGCGGGTCCACTGTGTGACCTGTTCAATAGACCCCTAGAAATGGGAGTGATGCCGAGTGATTGGAGAAGAGTGGTGGTGGTCCCGCTTCACAAGAGTGGGAACAGAGAGGAGGCTGGTAACTACAGACCGGTTAGCCTCACTTCGGTGGTGGGAAAAGTAATGGAGTCACTGTTGAAAGAGAGAATAGTGAACTATCTACAGTCGGAAGAATTGATGGACCAGAGGCAGCATGGATTCACCAGGGGAAGATCCTGTCAGACAAATCTGATTGACTTTTTTGACTGGGTAACCAAGGAATTGGATCAAGGAAGAGCGCTCGATGTCATCTACTTGGATTTCAGCAAAGCTTTTGATACGGTTCCGCACAGGAGACTGGTGAATAAAACGAGAAGCTTAGGAGTGAGTGTTGAGGTGGTGACCTGGATTGCAAACTGGTTGACGGACAGAAGACAATGTGTGATGGTAAATGAAACTTTCTCTGAAGAGAGAGCGGTTTTAAGTGGTGTACCACAAGGATCTGTGTTGGGACCGGTCCTGTTCAATATCTTTGTGAGCGACATTGCGGTCGGGATAGAAGGTAAGGTTTGTCTTTTTGCGGATGACACTAAGATCTGCAACAGAGTGGACATGCCGGAAGGAGTAGAGAGAATGAGACGGGATTTAAGGAAACTGGAAGAGTGGTCGAAGATATGGCAGCTGAGATTCAATGCCAAGAAGTGCAAAGTCATGCATATGGGGAAATCCAAATGAACTGTATTTGATGGGGGGGGGGGGGGGGGGGGGGGGGGGGGGGGAGACAGGCTGATGTGCACGGAGCAGGAGAGAGACCTTGGGGTGATAGTGTCTAATGATATGAAGTCTGCGAAACAATGCGACAAGGTGATAGCAAAAGCCAGAAGAATGCTGGGCTGCATAGAGAGAGGAATATCGAGCAAGAAAAGGGAAGTGATTATCCCCTTGTACAGGTCCTTGGTGAGGCCTCTCCTGGAGTACTGTGTTCAGTTCTGGAGACTGTATCTACAAAGAGACAAAGACAAGATGGAAGCGGTACAGAGAAGGGCGACCAGGAAGGTGGAGGGTCTTCATCGGATGACATACGAGGAGAGATTGAAGAATCTAAATATGTACTCCCTGGAGGAAAGGAGGAGCAGGGGTGATATGATTCAGACTTTCAGATACTTGAAAAACTTTAATGATCCAAAGATTACGACAAACCTTTTCCATCAGAAAAAAATCAGCAGAACCAGAGGTCACAAGCTGAGGCTCCAGGGAGGAAAACTAAGAACCAATGTCAGGAAGTATTTCTTCACGGAAAGGGTGGTGGATGCCTGGAATGCCCTTCCGGAGGAAGTGGTGAAGTCTAAAACTGTGAAGGACTTCAAAAGGGGCATGGGATAAACACTGTGGATCCATCAAGTCTAGAGGACGTGAATAAAGAGGAGGCAGCAAAACACTGCACGGAGCGGCAGTATCACAGAGGCATTCATGGAGCGGGATGCCAGTGGTTGGTGTTCCACCTTCACGGAGCGGAAGGATGGAGGGCTGCCATCTCCACGGAGCGGAAGGATGGAGGGCTGCCATCTCCAAAAAAAACAGGGGTGGGTAAGAGTATGGGGGCAGGGGTGTGGCCTGCTTATTGCAGCGGTTTGCTACCCCTAATTGAGCTGGATGTTCACTTGGATGCAGATCCGGCGCTGCTCTCTACATTGGTGGTGGGATGGAGGGGAATTAGGGCTGGAGGGTACTGGAAGCCAATAGTAACAGGTGGGAGAGAGAAAAAGATTAAAAAAAAAAAAAGGATAAAGTGCGTAGCTTGCTGGGCAGACTGGATGGGCCGTTCGGTCTTCTTCTGCTATCATTTCTATGTTTCTATGTTTCATTAATCACAGAGAATGTAGAGGATGTAAGTATGTAGATAGTACATTAAGATTTAGAATAGGGTGGAAAGAGCAATGTATTCAAATCATGGAGTGTGAGAACTGCATGGTTTTATATATGTGGTCGTGTTGTTGGAATTCGTGTGTCTGTGTTGTTTAACCAATGCCATCTTTGTAGGCTTGTTGAAATAGCCATGTTTTTAGTGTTTTTTTGAATATTTTTGCATTGTTTTGCATCCTTAGGTATTCTGGTAGTGTGTTCCATAGCAGGGGTCCAGCTATTGATAGAGCTCTCTGTATTGTGGAGGTTAGTTTGGCGTGCTTTATTTGTGGATCTTGTGTTTTGTCGTGGTTTGTGATGGTGAAGAATGTTCTTCAGGGTGGTGAATTCAGTGTTGTGCATTGATTTATGTAGGATCAATAGTGTTTTATATTCTATCCATTTTTCAATTGGTAGCCAGTGAAGTTCTTTTAGAGTTGGTGTGATGTGATTGAATTTTTTTTGTCCGGTGAGAATTCTTGCGATGGCATTTTGAAGGATTTGGAGAGGGTGTGTGGTATTTTTGGGGAGTCCAATGAGTAGGGTATTGCAATAGTCGAAGCTTGAGAAGATCAGAGATTGGAGTATGGTTCTAAAGTCAGGTGGGTTAAGAAGTGGTTTTAGGTGCTTAAGAAGGCCTCTTTAATTTTCATGGCTATGTGATGTTTGAAGTTCAGTTCAGGGTCAATCCATATTCCTAGGTCTTTGAGGTTTTCTCTTGGTTTAATGATTATATCATCTAGAACCATGGTGTTATAGGTGTTTTCTTCAGAGATTTTTCTTTCAAGCAGAATGTATTCAGTCTTGTCCATATTGAGGTGTAATCTCATTTGGTTTAGGAGGATCTTTATGTTTTTGAGATAGGAGGCTGCAAGTTTAAGGGTATTTTCTAAGTTGTCTGTTATGGGGATGATTAGTTGTATGTCGTCGGCATACATGAAGTATGTGACTCCGAGACTTGATAGTAGTTGGCATAAAGGGAAGAGGTATATATTGAACAGGGTTGCTGATAATGCTGAACCTTGGGGTACTCCTGTTTCAAGTGGGATTGGGTCTGAGTTGATGTTGATGTTTACCTGGAATGATCTGATATGTAGGAAGGAAGTGAACCATTTTAGTGTTATGTCCGTCAGCCTTATTTCTTGTAGTCGGTTGATTAGGCTATTATGTTCAACCGTGTCGCAGGCTGCGGATAGGTCAAGTAGGATTAGAATGAAGAGTTGTCCATTGTCAAAACCTCTTAGAATTGTATCTGATAGTTAGGAGTAAAGTTTCCGTGCTACAGTGTTTTTGGAAGCCGTGTTGCGTTGGGTGTAGGATGTTGTTTTGTTCTAAGTGATCGTTTAGTTGTTTGAGAACTACCTTTTCAGTTAATTTGGCTAGGAAGGGTAAGTTTGAGATGGATCTATAGTTGTTTAGGTCATTTGGGTCCAGGTTCTTTTTTTATAATAGGTTTGATGGTGGCCATTTTTAGTGTGACTGGGATTTCTCCTTCCTCAAGGGATTTATTGATGATTGCCGTGATGGTTGGGGTGATGGTTTGTGAGATTCCTTTTAGTGTTTGAGTATGAATTTTGTCTAGTTCATGGCAGGCTGGGTTTAGTGTTTTTAGTAAGGTCTCTATCTCTTTGGATGAAACTGGTTTGAATGTGGACCATGACGATATGCCTTTGTTAGTTAGATTTATGTTGTGTGTCGTGTTATAGCTAAGGTTTTCTTTTATTTTGATTATCTTGTTTTTGAAGATGTTTGCTAGCTCATGACTTAAGTTTTTGTTTTGGTGTGTGTTGTTGTCTGATAAGTTTTTCACTATGTTGAATAGTGTTTTTGGGTTGTTGCAGTATTTTTTTGCTGTAGTATTTGCGTTTTGTTTTGTTTATCATGTTTTTGTAGAATGCCAGGTGTGTGCAATATCTTGGTAGCATTAGAGGGCATTTATTTTTGCACCATTCTTTCTCCATTTTTCTTAGGGTTAATTTGGTGTCCTTCAGTTGTTTGTTGAACCATGGGTATATAGTATTTTTGTTGTTGGTTTTTCTTGTTTATTCAGGGTTTATTTTGTTGGCAATATCTGATGTGATTTGTAGCCATGATTGTGAGGCGTTATAATGTTCTTCAGTTGGTTTTCGAGTTCTTCCTGTAGTATGTCTATTGGAAATAGAGGTCGGTATTTGAATGTTTGATTGTTGTTCATTGACTTCTGGTAGGTGTTGAGTGCTGTTTGACATTGTATGAGATAGTGGTCTGACCAGGGTATTGCTGAGCATGAGACAGAGGGGTTAGGTGTGAATTTTTCATTTGTGAAGATGAGGTCGAGGGTGTGACCTGCTTTATGTGTTGTGTTTTTTACTAGTTGTGTGAAGTTGAGGGCAGATAGTACTTCTATAAGAGTTTGGCTGGAGTGTGATAGAGGTGTTTCATCGATATGGAGATTGAAGTCTCCAAGTATGATTGCAGGCTTTTTGTGGTTCATTTTTAATATGATAAATTCTAGTAGTGGTGAGATATTATTGTCGATTAGTTGGGGGGGGGGGGGGGAAATAGATTAGGCATATGTGTAGGTTATCTGAATCAAATAATGTTATCTCATAATGTTGTGGGAGTGAATGAGAAGTTAGTTTCATGGAGAAATGTTTTTGTAATGATTAACATTTGTCCTCCACCTCTGCGTGTGTTTCTTGTTATGGAGAATGTGTCGTATGTGTTGTTTGTAATCTGGTTCAGTATTATTTGGTCTGTTTTCCTTAGCCATGTTTCGGTGATGGTAATGAAGTCCGGTTTGTACTCTTGAAGGTGGTCAGAGATCAGTATGTATTTCTTTGATATCGACTGGGTATTTGAGGAGGAAGATCAAGAAGAACATGTTAAATATACAAATCAAAGTCTCAATATTCATCTGGTTGACGTTTCTTTCTGTTTTGGTGTGTTGAAGGTTTGTGTGTCATCTATAGGTATTTGTGGTTAGTGCTGCTGCAGGTCTTGGGTTTTCTTGGTGGTATTTTGTATTCATGTAGTCTGTTTTGCTTTTGTAGGTTGTTGGATGTCTTGTTAGAGTTGGTGGGTTTGCTTGGATGTGCTGCCCGCAGGGGCGCTCAAAGGGGCAGGCCCCTTCTGTCGCGCCTCCTTTGGCACGCGATGCCAGGCACGGGGCGCCTGCAGCTTGGCTTTAACTCTGGCGCGTCGGGTCTCTTACATCGGCGTCGGCGTCTCTCACGGGGGTGTTCCATCCGGGTTGAGGAGGCGGGTCATTGTGGCGAGCTGTGGGTGGGAGTTGGCTCTGGCGTGGTTTGGTCTCTGTGAGGCCCTTTACCCCGGCGGGATTGCGCCGGCCGGCCACAGCACAGAGCTCAAGGGACAGCTGGAGGAGAAAGAGGGCACGAAAGCACCTGCAGCTTGACTTTTAACTCGGGCGGTTGGGTTGCTTATGTTGCTATTAGCGTCTCAATTGGGCGATCCGTCCAGGTTAAGGAGGTGGGTCATTGTGGCAGCTGTGGGTGGGAGTCGGCTCAGTGCGGTTTCGGTTGCTGTGAGGCTGAGGCTACCCTGAGGAGCGGGGGCAGTGCCAGACAAGGTTCCAAAAGAGAGCGCAGAGTAGGCCCCCGAGAGCGGGTACCCAGAGCCAGAGTCCAAGGTAGAAGAGCAGAGATCCAAGGCAGGAACTGCACTCCAGACTCTGTCAGTCTGGAGAATGGGAACAAGCACCACAGGAGCTCAGGGAACTCCTTGCCAAGTCGGTTAGCGAGGGCCAAATGAGGTGCTTAAGTATCTCAAACTTATGATGTCATCAGCCGGGGATGCCCCTGGAGTTCCCGCCTTAGGGCCTTTAAAGGGATGCCAAGTGGCATGCGCGCCTAGGGAGGCCTGGAGTCGGATGTAGGTTGGCGGCGTCCCAGCTGCCACATGGAGTTCCGAAAGCCAGAAGGAATGCGGCAGTACCAGGAGTGGAGAGCAGGGCAAGACATGAAGAGAGTTGGGTCAGCCGCGGCCACCTGCAGCTGACCCAATGGTCATAACATCACCTACAGGTACTTCAGCTCATACAGAACTCGGCAGCTTGCTTTATTACTGGAACTTCAGTGTGTGACCATATTTTTCCAGTACTGGCTAGTTTTCATTGACTTCCCATCGGTTGGCGGGTAACGTTTAAAATGCTGCTGTGGTTTTTGAAGGCCCTACATGGTTGTGACCCTCCATGCTTGGCTGCAGTGATTCGGAAGTACCAACCAACCCATTGCCCCCAATTCTCCTCATAACATTTACTGGAAATTCCACCTCTGAGTGAGGTTCAATTGATTGAGTCCAGGAATCATTTATTTAGTGACAAGCCGTTAAGCCCGTTAAAACGGGCTACATCCCTCTGTCTCTCACCTCCCCTCATTCTCTCCCCTCACTCTTCACCACCCCCCTACCTCCTCCCTCACACTCACCCACTCCTCCCCACCCTCCCTCTCCTCTCACTCAGTCCCTTCCTCCCACTCAGTCTCACTCACTCCCTCCCCCCTCTCTCCCTCCCTCTCACTCACACTCAGTCCCACTCACTCTCACTCAGTCCCATCCCTCCCTCCTCCCTCAGTCCACTCCCTCCTCCCTCTCTCTCAGTCCCACTCCCTCCCTCAGTCCCACTCAATCCATCCCCCCCTCACTCAGTCCCCCTCTCCCTCTCACTCAGTCCCACTCCCTCCTCCCTCTCACTCAGTCCCACTCCCTCTCTCTCCTCCCCTCTCACTCAGTCCCTCCCTCTCTCTCTCCTCCCTCACTGCTGCCGCCCGTCTTCGCCGCTGCCGCTGCGGCCCTGTCTCTCACCTCTCCCTCATTCTCCTCTCCCCCTTCACTTACTCACATCCCTGACTCTCACCTCTCCTCATTCTCACTCTCCCCTCACTCTTCATCACCCTACCTCTCTCCCACACACTCACACCACTCCTCCCTCCCTCTCACTCAGTCCCTCCCCCCCAGTCCCTCCCCCTCACTCAATCCCTCCTCCCACTCAGTCCCTCCCTCTCACTCAGTCCCTCCCTCCACTCTCTCTCATCCGTCCCTCCCACTCCCTCCCTCCCTCTCAGTCCGTCCCTCCCTCTCTCTCTCGCCTCCCTCCCTCGCTACTGGCCGCTGCCGCCGCCGCCGCCCGCTGCCGCCCGCTACCACCGCCGCCGCCGCCCGCTGCCGCCGCCGCCGCCACCCACTGCCGCTACCGCCGCCACCATGTTTTTTTTTTTTTTGACGCTGCCTAAGACCGACGTGCTCGCCCGCACATGCGCAGTAGAGCTGCTCTCTACTGCGCATTTGCGGCACGGTCGGTCAAGCGTCATTTATCTAGTTAGATTTTTATATACCGATATATAAAAATCATATATAAATTATATATGATTTTTATATACAGCACAGCAGCCTTCGTTTATGGAACACGCTCCCTGAGGAGCTGAGAACCGAGAGTGATATGCTCTGCTTCAGGAAGGGTCTTAAAACTCTTTTTTAAAATTTGCCCTTATCTAAGGCGTCATTCTAGTTTATGGCCTTATCTTGATTAACTTGGTTCCTTATTATCGGCATAATGCAGGATTTATTTATAATGTAATTAAGCAAGGAGTTTTATGTTGTAAGTGAAATGTGTTTTGATATTATGTATGTTGTTTTGTAATCTGCTGAGAGTGGTGGATTGGCAGAGTTTAAATTGTTGAAATAATAAATAAAAATAAATAACACCTAATTTAGCAGCCTAAATTTTAGGGGCTCAGCTTTTTATGAATATCAGCCCATTACTGTCCTTATTTGAAAATTGAGTGAGGCCGTCTTCAACAGTTCGAAGGGTAGCTTCATCAGTTGTGCCAGGATCACATTTAGATCCCACAGAACAGGAGGTTTTACAACTGGTGGTTTAGTATGCCACAGTCTTTCATGAATTTTGACACTAATAGATGAATGGAGATAGGCTTACCCTTGGTTTGAACATGTTTAAACTGCTATGGCACTGAGATGTCTTCTTATTAAAGAGGAGGAAAGTCCTGATTTAAAAAATGACAGCAGATAATTTAGTAACACTTTTAGTTTGCATGCAAATTGTTGCGACTATCGCTGCTCGACGTCTCACAATCCGCCCTCTTTACCTCTGTGTGGCGACTCTCTCGGTCTGATGGATGGCTGGCTGCCACGGCGTCTCCATGCCGTCTCCCTCCAGCGTCCGCAGACCGGCTCGACGTTGCAGATCCGCCATGTTGCCTGAAGACCTAGGGCGCGCGCGCTCTGATTGAAGTACAAGCAAGAGTGTGAACTTCAGGGGCGTCCCCCTGAGATGACCTCATATTTAAAGGTCTCTATTTCACTATCTAATAGAGTTATCAACGAAGGGGATTGCTTCGGCTACACCTCCCAAGCTACTCTGCCTCCTCGGACTTACCAGAGATACCTGCTCCTCGGGGGCCTCTCTCTTTTCTTTACTTTCAGATTACAGATAGGAACCGGTACTCGCTCCTCGAGGGCTCATATTCCTTGACACTCTGAAGATTCTCTACTGCTTGGAAGCTATCACTGCTACAAACAATTGTGAGTTCTATTGTTCTCTCACAGCTTTCCCTGGAACCAGGTACTCGCTCCACGAGGGCCTAAACCTTTCCAGCACCTGAGCTTCCTTGAGACTTTATGTGAGTTTTGTCATCTAGTTCTGTTCATGAACTCTGCCTACGCTGCCTACTCACTTTCTAAAGTTTCTCAACAGCTCAGCCATCCTGGATCGCAGTTCCAGTACCTGAGGGTCTACAGCCCTGCTGGGCATATCAGCTCACTACTGCTGCCTCTGGTGGTTTCAAAAACCTGTTTAATAAAAGAACTAATGTGTGTGTCTCCAGACTCAAGCCTAGCCGGTGGGATATCCTCGCGGAGGCGTGGTCATCTGCCACCGGCCCAGGGATCCACCCACAACTATATCAGATTGCTGATTCCTTCTTCTTTAGGAGCCAATAAGAACAGATTGATACTCCGCAGTCTAACACAGATTTATACAGATTGCTAACTCCAGTGGATCCGGCTTTAACTATGGGATGTTGTTAACTTCATGGATCCGGCACATCTCTCTGCCTGGCAGGCTATACTGGGCCTGGCCCCAACGAATCTCAGAGCAGCAAGAAACTTTGGAGAAACTTACTGCAGCATTCTCAGGCTACACACAGGGAAGATACAAGGCACAGCTTCTAAACCAAGAAGGTTAGTTAGAGGACCGGTAACTTTAAAGACCTGCTATACCACTGGCAGCTCCTATCCACTTTTCTGGATGAAAATCGAGAAGACCCGGGACTTCTGAAACCAGTGCTGCATGCACTTCACCTTACAGCCAACTTTATTTCCCTGGCTCTTTCGAAGACCACCTACATCATGTCATACTTGGATGGAAGAGCCCTGTCGTGGCATTAACTTGTGGGAACACAAGGACCCTATTTGCAGGACATAGAAGGATTTATGGACTTGTTTAAATCCGTCTTTGATGATCCTGCTCGTAATCTCTGTGCCAGTTTTGCTTTGGAGGACTTGAAGCAAGGCAACAGATCACTGGCTTAATTTGCCATAGAATTCAAGACTCTTGCAGCTGAACTTCGCTGGGACCCCAAATGTCTCAAGACTCTCTTCTGCAGAGACCTGGATAACCATAAGAACATAAGAAAATGCCATACTGGGTCAGACCAAGGGTCCATCAAGCCCAGCATCCTGTTTCCAACAGTGGCCAATCCAGGCCATAAGAACCTGGAAAGTACCCAAAAAACTAAGTCTATTCCATGTTACCATTGCTAATGGCAGTGGCTATTCTCTAAGTGAACTTAATAGCAGGTAATGGACTTCTCCAAGAGCTTATCCAATCCTTTTTTAAACACAGCTATACTAACTGCACTAACCACATCCTCTGGCAACAAATTCCAGAGTTTAATTGTGCGTTGAGTAAAAAAGAACTTTCTCCGATTAGTTTTAAATGTGCCACATGCTAACTTCATGGAATGCCCCCTAGTCTTTCTACTATCCGAAAGAGTAAATAACCGATTCACATCTACCCATTCTAGATCTCTCTTGATTTTAAACATCTCTATCATATCCCCCTTCCGTCATCTCTTCTCCAAGCTGAAAAGTCCTAACCTCTTTAGTCTTTCCTCATAGGGGAGTTATTCCATTCCCCTTATCATTTTGGTAGCCCTTCTCTGTACCTTCTCCATCGCAATTATATCTTTTTTGAGATGCGGCGACCAGAATTGTACACAGTATTCAAGGTGCGGTCTCACCATGGAGCGATACAGAGGCATTATGACATTTTCCATTTTGTTCACCATTCCCTTTCTAATAATTCCCAACATTCTGTTTGCTTTTTTGACTGCCGCAGCACACTGAACCGACAATTTCAATGTGTTATCCACTATGACACCTAGATCTCTTTCTTGGGTTGTAGCACCTAATATGGAACCCAACATTGTGTAATTATAGCATGGGTTATTTTTCCCTATATGCATCACCTTGCACTTATCCACATTAAATTTCATCTGCCATTTGGATGCCCAATTTTCCAGTCTCACAAGGTCTTCCTGCAATTTATCACAATCTGCTTGTGATTTAACTACTCTGAACAATTTTGTGTCATCTGCAAATTTGATTATCTCACTCGTCATATTTCTTTCCAGATCAGTTATAAATATAAAAACCACAAAACCTACCAGTAAATAAATGCAATGAAATAGCCAACTTTTTCAGTGACAAGATCAAAAACCTAAAAACAAAAATTCCAGATACAACAAAACAGGAAATCAAAATGAAAAAGAGACGTTGAACAATGGAAGACATTTGATATGGTATCTGAAATGGAAATTGAGTCTATGTTAAGAAAACTAAACCCCGCCCCTCATCCATTTGACACAATACCAACCACTGAAATAAAAAAAGTAGCCAATACAGTATTCCCAACATTAACAAAGATAGTGAATCTCTCGCTAGAGGAAAGAATAATTCCAGATAATCTAAAAGGGGCAATTGTTAAACCAATTAAAAAAAAAAAGAACAGCGAACCGCTTAATCTGAGCAATTACAGACCTGTATCAAACCTACCACTAATTGCCAAATTAATCTCAAAAACTATACAAAAGCAACTAGCGGAGCACTTAGAGAATAATAACATATTGTATCCATCACAACATGGCTTTAGAAAACACTATAGTACAGAAACACTACTGCTAGCACTAACAGATAGGGATGTGAATCGTGAGATCCATCGTCTTAACGATTGATTTTGGCTGAGGGGGGGGGGGGCGGAATCTGATCGTCTTAGTTTTTTAGGTTAAAAAATTGTTTTATCGGGGGAGGGGGAGGGCGGGAAAACCGGCACACCAAAACAACCCTAAAACCCACCCCGACCCTTTAAAATAAACCATCCACCCTCCCGAACCCCCCCAAAATGTTTTAAATTACCTGGGGTCCAGTGGGGGGGGGGGGGGGTTCCCGGCGCGATCTCCCGCTCTCTGGCCATGGCTGCATTAAGAGAAATGGCACCGGTGGCCCTTTGCCCTTATCATATCACAGGGCAAAGGTAGCGCCGGCGCCATTTTGGTTCCTGTGACCCGACGTCACGAGTGCAGGAGATCGCTCCCGGACCCCCGCTGGACCCCCCAGGACTTTGGCCAGCTTGGGGGGGCCTCCTGACCCCCACAAGACTTGCCAAAAGTCCAGCAGGGGTCCGGGAGCGACCTTCTGCACTCGGGCCGATTTGCCAATATTCAAAATGGCGCCGGCGCTACCTTTGCCCTCACTATGTCGACATAGTGAGGGCAAAGGTAGCGCCGGTGCCATTTTGAATGTTGGCAATACGACACGAGTGCAGGAGGTCGCTCCCGGACCCCTGCTGGACTTTTGGCAAGTCTTGTGGGGGTCAGGAGGCCCCCCCAAGCTGGCCAAAAGTCCCTGGGGGTCCAGCGGGGGTCCGGGAGCGATCTCCTGCACTCGTGACATCGGGTCACAGGAACCAAAATGGCGCCGGCGCTACCTATGCCCTGTGATATGATAAGGGCAAAGGGCCACCGGCGCCATTTCTCTTAACGCAGCCGTGGCCCGAGAGTGGGAGATCGCGCCGGGACCCCCCCACTGGACCCAGGTAATTTAAAACATTTTGGGGGGGTTCGGGAGGGTGGGAGATTTCTTTTAAAGGGTCGGGGTGGGTTTTAGGGTTGTTTTGGTGTGCCGGTTTTCCCACCCTCCCCCCCCCCCCGATTTACGATTTTTGACGATAAATCGGGGGAATTGTTATTGTATCGTGGCTCTAACGATTTTTGACGATTTAAAATATATCTGACAATTGTTTTAAATCGTCAAAAAACAATTCACATCCCTACTAACAGACAACATCATGAGAGGTTTTGACAATGGCAAACACTATATTTTAGTGATGCTGGACTTATCAGCAGCATTTGACACCATAAATCATGACATACTTTTAAATAGACTAGAGGAAATAGGATTGAGTAAGATAACTATCAAATGGTTCAGATCATATCTAAATAACAGATATTTCCAAGTTCAAATCAAAGACGTAACGTCAGAAAAAATACACCTACAAACAGGAGTACCACAGGGGTCAGCTCTATCTGCTACACTCTTTAACATATACCTGTTACCTTTATGCCACCTACTAGCCGGGCTGTGCATAACACACTATATATACGCTGATGATATACAGCTAATACTTCCCATAGATGAAACTATTGAAAAAACATTAAATATCGCTAACATGTACCTTGACATCATAAAACAATTGCTAAACCAAATGGATCTAGTAATCAACATAGAGAAAACAGAATTCCTACATCTAGAACGCAAAAAGACAGAGATCATTCAAAACACTATCACACTCAAAACAACCAAAAGATTGAACTAGTGGAGAAAGTACGGAACCTAGGAGTTATAATTGACACCGAATTAAACTTAAAACAGCATATATCCTTAAAAGTTAGAGAAGGATACGCTAAACTTATGGTACTCAGAAGACTCAAACCACTTCTAACGTCAAAGAACTTTCGTTCAGTCCTACAAGCATTGATTTTTGCAAGCCACCGACTACTGTAATGCGCTACTCCTAGGCTTACCATACACCTCACTCAGACCACTACAAATTTTACAAAACACTGCTGCAAGAATTTTGACCGGTAAAAACAAGAGAGACCACATCACCGAAACCCTAGCCGAGTTACACTGGTTACCTGTTGAGCAGAGAATACAATACAAAACACTTTGCATGTTACATAAATTAATACATAACGAAAAAGCAGAATGGCTTAACACAGCCCTCCGCGTACACGTACCAACAGAAACCTAAGATCAGCGAATAAAGCACTCCTTACGATCCCATCAATTAAGACAGCAAGACTAACTCAAGTGAGAGAGAGAGCACTATCCTTGGCAGGACCCACACTGTGGAACACCATGCCACTAGAGTTAAGGTTGCAAAAAGACAACAAAACCTTCAGAAAAGGCTTAAAAACCTGGCTATTCAAGCAAGCCTACCAAACAGAGAAGGGGAAACAGTGAGGCAGGCGAAGTGAGAGATATGAACAAATAAGGTGTGTAGCTATAGTTCTATCTGTTTTTACTCTACCTTCTCGTTCTTCACCAGAAGAGAAGTTGACACTTATAAAGTTAGAATTGTTTTTAAACTGATAATTCCTGGACAGCATTGTATCACAAACCAATTATATCATTGAGAAAACTATGTACCGAATCATTACGGCACTTGTGTAAATTAATATATCTCAGCACCCTTATTTTATGTGCCTATTGTAAACCGTTGTGACGGATCCTTCTTATTGACGGTATAGAAAAGATTTAAATAAATAAATACATATTAAAAGTAAGGGTCCCAATACAGATCCCTGAGGCACTCCACTGTTCACTCCATTCCACTGAGAAAATTGTCCATCTAATCCTACTCTCTGTTTCCTTTTAGCCAATTTGCAATCCATGAAAGGACATCGCCACCTATCCCATGACTTTTTACTTTTCCTAGAAGCCTCTCATGAGGAACTTTGTCAAACGCCTTCTGAAAATCCAAGTATACTATATCTACCGGTTCACCTTTATCCACGTTTATTACTCCTTTAAAAAAGTGAAGCAGATTTGTGAGGCAAGACTTGCCCTGGGTAAAGCCATGCTGATTTTTGTTCCATTAAACCATGTCTTTCTATATGTTCTGTGATTTTGATGTTTAGAACACTTTCCACTATTTTTTCCTGGCACTGAAGTCAGGCTAAGCGGTCTGTAGTTTCCCCGGATCGCCCCTGGAGCCCTTTTTAAATATTGGGGTTACATTTGCTATCCTCCAGTCTTCAGGTACAATGGATGATTTTAATGATAAGTTACACATTTTTTACTAATAGGTCTGAAATTTCATTTTTTAGTTCCTTCAGAACTCTGGGTGTATACCATCTGGTCCAGGTGATTTACTATTCTTCAGTTTGTCAATCAGGCCTACCACATCTTCTAGGTTCACCGTGATTTGATTCAGTCCATCTGAATCATTACCAATGAAAACCTTCTCCATTACAGGTACCTCCCCCAACATCCTCTTCAGTAAACACCGAAGCAAAGAAATCATTTAATCTTTCCGCGATGGCCTTATCTTCTCTAAATGCCCCTTTAACACCCTCGATCATCTAACGGTCCAACTGATTCCCTCACAGGTTTTCTGCTTCGGATATATTTAAAACGTTTTTACTGTGAGTTTTTGCCTCTACAGCCAACTTCTTTTCAAATTCTCTCTTAGCCTGTCTTATCAATGTCTTACATTTAACTTGCCCAACGTGTATGCTTTATCCTATTTCTTCTGATGGATCCTTCTTCCCATTTTTGAATGAAGATCTTTTGGCTAAAATAGCTTCTTTCACCTCCCCCTTTTAACCATGCCGGTAATCGTTTTGCCTACTTTCCACCTTTCTTAATGTGTGGAATACTGTGCTTCTAGAATGGTATTTTTTAACAATGACCACGACTCTTGGACATTTTTTACTTTTGTAGCTGCTCCTTTCAGTTTTTTTCTAACAATTTTTCTCATTTTTATCAAAGTTTCCCTTTTGAAAGTTTAGCACGAGAGCCTTGGATTTGCACAGTTCCTCTTCCAGTCATTAAATCAAATTTGATCATATTATGATCACTATTGCCAAGCGGCCCCACCACCGTTACCTCTCTCACCAAGTCCTGTGCTCCACTGAGAATTAGATCTAAAATTGCTCCCTCTCTCATCGGTTCCTGAACTAATTGCTCCATAAAGCTATCATTTATTCCATCCAGGAATGTTATCTCTCTAGCGTGACCCGATGATACATTTACCCAGTCAATATTGGGGTAATTGAAGTCTCCCATTATTACTGCACTACCAATTTGGTTAGCTTACCTAATTTCTCTTAGCATTTCACTGTCCGTCTCACCATCTTGACCAGGTGGTCGGTAGTATACCCCGATCACTATAGTCTTCCCCGACACACAAGGGATTTCTACCCATAAAGATTCAATTTTGTATTTAGTCTCATGCAGGATGTTTATCCTGTTGGACTCTATGCCATCCCGGACATAAAGCGCCACATCTCCTTCCGAGTGCTCCTCTCTGTCATTGCGATATAATTTGCACCCCGGTATTGCACTGTCCCATTGGTTATCCTCTTTCCACCATGTCTCTGAGATGCCAATTAAGCCTATGTCATCATTCACTGCTATACATTCTAATTCTCCCATCTTACTTCTTAGACTTCTGGCATTAGCATACAAACATTTCAAAGTTTGTTTTTTGTTTGTATTTTCATTCTGCTTTTTAATAAAGGACGAGCTGGCCGCTTGCCAGACACCTGACTCGCTGGACGAATTACTAGCCTTGGTCATTCGGATTGATCACCGGCTCCGAGACAAGGTGAAGGAACTTGGCCTAAGGTGTTACTTGGGTTGAAACAGGCTAGTACTACCAGTGCACCTCAGATGGTTCCAGTAACTTCTGCTGCTGATAAAGATGAACTGATGCAACTTGGTCATGGACACTTGACCTCCAAGCAGAGAAGATTTCGGAAGAAATGCGGCCTGTGCATGTACTGTGGTCAGCCCGGCCATGATGTCTCTACATGCCCCATTTGTCCAGTAACAGACGTGACTTGTCCTATGGGAGGACTGTTCTTGGGCCTTACCGCTTCCTCTCCTCCGCTTTCTCTCCCAGTCTCCTTGACATACGGACCAGTCACAGTTCAGACTCCTGCCCTGTTGGACTCAGGGGCAGGAGGCAATTTTATTCTCAGATGTTTGGTGGAAGACCTGAGGAGTCCCTTCGTCAAATTAGAAGATCCATTATTACATCACAACTTGGTGGGGCTTTGGACGTTCCTTTACATTGGCCACTTCTCCTGAAGATCTCAGTGACGTCCATGGCAGTTCAACCCATGGCTGCTGATATTCAAAGCGCCTTCTACGTTCACCTTGGCTCATATGCGTTCAACATCTATCTGCATTCACAGATTATAAATGTAGAGATATCTGTCACGTTCCATCCATTCGGAGGATGTATCTGATGAGCTACAGCACATATTGTTCCTAAAAGATATCTCTGGCAACCAGCTAGTCTGTTTCCGCTGGTAATGCCACCATCTTAGAAGTGGGTTTTGGACGTACCTCAACATCACTATTTCCGCTGATGCCTCAGTGACATCCATAGCAGCTACTTATTACTGCTGAATTCTACTTCATCTTTTATCCAGCAAATTCTACTGGAGAATCATCTTTAGAAGTGATGGTTTGAACGTTACCCTAACGTCACCACTTCCACTAAAACCTTCCGTGATGTCCACAGCAGCTCAATCCATTGCTGCTGATATCATCAATACACTCTGCAAGATTCTCTTCCAAATCTCAAGATCCACCTGTTATCTATTGCAAGAAGACGACTTAGAAATTAAGACTCAAAGAGATTCTGGATGTTCATAACAGAGGCAAGACTTTTTGAATACCTTCTGATTTGGGAAGGCTTTGGCCCTGATTTAATCTCTTGGGAGCCTCAGACCAATATCCTTGGACAAAGAGATGCTTCATCAGTTCCACCTCGCGCATCCCTTCCAAACATAAGCCTGGAACCCGAAGAGGAGATCGCCCTTTGAAGGGGGGTACTGTTGCGACCGTCACCTGCCTCAACGGCCTCACTCCACCCTCTCTTACCTCTGTGGCAACTCTCTCTGGGTCTGATGGACAGCTGGCTGCTGTGGCATCTCCATGCCGTCTCCCTCCGGTGTCCCCTGACCGGCTTGACGTTGCAGATCCGCCATGTTGCCTGAAGACCCTAGGGCACGCGTGCGCACGTGCTCTGATTGAAGTACCAGCAAGAGCGAGAACCTCAGGGGCATCCCCCTGAGATGATGTCATCCAATTCCAATATTTAAAGGTCTCTATTTTCCACTATCTAATGGAGCTAGCAAGCGAATGGGATTGCTTCGGATACACCTCCCCAAGCTACTCTGCCTCCTCAGGACGTACCAGAGGTACCCGCTCCTCGGGGGCCCTCGCTCTTTTTTCTTTACTTTCAGATTACAGATAGGAACCTGGTACTCGCTCCTCGAGGGCCCATGTTCCTGGACATGGGCCCTTGGAAGCTATCGCTGCTACAAACAATTGTGAGTTACCATCGTTCTCTGAGCTTTCCCTGGAACAGGTACTCGCTCCTCGGAGGGCCTAAACCTTTCCAGCACCTGAGCTTCTTTGAGACCTTAAGTGAGTTTTGTCATCTAGTTCTGTTCATGAACTCTGCCTACTCTGCCTACTCACTTTCTACAGTTTCTCAACAGCTCAGCCATCCTGGATCGCTTGTTCCAGTACCTGAGGGACTGCAGCCCTGCCGGGCATATCAGCTCACTACTGCCACCTTTTGGTGGTTTCAAAACCTGTTTAATAAAAGAACTAATGTGTGTCTGTCTCCATTGTCAAGCTTAGCCGGGTGGTCCCTCTTGGGATATCCTCGCGGGGGTGTGGTCACCTGCCACCGGCCCAGGGATCCACACACAAACTATATCAGATTGCTGATTCCCTTCTTTAGGAGCAATAAGAACAGATTGCTACTCCGCAGTCTAAATAAAAGCAGATGTATTACACAAATGGATCCAAATTGTCATGTGAAACCATGCGGAACACCTTTTCCATTTGAAATCTTCTAATTTAAGATTTTCTGGCAGACACGGTTATGTCCTCCACTGCTTTAGATAAGGATAGGTCTTTTATCATTGAGCATTCAACATTCAAGCTGTCAAGCTGAGGGGAGGGAAGATTTGGATGAAACAGACTTCACTCTTCTTGAGTTAATAAGTATGGATCTGATCTGAGAGGTATTGGAGGATGACTGGAGAGCCTATATTAGATACACCAACCAGACTTGTCTGGGCCAAGCTGGAGCTATGAGGGTCAGAGGGCTAGGTCCTTCAGTATTTTTTTTTTGCACCATTCTGGCTATTTGCAGAATTGGTGGGAAAGTGTACATGAGATCTGCATTCTAGTCGAGCAGAAAGCATCCTGGGCAGTTCTCTGTTTTGTTCTGATACAAATAGGTCAATTGCTGGAAATCTCTACAGATTGAACAGCCTGTTGTTGTGGATTGCTGAAGAAATCATTCATATGGATAAAAGATTCTGTGGAGGCAATCTGCCAATATGTTGGAAATCATAGCCAGGTAGGTCACTTTCCATATAGCTTGATGTCTGTATGCCTATTTTTATCATTTCTGTGCCTCCTTATTCGTTCACACAGAACATGGCGACATGATTGTCTGCTCTTAAATAAGAATTTTCATCCCTTGAAGAGGGGAGTAAGGTTATTAGTGTACCTTCATGGCTGGATTCTCTTTCCCATGCATGTCACCTGGAAGAGAAGTTATTGGTCTGCACGGGCTGGAAGAAGGAGAGGTCATGCAGTTGCAGCCAGAAGCAGGAGGAAAATGGCACATAATTGGGTTGTCGCAAGAAGCGGTAGCATCAACCCAGGTAGTGCGGCGTTTGAATGTAGGATGAGCAGGAGCAACAGCATCAGTGACCTCCCTCACCCATAGGCACAAAAAGCAGACAAGCATCAGTCCCCATGGTCTCAAGAAAGATGAAGTTGCATCTAATGTGGTGGCTGAAGGAGTTCTGCTTCTGATGGGGAGGGGAAAAATCTGAGAGAGAGTGTGTCTGTGTGTGGTGTGTGTGTGTGTGTGTGGTGTGTGGCTGAGAAGTATGTATGTGTCTGTGTGCATATTAGAGCATGTCTGAGTGTGTGTCTTTCTATGAGAGCATGTCTGTGTATGAGAATGCATGTCACTTTATTCTGCATTTGGTGAAGGTCTGTTTGTATTTTGCATGTGTGACTGAGTTGACATATTCTGCTAGTGTGTAGGTTCTGTGTAGGTATCTATAGCAGCTTGGCTTTCTCTGTTTTCTTAATAGTGTGTGCATTGACATTTTAGAACTTGCAGTGTTGCCTTTTCATAAGTAGGATTGTTAAGTGTTTGAGTGCTGGTAGTTCTTGCAGTTCTGATATGGGAGATTTACTATACTGAAATTGTAATTCAGTTTATGTGTGGCTTTTTGAGGGTCAAGCAATGCCCAACACACATTATAATAGACCTAATACAATTCCAAGAATCTGTTTTACTTTTTTGCAGGGTTTTACAGCACTGCATATAAATATAATATACATGTTGTAAGTACTTTAAATGTTCTTGTTCATGTAAAATCTATGAATATTTTTAATTGTGTGTGGGAAGGATGTGACAGGGGGGGAGGGGATTTAAGCTTTAAATTTCCCCTAGGCACCTTGCACCGCCCTGCATACTTTATTGCTCATTAGCCCAACAAAAGTGATAATATAGTATGTGAGCTTTTAAGACCACTTACGTCCATTTCTCAGTTTTCTCCAGGACTAATTTAGCCACCAGAAACCTGCATTATTGTAGTAATAATCAAAAGTAAAAATCATGTGCTCTTAAGAGGATCTTTCATTCAAAGTCTTACAGAATGTCACAGTTTTATAAATAGGGAGCTCTATTCTACATTTCCTAGCATGTGATATCATGCAGGTGTAAGCCAGACCACTTTTTGGGTTACTAATAGGTCCTGAAACAGTCTAGTGCAGTTAGGAAATAATGAGGGAAGTATCCATTTATAGACTGGCAGAGCTGTAATACCCTTGGTACTGAGGTTTTTTATAGCAGTATAATTTGGAAGTCAGAGAGACAGGTTGTATTTTCCTGTTGGATTTTGGGCCTACTTGGAGCCTCAGAAACCCTCTGAGACCCCTCCAGGATAGGCCAAAGGGGATCTGCTTCTGTACTCTCCCCACAAGGTGCATTGCAGAGTGGCTGCTCTGGGACTGATTTAGGGGATTTTGAATGTTTATTTAGAGGAGTCCTGCTGAAGGCCTGGGCCTTTCTGAAGCCCAGTGAATGAAGGCTCCCGCTGTTTAGGGAAGATCAGCCAAACAAAGGTGGTGACCCATTTCAACGGATTCCTGCAGTTATTTAAGCTGGGAAAGAAGATTTGTTTTCCAGCATCTGGGAGGAAGTGTTTTTCTGCCCCTCTTCCTGCCCATCAAGGGGACTGGCAAGAACTTCAGTCTGCAAGGATTCCTACCACCAGGGAATCCCACCAGAAGATTAATCTACTAACTGTGAGTAAAAGATCTACATCCAAGGAAGGACAGCCATCTGGCATCCTCAAAGAGCCCTGAGGGGTAGAGACATTAACTCTGTGCCAAGATAGATTTTTGTGCCATCGGGAGGGGTTTCCCAACCATCCAAGGGGGGGGGGTCTAACCCAGAGGGACCACTGCACAATCTAATCCAGAAGTGTGGATGGATTCCTGGCTTAATAAATATTAATGCACAGATAGAGGAGAAAATATCTGTAATTCAGATAGAAACTGCAGAGACTGGTGTGTGATTTACCATCAACAAAACTGTATCAGTAAAGCATTATTTTGGACACTATCTACATAGTCCGAGTGTGGGTTTGTTTGGCACACAAAGCGCAGCTCACAGCAGAATGAGGAAGCTCCATCACAGCTCACTAGTCACCCCGTACCAGGACCGGAGAGGACTCCTTTCCATCCCTAGTCTGAAGGACCTACCCCTTGGGAAGGGAGGAAAAGTAAAAGCTAGCCAGAGTCCCTGCCACAAAGAATTTACAAATAACTTTATATCCCCCTCCTTACTCGAGTTGTACATTAAGGAGGGGTTACATAGGATTTTGCGTCATCCCATTTGGAAGGTCATAGAGAATAAAACTAATGGCTGTATTTTAAATCGGCAGCGTGTGTAGAATTCGCCACTTACGCGCGTGGCTGGGTCCTGCGCATGTTGCGCGCATTTTAAAAAGGGGCCGGCCACTAGTGTTAGTGGTGATACGCGCATTAGTGCTGGGCCCTGACAAATGGGAGGGCCGAGGGGGCGGGGATGGGTGGGCCAGGGGGCAGGCAGGGACAGCGCCATTCCTCACTGTCCAGGAGCCTCGCGCGCCGGCCGGCTGTTGCTGCGCACATGTTATAAAATCGGCGCGTCCATGTGCGCGCTGGGTAGTGCATGCACATGGATGCGCTCATGCACATTTTAAAATCTACCCTAAATGTTTTACTTTACCTGATCTAGTAGTAATCTGTTTTCAACCAGATTCCCAAAGTTGTTGCACTAGAAATAGAATTGCATCTCTCTCCAGGGTGGATTGGTAAACTTGAATTTCCCTTTTATTACATTTTATTATGTTTTGTTCTAACCCCTGTGTCTTCCCCCCTCACATATTTTTCATGAAAAAGAGTTAAATACCTTAAACTGTTCCTATCACATTTTGCCCTCTGATACAATCCCATTCAATTAAAGATGAAGGTGTATTCTAAGTCTGTGACTGAATTACTTCATCTTTGTTGCAAGTAGAAGCAGCTTAAATTTCTTATGAGGACTCTGATGGATGTGATAGAGGTGATTATTACAGTTGACAGGTGGAAGGAACAGATAAAGGCAATTTATTTTTAACAGCCATGGGATTTATTTCCTTAAGGGGTCAGGGACCCATGGTATATGTTATGGGACTGCAGGCTGGAGTCCAGATGTATCCCTGCAGAAGCAGTGCAAGACTGCAGGACTGGACCGATGCTAGTCTTCTGCCTAGTCAACCCTGTCCCGCACAGGTTGAGCCCTTGCGCTCTGGGGGCCAGTAGGACTTGTCTCTATTTTTCGTTCAAATGTCTTTATTAAGTTTCCAAAAGTACAGAACAAAAACTAACAGTACAGAGACCTAACAGTAGGTTGTGACATCCCAAGGTAATAAGGACCATATACAAATCAAAAAGGGGACAAAAGAAAAAGGGGAGGAGGAGAGGAACAACTGCAGTACACCACAGAAAACACAATGTATTAAAAGGTAAGAGCTGTGTCATGAAAGAAAAAAAGTTATATTGAGTCAAGGTACATGTGCAAGGGCTTCCACACTTGCGCCCAAATAGCTAGACTAGAGCTTTCCTAACTTTTCATGTTGGTGACACACTTTTTAGACAAACATAATTTCGTAAAACAGTAATTCAGTCTACTAGCAAACCAGAGGTTAAAGGTTAAACGAACGAAATGTATTTCGACAATTTATGTATGCTTCTTAAATATATACATAAATAAAATGTTTCACGACACAACCTATCTTGTGAAAACCTTTCATTTATATTAAAAATATAATATTCCAAGATTAATGTTGTGTTATAATTTATGAATAACAATAATAAAACAAAGTTATTGTGTTATTCAATTTACCTCTTTAATGAGATGTATGAGCTTGATGGGATGAACACAGCTTTTGAATATTTGGTGTTAATAAAAAAGTCCAAAAGCTGGCCAGTTTCACACTATAAAATTATTTGATAGCCTCATTCAACTACTTCTATATGGCTATGAGAGTGAAGTCTGGAATACATAGGAAGGGACAGAATGTCAATATAAATCCTGCACCTCCAGTTCTGTAACTCTGTGCATCACTGAAATTCCCCCAAACAATGGAGCTTGGATGTTTCCCTTACAGCTAATCATACTAAAAGATATTTTCAAATTCTGGTGTCACCTCACAGTAACAGCAGCATAAACACCTTCCACTGCCAGGCACATTGTGAACTAACACAAAACCCTGCAAAAAAGACACTCAAATCTATACTGCAATCCCATCGTAACATAACAATAATAACACCAAGGACTCAAAAAACAATAACCCTACCTGTGAAAAAGCAAGCATAAATATTACACTGGATCCTAGAATACTAATACACCACCTAACTCGATTGCTATAGATCCCTATGCAGATACTATATGCTAGCAGAATCTCTCATCATGGTCACACACACAGAGCAGAGACAGACTCTTACCAAATATAGAATACAAAATAAAGGAGCACAAATTAGACAAAAACTGAAATGGAAACCCCAAGAAGCCAGACTCTGTGTATTAACAATGGAAAAACAGAACCACCATTCCTCATAAAACAAATAAATCAAGAAACATAAAGCATCAGTTATAATAGTAAAACCATACTAATAAAAGAATATTTTAAAACTCCTGATAAATAGAATTTCTATTAATTAAAATCATATACATTTTTTACAATTTCCCAAACACCAATAAAATATTTCAAAACAGCACATATATCAAATAACACCCAATAATTAAAACTAATAAGGATTTTAAAAAGCCCCTGCTATCCATAGGTGGGAGCTCTTGATTTCCAGTCACCCTGATATTGTCAAGGATTAGGAGGTTATCCTCTCTCTCTCACACATACTCACATGTCCATTCTCTCTCACACATACACCGTCACATACATACACAACCTAACCTCTCGCTTTCACAGACACTGACACACTCTCAGGCTCTAAGACACTCACTCCCCCTCCACATACCCCCCCCTCCACAAACTCTTACTCCCCTGGATTTTCTCATATTCACTCATGCTCTCACTTTCACTGGCTCCCTCACATACACACAAACACACACACCCAGGCATGCTCCCAGTCATTCTCACACACACTGACCCCCAGGCAGGCTCCCATTCATTTTCACACCACTCCCTCCCTACCCCCTAGGCATGCACACATTCATTCTCACACACACAGACCCCCAGGCAGGCACCAGTTCATTCTCACACACACACACCACATTCAGGCAGGCACCTATTCTCACACATACAGACCCCAGGACGACACCTATTCATTCTCATACGCAGACACATGCTCAGGCAAGCACCCATGCATTCACACACATACACCCCCAGGCAGACTCCCATTCATACACATGCACACATTAAAGGCAGACCCCCCTCTCTTTCTTTTGCCAGCAACCTCGGAGCCTCTCTCATTCCTCTGCTGCCACTGTCACTGCTGCCGAATGGCTATTGGGGAGGCACTGATTGCTGCTACTGGCACTGAAGCCCATTCTGCTGCCTCCTCTGTGCAGGCCCCGTGGGTTTCCACTTCCTCCATGCTGATCTCGTACATTGTGAGATCCGCATAGAGAAAATGCTACTCTTGCACATTACCAAAGATTACATGTGCCAATCAGTAAAAAGTAATTTATTTATTTTTTACCTTTGCTGTCTGATCTTAGTTTTCTAATCGGTTGGTCACAGGCTTTTTTGTTCCACCTTCCCTTTCTTATTTTTTTGCCAATTCCTTTCATATTGTCTTTTTTTCTATTTCTTTTCTCTCCATCTATCTTCTTCCCTCAAACACACAGTCAGGTTCTCATTCTCGCATGCTTTCTCTCTCTCTCACACACGCACACAGGCTCTCACATGCTGTCTCTCATACAATCATTCATACACACTCTCTCTTGCACATGCTGTCTGACTCTCACACACCCAGGCTCTCTCTCACTCCCACGTACTGTCTTGCTCAAGCACATGCTCTCTCTCATACAATCATTCATACACACAGGCTCTCATTGTCACATGCTGTCTCTGTCACACACACACAGGATCTCACATGCTGTCTCTGCAAACATTCAGGTCCTCACTCCCACACACAGTCTCTCAACTCACTCTCACACACAGACACACAATCTCTCAACTCATCTCATACACATACACAATCTCTCAACTCATCTCATACACACACACTCTACGGGCCCTCAGCCTCTCTCTTGCCTCTGGGCCTCCTCTTCACGGGTCACTGCAGGATGGGCTCTGCAGCAGCCCTGATCTTCTCGGGCCAATCCACGGTGGCCCTGATCTTCTCGGGCCAATCCGCGGCGGCCCCGTGGCGGCCCTGATCTTTTCGGATCGATCCGCGGCGGCCCCGTGGCGGCCCCGATCTTCTCGGGCCAATCCGTGGCGGCGGTGGCCCTGATCTTCTCAGGCTGATCCGCGGTGGCGGCCCTGCTACGGGCCTCCTCCTCTTCTCAGCCCACTGCTACAACGCTGCTCCTCTTCTGCACGTGGCTGATGCTCCTCCTCCTTCCTGCCGCGCGGCTCCAGCAGCATTTTTCTTCCGGGGCCGCGTGGGCAGGAAGGACGAGGAGCACTTGCACATTTAGATGCGACCTTTTTCTTCAGGCTATGGTGACATGAGCTCCACCACGGCCCTGCCGATCTTCCTGCTGTGTGTGCACCAGGCTTGTGCGACACACCGGCACACTGCAGGCGACACACTAAAGTGTCGCAACACACACTTTGGAAAGCTCTGAGCTAGACGATGATGTTTAATCACTACAGCTTTTTCATATTTATAGTACATACAAATATAATTCCACCAAAACTGCTCAGTAAGCATATCACTGTGCTTCCAAAAAGATAAAATCAATGACATGGTTATTACTAAAAAAAAGTCCAAGAGTTTACGGTGGAGCAAAGCTAATTAGGTAGGAAAAGCCGCACTGGCGCAGGATAACAATACGATAGGAGAGAGGAACATCAAGATGTATAAAACAGAGGCAATCTATCCAGACCCATGTCCCAAAAATGAAGCAATTATGGGACAAAAAATAAATCATGTGTGAAAGAGTGGCCGAAGGGTTAGAACAGTTCCACATGCGTGGGATGGCACAATGCCAGCACAAAAAAGCTTCCAAGGGGTCCATATTGCTTTATGGGATACAAAAAAAGATTGGTTAAACTGGAAGACAGAGAAATGTGCAACGCAGGAGCACCAAAAGTAATTCCAATTCACAGTATCAGTTGAACAGGCAACTTCCGCACACCAATAGGATTGGAGCCCGGAAGGAGGTAGAATAAAGGAATGACCTTAAGCAATTTATAGATAAAGGGACGCTAGGTGGCCTACTTGACCATTAAATCCCTATTACAAGTTTAATAGCAAGGGTTGAGCATTCAAAGAAAAATGAGACATTAAGTTTAACACTTAAACAATTATGCAATTGAAGCCAGGCATCAAACTGATAGTGAGGAGGAATAAGAGTGACAAAGCTCAGAAAGGGACTATAGCACCATGTAGCCACAGCTGTTTGAGAAGCCACAATCCACATGCTTGCCATTTCCTCCAATTTAAAGGCCTCTTATTGATTAAAATGTTAGGGTGAGATCATATAGGCACTAACAAAGGAATGCCCCAATTCAATTGAGAGGAGGAGAGAATGATCAAATTCCATAAAGGCTTTTGTGGGTGGAATAAATAATAGGGTGGCTTTTAATACATCTAATAGGAGCCATTCCAATTACAGCCTTGAGAAGCAGTGGATCAAGTAAGTCTTCTCCGACTTGAAGCCAAAGAGGGTAACAGGATAGAGAGAAAAGGAAAGATAATCAAAAATACACTTGTTGCAAGATGAAAGCCAGGTGGGTACTATAAAATCTAGGAAAATTAAATCTGCCTCGTGCTTTCTCTGCTTTTGGCTTGGACAGAGCAATATGAGGAGTTTTACGACTCCACAGGAATCTGGTAAGTTGTAGAGATGTTAAATCGGAATCGGTTTTCCGATTCCGATTCAAATCGTTAATTTTTTTTTCATGTGGCTCCCGATCGCGTTTTTGTTTATCGGCTGCGCCAAGCTGATAAACAAAAAAACTCACCCCGGACCCTTTTAAAATGATCCCTTAGCTTCCCCCACCCTCCCGAACCCTCCAAAACAGTTTTAGAAGTACCTGGTGGGTCCAGTGGAAGTCCCGGGAGCGATCTCCCGCTCTCGGACCATCCGCTGCCCCTAATAAAAATGGCGCCGATGGCCTTTGCCCTTACCATGTGACAGGGTAACCGTGCCATTGCCGGCCCCTGTCACATGGTAGGAGCACTGGATGGCCCGCGCTCATTGAATAGAAAAATAGTAAATTTTATAGAGAACAAACTGAGCCATTTAAATCTTCGGCTGCTAACTTTTCCAAGGATTGTGGGGAGAGTTACCACGGTTAAACCCTTAAGAGTTATTTTCTTGAGGTCTTGGAGTTTTCTTCTGATACAACTCCCCCCTGGATAAAGTTATTTTCTACCATCCAGCCCAGGTTCTCAAACTCAATCACCTTACTGTTGACACATGGCGAATTTGATGGAATATCTTGAATCATAGAGTTATGAAGTGATAGAACGAACTACACTATTGATATCATTTTCTCTGATAGTGACTTAAGTTCCAGTAATGAAGAAATATTTTAGGAAATCCACTGTACCTTTATGGGACATTCTGTAAGGATATTTCCTGACTTAGCTAAGGTCACGCAGAAAGAAGAAAGGTTTCCTGGCATTATGCCAGCTTACTCTAACCATAGGGGCTAACCTTTCTTTCTAAGATACCCGTTGTAGTAAGTGTATATTCAAATAATAGAGATAATTTTGTTTTCTTCTCACCCGAGCAACTTAAGATCTTTGTGATTCTAAGAAATGTTATCACTTAGAAGGAATGAAGATTAGATGACGTCAATAATAATTTGGATCCATAGTAAACTAAGTCTTTCCTCCTGTAGGATTACATTTATTTCTCCTTATTTGGATGACCTCCCCCACTGGTTGAGGTCTAAATAGATACAGTGAATTATTGTAATTGGAATGTTCTTTAATTTTATTTGTGTATTGACCCGACCTTCACACCCCCTTGCTAATGAGGTAACACTGACCCCCCCAAAAAAAGAAAATAAATTAAATGGCACACACACAATGACAACCTTTTCCCTTCCCCACCCCTTCAATCGCAAAAAAAAACCCCTTTCATAAAGGATTGTCTTCTAGCCCATCCCTACCCCCCCTTGCAAAGTAAAAAAATTCCCTGTTGTCTAGTATCCCCCTCCCCCAGTTGACTAGGGGGAGAAATTGACCCCACCCATCCCTCTAATCCCCAGTAGATTGAAAATGGGCACCAATAGCTCACTGGGGGCCCTTGGTAGTGGCAAGATCCAGAGTTTGGACTAGGCCATGTAGCTGAGATCTGATCCCTGGACCTTGCCCTATCACGAAATAGAGGTAAGGTTGGGTTGGTGCCATTCTGAAAAACGTCACCGACTGGGCCTGGGGCTAGAAGGTGACCCGGGCTCCCAGCAAGTTATCACAGACCCTTCTTCAAGGTGCTGGAAGTTAGGAGGAGGAGTGGAGTTGACCAGTCCTCCCCTCCAGACTGTCAGGGGAGGACCCGAATCATCAGAATTTTTTTTACTTTGGAAGTGGGGTAGGAATGAGTCAGGGGCATTTATCTATGGGTATTTTTGCCACTAAAGGAGAGGGAGTCAGGAAGGGAAAGGGCCATTGCTGCGCATTTGCCATTTAATTTATTTGCTTTTTGGGAGGCCAGTGCCACCTTAGTAAGCAGTGGGAGTGGATGGTGTTCAACATCAACCCAAGCAGTAATTTTTTATGCTCTTGAAGAAGCACTATTTATTGGGCCACTGGCCCTTTAAGTGATGGTGGCCCCGGCCGAGATGGGCTGCCATCACACGGGAAGGGACAGTATCGCATCACAATTTTTTGTTGTGTATTTTTTTGCATGCTGAAAAATTGCACCGTGATATATCCATAATCAATTGTAGGGAGGAGCCAAATATCGTGGGAAAGCCCATCCCTGTGATATTTGGCCCCTCCCTCAATAAGCTACCATGACTTAGTAATTCTCCCTCCAAGACTTATTGCTTGGAAAGTCACATTCTCTACACTACTGATCCTATATTGAGCTGGTGATGAGACCAAAGTAGGTGAAAGGGTGTGACCAGTTCCTAAAACTTTGAGGTATTACGGCATCAACTGACTTTTCAATAGCTTAGCCTTTTATACATTTTAAACAATTCTTTAACCTCACACATAACTCTTTCCATATCAGACTCCATTGTTAAAAAGAACTGGATGTTGTTTAGCATAAATACAATCCCGCAACATCCAGTTCTTGGAGAAGAGCCAAAGGCCAATGGATACATAAAAATATTAAAAAGAAAAGAGCGAAACAAAAACCCCGAGGGACACCTCTCTTAATCTGAACAGCTTGAGAACACTTACCCTTAACTTTTTACTATTTGAGTCTGCAAGACAAAAAAAAAGAAATTCAATCAAGTATCTTATCTCCAAAACCTACCTGTTGAAATCTTTGCAGCAAAATATCATGATTCACTAAATGAAAGCAATGGTGAGATTTAATAACAAGAGTACATCAGATTGACCTTTATCAACCTGTTGCAAAACGTCATCTTTTAAAGAAACCAAAGCCCTTTCAGTGTTGTGCATGGTCAAAATCCTGATTGAATACTTGCTAACTTATTTTCTAGATGATGCAGAGACTTATCTTGGGTAGGGGTGGTAAAGGTACACCTGCAGAAAACATGTAAAAGACGAAACACATTTTAACAGTATTTTATCTTTAAGAATCCAAAGGGACATTTTTGGTTGGGATAATGAAAGTAAACCTTGGGAGGATAACTTTCAAACCTATTCACTAGATTTGTGGACATAAGTGTTCACATGGATATTTATCCTAGTATTTTATAAACTGACAGAACTAAAAAAAATGAATAAGGAAGCCCAGAATGTTTGCCATTATCACATTAGAAGAAACACTAGTATTTAGAAAAAGTGATACATCATTTTACATGGATAACAAAGGCAAATTTTGTGCCAAGAGATAAAATGTCTTCTTTTATCCATTTCCTTCTATTTTGTGCAATCTTGCACACAAATCTTTCTAGAAAATACTGTACGTATGCTTTGTAGATTAAAACTTTATCTGAATATATCTGATTTCAGGACAGTTATATAAGCTCTTATTCTTCCCTGTATTGACCACTGTAATTCGATATTTCTTGGTTTGCCTGCAAACACCACCAAAGCCATTCAAATAATTTAGAATTTGGCAGCAATAATTTTAACAGGTACATCAAGATTTGAACACATCACTCTGGTACTAATGCTCTGCACTGGTTACCTATTAGTTATCAACACATTATAAAGTGCTTGTAATGATTCATAGTGCCTTGAGTGATGATTCACTTCTATGCATTAATTCAGTTCTCAAAATGCATTGTCCTGTGAGGAATCTAAGATCTTAAGGTCAATGCCTATTAGATGTCCCCAGCTATAAAATGATTCACTTGGTTGACTCCAGAGAAAAATTATTTTCTGTAGCTGGAACTATATTGTGGAATCAATTGCCAGTGGAATTACATGAACAATCATGCAGGAAAAGTTTCAGAAAACAACTTAAGACACACCTTTGCAAACAGGTGTTTTAATAATGTGCACATGCCTCTTTTTACAAGATCTTAATCACCAAAAGAAAAATCTCACATTAAATTTCATTTGGAAATATCACGACATGCTTAATTCACAAGTTTTTATTTTTGGGCACATTAATGTTTAAAGGAAGAAATATTGAGCTAAATAGAAATTTTTAATTCAAACATTGGCTGTTCAAGGTCATTTCGATTAGTGTCTTACAACTGTCTTATTTTGAATTAGTTTTAGAATGTATCATTTCTTATGTCTTTGATATTGTACAACAGTTTGTAAGGTTATATTTAATATTAGGCTTTGTAATATTTTAAGTTTTATTTTATGAATTTTTTATGTAATCTGCCTTGACCATGGGATACTGCAGCCTATAAATTAAATTAAATCAGTAAAAATCCAAAATTCTATGCCAAAACCCAACATATTCCCGTGATGAAAAAGCAGCTTCAAGTTCAGTCCTGATCTGGTTCCAAAGCTAAAAAAGTCAACAATGTGGCCCTTGATATTTGTTCCTTAAGAGGCCTTTCCGAAAGACATGCAACTTACTTAACAATTGGCTCAAACCTTTCATTGTTAGTTCAAGGCAAATTACATTCAGGTATTTTCCTGTCCCTAGGACAAAGTGATTTGCTCAAGTTTACAAGGAGCATAAGCAAGATTTGAACCTTAGCTTCTCACTGCCTGCTGCTATAACCACTAGTCTAGGTAATTCTTTGTTATCTATATAGTGCCCTCAATAGATTCTTCCTCTTGTGATCCACCACATTTCTTCAGTGTAAGCTAGCAATTCCTCTAGGTAGGGGGATCAATTCAGCTGGTTCGTTTAGAGCTCTAGTAAATATTTTTTTTATTAATATCGCCATTGGTGAAATATTAAGATTTTGCAGAAAATTTAGAAACCCCAGATTAATACGCCTAGCTTAATTTCCCAAATCCCCCATTTTTTTTTGTATGTATAGCCAAATTACCCTTGATTATTACAGAGCTGGTATATTATAAAGTATTAACCCACTGGACAAAAATAACAAATTTCCTTGACAATCATGCTAGGGATCCACTCCAAGCCCAACACCAGTAACAGTGATGTTCAAAGAAGAAACGCCCGAATCCCAGATCATGAATGTTGCAGATGTTGCAGAACTCCACCGCTAGGATTCTGACCAATACCAACAAAAGAGAGCACATTACGCCCATCCTCCGTAACCTTCATTGGCTACCCATCAAATTCAGAATTCTCTAAAGTCCTCACGATAATCCACAAAGCCATACATAATCTCATCCCCCTTGATCTAAACATCCCTCAGTCTCCACACATCTTCCAGACCTGTTAGAACGGCTTACAAAGGTTCTCTTTACGCCCCCTCAGCCAAGACTTCTTTAAGGAAACACGCCCTATCTACAGCTGGCCCCCCACAATGGAATGCTCTCCCCCCAGATCTCCGACAAGAACCATGCCCGTTGACCTTCAAAAAAAAAGCTCAAAACATGGCTATTCAGACAAGCATTTCCCTAATTGGACGAACATCTTCTCACTCATGATAGGACTAACTTGGCTATTCAAACAAGCTACTTTCCCTAGGATGAACTGTCTCTCTCCCTAATGGATGAAATTTCTCTCTCACATGACAGGACGGGACACTTGCATTAACTCTGATCAGGGCATAACATCTGCTGGCAGGTTATGCCTCTTTTACATCTTACATGTTCACAGAATAGTTTTCAATGACTGGTTAATTCCTCTACCCATTCCTTCCCCATTCCATCCTATCCTATCCCTCCTCCCTCGTTTTGTTTCGTTAAGTTCAATTCAATGTTTTTGTTCTATTTTGGATCATAAATTAGCAGCTTGTCTTTAAACTCCTGTATTTCTTCCTGGATCCCAGTTCTTTGTAAACCCTGTTCTTTGTAATGCTTTTTATGCAATATCCATTTCATTGTAAACCGATGCGATATGCAATATTGTCATGAACGTTGGTATATAAAAGTTCAAAATAAATAAATAAATACATGAACAGCTCTATAGAGTTTTGAAGAGACACTAAGGCTTCCAAAGGATAAGCCTTCACGTTCCCTTTTTATTCAACATGGTACAGAATAAAATGCAATGAGAATGTTTTACAAAGTTCAGTGGGCAGTTTGAAGCTTAGGGTGATAGTTGCTAATGATTTAATGCCATCTTGGATCTCCTCCACCCTTTTTCAGTTGAGAAATGATTTAGATTTATTTGCTCGTTGTGGCAAAGAGTTTTTCCAGGAACTTTACTGAATCCTAAACAGGGCAGAATCAATTCTAATGTAAATCTCTAAGCTGAATTCAAATGTTCTTTCTTTAATCTTGATATTAAAATATCCTGTAAATGTTAGCTCCATGTAACTGAAGATGTTAATGAAATGTGGATTTGAAGAGGCCACTAAAAAAAAACCTTTAGTACTACCATGATGGATCAGACCAGTGATCCATGGAGCTCATCATCCTGTCTCCAGTAGTAGCCAGTTTGTGTCGCTCGGACGTTCCCAGCAGATCCTAATGGGGAGCATGTGGTTTGCGCACTTCTTTGTATGTATATAGACGATTACATAGATATAAACATATATTTATATTAAAATAGTTCACAGCGCTGTCATTGTACAGAGAGGAAAAAGTTTTATGTAATAAAAAGAATCAAAAAGGTAACTTGTGCAAATGGTAAACTGAGTTCACCACTTTGTATTATTTGGTTGGCATTTTTTGTGTGTGATTTGAATACTATCTTTATGTTAATTGTATGGAGAAGGCAAGATTATGTAAATTGTGTTCAGACAAGGCCAAAAAGTAAAAAACCCTCCCTGGTGCAGCTTGGAACAATGTGTACTCTGGGCATCACAGCTGTTGCTATGGACACAAATAATCACATGATACAAAATGCTAGCAGAGCATGCTCAGTGAATAGATAAATAGGGCCCATTTTTCTTCCTTTGTTTGTGCAGGCTCTTTTAGACTTCCTGTTGTCAGCTGCAGCTGTGAGGAATGCTTAATTTGCATCATATCTGAAAGCATGGCACTGCAGACTGGCAGCGCTGTGTATTGTGACTGCTAAAACCTAGATTAATGCAGTACAAAACAATTTGCACTTTGTTTCTGTGGGAAAGTTCAGCCTCCCAGTAAGCAGACTTTCTTTTTTTTTTTAATGCAAGTACAGGGAATTGCTTCTGTTTAGAAAAATTAGCCAACTACAAATCACAACAGCAAGCTCCCATCTATCCAAATAGCCAAACAGAGCTTTTTATGGTCATTTAGAGATCATTTTCAAAGGGATTTCTGCAAATAATACTGTAGTTTATGCAAAATAATGGCCCATCTGATACCGATATGCAAGAAACTTATGCACATACTCTATGTCATATTCGAGTGTAAGACTGAGCAAAAGCATTCCTGGCAGGCGGAGTTGAGGATGGGTTTCAACTTGCATGCAGGGTTTGTAAAACTGACCATATGCACATAGAATTTCATGAAAATTGTATGCATACTAAATAGAGGGGTAACTTTTGCGGGGGGGGGGGGAGAGGGGGATTTGGTGGGATAATATTCAAAGCAGACTTGTCCTGGAAGTCTGCTTTGAAAGCTGGTGCAATTTATGAATGGATATAGAGCATAAGTTATTTGAAATGTTTGAAAATTACCTGTTTTGTACATTACCCTTTCTTGTCTTATAGCAGAGAATATTTCTAATATTTTTTTACCTATTGGATGCAGAAATGTTCCAAATGGAATTTAGAAACAGTTAACCGAATTGTGCAGTTTTGTGTCAGTTCATCATAATATGAATTAAAAACAAACAGATAACTAAAGGAGTGAGAGATGGAGAGAGACATTTTCTGCTGATCAGTAATTGAACTGTAGTTAGGTAGCCTGGCGCTTCCAATGTGGATAATTGTTCTAATGAGATCAGCATTCCTATAGATTCTGTTGGGACAGATTGGTTGAACGACTGACATGGGAAACTGGGAAATGGTTGGTACAAAGCTTGCCTTGCCTTTTGTTGCTTTGCTCTTAGAGAGCAAGCATATGCTCTCAATAAATGTGCATACTAAGAGCGTTGCTAGAAGTCAGCTAGGAGGGACAACTAGGAAATATTTGTGTGAAAAGTTTCTATGTCTGTTTTTTGTTCTATAGATGATTGTGGGGCAAAGATTCAGTTCTCCCAGCATTGCCTTATTGCATTAAATGTTCCCTTTCTTAATTAAACTTTTATTTATTTACTTATTTCCATCTTTTATATACCATGCACTCAAGCAAAAGCTGATTGGAACAGTGAACAGCAAATCAAATAAACATTGTAAAATACAATGGAAATATCATAAAATACATAAAAATAAAACATACAATTTATCTTAGACAGGAGTAATGAAGAATTATATCCAATAATTTTAACCCCCACTTTCATGGAACAACTAGGCTTTTATTCTTTTCCTAAATGTCAAATAATTCAACTCAGTCCCAATGGCCTGAGGAACCAAATTCCGCAGCTCAGGTCCCTTTATGGATAACATTCTCTTTCTACAACCAACTCTACGTATCTCACTAACTGTAGGTTTAAAACAAAGTCCATTAACTGCTATTAATCAAATTTACTTAGGGAATAGCCACTGCTATTAATTGCATCAGTAGAATGGGATCTTCTTAGTGTTTGGGTAATTGCCAGGTTCTTGTGGCCTAGTTTGGCCTCTGTTGGAAACAGGATGCTGGGCTTGATGGACCCTTGGTCTCACCCAGCATGGAAATTTCTTATGTTCTTATGTTCTTAAAGCTCCCTTGCCCTGAACGTATATTGGGCACATAGGGTTTTACCAGCTGTTTAAGGTATCCCAGCCCACTGTCTTGTTGAAGTTTAATAGGGATGTGAATCGTTTTAGGACGATTAAAATTATCGTCCGATAATTTTAATATCGTCTTAAACCGTTATGGAACACAATACAATAGAGATTCTAACGATTTATCGTTATAAATCGTTAGAATCGTGAGCCGGCACACTAAAACCCCCTAAAACCCACCCCCGACCCTTTAAATTAAATCCCCCACCCTCCCGAACCCCCCCCAAATGACTTAAATAACCTGCGGGTCCAGCGGCGGTCCGGAACGGCAGCGGTCCGGAACGGGCTCCTGCTACTGAATCTTGTTGTCTTCGGCCGGCGCCATTTTCCAAAATGGCGCCGAAAAATGGCGGCGGCCATAGACGAACACGATTGGACGGCAGGAGGTCCTTCCGGACCCCCGCTGGACTTTTGGCAAGTCTTGTGGGGGTCAGGAGGCCCCCCCCAAGCTGGCCAAAAGTTCCTGGCGCCTCGCTGAACGACCTCCTGCAGTCGATCTCCTGCCGGCGCCATTTTCCGTACGGAAACGATTCGCGGCGGGAAATCGCTCCCTGACCCCCGCTGGACCTCCAGGAACTTTTGGCCAGCTTGGGGGGGGCCTCCTGACCCCCACAAGACTTGCCAAAAGTCCAGCGGGGGTCCGGAAGGACCTCCTGCCGTCCAATCGTGTTTGTCTATGGCCGCCGCCATTTTTCGGCGCCATTTTGGAAAATGGCGCCGGCCGAAGACAACAAGATTCAGTAGCAGGAGCCCGTTCCGGACCGCTGCCGTTCCGGACCGCCGCTGGACCCGCAGGTTATTTAAGTCATTTGGGGGGGGGTTCGGGAGGGTGGGGGATTTAATTTAAAGGGTCGGGGGTGGGTTTTAGGGGGTTTTAATGTGCCGGTTTTGCGATTTTACGTTTTTTCGATTTTTTACGATTTTTCACGATTTTTCACGATATTTTACCCCCCCAAATGGCAACAATACGATTCCCTCCCCCTCCCAGCCGAAATCGATCGTTAAGACGATCGAGGACACGATTCACATCTCTAAAGTTTAAACATTAAAACTAAGATTTTAAAATGGATTCATTCTTTAATTGGTAGCGAAAGTAACCATTTTAAAAGGAGTTGCGCACTAGTTTGTCTAAAGAAAACATCAGCCTGGCTGCCATATTTTGTGCGATTTGAAGACGTTGAACCACTTTCTCAGGAATACCAAGTAAAACCCCATTACAGTAATCCCATATTGAGGAAATCAGCGCCGAAACCACAGTTTGCTAGGACTCAGACTCAACATACTCTCCGGATCTGACATAATTTTAAAAATGTGGAACTTACCTGAATCAAAATATGAGACTGAATAGACAAATCGTTATCATACACCACTCCCAAATTCCTAACTTTTGCTGATGAATTTATCATGTCACCATTGATCTGATGAACCCCCAGAGATGGAATATTTTCCTTCCCTGCAAAATCTACTCTGATATTAACCCTCCATTGACACTTTACATCTTTTCTGTGATTCCCCCCAATCTTTTCTGTCTGTCTTTATTGGATTACAAACTCCACTGAGCAAGAAATGTCTCTTATATAAATCTGTGCAGCTCCTACACAAAGAGGGAAGCCCAGCAAGGTTAAAATCAAGGGTACTATCAACAGAAGGAAAAGCTGCTTGTAATGAAGGGCTGGACAAGGGACATCCCTGCGACCGGCTGACTCACCCCCAGATGCCGCAAAGTTCCTCGGCGACAGGAACACTACCATGACGCCGCTCTTTCCCCCTCTTGTGCCAGCCTTAGGTGTGTGCATGCGTTACTGCTCCACAGTTAAAAGCCCCCACAGCGGAAAAACACTGATGATGCCGGATGATGTCATCAAGGCTGGGTACTTAAGGCTCAGCTGTGCTCCCCTCCAATGCCTCAGCAACAGGTCTGTCTGCCTTGCAGTGCATGTTGCTAGTTCCTATGCCTTGTCTTGCTGTTCCCATGCATTGTCTTGCTGAACAAGTTTCGGCTTACTTTTCCTGGTTTGTACCCTTGCTCTGCTCTCCTTGCCTTATTCTTCCTCCTGCCTTGTCCCAGTCCTCGGAGTCTTCTCTTTGCCTTGTCTTGTCCGTTCATCCCTGTATTTCCCCCTCAGTGCCTCATCTCTTTCTGTCTTGGCCTGATTCTTTGGTTCTGACCTCTGCCTTGAATTCTGACTTCTCTCATGGACTGCTGCTACCCTGACCCTTGGCCTGGACTTGGATATCATCTGCTTGCTGCCTGTCTTGATTCTTGGGCTGGATCCAGATTTTGTCTGCTCATTGCCTGCCCTGACCATTGCCCATACTAGGACTCTCTCTGACCACTCTCTAAGGGAGAATCTCCTAAGTCCTGTCAGCAACCCAGAACCCAAAGGCTCAATCCTCAGGGAACAGGGCTCGTACAAGTGAAGCTTCAGTTCCAGACCCTGTAAGGGCGTGTCTGCCAGCTGTCGGAATGGGCCTAGTAGGTTCACTTTCTAGGCTGCATCAACCATGCCATAGCCTAAAGGCTTGCATCCATGACACTGCTCTGGGAAAAAACAAATGACATTACAAGAAACTTACACTGCATATGCACTAATGGCATACTTAAGTGCATGAAACCAACCAGATATATGAATCAGTTTGCCCTTGTTGATACCTGAGACAGCAGGAATTGCTCTGGTTTTAGAATCACATTTGTATGTGAGAAAAATAAAAACCATGACTAAGCCCAGTATGTAATTAGATGATATGAGCTTTTGCCTCTAGATGGAAGCAGCAACTCCACTGTCAATGCAAATGTCATATTTGGAGGGAGGCAGGAAGGCAGCAGTGCATACTATGCCTGACAAGTGTTTAAAAAAGAAATTATTTTGCTGTAACATGAAGCAAATTAGGGGTGTGTAATTTTTTGCCCAACTTGATTAGTAGTGCATCTGCCCAGATATTCTACATTACAAAACTAGAAGTTTAGAGCTGTGTTATTTGTGCATTCTCAGTTCAACTTTATAGAAATGAATTACCATATTTTTTTTAATGCAAAGCCTACATAAAGGCTGCGAAATGGAATACAATGGACACTTCTTGGAGCTCCCTGATTTTAAGCAGTGATGAAATGCAATTTTACAAAACATGCTGGACTTCTTGAGAGATTTGTTTCTGCAAAAAAAAAAAAAAATAAGAAAAACATATTTCAAGAAATATTGTATGAAAAGTAGCAAAACTAATGCATTAAACAAAACAGAATCATGTCATGATCAGGATAGTCATCAACTTGCTGCTTTCAAATCAGATGTTCAAATACAGCACAGCTGTTTCTCAGCAAAGGGGACCCTAATTATAAGTGCCGCCTGGTCAATAAAGTTCATGGAAGATCCAAGAAGAGTTATTGTATTGCAGCCACATATCTGTAAAAACTAACTACAAAATTATACATCTTGTGTCATCTTATTATTATTCAGCATAATTTGTCTCTACAAAAATCATGCTCAAAAAAAATATTGGGGTAGATATTCAAAGCTAGCCATGTAAGTAACTTGGCCAGTTAGAACTTATCCTGCTAAGTCACAATGGGGCGGATTTTCAGAGCCCTGCTCGCCTAAATCCGCCCAAAACCGGGCGGATTTAGGCGAGCAGGGCCCTGCGCGCCGGGAAGCCTATTTTACATAGGCCTACCGGCGCGCGCAGAGCACCGGGACTCGCGTAAGTCCCGGGGTTCTCCGAGGGGGGCGTGTAGGGGGCGTGTCGGGGGAGGGTCCGGTCGTCGCGGTGTTTCGGGGGCGTGTCGGCAGCGTTTTGGGGGCGGGTATGGGGGCGTGGCTACGGCCTGGGGTGGTCCGGGGGCGTGGCCGCGCCCTCTGTACCCGCCCCCAGGTTGCGGCCCGGCGCGCAAGAGGCCTGCTGGTGCGCGGGGATTTACGCCTCCCTCCGGGAGGCGTAAATCCCCTGATAAAGGTAAGGGGGGGGGTTTAGACAGGGCCGGGCGGGTGGGTTAGGTAGGGGAAGGGAGGGGAAGGTGAGGGGAGGGCAAAGGAAAGTTCCCTCCGAGGCCGCTCCGATTTCGGAGCGGCCTTGGAGGGAACGGGGGTAGGCTGCGCGGCTCAGCGCGCGCCGGCTATACAAAATCTATAGCCTTGCGCGCGCCGATCCAGGTTTTTAGCAGATACGTGCGGCTCCGCGCGTATCTACTAAAATCCAGCGTACTTTTGTTTGCGCCTGGAGCGCAAACAAAAGTAGGCTATTCGCGCTCCTTTTAAAATCCGCCCCAATGTATATTCAGTGGCACATTGAAGCTGCTGAATATACGTATATATGTATTAGAGATGTGAATCGTGTGATCGATCGTCTTAACGATCAATTTTGGCTGGGGGGGGGAGGGAATCGGATCGTCGCGGTTTTGTTTTTTTTAAAATCGTGTAAATTGTAAATCGGGGGAGGGCGGGAAAACCGGCACACTAAAACATCCCTAAAACCCACCCCGACCCTTTAAAATAAATCTCCCACCCTCCCGAACCCCCCCCCCCCAAATGTCTTAAATTACCTGGGATCCAGTGGGGGGGTCCCGGTGTGATCTTCCACTCTCGGGCCACGGGTGCGTTAATAGAAATGGCGCCGGCGCTACCTTTGCCCTGTCATATGACAAGGTAAAGGTAGCGCCGGCGCCATTTTGGTTCCTGTCCCCCGACGTCACGAGCGCAGGAGATCGCTCCCGAACCCCCGCTGGACCCCCAGGGACTTTTGGCCAGCTTGGGGGGGGGCCTCCTGACCCCCACAAGACTTGCCAAAAGTCCAGCGGGGGTCCGGAAGTGACCTCCTGCACTCGAATCGTATTTGCTGTATTGCAAAATGGCACCGGCCATACGGCCATACGGCCAGCGCCATTTTGCAATACAGCAATATGGCCATTTAAGTTATATGGCTAACTCACTCTGCCTCAGATCTGCCCAGAACACGCCTAGTTTTGTGCGTGTAAACCTTTAACCATATAAGGGACTTATACGGCTGCGCAGCAGTCACTGAACGTAGGTACATATTCAGCAGCCACTACTTAGCCGCATAAGTCCAGCTTATCAAACTAAATAGCACTAGATGCACTTTGAATATCGGACTCATTATAATTTAAATATCCTTCCAAAATGTTTAGAGGCCAATATTCAGAAAACCAGCAAATGGACTGGTTATCCTGGTAAAGGCAGCCAGATAACTTGTTCTTATATTCAGCAGTATAAAAGTCCTGATGAATAAACCCTCCTAAAGGGATCTGGCTATCTTTAGCAGGATAACCTTCATATATAACCAGTTAGGTTTGAATATAACCAGTTAGGTTTGAAAGTTATCTGGCCACGGTTAAATAGCTGCAAAGTGGAATTAAATCAGACTTTTGGGGTCTTCAAGCCCAATCCTTCATCCAAGACAACAATTCTAGATAAAGGTGGGCTCTGCGTTCTATCCCCCTCCACCACAACCTCCAAACAGAAAATAGAGCAGCCGTCTCTAGTGCACCAATGCCACTCATCTTCTTCCGCTGTTTTGTATTGGGGGATATTTTTGTCGATATCACTCTCTCTCCTGCCACCCTCCCCACCCACATGCAACCCTCTCATCGATCCTCCCCATTCGTTGGAGCACTGATAGCAGTGCTACTATCCTATGCTTCCAGTGTTGCTGTCAAACAATACTGTGCTCTCAACTTAGGTTTTGGGAATCTGGGGGGGGGGGGGCGGATATGGAGGGGGGAGGATGGACTAGAGGGGAGAGCTACAGGAAAAAAATCACAATTTTGACTAAAAAAAAACCCCTGAAGAGCTCTATTCTTTTATTTGGGAGGATGTGTGTGTGGGGGGGAGGGGGGTGTAGAATCTGGTGCTAGGCCTGCACTTATCTTGAAATGCTTTCTGGGTGGGGGGCTGTAGGATTGGACCTGAAGGCCCTCCCAATTTTTTTTGTACCATTTTCAAGCCACTTAACCTGCTATATTTTGAATGTAGCCAATTAATTAACAAGGTATCCTGCCACATGTGGCCAGATAACTTTAGGACTGCACTGAGGCAATCCTAATGTTATCTTGCTGACTTAACCAGATCTTCTGCATATCGGGTAAGTTAGCCAGATAACTTTGCTCTGCCTCAGAATGCCCCATGAATGCCTCTTGTTTATCTGGCTTTTTGGGAGGATTGGCTTTTTCTGGTGGGGTGTAGAAGGTGGGAGAGGTATTCAGAAGACTATTTACACATTTACAGATAAAGCAAAGAGTTTTGAATCTAATCCTAGTTTCTATCGGAAGCCAGTGTTACCTCTGCAAAGAAGTGGCATTTTTGCAGAGGTAATTCTTAAAGTTTCAATGAAATATTATTTTACCATCTCATATGGGGACAATAGTCATTCTTTAGGAAAATTCAATATTCTTACATTTTTATACCAAGAATAATTTTCCAACAGTTCTCATTTAGAATGAAGAAAATTATTATCTTTAGCATTAGCAACATTTAACATTTGCAAAGTTGATACTTGAGAAACAAGAGGGTTTATCTGGGAAGTGTGTTGGTCAAACAAAGAATCATGTAAAGCAAACTTCTCAGTAGTTGAGAATTTACAAACATGATTAACACAACCTGTGAGAATTCCCTTGCATTATGTCAGTATTGCAGCAAGAGCTAAAGAAATGGATTTAGAATCCCAGCTTCCAATGTCCTTCAGCACAATAAGAGGCTCAACTGGATGCAGCATAGACACACTTCTGCCATGTTGCACTACAAATCTAAATGCTTTGCTTTTGACATCACTCTTCTCTGCAATAAGAGGACTTGATACTGCTGGCTGTTGTAAGTCAAAGGGTCACAAAGAGCTAGTCCTCTGTCCACATTATTATTCTTGCCAACTAGGTCCAACAATACTTCCAAGGAAGAGGAAGGCCCTAAGTAAAGGTGGCGGGATCTGGTCCTCAGGTCTGAGCAAACGTTTATCGCTTAGAGAGAGCACATCACAGAAACTCCTGGTGTCTCTCCTAGAGCTTCCTCAATAAAATGAACTGTAAGGAATAGACCCATGAGTCTAAAGATCCCACAACGCTGGCCAGAGTATCCACTAGGGGTGTGCATTCGTTTTGAACGCATATGTAAAACGCAACTTTTTTTTTTTTAACTTTTAAAAAGTGATGATGCGCAACGCATCACATTTTCAACTTATTCAACATAGCTACGTTGAATATGTTGAACCTAAATAAACACTTAAACCCCCACCCTCCTGACCCCACCAAGACTTACCAAAACTCCCTGGTGGTCCAGCGGGGAGTCAGGAAGCCATCGCTGTTTTCCTTTGCGAGGAGCACGTGACGTCGGCGTCACGTCGGAGTGACGCGGACGTCACGTGTTTCTCTGCGCCTCCGCTCCGGGACCCCCGTTGGACCCAACCGGAACTTTTGGCCAGCTTGGGGGGGGGGCCTCCTGACCAGCTTGGGGGGCCTCCTGACCCCCCCAAGCTGGCCAAAAGTTCCGGTTGGGTCCAACGGGGGTCCCGGAGCGGAGGCGCGGAGAAACACGTGACGTCCGCATCACTCCGACGTGACGCCGACGTCACGTGCTCCTCGCAAAGGAAAACAGCGATGGCTTCCTGACTCCCCGCTGGACCACCAGGGAGTTTTGGTAAGTCTTGGGGGGGATTAAGGAGGGTGAGGGGTTTAAATTTGTATTTAGGGAACCGGTGAACGTATGGACAGACCCTCAACTTATGGGATTCTCCATATGTCCATATTGAACGAAATCGACCCTCACCTTCAACTTATCAACTTATGAACACAAACTTTTTGTCTGCACATCCCTAGTATCCACATAGTGAATCTTGACCTTTTTCTTTTACAAACCATAATGAGGAAACAGGAAAAACTGAACCAAGGAAACTCAGAGCACATTCCAACACATCTGGCCATCTTAACACCATCAGATATAACCATCACCAGATCCCACTCTTATTTCATGCTTAGAAGAATTTCATCTTCTGTAATGTACCACTCCTCTGAGTTTTGCAGCCCAATTACATGTCTCTTCATTTTTAAGCACGACATTGTATCTGCCAGACTTTAGACCATTTTCTCAAGTCTTACTAGATCCTTCTTCATGTTTTCCACACATTCCTGAGTGTCTACCTTTTTGCAGATTTTGGTATCATCCACACAAAGACAAACCTTTCCCAATAGTCCTTCTGCAGTATCACATAGAAAAATCTTGAAAAGAACCGAGTCCAGGGCCAATCCCTGCAATAACTACCATCTCCTTGGAATGTAATCCATTTACCACTTCCCTTTCTCACCTCCCACTCAACCAGTTTCTAACCCAATCTATTACTTTAGAGTCCATACCAAGGGTGCTAAACTTATTTATAAGTCACTCATATGTCAAAAGTCTTGTTGAAGTCCAGGTAAACAACATCTAGCATTCTCTCTTAATCTAAATCTCTGGTCACCCAGTCAAAGAAATTGATCAGATTCATCTGACAAAATCTCTCACTGGTAAAACCATGCTGCCTCAGATCTTGCAATCCACTGGACTCTAAAAACTGCACTATCCTGTTTTAGCAGCGATTCCATTAAGTTACTTATCATCTTAACCAGCTTGTAGTTCCCACTTTCCTTCTTATTTCCACTTTTGTGAACAGGAATCACATCCACCTGTCTCCAGTCCTCTGGAATTTCTCCCATCTCTAAGGAAGCATTGAAAAGGTAAGCCAGTGAGGCTGTTAGCACTTATCTAAGCTCCCTTTATACCAGTGGTTCCCAACCCTGTCCTGGGGACCCCCCCGCCAGTCAGGTTTCAGGATATCCACAATGAATATGCATGAGAGAAAATTTGCATGTTATGGAGGCAGTGCATGCAAATTCTCTCTCATGCATATTCATTGTGGATATCCTGAAAACCTGACTGGCTGGGGGGTCCCCAGGACAGGGTGGGGAACCACTACTTTATACCCTTACATTTTTGCCATCCAGCCCAATCCCTTTATCTACATTTTAGCTAGCTCTTCACGAATATGGTCTACTGAATATTGTTTGAGGTTTACCTATCCTCCAATCCTATTTGTGTCCATTTTCTGTGGCCTACTCTTAGACCTTCCTCACTGAACACCAAACAGAAATATTTGTTAATCAATTCTGCTTTTTCATCATCAGCCTCTACATATTCCTCCCCTTCATCTTTGTGTCTCACAATACCACTTTTGCAATTCCTTCTATCACTAACATACCACCCCCCCCAAAAAAAAAAAAACCACAACCAAACAACATGTCCTTCTATTTTACCTTATTAGGTATTTTTTCTTCCATTTGTAGCTTCACTCCCCTGCCTACTTTCCTAGTTTCTCCAGATATTGAGCCCTGTCTTTCTCTTTCTGTGATCTCTGGTAGTTTATGAAAGATAACCTTTTTTCCCCTTTTCTTTTCTGTTATTTCTTTAGAAAACCAAAGCAGCAGCTTTTATTTTCCTAATGTTAGTTGCCCTTGCAATATCTCCATTTAATTTTGCCCACTATTCTATGTCTCCTAGATTTTCTAATCTGGCTAATGACCTCTTGAGGTACTCCCCATTTTAACAAAGTTAGTTTTCCTGAAGTCTTGGACCCTTGTCTTTCAATGGACCTTCACTGCCTGTGTTTCAATACTGAACCACACCATGTAGCAATCATTGGATCTAGCAATCATTGGATCAATTATGATATCGGAAATATTTTCTCCTTTGGTTGCACCAGGTTTACTACTGTCCCCTCCCATGTGGGTTCTGTTACCAATTGATGGATAAATTCTTCTTGCAGAAAATCCAGAATCTTCCTGTTTCTAGATTACACTGAGGTGGGATGTCCCAATGAACTTCCTGCAGAATGAGTCATCTAGCAATAGCACTTCTCTTTAATAGAAATTGTGTGCATATCCTTCATTAAATCTTTATCCATTTCTTTTGCCTGCAATGTATATTACACCAATATAAATAGATACTCTATACCCTCTTTCCAGAAAAGACCCTGTACACATGCTTCAAAGACACCTGAAACACATCCCACAAAAAGGTGGGGAAGAAAACACAAGGAGAGGATTCCAAAAATAAAAAACCCTAGAATTCTGAAAACAGGGCAAAAATAGTAGGAGAGGCTGCAAGTGTTTTATGTGCAAAAATGGCCTTTTACAAAAACGTGCACCCATTATGCGGATATACTTACTCAGAATACTCACATGTTATGATTGTATGTAAGTTTATCCAGACTGAGCTGAGACATTACTGGGGGCAGAGCTAGGAAGGGGTTTGGACTTATGTGCATACTTTTGGATTTTAAAATGTTTGTGTATAAATTTTCACAAAAATGTGTGCAGACAATTTAACAAGTGTAACTTGGATGGATAGATTTGGCAGAATAATTTTCAAAACATATTCACATACATAGGTCTGCTTTGAAAACTGACATTTATGCATGTATTAGCAGTAAAAGCCTGTCCAAGGATGTGTAAATACTGTAAAGTAAAGGAAGTGCCTAATTGAGATATGTGGTAGTAGAGAGTGTGTGTGCTGAGCTCAGGTCTACTGTGTAATAGTTGAGAGTGGATGCGACAATTCAGAGAGAGAGAGAAAGAGAGGTCCGAGCTGGAGAGTACAGGGAGGGAGGGGATGGAACTCAATTTGCATATCAGCGATGCAGGCATGGGGCAATTTTCCTCTTTATTATAGTTAGATTTGCTGATTTTTTTTATTCATGAAATTACAAAATTACCCTCACCATGTTCAGCTCTGTAGAATTTCTCTACAGTAGCAGTTTGTCTTAATTTTAAGCCTATCTTAATGTTCTGAGATGGAAAGAGCAAACATTGCAGTCTAGTGAAATTGGTTATGATGTGACATGCCCTTAAATCTGTTATTATCTTGTTGCTTCATATATTATCTTCTCTTTCAGCACTAGGCCCAACAATAATATAGTGCATATGAAGTGCCTTTTTTTAAGGTGTTTTACAGGCATAAATAATAACTACTATCAGGTTAGACATGATTGTCATTATTGACCAATTTTTTCAAAGCTTAGGACGTACACAAAAAGATGGCACTATACCAGGACTTCCTGAATCTGTTCTGGTGACCCCCACAGCTTTCAGGATAACCACAATGAATATGAACAAGATAACCTTGTACATACCAAGTCTCCAAAGAATGTAAATATTGTGCTGTTCAATTTCTCCCCTTCCATCCCAAGTTTATTTTCCTTGTTTTTTGTAACTTTCCCTCTCCCTTTTTCTGATTCACTGTATTTAAAGTTCAAGGTTCTTATTGAAAATATTGTTTTTTACGTTACGTTATGCTTTACACTCCTTGTTATTTGTAAACCGGGTTGATGTGATGCCTATCATGAAACTCGGTATAACAAAAACAATAAATAAATAAATAAATAAATAAATCTCATACATATTCATTGAGGATATCCTGAAAACCTGACTGGCTGTGGAGTTACCAGGATAGATATGGGCAGCCCTGAATTACCTACATTAATTACTTGTTGCATATAAGTGGATTTTTAGCCACCACCCAAGTTCATAATGGGGTACATTTTCAATAGCAGCTATCTACCTAACTTTCCGGGTCATTTATCAAAATGCGTTAGGGCGTTATTGCGCGTTAGGACCCTAATACCCATAATAACGCTGTAATGCATGTGATAAATATCGCATCATGCAATGCATATGCCAATTTAAAATTTGTAGTCGAGTGGGGAGGAGTAAATGGAAATGAGGGCTGGTTAACGCTGCATGTGACAAAGTAACACACACTATCACGGGATTTAACACCGGAAATAACGACACCTTTTTTCTTAGTGTTATGCCTGTGACAGCTGTGCATTACAGCTGAAATGGGATTTATCAAAAATCCTGTATCGGGAGGGGGGAGAGAGAGAGAGAGAGAGTCACTTATAAATGAACTTTTTATACCATTGTAAGAGGGGGCATTATGAACTCAGGGTGAGGTTTGTGGGGTGGGGTGGGTTATGGGGGGCAATTTTACATGCACAGTCATATGTACATCAGTGATTTGAAGAAATGAAAGTTGAAAGAAAAGTAGAATCTTACACTACTCTCTACCTAGCTTGATGCTCTCTCTACCTAGCTGCAATTAAGGTAGGTAGAGAGTAAAGTGTAAAAATCTGCTCTTCTTTTACCTTTCATTCCTTGAAATCACATTAAAATTTCACTGATGGTGACTGTGCCGTTCATATGAATGACTGTGCAAGTAAAACTACCCCCAAACTCCAACTTACACCCCAAACATCACCCTGAGTTACTATTGCCCCCTCTTACACTGGAATAAATAATAGTGAACTAATTGGTGAGGGTCTTTCTCTCTCCCCCCAAAACTATAATAAAAGCTGTCCAGTCAGTAATGCAGCATACGATGTGAAAATAATGTGGGTGTGGTAAATTTAATGCACATTGCAGTAAAATATCTATGCGATGCGGTGCCAGGAAAATTAGACTAACACACCCCTTTTTTTTTATCGTGGGTGCTATTTTTGCGATATTTATAGCAAAATGATGAATCTAGGCCTTTGAGAGCTGGACAATTAGACCTAACCTCATGATATTGTAACCCCACGAGCAGCTAAATGCAGCCACCTTTTTCACTAAGAGGCTATTTTTAGCCATTTCAAATGTGGATATTTCTGGGGGCATGATTTAGAAAAGCCAGTAAACCCAAATTTTTGGCTCTAGCTGGCTAAATTTAGCCAGTTATGTCTGTGATTACAGTAGGCTTAAATCTAGCAGACCATGCTACAACTAGCTAGAGTTAGGAAAGTTTTTAGCTGCAACTTAACCAGCAAGGTTGCAGCTGAAATCTCACCTGTACTTAACCAACTGCAAAAAGCCTGCTAAGTCGCTGCTGGGCAAATTGTTGAAAAACGATTACAATATGCCATACATTTGACCTTCATTTACAGACCTCACCTCTGCTTAGGGCTTGTGCTTCCTATTAGGTGAACTAGGTGGTCGCCTTGGACGCCGACCATTAGGGGGCGCTGAAAAGCAGCCATGTGGGGCCACGAGCAGAGCCTATCTCACTCATGGCAAAGAGGAGTAGAGATTCGGTGGGCTACGAGCAGTGCCCATCCTGTTTGCAGCCCAGAAAAGCACACACTTGGCGGGATCGCAAAAGGTAGGAGTTGGGGCCGAGATTGGTGGGGGGGACGGGGGACATGAGTGGCTGATGCAAGGCATAAGGTTCGCTTAGGGCGCCTAATAACCTTGCACCGGCCCTGCCTCTGCTGTTACCTCCCTTCTTCTCACCTCCCTTTGGCACATTCCTTCTCTCGGCTGTTCTCTTTGTCCTCCCTTCTCTTTTCTCCTTCCCTAAATTCCTTCTCCCTGCCAGTCACCCTCCCCCTCTTTTCCCTGTCCTCTTCCCTATGCCTCCTTCCCTTCTTTATCCCTTTCTTTACTTCTCCCATTCCCCCTGCTGCAGAACATAAAATGTTGTCTGTGAATGGAAATTGTATTGAAATCATTTAGAAAGGACAGTGCCATTTTCTTTTGTTGACAAGGTCACAAAGAGCATGCATGTCATACTGGATGAGGAAGCTGCACTCGACATGCCGTTTCCAGACTGTGCAAAAATACAGGATCAGGAGAGCAGTAGATGGCTTTAAATATTTCATCATTTGTGAATAGCTTGAGGAGTGCATTTTAAAAGAGAGGAAAAAGGTATGTAGGTACCAGCAAGGCATCCTGCTCACAGTGTAGCATTATGATGCCCATCATTCTGTAGTTGTGCTTTTGCTTTATAGTGGTAATTAAATCATTTCAACATTGTACAAAAAAAACCAGAAAGCAGAAATGTCCCTGTTATAAAAAGCAGAACTTAGTCATCTCACCTGTCACATGTTTGGTTTTACCGGAATGATGCCCTGTGGCTGTAACCTTTTAAAGAATATCCTATTTTATCACCTTAATGTCATCCTGATGTTTGTTACTTTCTAACTGTGGGCAGGCCAAAGATGCCAACATATATATATATATCTTCGGAACAGTCTCTCTTTATAAAATGAATACATCTATATGGCGCATCCCAAGCCGCTCTGTATTTTATTTCACATAATTCACTGTAAATGTAATTGTTTAATGAAGCGTAAGGCCTGATTTGTTCTATTAGGAAGGTTGCAGCATCAGAGCTGCTTTATTTGGAGCAATTAAAAACTTGAGTGTATGTGTTTTGGTTTTTTTTATTTTGTTAAACATCTAAGAAAGCTTTATAGCTGACCGAACATTAAAAATTCATTCTGATGGGGGCGCTAAGAGCTTGCTGCTGGAAAGACATGTTAGAGATCTACTCTCTGAGGAACGAGACAAAAATCAGTAAACTCTACAAGTAAAATTGCTCTCTTTTTCAAATACTCTTCCCAAGAGGTAATTGTCATGGCCAGTGGTAAGTCATGCAAAATAGAAGCAGCTCTCACGGTGCCACAGGGAGTCCAAAGATCCAAACAGGACCCTCCATTACCACAGAAAATGATTGTTGTTGGCATGCAAACTGAAATAGTATGATCATGAAGAAGCTGCAATCCCGAAAAGTACGAATAAGCGTGAATTGTGTGCAACTAAAGAAATTAAAGTGGAAATGGTCTCTCTTACAGAAAAGTTATCTTTTTTTTCACAAGCAAATTGGATGTTCAGGTGTGGATGAGCAGATTAGATAAGTCGTATGGTCTTTTTCCGCTGTCACGTTTCTCTGTTTCTAAAGCTTCCATACTTCAATATCAGAAGAAATGTTGACACTGCTACAGGGCAAAATCTAAATAATTGCTGAAGTGAAAAAGAGCTTCAATGATGCATAGGAGTTGAAGAAACAGTTTGAGAATTTTTGGGACTCCAGAGGTGATCATCCAGTGAAATTTATGAAGACATTTCTGCCAAAACGATTAGAAATGCAGTTTATCAAGGACTTTGAGATTAAAAGGGAACATAGTGTACCTTCCCATAACACCATTTATCCCTGTTTTTCTTTCTGTCCTCCCCTCCTTCCTTGTATGATTTGTTTTTCCTTTTCTTCTTTCTTTCCTTCCCCTTGTTGTCCTTTTACTCCCTCTCTTTTTTTCCCCTCGTCCTCCCTCACTTTTTTCCTGGTTATCCATTATATATTTAATTATTTACTTTGAATAATTGTAATCTATTCTTTTTATATATTGCTAATACCTATTTTGATAATTTTTATTTTCTTGGGGGCGATTTTAGTTTTTGATGGTTTAAAGATATACTTTTGAGTAATTTCTTTAATTTGCTAATTCATGTATCACCATCATTACTCTCCCTTTGTTTGGTGGTGGCACATCTTCTGATGTTACGTATCAAGTTGGCTTTTTTTTTTTTTTACTTTTTATTTAGACAAGCCTGCACAATAACACAATTTCCCACAAACATGTTACATTCTACAATCCCCCAAATGTATCCATGTATAAAACATAAATTGCAGCCCAATCCTGAAACACATAGGCCCTATCAACCATGCCTCAGGACAAGAATCTACTTCGCTTACAGCTAAGGGTCACTGTCTGCCCTGCCTTGAATGTGATAAATTACTTACAGGCTGATACAGTAAAGTGCGCTCCGGTGGAACGCACTGTTAGCCCGCGTTTGGTCGTGTGTTTTCGACGCGCTATTTTTACCCCCTCAAAACTAATAGCGCCTGCAACATGCAAATGCATGTTGATGGGCCTATTAGTCGTTCCTGCGCGATCCAGAAAGTAAAATGTGCAGCCAAGCCGCACATTTTAATTTCGGCCAGCACCAGGGAAGTGTACAGAAAAGCAGAAAAAACTGTTTATCTGTACACCCTCTGACTTAATATCATAGCAATATTAAGTCAGAGGCCCCAAAAGTAAAAAAAAATGTAAATCTGCCCGTGGCCCGCGGGTTGGAAGAAGAACACTCAATTTTGCCAGCGTCCGTTTTCCGAACCCGAGGCTGTCAGCGGGCTCGAGAACCGATGCCGGAAAAATTGAGCATCAGCTGTCAAACCCGCTGACAGCTGCAGCTTCTATCAAAAAGTAGGCTCTAGGGATGTGCTAGTGTATTGGCCTGTTAATTTGTGTCTATGGCCATTGATTCTTGCAGAAGCACACATAGGGCCTCATTTTCCAAAGCTATCGCAGGCCTGTGCTACTGAAATCGGGGTGGAGTCGGCCCCGGAAGAGAAGGAGTCGGGGGCGTCACCGGGGCCGACTCCGCGAGGACGGCGCGCAGAGCGGAAAGGTAAGGCCCTTTTCGCTTGCTATTTTGCGCCCAATAACTACACCTTCTATGGTGTAGTTATTGGGCGCAATGCCTGCAGCGATCGCACCGCGGTGGTGCGATCGCTGCCAGCTAGTGCAGGACCGCCCCCCCGCCCCAGAGTAGCTCAATTTTCTAAAGTATCGCAGGCCTGCGATACTTTAGAAAATGAGGCCCATAGCTAAAGTGTCAGTATGTGTGTGTGGGGGGGAGTGCTCTGTCCTATGGCCAATGGCTCACTGGCCTCAGTGTCTGCCCTACTAATATTATCTCAGTGTGGGTGATGGGGGTCATTATTTCATCCTCTTCATTTCACAGACAAAAAGACCAGTGCTACTAGTATGAACTTATTGCCACTCTGAAGACTGTTTCTTCACGCTGTTACTGTCTGCTCTGCCTTACTTTTAGTGATGATATTTTGCTTTTTTTTTTTTTTTTTTTTTGAGAAATCAATCACTTAAATTAAGTCTGGCCATTTACTGAAGCACTGCCCTCTTGGCACACACACAGCTAAAGTGCCACTGTGTATGTGGATGCTCTGTCTTGTGGACCCTGGCCTCAGTGCCTGCCCTAGTAGTTATTAATCTCAATACTGATAATAGGGTCATTATTATTTCACTCACTTCAGGCTACTCATCATTTCACAGGCAGAAATGCTTTGATGTACAGTATAAGGGAAATAAATATGGACTTGATGGCTGGGTAAAAGTAATGAACCTCATGAGACACGTGGACAGTCCCCCAGGAAGTAGCATAGGTTATGGTTCATCAGGCTACCAGTGACATGCCCTTCCCATACAGACCTACACACACACACACACACACACACAGCTCACACCCAATTCAGAACCCACAACCTCACCCAGGCGTGGCTCAAGGCAATCTGCTGCCTGAGGCAAGGAATGAAATGGTGCCCCTTCCCCCATGGTGCAGTGCAGGTGAAATCATCAGGAGGGCCAGAGCAGGGGGGGGTTCCCCCTTGGAGTTGGCTCTTTTGGTGATTTGTAGTACTGGGAGGCAGGAATCAGGTGTCCCAAAGAAGTGATAGATATTATTATCATTGACACTCATTCTAGGAAGCTGGCAACCCTGGCACCCTCCTGTGAATCCTATTATATTTATATTTTGTATTTCAGCCATTACATTCAGATACTGGAGATATGTCCCTGTCCCCAGAGGGCTCACAGTCTAACAGGCCGATACAGTATGGTGCGCTCAGCCGAGCATACCGTTTACCATGCAATGGGCCATGCATTTTCGATGCGCGTCTATTACCCCTTATACTGTAAGGGGATTAGCACGTCGAAAAAGAGCGGCCAACCCCCGAAAAAACTAATAGCACTCATCGCATGCAATTGCATGTTGATGAGGCTATCTGTTAGTCCCTGGATACTGAAAGTAAAATGTGCAGCCAAGCTGCACATTTTACGCTCAGAAATTGCCTGCCCAAGGACAGGCGTTAATTTCTGAGCAACCCGGAAAAGTGTACAGAAAAGCAGAAAATACTGCTTTTCTGTACACCCTCCGACATAATATCCTAGCGATATTAAGTTGAAGGAACCAAAAATTTAAAAAAATCTGCCTGCCAGTCAGCAGGTTAGAAAAACGGACGCTCAATTTTACTGGTGTCTGTTTTCCTAACCTGTGGCTGTCAGCAAGTTCGGAAACCTACGCCGGTAAAATTGAGCATCAGTTGTCAGAACCTGCTGATGGCCATCTCTACACTAATAAGGAGGCGCTAGGGATGCGCTATTGTCCCCTCATTTAATTACTGATGAGGAGAGGTGGCTGGGTGCATGGTGGGAGAGTGGGTGCTCCATTTTGAGCACCCACTCTCCTGTGATTCTTACTGTATCGGCCTGCTTGTTGTACAAGAGGCAATGAAGCAGTGGGATTTAAACTCTGGCTTTTCTGGTTTGCAGGCCACTGCTCTAACTACTAATCTATTCCTCCCACCCTTCTGCAGCATCTGCCCCTGGGGATGTGGAATACTGGTGAATGGAGGGAGTCTCTGTGTGTGGCACACTCTCTTAGGACTGGTGTGAGGGTATTATTATACATCCTAGGGAAACCTTATGGTCTTTTGTTTCCCCTTCCCTTCCTTCCCCACACAATTCAAAATTTTACATTCTTTTCCATTTTAAAATGTATTAACCATTTTTCCAACCTAAAAAGGAAGATTTCATATGGAAAATGGACATTCAAGGTACAATCTTCTGAAGTAAAATTATCACTTACAACAGCATATATATGACTTCCGGCGATGACGAGCAGGAAGCCGGAAGTGCACAGATAGAGTTCCGCGGCCGCTCCTGACTATAGACAAAAAAAGCCTCGTTTCCGCAGCAATTTTTCACCTCCTTACCTCCTGCCAGGACGGTGAATCGCTGTTAATCCTGATGCTGGGTTCTTTTTTGGGAGGTGAGCCAAGAACACCGCGCTGATGGCGCCGGGGTCGGCAGTGCTGGCCAGCAGCGCTTCTCATAAAATGGCGGCGGTGTAGAGATTTTGCCGTGAGTGACTGGGTTCCTGCCCCGCTGGAATTTTATAATTTCTTCACCTCCGGATGGGGTTGCGAGTCGCTGCTGATTGTGTCGCTGTGTCCATCTCATGAGGGAGAGCCATGATCACCGGGTTTATAGTGCTGCAATCCACAGAGCTGGCCGGCAGCGTTTCAAAAAATGGCGGCGGTGTAGCGACTTCACCGCGAGTAACCGCCCCTTCACAGTCGCACTTGAGCTCTCAACTATAGTTCACCCCCTTAGCTGCTGCCCCAAGGCATGGGGAGAAGGGTATGCGGAATCGAGGGACTCGCTGCACACCGGATCGTGGTGGCCGATGACCACATGTGGTCAAAATGGCGGAGGCTCCTGCGGGTGAAAAGGTACTCACCTCATTTACAGAAGATGCCCTACAACAACTTTCTCAAAGGGTTACAGAGGCCCTGGATGCTCGCCTGGATGGACGCCTCATAAAATTACAAACCTGTAAGGAGGATATTAAGACGGCCCTGGAAGGGCACTCCAGGCGGTTGGATGTGGTAGAGACTACCCTCTCTGATCATAGTGACCGCTTGGTGGTAGCAGAGCAACAAGTAGCAGACCTGTGAACCCAGCAGCATGACCTTTTCACTAAATTGGAGGAACAGGAAGATTGTGGGAGACGCAACAATGTAAAGATCATAGGGTTGCCAGAATCAGTAAAAGAGGGTGAACTACGGGACATTGTGGAAAAATGGCTACAAGGCCAGGTGGGCTTAACCTTAGAATCTGAATGTCTACAATGTGAGAGAGTTCACCGGCTGGGCCCCCTACGTGAGGGAAGTGGCAGACCGTGGCCGGTAATGGCGAATATTCTGAACTGGGACCACAAAACCCAATTGCTGCGGGCCTATCGACAAAAAGCCACTTTGGAATATCAGGGCTCCAGAATTCTGCTGTTCAATGATTTTTCGGCCAGTACTGTGGCCCTGCAAAAGGTTCTATCACCGGCTTGCACGGAAGTCCATAAGCGTGGCATCAGGTTTGCACTACTGTACCCGGTGAAGCTACGTATCCAGTATGATAACAAGGTTTTATTCCTCAACTCTAAAGCAGAGGCAGATCGCTTAATCTCGATGCTGCCGAATCGCGGAGAGGCGTGTGGCTGATGGGTACACCTTTATGAAACGCGGCAAATGGACTAACCCTAGGCACAATTTATGGGGCCACATATGCCTTCCTGTTGGACCCCAACTGCTCGGACCTCTTTTGGAACTTTTAATCTGAGACTGTGGTCCTGCAGGAGTGTTCCTATCTCTCCAAGACAACTGTAGAATACCCTGCCCCTGTTGAGCGAACTTTTTAGGGACCTAGAGTGTGGACATCTGTTTAATACATTGCATCTGATGTCTGTTGGTTATCTAGCTGTCAACCCTTTTGGGGATTGTTGAAGAGTTAATGGTTTCCCTGGTTGGGGTTATAATGGTTAAATCTGGTTGAAATGTTGTGTGCAGTAATTCATGAGGGAGAAGTGGGGCTGGAGGGGGATGCCCCTGGGCCCAGATGTTCTTAGATGGGCGGGGGTGGACTTTAACCCTCCTGGAGTGGTGGTGGGAAGTGCTGATAGGGAGGGATGGATGCTTGGAATGAGTGTTAGTATGTGTGGCATGTGTGTGTTTTTGGGATGGGGGGACGGGGTGTATGAATGGGGAACCTCTATGGTATTTGGTTTGGCATACTAGTTGGGATGCTTCCAGGTTTCGGTACTGGACTCTTCGAGGCCCAGGCTGGGGGGCCTTAAAATTTGGAAAGATATGTTTTACTGTCATATGTTCTCTAATAGTTGTAAGTAATGGTGCCAGTTGTTTGCGTCTTTGAATGTGGATGACCTACACTCGCCAATCAAATGAAAAAAGATATTTACTATGCTTAAATGCATGCATACACAGGTGAAGTTTTTGCAAGAAATGCATTTGGCCGACACTGAACATGCTAAATTACACCGTGAATGGGTGGGGCAGTGTTATTATTCGTCTTTCAATTCTCGGAAGCGGGGAGTGGCCATCCTCATTCATAAAAGCTTACCATTTCAATCTACGCACACTTTGTATGAACCTGAGGGGTGCTATGTCACAGTGGTAGGCCAATTATATCAACAGAAGCTGGCTCTTTGTAATATTTATGCCCCAAATGTGTACTCGCCTGTCTTTTTTAGCTCCTTGGTACAGCACTTGGCTGCTTTTTCAGACTGTCGCCTGGTTGTGGGGGGAGACTCTAATATGGTGGCAAATAAGACCCTTGACAACCGACCCGCTAAGCAGGCTTCAAAAAAAGACCAGATGATGGGAGTCAATTTGTTATGCCAAGAATTGCAGCTTTTGGATGTTTGGCGGGTCTTGCACCCGAAGGATACTGAGTATACTTTCTTTTCCAATCCCCATCAGACTTACTCCAGGCTCGATTATTTGCTGGTGTCAGACTTATGTTTCCCCACCGTGACTGATGCCTCTATTGGAGTGATTTCCATCTCTGATCATGCCCCGGTGACAGTAACGCTGCAATGTGGCAACCAAAGTCGACCCCCATTCTCTTGGTGCCTACGTCCAGACTTGGTGCCTACGTCCAGACTTGGCGCCTACGTTCACAGACTATTTAGATAAGGAATTTCACAAATACTTACAGGGGTGCTGGAAGGAATATTTAACATTTAACGTAACTCTGGAGGTTTCACCTGTGACAGTGTGAGAGGCGGGGAAAGTGGTCATGAGGGGCGCTATTATTGCTTACATAGCTAAATGCAACAAAAAGTATAATGCAGAAATATTGCGTCTGATAAATGTTTTAAAAAGAGCGCAACAACAGCACATAGCAGGGGTGATGGTAGATGCGAAGGCCCATATGGATAGAACATGGGAAGTGCTAAACACCCTATTTCATCAGCAGGCATCTAAATCGCTGCGCTATTATCATTTTCAACTCTATAAACAGGGGGACAGAGCTAGACGCCTACTATCCCATCTTATTCACCCCTGGGGTGCCCGTGCGGCTATAGTTGGTATCCAAGATGGTTGAGGGGTGCATCAAATGGCGCCCAAAGCTATTGTAACTCACTTTCTTGAGTATTACACATCCCTATATGGCCCTAAACCCATGAACGTGGAGGTTGCATATACTCTCTTTCGTGATCTTTCATGGCCTCAGTTATCACGAGAACAAGGGAGGCATTAAACGGCCCCCTAACTGAGAGTGAAATTTACACTGTAATTCAAACACTTAAATTAGGTAAAGCAGCGGGTCCAGATGGACTAGGGTCAGAGTTTTATAAAATTCTGAAATTTACCCTCTTGTCCCCTTTATAAAAATATTGTTCTGGTATGCTGCTTGATAATCACATTACTGCGGCAGACAATCAGTCCACTATCGTGGTCCTTCCTAAACCAGGTAAAGACTCCCTAGAAGTGGGCTCTTACTGCCCTATTTCTCTGCTTAATGTAGATGTCAAGATCCTAGCTGCAGTTTTGGCGTCCCGATTAAATAAGGTTCTACCCGATGTTATTCATGGAGACCAGACAGGTTTTGTTAAGGGGAGACAGGGGGTACAAAATGTTTGTCGCCTCTTAGCTACATTGAGTTATCAGCCAAGGGCGGAGGCATTAGTCCTCAGCCTAGAACCTGAAAAGGCTTTTGACTCTCTCTCTTGGGAATACCTGTTTTGGGCATTACAAAGATACAACATCACTGGAGATTTTCACAAATGGCTCCTGACTTTATATAGTAATCCTAGTGCTAATATTTTACTCAATGGATCACCCATACCTTCTTTCCCATTACATTGCGGGGTCAGGCAGGAATGCCCTCTATCCCCACTTTTGTTTGTTCTTGCCCTAGGATCTTTAGCTAATGTATTAAGGAGGGCCTCAGAGTTTACTGGGATTAGTGTGGATGGATACCCAATGAAAACTGCTATGTTTGCAGATGATATTTTACTATTTGTGGGAAAACCCCGTACGAGTGTTCCAGTTATCATTGATCTATTTGAGCAATTTCGCCTAGTGGCTGGGTTAAAGATAAATTTCACTAAATCTGAAGCCTTGGCTCTGAATGATCACCTGTCTGATACTTGGGTCGGCCAATTTCCATTCCAATGGGCCCCAGACAAGTTGAGGTATTTAGGAGTTTGGGTCCTTAGGTGGTTGGAACTGTTATATGATTTGAATATTTCCCTGTGTATTGCTCACTTGGAGGCACAGTTGAAAATGTGGCATTCTCTTCCTTCATCGCTGTTTGGAAGATGTGCTTTGATAAAAATGGTACTTGTTCCCAAGAATCTATACCTCCTTCATATAAGAACATAAGAAATTGCCATGCTGGGTCAGACCAAGGGTCCATCAAGCCCAGTATCCTGTTTCCAACAGAGGCCAAAACCAGGCCACAAGAACCTGGCAATTACCTAAACACTAAGAAGAACCCATGCTACTGATGCAATTAATAGCAGTGGCTATTCACTAATCATATATTTATATGCTTCCATGTTGGCTGAAGGTTGGGGATCTTAAAAGACTTAGGACTACCATTCACCAATTTCTTTGGAAGGGGGGACGGGCCCGCATGGCTTATACTACTTTGGAGGGACCCCGGGAACAAGGTGGACTAAATTTGTCAGATTTTAGGTTGTACAATATGGCTTGCTGTTGCCATATTGTACAACCTGCGCCATTTTTAATATGGCGCCGACCATCCAGTGCTCCCTCCATGTGACATGGGCCGGCCAATGGCACAGATACCCTGTCACATGGTAAGGGCAAAGGCCATCGGAATTACAGTGGCAGCTGACGGCCTGAGAGCGGGAGATCGCTCCCGGGACCCCCACTGGACCACCAGGTACCTGTAAAATGTTTTTGGAGGGGTTGAGAGGGTGGGGGAAGCAAAGGGATTAGTTTTAAAGGGTCGGGGTGGTTTTTTGTTTATCAGCTTGGGCGCCATTTTGCTGTATGGCAAAACGATTCGAGTTTAGGAGGTCGTTCCCGGACCCCCGCTGGACTTTTGGCAAGTCTTGTGGGGGTCAGGAGGCCCCCCCAAGCTGGCCAAAAGTCCCTGGGGGTCCAGCGGGGGTCCGGGAGTGATCTCCTGGACGCGTGACGTCGGGAGCTAGGAATCAAAATGGCGCCGGCGCTACCTTTGCCCTGTCACATGATAAGGGCAAAGGGCCACCGGCGCCATTTCTCTTCACAGCAGCTGTGGGCAGAGAGCGGGACATCGCGCCGGGATCATCGCGCCGGGACCCCAGGTCATTTAAAACATTTTGGGGGGGGGTTCGGGAGGATGGGGGTTTGTTTTAAAGGTTCGGGGTGGGTGTTAGGGTTTTTTTGCTGTGCCGGTTTTCCCACCCCCTATTTAACGATACAATACAAATGCCCCTGACGATAAATCGTGGGCATTTGTATTGTATCGTGCACTCTAACGATTTTGGACGATTTTAAAATTATCTGACGATAATTTTAATCGTTCAAAAACGATTCACATCCCTACTACACACACATCCATACTTCCAAGAAAATCCACATCTCACAAGCCCCTTTACACACACAATCCTACATTACCTCCCCACAGAACCCCTGCCAACATGCCAACACACACATCCAGGAGAAGCAAAACGTTCAGGCAGCCATTTGTATGTCTTATACAAGAGATGCTGATTAAAAGCAGTGTTTCTGTTCCTTCTGATGCAGCACATCCATGAAACACGTATGTGTCGAGGGACATAGCCTTTTCTACACACTCTTTGGATAGTGTTTCAAGGACTGAATAAATTATTCTGGATTATTTATTTATCCATTTATTTATTTGTGATTTTTATATACCGACGTTCAATAAGAGATATCACATCGGTTTACAATAAGGTACAGTAGATATTTCCCTATCCCCTAAAGGGCTTACAATCTAAGTTTTTGTACCTGAGGCTATGGAGGATAAAGTGACTACAAAAAAAACCCCATCATAATAATTATAAAATTATGCGTTTCCTTTGTCAAATACATTAAACATTTATAATATGGGGATTGTTAACAGGGGTTAAAAAGGAAGGGGAATGGTTAACACTATGGGATGCACAAATTATTTACTTGTTGGTGAAGATAATTCATTTGAACATACAAATAGTGCAGTTTATCCATTTGCGTTGTGCAGTTTTTTCCACCTACTCTGTTAGATATACTATTTTAGACATATTTTTTTATATATTTTAAGATAGTTGAATTGTGAATATACTTAACTATGGATGAACATGAAAGATACATGAATGGACAGTGGCTTCAACTGAAGCCTTAACGATTGGTGCTACTGCTCACAAGTTTGTGTTAACCCCTTTTTGTGTCTTTTACCATGTGCCCAGTACATATGCATGCATTTTTCTTATATTGTTACAAAAATAGAAGCACAATTTTAAAAAAGATAGCTGGGATAGTGACATTCGGAAAGGAGTAAAAATTTTAAAAAGTAGCAGATATGCTTATCCTCCCGCAATCCTCATCCTATATAAATTTCAAAGCTTGTTTAATTTTGATTAGGCTTTTCAATTATCTATTTTAATTAAAAGTACTCCTGGCAATTGCTATGTCTGCAATAATACAAGGAGGAGTTTAAGGATATAGGGGTGGATATTGAAGACCTGGTGAGTTGAAGCACTGGACTGGAGTTGAAGTAGGATGAAACTCAGCAAGGTTAGGACTGAAACAGGCTGGAATAGAGCAGGCAGGAATGAGGGTACTGGACTGGAACTGGTTTTCCTACTGGAGCAAAATGAGAGCAAGATACTCTGAGAATACTAGGAATATATATTTTTCCCATCAGTACTTTTACTTGACTGTTGACCAATCCCTTGATCATGGAGGCAAGATGATCGGGTTATTGGGCTAAGTCTTTTTGCCCCTCTAGATTCAACTTGTTTGTAGCTGGTGGCTAAGGCTTCTGCTTTATTTCCCCAGTTGACCTAATTTCAAATCCCTACCAATTAGAGGAGTGCACAGACGTTTGTTTGTTTTGTCTCCATTTTTTGTTTCATTTCAAATGAAAAATAAATCAGACAATAATTTTTTAAAAAGGAAAACAAAACAAAACAAAAAAAAAAAGGACGGGTCTGGCCGCCCCTCCCCCACAAGTGTAAAACCACTGCAAGAAAATGCCCTTCCAGGTTTTCCCCACATAAGCCCATGACCCACCTCCTACATCTTCTTGCCCCATCAACAATTCCTAGTTGCTTCTGCCCCACTGATGGAATTGTAGAAAATGATGGTGCTAGTCAACTTGAGAATGGCACAATTATGGATAGTTATCAAACAACCCAAGGCATAAGGCAATCATCCATAATAGTGCCAGCCTCAGGTCAACTGCTGCCATTTTGTACAATTGCATCAGCAGGGCATGACCAATAGGAAATCACTTCTTCCCATGAGGATGGAGAAAGAGTTTTTGGTTGGGTATTTTTTTTTTTTTTGGGGGGGGGGTGTCAGGTGGGTCAAGGGCTATGCGGAGACAGTTAGGGAGGAATTTAAAAAAATGAAATGAAAAACAATATTTTGTTCATTTTTTTCATTCCATTTTAAAAACAAAAGGAATTGAAACAGAACATTTTGCAAATATTTGATATTTTGTTTCCAATGAAAGCATGTCATTACTGCTAGTGCCTTACCTTGAAAATTTAAGATTGGGTGCATGGCCCGGCCCTCTGCATAAAGCAAAAGTGGCTCTGCCTTGGGTTTTTCTAAATATGAAATTGTTGTTTTTATCATTTAGCAAGCTTGTGCTGCAAAGTAGATGTTATAGGCATCTCCTGAGTTCTAACATATAATCATTCAATCAACCATACCAGCATGCAGTAAATTGACTTAATACTGTTTGTATAGCTGTGAAACTATAAGAAATGTGCTTAATAATATCTTTACTGAACCCTAAGAAAGCAGATTAAAATGGTAATCATGGGACCTGGATTTTGGTCTCCATTATTTTTTTAAGACCATGTACACCGCTTAAATTTGTAGATATATCTAGCATTTCAGTGTTTTAAAATATAGTAGTTTCTACTTATTTTTATAAATGATATATCTGAATCCCTAGATTAACCAAGGCTGACTCTTCTGTTAGGCAGTGTAGAGCACAGCAATTTTCGGGGTGGCAGCAGAGACTTTGCTGTGCATGAGAACACTAGGGCTCTGCCCCAGTGACTTTATTGTCCAATGCCCCAAATATCAGGCAGCAGAGAATGGCCCTTGGTTTCTGCTCCAACCCCTCCACTCCCAGGCATTGTTCATGGAATGAGGGGATGGAGGTGGGGAGTGAGGAGGGTTAGGTTTGAATGGACAGAGCAAAGCATAAAAGAGCCACTCTGTTCTTTATTCCAGCCTGTTGTTTTCCCTTTCCTCCTAACTTGCAGGAAGGGAGGGTGGTAAAGCTGGAGTAGACAAGAGTTCAGTATTTGCATATTATCATTTATAATTTGTGGTCACCAGTTCTGTTTTTGGTAAGGGATTTTCTCTGTTGTGTGTGTGTGTGACCAATGTGAGATATTCTGCTAACATTTGGTTCTGTTTATTCCAGCTTATTCTGCTCTCACCATATAAGACATATTGCCAATAATACATTTGGATTTTTAGCCAGCCTTTCTAAATAATGCTCAAAGCAGCTTACAACATTTTTAGAATTCAGGTACTGTAAGTCCCTGTCTTAAGGAGCTTACGATCTAAATGGTTACTTGAGGCACCAAGAGATAAAATGACTTGCCCCTGATCCCAAGGAAGGAAGCTGGATTTGAACACTGGTTTTCCTGGTTCTCAGCTTATCGTTATAATCACACTAGGCCACTCCTTTTTCCTGCTGGGAAGAACAGTAATGCTTTCTTAGAACCTGGTGTAATATCTGCATTGCTACCTTTTCATAAGTAGAATTGTTGCTATTTGAGTTCTGGAAATTAGTGTTATTTTGGTATGGCAGGGTTCCCATTATAGGTTCTGAGTGACTATTTTGCAGGGTTTTGTATTATTTTATAAATTGTCTGGTAATATAGGGAGTTTGTGCCACAAATTATTGTGACAAAGGACTGAATTGTGTTGTATGGAGAGTAGTAATTTTTAGTGATACATTTTTTTCTACATAAGATCCATAGGGTTGATATTCAAAGGCATTTAGCAGGATAATTCATAAGTTATCCACCTAAATGTCAGCTTTTCAATATTTCTTCCACTTCGTTGGCTAAATTTTAGACAGATAACTCATTATCCAACTAAAATTCAGCCAGATAGTGTAGGGGTGCTCTAAGGGCCTTTTTAGGAAGGGGAGGAGTGTGGGTGGGGTTATGGCCTGGCAGCGCTGCGGGCGACAATGTTTTCCACATTATTGCCGGCAGTGCCGCGGGAAATAGCAACACCTTTTCCCATGGCGCTATGGGGATGAAAGTGTGTGGCCCGGCCGCACTCTTGCTGGGCAAAAATGCCATATTTATAGCGAAATGATGAATCCTGGGGGTCCGTTAGCTGGATAACCTCAGACCTGCCTCCGAGCAGGTCTAATGCCATCCAGCCTTGTGTGACTGAATATCTCCTAACCGGATACCTTCAAATAAATCTGGTTAAGTGCCATTCTTAAGTTTTTCAAAAGAGTTTGATTGGAGACCTCCTGACCTGAATCCCATCCCCTTCACCATAAATGTTTGAAACTTCTGCTGGCCAAGGCTCCCCCCCCCCCTCCACCATCCCCATCAAAAGGAACAGTAAAAATAGTATTGGCACTTTCCTTCCCCCTCCTCCTACCTCTGGTAAATAGAAAAAAATATGGCCACGTCCCCCCCCCCCCCATTCTCTCTACACCCCGTCCCCTCACCCAGTACCTGATTTTGTCCCCATTTGCAGCCTTGGGATTGCAGTATACAGCGATCCGCAGCACTCCCAACATTACTCTGGGCATAAGTGTCCAGCCCAGCCACTGGACAGTTCAGTTACGCCGACTGTTGGAAGCGTAATCTAACCGTCATAGTCAAAAGCTGGCTGCTTAGGTTTAACGTTATCTGCCTAAAATCAGCGGGGTAACCTTAATCCAGGATATTCAGCTGAATGTTTACCCCACTAAAATATTCAGGACAAGTTATCCAGCTTACTTTAGCCGGATACCTTCTCCACTGGCTCCCTTACTGAACATTGCCTATCAGGTGTACATTAACACAAAACAATATTAACAAACATCACCATATCTCTTTTCTTTGATATTCCTCTGGAGTAGCATAGTTTTTCTAATGCACTGGACCTTGAAAAGAAATTCCAATATTGAAAATAAAGCAAAATACAAAACTCCTGCAAAGTCGGTACTTTTAAAAACTCTGCTTCTAAAGGATTAGACAGTACCTTCACCTTTTCTCCTTAGCATATCAATAAGAACATAAGAACATAAGAGCATAAGAAATTGCCATGTTGGGTCAGACCAAGGGTCCATCAAGCCCAGCATCCTGTTTCCAACAGAGGCCAAACCAGGCCACAAGAACCTGGCAATTATCCAAACACTAAGAAGATCCCATGCTACTGATGCAATTAATAGCAGTGGCTATTCCCTAAGTAAACTTGATTAATAGCCGTTAATGGACTTCTCCTCCAAGAACTTATCCAAACCTTTTTTGAACCCAGCTACATTAACTGCACTAACCACATCCTCTGGCAACAAATTCCAGAGCTTTATTGTGCGTTGAGTGAAAAAGAATTTTCTCCAAATAGTCCTAAATGTGCTACTTGCTAACTTCATGGACATAAGAACTGAAGGAACTCAAAAATGAAATTTCTGATCTATTAGTTAAAATTTGTAACCTATCATTAAAATCATCCATTGTACCTGAAGACTGGAGGGTGGCCAATGTAACCCCAATATTTAAAAAAGGCTCCAGGGGTGATCCAGGTAACTATAGACCAGTGAGCCTAACTTCAGTGCTGGGAAAAATAGTGGAAACTATTCTCAAGATGAAAATCATAGAGCATATAGAAAGACATGGTTTAATGGAACACAGTCAACACGGATTTACCCAAGGGAAGTCTTGCCTAGGCCTAGGAGGGAACAGAGGCAGGCTGCGCGGCTTGGCGTGCGCAGGCTGCCGATTTTGGGCACCCTTGCGCGCGCCGACCCCAGATTTTAATGGATACGCGCGGCTACACGCGTATCTATTGAAATCCCGCGTACTCTTGTTCGCGCCTGGTGCGAGAACAAAAGTACGCGTGTACGCAGATTTATAAAATCTGCCTCTATGAGTCTGATTGTAAAAAGTATTTACTCGAGTAAAACTGAGTTTTACTCATGTAAATGCACTTTACTCAAGTAAATGGCATTTGAAAATTGCTACAATAGTAGTTACATTTATGCACGTAACTCTTTTTTGAAATTACCCCCTTAAAGTTTACTTATACCAGCAAATCCTATGAACAATCAATGGCATATATTGTAGCAATTTTCAAAGGCCCACTTACTTGAGTAAAGTGCATTTATTTGAGAAAACCCAGTTTTACTCAAGTAAGTAAATGCTTTTTAAAATCAGGGTGATAAAACCCAGTTTTAAGCGTGTAAATCCTTTTGAAAACTATGTCTATGTGTGTGTGTGTGTGTGTGTGTGTGTGTGTGTGAGAGAGAGAGAGATAGACAGTTATCCATACAGTGGGTGGTACTGTGAGCAGGGCTACAGTTATATAAACAAATTCATTTGTAATATCCAAAATTCCAGTAGCAGTGCACTTTAACAAATTCCATCATGTCAGGAAAAGGGAGAAGAGTAGGGGTAGAGGAACTGGTGCAGAGGCAGCCCACCATAGTAGGAATGACAAAAAAAGGCAAACCTGCCCCCAAAGTAAAGAGAGATTTCTTTAGCTGCAGAGTGGCAAGAGTGGGAAGTAGTTCAGTCCTTCCTTGTATATATATTTTCTGAAATGATTTTACTGATGAAGTTTTTCCCAGTGCTGGTCCAACCATGCAGGGCCGGGGCCAGGAGTTTCCTTGGGTTTTGCTTGCTCATTAACCCAGTCATGGCTCTCAAGATCATTTCCTTCACCTTATTCTGCAGATCTAATTGTAAAGAGGTGACACGCCACCAAAGCAGCAGCATTCCACCAGACTGCAGTAGACGTGCGGATGGAACAAGTAACCAGTGAGCGCCAAATATTTCCCAGTAGCAAGGCCCAAGCTCAGGGGCTCCACAGACAAGTCCAGAGAGAAACACAGTACCAGCAGGAAGAACCACAGCATTCACCATGAGGGAAATCAGCTCAGCTTCCCACCTATATTGCAGCTGTAACTGCTCACCATCACTAACTTCCATACCCCTCTTCCACCATGGCTTGCCAGAACATGGAGTGCTTGGCAGCAGAAGTTGCATTTAACCAAACATAATCTTCTGCTGTCGCGGGGCTGGTTTCATGATAGGAACTGTGAGACTAGCCCTGCAGCAGTTGAAAATGATGTTTAGTTAAACACGAGTCCTGCTGCCAGTGAAAGGAGAACATCTCCTAATGCTGTGATGCCTGTGTATCTTAGATTGTGGCTGCAGCAGCCACTCAGCTGCTATTTAGTGCCATGCAGTAATGCCGCTGCTCTGTCAACAAAAATGGCCCTGTATGCCATAGGTTGCCAACTCCTGCTATAAAGGGTAGTTGTAGAAGGCTGAAGATATGATGGCTTATGAAAATATTACCAACTCACTAAGAGGGAGATATGTGGCTTTCATAAAAGATTAGGTTCATGGCCACTATTGGAAACAGGATGCTGGGCTTGATGGACCTTTGGTCTGACCCAGTATGGCATGTTCTTATTCGAAATTGTAAATAACTGAGTCACATCTACTCATTCAAGACCTCTCATGATCTTAAAGACCTCTATCATATCCCCCCTCAGCCATCTCTTCTCCAAGCTGAACAGCCCTAACCTCTTCAGCCTTTCCTCATAGGGGAGCTGTTCCATCCCCTTTATCATTTTGGTTGCCCTTCTCTGTACCTTCTCCATCGCAACTCTATCTTTTTTTTAGATGCGGCGACCAGAATTGTACACAGTATTCAAGGTGTGGTCTCACCATGGAGCGATATAGAGGCATTATGACATTTTCCGTTTTATTAACCATTCCCTTCCTAATAATTCCTAACATTCTGTTTGCTTTTTTTGACTGCTGCAGCACACTGAGCCAACGATTTTAAAGTATTATCCACTATGATGCCTAGATCTTTTTCCTGGGTGGTAGCTCCTAATATGGAATCTAACATCATGTAAGTACAGCAAGGATTATTTTTCCCTATATGCAACACCTTGCACTTGTCCACATTAAATTTCATCTGCCGTTTGGATGCCCAATCTTCTAGTCTTGCAAGGTCCTCCTGTAATGTATCACAGTCTGCTTGTGATTTAACTACTCTGAATAATTTTGATCATCCACAAATTTGATAACCTCACTCGTCGTATTCCTTTCCAGATCATTTATATATATATTGAAAAGCACCGGTCCAAGTACAGATCCCTGAGGCACTCCACTGTTTACCCTTTTCCACTGAGAAAATTGACCATTTAATTCTACTCTCTGTTTCCTGTCTTTTAACCAGTTTGTAATCCACGAAAGGACATCGCCTCCTATCCCATGACTTTTTAGTTTTCTTAGAAGCCTCTCATGAGAGACTTTGTCAAACGCCTTCTGAAATCCAAATACACATCTACCGGTTCACCTTTATCCACATGTTTATTAACCCCTTCAAAAAAATGAAGCAGATTTGTGAGGCAAGACTTCCCTTGGGTAAATCCATGTTGACTGTATTCCATTAAACCATGACAGAAAAAAAAATAATACTAACACTACTGCAACTGAAATTTCCACACTGCCACCCACCCTAACCCTCCATTAGAGAAGATAAAAATCAAAATTGGCAACAGTGCACTGCTTCTCTTTCTGGCACAGTGAATGAATCCACTGCAGCACAGAGAAGATCAGAAGAAGACCTTTACCGTTGCCAAATCCAAAAGTGTCTAAGCTTTTCCAAAACTGTGTAAGAGCTTTTACTAGCACAACCTTCTCTGCCAAAAACTAGAGAAGAAATCCAGACTGCTTCTTGCACATTTTCAGACTTTACATTGGGAGGACATCAGTGTCACTTGTTCAAGACTGGAGCTATAGAGTACTTTAAAAGATACTTCATTGTGATTTGCCTTCTGTGTGTTGCTATAGTTACCAGTTTGTTTTTTGCCCAGCAGTACACACCCATAGACTTCAACTGGCCACATACTTGAATGGGAAATATAAATGAATGAGATGAAGATTTTTCTTTTCATTCATGGAATTTCTCTATTCATTTCAGGGGACCACAAATGAAATGAATACGGACTCATGTTATGTTTCACCCTTTTGTTTCAGTATTCCTTGTATTGCATGCCTTTAAAACAAAAAAGTAGTAATTATCATATCTGTAAACTGTTCTAAATTCTTGCAATTGTCACCATATGCAACAACATTTTTTTTCAACTATTCTTGTATCCAGGGTTTAATCCACATTTTTACACTCCTCCTCTCCCTCAATTTACCTGTTACCGCATCACCACTTGTTTGTTCTGTTTCTATTTGCCTTTCAATTTGGGTTTGAATGTTTTTATCTATAAACCACCTAGAGCTTTGGTGTAAGTGGCCTAGAAATGTCTTAAGCAAATAAATAAATACATAAATAAGTACCTTCCTTCAGATGTCCACTCAGTTGTGTGATCATTGAGAATTCCAACACTTCCAGGGGCTGTGATCATTGCCTCTGCAGCATACCTAGTCCCTGCTTGCTTGAGGAACTGGAACTAGGTCCAAGGATCAAATCTGAGACTCCTGAATGGAAGCACACAGTACTACTTATGGGCAATCAGCTGACCAATATGCCTTTCTACTTAGTAGTTTACAGATCAGAGTCTCAAAATCATGACATGCAAGTAAGATGCAGGTCTTTATTCTCCAAGCACTATGTATTCAGAATAATTGGCTGATTTTACAGTTTTCTGGGTGGTCTGGGGATTAAACTGTGCTGCTATTCCTTTGGCAGCATGATAGACACTGGCTTACTGATAAAAAGAAAAAAGGCCAATTCCTCTTTCTAAATGCATTGTGAGTCCATTGCTTAGGCTGAGGAGGACACTGTTATCTCAGCTTTTCTCAGTGACCTCTTTCTAGACTCTGAAAGTCACTCTGCTGCTTCTTAATTGAAACTTCTAAAAATAAAAACAAGAGAGGGTCTAACATTTTCTTTCAAAAGTTAGTGCAAATCTAAAACAGCAAATAAGACTGTGGTCAAAAAAATTAGTTAAAATCATATCTGAATCAAACATTGACATGATCCATTCAAAGTTCTCTAAAATTGCTGAATTTACATAATAGTAGGAATAGACATATTTGGAGTTCAATTTGACCTGAAAATAAATACTTTTTTATTTTTAAAGTATATTATCAGGAGCCCACTCCTAACTTATTTGAATGGCTAAATCCAAAAGCTTTTAAGAGTTGAATTTTGTAAAAAAAAAAATATATATATATTTTTTTTTTTAGAAGGTTGGCTCCTTTATATTGACAGTTACAGAACTGAAATACAATTATGGCAGGGGTATATACTTTTCTTAGGCTTTTATTTGATTGGGCAATACAATGGTATTATGAATCATGAAGAAGTAACTTTGAGATAAACCAACTCCATTGTTTTAAGAATTGCTAGAGACTACTGAAAGGATCATGTAGGTATTTTGCATGCATTTGATTACATCTCAAATAACTTTCTAGACATAGATTTATATTTTGTTCTTAATTCAACCCAACACACTGAGTTTTACTTCAATGAATGCTACTGACTTTATTGTATCAGCTTGTCTGATGGCTGGGCTTCTGCCTCGCTCTGCTGTCATTTCTTCCTTCCATTTTTGGATTTTATTGCATTGCTTTCAAGGTATGTATGTTTAATTTTGCAGCACCTAATTTTAAGGATCGGTGGAGGTCTAGATGTTTATGGGTTCTTATTATTCTATTTTGATTGTGCTATTTCTTCTGTTTTAATCATGCTGCCAGGTACTGATTCCTGTCCATAGATCTCCTCAGTTGACTGAGTAGTTAAAGGTGTATTTGAAAACCAAATTTGTCCTTCTATGTACATTTAATCCCAGAACCCAATTTTAAATCTCAATGTACGCAATTATCTTATGTTAGAAAACCACATTTGTGTGTGGGGGCTTACAGGTACATGCATACCTTTTTGCACTTAGTTACTTTAATGAAAATGTAAACCTATGGTTCGTAAGCCTCATTTCATAGGACTTTTGCAAATTCTATCTTGGTATCCCTTCTCTGGACTTTCTTTGCTTTGTCTATATCCTTTTGGAGTTAATGGCCTTCAGAACCAGATACAATTCTTCCTATGAGGTCTCACAAAGGACTTAGTTAGTCCTGGGGAATTCTGTGCTACTGCAGAATGCAGAATATGCGCAGAATTCTCCTCCTGCACAGCTGCACAGAAATTCCTTTTTCTGCACGGAATTTGGCACGCCCCAGTGTGCCATGAGCGGAGCCCATCCCACTCATGGCGAACATGAAGCAGGACCTAGTGTGCTGTGAGCGGAGCCCATTCCATTCACAGCGAAGATGAAGAAGGCCCAGATATGTCACTAGCAGAGGCCCTCCCGTTTGCAGTGAAGGAGGAGCAGGCCCAGCATGTCGTGAGCAGAAGTCGTCCTACTCACAGTGAAGAAAGAGGAGGCCCTGGCTTGCCATGAGTGGAGCCCATCCCTTTTGTGATGAAGATAAAGCAGGCCGAGGCATATTGCGAACAGAGGCCATCCCACTCATGGCGAAGATGGAGCAAGCTCGGTGAGAGTGAGTCTGTGTGTATATGTAAGACTGCGAGCATGGGGGGTGAGAGAGAGAGAGCATGTGGAGGGTGTGTGGGTGTGGAAGTCAGAAAGGGAGCCTATGAGAGGAGATTGTGAAGGAGTGTGCATGTGTGTGAGAGACTGGGAGCTGGTGTGTGTGAAAAAGGGATTGTACATATGTGAGGGTACTTGTTTGTTTGTGAGAGAGGGAGCCTGTGTGAAGGGATATGTGTATGTGTGAGAAAGTATCTGTGTGAAGAGATATGTGAGTGTGAAAGAGAGGGAGCCTATGTTTAGGGGGTGTGTGAGCGAGAGAGGGAGCCAGTGTGCAGGGATGTGTGTGTGTGAGAGAGAGAGAGAGACAAAGGTAGCGTGTATACGGGTGTATCCATGAAAGAGAAAGGGGACCTGTGTGGGTGTGTGTGCAAGAGAGAGAGAGGGAGCCTGTATGAGTGTGTGTGTGTGTGTGTATGAGAGGAAGTCTGTATGTGTGTGAGTGTGTATGTGTGTGGGTGTGTGTGTGTGCATGCGCAAGAGAAAGAGAGCCTGTATGAGGGATGTGTGTATGTGCGTGAGAGAGTGAGAAAGGGAGCCTGTATGAGGGGGTGTCTATGTGCACTAGAGAGAGGGAGCCTGTGTGTGCGTGTGAGAGAGAGAGGGGGACAGGGACAGAGGGAGCCTGTATGAGAGTCAACATTTTATTTATTTATTTATTTATTTATTTATTTATTGATTTTTATATACCGGAGTTCCTGTATCAGATACAAATCACTTCGGTTTACATTTAACAGAGAGACTCTATAGGCTTTACATGGGTGCCCTAGGCCTTACATAGAACATGAAACAATGTGATAATACATTAAGTATATAATAAAATAAAATAAGTAGAACGCATATAATCAATAAATGCATATCTTAACATAACAAGAAACCAGAATATAGTTATTTACAGAATCATTCTATAGACCAAATTAGTCCTTAGAATAAAGTTATTTACTGAATCGCTCTATAGACCAAATTAGTCAGTTTGCATATTGAGAGAAGGGTCAAACTCTGGGAGCCTAGTGGGAGAGGGGGGAGATAGTAGCAGGTGGAGGAGTTGGGGCCTGAGAGAGCAAAGTGAAAAGAGACTGGTCAGGGGAGTAGGGAGAGAGACGGGGAGAGACACTCTTACAGTGAACGTCTAGGGAAATTCTGCTCAAAATATTTAAAACTCTACATCTTTAAGTAATACCTTTTTTCTGTATTACATTTTAAATTAATTACTTAAAGACTGTCATGTATATTGTGTTATTTTGACCAAAATAAAGTATATAGAATTTTGCAGAATTTTAAGTTTTTGTGCGCAGAATTTTAAATTGTTTTGTGCACAATTCCCCCAGGAGTAGGAGTTAAATAGAATCATTGTCAGTTTATCACTTCCTTTTTTTAATGGTTATATCACTCCCTATGCAACCTAGTATTCCTCTGATTCTTACCACTGCCTTATTGTATTGCTTTGCCACCTAATATGATCACCCCAAAGTAAGATGTATGATGTATAAAAAAGTTTTGATCCAGAGACTTGTATTGATCATAATATGCTACTAGTAAGGATTTTTTTCTTCACAATGTATGTGAGTTGGTTTCATTACATCTACTTCTGACAATTTTTAAAATTACATTTATTAAAAATTGGCAAAGGAAATATTTTATAAAGGGGAGAACAAAGGTGGTTGATGGAGGAAAGGTACAAAAATGACTCAGGTATGTCCTGGGTCCTATAAACTCTAAACAATTGTGCTGTTTAGCAAACACTTATCCACTGGCAGAGTAAAAAGTAGGGATGTGCAGAGCAAAATTTTATGTTCATATTTTTTATGTCCGAAAGGGGGTCCCACTTGCGGCCAATATGGACATAAAAAAAATCCAATGAGTTGGGTATATGTACATATGTGCAAAAAAAAAAAATTAAACCCCCTCACCCTCCTTAATCCCCCCCCCAGACTTACCACAACTCCCTGGTGATCGAGCGAGGAGTGAGGACGTCATTTCTGCAATCCTTGGCGAGAAGCATGTGACGTCGGTGGCACGTCGAGTGACGCGGCGTCACGTGATTCCCGGCTCGTTTCACGCCGGACGGCTCGTTCGGCCCAAAAAGAACTTTTGGCCAGCTTGGGGGGGCCTCCTGACCCCCTCAAGCTGGCCAAAAGTTCTTTTTGGGCCGAACGAGCCGTCCGGCGCGAACTTGCCGGGAATCACGTGACGTCAGCGTCACGTGATTCCCGGCTTGTTCGCGCCGAACGAGCCGTCCGGCGCGAACTTGCCGGGAATCACGTGACGTCGCGTCTGAGTGACGCGGCGCCACGTGATTCCCGGCTCGTTCGCGCCGGACGGCTCGTTCGGCCCAAAAAGAACTTTTGGCCAGCTTGGGGGGGTCAGGAGGCCCCCCCAAGCTGGCCAAAAGTTCTTTTTGGGCCGAACGAGCCGTCCGGCGCGAACGAGCCGGGAATCACGTGACGCCGGCGTCACTCGACGTGCCGCCGACGTCACATGCTTCTCGCCAAGGATTGCAGAAATGGCGTCCTCACTCCTCGCTCCATCACCAGGGAGTTGTGGTAAGTCGGGGGGGGGGGGGGTTAAGGAGGGGGAGGGGGTTTATATTTTTATTTTGGCTCAACAATCGCGATTTCCCACATATCGAACATATCTATGTTCGATATGTGGGAAATCCGATCGTTTATGTCGAATCAATTTTTTAAGTAAAAAAAAATATGAGTTGCGTTTTACTAATGCGGTCAATCCGAATGCACACCCCTAGTAAAAAGCAGCTATGTTAAAGTACCAGCAAATGTGTGTGCATTACGCTGAGCGACACTGAGGAAAAAGACCAGAGTCAGGACAGTAAATTGAGATCTTGTGAAAGATTTTATTTGATATTCAAATGCCCAAGTCCTATAAAGATATGTTTGGATCCTGAATCTGACTTTGGTGAGAACTAGAAAAATACATATATGGGGGCAATTTTCAAATTGTTCACATTGGGACAAAGTTCATGGGTGCTTTTAACTTGTGGAAGGAAGTTCATGGGTGCTTTTAACAAAGGAAGCTACATGCATGCTTTCGTTTTGAAGCTTGCCATGGGAACAAAGTATCCATGGACATTTACAGCCAATTTTTTGTGCAGGTAAGATTTTCTGGGAAAATAACATTTGCAGAGTTGAAAATGCAATCTGCGCAGTTTTTCTAGCCCATAGATTGGTTGTCACTTTTATGGAAATGCATGGTGATCAATTTAAAAGAGCCACTGCAGCAAAGAATGTGTTTTCTGACCGATGGCCCACAAAATAAGTGTTGAAAATAAGTTATCAGTGACCTATGGTTGACACATAGTGAATTTGTTACCATGAAAATAATTCATAGTGTCCTAGCTTGTATGACATGCCATTGCTCTTTGGCAGTCTGTACTTTATTGATTCAATGGAAATCAGTGGAGCTACAGTGGGTTGAAAATAGAATTTTGCAGAAAAACCACAGGGTCATCAATTATTGCCAGCAGTCTTGAGGCTGGAACAGTGATTAAAACTGAGTCCACTTTAAGGTTCCTAAATGTGATAGAATATATTGTAACGTTTTTAGGTTCCATGATCTTGATTTTTTTACATTTTTTTTCCCCAGTGGTGTAGAAAGCTGGCCGGTTTCTTTTGCCTTTCCCTCACATACTCTTTCCATTTTTTTTCTGCTTTTATCACACTTTTGTTTTTGCTCTTTCCTTCTCCCTTGCTGCTTTATTTTCTCTTCCTCTGTTGCTTTACAGGTGAATTTTCACTTGCACGCATAAAATTGCACATACGCGAAGAAGTGCTGTTTTCAAAACTGCAATTTACATGAGGGCAACTGGGTCCATGAGTAACTTTGCAGTGTGTAAGAAAGATGAGTGCCAGCGGCAGTTTAGAGTGGGGCCAACATTTACGCACATAAGTTGCTTTTTTACAAACTGCCAAAGTGACATGTGTCCATCTTTTACTTGCATATATTATTTACTTCTGCTCAATAAGAGGTAGATTTTAAAGGAATGTGCATGCACTATCTGGCACGCACACATGGACATGTAATTTTATAACATGCGTGTGCTGGAGCGCGCATGTTATAAAATGCCAGGTCGGCGCGCTCAAGGGGAGATGAATTTTGCTATTACGTGCGGCGACGCATCGGGGCCTTCCCCAGTTCCCTCCCAGGCCGCTCCAATTAAGGAGTGAACTGGTAGGGAACTTGCACCCCTAGCCTGACCTCCCTTACCCTTCCCCTATCCTGCCCTCCCCCTCTCCCTATCCTAAACCCCCCAAATGTCTTGTCTTACCTTGAGCAGCTGCACGTTGCATGCGCCAGCACCCTTCCGGCACGCGATCCCCCGGCACAATAGCAAATGGCCGCTGTGCCAGGTGCCTCTAGCCCCGCCCCACCCCCGGACCACCCAACTTTGCCCCCCAAACCACCCCTTTCAGCAATCCCAGGACTTACACACGTCCCGGGGGTTTACACGTGTGGTTGGGCCTTTGAAAACTGGCCCTGCGCGCATAAGGCCACCTACGCGTGTAAATCCCCGGGTGATCATAATAAGTGAAAAAATGACTGGGTAGAGGGTCTGGGTGCAATGGGGAACTTTAGACTGAAGAACCAGGAGGACCTAAATGGTAAACTGGTAAAACTGGATATTTCATTGCTGCGTACATGTTATAAAATACCCTGACTTATGTGGGTAAAAGTCAACTTAGGCTGGGTAAAATTTGTCAAATTAACAAGATTAAAATCTGCACACGTATCCTTTTAAAATTGGAAGTACAAATATGTGGGTATATGATTTGTGCACACATTCACCTTAGTAGTGCCTTTCCTGCTTCTTGGACGAATTTGAACTTATTTGGATAAACTATGGTACTTATTCGGCTATATTCCGATTTATCTGGCTAAGTAGCAGCAGGTCTACCTAGCCAGATAAATCTGCAAAGGACTACATGTCCATTTAAGTAGTGCGTTTTGGACTTATCCAGCTAGATGCCACTATTTAGCCGGATAAATCGGCATTTATCTGGATAAGTCTGAACTTGCACAGCTCATGGTTTTCGCATACGTGAGCATTTGTGCGCGCATATGTACTCGTTCTTTATAGTTTGTGCATATCCTTTCCGCGTAGGTTATAAAATACTATAGCAAGCTTGTGCGTACCCATATACATGCATAAATGGGCATGTGCAAGTTTGCACTCTTCGTTAAGTGCCATCTTCAGTATGAGGGTGGCCAGCTATGGTGTGACAGTTCTCTTTGTGCTCAGCTTTCCTCTTTGTTTCACCCAAGTTTCCAGATCTTGATCATTTTTTGATGTCATTGGTCCAGACTGCTTTTCTCTCTGTCTCAAGGGTCTAATTTCTTCCCCCCTTAGACACAGAATGTGTGAAAAGCCTTAGTAAATCAAGTCCTAATGTTTTAGCCATACTAAATAGCAGAGCTGGATTTAAGATTTTGGCACCCATAGGCATGATGTCACGGTGGTATTCCTTTGAAGCAGCGTCAGCACATGGTCCTCTTTGGCTTGGATATGTGGTGCCTTCAAAATTTGGTGCCAATGCCTACATCTCAGTTCTTATTGCTTTGCGTTTCTTTTGCAGGAATTTTCTTGTTCTCTGTTCCACAATTAGGATTCCAAGATCCTGCAATTAAAATGCTCTTCTTCTCTGAATCATTGCTGAAAGTCGGCTGGGCCATGGGGAGGCGGGGGAAGGGGGACCTTTTATTCTTTTTTACAATAAAATCTCATCTTTTCTCCTTTTTGTTAGAATCTCATTTAAATTCTTTTCAACTCTTTAGTTTTCATTTCAGATGTTCTTGTTCAAAGGCTTTGTATTTTCCAGATATTACTTTGTTCTTTGTTCTTTATTTGCTTTGCGATCAGCCTACTTTTTTTTTTAACCATTCTTAATTAATAAGGGAAATATGCAGATTAATTTTTAGTATGATAAAGTCAAAATTGATATCTGATTTTACACATTCTATACGGCTCTATAAAACAGTTTACTTTAAATACTTTGGGGCCTGTGCTCTAAGAATCTCACAGTATATTTTTATTGATTTATTTCCTAACATTTGATATTCCAGGAATGGTCTCAAAGCAGATTACAATCAAATTAATTTTAACACTAACAGGTACATTGTAGTAACTGTAGTTATGGGGTTGCATGAATGTCCAGGCACAGTGCATATTCATTCTTTACTAACAAATAGATTGTGGAAAGGTCTGGTTCAACAGCCATGCTTTTACTTTTTCCTGGAAAGGGAGGCAGCATGGTTTAAGGTGAAGAAGCAGTGGACACGTGACACTTTCAGAAGTATATCTGCTATTTTACCCCCTATGGCTGCCCACACAAAGTACATAGATGCTTTTTAACATGTGTAATCTATACTTAAGTAGCACAAACATGTGTTCTGAAAGGGCCTACATACTTTACAACTGTGGGGGCTATTTGAAAATTGCTTTCCTATGTGTTCCAATCTACTGGAGACTTGGAAGACAATCTGATATTCAATGAGGTCAATATTCAAAGCCATACAGATGGATAACTCACAGGTCATCTAGCTAAATGGCAACTTTTTGAATATTGGGACACGTAGCCATCAGACCGTAGGATTTTTCATTCCCCTATAAATATAGCAGAATGGAGGGCCGCAGCTAGAAAAAGGGGCGGGGGTGAGTGTGTGTGTGTGTGTGTGATAGTGTCCACCTGGCTGCATTGCGGTGGTGGTGCTTTTTTGCCTGCTGAGGTTGCAGCCGCGGCGCACACTATCGCCCACATAGCTCCCCTTCAAAAGATGTAGCTTTTTCTGGCGCTACTGCCAGAGATAATGTGTAAAACATTATCACCTGCAGTGCAACCGACCCCAAAATGTTTTTAATTCCACCCAGACCCTACCCAAATCCCCCCCCCCTTTCCCTCATTTAAATTATATCACCACGATGCGGTCATTATCGCGTGCGTTACTGCGCACGCGATAACGCCCCATCGTGTTTTGAAAAACGATCCCCTAAATTAAAGCCAGAAAAGTTACAATCTGGCTCTATATAATCTAGCTGGATGAAAAAGAGGCATTTCCGGGTGTTCCAAGGCAGGCTTCAGTTGTCTGGCCGATTTTTCAGCTTTTATCTGCTAAATTAACTCATGTGGCTGGATAACTATCCACTTAACCAGATATCTTCAAAAATTTCTGGTAAGTGCATTATCAAATAATCAAAAAAGTGCCTTGCGTGGCCCGATTCGCAGCCCCCTCCTCAATATGTCATAAATGGCCCTGCTGGACAGCGAATCCCCTTCAACCCATCCCCTCCGCTGTTGTTTTTTAAAATAATTTTAGCTTAGGCTCTCTCCTGCCCTCCTCCCTGCCACATTTACCCAACAGCAACCTCTATATTCCTGAATTACCCCTCCCCTAGACCCAGAAATCCCCAGCTAGGGCCAAGGCATTTACTTACCCACTCCTGGCACTTCCAACACTGCTCTGACAGAAGCACTGGAAGCATAAGTTACCCGCAGTTTACACTTCCAGTGCTTCTCCTGTCAGACCTGTGCTTGAAGTACCAGAAGCAGATAAGTGAATACCTTGCTTTCGGCAAGGGATTTTTGGGTTGGAGGGGGGGAGCACCTGGGTTACAGAAATGGGTAGGCAGGAGATTCTAAGTTAAAATTTGGGGCCTGCCCAGATGTTGCAGGTGGGGGAAGGGGGTGGGGGCAGGGGGATGACCTGCAGACCCACATCTATTTCTAAACATCGGAGAAGTTTAGGGAGTAGGGGGTGCACAGCCTGGAAGAGGCATTTTTGGCATTTATTTATTTATTTGTTTGTTTATTTGTTTATTTATTTATTTAGAGTTTTTCTATACCGGCATTCATGATACAATCACATCATGCTGGTTTACAAATAACAGGGGGTGTAATAACTTAGAACCTTGAACAAGTGCAGAGAATCATTGCAGTTACAATAAAACAAGGCTGTTCAACTGGGGGAAGAAGAAACAAACTATAGTAACTTAACAGACAGAGGTATAATTATTTACAGTATTTCTGAAGTGTCTTTCTATAGTTGATGCTAAGAGTCAGTTCGGGTCTGGAAAGGCTTGTTTAAACAACCAAGTCTTAAGCCTTTTTCTAAATGTTAGAAGGCATGGTTCTTGTCTCAGATCGGGGAGAATGGAGTTCCATATCGAAGGTCCCGCTGTAGAGAAAGCCCTGTCTCTAAATGCTTGATAATGTGTGGATTTGGTTTGTGGTACAAGTAGTGATCCTCTGTAAGCTTCTCTAATGGGTCTGGAGGAGGTAAGTTGTCTGAGCAGGATTTGTAGGTTAAGAGGAGCATGATGATGAATGGCTTTATAGATAATGGTGATGGACTTATGAATAATTCTGAAATGTATTGGCAGCCAGTGTAATTTCTGAGAATGGGAGTGATGTGATCTCTTCTCCTGGTGTTGGTCAATACTCTGGCTGCCGCATTTTGGAGCATCTATAGGGGTTTGGTGGAGGAGGAAGTAAGACCTAGTAAAATAGAATTACAATAGTCTATCTTTGAAAAAATTATTGCTTGAAGGACTGTCCTGAAATCTTGAAAGTGAAGGAGAGGTTTGATTCTTTTCAGTACCTGTAGTTTATAAAAGCAGTCCTTAGTAGTTTGGTTGATGAAAGATTTTAAATTCAGGCGATTATCAATGATTACTCCTAAGTCTCTTGCTTGGGTGATGAGAGTTGGAGGGTTTGAAGTGATATTACTATTTTCCATGGAGATGAGAAGGAGTTCAGTCTTAGAAGGATTTAGAATCAGGTTTAGGCTAGTGAGGAGGCAGTTGATTTCTTGAAGGCAGTTTTCCCAATATTCAAGTGTTTTTGTAATAGATTCTTTGATGGGGATCAAAATTTGGACATCGTCGGCGTATAAGAAATGTGTTAGTTTCAGATTGGTTAACAAGTGGCATAGTGGAAGAAGGTATATGTTAAAGAGTGTGGGGGATAGAGAGGAACCCTGAGGAACTCCTAGGGAGGTGTTATAGCGGGGGAATTCTTTATTGTGAATTCTGACCTTGAAGCCTCTGTTACTGAGGAATGATTTGAACCAAGCAAATGTGGTTCCTGTTATTCCGATGACTGACAACTGGTTGAGGATGATGGAATGGTTAACTGTGTCAAATGCTGCTGAGAGGTCGAGGAGAATCAGTAAGAAGGATTGACCTTTATCGAGTCCCATGATGATGTGGTCTGTCAGGGATATGAGTAGGGTTTCGGTGCTTAAAGCTTTGCGGAACCCAAATTGAGTGGGGTAAAGAATTTTGTGATCTTCGATATAGTCTGATAGCTGCGCATTTTCTAATTTTTCCATGATCTTTGCTATAAACGGAAGGTTGGAGATTGGGCGGAAGTTGTTGAGATCTTTAGGATCCAGATTTGTTTTTTTTAGGAGGGGTTTGAGAGAGGCCAGTTTAAGATCATCAGGAAAGATTCCCTGAGATAGTGAACAGTTTATGATGTCAGCCAGTGTTTTGGAGATGGTGTCAGGAATTAGCAAGGGACGTTTAGTAGGGATTTGGTCGAATGGATGGGTGGAAGGTTTCATTTTCTTTAGTACTGATTGGATCTCTGAAACGGTGATGGGATCAAATGATTCGAGAGAGATGCCTTTGTTTGGGAGATGATATATATTTGTGGGAGAGGAAGTGCTGGTGGGCAGTCGCGTTAGGAGGTTGGAGATTTTGCTTTGGAAGAAAAGAGCCAATTCGTCAGCTTTGGATTGTGCTTGGATGCTAGGGATATCTGCTGCATTGGTTTGTGTTAGTTTGGATACGTAGGTGAATAGGGCTTTGGCATCAAAGATGAGGTCATGGAGCTTATGAGCGTAGAAATCCCTTTTTGATTTTAAGGTGGAGTTCCTGTAGTGGTGGAGTGCTAGTTTATAGGCAGCGAGCATGCTGGGGCAGGGGGTTTTGCGCCATTTACTCTCTTTCTGTCTTAAGCTCTGAGTTTTCGAAGATCGTTGTTGAACCAAGGTTGTTTTTTTGAAGAGTTGGGGTTGAGTTTTTTTGTTGATAGTGGACATAGTTTATTTGCTATAGCCTCTGTGATGTTGCTCCAGAAGAGAAGGGCTGAATTGAGATCAGAGAGCTTTATAAGTGGGAGTTCTGAAGCCAGCTGGTTACTGAGGTCATTGGAAGAGCAGGGCCTTCTGTAGATAAATGATGGTTGAGGAGGGTGTATGTTACTGGATTCTGTCAGAGTGAAGGTGGCGGATATTAATGAGTGGTCTGACTACGGGACCTGCTTGCATACAGGGTGGGATGAATGAATGATACCAGAGTTTACGAAGATGAGGTCCAGAGCGTGACCGGCTTTATGGGTAGGTTTATTTACGATCTGTTTGAAGCCCATGGCTGACAGGGCGGTGAGAAAAGCTTCACAGTTGGTTGAGAGTTTGAAGTTATCTACGTGTAAATTGAAATCTCCTAATATTATAGCTGGGGAGTCCAGATTCATGTGAGTTGCAATTATTTCAACGATGGGGGAGGAATCTGATTCCAGTATGCCCGGTGGGGCATAAACAAGGATGAGGATGGGAATCAGGCTGCAGGACAACAAGGCACATTAAAAATCTAACAATGCCATTTAACCAGATATCTTTGAAAATATCCAATTAAATGGAAAGTTATCCAGGCACACAAGATCTGATAACTTAAAAACTTAACCAGCTTGAATATAACATGTATATTCAGGGGACCTTTATCCTGCTGAATATCTGGGACAAGTTACCTGGCTAACTTCAGCAGGATAACTTATCTGATTGTTGGCTTATTGAATATGTCCCCTAATAAGAATAAAACCTTACACAAAATTCAGAAGAATATTACCATGAGAACTGGAGAAAATGTGCAAAAGCATGGAAAAAAAATAAGCAAACAAATCTTCACATATTTACCATTTTGATGAGGAGCCAGTCTCTTCATCATAGCTTTCTCCCAGCGAGCAAAGAAAATAACAGTAAAACTCACTGGGGTAGATTTTCAAACCGCGCGAATTGGCGTACTTTTGCTGGCGCATCAGGTGCAAACAAAAGTACACTGGATTTTAGTAGATACGCGCGTAGCCGCACGTATCCGCTAAAATCCTGGATCGGCGCACGCAAGGCTATCGATTCTGTATAGCCGGCGCGCGCCAAGCCGTGCAGCCTACCCCCGTTCCCTCCGAGGCCGCTCCGAAATCGGAGCGGCCTCGGAGGGAACTTTCTTTTGCCCTCCCCTCACCTTCCCCTCCCTTCCCCTACCTAACCCACCCGCCCGGCCCTGTCTAAACCCCCCCCTTACCTTTGTCGGGGGATTTCAAAGATATCGCCGGGACGCGACCTGGGGGCGGGTACGGAGGGCGCGGCCACGCCCCGGACCACCCCGGGCCGTAACCACGCCCCCGGGCCCACCCCCAAAACGCTGCCAACACGCCCCCAAAACGCCGCGCCGACCGGGCCCGCCCCCGACACGCCCCCAACACGCCCCCCTTGCCAAACCCCGGGACTTACGCGAGTCCCGGGGTCTGCGCGCACCGGTAGGCCTATTGAACATAGGCGCACCGGCGCGCAGGGCCCTGCTCGCCTAAATCCGCCCGAATTTAGGCGGATTTAGGCGAGCAGGGCTCTGAAAATCCGCCCCCAAGTGAACAAAGGAATCTTTTAAGAAAAGGCCTAAGTCAGTATATCAGAGACTACATTTCTCAGGAGGACTAGGGAAGTAGAGACTGATCATTTGATTTGGGATAGGCAGGCTGGGGCAGGGCAGTACAGACACCACATGCTTTTAAAGAAGTTAAGGATACCCTGAGGTTAGTAGAGAATTGATCATGGGTGGATTTATAAAAGGAGGCACTCATGAACAAAAAACTGAAGCTGAACTGCTGGGAGGAGAAAGAAAGCATAGACATAGAGTGATAAGATGTGCCTGCCCAGTCAAAGGAAGAGAACATGGAATCCACTGAAAGCCTGGCAGCCTTACGATATTAGATGGAAAGACTTGTTCTTTTCCATGTAGCTCTGAGAATGGTAACTGTGTGTGTAATCACCTGTGGAGGAGGCTGGTAGTCAATGTGTTTGTTGAGACTCCAAGGGTGGAGTGTTCAATAGAATTACTGGTTTTAACATTGCTAGAAACAAATGGGACTATTAATGCTTAGTACTATTTAATGAATTCTTTTGGAAGTATGCTCAAGAGGAGGAAAAATATTTTGCTTGCCTCAGGACTTACTGTTAGGTTTGCTGGCCGCGGATGACCGTGGCCGGCCCCCCTCACCTCATTCACAGGCATTAAGAACACTGCAAGGAGTCGGCCCTGCCACGTGCCTCCACCCCAGGCTCTCCCATGGCCACTGCCACAAAAGAAGCTGCCTTCTCCAGCAGGCCCCGGCTCATTCTTTGCGGTTTGACACTGCCGGCTGATGCCACAGGCTGCTCTTCCTGGTTGGGCCCTCTCTAGGCATGCGGCCACGCTCTCTGGCCGCCTTCCTCTATGAACCATGCCTTCACTATCCCAACCCCAGGCGGCCTTTCATTGTTGAAGATGACGCCTCTTCTGAAGGGATTGGAGCCGTCCTGAGCCAATACTCCGCTACCAATACACTTCATCCCTGCTCCTTCTTTTCTCGGCAGTTCTCCTCGGCACAACGGAACTATGCTATCGGCGATAAGGAGTTGCTAGCCATCAAAATGGCCTTTGAGGAGTGGCGCCCATGGTTGGAGGGGGCCCAACACCAGATCTCGGTCTACACAGACCATAAAAATCTAGAATATTTACATCGAGCTCAACGCCTCTATCCGTGGCAAGCATGATGGGCCCTTTTTTCACGTGGTTCGATTTCGTGCTCCACTATCAACTGGCCTGTAAAAATCTGTAAGCAGACACCCTCTCATGCTTGTTCGATATCGAAGATAGACCTGAACCCCCTCGACATATCATCGATCTCACTAGGATTATTCTGGCCGCCACCGGGGTCCCACCGGGGAAGACCTTGGTTCCTTTTAGACTCCAGAACAAGATTCTCCACTAGATCCACAACTCACGGATCGCTGGGCATCCTGGACAATCACGGACCTTGGCACTCCTCCAGAGATATTATTGGTGGTCCACCATGAAAAAGGACTCTAGAACTTACTGGAATCCTGCCACACTTGCACCAGACAGAAAAACCCAACCGGTCAACCATGGGGGCTGCTTCACCCACTGCTGACCCCCAGGGAACCCTGGACTCACATCTCAACGGATTTCATCGTCAACCTCCCTCTGTCTAATGATAACACTATGAACTGGGAGATAGTGGATCGATTTTATAAAATGGCACATTTTGTCGCTCTATCTGCTCTTCCATCTGCCCTGCAGCTAGCCAGGCTATTCGTTCACCATGTCTTTCGGCTACACGGCTTCCCCAAATACATCCTTTCAGATCTAGGATCACAATTTACTACCAAGTATTTGAGGTCTCTATGTCAGAAGTTCGACATTACCCTTGAATTCACCACTGCCTATCACCCTAAAACCAATGGCCTGGCTGAAAGAATAAATCGGACTCTCAAACAATTCTTGAGATCATACATCAACTTAAGCAAGACGATTGGTCAGAACTACTTCCTTGGGCAGAGTTCGCCCTCAACTCCCACCCGGCATCCGCTACCGGTTCGTTGCCGTTCCAGTTGGTCTACGGCAAACAACTGCTCCCGCCCCTACCTCTGCCCATTACGGTTCCCTCACCCGTGGCTCAGCTAACGGCAAAGGAGCTTCATCAAGTCTGGACCCTCACTCGACAATTATTGGAGAAGGCTGGACAGACCGCCAAGAAATTTGCAGATGCCCATTGTAGGGCTAGCCTGAAACTCAATCCTGGCAAAAAAGTGTGGCTTAGCACATGGTACATCTGACTGAAGCTCCCTTCCATGCGTTTAGCCCCCCGCTACATTGGGCCCTTTGTAGTGCTATGATGCCTGGGTTCGGTCTCCTGTCAGCTCCGTCTACTGCCAGCCCTCAAAATTCATAATTCCTTTCATGTTTCCCTCCTCAAACCCCTGGTATTGTCCTGGCCCACTAGCAAACTTCCTGAACCCCAACCACTCACTTCTGACGAGGACCCCACGGATCAAGTCCATGAGGTTCTGCATGTCAGGAAAGGAGGCCAATGCTGGGAGTACCTCCTCTCCTGGGAGGATTTCGGGCCTGAGAAAAATAGTTGGGAGCCTTTCGCCAATATGTTGGTCAAGGATCTACTCGCTCAGTTCCATGCTGCTCACCCTTCCAAACTGAAATCCCCAGGGAGGCACCATAAAAGGGGGGGGGGGGGGTACTGTTACGTTCACTGGCCACGGACAGCCGTGGCTGGCCCCCCTCACCATATTCACGGGCGTCGGAAACACTGCAGGGAGATGGCCCTGCTGCTCGCCTCCAGCCCCAGGCTCTCCCGCGGCCGAAGCCTCAAAAGAAGCTGCCTCCTCTGGCAGGCCCCGGCTCCTTCTTCGCGGCTTGACGCCACAGGCCAACACCACAGGCTGCTCTTCCTGGTCGGGCCCTCCCTAGGCATGCGGCCACACCCCCTGGCCACCTTTAAAGAGATAGCACCAATTAGAACAGAACCGGCCCCTGGGATGACGTCAGGAGCCTGTGAGTATATATTGGAGCCTCTTCTTCATGCCCCTTGACTTGGCAACAAGTCTGCTTCACTTCGGTGAGGTCTTCGGTGCTTCGTGATTCCTGTTCCTACCTTTCGAGTCCTGTTCCTGCCTTCTCAGTCCTGCTCCTGCTCCTACTCCCATCCTCCGATTCCTTCAGATGGATCTTCTGGCTTCTGATCTCGGACCGGCTTCTGTGTTTCTTCTGGCTTCTGACCTCAGACTGGCTCCAGTGACTCTTCTGGCTTCTGATCTCGGTCTGGCTATCGGTGATTCTCCGGCTTTGGACTCTGGACTGGTCATCGGCGACCCTCTGGCTTCTGATCCCGGACTGGCAACCGGTGACTCCCTGGCTTTCAACCTTGGGCTGTCTTCACTTCCAGCTGTGATTCCACCGTCTTCACAGGGGTCCACCTAAGACCAGCCAGCACCATGCACCCAAGGGCTCAACCTGCAGGGAACGGGGTTGGTATTGGCAAAGCTCCAGCCGGCCCCTGCACCAATTCAGCTTCGCCTCCCGGTAGGGACCTGTGGGGGTTTACCCTCACAGATAGTGCCAACTCCTCCTCGGGCAAGGGGTCCACATCTTCCTCAGTGAGTACAACACTTAATCTTAACCCAAGACTTACAAAGTGAGGTTTCTCTTGCCAAATCACCCCAAATGCCTTAAGGCTGCAAGCTTAGTTGGATACAGGCATGAGGTCCTTGCTATATTTAGATATGAAGTGAAGTCTGTATCAGTGCAATTTTATACCTTGTTTATGAGGCTAACCTACCACAGGATGCTCAGAATGAGTTGGGCAGAATTTATTTGCATTTTTTAAAGGAAAGCCCTGTAGATCCTGCCTTAAGGAGAGCAGTATATGACATCATAGATTGGGGTGGCCAACTATAGTCCTTGAGAGTCACCAATAGGCCAAGTTTTCAGGATATCCACAGTGAATATGCATGAGATAGATTTGCATGCACTGCCTCCCATTGTATGCAAGGCCAGTGCAGGAGTATTTGGTACCCTATGTTGCGGTCCCGGTCGTGATGGTCGCGACCCGGCCCTTACCTCCTTGGTCCCGTTCCGTCTCTGAGAGCCTGCGTCCTGTTTTGCGGCGTCCCCACGGGGGGGACACCGCTGAGAAACCCTTCCTGGATGCCATCTCCTTAGGCGTTCCATCTTGGTTCCAGTACCTGTCCTGCATCAGTGCTTGCCTGGTTCCAGTAACCTGTCCTGCTTCAGTTCCAGCTTGGTTCCAGTACCTGTCCTGCTTCAGTTCCAGCTTGGATCCAGTACCTGTCCTGCTTCAGTTCCTGCCTGATTCCGGATCCCTGCCACCTGCTTCAGTTCCAGCTTCCGTGATCTCCTAAGTCCCAGCGACCAGGCTCCCTCCTCCTGGGGGAGCTCCGGCTTCCAGGATGAATCCCCTAAGTCCCAAGTGGCTGGGCTCCTACGGGTTCCTCCCGGGGGAGTACCAGCTTCCTGGGTGAAGCTCACCATCCATCGCCTGCCTGGTATCGGCCTCTCGGCCTGCCCTCAAGCAGAGACTATAGTCCATCTCTCCCCAGTGTCCCGCAGGCTGGCCCAAGGGTCAACTAAAACAGCTAATCCACAACACCCTAGGTGAATCTTCAGTCTGGAACCCATCCCCCTAAACTTACCTATTGGTGGCAGCTCCAGCACAGTACTCACTTCTTTGGCAGTATTGGCTTTCCTTCTCTGAGCCTTGTACTGGTGGGATTTTTCTACCCTCAGAATTTTGGCACTCTAGGTCACTGATACAAGCACCAGATCTATCTTATGCATATTCATTGTGGATATCTTGAAAACCTAGCCTGGTTGTGGCTCTCGGGCACTGGAGTTGGCCATCCCTGCCATAGATCTTAGTGTTAGAATCTTATACGAGCCAAGGTATAGGAAATTGAATCCCAACAGTGCTAATGGAAAGCCATTATTTTCCTTGTAACTCAGCATAGTTGAAAATGAGCAACCAAATATTTTATGTATTTCTTCTAATGAAAAGGTAGATTGGTTACTAATTTCTTTATAGCATTTATATTGTCTTACAGGAAACACAAATTAAATTAAGGAAGAACAATGGTGAATAGTCGAGGTAATGCATCAGGACAGTGATAAATGGAGAGATTAAATTTGTGGCAAATACAACAAAAGGACAATTGTATGCCGTAGAAATTTTTTTTTATTAATATAATTTGTTAAAACGCCTGACTCCGGCCGAGTTTCGCCAAATTGGCTGCATCAGGGGCTGTGAAAATGGTAAAAGTCAATATATTAAAACAATAATAAATTAAAAACACAAATATCAACTTATAGACATCAAAAGATATATATAAAATTCAAAATCCACGGAAGGGCAAGGTCCGGGTTTATCCACCCGACCAGGACACTGCTGCCGGACAACGTCTGATTTCAGAGTTCGCCGTGGCCACATCGGAATTGAGGGCGGTTAGCCCTATTGGAGAGTCGGCGGAAGGAGAGCTGTACTCTCCCGGGGAAACATCACTAAGCCCTCCGGACCCTAGAACGCCGGCACGAGCTTTGCCCCCAACGGTCGCTGGAGAAGCTGATTTGCAAACCGAGGAGGTTCGATGCAATCAGCTGAGTGGATCAGAAGGCGCCCGGACGGCTGGAGAGTCAGGAGGGATCCTGCAACCCCGTGCAGCTGAGACGCCAGGGAGAGTAGAGGAAATGGCGGCGGCTGTCCCCAGTACATCGGGAGAGCTGGAGAAAAGCATTGGACATGGGGTAAGAAAATCGCTCACCCAGCAATTTACTAAACCGGCGATAATAACCCTAGATAATATCTGGGATCTCATGACGAGGATGTCTACTAAGCTAGACAATCAGTCCTTACAACTTGATGAAATTTCAGCCAAAGTGGGGACACTTGAGAAAGACACGAGTCAGAAATTTATAGAACAAGATAATTCCATAAAACAAATAAATGAAGAAATAAAAAGCCTCCAAGCTACAAACGCTTTAATTGTAGCAGAAAGAATTTCAACATTGAGGAGGTTGGAGTCCATAGAAAATCATATGAGACACTTGAACTTGAGACTTTTGAATTTCCCGATTTTAATGGGAGAAATCCCACTTCTTTCATTTAAGAAATATGCAATGGAAGCTTTAAAAATTCCTCAGCAAGAGATTCCACCAGTTAAGAAACTGTTCTTTCTACCAAAGAAAACTAGCACTCCTTCAGTTGTTCCCCAACAAGGGCCAGATTTGCAAATCTGACCGATTACCTTGAAAATTCTAATGTAGAAATAATAGATCGTGCAGTTCTCTTTGTTTCTTTCTTTGATGAAAATGCTATTTCTAAGATTATGAGGAATTATTTCAAAAATATCACTGAATTGTTTTGTGGGGGTCTTATTCGAATTTACCCAGACTTGGCAAAGTCTACGCAACAGCGTAGAAAAGAATTTCTCCAGATGAGACCTGAGACCTTAGCATTGGGGGGTAGTTTTAAGCTACGCTACCCATGTAAATGCATCATAAAACTGGCCAGGAACACATATATTTTTTTTATACCAGATCAACTGAAGGCCTTCTTGTCTGGCAGGAGAATCCCCGATGAGAATATAGGGACGATAGAGAATTAGATGTGACAAGGGCACCTTATTGTATTTGATTTCCTTGTAAACTCCTTTAAATATTTCCTTTCTCTCTATATTTCCTATGAAACAAGAGTGTTCTAAATATTATGTTATTTTTGGATGTTAAAAGCCTGTGGAGGAATAAGACTCTACAGACTATTTGTTATCTTCTGTATCTCTGTTTTTTCTGATACAAATTTTATTTGTATATTTGTTAAAAGATTATAAATAAAGAATATAAAAAAAAAAAAAATAAAATAAAAAAATTCAAAATCCATAAAATCTGGTACTTATATGAAAAAACTTTATCTCAGTTTTTCTTTGTTCTCTATATAGAACTGTTGCGCTCGGGGGTGGACCCCTGTCCTGTGGCAGTACAGGGACTGGCCACAGGGGGCGGAGCACGTAAGGAAACAGAGGCAGTGTAGGTCTTCACCACTGGAAGCCCGAGGTCCCCCCGGGAGGAGCCCATAGGGACCCGGGCTGCTGGGACTTAGGTGGGACTCACAGGGTCTCCTGGGAGAGTCAGAGTCCGGCGTGCCCACAGACACTGGAAGAGCGCTATTGGGTTCAAAGCTGGAGACAGGTTGGAAGAGAGTGAACCAGAATAGTTAGTGAGGACAAGGCTAGGGACAGAGCCAGAATCAAGCATGGTCAGGCGAGCAAGGTCAAAGTCCAAGAATCAGTCCGAGGAGTGGTCAACGAAGCAAGGGTCAAGATCCAGAGGTCAGGCAAGGTCGAAGAGAAGGCTGATGTCTTCGGCAGGTGGCAGGCAGGCAGATCAGGAACAAGCTGAGGTCTCTGGCAGGCAGGTCAGGAACAAGCTGAGGTCTTAGGCAGGTGGCAGGCAGGCAGCCAGGTCAGGAACAAGCTGAGGTCTTTGGCAGGCGGCAGGCAGGCAGGCAGGTAGGTCAGGAACAAGCTGAGGTCTTACCAGAAAGTCAGTCCAAGGTAAGACCAGGGAGACGAACAACGAACACAGGAACAAGCAGGCAAGGATGTAGGTACAAGCAGGCATGGAACTGGAACAGAAAGATCCTGGAATGAGACTAGGAACAAGCAATCAGGTACACGAGCATGGGCAATCTCAGGAACAAACCGACCCGATTGCCAAGGCAAGGAAGTGAGGCCAGGAACTTCCTTTTAACAAGAGTTCAATCAGGGTGCGCCGCAGAGCTAGGCCCCGCCCTGGAACCTACATCAGGGCGCCTGGTCCGGACGTGCATGTGTAGGGGTGTAGCTAGCTGCTGAGATGCTGAGGCCTGGTATGAGGCTCGGCGCAGGTCCAGTTAGGCAACCGCCGCCACGGGACGCCAGAGCCTAGCTGGACTTGCAAGGGCCGCAAGGGAGACAGGACCGGGACCCGCTGTGTGACCCCGTAGGTGAGCGGTCCCATGCACGGGATGACCACAGGTGGGGCGCGTAACATAGAACTACATAAATGTTCTTATATGTAGCAATAAATGCAGAGAGACCTAAATGTGCAAACAGAATCCAGAATTTGTCATAAATACTCAGTAAATACATCTTTAAAGCGAAACAAAATAGTATTATAATCTTAAATACATTAATACTAATCAATTAATTAACTTAAAAATATCTTTGCCATGATTTTGCTAAAAAATGTATTTATATACCCAGTTCTTCTATCCAATTATATAACTGAAAATTATAATAAAAATGTCATTTATAAATTCTTCTGTGATGATTAACTTAGAATTAATTGTATGGATTACAGCTATAGGCAACACTGTAGTGAATTAAAATTAGTTCTGGAGACTAAAGGAACTTCATAGCTCTGTTTTAATCTTAATAAAGATAAACATTATTGAGCCTGATGGAGTTAAATAGTGGCCTTATTATGGAGACAGAATTAATAAAAATTAATTCAGATGAGATGAAATCATTATAAATCCACATAAAAATCTTTCTGAGAAAAAAGGGAGGAGAAAAAAACAATTCCTAAGCGATCGCTATTTCACTCGCTGTCGGACAGCAGTCTACAGCCGTACTATCTTTTTCAAAAACAAGGAGGAAAATCCATTCATAAAAAATCTCTAAGCTTACTCACTGTAGGACGGCAGCCATACTGTCTTAATACTGAGCTCTTTCACCAAGTCTCTTTTTACAAGAAGCAAAAACGAACCCATTGGGTTTCCTACGATACTGTGTAATAAATGAATAATCTGAATTCATATATTAAAAAGTCTTATATTTCTTAATAAGAACCCATAGAAGGGTCCCTGGATATCTTTAAATGGCTTTACTAGATACATTTAATGAGGCTTTTTAACTATCAGGGTTACATATATTTAAATTTTACCTTAATCTGTGTAATGAGTAAATTTTGCCGCTGCACAGACTTATTGTGCCAATTGCTCTCAGATAAGAGACTGGAGCCGTACCGTCTCAGTTCTAAATTTTTTTGAGTCCCTTTCTATAAAAAAATCAAAAGGCATATGGTGCTAAATATAAATGAAAATATTACATACTTTCCTAAGATCAGGACCACGAGTACATTCAAAAGTATCACTATGTACATTTCAATCCTATCGCTGCGCATTCTGGGGCAGATTTTCAAAGAGTTACGCGCGTAAGTTACGCGTGTAATATTGCGGCAATGAAGACACATCAGGCAGGATTCATGGCAAAAAGGAAGAGAAGGCCCGACCACTCCCGTGGGTCCCTTTTTATTGTACATACATCCATAGCATACAATGTGCCATCACATCATTGGCTCCCCTCTCCATAGCATACAGACGTGTCATTATATCATTGGCTGTCCTAGCCATAGCATACAGACCTGTCATTAGACTATTGGCTCAGGGGGTGTGTACAGATCATTCCATTGGCTGCTGAAGCTTATACCATATATGTGTCTGTCTTTTGCCTGCATCTGAATACGTGGCAGCTAGGTATCCTCTCCTAGGCAGTGAGGGTTAATTATAAGCTAGAGATTTAAGATGAGCTAGTTTTGCTGCATTCAGTGCAAAGGTCAGAGAGAAGGGAAGTTAGAATTAACCCCTGACATGGCTTGCTGGCAAAGCTCATAATTCCCCACAGTGTAACCCCAAGAATCCTCTCCTCTGCGCGCCAAGTCAATTTTGCATAGGCCCGGTGACATGCGCAAGCCCCGGGACGTGCATATGTCCCGGGGCTTGAAAAAGGGGGTGGGGATTGGGTGGGGTGGTCCAGGGGTGGGGAGGGGATGGGGCTGGAGCCTCCAGGCACAGCAGCCATTTGCTGGTGTGCCCAGGATCGCAGGCCGGCCATCGGCCGGCTCGCGTAACCTACGCCTGGCCAGAGGCAGGCGCAACTTATCAGATAAAGGTAAGGGGGGGTTTAGGTAGGGCTGGGAGTGCAGATTAGGGAGGGGAAGGGAGGGGAAGGGAGAGGAAGGTGGGGGAATGGAAGGAAAGTTCCCTCCGAGGCTGCTCCAATTTTGAGCGGCCTCAGAAGAAATGGAGGAAGGCTGTGCGGCTCGGCGCACGCAAGGTGCACAAGTGTGCTTAGCGCCAACCCCGGATTTTATAACATGTGTGCGGCTGTGCGCACATGTTATAAAATCAGGCGTAGATTTGTGCGTGCCGGGTTGCACGCACAAATCTACGCCCGCGAGTAAATCTTAAAATCTGGCCCGCTATTTGTGTAAATTACTGAATGTTTACAGCAGAACTAAATTATTTAGTGGAATCTCTTTTTACACAAAAAATGGAAGGCATGCGATACTAAATATAAATTTCATATTTAGGAACACTACTTCTATATGAAGCGCTAAGCTCACGTAAATGAATAATATCGCTATGTACAAAAGGAATATAGCTTTTCCACCTAAAGAAACTTTTGCAATTCAATTACCTATGCCGAACGTGATTACATTTATCAAAACATTGTGTTACCTTGATGCACAGGAGTTCTCAAAAAAACCAACTTGCCACTCAGAATTCGTATATGACTCAGCAGGTACTTTAGATCTGTTTTTATACCTTCTTCCTTCTCAAAAATCACACGAAAAAAATTGGCGCAAAACTTAGTGATGTCATATTCTCTGAGACCTGTCAATCTTGTTTCCATTTTTTACTTCTTTATGGTTCATTACAATTAAAAATAATATAAATTAAAATTGGGTAAAAGAACTGGACATATTTAAAAAGAAACATTATGAAAAATTTTTTTTTTATACAAAAGTAAAAAATTGTCAATAATTCATGGCAGTCATATTGTTAGTTATTTCAAACAAAATTATTAAAAAAATTGTGTATAATTTCTAATTTTATAGCAGAAAGGTTTTCATTAAATGACATAAAACAATTGTTATAGTATTATAAAAAATAATACTAAATTAATTATGCCATAAAAACAATTGTCTCGATATAAAAAAATATATAAAAGAAGAATTTATAAAAAAACTGATAAATCTACCTCGATTTAAACCTACTAGTTCTATAGTATTAATTTAATATTAATAAAAACATTTTTCCATGGCATATGGTCTTCCTTTTGCTGTATTTGCCTTGGCTATGTTGGACCGCCTTCCGATTTGTTGAATTGGACCTTCCCTTGTTCGGACAATGTTGTTTTCACCATGGAAGGATGTATTGAGTTTTAGAGAGGCACAAATAAATGACCTCTGAACCATTCTTCAAAGAGAATGATTTCTTAAAGAAATGGGAGGTCACTATAAATCGAAGCAAAGGTTTTATCAGGAATAGCCTTCATGCATTCACTCTCCTGGAATATTGCCATTACAAGAGAATCCCTAGAGGCCTACGGATAAACAAAGCACCAACAATGTTTACAGAAGATCAAGATTTTATGAAATCCTGGGAAGCCATCTTGAACAAGTGTTCCTTAGATCTTATGATCTTAATCATTAAAACATCTAAACAACGAGAAGAACAGATCGAAGATGAACTGGATAGGGACTTAGAGTATTTTAAATAGAACGATTTGTGTTTCGACATGATAAATGCTGATTAAAAGAGAATCTAGAAAAATTTATGAATGATTTGAAAAGGATGAAACTCGAGAAATTCAAACGAGATGAATTAGATTATAGAAAAAACAATTTATACACTTGGCAATGACAAACCAAACCAGGATTGAAACACAATAAAGAATATCAACCAGTATTTAAGTCTAAACAAAACAAAATTTGGAATGATAGAAATCAATCACAAGATTGCAGCCCAGTAATAGAGAGAAATACAAAATGTATGAGGAGAATATTAGGACAATCTCCTGATCCATCACTCCCTTTATTTTCTCTGACACAGGTAACTCGAAAACCCAGTACAGCCTCAAAAAATGAACGGATTCATCAATTAGAGAGAATGTGGAGAAGGGATTCCTGGACACAAGACCCAAAAATGAACAAATGGGAATATCCAAATTACAGAAGGAGAGGAAAGGGGACATACAGGGGAAGAGGGAAAACATTTTACAATCAACACTACTAGAATCTATGGCAATAGATGACAATAGGATTATAAATATTTCAGAACACATATTAAGTAATCATGAGGTTTTGGTACTCAGTAAAGGACTATCGTTTGTACCTACACCAAAATACAATGCCCTCCAGACTCATATAAATTTATTTAAATTTGTACGCAAATTAAAAAACACTAGTTACGTCAATCAATCCATTGTTAAAAAACCTAGTAAGTGGATCCCCAATGGACCAATAAACCCATTAATCCATATATATCAAACACTGGTAATGAAAGATTTAGAAAAGATAGAACAACATAACATAATTATGTAACTCATAATGGGGCGGATTTTAAAAGGGTTACACGCATATGTCCCGGGTCTTGAAAAAAGGGCAAGAAGTGGGCGGGGCGGTCCAGGGCCGGGGTGGGGGCGGGACTGGGGCCTCCAACACAGCTGCCGTGCCAGTGGATTGCGCGCCGGCACTCACTCGGCACGCGCAACCTACCCTTGCTTGGAGGCAGACGTAAAAAAGAAAATAAAGGTGGGGGGGGGGGATTTAGGTAGGGCTAGTGGGTGGGTTAGATAGGGGAAGGGAGGGGAAGGTGGGGGGGAGTGGAGGAAAGTTCCCTCCAAGGCCACTCCAAGTTCCTCCAAGGCCGCTCCGATTTTGGAGCGGCCTCGGAGGGAACGGGGAAAGCCATCGGGGCTCCCCTAGGGCTCGGCATGCGCAAGGTGCACAAGCGTGCACCCCCTTGCGTGCGCCAACCCCGGATTTTATAACATGCATTCGGCTGCACGCACATGTTATAAAATTGGGCGTATCTATTAAAATCCGGCCCAGTGTGAAAAAAGAGGAAAGAAAAAAAAATCGAGGATCTACGAAAAAATGATAGGATTATTATCAAACCGGCATACAAAGGAGGGAACATTGGGGCCGATTTTAAAAGTTACATGCGCGGGGTACATTTGTGCGCACCACCTGGCGTGCACAAATGTACACCCAATTTTATAACATGCGTGCTTGCCGCGCGCATGTTATAAAATCCAGGGTCAGCGCATGGAAGGGGATGCACACTTGTGCACCTTGCGCGCGCCGAGCCCTAGGGGAGACCCGATGGCTTTCCCCGTTACCGCCAAGGCTGCTACGAAATTGGAGCGGCCTTGGTGGGAACATTTTTTTTGGTCCCCCTCACCTTTCCCTCCCTTCCCCTATCTAACCCACCCCCCAGCCCTACGTAAATCCCCCTCTACCTTATTTCGTCAAGTTATGCCTGCCTCTGGCAGGCATAACTTGCGCGTGCCGGCCAGCTGCCGGTGCGCCATGCCCCAGCACAGGCTTCTGTGCCGGAGCACTCGTCCCCGCCCCCGGGCCGCCGCCACACCCCTGGCCACACCCCTGGACCACCCCTTTTTCAAAGCCCCGGGACATACGCGCGGCCCGGGGCTTGCGCGTGCTACCAAGCCTATGCAAAAAAAAAAAAGAAATAGATGATCTTTTATGCATAGCAAAAGCAACCAATTGTTTGACGAAGAAAGAGAGTTCCTTACAGTATCAAAACTGATTATGCCAACTATGTATGTTCTTCCCAAAGTTCATAAATCATTGACTTTGCCCCCTGGCAAACCAATAGTGTCAGCTATTGGCTCTCTCTCTTGGAGCCAGTCTCAATATTCATTGATAAGTTTTTAAGACCTAGCATTCCAAATATCCCTTCCTACGTCAATGATTCCAGTGACATAATAATGGTACTAGAAAATATGACTGTACAAAATACTGACATTACTCTAGTCTGTTTAGACATCGAATCTTTATATACAAATATACCTCAATTAGAAGCATTAACCATTATTGAAGATGTTTTAAACACACGAGAAGAACATAAACGTATCCCATCCTGGTTAATTTTAGAATTAGCTAGAGTAACTGTAACAAATTTTTTTTTTTAAGTTTGAAGATGATTTCTATGTTCAATCTAAAGGGGTGGCCATGGGTGCTGCCATGGCACCATCCATCACCAATTTATACGTTAATAAATTTGAAAAAAAAAGATGAAACAGGATCACCAATATATGTAGAACATCCTACTCTGGCATAGATACATTGATGATGTATTGATAATATGGAAAGGTGACATAAACGATCCAAATCAATTTTTAAGTTGGCTCAATAATTTAGATAGTAATTTGAAAATCACCATGTCATACTCAAAAGATACGATCCCTTATTTAGACATTCAAATCTCAGTTAAAGAAGGCAAATTCAGTATAGAAGTTTACAGAAAACCCACAGATACCAATAAATTTCTTGATTATACAAGTTGTCACAATAAATCCATGAAAAACAATTTACTATATTCACAATTTTTAAGAATTCGATGGTTATGTACTGAAGAGAAAGTGTTTCACCAAAGGGCGACTGGATTTCTGCAATTCCATTTTTTTTATACATCTATACTAATAGCCTTCACCACATCTTCTGGCAATGAATTGTAGAGCTTAATTAGGCATTGAGCAAAACAATGTTTTCTCTTAGTAGTTTAAAATATATAGCTTAGTAACTTCATTTCATTTGTATTTTCTTGCCTCCTGTTTACTGAAACCTCATGAGTTATAGTGCTGAGAAGTTGCATAAAATATTTCTTTGTGACATACTATTGTAATTTCACCTTTTTATTCTATTTAGGGTGCTTCCAGTGTATTGTGATATCAACACCCTCAAATAGTATCCTAGCAACTGGAAAAATAAATGGAAGATGAAAGAAAATGATACATTTCTTGAAGGAGCACCCTATAAAGCTAGATAATGCATCAAGCATGGATTGAGTCAATCCTCTTTTTTTTTTTTTTAGCTCCTAACAATTCTGTCATTGCTGTTCTGTATCTTTTATTGACAAACCACTATGACGTATCCCAGAATGTGAAGGAATGCACAATGTAAATTCACGCTCTTGCTCAGTGTGCTCCTGGCGGACTGAAGTTAGTTGAGAGTATATTTATGTCTGGATTCTGATAATTGCTTTTAGACTGCTGCACCTGGAAATGTAAGAGACAAATGTTCTGATACTGAGGTTATATGTGGTAATTAGCACTGCATGAAAACTTGCTCACAGCCAGGCCATGAACTGACTATGGTTTCCTAAGATACTAGTGCACAGAAGTAGTTATAATTTAAGTGTTTTAATTAAATGTCCTTGCTGCTTGTTCTTTGTGACTCAGCTTAATCGAAAGCTTTACTGTACACACTTAAATGGGATCACAAAACAAGTGATATGTTGCTTTCTGAGCTGTGTATGTAGTTGGAGCTGCCACACTTTAATAGGGTTCATAATTCACATCCTGATGTCCAAAATACTTTGTAGCCTTCAGTCACATGTACAGCACAGCTACTGTTAAGACACTGCCTGTGCTGTAGCCTCCTCTTCACCAGATGGCCCTCACTGAGCTTCAACTCCAGCATTGCCACAGCCTCTCCTCTCTGCTTACACCACACCCAAGCTCCAGACCCATTTAGCCCAACCTTGTCAGTACTACATTGCTGTTTCATAGTCACTCTTGGTTTCGTGACCTGATTCTAAGACTTGTGGCCTCTGGGCCTTCTCCTACACTGCCTTCAGGACGCGATGTTCCTTGTTCAATGTTGTCTTGTCCAGCCCTTGTCCAATCCTTTCTGCCTTGTCTAGGCTTGTCCTTGTCTGGTTTTGGTGTGTCCTTCCCACTCCCTGTCTTGCCATTGTCTTATCTGGACCCAGTTTGTGTCTATACCTTGTTTTAGCCCAGCCTTGATCCATACCTGCCCAGCCTTTTTCTAGCCTCTACCCTTGCATCCTTCAGCCCAGCCTGTTCCAAGCTTCCAACCTTTTATCAGTCTAGTCCAGCCTGCTCTAGCTTCCAGTATGCACAGCCACCCAAGCCTAATTCTTCCGGCCCCCAGAACGCCTGCGGGGGAGAGGGCTGGCTACGCAGAAGATAAGCCAAGCTCCAGCCATGCAGTCCTGCACTGCTCCCGAGGGCATATTCCCTTGTTTCAGCACAACTCCCTCCTGACACTAACGTTCTCTATTTTATGTGAAACTGGAAAGCTGTATGCTGACTTAATGAAATTGTTCTTTTAGAAGTACTGTGCCCACTGCTTCAACTGAACTATCAGAAACAGGAAATATGAACAGCAAGTATGTTAAAATAATTTCACAAATTTTGATATTTATTTTTAGTGGGCAATAATAAGTCAACCTAAAAGTGGAGGAACCAAGGGTTGGTTAAGGTCACAGATTGGCACTGCTCTAACAAGGACCTCATAAAGGAATACATTATTTCTCTGCGTGTCTACTTTATTCTTATATGATGACCTGACCTGGGTGCCTTATGATCATGAAGAGCAAAATGCTATAAATAGTACAAAGTTAACAGATAAAATGAATAACTTTGGAGCAGATGTATGGATCAGAACAAATACTTAATGTTCACGATAAACTAATCTATGTGAAAAGTTTTGATGTGAAGGTAATGAGAGAGGAACTTATGCCACAGAACAGGACCCAGAAGCCATAAGACGCAGAAATGGGAAATTAATTGCTTGTGGCAGAGAGGAGAATATACAGTTTGGAATGACATGCCCAGGATGAGTGGGAGCTCTGGGCACAAGATAATTGTATTTAGGGAATAAATTATTGTTTTTCTTTAAAAAGATTTATTCTCCACTTTTACATAGTTCAAGGCAGGTTACAAATAAAAACATGCACATGTGATGCTTTCCCTAAACTAAGACACAAACTACTACTCCAACTTAGGGATGTGCATTCATTTTGAAATCAAAGTGTAAAATGGGACGAATGAGCCCGTTTTCATTTTCTTTTAAACAAACCAAAAGATTAAAAAAAACAAAAAAAATCATTTGTCTTTAATTTTTGGTGAACAGTACATATATTTGGTCACAGTGTGCTGAAAATGAATTTAAAGAATTCTGAAAAATTAATAAAAAAAAATGAATAAAAAAATTGCATACACAGCCCTACTAGAAATGTGATAATGTCCGTATTTACTTTATTTTCTAAACAAGGTACAATAAATTGTAAATATATGGAACACATATAGCAAAAAAACAAATAAATAATCCCACCATTCCCACATGATCCCTATCAGACTCAAGTTGCTGCTCAAAAAGCTTACAGTACAACACTAAAACAAATCTGCATTTATAAGGGAGGAGGAATAGCCTAGTGGTTAGAGCAGTGGACTATGAACCAGGAGACCTGCTGTCGCTCCTTGTGACCTTGGGCAAGTCACTTTACCCTACATTGCCTCAGGTACAAAAAAAACCTTAGATTGTAAGCCCTCTGGGGATAGAGAAATACCTACAGTACCTGAATGTAAACCGGTGTGATATCTCAATTGAGATGAATGTCGGTATATAAAAATAATAAATAAATAAATAAAATAATCCCAGCATTTTTCACTTAATTGATGTCAGATAACTGCTCAAAAAGCAAGGTCTTTGCCATCTAGTTAGTGAAAACATACTAAATTGTGCCCTAATCTGAAAAGATTCTGACTTCTCAAGCTTCTTATATTTGTAATATTTTCTTTGATTAAGTAGTACTTATTCTTAATACAACAACCGTACTACTTTTAAACTTCTAGTTGAATGCATGAAATAGATTTTGTATTTTCATTGAAATGGTTGTTTAATTCACATGAATAGCAAGTCAAAACTTTACTGTTAAGCTTCCACTGCTCTTATTCCACATTGGGTGGATAATTTATAACAACCTGTGTCGGGCTGAAGTTTGTGTGTAGAAAGTACATGTGCAGAGATCCCTACTGGACACAAGTGTAGAAGTAATCTACTTTTTGTTCTAGGAGGAAAAATAACAATAGTGTGGGTGTTTAGTGCCCCCATGTGGAAGATAGTAAAGGTGGTCATTCGTTTGCAACAATATAGGAAATACCGATAATATTTCCTATTTCGTTGAATTTCCAGATTTAAAAAAAAAAAAAGGATAGGAAAAATCACACAAAATTTTGTGGTTTTTCTATCATTTTTTGGGGGGAAGGTAACAAAAAGCATGTTTTAAAAAAAAAATTCCACCAGAACCTGCTCAACCCTTCCCATTTATTAAAATATGGAGCTTGCCCATCCTCCCAACCCCCAGGACAAAAATCCCTGGTGGTCTAGCCTGGAAGACCAAAAAACATAAAGGACTTATGATATTTGTTTTAAAAATGAAAGTAAATTAGATTTTCTTGTGAAGAAGGGATATGTGATTTTGGGTCTGCTGGGCAGTGCGTCGAAAAGAAAAAAAAACACTAAACTCTTTTATAAAAATTATAAAAGGTTGAAAAATTTTGGTCTAGCGGACAGGTGGCTGCCATTAGTCAAAATGGTGCGGGAGGACGCCCTTTGCCCCTACCAGGGGAGGGTATTAGATGACTCTCTTACCAGTCCAAGAAGAGTAACCTACCCCACTGCCTCTAGCGGAGTCCACTTCACCATCTGCATGACCCAATTTTTCTGAACCCACTAAATTAGAGACACTGGCGCTTGCTCTAAATGGCTTTTACTCTGGTTATTTTCTGTTGCCGAGCTAGGGTTACATATGGTTATGTTCAAGTTAATGAAGGTGAAGAGAACCTGTTTTTTATATTATGAATAAACCTTGCACTAAATGAGAAGATATGTGCTTCATATCCTGTGACTTGCAACCTGAAAAGGCTTCAGGAAGGGAACAGGCTGCATCAATAGGCCCAACTCTGCACACAGGAGCAAAGTGAAGTGCTAGCCACTGAAACATCTAGGGTACAGCCAAAGCAGTTGCTGAGCTACCACTACACCCTCTTATCAGCAGGAGGAATGCAATTACAGTACTTCTTATCTGCAGTTGCCTGCTTCCTCTTCTGCTGGTTTATGATAAAATCTGAGTACTATAGGACTCTATAGTCTTGCGGGACAAGACCTGTGCTGTCAGATTTCATAGTACAGCTGGCAAAGAAGGAAGCAGATATGAAGCACTGATGCTGCTTTCCTCTTGCTGGTACAGGTGGATCTTGTAGTCTGGTGTGATGCAAGAAGGATCACACTGCAGACCAGGAACAAAGGGAGAGTGGAGAAGGAGGAAGGGAGAAAGAGAATGGGGAGATACTGAGTACAAATTGAAGCAGGGGATCAAATAATGAATTGAGGAGAGTGGGCAAAGGGGCTGGGGGATAAGAGCAAGGAGAACTGGAGGGGTGAGCTGGCAAGCAAGGGGGCATAAAGGTAAGAGTGAGGGGGTCTTCAGGAGGTGCAAGAGTGAGCAAGGAGGGGCTAAGTGGTAAGATAGCAAGTGCTAGGGTCCTAGAGGGGTGACAGAGTGGAGTTTGAGCAAGAAGGGCAGGGAGTGTGGGCAAATGAGGAGGATTGGATGGATGAGATTGAGTAGGGGGAAGGGCTAGGGAGGAGAATGAGTATTTCAAAAGAGAGAAAAAAATTGACACAAGAATAAACCTGATATGGGGGCAGCACTTCATAAATCGGATCCAGATTGGAAGATCAGGAACAGCCAAGCCCATCCATCCATCCATCCATCCATCCATCACATTATATATAAGTGAAACAATCTCATTTTCTAAAAATCCTATTTAACTTAATTACATTCTGGGATTTTTAGCCAGCCTTTCCAAATATTGCTGAAGGCAGTTCAGAACTTTTTTTGGTTTTAGAACAGAGGTACAAAAAGTCCCTCCTTTAAAGAGTTTACAATTTAAGTGAAAGTACCTGAGGCAATGGAGCATAAATTGACTTGCCTAATGTCACACGTTTCAGTCAGGGAAGCAAGATTCAAATCCTGGTTTCGCTGATGTTCAGCCCATTGTTATAACCCCTAGGCCACTCTGTTTAAAATGGTTTGCGCATAATATGAAAGCTGAGTTTTAGGAAAGGAGATTGTGATTCTTCAGTTTAATTACACAAATGTTGGGAGGGGAAGGAGGACCTCTGGGCCCAAGCCCTTGATCTTTTAAGTACCTAGCAACACCTCTGGGAAAGGAGAATAATTGATAGTAGCACTTAGTCCACATTCTCTCTTCTCAAGGAACATGTACACCCCTTTGATATAAGTGTGAGGGGCTTTGCCAGTCACATTTGCTCCCAAGTATTTTTCCAGAAATGGATAGTAGGAGAGGTTTTTGGAATTCAAGATTCCTCCTCTTGTCATAAGCCCACCTTTCTGGGGGAAACGTTTTAATAGGCTATAAAATCCCTTGGAACATGCTTAGTGTTTTATGGGAAGGAGAAACTCAGAGTTGAGTGTGATAAGAAGACTAGAGATTACCCTTGGATCTCAAGTGAGAGGACTGGAGAGAGAAGGATTTTGGAGCTTGGCTGTAGGACCTTTGCCTTCATCCCTAGAGGTCAGGAATTTTTGGATTTTTGGTTTACTGAAGCATCTTCAGGATAGGACAAATTATGATAAACCTGAATGTTCCCTCTTTTTTTTTGGCACAACATCCAAAGGGGATAAAATCATGTAGGGCAAGGGAATATCCGGGAAAGGCCCTGCTACTCCCCAAGTGCAACCTCCTTATTAATTTTTCGCCATGCAATTGCCTCATGCAGTCAAATGGACAGGGAGTTGTGGCAGGATGCCTCTGGACAATAGTAGGGCCTCTGAAAGGGATGGAAAAACCTAGGGCAAAATCATCACAAAGAAACTTTGCCTTGGCTCATGCTGGGTATTTGTCCAGCCTTGAGGCCATAGCACTCAGCTTAATTGGACATGGTGCCAATGACCAGATGATTGGTGGCGATCCTGTCCCCTTCTGTCTTTTCGACTCTTGCAATGCAAGGAGGCATGAGGGCTTCTTCAGCCAGAGCAGGTGCGTCTGAACTTGCACAGGATCCAAATGCATAGGTCTAAATGGTATTGCCTGCACTCTTGCCTCCCCGAGCTGGGAGTAAAGCTTTTATTGTGCCCCAAATGGGAGGCACTGGTTTAAAGGGTTTCTGAAGGGTCATCTCATCTAACCATAACTCAATAACCCTATGTCACTAATTGATGGATTTGTTCTCTGCTATGCTCCTCATAAACTTTATATCGTAGTTTTAACCAGGCTCTCCCTCCATAGAGCCTGTGTGCATTCATGATAGTATTCAAATTTCATACCAATATACAGACTGCTCCAGTTCTCTTTCAACCGCCGTGCTCATAAATATATGAAAAGCTGAAATCCAGTTATTAATGGATTTATATATGCAGGGCTGATCTGTCCTTTGCATCATCAACATTAATACTTTCCTGGCCTTTTATCAGCAAAGAGAATATATCTATAAATTCTCTTTTCCAAATCATTTTCTTAATCCCTTTAGGAACATCGTGGACCAATGTATTAACCCCTGCATATCAAATCCACGGAACTCTTTGCCTCCTGCAACTTAGGATGTGAGGAAGCCTTTTTAGCTGTCTTACTTTCTTTTTCAAAGGACTGGTCAGTGTGTTCATTAACCCCACTTCATTTCTTGATGCATCTTTTTTCATATATCGGGGGTAATATTCAAAAGGACTTACACACTTAAAATTGAGTTTTAAATGTGTAAATGCACTAAGGCATACATTTTCAAAAACGTGTGCGTGCGTCCATGCGTGTGGGATTCCCGGCGTGCACACATGGATGCCACGACGCACACATGTTATAAAATACAATTCCTGCACGCAGATGCGGGCCCAATTTTTATATCAGCGAGCGTATGTGTGGGCGGGTTGCAACTCGCGCTCGCAAGGGGAGGATTTTAGTTAAAAACGTGAGGCGATGTGATCAGGTCTACACCAGTTCCCTTCCCAGTCCGGTCCAATTAAGGAGTGGACTAGGAGAGAACTTTCCTCTTCCCCTACCTTATCTTCCTCCCTTTTCCCCACTCCTCCCCGACCCCTAAAACTACTCTATCAGAATTTTTTTAATTTCAGAACTTACCCGCTCCTCCGAGCAGGAGTAAGTTCCGTGCGCTTGCTGACTGCCGGCACACGCTTCTCTGGGATAGGGTCTAATGGTTACTGCCCCGGCAGGTCTCCACCCTCAGCCCGCTCCTTTTTGCTCTATTGGCACTTCTGCGTGCACTGGGAGTTACGTGCGTGGCTGGGCTGTTTTTTAAAATGTGCTCGGTGTGCGCATGGCCCAGCCACGCACGTATCTCCCGTTTTTTGCGCATGCTGGGCTTTCAAAATGTGTCCTTTTATGCTTAAGAAGGCTTTTGAAAATTGTTACAATGTATGCCATCGAATTTTCAATTTGTTTTACAAGTGTAAAAGCACTTTAAGCGCGTAAATGTTTTTTTGAAAATTGCTACGGTAGTATGTTACATTTACGTGTGTAAATCCTTTGAAAATTACCTCCTAAATTTCTTGAGTGCATTTCTTGTAACAGCAGCTGCAGTTAATTCTTCATCACTGGAATTTGATTCTGATTTCTCCTGTTCTGAGTCCATGCTGTGATGTGTGTGGCCGGAGGAGGTAGACCTATCAGATTCAGACAGAGGAAGGGGACCTATTCTTCCCATCTTGAGAAATGTTTTTTCTTCCTTATTTGGCTTGTTGTTCATTCTTAGGCCTGCTGTTCGATGTGTCAGCAGCTGGTTCCATGCTGCCTCGCTTGATCTCGTAGCTGGATGATTAGCTCTTCTAACTCCTTCTGATCAGCAAAGCGCTGTTCGGGAGGCCAAGTCCCCTCAGGGGACTTGATTGGGGGGGGGTGCTTGTTTTTGCATGGTTCTTTTCACTTTGAATTTCACCTTTGATGCAGCCCTGATTTTCACTTTTGCTCTAGATGCTGCTTTGAGTGGCATTAATTAATACTGGGAAATAATTATAAAATGCACAGAGAAAGATAGTAGTTAAGCAATCAGCAGTTTAACCCCAGCTTAAATCCCTCTTCCTTCCTTCCTGGGGGTGGATCCAAGATGGTGACTGACTAAGAGGACGGAGAAGGTCTCGCTGTTGCTTTGTACCTATTTGCTGTAGTTTCTCAATTTCTTACTATTTCTATATGCCTCATACAAAACGTAAGGCCAGGGTTCATGAAAGCCTGGCGGTTGCCGAAAGTTTGGATCCTAAACAGCCTTCTATAGAGTCTTTCTTCGTATCGACCCGAACGAGTTGGGAGCGAGGGCTGCGGAGGGAGGAGACGCGGAGTGAACGTCTTCCCCGCAGGCCAACGAGATCTCGCTGAGTCCCGGCGCGCCAGAGACACTGTCCCCACCCCAGCGGCTGAGAATAGCAGGTGAGGCTGCGGTGTCGGCTCTTCCGGCCAGCCCAATTGAGCTTGGAACTCAAAAGGAGAGCAGCTTTGGAGTTTTAAGCGAAGGAGATGAAAAGTGTTTGCCTGACGGGGAGACCCTTGGATCCCAAGTTGGAACATATCTACCTTCATTGACGGAGAACATCAGCCCCGCTACTACAGCACTGGTTCATACCCGGGACACTGATACTGAGGCCACGAGAAGGGGTGAGCTAACATCAGAATTAGGAACTTTTCTTGTTAAATCGGCCAAAATAACAATAGAATCGATTTGGGAAGCATTAGTATCGATTGAAACAGCTATTGTTAATCTATCCAGATCTTTTCTTGATATGAACAAACACAGCGTGAATAATGAAGACAGGATTACTGTTCAAGAAAAGAAAATGCAAGTAGTGGGAGAAAAAATAAAGGTGGTTGAAAAATACCAGCAGAATTCGATACAACTAGAAAGTATTCAAAGTAAAAAAAATTGAAAATATAGAAAATTCACTCTGGAGCCTAAATATAAGGGTGTTAAATTTTCCTATTATCCGTCAGATCTCAGCAATAGATCTCTTTAAGAATTATTTAATTGAGAAATTAAAAATTCCAACTGAAGTTGTTCCTTTAATAACTAAGGCGTACTATCTACCCCAGAAGTGGATGAAGAAAGTTGAAGAAAATGTGGAAAATCAACACCAGTTAAATATTACAGATTTGTTGAAAGAAGAGGTTACCAGAAGAGGAGTACTTCTAGTGACTTTTGCATTTGTCAGTGAGAAAAATAATACACTTAGGGTGTTTTTTTGTAACAGAACAGAGTTATTCTACGGTCAAAACGTATGGCAGTACCCGGATATTACCAGGGTTACACAAGAAAGAAGAAAGAAATTCTTAAATTTGAGAACTGAAGCTTTGACAATAAGTGCTAAATTTACCCTGCGTTATCCATGCAAATATTTTGTTAAATTTCATGATTCTACCTATGTAGTTTTTGAACCATCACAGTTAAGATTCTTTTTGGACTCACACCCCAAGTGACTTAATCAGTGCAGTTTGGCAATGTGTAGGCTATCTTAGTTTTACCTTTTGCTTAATTTCCTAATATTCACTCTTAATATTACTGTATCCATCCACCCCTAGTTTACCTATAATATGGGGGTATAAATATAATATTACCTTTGTGAGTAGTGGAGAAGGCTGTTTGTATTAGAATATAATTATTTCCTTATTATACCACCTGTTTTCTTTCACAATAATTGTGTGCAAAAGTGAAAAGCAATAAAAATAAAATAAAAAACAAAAATCCCTCTTCCCTCTATAATAGTTTATTTTTGTAATTACACTAACCTCAGTCGTGAATGCCACAAATAAAAACTATTTAAAGAAGAGCCTAATGATCAAATAATTGGCATCCTATAATCCCAATATGGCTTTGTCTAATAAGGAGGATCTCCTAAAATGGCCACTACCGATGTTCTGTAGGCCTCCCTGCCCTCCTTAATATGGTCACCACTGAGTTCTTTGTTGATTCTTCTAAGAAAGCCGCAGGGACCATCCCAAGCAGGATGCTGCCAATGCACTAAAGACCCCATCCCCAAGATGGCGCCTATACAGTGTTAAACTCCCCAACATAGCTACTGTCATAGGGGTCAACCAAAACGTGTTGGTGTAGGCAAAAGTCAAAGCCTCCAGAAGGTCTCATGAGCATGTGCACTACTCTCATCCTATGACCAATATGGTCTGAATGTGGAGCCTACATCAGACCAAAATTGCTGATCTCTAGTGTCAGCCATGCCATGATGGCTGGCACAATCCAGGGGGTGTGAACCCTTACCAGCAGTGCTGCATAATGCCCATCTGACCCAGATCCTATATTCCCCTTGGATGTGAATTTCAGTTAACCCAGATGTGTCCCCTACTGCTACCATGACATGGTTGCACCCCAGAGAGTAACCCTCCTGTGGTCTACCCTGGCCTGCCAACTCCCATTCTTTCACCTTAAAAATGGATTACTGATCCAAGATGGCCAAACCTGCTGGTTGTGTGTGAGGCTGATCCATATGGGCCATTTTACCTTAGTGCTCCATTATGCCTCATTCAGCTAGAAAGCAGCAGGCTAGAGAGAGAGAAACCTTGCCAACATCTTCTGTTTCTATTTCTGGCCCAAATGATGCCCATGTGCAGCGGAGAACAGGAGAACCGGGAGTGGTCTCGCTAGGAGGTGTTTGGGAGGAAGTTTTACCCGATACCTCCCTTGAGCTACTCTGTCCCCAGAAGAAAGGATAGCCCAGGCGAATCATGCGGAAGGGAGGCCTAACGCCCAGCCCCACATGTCCATAGTACCCAATGATGGTTGGACCTTGAGCGGGCAACATGAGGCAGGAACACCAGAGGTGGCTTCTGAGCCTTCCCTCTTAACATCAGAGGCCGGGAAACAGCCTAGATGCACTGTATTTCAGTCGGCAGCTGGAGGAGCACTGATATTACCTGAATTTATAAAAACGGATCTGGTAAGACCAACAGTGATTTCCTTAGATTAAATATGGGAGGCCATTCAGACTCTTAATTCAAATATCTTTAATCAAATGGCCCCAGTCTATACATAGGGCCAGATCTTAAAATCTACGCCCGATTTTATAACATGCGCGCACCGAGCCCGAGGGGAACCCTGATGGCCTTCCCCATTTCCTCCAAGGCCGCTCCGAAATTGGAGCCGCCTTGGAGGGAACTTTTTCCACCCCCCACCTTCCCCTCCCTTCCCCTATCTAACCCACCCCCCATCCCTAACTAAATCCCCCTTTACCTTTACTCCAAAAGTTACGCCTGCCCGAGGCAGGCGTAACTTGCACACGCCAGCAGACTGCCGGCGCACCATGCCCCGGCACAGGTCGCTGTGCCGGAGCACTTGACACTGCCCCCGGACTGCCCCTGGACCGCCCCCGAAATGCCGCCCTGCCCCCGGACCTCCCATTTTTGAAAGCCCCGGGACACACACGCATACCGGGGCTTGCGCGTGCCGCCGAGCCTATGCAAAATAGGCTCTTCGCGCTCAGGGGCAGATTTTCTCGGGTTACACGCATATCTTACACGCGTAGCCTTTGAAAATGTGTCCCTTATTTGGGGAATATAGATACCCGTGTAAGAAATGTGGAAAGAGAGATTTTGTCCCATAAGAACACTATCAAATTATTGCAGCAGGATATAAATAATACATTGCTATCCCAAGCTTCATTGATTCATGAAAACCAGCTCTGGTCTGCAAGGTTAGAAAACTTGGAAAACTCAATGAAAGGGAAACATTTACGGTTTATAAATTTCCCTAGGGATCAGTTAATCCCTGCAAAGGATATGTGGAAGAAATATATGCTTGAAATCCTAAAAGTTCCAGAACAGACATTACCTTTAACATCAAGAATGTACTATATTCCTACTTTTAAGAGAGAGGATTCTAAAGATCAGAAAGGAATTCAAGTTTTAACTCCAACTGTGCCTCCACAATTAAACCTTACAGAAATACTTGAAACTACTCAAAAGGATTTGATTACTCCTGCTACCTTGTTTGTGTTTCAAAGCAGACAAGGAATGGACATTAAGGGGCAGATTTTAAAACCTGCATGTGGGCGCAGATTTGTTCGCACAACCCGGCGTGAACAAATCTACGCCCGATTATATAACAAGCGCGCACATGTTATAAAATCCAGGGTCGGCACGTGCAAGGGGGTGCACAATTGTGCAACTCGCGCGTGCCGAGCCGCGCAGGCTGCCTCCGTTCCCTCCGAGGCCGCTCCAAAATCGGACCGGCCTCGGAGGGAACTTTTCAACCGCTCCCCCCCCCCTTTCCCCTCTCTTCCCCTATCTAATCCACCCCCCAGCCCTAACTAAATCCCCCTGCCTACCTTTGTTTCAAAAGTTACGCCTGCCTGAGACACGTGAACCTCGGGCACGGCCGCAGTGCTGGAGGACTCAGGAACGCCCCTGGCCCCGCCACCATGCCCCCCCCCTCTCTGCCCCCGGACCACCACCACGCCCATGCAGGATAGGCTCGGCATGGGCAGGGCAGCTTGGGGCAGCTTTTCGGGGGTTACATGCGTATCCCTTTGAAAATCTACCCATAAGGATGTACTTTTGTCATCATTTAGAAACTTTCATGGACTATAAAATTAGTATCTTTCCAGATTTGTCAAGGATAACCCAGAAAAGAAGGAAACAATTTTTATTAATGAGACCTAGGGTGTCCGAGATTGGGGCCCTATTCTTATTCAAATTTCCTTGTAAATGAAATATCAAGGTCTTTCCTATATTTTTTTTCAGCCAAACCAGCTTTCTTCTTTTCTGTCAGATAAGATTGTACCTGTAACCCGCTCTTCTCCAATTGTAACTGAGTGAGTGATAATTGGGTACTTAGGTCCGTAATAAGTACAACAGATTTATTTTCCTTCTTTAAAAAAATATACCTGAGATTGAGGTATTGGATCCCATGTTGAGGACTTTGATTTAGAACAGAGATATTGTTTAATTTCTTATATTTTTCAAGTTATATTGATTCATTTGATGTGCATCTCTGATTTCAATCAAGTGTATTTCTTGAAAATATTTGTTAAATTTATAAACAATAAATTAAAATTTAAAAAAGGATTACCATTCAGACATCAGCAAGGTCACCTGCACCACTGAAGATCCCCAGCTCTGTGCATGCCTGTGCCTCCACCCAGACTTGTGCATACCTTGAGAAGCACAGATGTATATCACAGTGAATGGCCTGCTAACTGGAGGTCTTATATGATAAAATGCTGCCACAGGGAGAGCCAAGGAACTGGAGACAAAGTTGCTGAGAAGAGAGAGAGGCCGGTGGTGACTTGAGAGTTGGATCAAGAAAGAGTACTCAATGTGATCTACTTGGATTTCAGCAAAGCTTTTGATACGATCCCACTTAGGCCTGGGAATAAAATGAGAAGCTTGGGAGTGAGTGCCAAGGTGGTGGCATGGATTACAAACTGGTTGACTGATAGGAATCAGAGTGCAATGGTAAATGGAACCTACTGGGAAGAGAGAACCGTGTTAAGTGGAGTGTCACAGGGATTGTTTTTGGGAACGGCTCTGTTCAATATCTATGTGAGTGACCTTGCGGAAGGGGTAGAAGTTAAAGTTTGTCTATTTTCAGGTGATACTAAGATCTGCAACAGTGGACAACATACCTAATGGAGTAGAGAGAATGAAAAGTGATTTTAAAAAGCTAGAAGAGTGGTAAAAAATTTGGCAGCTGGGATTCAATGCTAAGAAGTGCAGAGACATGCAGCTGGGGTGTGGTAATCCAAAAGAGCTTTATATGATGAGGAGTGAAATACTGATGTGCACGGACTAAGAGAGATACCTTGGAGTAATAGTATCTAGCGATCTAAAGACAGTGAAGCAATGTGTCACGTAGATAACTAAAACCAGAAGAATGCTGGTCTGAACAGAGAAAGGAACCAGCAAGAAAAAGGAAAAAGGAGGTAAAAATGCCCTTATACAGGTTCTTGGTGAGGCCTCACCTCGAGTACTGTATTGAGACCATATCTCAAAAAGGATAGAGACAGGATGGAGGAGGTGCAAAGAAGGCAGACCAAAATAGTGTGGTGTCTGTATCGGAAGAATTTAAATATGTATACTCTGGAAGAGATGAGGTGCAGGGTAGATATGATATAGACCATCAGATACCTAAAAGGTTTTAATGATGTACAAACTTCAAACCTTTTCCATTGGAAAGGAAACAATAGAACTAGGGGTCCATGAAATGAAACTCCAGGGGGGACAACTCAGAATCAATGGCAGGAAATATTTATTCACAGAGAGGGTGGTGGATGCTTGGAATGCCCTTCTGAAAGAGATGGTGAAGAAGAAAACAGTGAAGTCAAAGGGTCATAGGATAAACACTGTCGATCCCTAAAGGCTAGAGGATGGAAATGAAGAGGAGGGTGCATAGGGTAACCTGCATGGAGAGGCAGTTATTACCCTTAACAGAAGCCAATGGGATTACTACACTCATAGTCTTGATGCTTTTGATGCAACTGCAACATCGCTCCCTGCTTTGATTGTTTTGGGGGGAGGAGAGGAGAACTGGATACAAACAACAACTAACATGGGCCCTGACTTTTACAGTCTGGGCTACTGACATGCAGACTGAAGGGAAAAAGCATAGGACAGCTTCTGCAGCCGAGTCCCAAAGCAAAGACCATCCAGCAGCATTAAGACAGTTGCTTCAGTTTGCTTGATTACAAATATTACTACCCTTAGCATAAGACATGGGGGTAACTTCATGGAGTAGCAGAGATACTAACCTTGAGAGGAACATGGGGGTAGCTTGTAGGGGTGTGCATTCGGATTGACCGCATTAGTAAAACGCAACTCATATTTTTTTTTTACTTAAAAAATTGATTCGACATAAACGATCGGATTTCCCACATATCGAACATAGATATGTTCGATATGTGGGAAATCGCGATTGTTGAGCCAAAATAAAAATATAAACCCCCTCACCCTCCTTAATCCCCCCCCCGACTTACCACAACTCCCTGGTGATGGAGCGAGGAGTGAGGACGCCATTTCTGCAATCCTTGGCGAGAAGCATGTGACGTCGGCGGCACGTCGAGTGACGCCGGCGTCACGTGATTCCCGGCTCGTTCGCGCCGGACGGCTCGTTCGGCCCAAAAAGTTCTTTTGGCCAGCTTGGGGGGGTCAGGAGGCCCCCCCAAGCTGGCCAAAAGTTCTTTTTGGGCCGAATGAGCCGTCCGGCGCGAACGAGCCGGGAATCACGTGACGCCGCGTCACTCGACGTGCCACCGACGTCACATGCTTCTCGCCAAGGATTGCAGAAATGACGTCCTCACTCCTCGCTCGATCACCAGGGAGCTGTGGTAAGTCTGGGGGGGGATTAAGGAGGGTGAGGGGGTTTAATTTTTTTTTTGCACATATGTACATATACCCCAACTCATTGGATTTTTTTTATGTCCATATTGGCCGCAAGTGGGACCCCCTTTCGGACATAAAAAATATGAACATAAAATTTTGCTCTGCACATCCCTAGTAGCTTGCACGGAGTGGCATATACTACCATAGGAAGCTTGCTGGGCAGACTGGATGGGACATCTGTTCCTTTTCTACTATTATTGCTATGTTACTATGTAATGCTTTATACAATACATGCTCATCCCATGCTCTCGCAAGACTGGCATTTAGTACTCAAGCTTATGGTCCATTACAGCACTTACTGTATATCATTGTACTGACTTGATTTGGTCAACCATTCTGTTTAGAATTTGCTTGTCTATCATTGTGTCTTATGAGCATCCCCATGCTTTTATTCATATTAAACTTCCTCTATGTAGAGGATCCTGTGTTTCAGGCTGCATAAACCTATACTATGGTGCAGGACAAGAGCTTGAGTCGGGTGGGGTTGAGTGTAATGTGGGGATGTGCTTTATTCAAGTGAAGGAGGGAAAATGGTCACCAGTACAGCACTAATCACTGACTGCTATAGAAGAAGCAATGAAGGTATGTTTCAATGTATACTTTGTTGGGAGATGCATAAAAGGACAAATGAGAATAAAAAAGAAATTAATGAAAAAATCCATCATTCATCTGTTTTCCTGGAGGTAGAGCAGGGGTCTTCAGTTTGGTTTTTGAGAGCTCTTGATAAGTTTGGTAATTGGTATTCAAGATATCCACAATGAATATTCATGCAGCACGTGCATACACACACACGTTTTATGAAAGTTAATTTGTATATTTTGGTTATCTTGAAAATGAGACCTGTTTTTGAAAGGGGAGGGGGGGTTGAAATTGGAAACCACTGGTTTAGATTTCAACATAGCAGGGGGCAATGTGCTACTTTCAACAGCCCTGTTGCTTCTAAATTGCAGCGGCTTTTGATGTCCCATAGCAAACCAAAGATTGCTTTGGCAACCCACTGTCAACTTAAAAGGAATAAATGGAACAGCAACAGGTTGCTACAGAAAATCCACAAGACAATCAGATTGCTGCTATTTAGTAAATGTCAGTTTTATAGATCATTTCTTAAGACCTATCATAAATGATATGTAATCTTGGTATTGAATATAGGGTTATATAATGACTATTTTTCTAGGTTGTACATTCTGTGCTTATACAAAAATGCATTATCCTATTCTTAGGGCTGATGCAACTTCAAAATTTTGTGCACCTCCATCCCCTGGTCATCACCAGTGCTGATGACTCCTCCTTTCCCCTTCAGCACCCACTAATGGTATCAGATACCATCCCCCTCCAGTTGCTGATACTTCCTGCTAGGCCTTCATCCCCCTCCAGTTGCTGATACTTCCTGCTAGGCCTCAATCACTGCAAACTCCTGCTCGGTCCCTGAAATATATACTGGGCAGTCACAAAGTTGCCAACTGGTACCAGATTTCAAGGAAAGATTGATCCAGTCCCAGTTTTACCTTGTTTATTTATTTATTTATTTATTTGAATTTTAAGTAATATATATTCTGTTCATTCCAAGATTCAATGCAGATTATAAAGGAACATGTATAATAAAGGGATGAAATCAAACAGCTACAATTCAAACATAATTAAAACTTTAATTAAAAATAATACCCACAATTAAATTAAATTAAAAACAAAAAATACACCTGAACATATATATTGTAACATAAAGCATAATTAAAAAAGAAAAAACTACAGAAAACCAGTCAGTAGAAAACTGGATCACTGCAAAGAGTTGTCAAAGCATGGCAGGGCTGGCGTTATACTTCACCTTCACCAAATGTGTTCTTAAAAACAAAGTTCTCAAAGCCTTTCTAAAATAGGACTGGTTCCTACATAGTTCTCAAATGAGCGGATGGGTAGGATGCACAGTGCAGAAAGAGGAATTCAAGTAGACCACTGTCTGCTAGGGGTGTGCATTTGTTCCCTACAAATTGGGAATCCGCAACGTATAGAGCCATATTCGTTGTATTCGTGGGGAAGCGAATACAACGAATCTTCGCTGAATTATTCGGTCCCGCTTAAAAGGAGCAATTTAAACAAACCCCCCACCCTCCTGACCCCCCCAAGACTTACCAAATTCCCTGGTGGTCCAGCGGGGGGGGGGGGGGGGTCCTGGAGCCATCCCCTGCACTCAAAACCCTCGGCTGCCGGTTTCAAAATGGCGCCCAAAGCCTTTGACCTCATATGTCACAGGGGCTACCAGTGCCATTGGTCAGCGGCCTTCACATGGGCAATCAGCGCCATCTTGTGCTCCTACCATGTGACAGGGGCTGACCAATGGCAACCGGTAGCCCCTGTGACATAGTAAGGGCAAAGGCTGTCGGCGCCATTTTGATTACTGGCAGCCGACAGCCGAGTGCAGGAGATTGCTCCCGGACCCCGCTGGAGACCACCAGAGACTTTTGGCAAGTCTTTGGGGGACCCTCATTAGCCGCACAAGACTGCCAAAAGTCCACTGAAGGGTCCGGGAGCGACCTCCTGCACTCGGGCCTCGGTTGCCAGTATTCAAATGGCCCCTGTGACATAGTGAGGCAAAGGCAATTGGCACCATTTTGAATACTGGCAGCCGATGGGCCCGAGTGCAGGAGGTCGCTCCCGGAGGCGGGAAAACCGGCACACCAAAAAACCCTAAAATCCACCCTGACCCTTTAAAACAAATCCCCCAACCTCCCGAACCCCCCCAAAATGTTTTAAATTACCTGGGGTCCAGTGGGGGGGTCCCGGAGCGATCTCCCGCTCTCAGGCCATGGCTGCGTTAATAGAAATGGCGCCGGTGGCCCTTTGCCCTTACCATATGACAGGGCAAAGGTAGTGCCGGTGCCATTTTGGTTCCTGTCACCTGACATCACGAGTGCAGGAGATCACTCCCGACCCCTGCTGGACCCCCAGGGACTTTTGGCCAGCTTGGGGGGGCCTCCTGACCCCCACAAGACTTGCCAAAAGTCCAGCGGGGGTCCGGGAGCGACCTCCTGCACTCGGGCCGTATTGCCAATATTCAATGGCGCCGGCGCTACCTTTGCCCTGTCATATGGTAAGGGCAAAGGGCCACCGGCGCCATTTCTATTAACGCAGCCGTGGCCCGAGAGCGGGAGATCACGCCGGACCCCCCCACTGGACCCCAGGTAATTTAAAACATTTTGGGGGGTTCGGGAGGGTGGGGGATTTGTTTTAAAGGGTCGGGGTGGGTTTTAGGGTTGTTTTGGTGTGCTGGTTTTCCCGCCCTCCCCCGATTTACGATTTTTTAACAAAAAAAACCATGACGATCAGATTTCCCTCCCCCCCATCCAAAATTGATCGATCACACGATTCACATCCCTATTCATTTCCCAAAAAAACCCCATCCCAACCCTTTAAATTTAATTAACTATAACCTCCCACCCTCCTGACCCCCCCAAGACTTAGCAAAAGTTCCTGGTGGTCCAGCGGGGGTCCTGGCATGATCTCCTGCACTCGGGCTGTCGGCTGCCGGTATTCAAAATGGCACCAATAGCCTTTGCTCTCACTATGTCACAGGGGTTACCGGTGCCATTGGTCAGCCCCTGTCACATGGTAGGAGCAAAGGACGGCCGGTGCCATCTTGTGCTCCTACCATGTGACAGGGGCCGACCAATGGCACCGGTAGCCCCTGTGACATAGTAAGGGCAAAGGCTATCGGTGCCATTTAAGACTTGCCAAAAGTCCCTGGTGGTCCAGCGGAGGTCCTGGAGCGATCTCCTGCAAGCGGGCCGTCAGCTGCCAGTATTCAAAATGGCACGATAGCCTTTGCCCTTACTATGTTTTCACTGTTTGAACATATAATACCACAGAATGACCACAGAATGGCATTTATTTTGGGGATGGTCTATATGATGTCTGAATATGGGGTGGTATGTTGGTCCCCTTAAGAGTGTGAGTTTAGGTGATTGGTGGAAAATATAAACCGTTGCGATGGTATTTAACTTAGCGATGGTATAGAAAAGATTTAAAAGAAAATAAATAAATAAATATCCTGGAAGGTATAAAACTGGGATAATTTAGCAGGCTTTTTTTTAAATTTTTTATTGAAGTTTCATATACATTGAAAAAAATGTTAAGAAAAAGAAAATATATCATCATCATCATCATCATCATCAATCTACAAGTGGAAAAAATATCTTCTATATATTATAGGAACACTGGGAGAACCAAATATTAAAGCGGTTTCAAAGAAAATACAAATCGTCATATATTATTCGCTGTAACTCTGTGTCGTGTACCTGCATTAATTTATCCAACCCTCTTAAACACATTAGGAGTGAGAGTCTAAATGTAAACGTAATTGTGCTGGCTCAGCAAAAATATATCTATTATTCTGATATGCCATTATACACCTACATGGGAACCTCAGATAAAACTTAGCTCCTTGTGTAGTCACTTCCCCCTTCATCATCATGAAACTTTCTTTTCTCTTGAATTTTCCTGGTGATATCTGGAAATATTCTTATTTGATTTCCATAAAAAAGCTGACTTTGATTCCGGAAGGATTTTCATAGTATATTATCTCTATTACTTGTTTGTATGAAAGTCACCAATAACGTTGCTCTAGTCTCAATTTTACTCTCGAAAGATTTTTCCAAAATCTCTGTTAGGTTATCTGGTTCTTGATCTTCAGTTCTCTTTTTTCAGGTAAGTAAAATATTTTTGAAATCATTGGAATAGCTGTCTCAGAGTAACCCAGAATATTAATGAGGTAACTTTTAAAAAGATCCTTAGGCGTCATCCATTTAGATTTAGGAAAGTTCAAGAGTCTTAAATTGTTTCTCCTTATTTCATTTTCAATAAAAATCCATCCTTCTCATCACCAAGCTTTCAGATTTTATCAAGTTACACTGTACTTCCTTCACACTTATAATTTCAGTTTCAACTTTTTTCACAGACGTTTCCACCACTTGAATCTTATTCTCCAGTCTATGAAACTCATCCATATTTTGTTTTCCACATTTGTTAGATCATTAATGGCTTTATTCATATTTATAAGTGCCTTCCTTATTTCTTCCAATGTAATTTTTTCAGAAATTTCCAGGGGTGCTTTTACAATTACATTTATCTTAGTCTCCTTACCTCTCCCCTCTAAGAGGCCAGCTTTGCCATTTTCCTTCTGCCGTGCTTTCTCTTCTTTTCCCTTGGAACCCTCAATCGGGCTCACCGAAGACGACGGTTGGTCATCGTCTCTTCTCAGGGTTTCAGAGGTCCTTGAAGCAGAATGTACTCTCGGCGTTAGGTCCTGTTGATCAGTCCCCTCACCTCCTGGGGTTCTATATGGCATTGCTGGAACTGTTGGAGCCCCGGGGCTAAGTGATGTTTCCTTGGCCTGGGCATCCGGCGGCCGCTCTCCACTGTCGACGCCTGCAGCACCGCCATCCGGTCTCAGGTACATGCTTCCAAATACCCCTTGATCCGTGGTTGCCGTGAAGAAATGTGGGTGGGTAGAGGTAAGGTTATCGTTTCTTCGCTTTTCTTTTGGTGTGTGGCATCGTTGTCATAAGCAAAGGTAAATAAAGCAAAGAAGAAATTTTTTGAAGCACCGCAGAGCAGAGATGATTTCGTACTCAGTGGCAGCCCCAATTAGCAGGACTTTGCTCTTTTCTAGTTGGAGTCTAAGTGAGAGGGACCTCCAGGATGTAGTGACCCTGGAGTTATACTGGGACCACCCTAATATGGGTGGTCCCCGGGCCTGCAGGGGCTTTTCCCTCTCAAGGAAAAAGGCCTGAGGCCAAGAGAATGGGAGAAGGGTGCTTCCTTCCCTTGGCCAGGAGAAAGGGATGAGGGGTTGTGTGCTGAAATAAGGAGTGCCCCATGAACGTATAGGGCACGGAGGATACTAGGGAGACCTGTACATTGTTGGATGGAGAAAGTGGAGAATACTGAGTGGAAGATCGAGTGGCCAAAGAGTTATGAGTAGACTCTAAGATTGCAATCTTCATGTCCCACATGGATGGAGTCTGGCATGTGAAAGGAAGAGGAATCCAAAGGTACCTGCCCATGTGTTTAGGGTATGGGGGTTAGGATGTGAAAGTGTTACACTCTCCTTCTCCCGAGAGGAGGAGCTAGCAATCTGTTATGCTTGCCTCCTCCAGAGGAGAGGAGTTAGTAATCTGCTGTCACACACTCCACCAGGAGGGTGGAGTTAGCAAGCTGTTCTGCTGTTCTCCTGAAAGGGGAAGGAGTAGCGATATGACCTGCTCCTCCAGAGGGGAGGAGCTAGCTATCTGTAGATCTATTAGCGAACTGTTTGTTAGATGCTCCTGTAAGGAAAGGAAGTAGCAAGCTGTTTACCAATACTGCTAAGGAGTAGCAATCTGTTATGGAATCAACTCTCCAAAGAAGAGGAGCTGGCAATAGGTATATAGTACTTGAGCTACAGAGATAGCAATCTATCATGCCCCCCGCTACGGAGTAGCAATCTGTATATATAAGCTGCTGGCAAGTCTCAGAGAAGAGGAGTAGCTGTCTATATAATACTTCCGTGAGCGAGTCAGTGGTCTGTAGTGGTTGGCTCCCACAAGGTGACAATAGTGAAAGGAATGACCACTTGGAGGAAATGGTGAATCCCTGGGCCGATGGCAGATGACAGCGCCCCCAGGAGGAGATCCTGAGAGGAACCACCGGCTAGGCTAGAATATGAGATAAACACAATAGTTCTTTATTAGACTGGAAGCTGGACCACCAGAGGTGGCAGTAGTGAGTCACTGTGTCCGGCAAGGCTGAAGTCCTTCTGATACTGGAATATAACTCTGGGTCGCTGAGCTGTAGAGAGAGACTAGAAGTAGTGAGTAGACAGAGTATACTGGATACAAGATGGTAGATTGTCTGCAATGGTCTCTATGCCACAGAGAGTCTTCAGTACATTCAGGACAGGAGCCATAGGCGAGCACTGGTTCCCACAAACAGTCTGTAATAAGAAATCACAATTGCTGTATGTGAAATGGCTTTCTAGAGTAGAAGAGAGTCTGTATAAGATTCTAGAACATGGGCCCTTGTGGAGTAAGTACCCGGTTCCAATCTGTAATCTTGCCAATGTAACTCTTGGATCTCTGTACCTGCAATAACGTCTTGGATGGAAGGGAAGTCTTCAGCGCAATAGGAATGTAGGCTCTCGTGGAGCGAGTACCGATTCTTATGTAATAGAACTCACTGTGTTCATGTCCGCGATCGCTTCCAGGAAATGAGAAGTCTTCTGAGTGTTCTGGCAATCTGAAGTCAAGAAGAGAGAGTGGAGCCCCATGGAGCGGGTACTCCGTGGTAAGTTTTGTAATGGCCGAGCAGTGGGGACGGGTTCCCCAGCTGACTCGGATCGTTGTTGCAAGTATCGTGGGACTGCTGAAGCAAGGCCCATTGGAGTTCCTTGCTAACTCGCTAGAGGTTAGCAGACAAAGACCTTTTTAAAGTGCAAATGGATGACATCACTACAGGGGGGACGCCCCCGAGGTTCGTGCCCTTGCTGGGTACAAAGTCTGGAGCACGCGCAGCGCGCGCTCTTACGTCATCAGGAAACATGGCGGATCCGCAGTGTCAGGCCAGCTCGAGGGAACTGGGACACAAAGGCGGGGAGAAGTCTGTCAGAGCCGAAGGGAGTCACATCCCAGGTAGAGAGGGTGGAGTGAGGGGTGAGAAGAGGCACGAACGCAACATAAGGATGTGTGCCCAAAGTGGGGAGAATTTGGATATATGGAACGATAAGGAATGTATGTATATATTTCAGTAAATTTTTTGGTATGGAGTTGAAAATCCAATTTCTGTTCAAGTGAAGGCTGAAAGATTGTACTTCACCATTTGGGGTACCAGATGGCAAACTATGGAGAAGATTTACTTTGATTGTTGTATCCCATGAATTCTGAGTATTCAGTGATGAAATGCCTACCCTATTCTATTTCTGTACATTATGGGGGGCGTATTTTCAGAGCCCTGCTCGCCTAAATCCCGCCCAAATCCGGGTGGATTTAGGCGAGCAGGGCCCTGCGCGCCGGTGAGCCTATTTACATAGGCCTCCAGCGCGCGCAGAGCCCCGGGACTCGCGTAAGTCCCGGGGTTTTCGGAGGGGGGCATGTTCGGGGTGCGGGACCGAGCGCAGCGGCGTTTCGGGGCGTGTCGGCAGCGTTTTGGGGGCGGGTACGGGGGGCGTGGCTACGGCCCGGGGTGGTCCGGGGGCGTTGGCCGCGCCCTCCGTACCCGCCCCCAGTCGCGTCCCGGCGCGCAAGAGGCCCGCGTGGCGCGCGGGGATTTCCGCCTCCCGCTGGAGGCGTAAATCCCCCGACAAAGGTAAGGGGTGGGGCTTAGACAGGGCCGGGTGGGTTGGTTAGGTAGGGGAAGGGAGGGGAAGGTGAGGGGAGGGCAAAAGGAAGTTCCCTCCGAGCCGCTCTGATTTCAGAGGCGGCCTCGGAGGGAACGGGGGGTAGGCTGCGCGGCTCGGCGCACGCCTGCTATACAAAATCAATAGCCTTGCGCGCGCCAATCCAGGTTTTTAGCAGATACACGCGGCTCCGCGTGTATCTACTAAAATCCAGCTTACTTTTGCTTGCGCCTGATGCGCCAGCAAAAGTAGGCCAATTCGCGCTATTTGAAAATCTACACCTATGATTGGTTTGAACACTAGAAATAAAGTTGAGAGTTGTGTTTACCTGAGACTAATAGGACTGTCTGTTGCTTTAATAGTGCCAGCACTAAGGGATAGTTATAAGGGCCAGGGAAGTGGAGCAGTCAAGGAAATGTGAGCACCCCTGCTTTCTCTGTCCGGGTCCACTTCACCATTTGCATGACCCATAATTTTGAACTCACTAAATACATTTGGGAGGTGGATCTTTACTCCAATAGGTACCCTGAGGATAGGTTTACATTTCTGTAAGGCCAGTTTACATTAGGCTTTCAAATAAGTAGAGCAACTCTAAAATTGTCACCCATGCCGAGACTCATAAACTGAGATCCATTTTTTCATTTTCTTTTTTCTCAGCTGTGGTAGGGGAGGGAGGATACTTTTTTTTAATTTTATTAGCACTTGATTGTATAAAGGCAGATTGAGCAGTTGCTGAGAGCTGCAGTTTTTACAGGTAGAGCTTTTCCAAGCATCTTGTTAAAATCATCTAAAATAATTAGCATTTCCATGAACAAACTAAAAAAAAACCTGTTATTTTGAAAATAAGATACACTGAGGGGTAGATTTTTAAAAACGGCGCGTTTGCGTACTTTTGTTCGCGCTCCAGGGCGCAAACAAAAGTACGCTGGATTTAGTAGATATGTGCGTAGGCCGCGCGTATCTGCTAAAATCCAGGATTGGCGCGTGCAAGGCTGCCGATTTTGGGCAGCTGGCGCGCGCCGAGCCACGCAGCCTGCCTCCGTTCCCTCCGAGGCCGCTCCGAAATCGGAGCGGCCTCGGAGGGAACTCTCTTTCGCCCTCCCCTCACCTTCCCCTCCCTTCCTCTTCCTAACCAACCCCCCCGGCCCTATCTAAACCCCCCCCCCACCTTTGTCCGGGGATTTACACCTCCCGGAGGGAGAAGTAAATCCCCGCGCGCCAGCGGGCCGCTAGCACGCCGAGACGCAACCCGGGGGCGGTTCCGGAGGGTGCGGCCACGCCCTCGGACCGCCCCGGGCCAAAACCATGCCCCCGGGCCCGCCCCCGAAATGCCACGCCCCGCCCCCAAAACGCCACATCGATCGGCCCCGCCCTCGACACGCCCCTGACAAAAAACCCCGGGACTTACGCGAGTCCCGGGGCTCTGCGCGCGCCGGCAGGCCTATGGAAAATAGGCGCGCCGGCGCGCAAGGCCCTGCTCGCGTAAATCCAGGCAGATTTACGCGAGCAGGGCTTTTAAAATCCGCCCCTATATGTCTATATTTCATGAGAGGCTGTCAGTCAATGTTCTGTAGATTGTCCGATCAAACTTCTAGGATGCATATGGAAAGATGTAATTAATCAAAAAGAGAAGGTGATAATTGCTTGATGACGTAGGTTACTGGTGAAACCTCGTCTGTAGTACTGTGTCCAGTTCTATAGCCTGTACTTCCAAAAGGATGTACACAGATTAGAGGCAGCCAGAGAAGGGCTGCCAATAGGGTGCACAATCTCTGCACTGTAATACCTAGAATAGTTGATTTCATACATATACCCTAGAAGAGAGGAGGGGAAGGAGGGATATGATACCTTCAAATACCTCAAAGGTACAAATAATTCACAAGAAGAATGCATTTTTAATAGAAAGGAAATTCTGGAACGAAAGGTTATGATACAAAATTCAAAGGGACTCGAGAATAACAGAATATATTTTCACAGAAAATGTGGAGATGAATACAGTAAACAAGACATCAAAGGACAGCATAGCAGCTCCTTAGATATGAATATGTCAGAGCAAAGCCTGAGGTTGGTTGTAGTCTTGCATGAGGAATGGGGAGACCAGAGGCCTTATGTTTCTTTTCTGTCATTATTTCCTATGTTTCTATGTTTGAAGTTAATGTCCTTCTTGAATTCTATGGTTGAACTGTCCTCCAAGTGAGAAAATAGTTTCTTTTCAATGATTGATTGCTAGTGACAGGGCCACCTTAGAGCATCTCTTTTAACGTATATTGGTAATGATCTTTCATTGGTGACTACACACGTTTTAACTTCTTTCAGGAAATTTGAATCTTGTGTTGACTAGGTCCTTAGGAGTTAATTTTCAAAAAAAAATGCATTTCCATTTTAGAACACTGTTTTACGTGTAGAAATGAGGTTCATAAAATCGTCCATCAGATGTGCAGGTAAACTTACTCGTGTATGTCAGTATTGTTGTGTGAATTCAAAAAGGCAGGTAATAAATCCAGGTGATAAATAAGAAATATGTTTGCCCGGACTGTGCAGAGGTGGGTGAGGCGGTGCTGGGTCAGTGTTTTTGGTGGCACATACTTGTCAGTTTTAAAAAGTGAGTGTTTAAGTTTGCATGGGAAACTCACACACTCCAGCTAGCAGGTGCAGCTTTTGCCTGTACTTTCGGTGGGATAATTTTCAAAGGGAACATATGTGTATATGTTCCCTTTGAAAATTGGTATGACTTAGACATATGTGTATATTTGCCATGGCAATTATCGGCGATATTACAAAATTACCCTATCTTTCAAGCATCATTAGCTGTCTGACTTTGGGGACTATTTGCTTCTTTTGCCATCCTGCTGAGAAATGGATTCATTTTCTAGCTAATAAATCAAGTACTGAAGTGTAAAAAAAAAATAATAGAAAGTACTGTGCAAAATGTCCCTCATAAAATCCAAATAAAGACCAGCTTACAGCTATCCATTTTGGTTCCCAGTTATGTGTACTGTTTTGTTTTGTTTTTTGTTTAATATTTAGGATATCTCTAGGGGACAACTGTGCAAAGAAGAGATGATAAATCTGGCTTAAAGCTGCAAGCATGTAGAGCACCCAAGGAGACTACATGCAGGGATGTAGTTCTGAAGGTTGCAACCCCCCCCCCAAAAAAAACAAAACAAAACAACAAATCTCTATCTCTTATATTATTTGGATATTGTAAATATATCTGAAAATGCAAAATTAAAAAGAAAAAAAAAAAAGAAAAAAGAAAATGTTCTCACCTCCGACTTCTGCCATGGTGCTCGTTCCAAATATGCAGTATGTCACTTTTAGTTTTCTCCTCGGCATCTGTCATCAGTTTCTAATGGAGCCAATATATATAGTTGGAGATTCAATTTATCAACATAAATCTATGTTGATGTTTTTGACAGTAAATGCTGGAATATTTCCTGAAGGTGTAGAATGCACACCTTTTCATGGATTGAGGAACCGTTGCAACTCCTGAAGAAGCAGTAACCCTCCGAAACCCTGCAGTGTTGGGAGTGTCAACACTGTAACAGCAAGTTCCTATAAGTTTTATAGCACCAATTCATTGAAATAGGCAGAAAGTAATATTTGCCATATATGCTATATTTAATGACTACCAGCAATTACATCGTTTTAAAAAAATCAAAATCAAGCAAAAAAAGAACAAAAATTTTTGAATAAAGGAAGCCAAGTGACTGATGATTATAATGCTTTTAAGCATGCACAAATGGTGAGGGGTTGCAGAACAAGGCATACTAACTCAACCTAGTGCTTCATGATGGTCATTTGGCAACATACATAATTTTGTCCACTATAAAAATCTATTGTGAGAAATCTTTTTGATTTATGGAATAAGGAGTTGCATTACTCACTAAGGGGGTCATTATCAAAATGCGATAAGGCATTTTCGCATGCGTTAAGGGCTTATCGCATGTGAAAAGCCCCGTTAACGCATGCGATAGGCCCTTACCGCATGCAAAAACGTGTTTAAAGCATGTGATAGCACCATATCGTATGGTGCAATGCAAATTCAGAAAATAGGAGGAGTTAGGGGCGGAGAGTGGGCTGGGTTAGCCTGTCTGTGAAGAACTATTGCAAAGCCATAACGCCGATTTTAACTACACTTCTTTGAATTGCGTTAGGCTCTGCGATAGCTGCCGTGACTGTGCGGTAAGGTTCCTTGCCTTTTGCGATGTCTCCCATAAGGCCTATTTGAGGTGAATTGAAGGGTCCAGAGCCTAAGAGAGAGAGAGAGAGAGAGAGAGCCTGGCCATAATGTCATCCCCGTAGGTATTTGTATCCCTATGGTAGGCCCACCTAGTATATTTGACATTCTATGTGACACATACGAACAGAACAGTGGTCTCTTGTGAAGACTTGATGACCTTCGGAGTGAGGAAACTCACTCCAAGATGAGATTTGGGCAATATTCTCTCCACCTAGCTTGATGTTACCCAGGTAGAGAGTCCATCAAGCTAGGTTGAGAGAACACTGCACAAATCTCATCTTGGAGTGAGTTTCCTCACTCCGAAGGTCATCAAGTCTTCACAAGACACCACTGTTCTGTTCGTATGTGTCACATAGAATGGCAAAGTGGCCCCTAACCCCCTACACTCATACCTAAACCCCACCTCGAGTTACTAGGTGGGCCTACCATAGGGATACAAATATCTACCTATGGGGATAACATTATAGCCAGTCTCTCTCTCTCTCTCTCTCTCTCTCTCTCTCTCTCTCTCTCTCTCTCTCTCTCTCTCTCTCTCTCTCTCTCTCTCTCTCTCTCTCACCCACCCAGTGGTCATATGCAGGAAAGACACTTATCACAAATTCAGATAATGTGCAATAAAACTGAATTTTTGCATAAACCACGCCCCTTTTGCTATCGCATGCGGTACTTATCCAGGCCTATGGTTGGTGACCAAAGAGTGTATGATAGATTGCGTTTCTCAAATGATTTGTATAATTGATGCCACAACTGCACACACTGGCCTCACACTGAATTATTTGCTCTTTTGGAATGGTGCAACACTATATGCTTTAGTGAAGTACCACAGGATAGTTTTTTTGTTTTGGTCAGCTTCTTGAAATGCTACTTTTTAAGATGTTATTACTGTTAATGAAAGCTCTATATAAAAGCTTTTACTAGGGATGTGCATTCATTTAGAAAGAAACTGCAAAACATGATGAATCGTGGCTCCCTTCCGAATGAAACAAACCTTTTTCATTCATTTTGTTTGGGCCTAAGTCTAGGCCTGAAGCCGGGGCCTTGCCTAGAGCATAGGTCAAGGCCCAAATCAGGGAGTGACACTGGCACCTTGGCCTAGACCTGAAGCAGGGACCTCACCTAGGACATAGGCCATGGCCCAAAGCAGGGACTGTAGCATAGGCCCAAGCATAACCTTGGGATCTTGGCAGAGGCACAGGCTGATGCTGGGGACTTGGCTGAGACAATTGAAATTTAAACAAAAAAACAACTTACCTTACTTAACTTACCACAACCCTACCCTTACGCTGGGTCCTGACTCTGGGGCCTTGGCCTAAGGTCAGGCCCAGGCCTCAGAGCCAGGCCTGAGAGCCTCTTCTTGGTCCTCTTCATTCTTCAGCACTTGCAAGCCAAATGACAATGTCCACTGGGGTCACTCCGGAGTTAATTAACTCTGGCACATTCCCCTAGTGGATGCCACCATTTTGATGTACATCAATATGTACAGCATTGACATACATCAAAATGGTGCCATCTCCTGTGGTAATTGTGCTGAAGTTAATTAACTCCTATATGATTCCAGCAGAAGTTGTCATTTGGCTTGCAAGTGCCTAAGAATGACCAAGAAGAGGTTCCCAGGCCTGGGCTGAGGCCTTGGCATCGAGTCTGGGCCGAGGCCTAGGCTTTAGTCCTGGGTCCGGGCCTGCATCTGGGCTGAGGCTCTGGCATCGAGACCCGGCCTTCAGGTTGGGTCACAGTGTTGGGCCTGGGCCGAGGCCCTAGCATTGAGACCTGGCCTCTGGGTTAGGTTGCGGCATTGGACCTGGGTCTGAGCTGAGGCCACAGTGTTGGGGCCCAGCTTACGGGTCGGGTCATGACATCAGGCCTGGGTCTGGGTTAAGGCCGTGGTATCGGGACCTGGCCTCCGGGTCAGGCCGAAGCCTCGGCTATGAATAGGACAAGGTTGCAGCAACCTATTGCTCCCTCTGCCTATTCAAGTCTGAGGCTTCAGCCTAGACCTAGGCGGATCCCCAGAAGAGCAGGTAATTGGGTGCAAGGCGGTGATCCCAGCCCCACCATTTTTTCAGGTGGGTGGGAGGCCCCAGTCGGCCTCATTTTTGTTTTCTGGCTGTTTTGGGATTTTTTTTTTAAATTGTTTGATTCATTTTCATTCATGAGAAAAAATGAATCAATCAAACAATCCATGAACCAAAATTCATGGAAAAGAAACTTCCCAAAAGTAAAAATTAATGTTTTTCTCCTTCACATTCCTACTTTTTACCCTTGTCAATTGGGCTTTCATTATTTCACTATATAATTTACTTTACCTGTGGACTGAAGGCAGTCCTGATGTAGAAGAGGTGTGGGTTTGTTAATTCCAAACTAAGACCTGCAATGCATTTATTGCACACTGAGTAATCCATTGCAGGGAGGAGGGGGGGAGGATGAGAGAGAGAGAGAGCCTCTGTGAAGGCTCACATATAAGTAAAATATTTATACCACTGTAAGAGGGAGCACTAGTAACTCAGGGTGAGGTTTGTGGGGTAGGTTTTGGGGGGCAGTTTAAAATGCATAGTCGTAGTACGAACAGCACAGTTGCCATCAGTGAAGATTTTATGTGATTTGGAGTGATGAAAGGTAAAAGAAGAGTAGATTTGTACAATTTACTCTCTGCCAAGCTTGATTGCTAGGATGTTAGTATCTGAGATGTGCTTCATTTTACGCTTTTGGGTCGGGCTTCAGGTTGGGCACTTCGTGGGAAAATTTGTTTTCCTACTGTTCTTTTTTTTTTTTTTTCGGCAAAACGAATTAAAAAAAAAAACAAACTGACCCCCAACCCTTCAAATGTACTTAATTACAACCGCCCACCATCCTGATCCCCTCCCCGCCACCAAGACTTACTAAAAGCTCTGGTGGTCCAGCGGGGGTCCCGGGAGCGATCTTTCCCTCTCGGGCCATCGGCTGCCACTAATCAAAATGGCACCAGTGGCGCTTTGCCCTTACCATGTGACAGGGGCTACCGGTGCCATTGGTTGGCCCCTGTCACATGGAAGGAGCAATGGATGGCCTGTGCCTTTTTCAAAGATGGTGCTGGCCATCCATTGCTCCTACCATGTGACAGGGGCCGATCAATGGCACCAGTAGCCCCTGTCACATGGTAAGGATAAAGGGCCACCGGTGCCATTTTGATTCCTGGCAGGCCCGATGGCCCGAGAGGGAGAGATTGCTCCCGGGACCCCCGCTGGACCACCAGAGCTTTCAGTAAATCTTGGAGGGGGATCAGGATGGTGGGGAGGGGGGGGGGGATTGTAATTAAGTAAATTTGAAGGGTTGGGTTGGGTTTCGGTTTTTTTGGGGTTTTTTAAATAAATGTGCCCCTCCCCCCACGCTAACCCGAAAAATTAATTTTTCCCACATTTCGTAAAAAATCCGTTTCAGGATTCACGTCTCCCGAACCAGGATGAATTAGGCAATTTTGTTGAAATTGCCTAATTTATTCTAAACAAATGCAGATCCCTAGTATCTAAGCAACTAAGTGTATGGTTTTGCCCAGAAAACTTTACTGCAGAGAAAGCAGGAGAAAACCTCTGTGGGTAATTTTTCATTAAACAATAATGAAAATTACATGAGTAGTTTTGCTTTCATTATTGCTGCGAATCCAGCTTGTTGAAATTATGCACCGGGTTTGAAAAATGGGACAGATCCTGATTGTTGACCCCTTTATGATGATTGCAGGCATGTATATGTTGAAAGAACATGATGGATCAATTATGTGGAGCAGGTATGGCCAAGTCATGTTGTTAGAATTTGTGATGAACAAGGAGTCAAGTGATATCCTGAAACACAAAGTAAAGTCCACTCTCACGGTCTCTCCATATAACCTTGGGAAGTCACTTAACCTCCTGTACCTTTTTTTTTATACCAGTGACTGTGTAATAATAATCTGGTTCCTTCTTCTGCTCTTTGCAAGCTTTCATGCAGGTTGTGCCTGGAATGTGCTAACTGGCCATTTAGACCAGAGATGGTAGTGTATTCGTTTTGGAAGAAGTAAAAAGTAAAGTACTTTAGTATTCTCTATGGATAAAAGGAACATTTATGTTTTTGAATTATTATAGTAAAGTATTTGCAGTTTCTGCTGCAGGATCCAATAAAAGACCAGTGTGACTAGCTCTTCTCCCAATGCTATTTACACTGAAGGAATGTGATTTAAATTGTAGTAGCTGCAGTATTTTGCATGCACAATATAGACACAGATACAGTATCATTCAGTTCACATTGAGCTATAGTTTTGGTTAATAGGAACTGTTGCTGCACTGGGGTATTTCCACAAAATGTTTTTGGAATGCAGGTCAGATCCTCTCTTTTGCACCTTAATTCTAATGCAGCCCAAACACTTCCTGAGCAAGGCATTAGATTCCAGCCAAATCTTGTTTAATCAATCAAAGCTTAAGAATCTTTTGTTGTTTCCTCCTATTTGTGTCTGGCTAGTATTCTGATTTATACACAGAAGCAAGAGCTCAGAACTTCAAAAAGCAGTTTGTAAACAGACCAAGAGAGGCAAGGGACAGGCAACAAAGGAGGGAGAGTGAGTGGGCCAAATTTATTGAAGTCAGAAGATTCCCTCTCTGAATGCATTCAATAAGAACATGCTCTCTCTTTAAGAATCTTGGTAAAATCTATATTTCAGAGAGTAAAGATAGGGGATACTTTGTTAGCTTGCTGAAAACAAAGTTCAAAGAAAATCTACAAAGATGTTGGATAGAGTTAAGACCTTTATACAATTAATGAATCTTTACACTTCCAAATGTTTAGGACTATTGTAGTTACTACCTTAGGCTTGGGGATATTGCCTGAGGAAGGCACCTCAGTAGCAGTAATCCTGAAAGCTTACTGTTTTCAAAATGGTTAGTCTTCTAAAGGCCCAAGGTATTGTCTCTATACTTTTTGGCCCATGCATGCACTAAAGTCTGTGCTTAATTATTGTAGCATGCAAGCATTAAAAATCTGACTGTATATGTTAAAAGGGCTTTTAAGTTGTGAAGCACTAATTGTTTTGTACACCCTCTATAAAGAAAAAAAAAAAGCAGTGACTTTAGCAAGTATCCAAAAACAGCATGTATGCTACAGAAAAAAAAATGTAATAAATGTGCTCTGCATTGCAAACACCCCCCACCCCCCCCCCCCTTTGCTAATCAGCTCAAAGGGAAAGGAATGGTTAGTATAAGGAATTTCATCTCATCTCCCCCTTGACATGAAGAGAGAGGGTCCTGGGCATTCCTGACTGCCTCTACCCTACTAACTCTGTCCTCACAGAAAAGAACAAGATCCCTGCTGGCCTGTCTCTCCCTCCCATTATCCCCCATCCCCTGCAGACAATAAGATTCTTATTAGCCCAAACACCCCGCTACTCCTTCCCCTACCTACCGAAAATAATCAAGAGCAGCCCTGTTCTGCAGATAAGAACAAGGTCCCTAGGGACCCAATCCCCCTCATCCCTTCTCCTCAAAGAGGAGGAAGGTACTTGCTGGCTTGATAACCTCCCACCTCCTCTCCGAAGACAAGAACAAAAGACTTGGTGGTCCAATCACATCACCCTCACCCTCACAGACAAAAAAACAATAGGTCTAGCAGCTAAATAATCCACCTCCACTTTGCAGGCAAGATCAAGATTCCTCTATGCCTCCACTCTCCTTTCTACCCCTTTTGATGACAGACCTATGAAGATTTGAGGAGAGCCATGGCTCCCTTCTACCCCCTGCTGATGGCTTTGACTGCTCGTTCTCCTTTGCCACCCTCACTTGTGCAGCAACATATCCTGGGAAACACCATCTCCTCAGGAAAAGTATAAAAGCCTGGATGACAAAACCACTTGTAGATAGTAGGGCTAGAAGATTGAGGAGAGCTCACTGGAGGGAGGAGGAGGAGGTATAACAGATGGAGGAGAAAAATTAGAAGACATGGTGGAGAAGAGAGAGACGATATGAAGGGAGGGATACCCTCATCATTCTGAACTGCTTGATCTGGAAATTATAACATAGGCAGTGATCAATAATAGGAAACCACAGGTTGCTTTTTTGTTTTTGTTTTTTGTCTATTGTACCTGAAGATTGGAGGGTGCAAATGTAACAGCAATCTTTAAACAGGGCTCCAGGGGTGATCCGAGAAATTATGGACCTGTGAACCTGAATTCAGTGCCAGGAAAAACTGCAGAAACTATTTTTAAAGAACAAAATCACAGAACATATAGAAAGACAAGGTTTAATGGGACACAGCCAGCATGGATTTACACAAGGGAAGTCTTGAATCACTAATCTGTTACATTTTTTAAAGGGGTTAACAAACATGTGGATAATGGTGATCCAGTAGATATAGTATATTTGGATTTTCAGAAGGCCTATGACAAAGTTCCCCATGACAGGCTACTGAGAAAAAATAGTCATGGGATAAGAGGTAATATCCTATTATGGATTGCAAGATAAGAAATAGAAAGTAGGAATAAATGGTCAGTTTTCTCAGTGGAGAAAGGTAAACAGTGGAGTGCCTCAAGGATTTATACTGGGACTGGTGCGTTTTAATATATTTATAAATCATCTGGAAAAGGGAATAACAAGTGAGGTGATCAAATTTGCAGATGACACAAAATTGTTCTGAGTAGTGAAATCACAAGTGGCTTGTGAGAAATTGCAAGAAGAACTTGTGAGACTAGAAGATCGGGCATTCAAATGGCAGATGAAATGTAATGACAAGTGCAAAGTGATGCACATAGGGAAAAGTAACCATTGTAGTTACACGATGTTAGGTTCCCTATTAGGAGTTACCATACAGGAAAAAGATCTGGGTGTCATCATGGACAATATTTTGAAATCCTTGGCTCAGTGTGCTGTGATGGTCAAAAAAGCAAACAGAATGTTAGGAATTATTAGGCAAGGAATGGAGAATATAACTGAGAATGTCATAGTATTGCTGCAGGGTGAGACCACACCTTGAATACTCATGTCCAATTCTGGCCACCGCATCTCAAAAAAGATATGGCTGAACTAGAAAAGGTACAGAGAAGGGCAACCAAAATAAGAAAGGGGATGGAACAACTCCTTTATGAGGAAAAGCTTAAGAGATTAGGGCTTTTTAGCTTGGAGAAGAGACAACTGAGGGGTGGGGATATGCTAGAGGTCTATAAAATCAATAGTGGAATAGAACGGGTAACTATAAATCAGTTATTTACCCTTTCAAATAATACAAAAATTAGAGAATATCTCATGAAGTTAGTGAGTAAAGTAGCACATTTAAAACAAATTGGAGATAATTCATTTTCACTTAATGCACAATTAACCTCTGGAATTCATTACCATAGGATGTGGTAAAGGCAGCTAGCATATCTGGATTTAAAATTGGTTTGGACAAATTCTTGGAGAACTCCATAAACTGTTATTAACTAGATAGACTTGATAAATGCCACTTCTTGTCCCTGGGCTTTAGCAGCATGGGATCCATCTACTGTTTGGGATCTTGTCAGGAACTTGTGACTTGGATTGGCCACTGTTGGAAACAGGATACTGAGCTTGATGGACCCTTGTTCTGACCCAATATGTTAATTATTATGTTCTTATGAGCTCCTTCACCAGGTTATGGATCATTTCTCACTAGTCCTCTCCAGCTACCAGTCCTCACCATTAAAAAAATACATTTGTGGAACAAGATTGCTATGGATGTTGTCAGTTTGTGAGTGGCTCATGTACTTTCGTCTACCGCAAGAAGTGGTACAGGGACTACAAATGATGACTATTCTAATAGACTGTATCTAACATACATGTTGGAACTATATATTCCACTCAGATTTGTGCCATGGAGAAAATAGTGAGAGATGTCCTGAGACTGTAATAATTCAAAGTATAATTGTCCTGAGCTGAGAGAATCTGCATGGTCTTCTCTGTAATGAAATGACATCATTTTTCAAAGGATATAGGAACCTAACTTTGGGAGTTTAGCTCATAATTTGGTTCTTTTGAAAATTTAGTAGGGCTGAGTATCTAAATTTAAGATCCTAGTTTCACTAAGTGGTGGTTATTGCCTTATTAACAAAATATAAGAAATAAATGAAAATGAATGAAATGTATTACTGATGGTGTCCAGAGTATGATACAATAGCATTAAACCACATCAAAATACAAATCCTCCAGAGAAAATATCGCAGCTTAGTAAACATGCCATTAAGTTTGTACTTGAGGCAACAGACAGAGATGTGGAGCCAAAAATTTTTTTTTTTCGATTTTCATTTTTTTCCATTTTGTTTCTTTTTATCCACACTAAATTTTTAGTGCACACTAATTTATTTTATTTTAATTATTTCGTTATTGATTTTCAAACTATAACAATACTGAGAAATTTGTCATAACATAAAATAGATAGAACCGATTTCCATCCAAACAGAAACTAAAAATTACATTCATCATCATGTTAATTTTTTAAATCAGCTCTAATCTTACTTTATATAATCAAATGCAATTTGTACTGACACCAATAAATCCCTAAGAGAGGCTTTATGAAAATCTAATGGGGAGTTTCATTTTTCGAAAATTAATATCTGAACAATAAACAAAGCTTAACATAGTACTTCCTGCACTATATATATTCTTAGCTAGACAATGGGGACGAGGTAACTATTTTCCTTTGCTCAATAAAGGCTTTCAAATGTTCAGGCATGAAAAACACAAATATATCATGTTGCTTTTTTACCAAACATTTGCAGGGAAACCTCAGTGTAAAAGAGAATCCCATTGATATAACCTCCTGTCGGAGGCTTAGAAATTATTTTCTCCGTAGCTGTGTATATAGGGCAAGATCAGGGAAAATCTTTACCGGTTTATCATAAAACAAAATGGGGTACTTTGAAAAATATTTCTTCATGACCTTATTGAGGTCTAAGTAACTTATGAAGGAAACTAATAATGTGCCCCAGTCAATTACTTGATCGGAATTTTCTAAAAACCCAGTTAGATTTCCCTGAAATGGTAAATCTTGTGTATTTGAATTAGATACTCTTTTTGGCAGAAAATAACAAACAATAATATTTGGAAAATCAGTTTCTTCGAAGCCCAAGACTTCTTTAAGAAACTTTTGAAAAGTACTCAAAGGTACTTCCCCCACAACTCTAGGGAAGTTTATAATACACAAATTTAAACGTTTAGAATTATTCTCAAAAGTCTCTACACACCGTGCTAGCAAAGGTCTGTCTTTTGCCACGGCAGCATGAAATTCCAGGTTTTTCACCTCTTTCTCTTCCAGAACTTTGATTCTCTCTTCTGTATTTTTAATAGATTTCTGAACTGACAGGATATCTTGTTGATGATTTTTCCCACTATTATAGTCCATCTTTGTCTCAAGCCTTTTTATATTTGTGGCCATTTCGGCCATTAAGTCCCACATAGATTCTAGCATGACCACGGCAGAGTGGATGGGAATGTCCACGGACTCACCGCCAGCAGCTTGTTCCATTCCTCCGGTCGCATTATCGCTCAGAGCCAGGTCCCTCTCCTCCTCCTCTGTGCTCTGGTCTGCTGTCTCCGCGGTCGGATCTCCTACTCCTGCTCCCTTTGCTCGGGTCAACGTCCCTGACCCAGAAGGTGTAACCCCTTCGGCAGTGTTTCCAGGGCATTCCTCTCCCGTCCTTTGCGCCGGCGGTGGTCTGCGATTGGGACTCAGAGAGGCCTCCTCAGTGGATTCGGGCAGTCCTCCCACACGACCTGATTCATCTGGATCCTTGGCTCCTGGACTTAATGCAGGTGAGGATAAGTAGCGGAAGATCTCCTGCTGACTTGGTGAATGTATGGGTAGAGAGGGATAAACTATCACCTTACCCTTACGTTTAGATGGCATTCTTTTAGGAAAAAAGTCAATTTCCAAAACGTTGCAGGAGAGCAAACAACCACAACCTTGTCTATGCCGCCATCTTGCCTTTCCACACTAATTTATTTTAATGTGCACTAAAATTATTAGTGTACGCTAATTGAAATGAATGAATGCACATCCCTAACCATTCAAGGTGAAGTGATTTGCCCAAAATAACAGGGAGTAGCAGAAGGGTTTGAATTCTAGCTTCCCTGTTGCTTTAACCACCAAGCTACTCTTTCATTCACTACTTATAAAATAAAAATCTGGAACCATAATTTTGCCTGTCATATGGGTAGTCTGATGTAGCATATCAAATTTAGAAAACCAGCCAGCACTGAAAATCAGTACTGGCAGGCTAAGTTGGATCTTGCCCCAGCCACTGCTCCAAGGCCTCTCATTTTTGGCTGGCTAAATATGACTGGTTAATGAAATTTTGCCATTCTGATTGGTGAAATTTTCATCCTGCATGGTCTAATAGGTTAGATCCCATTGATGAAAATTGGCCCCTAAAGGGTAAACTTCTTAAGATAAAGACATATTTTCATAGAAGATATCACACCATTGTCTGGGTACTTCTGTCTTCGGCTGTATACTTGCCTGTAGGCAGGAAGACATTTTTTGAAGAGTACCATTGCTAATACTATATGAAACCCAGCTGCATGTTGCATTTTACATCTGAAAGCAGAGTAATGTGCTTATTTCCATGGAAATGAACTAATTAACAATTTCCTTCTCATTTCCAAAAGATTCATTTGCAACTAAACAGTTCATAACTTACCAATTTGTTTTATAAAATTGATACAAATAGCAATTAGGGCAGCCAGTAAACACAATGTGCATTCAGTTACCGTAATGTGTGCAATTCTTTAGAAATATTATTTGTACATACACTACTGTAAGTAATTCTCATGAATGCTGAAAAAAACAACTTGAAATGAGTATTGCTTAAACAATTACTATATTGGAAAAGGATTCTTCTGATGTAGCCTCAGTGATTAGCAAGATTTTATTGTAAATTGCCTTTTAAGACTTTTGCTAGTGATAAAACTCTAAATGTTAATACAGCTGTTCTTAAAGTGGGCATCTAGTGCAAGAGTAGGCAACTCAAGTCCTCAAGTGCCTTAAGCTGGTTGGGTTTTCAAGATATCCACACTGAATATTCATGACATGTATTTGCATGCCCAGCCTCCATTGCTTGCAAATGCATCTTATGCATATTAATTGTGGATATCCTGAAAATCTAACTGTCTTGTGGCACTAGAGCACCGGACTTGCCTACCTTAAAGGAATGTTATTTTAGGGAATAAAGAATCCTCCAGGTTTCCTATATGAGGCTGGCCTATAACTTCGCCATGTCTACTGTTTACTAACAAAATCACTTTTTGCACAGTTTGTTACTGCACAGTGAAAATGCATTACAATATCTGATGATTCTGTTAGGAAACAGCTTTATTAGACAAACGTTGCTCTGATATATCCGCTGTGGGCTTCACATTCCAATGCATATAGGGCCATATTTTAATGGTCCTATTATTATTTACTCTGTGTTTTAAAGCTGGGTACTTCGTTTGAAAGATGATGAAACTCCCAAAACTAGCAGGAATGTTTTTTAACAGAGCAGATTTGACTTTGTAACAAGCTGAAGACTGCCATACCTAAGTTCCTAAGGTATAATTAGTTGAAAGATCAAGATGTCAAAAGCTGACATAGGAATGAAATATGAAGTAGCTCAGATATAAAGCCTTTACAACTGAAGACTTGTATTAACTCCTTTTGAATTTGAGGAGTAGAGTAATGATTAACATTTTTTGAAAAGCACATTTAGTCCTACCCCTTTTTGTCTGGGTAACTTTGTCCACACAAATGTAATTGGATAAGACTTGCCCTATAGCAGGCCTAAACTTAGCTAGATAAGACTTAGCCAGCTAAGTAGAGATGTGAATCGTGTGCCAGATCGTCTTAACGATCAGATTCGGCTGGGGGGGGGGGGGGGGGGAAATCTGATCATTAAGATATGTGAATTGGAATCGTTTCCGATTCCAATTCACATCGCTAATTTTTTTTTTAGGGAGGCTCGCGCTGCTAAAAAACCCCAACCCACCCGACCCTTTAAATCGACCCCACCCTCCCGACCCCCCCAAAACCTTTTAAAATTACCTGGTGGTCCAGGGGGGCCTCGGGGAGAGATTTCCCGTTCCCAGGCATCAGCTGTTCTAAAAATAAATGGCGTCGATGCCCCTTTGCCCTTACCATGTGACAGGGTATCCGTGCCATTGGCCGGCCCCTGTCACATGGTAGGAGCACTGGATGGCCAGCGCCATCTTTAAAGATGGCGCCGGCCATATTTACTCATCAGCCCCTATAATAGAGTATAGTATAATAGGGGCTGATGAGTAAAGATGGCCGGCGCCATCTTTAAAGATGGCGCTGGCCATCCAGTGCTCCTACCATGTGACAGGGGCCGGCCAATGGCACGGATACCTTGTCACATGGTAAGGGCAAAGGGGCATTGGCGCCATTTTTTTTTAGAACAGCTAATGCCTGGGAACGGGAAATCTCTCCCCGAGGCCCCCCTGGACCACCAGATAATTTTAAAAGGTTTGGGGTGGGTTTTTTTTTTTTAACGGCGCAGGCCTCCCTAAAAAAAAAGGGTCGGGAGGGTGGGGGAGGCTAAGGGGGGGGTCGATTTAAAGGGTCAGGTGGTTTTTATTTTTTATCGGGCCATCGGTGCCATTTTAATTAGTGGCAACCAAAATGGCGCCGATGGCCCGAGAGAGCAAGAGATCGCACCGGGACCCCCCCCCCCACTGGACCAACAGGTAGTTTAACATTTTGGGGGGGTTCGGGAGGGTGGGGGAGGGTAAGGAATTGGTTTTAAAGGGTCGGGGTGGGTTTAGGGGTTGTTTTGGTGTGCCGGTTTTCCCGCCCTCCCCCAAATAATTCCCGTGCCCTATTTAACGATACAATACAAATGCCCCTGACGATAAACCGGGGGCATTTGTATTGTATCGTGCACTCTAATGATTTAGGACGATTTTAAAATTATCTGATGATAATTTTAATCGTTCAAAAACGATACACATCCCTACAGCTAAGTAGCAGCTGATACGGGGATATTCAGCAGCAGAGCCATGCTGTTGAATATCCTGTATAAGTTAGCTGGCTATGTCTGAATATTGGCCTCCAAATGTGACGAATTGCTAAGAAGGGAAATGTTGGGAACATTAACTCCTAAAAGTGGAAAAGAGAGGTTAAGTTATTTATGTTAGTGTGTAAGTTTATTGAATCAATGCACAGTTATAGTATGAAAATAAGATAATGTTTCCCTCTTTCTCTGTTTAGCACTTATTGCTTATGTTTGGCAAGGGGTTCGAGCTGATGTCATAAGACACATCTTGTTTCTCTCTCTATCTGATTGCTGCTTTCAAGTTTCATTTCTGATCTGCCCTGCAACTGTGCTGCAGTTACTAATGAGACTAGGTATTCTTGTTTTGCATAGGTGTTTTGTTTCTCAAATAAATACTAAACTGTTTGAAATTTATTTCTAAATGGTGTGTGCATTCTTTCTGCTGAACTAGTTACTTTGAACACAAAGGTTGAACCACAGCTTCCAACACCTACTGCATCCGCAAGGGCTTGAGGCTTCCACTCCATCAACATGCAGGTGGTCTGCGATGCCTTGGGGGTCATCATGGACATTGTGGCCAAGTTTCATGGGATCAGTCAGGATGCCAATATCCTCACAGTCATGAATTCATTACCGCTTTCAGAAAGGACACATCACTTGCTTCTAGGTAGGAATACAGGTCTTATGGCTTACTACACAGCAACTAACCTCTTCTCTTTTCTCTACCTCATATCCAGTTGGAGTTACAGCATTGGTACAGAAGGTAGCTAATTCAACTGCCATACATCAAAATGGTGCCCTCCACTGGGGATGTTGCGCTGGAGTTAATTAGCTCCAGATAACCCTAATAGATGGCATCAGTTGTCAAAAAAAGAGCCAAAGAAAATCTCCAAAGAAGAGCTCCAAGGCCTGGGCTCCAGGTCTGGGCGTGAGCTGAGGCTATGGAGGCAGAACATGCAAATTTTCCTCATGCATATTCAGTATGGGTATCCTGAAAACCTGACAGACTTGGAAACCACTACTCAATCTATTTATTTATTTTAGATTTTTATATTCTGCTTTTCGACACTTCAAAGCGGATTACATTCAGGTATTGTAGGTACTTCCCTAACTACAGAGGGCTAACAATCCAGACAGAGACAGGGTTTTGTGCAATAGTGGGGCCCTTGATGGAAGAAGGAAATAAACAATGTTGACATCTCTCTGATGGGCATTTAATGAACTTACCTCCATCCTTTTCCTGCCAAGCATGCAGCTGGTTCAACCTTCCCATGCAGCTCCTGAGCTTTCTTCTTGAGATTCTCAATTTATACAGAGAAATGGGAATACAAAGCTCTTAGTTAAATATTGCTGGTTCTGTGACATCTGGATTGGTATTCCTCCATTTTTTCTATTGAAGCCTTGACTCGTTTCATGGCTGTTTTGTTCTCCCTTCGCGCATCTGCTACTTGGCCAAAAATTATACCATGTCAAATCCAAAAGGAGTGCAAAAAGGTTATAGGTCCAAAATTTTAATATCAAACAAGGAAAAGTTTATTTAAATTTCAATATGGCAACTCCATTACACCGAGTCGGTTAAAGCACATTTTTCTTTCAGGGTCCCCCGACACGGACCCCATGTTTCGCCCGAAGGCTGCGTCGGGAGGGACAAAATTAATTTGCAAAAACTAGAAAAGAACAAGAATTAAAAATACATTAGTACTATGGACCTAATATAGGGTACAAAGTCTACACAGTAACGCCGGGAACACATACCTTTAAACACGCTGAGGAATTCATACAGCTAATACGGCAAGGAGAGCGGGAAAGATAGACAAAACACAGCGTTTTAAAGCTGTCTGTTTTGGCACAGATTTTACAACCAATCAGAGTATAGGAAATTCAACCAATCATAATCAAGGTAAACAATGTAGTAGCGGGAACCAAAATATTTCAAATAAAATATTGCCACTCGATCTCATTGTTAAGCCCCTCAGGATGAAGGCAATTTAGTCTAAAGATCCACTTTTGTTCTCTGCGGATGAGCATTTCAGAAACATTTCCCCCCCGACATGGGGGAAGTAGCAAGTCAATTATCAAAAATCTTAAGTCATTCTCTGAGTGCCCTGCTGATTGCCAATGTAAAACCAGAGGTGCCGATTCACGGCCAGTACGGATATTAGACTGGTGCTCTATAATGCGGGTACGCACTTGTCTGTCTAGTCGTTTTGCCCATGTATAATTTGGGGCAAGGACATACAATCACATAGATTACTCCCCATGAGTGACAAGTGGTAGAAAATCTGAGAGGAAATTTTTTATGAGTAATAGAATGTTCAAAAATAGTGGTAGAAAGTGCAAGAGGACACACTGAACATTGTCCGCATGGTTGATGACCCATTACTCATAAAAAGAAGATCACAACACTCCCGGTATCAGGGATAGGGCACTGTGTGCAGGAAGATCACAACACTCCCGGTATCAGGGATAGGGCACTGTGTGCAGGAAGATCACAACACCACCGGTATCAGGGATAGGGCACTGCGTGCAGGAAGATCACAACATTCCCGGTATCAGGGATAGGGCGCTGCGTGCAGGAAGATCACAACACTCCCGGTATCAGGGATAGGGCGCTGCGTGCAGGAAGATCACAGCACTCCCGGTATCAGGGATAGGGCGCTGCGTGCAGGAAGATCACAACACTCCCGGTATCAGGGATAGGGCACTGCGTGCAGGAAGATCACAACACTCCCGGTATCAGGGATAGGGCGCTGCGTGCAGGAAGATCACAACACTCCCGGTATCAGGGATAGGGCGCTGCGTGCAGGAAGATCACAACACCCCTGGTATCAGGGATAGGGCACTGCATGCAGGAAGATCACAACACTCCCGGTATCAGGGATAGGGCGCTGCGTGCAGGAAGATCACAACACCCCCGGTAACCAGGATAGGGCACTGTGTGCAGGAAGATCACAACACTCCCTGTATCAGGGATAGGGCACAAGTTCTAGTCACATTGACTGATCAGTGATCACATGACTCTTTTTGTCAAGCTACCAACCGTTTCCACCCATCCCCCATATATTAAACCATCACCTCAGTGGGATCCTTGGTAACATCAATAAATAAGAGGGCAGCCAGTCAATAGGAATACATATTCATTCCTAACTGACTTAACTGACCTTAACTTGACCTGAAAAGTGTCAAATTTTATCATTTTCTGTTAGTGCACACTAACTTCCCGCTAACAAAAAAACCCGATTTTTCATGATAAATCGGTGGAATTCCTATTGTATCGAGTCCCTTACCGATTAATGACGATTTTAAAATTATCGGACGATATTTTAAATCGTTAAAAAACGATTCACATCCCTACTGGTCAGACTTGTCCTACAAGTCTAGTGTTTCGGCCTTAGAGACCAAGTGTTTGGGGGCTTTATGGGCCTTTGCCACATCGTGGCTTTCCACTTGAGAGTGGGATGTCCTTAGGGGACCTCTCCCTCAGTCACCTCTCAGAATAGGAACTGCTGTGTGATATTGAGTCCTGTGATGCTGGGGAAGGCACAGGTGCTGACTCTGGCTTTCTTTGGAGAATCTGTGTCATTACAGTGGTGAGATTATTTATAGATATTGCCACTGTAGTGAGACCCTGTGCCTGCACTGCCATCTGAGCACACTGGCTCTGGGTGTGCCCATTGACAGCCCTCCTCAGGCACACTAGCTCTGCCTGTATTTGGTGTAGCTGCACATGATGGCTCCTTTCCAGCAAATCCACTGCTCCTGTATGGAGGCCAGTGATGTCAATGGTGCTGTTGGGAGTACTGTTGGCACAGTTGTTGCTGGGGATGGAGCTGGTGCTGTGCTCATCATGTTACGAGATGAGGTTTTGGCCTCCAGAAAGGGCATGAGGGGGGCTGGTGGTCTGGTCCACCTCAGGGCCTGCTGCCCCGTGCTGATGAGGAGGTGTGCTAGAGAATGGTTGTGCTGCCTGCACTGTGTCCCATTGCAGGCTGGGTTCATCTATTAAGCCAGAGAGATTCAAACTGACATGCAGTAGGCTTCCTGAGCCCAGGACATCCAGGAGTGGGCTTTGATGCTGCTGCTGCTCCTCCTTCTCACTGAAATGGGTCTCTGCGTTCATTAGCAAGGGTGCAGTTAACATTCCAGCTGTGCTGCTGATCACTGGAGCTTGACGGAAGAGACCTGCAAAGTCCTGGGTGAGAGCTGTAGAAACAAAGAAGAAGACATAAGTACTAAAGCTAAGCAGTACCCACATGAAATATTTGGCATGACATGCACACGTTGCATCTCAAAATATGGGAGCATGTTATGCCAAATGATGTGCCCAACTGATTCAGCCTTGCGTTTAACAGTTTAGGTGAACTTACCGGCTCTGGCGCACATTGTATCTAGCCGCTCAGCCATGCCCTCAAACACAGCCGGTGCCAGCCGCTGCATGAGGTGCTCCTTCATGGGTGTGAGCACTATTGGGCACGGGGCTCCTCCTCCGGTCTGCTGGAAGTACTTGTTGCAGCTGCTGACCTTCATCTTTAATTGTGCCTTTATGTCCCAGTACCTGTGGGCCATCTGCTCAGCACTGTACTGGTCACCGCTCCGCCTGGATACTTCCTGTGTAATGGTGCACAGGATCTGATGCCTTAGAGGTCCTGGATGCATGGTTTTCAAAAAAGAAGGGGTAATGCTTGAGAACCCCAGCAATAACCATCTCATTGTCCTCGATGCTGAACTTGAAAGCCCTCAGCTGAGGGTGTCCTGCTGCCTGGCTGCCAGAATGGGGTGCCACTTCCCCTTCTGGAGAGGTGTCCTCCCTTCCTCACTCTCACTCTCTCTATCCCTAGCCTGCTGTTCTCCTCCCTCCATCTGCACCTGCCTATCCCCTTACCCCTCCCGCCTCCTGTCTATTTCTACTCCTGGCCCTATCCCTACTCCTAAATCTACTCCTCCTTCCCCTAGCACTCCTGCTCTTGTCCTCCCTCTTCCTCTCCTCCCTCCTCCCCTCCTCTTCTCACTCCTCTACTCTCCTCTCCCCACGCCGCTCATGCACCATCCTCCCCACAAGCACTACACCTTCACACTCTTCCATCCCTTTCTGCATTCCTCCACTCCTCCACATGCCTCTGCATTTCTCCACTCCTCCTCCACATGCCTCCTCCACACACCTCCTAACTGTTACGATTCTAGCTGCTGTGCAGCCTCTTCACTATCAGAGGCTCCGCATGAGCACACTCCCCTGGCAGGCCCGGACTTCCTTACCTACCTATCCCATATCCAGAATTCACTATTTAATCCCACCTAGCCCATGCCTTGGTGCTTCGGCATCAAGTTCCTTTAGACTCCCTGCTTTAGCATTCTGTTCCTTGCCTTGTTGCCTTTGGGCATCCTGGTTTCCTGCCTTGCCTTGCCCTGTGGCCTACAGGCCTCCTGGTTCATTGCTGATCTTACTCTGTGGTCTACAGGCATTCTAGTTCTTGCTTTCCTTCTTGCCCCTGCTTCCCCTTGGACTTCTTTGCCTTGCTGCCTTCGGGCATTCTGTGTTTCATGTTCAATGTAATCCTTATCCTGGTTTGTCCAGTCCTGTCATTGTCTGTCTTCCTTGCTCTAGTTCCCCTCCTTCAGTTCATGCTTACCTGCATTCTGATTCCACCCATACCTGCACTCAGTTCCAGTGTAACAGTTCGCGCTTACCTGCATTCACATCCATGCATACCCACGTTCTGTTCCAGAGTTTCCTGAAGTTCACCCTTACCACCACGCACCCAGCGCCAGAGACTCTTCTCAGCCTGCACCCAGCTCCGGAGATTCTACCCAGCTCCGGAGATTCTACCGTCCTCCACCACACTCCTCATCACTCTTCCACAACACCACCACTCCTCCACAGAAAAAGACCAACAGACAAATGTGACAAACAAAATCCTGTACAGACACAAAATGACAAATGAGTCCAAGAGAAAGGGAAACAGATTATAACACAAAACAACAAGACAACTCACTCAGTAATTGTACGAAAAGCTTCAACTATCTCCAACTCCTCACCTCCTCTCTCCTACTCCCGACACACCTTCAAAGCGGCAGCTGCATGAAGTGGATATATATATATAAAACCCATGACTAATGATGCGCGATGCACTGATGCATCGTGGAACACGATTACGTAGGGATAGATTTTCAAAGGGGTCCACGCGTAGGATACGTGCGTAGCCCCTGAAAACCTACCCCAAACCTCTCCTGCGTGCGCCGAGCCTATTTTGCATAGGCTTGGTGGCGCGCGCAAGCCCCAGGACGTGCGTAAGTCCCGGGGCTTGCATGGAGAGGCGTGTCGGGGGGCGTGTCAGGGGGCATGGAGGTCGTGACGCGGCGTTTCGGGGGCGGCACCGCGGGCATGGTTTCAGCCCGGGGGCGTTCCAGGGATGTGGCCGTGCCCTCCGGAATAGCCCCTGGGTTGGGTGATGGCGCGCCAGCAGCTCGCTGGCGCGCGCAGATTTACATCTGCCTCTAGCAGGCGTAAATCCGGCGATAAAGGTAGGGGGGGGTTAGATAGGGCCGGGGGGGTGGGTTAGGTAGGGGAAGGGAGGGGAAGGTGAGGGGAGGGCGAAAGAAAGTTCCCTCCGAGGCCTCTCCGATTTCGGAGCGGCCTCGGAGGGAACGGAGGCAGGCTGCGCGGCTCGGCGCGCGCAGGCTGCCCAAAATCGGCAGCCTTGCGCGCGCCGATACCGGATTTTAATGGATACGCATGGCTACGCGCGTATCTATTGAAATCCCGCATACTCCTGTTCGCGCCTGGTGCGCGAACAAAAGTACGTGCTCGCACAAAATTATAAAATCTACCCCAGCGTGCGCGACGTGATAATTTAGCTCACAACATGGAAATTACCTACGTGATACAGGATCAGGGAAATTATCCTAACCACATTCCTTTTTTTTTTTTTTATCACGGGTGCTATTTCTGCTGTATTTATAGCATTTTGATAAATCTAAGGGTAAATCCGTTTACTCAGAATCTAATGCCATCCCGTAAAGCAGTAGAATTATCTCCTCAGAAAACAAGTCTTTCAACTCCTAAATGCCAAAAAAATAAAGATCTGGATAGTCATGCCTTTCCTAAATGAAAACCACATAAGGTAGAAAAGAAGTTATGAGATTTTGAGTGAATTTTAGTACAAAATAAGCAAAGAAGATATTGAATAGACTGATGATTGTAAAGAGTGATGGCCACCAGCCATTGCGATAAATACATCAATCAGTATCCAGGAACGATGATCTTTTTATTTGTTGAATATTTGTGATTTTTAGATGTAAGGAGGATTTTGTTTGATAGACAGTCTTGTCTTTAAATATTTTCTAAAGAAAGGACAACATATTTCTGCTTGCATATCCAATGACACAGCTTTCCATAACACAGGCTCCACAATACTAAACCTGGCTCTTTTTGCATCAACATCTTTAATGAGAATAGTGACGTCATTTCTTTCCATATTTTGAACACTGTTGTGTATAATATGTAACACTAATGGGAAGTAGAGAGTTTTTCCTAAACTTATCAGATATTTTTCTGTATTTTTTTAAATATAACAGCAAACTTACAAAATGTCAGATGATGAAACCTTAAATTGTTTATTGCTACTTGCATCCCAGGAGTTTAGGAATCCAGCTTAGTTAGGGACTGGTAGAATCCATGCACATTTGCAGGTTTACAAGGGGAACTTGCTGGAGAGGATTTCTTGAAGACCAGGCTCCTTTGGCCTATTTTCTAGTCCAAGGTACTGTTTAATTAGAAAGTTTTCTCTGTGGATGTTTAACTTGCAGATACCAGGGTTAAACAAACATCCAATTGTTGCTAGAGGTATGTGAAAAATAAATTGCTATGTTTCACCATTCAACGATTCTGAGAAAAGTATTAGCGAAAGATAAACCTCATCCAATTTACAGGAAGCTGGAAAAAGTCAATGTTGTCAGATTTGATTCAGGTAAGTAACAATTCACTACAATTGAAGATATCCCACGTGCTATATTTGTCACTTTGTAAATATGCCATATTTTGGTTTCAAAACTCTTTAGAATTGTACAAAAAAAAAATCTTCATATATTTACTCTTTCCCATCTTTTTTTGGAGTAATTTTTTAGCATTTACTAATCTTGACTGATGTCTGGTAACTTACTGCATTATCTTTCAGAGAAAAATAGTTGTTCTAATTGGTTGACTATACTATTAGCATATGTAATGATAAACTAGCATAAAGCAAAATGTAGGCATTTCCATGGAATTCTGTTGCTTTAACTTGAGTTTCAAACATTTATTACTAAGTAGATTGCTCAGAATATCAGTTTACCTTTTTCTTGGCTGTTTTGTTTTCTCTTTTGGTCTTACTCTTAGCTTTCCTTTCTTTTATATCTAATACATTGCATTATATAATTTAACTCTCTTTTGAATTTAGGTGTGTACCTCATAAACTTTTATTCAAAAGATGAAATATAATGTGGGCAAGTAGAGAGTGATGCATATAGGGAAAAATAACCCATGCTGTAGCTATGTGATATTAGGTTCCATTTTAAGAATTACCACCCAGGAAAAAAATCTGGGCATCATAGTTTATATTACATTGAAATCATCCATTCAGTGTGCTGTAGCAGTCAAAAAAGCAAACAGAATGTTAGGCATTATTAGGAAGGGAATGGCAAATAAAACAGAGGATATTATGCTTCTGTATCGCTCAATGGTTAGACCGCACCATGATTACTGTGTGCAATTCTGGTTGCTACATCTCAAAAAATATATAGTTGCACTAGAGAAAGTACAGAGAAGGGTGACCACAATGATAAAAGGGATAGAATGGTTCCCCTAGGAGGAAAGGCTAAAGAGGTTAGGACTGTTCAGCTTGGAGAAGAGATGGCTGAGGGAGATACGATAGAGATCTACAAAATCATGAAAGGACTTGAAGGGGTAAATGTGAAATGGTTATTTACTCTTTCAGATAATACATTGACTAGGGGGCACTCCATGAAGTTAGCAAGTAGCACATTTAAAACAAAAAGGAGAAAATTCTTTTTCACTCAACGTACAATTAAGCTCTAAAATTCGTTGCCAGAGGATGTGGATAAGGCAGTTAGCAGAGCTGGTTTTCAAAAAGGTTTGGATAGGTTCCTGGAGGAGAAGTCCATAAACTGCTATAAGGAATAGCCACTGCTTGTTGCTGGCATTATTAGCATGGGATCTATTTAATGTTTGGGTACTTGCCAGGTACTTGTGATTTGGATTGGCCACTGTTGGAGACAGGATACTGGGCTTGATGGACGCTTGTTCTGACCCAGTATGACATATCTTATGTTTTTAGGTAACCTCATTATTTAAAAATCTCCTTTCTTGGAGCCAATCTTCAAGTGTGTATATTTGGGATGTGCACGGCCAAAAATTTCATTTAGGTTTCATTTGTCTTTTTTTTTTTATTTCAGTACAAATTAAAAAGTTTTAAAAGAAAGATTTGTGTTAACTAACAGACCAGAATACAATAACCAGCTTCCTTTACATTTATAATCTGATCGTGCATTCACAGATAAAACAGGTCACCAGCAGTAACCCAAAATGTGAGAGCTCTGAGAGGCGTAGCAAAAATTCACCTTATACAAGATTTAAGACATTGATAACAAAGAAAAGAGAAATCATACTTGACATGACTATTAATGACATAATATAAATATTTATTGAATTCCATGAACTTATACCCAATTCATGTAACTAATACCTAGGCATAAGCTTACATTGTGCCTACATGAAAACAGCTAGCTTTTTGAAATAAACAACCAAAAATATCTCTAAATATGGTTTTGCTTGGCTACTAAAGATTATATAAACATATGGAGGCCAATATTCATTAGGCTGGATATTGGACAAGTTATCTGGCTAAGGTTAACCAAATAAATTGTCCCATATATTCAGCAGGATAAATGTCTCGCTGAATATGCAACTATAAAGTTATCCAGCTACATAGAGCTGTGTAACTTTAGGTCTAACCGGCTAGCATTTAAATATGGCATGGGCCTTCTATTGCCCCTAAGATGTGACAAGAGCCAGCCAATGGCACCGGTAGCCCCTACCATGTGACAGGGGCCACCGGCGCCATTTTGATTAGTGGCAGCTGACAGCCTGGGAGCAGCAGATCACTTCTGGCCCCCCCCCCCCCCATTGGCTAGGGGTTTTCGTGAGTTTTGTGGTGGAGGGGATTGGGAAGGTGGTGCAACAGGGGGGGCTGGGCAGAATTTTGAGGGGGCACTTTTTGCCCCTTCACAATTCTGCCACCTGAAGCGACCACCTCACCCTGCTTCATTGGCTCACAAATGGCGGCGCCCCCTAATGGTTTGTGCCCTAGCACCAGGCCTATCTCACCTAGTGCTTCCTCCAGCCCTGATGGAGAGACTAGGCTATATGGGTTTTTCTACCATCATGTTTCTATGTTAGGAAAGTTGTAATATAGTAACATAGGGGTAGATTTTATAATTTTGCGCGAGTGTGTACATTTGTTTGCGCACCAGGCGCGAACAAAAGTACGCTGGATTTTATATGATACGCGCGTAGCCGCACGTATCTTATAAAATTCGGGGTTGGCGCGCGCAAGGGGGTGCACATTTGTGCAACCTGCGCGTGCCAAGCCCAGCGCACGCTGCCTGTTCCCTCCGAGGCCGCTCCGATTTCAGAGCGGCCTCGGAGGGAACTTTCCTTCGCCCCCCCCCACCTTCCCCTCCCTTCCCCTACCTAACCCACCCCCCTGGCCCTATCTAAACCCCCCCTTACCTTTGTTGGCAGATTTATGCCTGCTGAAAGCAGATGTAAATCTGCACGCGCCAGCGGGCTGCTGGCGCGCCATCACCCGACTCGGGGGCTGGTCCGGAGGCTTCGACCACGCCCCCGGGCCGGTGCCACGCCCCCGAAACGCCCCCGAAATGCTGTGTCACGCCCCCGAAACGCTGCGTCATTTACGCAACGCCTCGGACACGCCCCGGACTCGCCCCTTTTACGAAGCCCCGGGACTTACGCGCGTCCCGGGGCTCTGCGCGTGCCGGCGGCCTATGCAAAATAGGCACGCCGGCGCGTGAGGGCCCTGCGCTCGTAAATCCGGCCGGATTTACGCGCGCAGGGCATTTAAAATCCAGCCAATAGTATTGACGACAGAAAACCACCAATAGTCCATCCAGTCTGCCCAGCAAGTTTCTTATGGAAGTAACTGCCACTCTGTGCAGGTTACCCCTATGTTTCTGGTAATGGTAATAATATTAACAATACTAAAACAAGTGGACACGCTATAAAACTAACAATCAGCATATAAAAGAAGTCACAGAAATTACTAGGGATGTGAATCGTTTTTGAACGATTAAAATTATCGTCCGATAATTTTAAAATCATTCTAAACCGTTAGAGTACACGATACAATACAAATGCCCATGATTTATCGTCAGGAGCATTTTTATTGTATCGTTAAATAGGGCACGGGAATTATTTGGGGAGGGTGGGAAAACCAGCACACCAACACAACCTCTAAACCCACCCCGACCTTTTAAAACAAATTCCTTACACTCCCCCACCCTCCCGAACACCCCCAAAATGTTAAATTACCTGGTGGTCCAGTGGGGGGGGGGGGGGGGGGTCCCCGGTGCGATCTCCCGCTCTCGGGCCATCGGCGCCATTTTGGCTACCACTGATAAAAAGGCGCCGATGGCCCGAAAAAAAAACCCACCCGACCCTTTTCAAATTACCCCTTTGCTTCTCCCACCCTCCCGACCCCCCCAAAAACCTTTTAGATGTACCTGGTGGTCTAGCGTGGGGTCCAGGAGCCATCCCTTCAATCGTGCCGGTGCCGGTGCTGGAGGTTTCAAAATGGCGCCGATCGCCTTTGCCCATTCCATGCCCAAGAGTGCCTAATCCAGAAACCCCCTTCCCACCCCATCCACTTTCCCATTTGCTGATTTATCTTTTTAACCCCGATCTTCCAAATGGTCTCCTCACTGTGACATAGTCGGATAATGATGTCGGACCACCCTACTTTCACCGTGAGCCACCGCACCATAATTTGCGCTAGATCTTTTTTAATACAGGTTAGAAGCTCCCTACACGTCTTCTTACCCACGTCGTTACTCCCCAAATGCACAACTAATATGTCAGAGACTCCCCACATGTCCATTCGGTCGCTCAGGAACGGCAGCAGCTCGTCCCACTGCATGCCCCTACGACTGAACCATGCCAATTGCCACCCTAGGCGCTCCAAATCCAGATGCTCTCCTTAAGGGCACTTCATGGCTCTGCGTTGCGCTCTGTGGATATAGGAATGGCCCACGATCCAGGCACATCCCTTCCCGCTCCTCCACCCCCAGGCTTCTGGAAAAGAAAAGAATGCATTAATATCTGCGTCATTCTACCCCCCTCCCCCTCACTTTAAGGCCTGTCAATTAGGCATTCTCTTTTCTCTTTTTCTTTTTTTTATTTTTTTAGTTGGCCCCCACGTCCATCCAAATGTAATCCTTGAAAACCTTCTATTTCCAGTGCCCTATACTTTTAATCCCTGCCTCTGATAAACCAGCCTCGGCCGCCGTCGCTGCATCAATCCTGAAGGAATGTGCACTATACCTCTTAACGTCCTTCCCGTCTGTGGATACCACCATTCTAAGCACCTGAGCAAAATGATACTTGGTCAAATCCGCCCTGTTCTCATGCACTAAAAATGTCCAACTAGTTGCCGGCCTTAACCGGCTGTACAACATAGCCGTACGTACTGGAAAAATTAGAGGGCTCTCAGCAGGCACTAATGTGATAGAAGAACCCTTGCCTTTTTGATCTGTTTTGGATTTCAGGAGAAAAAGTGTCACCAACTGAGATCGTATGGAGACACAATCTGTCATAATCCCTGGATTGCCATTACCACGGCATGACTGAGCCACCAGCTCACTCACTTGCATGGCTCCAAAAAACGCCCACGAAAAAGCTACACTGAACAAAGCTACCTCGTTCCCCGACCAACAGACCTGCAAGTAACAGCCCCGTGAACCTTATCATGTCCTGATACCGAATTGGCAAACGCTGGTCCCTCTGTCTACCCAATCATATCTGCCACTCACCCAAAACCTTGCGTACTCAAAAACTACTCATGGGGTTATCCCAAACTTTTAACTTTTGAAAGAAGGAAAAACCAACTAAATGCAGATGCGCTGTGGCCATCGACCATCCACTTCGCTTGGCCCATAAGACAAAGTCCACTAGCCACTGATCCTCCACGAGCCTGCCCCCCCCCCACCCAGCCCCTGAGCCTCATGAAATGGGCCACGACTGCGTTTCCTTTTGAATACGAGGTCCAGGTACTCGGAGTCACTGAATCCTGTATGAGGTCCCATTCTTCTTCATGCATGGCAGCTGGGAAAGAATCCACATCTGTTCCGCACTGGTATACCATGTTATCTGATGGAGAAAATAGTATAACTACCCGCTAGCTCTCAGGACCTTCCTTCTCTCCTATTTCTACTACCCACGATCCCATGCCCCCTAACACCTACGTCCATACTCGGGCTACCCTATTGATGTTGTAAGCCTGCTGCGCTTCAGCATTTTGTTTTGTTTGTCTTTTTTTTTTGTAAACACTTTAGCTATGTCAACTCGCCCCACCTCGCTAAACTCTCTCAATCCGTTGTTGATACCCCGTGAAGGCGCCTCTCGATCTGGGGCCATATCCTCCCTTATCTTCTCTCTGCTACTGTTTGTTGGTTTTTGGTACCGCCTTGCCACCTATCTGGGTGCACTTGGAGCTGGGGTGTGCCCCGTTGCATGTAGCGCACGCATGCCGAAACTTACATTCCGGGAATAAGCAGGTGGCCCTATTAAAACGCCAACAAATATCACTTTTGGACATGGCCATCTTACCCTCTTTTCCTGTCAGCCCTCCGCCTATTGCTGCTGCTTCTCCCCCACCGGTCCCTCCAACCCCACCCTGCACTTCTCCTGCACCTCCGAACACTCCTGCGCTGGACTTTGCTTGCTTGGCGCTCTTATTCGTCATCTGCGTGAGCCATAAATTGATGTCCTGGGTACCCCAAGACATGAATCTATTGCCCGCCATCTTCTCCCGGAAACGCTCATCGTAATTGAGCCAAGCCCACCCTTCATAATCCTTGAATGCGCCTAAAATGCTATCGCAGTACGCCAGTAAGGCCCCATGCTGGTCCGGCTTGTAGTGCCCCATGACGCTGGCCAGTCGCAAAAAAACCCTCATCCAGTTGAGAAGGTTTTGGGGCACCTTGACACCTACGTCTTTCCCCTTCTTCTTCTTACTTCCCTTACCGCACCTGTTCCTGCTCCCCCTTCTGCCTGCCATCAGCTGGAATATGTTAACATACTTGCGCTTCTTAATGCGTCTGCGTATTTTTCCCGGAACCCCCTTCCCACAGCTCATTCAGAGATGCTAGAGCCGGGTGCCCCATATCCTGCGCTGGCCCCAACCCGCTGTCCCTCGTCCGTCTCCCTGTACTGGTATCCGACGAAGATACTGTCATAGAACTACTATCCGTATCGCTGGAACTGCTGTCACATCAACGCTTTGTCTTCTATTTTGTATGTTGCTCCTGAACTCCACCCCGCTCATTACATTCATCAGCTCCCAGTATGCGAGACCTTGCTGCCTCTCCTCTTGGTCTATCCGCACACCCAGCCACTATGTCTTCACTCGGGTAGAGCGGCTCCCTCCTCCACCGCTCCTCGCTGTACGAAGTGCCCGGAATCTCTTCGCTCCTGTGATCTGCAACAGATAACATACTGGCCCCAGTACCTGGGCCTGCACACAGCTTGTTGCCCCCCATTCCCATCACATCCCTGTGAGCTTGACTGACCATCTCCATTCCTCTGAAAGGGCTAGCACCCACCCATCCTGACTGGTCCTACCTCCCCTGTCCCACCGCCCTGTTATCTCCCTGTGAGCCTTGACTCCATGCTAGCCATCCGCCGAAGCCTCTCCTCCCCGCCTCCCCGCGCTCCCCTCCCACTCTCCAATACCCATAATCCCCCCTCTTTTCCCAGGCCCCTTCTCGTTCTAGGCGCATGCGACCACACTCACTGCACGCGTGCTCATGTCCTAGGCCTCTGGCAGCAGGATCTTCCCGTCCTCTCGCTGCTGCCGCTCCCCGGGCTCTCATCCTTCCTCGACCTTCGCTGGGAAAACCTCTGCGCTCTGCAACCGGGACCATCTTGCTTCTCCTCTGACCTCTGGGGCGAGCAACCCATCTCGCCCCGATGCTAGGCCTCTGCTTCAGGCCTCTCCTCTTTCCTGCTCCTGCGCACGGCACGACCTCCGATTCTGCTGCTTTTCCCGCCTCTGCGATGGCTGAGGGATGCTCCTCCTGAGTTCTTCCATCTAACTCTTCATCCCATCCCCGGGATCCCACTCTACCCTGCACGGGGCTCCTTGTTGGGCTCGGCCGTCCAGTTCGAGCACCAACCAACATGAGGGAGCCGGGGGGGAACAGGGTGAGCGCTCTGAGGGAAGAGCTGTACTGGGGCGCACCTCAGGTTCTGCTTCAGGCCCGCTTTCCCCGGAGCTGACTATCACACGCTCCGACTCGCTCCGGGCGAGGGGGAGGCTCGGGAGGGCTACTGGCGGTTGCTGGCTGTCTGACCTCACCCCACTGGGGCCACGACCCCCTTTTTTGGAACCCACCCGGCCCTGACTCACCGGCAGGCTCTTCCTTTCACCACTCCTCCTCATGCTTCCCTTAATTAATATTAGCGTTGTTAATATTTTGCTTTGTAGGCTATTCCGCTCACTTGAAGCGCTACTGACCTGGAGCACAAAGTTCGTCGCTCCTACCTCCTTGCCTCCTTTGCCTAACTGACCCGTTGCTCCCCTGACGTCTCCTTGCCATATCCAATCCTCTCCCCTTATTTGAATCTGCTTCTCCCTCATCTCCCTCCCCCTCCCTTCACGTCCCTATCTTCCCGCCGCTCTGCTTCTACACTTCCCCTCCCCCTGTTACTGCCACCGTGCTGTAAACCAGCACGGCTTGCGCTTATCCCCAAGTTTTATGATAATCCATCAAAATTTACTGCCAGCAACATTTTTCTGGTGATGAGCCTTCTTGAAAATTCAAACAGTACTGCTTGACGTGCTTTGCTTATGGACTTGGCCGTAGAAACATTTCTGTGTTTTTTTTCCCTTATGTCTGTGCATCAATATCCTAGACTGTAAAAAAGTCAGGGCTTATGTTGGATGTCTCTGAATCCATTTCCTCTACCCCCCCCCCCCCCCCTTCACCGTGGAAGTAGAGAGTGATGTTACAGTAGTTGTATCAAAAGCATCAAGGCTTATTGGTTAAGGGTAGTAATCTCATGCCTTCTGTTAAGGATAGTAACTGCTGCTCCCTGCAGGTTACCCCCATGCTTATCAGTTCCCCAAACCATAAAAGTTGAGGTCCAAATATCTATCTCTTTATTTAAAATACATAACCACTGCAGTAACCCTTTATAAGAGTGGAGTTACCTGTTTTAATGCTCGGTTATTTATTTGAAATCAATTGTTTATCTTTTAGTTATAAAAGAATTAGTGTGCTTTGAAATTTTGATTGTTTCTGTTCCTATGATCGCTAAGCTGTCTACTTATTTCTAAGCTGTGTGGCACAGACTTCACTCGGTTTATGTTTATTGTTTCCTTTTGTTGTTCCCTGTCTGTGTCGATTTTACTATCTTATATTTGATCTGATTTGTTTCCCCTTTGGCCCTAGGAATGGATCTTGGCTGGCACTTCCCCCATTCAAAAGGCATCTAATTTGCTGTTTAATGTGAAAACAAAAACGGTGGCAGTATTGATGCTGGCACTATCTTGGCTCCATTCCCTACATAGGAGAGAAAAGAGACTGAGAAAAAAGATAGACTAGAGGGAGGGGAGGTAGAAAGGGGGAGGAGGAAGGGGAAGGTTGTTATCAGATCACTCAAGCAAAAGCAAAGCATTTGCAAATTATCCGTCGCGTGGGTAGCAGTTCAGGAGCATCTTTGCATCCGAGAGAACGGAGAAATCTTGCAGCCAGCAGGAACAGGGTAAGATGCCTTTCTATGCATCATTCTAAACTCGATGGTTTCCATAACAAATCTGCCCTGCAACTGGACGGTTTGTGCCATTTATTAATAGGGATGAGTTTTAAAGCGTAGAGCAGGATCCTAATGACATACTGTTTGGGGTGCATAATACAGTGCTTTCTCTTCCATCCAGGAATTCTGCATTCATCTAATCCTGTTTACTTTGATCTGGAGATCTCGAAGAGCTGAATTGTTTGCAGTTGAAATCTTGAATTTTTTCCATATGTTAGTTTAAGCCAAAATCTGTGTTTACAAATCTTCTTGTAGTACATACTCTCTCCAGAGATACATTAGCTAATGTTTCCTCTGAAATTAAATACTTTTATGACCCTTGGGCATGATGCTTATCTTGCAAAGTTGTTAACTCCTTTGTTTCTATTTCCTTGTTATCAATCCCTCAAAGTTTATAGTAGAACAGGAGATAAAAACCATGAAATGAGACAGAAGGCTTGCAGAAACATATATTATTATTATTATTGGCAAAGAAAATGACTTCAGTAAACATTTAAGTTTCCTCTTTCTCCTCCCCCTTCCCCCTACCACAGGCAGGAAAAAAAATCATGACAGCCGAAAAGAGTATTCCCGTTATTAATGGCAAACCTGATGACGCTTTGGACCCTGAAGCTTCAAACACCAACCTGGTCCACAGCAATGATAAGAAAGTGCGTGAGAGGGGCCACTGGAACAACAAGGTGGAATTTGTATTGTCTGTGGCAGGGGAGATTATTGGACTTGGAAATGTATGGAGATTCCCTTATCTGTGTTACAAGAATGGAGGAGGTAAGATGACACGATATGCATGGTATAAAAACATTCTCTGTTCATCTCAACTACAGGATATGACTCTAGTGTTGACTTTAGTTTATCATGACAGCAGGGAAGCAATGAAAAATTTTGCTAGTCTAGCTTTTTACATAAAATTGACATTAATATTACTAGACCAACCTGGCAAGGTTAGAGCATAAGCATTTCAAATTCTACTGGGCAGATAGGGTGCTTGTAAATTATTCTATTTGCAATATTTTTTAATCACAATTTACATGTTGTGACTAATGCAAATAGCTGGGGCTTTGTTTCGGTAACAAAAATAAAAAGCAGGGGCTTTTTAAAATTCTCTCCAGCTTTCAGTTGTTTTCATTGTACCAAAAGCAGTTAATCTATTGTGAGTTTTATTATACAATTGTTAGAAATTGTATCTTGCTTGAGCTATTTCTGCAGTGTAAATAAATTAATTTCACAGGCCATGCTGGATGAAAAGGTTTGTCCAAGCTATTTGGGGCATTTGTGACTTTCCCTCAAGTGGTATGGTGAAGCTGTGACCCATTTCTCATCTTTTCAGTTGAGCCATCTGCCACTTCCTTGCCTTAGGCCAATTACTTTGATTTTAAATGTAATTACTCATCTTTCCAAATCTGAGTTTCAGTGAGGTTAGTAGATATTTCTCTGCCCCAGAGAGCTTAGCGGGTCAGTTACTAAAGGTTTTCTCCTATTTTGTTTATATGGGGAAAATGCATAGTAAATAGGGCCTTTAAGTTTCTACCTGAGGCAATGGAGCATTCAGTGACTTTAACTAAGATCACAAAGAGAAGCAATGAGAGAAGAGGGATTTGAACTCCAGCTTCTCAGGCCTCACCTCCATCGCTCTCTTTTTATGCAAGTAAACAGAGTTTGAAAACTTTCCCACCCTTATATGTAGGAAAAAGTTCATATGAGTATACATATATTTTTTTCTCACCTAAAAATGTAGCAGAATTAGGTTTAGGAAAGGGAACATGCATTTTCAAATCACTAGCATTTTGCAATTGCTTCCATGTAAATGCAAAACTTCCCTGTGAAAATGTACATGCAGGTCCACAAATAAAAAAACTACCAGTGGGTGAGCAAGCTGCCTTCAGGGTTTCAAAATTATCCTCACCCTGCAGAATCCTTTAAGCCAAGTTTTGTAGATGATAGGAGTTCATTTTGGTTTTTTGATCATCTGATTGTGATGTCAGCCACTCTGCTTTCATTGGCTGACATGCAGCCAATTATACTATCCAATATAGTGATGGTATATATTTTTTAAATAAACAATGATTGCTACAAAATATAAGATTATGAAGGTAATTTTAAATGGGACTTCTATGGGTAATGTTTTACCCACAGAAATTGCCTATTACAAAAGTTTTGTGACCAATAGACACATAAAATTACATACATATACATTGTGGGATGAATTTTCAAAAGGTTTATGTTTGTACAATTGGAAATTATACATATAAGTAACATGCACACCCATAAGTAGTATTTTGCAAAAGCCTGAAATATGCACAACACTACTAGTACGTGCTTAATTCAGGCTTTTATTAAAAGGGGAAAAAAGGGATGGTTTCGGGTGTACAGAGGCAAGATTCCGAAGTATACACACAAATTACTCTTTTTTAAGCAGTGAATGTGCATTATACATTACCAAACTTGTCATACACTTTTACATCTGCTAATTGACTTGTGCAAAGGAAATCACACTTATCTTTCGTTTGGAGTTCTTGATTGGGAGATCTAGTTCAGGGGTTCCTTGGGGCCCAGATTTTCAGGATATCACTAATGAATATGTGCAAAAAATATTTGCAAACAAAGGAGGTAGGGCATGCAAATAAATCTCATGCATATTCATTATAGACAGTATCTTAAAAACCTGGTTGGTTGGGGGGCCCCCCCCAAGTTCTGGTTTGAGCACTCCTGGTCTAGGTGAACTACTGGAGGGTCTAGGTCAGGGATGGTCAACACAGTTCTTCGTGAGCCACAAACAGCCTGAATTCTAGATATCCACAATGAATATGCATATGAGAGATTTGCATGCACTGCTTCCATTGTATGCAAATCTTCTCTCATGCATATTCATTGTGGATAACTGGAAAACTAGGCCTGTTTATGGCTCTTGAGGACAGGAGTTGGCCACCACTGGTCTAGGTGAACCAGTGAAAGTGTATGTCAGTGCTTCTCTCAATCCAGTTCTTGGGCACACCTAGCCAGTCATGTTTTCAGGATATCCAAATGAATATGCATGAAAGATTTGCTGCTTCCATTGTATGCAAATCTATCTCATGCATATTCATTGTAGATATTTATTTACTGAAAATATGTATTACTCGTCCCTCCAAAGTTCAGAACAGGGTAAAAAATACATACATAATATTCCATAAAAATAATATACAAATACATACAGCACAAAATATGACAAGCATGTATGATCATTTTAAACATCTTTGTTAGTTCATCAGTTATATAGATACAACAAAAAATGACCATTTCATTATAAAAAGACAATGCTAGTGATTCAACAACTGCTTGAAACAAATGGGTTTTTAAAAAGGATTTAGGCTTTTTAATGCTGAGTATTGCTGTAGGCAAAGAATTCCACAACACAGGATCTTGACTAGAGAATGCTGTCTTCTGAGTCTCATCTAAGTGTGCAAGTTTGTTGGATGGAACACCTAATAGCCTTTGAGTTGACGATCAGTGTGCGCAAGCTAGAATATAGATTTTGAGTCTAGAAGTGATCCGTGTGGAAATTACATTATTCAAGGTTGAAAATAACTGCTAATTGATATTGAAAATGCCCAAAATCTGGAAGCCAATGTAATGATTTAAGGATCAGAGTTGTGTGATCATGAATTGCTTTGCCAGTAAATATTTGGGCTGCTGAATTTTGAATGATTTAAAGGAATCATAGGGATTTTGCAGGAAGACCAATGTATAGAGAACTACAATAATTGATACCGAAATAGTTCTAATAGCTGGAGAACTGTCCCGAAGGCCCTCTGATCAAGAACTGGTTTTCATTGACATAATAACCTTATTTTCCACAAAGGAAACTTGAACTGATTTAAAATGAGCATGCATAGTTCATGCAGGATCTAGTATTATACCAAGATTTCATACCTTGTTCGAGATGGGAATTTGATGTCTATCAAACAATAAAGCATGAGCAAGAACATCTGTAGGAGAATGAGAAAAATCTGAGATTATAATCAAATCTACATTGAGAAAGTTTATTATGTCTTTGCCAATTACAAATGATAGACAGTAATGCAAATTGTACAGTGAAAAGCCAGGTGGATTTTAAAGAAAAAATGTACTGAATATTGTCTGTTTAAATCTTGAAGTGAACCTCCAAGTCTTCCAAGAAAGCAGCATAACAATATCAGATAGATATTAAATAGGGTTACTGACAAAGCAGAGCTTGGGGAACACCAGGATGGCTTAGCATATCCTGAAAACCTGACTTGTTAGGACTGGGTTGAGACCTGTGGTCTGGATGAACTGCTGGAGGTATTAGTGACCTGGAGATTCCAAGTATGCACACAAGTATTTTCATAAGTGGAGTGCGCACAAGGAGGATAACTTTAAAGCATGCATGAGTGCGTCCATGTATGCAGCTATATGGACATGTGCATAAGCATGAATTTTATATCATACGCCCGCACTATATAAAATACATGTAAGTCTACCCAACAGCATGTTTGCGTATCAAAAAATATGCATCATGTATTCTAAACATAGCTGCATAAGGTTTGAGTTATCCAGCTTAGGGCCTCATTTTCTAAGTGGCTCGCACGCGATAAGGGACCTTTCGCATGCGAAAAGTCCCTTATCGCGTGCGATACCAGGATGGGGGCGGAGTCGGGGCAGAGTCGGCCCCGGAAGAGGAGGAGTCGGGGCATCACCGGGACCGCCTCTGCGCCGACGCTGCGGACAGCGAAAAGGTAAGGCCCTTTTCGCGTCCTATTTCGCTCCCAATAGCTACACCTCCTATGGTGGCGCTATTGGGTGCGAAACCGGCAGTGATCGCACCGCGACGGTGCGATCGCTGCCGGCTAGCACAGGCCCGCCCCCCGTTTCAGCCCCCTGCCCCTCATTTCCTAAAGTATTGCAGGCCTTCGATACTTTAGAAAATGAGACCCTTAGTTGGCGACACATATCTGGCTAAGTAACGCTGTAGCGACTTATCCAGCTAAGTAGAGCTGTTTAAGACTTATCCATTTTAGGGCCAAATTCATTAAGGGTTTCCTCCCATTTTGTGCCTATGGGAAAAAGCTTTGGTGAATCGGGTACTAAGTAAGTAAGATAGCCGGATAAGTAAAAGAAAAGTACTATAAAGGCAGATAAGTAAGATAGATGGATAAAGACTTATCCGGCTAAGTAGTGCTTTTTAAGACTTAACCAGCTAAATAAAAAATATATCCAATTAAGTGGTGGGCGTCTGTTAAACGTGTATGTGAGCTCCTAATTTTAATCATTTACACAAGGAAACATAACTTGCATATTTTCTTTAGCATTTGTCAGATTTTATACTTGTAAATTATAACATTTTATAATATGTGTGCATGAAGGAAATTACCAGTTTTAACAATTAGTCCACCAGTCTGTCTGTAAGTCATCAAGGCCTCCCTGGTTCTTCAGCTTGAACTCTTCCAGTTTACCCAGACCTCTCACCCAGTCAACATTTGCCTATAAAGATTTCTACTCTGATTTACAGCAGGTAACAGTCGTACGTGCGTAGAAGTTGCAGGTTTTAAAATAGCGCCTCATACATGTAAATGTTGGTCCCAGCCCAGAATGCTCCTGACCCGCCCAGAAAGTCATCCTATTTTTATTTTGTGCAAATGTATTTGCACACCATTACTTGTGGTGTATGTTTGAAGTTTATAAATAGCACTTTTATGAATATGCACAACATGCACGTGCATGTGCTCAGTTTTATGCGTGGAAACTCTTTAAAAATTCACCTTATGCTTTGTAAAATACCTATTTCTGCATATCAGTGTCTGTTATTATGCACTTGTTTATTTATTTATTTATTTATTTATTGTTTTTGTTATACCGAGTTTCATGATAGGCATCACATCAACCCGGTTTACAAATAACAAGGAGTGTAAAGCATAACGTAACGTAAAAAACAATATTTTCAATAAGAACCTTGAACTTTAAATACAGTGAATCAGAAAAAGGGAGAGGGAAAGTTACAAAAAACAAGGAAAATAAACTTGGGATGGAAGGGGAGAAATTGAACAGCACAATATTTACATTTACACAATTGAACAGCACAATATTTACATTTACACAATATTTACATTACTTGTATTACAAATATTACATGTGTAAAATATGTGCATGTACTGTTATGAAATAGGTAGGGAACATACGTGTTTCCCTGCATTACAAACATGCATGTGCACTGAAATATATGTGTATGCTTTTGGGGCAGAGGTACATGCTATTTTATAAACTGTTCGAGTTCCACAGCACAGTTTATAAAATACTGTCATAACTTTACACACACCGACTTGCAATGTGTATGCTGATTTAGACAGTGTTGAAAATTGAGCTCTGTATGTACATAGTGGGAAGACATTCTCCAAGGGTGGGGTATGGGAGGGGGGGGGAGGGACTTATGTGCATGCTGCTTTATTTTAAAAAGTATGCATGAAATTTCTCTCTGCAAAACTACACACACAAAATAGGAATTGTAACCGTGTGTAGTTATAATTTTCAAAGAAAAATATGTGCATACTTTTGCTTTGAAAACTGGGGTAAAGTCTACAGTAAACAGTACCTGCAGACTTTTCACTAGCTGAAAATTACCCCCTAAATGCATTGTCTTTGCATTTTGTAGATCAGTTCAGATTTTATTTTGTATGTGATATAAATTGCCAAATAGTTCTCTCTTAAGCAAGAAATGACAGATATTATTTTATTTTTGCTGACCATACATGTGTAATGAGTATCGAATTAATAAAGATCACCACTGGCAACTGAGAAAACAAATGGTAACTGAGGAATGCCCAGAATAAACATTTTATTTTTAAATTTTTCTATTAATAGTAGTCATTCAACCAGATGAATAACCAAGCTGAGGATTCAAAATCTTGAGGGCCTGATTACTAAATCTTCTTTCCCATTTTGTGTCTGTGAGGAAAAGACTTGGTAAATCAGGTCTTAAAACTGTCAGAATTGCAGTTGCAGGTCAGCTCAAATGCAAACAATACCCCATGTCATTATTTCTAAGATCGATCACCCACTAAGCTTTGGTCAGGCGGAATTTTTTGTTGCGGTTGTGGCTATTACTGTTCCAAAATAATTATGCCCCTGTGGATTGATGGGCAATAATAGTTGACTTGTAAAACAGATTGTCATAACTTCAATTACTCCTGGGTTTATGCAAGAGAAAAATCAGAGGGTGGATCCAGAAAAAAGAGAACCCAATTTAGCACTGGCGACTTTAGTGGATTAGGGTTCGTGTTCCCTTCCCTTCCCCCTCCACATGCTAGCAATACTTTTCTTAGGGAAGAACAGGGAAAAGAGAAAATAAAGCAATATTTAAATTTTTTTTTTTTTCAGCCAAAGATGAACATATATATGATGATTTAGAAATGATGTGCACATGCATACATATTTTAAATTTGCCTACATCTATTTAGTTCTTTTTTAGTTTCTATTTGTTACCCCAGCCAATTTTATATATTGATTCATCGTATTATGTCTGACAGCTTTTCACTCAATGGAAAGGGAAATGGAAGTACAGAAGAACTATGATGTGGGAAATATTATATAACTAGATATCTATATTTAGAAGAGCTCCTATGGGGAATAGCCCCATAAAGCATGGAGTGCGACTCTTCTTCAGTCATGAGGCTCTCTCATCGTGCGTTGCGGAGGCCTAGAGTGCAACAGAATGTGGGTGTCCCCTAAAATTGAATTTGTTTTTTTTCTTAAATAATTTCTAATTCCCCAGTTAAAGCACTCCTTGGGTCCTGTTTCTCTTCCCTATTCCTGTTGGTAAGAGACAGACTTTATGATGCCATATTATACTACTGTAGTATGGAACGGCTAGGGGCTGTATGTACGCATGACTTTCTCATTTCGTGTCTCTGGGGAAAATGCTTAGAACATCTGGCCTAAATGTTTTTACTAAACCTTTTATCATTATTACATGGTGCCTGGTGTATACATGATGCAGTATAGACCATATTTTAATTTTTCTCTGTAATTAGCCTAAAATGCATTCCCTTCAGACTTCAAATATGTTTACTTGTAAGCATACCCATATGCAAGTTTCAACGAGTCGTGTACAGGGGCGGCTCAAGGCACTCTCCCCCATGGTGTGGCACAGGTGAAATCACTAAGAGGGCCAGGGCAGAGGGGAGGGTCCCCCCCTTGGAGTCTGTCCCTTGTAATGCTGGGGAAAGGTGGCAGGAAGGGGGGCAGGAGACAAGGGTCCCACAGGAGTGGCAGATATATTATCACTGACACTCTTTCTAGGAAGCTGGCAACCCTGCCACACTCCTGGGAACCATATTTTATTGATTTATTTTGTTTCTATTCTGCCTTTCTGCCATTTCAAAGTGGATTGCATTCAGGTACTGCAGTTATTTCCCTGGCCCCACAGGGCTCACAACCTAGCTGAGTCATTCATCAAGCTGCATTAGGGCTCTAACATGCATTATATCGCATATATCACGTGATGCATGCAATATTGTGCATCTCCTCGCCCAGATAACCTCCCCTATTAAAATGACCTTCTTTGCATGTGATTTGCATGCACAAATAATGCAAATATATGTAAGGAAAGACATTAATAAACAGTTTGATGCTAATATTTTATTGCGGCTTCCTAGGGAAGCGTTAGATGTGCGGCAGGAGGCCCGGGACCCTAACGCAGCTCTGAGGCTCCAGCCGCACATTTAAAGTGACCGTAAAAAAACCCAAACAAAACAAATCCCACTGCCAAATGGGGAGGTTGAGCAGGGGTCAGTGCTGACCCCTGTTTCAACCCATGGCTGCCAGCTGAGGTGGCCCGACTCTCCCAAAATTAAAAAAAAAATAATTTCAATAATGCGCATGGCGGTGGCAGCGGCAGCAGCCCCAAGTATAAGCTCCTCACTCTCCAGCCACCACTGATGCATAGAAGCCCCTTGATACTCAGATCCACCCCCTCCCCTGGCCTGGGTCTGATTCCCAGACCTTACCACAGTCAATTGGCTTGGGCAAGGTCAGGTCGGCCCCATTTTTGAAAATAGAACCAATTGGGACGGGTACGAGGGTGCCCTTGGATCCCTGATGCGGGATCAACGTTAAGATAGGCTTTGGGGGGTGAGGGAATTACACTTTGCAAGGGCCAGGAGAAGGGGGTTCACATTCAGGGTAAGGGAGTCAAGCAGAGGGGAGCTTAGATTTAGGGGGACCGCTGTGCACATTATTGACATTTTTTAAAATTTTGGCGGAGTTTGGGCTGCCTCAACTGGTGGCCTTAGTTGGAAATGGGGGTCACCTCTGACTCCCGCTCATCCTCTCTGTTTGATTGCATTTTTTGGGAGGGGGACCAGCCCTTTATGACAATGGTGGTCCCATGAGTTTGGGGCCACCGTCATGTTAAAGGGCAACTCGACACCTTCGTTTGTGTTGCAGTTTTCGGGGGAGGGGTCTCACTATCACGGCAATAACCCCCCCCCCCCATGATAGTGGGACCCCCTCCTGTGAAAACACATTGCAGCTTGATGAATTTAGGCGTAAGTTTGTGCCTGAGGCAAAGGAGGGTGCCCAAGGTCACAAGGAGTGGCAGTAGGATTTGAATCCTTGCTCCCCTTGTTCGCAGCACGCTGCTCTAACCATAGGCTACTCCTTCATTTACTATTGCCTGCTCCCACCCTTCCCCAGGATCTGCCCCATGGGGATGTGAGAGGTCGGTGAATGGTAAGAGCCAATGCAAGGGTATTAGATGCCCTAGACAAAACTTACAGCCTTTCATTCCCCCTCCCCTCCCCACACAATTCAAAATTATGCATTCTTTTCCATTTCAAAATTTATTAACCTCTTCCCCCAACCTAAAAAGGGAGATTGTATATGGAAAAGGGACATTCAAAGTACAATCTTCTGAAGTAAAAATATCACTTATAACAACAAATATATTATTTTTGAATACACTGCAAAAAAACACTTTCAATAATAATAGTTTAATAGTCTCAATAAACTACCTTTCTCATAGTAATTTAGGAAATTTACTGGATCCCATATGGTATTAGGCCTGTGGTAAAGTGCACTGGGTGTGGACTTGGCCCACAGACAGCCAGGAATAAACTGAGCTACAGTTACAATATAATAAGCCTTTCATATCATAACTGCCAGCACTCAAACAGTAACAACTCTACCTATGAAAAAGCAACTACAAATATTACACCAGACCCTAAACACCAATACACCTCCTAATAGGAAAACAGATTAAAGCCAGGTTGTTGCAATTCTCTTAACAGAAAGTACACACTAGCAGAAAAGCTAACCTGTCACACATGCAGAACACTGACAGACTCTCGCCAAATACAGAATAAAGAGACCATAAAATATAAATTGAAACACGCAGACAAAAACTGAACTGGAAGTCACAAGAAGCCAAACTCTGTATGCAATGCAAAAACAATCAAGAAATATAAAACATTAAACATACCAATAAAAATGTCAAATCAGCTGATAAATAGAACAGCAGCCAATAAAATCACATATAAAAATGTTTAAAATATTACCAGACACTAAATAAAATATTTAAAAACAGCGGAGACATCAAATCCATTAATTAAAACTAACAAGGATTTAAAAAAATCTTCCACTTTCCATAACTGGGAACTTTAGATTTCCAGTTTTCCTGAAATTGTCATAGATTGGAAGAGAGTGCACAAAGTTTAACCTCTTTCACATACATATACACATGTGCAGGCACAGGTACCCCCTCTCATAGACACATACATAGAGGTACTCTCACACAGAGGCACCCTCTCATACACACACACACATACCCCCTAACTCACCCTTTCATGCACATACACACACATTACCTCACCCACCCACCCTGATATATATATATATATATATATATATATATATACATACATATATGAGAGGGTGTGTGTGTGTGTGTATATATATATATATATATATATATATATATATATATATATATATATACACACACACACACGCCCTCTCATATACACAACCCCGGCCCCACCCCCACTCTCACCCTCTTATACACTCACATACCCACAGACACCTTCCCTCTTATACAGCTATTGCTTTAAAAACATTTGATGCTGGGCCAGTCCAGTGGTTCAGTGGTACTAGATTGCTGCCATGTGGGAGATCCAAGTTTCATTCCTGAGTTGGGCCTCTGCTCCTCAGGCCAGACAGTGCTGGGCAGTGGGCATGTTGCATTCACAGCCCCTTGTGGGGGATAAAGGGATTCTCAGCTATCGCTCAACTGTGAGACCTACTGTTCAGTCCCGTGTGAATGCATTCTAGGTTCTGGAGAGAGACCCAGTCTGTGGCCCAAGGCCAACGATTGTTGTTGCAAAAGCTGAGTTTAGATGGCAGGGAATCAAAGCCCGAGGTACTAGGGAAACAGGATAAAAGTACTATGCCCCCCAAAAAATAGTTATTGAAAATAACGAAAGTACAAAAATATAGTGATATGGATGTACTAAGAATGTTAAAATATATTATTGTAATATTGCAATATTGCAATGTACAGCACTGCTGGCATTTATTATATATGAAAGCAAAGATTTTTGGTTAATGCAATAGAATATGCACAATGTATTTTCAGTTGCTCACTCTATACATATTGGAGTTGATTTAAAAAAACAAAACAAAAAACTGTGGAATGGATAAGATAAGTGAGTAAATTTACCTGGTTATTTTTGAACAGATATTCAGATGCTTTTACCCAGCTAATTATGCAGTTACATATCCAGCTAAATCCACCACGGGTTACCTAGGTACATCTAACCAGTTAGCGCTGAATGTTGCACTAACCAACTCAATTCAAAGCCCACTCAAGGAGCAGCTCTGACTAGCCACTTTTTCTTTTTTTATGCAAGTTTAGCCAGATACAAGGGACATATATTTCACTGGATAGATTTACCTGGGGAAAAAAAAATAAAAACAGTTTTAGCTGGGTAAATCTTTTGAATAGAACCTTATTGCTACTGTATAAAAGATTAACACAATTCTTTATTTTTTCTTGTTGGACTTTACTTTGCTAATAATGCCTGGTAAATTTAACCATCATGCAAAATTAGCAATATTTTTCAAATGTCAGTGTTAAGTCAATACCAATTTTCAAACACTGTACATTTTTCTGAAATAAACATTGTACCTTTTCAGATTCTGGTGAATTCAAATTGTGTGCTACATTGTATGTTTCACCCTGTTCATAGTGAGACTACAATATATTAATCTAACATACAAGCAGGATTATTTATTTATTTATAGATAATAAACTGACATCACTATCATCTTTAAACAATATTAGTAAATTGAGTAAAAAGAATTGAACGATATAAAATGTAAAAGACTACATTATGAGTATGGCACATAGGATAATGAAATGAAATAGCACCTTAATTAACGCTTACTTGATGATGTTGTGTTGACCTAGAATTAATATTTAGAATTATAAGAAACTAGATAATGCACGAAACTAGATAACACATAACTTTGACCTCGACTATGTATTAACCGTTTGTTTGTATTAACCCGTAATAGGAATGCTGACTTAAAATGAGAATGTTGACCCAGAACCAAACGATGGCTTTATAAACTGTTGTGAACTTATCTTGGAACGATGGTATATAAAACAGCTAAATAAATAAATATTCTGCCTTTCCCCCAAAATTGTCACAAGTCAATTATAATCAAGGTAAATTACAGTAGCAGCAGCAGCAGCATCATAGTATAAATATCATTCAGTTGTATCATAACTATAACAATCACGGGAATGACAAACACAAGGGCCATATAGAGATATGAGGTAGGTTAACCTGGTCATTTGGAATGTAGCATAGCATGTGCTAGGATAGATATGGACGCAGATCCAAGCATCATACTTGCTTTAGTGTGGATGGAGAAGAGACGTTAGAATAATAGAGAGGGCATTGAATAGCTCATTTAGGATAGTAGATGAATTGGGATGGCTTAGACAGGGATGATGAACTGTAGTCCTCGAGCGCCAAAAAACAGGCAGGTTTTTCAGGATATTCACAATGAATATGCATGAGATAGATCTGCATACAATGCAAATATTTCTCATGTATATTCATTGTAGATATCCTGAAAACTTGGCCTGTTTTGTGGCACTCAAAGGCTGGAGTTTGCCATCCCTGGTTTAGAGAGTCAGAATAAGTGAAAGATACATTAGTGCAATTGTATAGGGAGGGTAGGAGCAAACCTAGTAGGGATGTGCAGAAGGGATGGATTCGTCCGATTTGGTATTCGTCGGGACCCAAATACGTTGCATTTGTTTTCATAGGAGGAAACCCGATTCGTCCATTAGTTGAATTTGGTATTTGCTTTCCATTAAAGTTGGAAAAACAAAAAAAAAACCTTCCCAACCCTTTCAATTTATTAACTACAATCCCCCACCCTCCTGACCCCCCCCCAAGACTTGCCAAACAACCCTGGTGGTCCAGCGGGGGTCCTGGAACGATCTCCTGCACTCAGGCCATCGGTTGCTGTATTCAAAATGGCACCGATAGCCTTTGTCCTTACTATGTCACAGGGGCTACCAATGACATTGGTCGGCATTGGTAGCCCCTGTGCTCCTACCATGTGATAGGGGCTGACCAATGGCACCGGTAGCCCCTGTGACATAGTAAGGACAAAGGCTATCAGTGCCATTTTGAATACTGGCAGCCGACGGCCAGAGTGCAGGAGATCGCTCCAGGACCCCCGCTGGACCACCAGGGACTTTTGGAAAGTCTTGGGGGGGTCAGGAGGGTGGGGGTTTTATTCGTTAATGATACGTTGCATTCGTGGGGGTTTGCCATATGTTTTGGGAACCCATGAATGCAACGAATAGGGACCTATACATTGCAGAATGCGCATTTGTTCAAAATGAATGCACATCCCTACAACCTAGTGCCATGGGAGATTGACTATATAGTGCATGGCCGAACCTATTGAATTCCTATAGGGCAACAGTTCATTACTGATGGTCTGTTCTAAATAAAGCTTTTTATTATATTGCAAGCATTTTACTTGAATTTCTATACCTGTATGCCTGTCTCCCAGGCTAAAGCTAATCCTAACCTACTATTAGCAGACACGTACACTGAAATTAGTCCAATTTTTCTGTCTTTGCCCCCAACCCCAAATATGTACTAGAATTAAAGAAAATCCATGGTTTTCAAAAATACACACTCTTTTAGGAGTACTGTATATCTACTGCACGTGTTCATTGTACCTGTCATATGTAGTAGCTTCCTGGGAAATGCATGAAGCAAACACTTCTATTTCTGTAATGGAAGTTGTCAAATTTAAATGCATAAAAGCAAATTTTGTCCATCACTTCACAGTACAATAATTAAGAAAACACTGATTTTCAGCTATTTGCCATTATTAATTATATTTTTAAGAAACTGAGCTGACTGCATTGAATTACCTTTCCTTATTTATTTTTAGGTGCTTTTCTTATTCCGTATGTGGTTTTCTTCATTTTCTGTGGAATACCAGTATTTTTTCTTGAGACTGCTCTGGGACAATTTACCAGTGAAGGAGGCATCACTTGTTGGAGAAAAGTTTGTCCACTTTTTGAAGGTAATTTTTATTTCTTTTCAAAGTTTTTTTTTTACTTTTTAGAAAGAGTGGCTCAATGCACAGTATTTCTTTTTGTGTAATGTAGACATAAAGGTCAACAAAAAGGTTGTAGGCGATACCTTTTATTGGATTTACTTAAAGGTGATACCTTTCATTGGATTTACTTAAGATATTTGTAATTTGATTTTCAAGAGATACTCCTTCAAGAAGTAAGTGCAAAAATGAGTGAATCATTAAGAGAATATAACTTACTCTTAAACCTAGCCACAAGCGACTTAGACTAACTTGTTTGTTAATTTATTTCTATAAATCTGAGTGGACAGGCAAGGCAACTATATTAATTTTTGTGTAATGTGAAAAATTAATTTCAGACCTTATGAAAGCAGTATTTACTAAACACATGCAAATTATTATGAAATCTCATTGCCTGTATCCACTCAATTTTCTAAGTGTTCTAGTATAATTAAATAGTTATCAGGATGCTGTCTAATGTCTCATATGAGTATGACCAAAACCAAAATCTTTCAGATTAGCACTGTATATTCAACAATTTTATTTGGAACTTGCATTAAGGGGTAACATACTACTCTTATTGTGACACCATCAAAAATCAAGAGTACCTTGTTGATTAATGATTCATCTAATAGGCAAACAAGGGCAACTATAAAAACATCAAAGCATATTATAATCTACTAAGCAATATCAACAAAAAGAATATGACTATTCATTGGTTCACAAGAACAGCAGTTCTGCAAATGAATCTAGCTGTACAATATGGCCTTCGAGTTCCTTCCCTATTATCAATTCCATCATTGATAATTAGGGGTCATTATCCCATCACTTACAAAGCAAGAAAAGAATAATTAGTCATATTTAATATCACATGGCATGACAAAAAGCACATGGCTAATCTTTAAATGTAAATAAATGGTTTATGATCGTTTTTATCCAATGCACAATCTATCAAATCCCTGGCCCCCCTATCCCTTCAGTCCTAATGGTTTATTTTAACTTTATATATAATAATGTCCTTCTGCAGCACGCTTTATAAAAGGAGTGCAATAAATAATGGCACATATATTACAGGGTAATAATGAAGGCTAGAAAAAGTAAGTCGTCATATTGAAAAAAAAATACAAAAAACAAGGCTAATCCTATAAAATGATTAGGGCAAACAAAATTAGGAACACCCTTATGGCGACTATCATGGCAAGCAACCAGCAGGCTGAGGATTAAAGGTACAGAAACACAAAGGACAGTGAGTGTTCTTAGGCTGTCCTTTTGGATGCATCCTGCTGTCTGAGGCCTTTACATTTCCTGTGGCTCTGGATGTCATAAGCAGCAGGGGGTCAACCACATGCCGAGAAACAGATTTCCTTTGGGTCCAATGAAAGGACTACCTCTGAGTACAATATTAAATCTTTTAGTTTAATATGATAAAACAATATTTGCCCTTTTCAATAGCCTTAGCAGAGTACAGTGGAAATGTCTCGTAGTATGGACATATTTATGACTGAGGCTTTTGTTCTAAAGGAATAAAGAAAAGGGGAGAGATGGAAGGGAAATCTTGCTGGGGTTTTTTTAATATACAATTACAAGAGACCAATTGTAGCCTTATGTACAATGCCATACATGATGATGGTTCTTATAATAATGATAAAACAAGGGCGGTAAGCGTTTTGATAAGTAAAGTAACTTAAAACAAAACCTGCCTTTTTCTGTAGTTTGCATAGTGCAACAAGATGTGCGCAGTACCAAAGAAAGTAAGAGCAGGCACTAGGCAAAGGCAGAGGAAGAACATAGAACATATTTCTCCATAGCAACATCCAAGCTTTTTAGCAGCTTGCATCGTAATACTTTCATATCAAATTGTACGGCCGTTTAAAGCGGCTGGAATGGAAAGCTGCAAAGGTAAATCAGCCAAGCACATTGCGATCTAGCAGTGAGAAAGGAATAGATATTTATACTGTTCATACACACAAAACCAAGTTTTGGTGCATTGTGGTGTTAAAGAACATTGAGCAATGCAAAAGTACTGTTGAATATTGTTTCAATAGACAGATAATACATGCAGGTGTTTACCTATGGTTGTATTGACATGTTTATGGGGGCTTTTCAATATGTCTTTCTGTGGATCTTTTTATAGATATCACATAATGTATATTATCTATGTTTGTTTAGTCAGCAGAGCACCCCCACACCATACTGTTTCTGACATATTTATCAGGACCCTCTAGTGATAAAAGCCTTTTAGAAAAAAACCCCAAACCCTTAACTTCCCTCTCTATGGCTGTTGTGTGACATTCAGGAGGGGTAATATGGACCTAGTTTGCTTTGGTGTTTTAAAATCATGTTCTTGCAGACTCATTCTCAGTTCATTGGAAACAAGAAACAATGCTCAGGATATATTTATTCCTCAGCTGACATCAGAGAACTAACTGGTATCATTAGACCAGAAGCAATATATTGGCTGCTCAGCAAAGAGCATGTTTTGAGCTGCTCATTCTTGGGGTAATTTTTAAAAGGAGTTACGCGTGTAAACGTTAACTACTATTGTAGCAATTTTCAAAAGCCATTTACTCACGTAAAGTGCACTTACGTAAGTAAGTCCTATGGACAATTCAGTGGCATATATTGTAACAATTTTCAAAAGCCCATTTATCGAGTAAAACCCAGTTTTACTTGAGTAAATACTTTTTAAAATCAGGCCCTCTGTGTTTAGTATAAATTGAAGGCCTGATTTAAGTGTTCTGTGCATAGTGATTAGGGGCTATATGGTGATTTAAGGTCTGTGTTATACATTTCTCTGGTTCTGTAGCTGGTCCCAGCCAGATTATATTGAAGCTAGCTTTTCTTTTACAGTTGTGGAGAATCTCTTTAACAAAAGGCGCCCCCACAGAATATGAGGCTTCCTTAAAAAGCACAGCAAACAGGACAACACCTCTGAGGGAATATTTTTTTTTGGGGGGGAGGGGTAAATATACTGGGGATGCTACAGATGCAGAGTACACAAACACCTCACACTCTTCCCCGCCAGGTGGTGAGGGAGCCCTGGCCATTGCACAACAGCCACATTCGCCAGTCAGATTCGAGGTGCAAGTAGCCCAAATATTTTTGGTTTGGTTTGTTTTTCATTTTGGGCTTTTTTCTTTTTTTTAATGTTTGTTTAGTTTGATTCAGTTTGTTTGAGGAACTAAAATAAACATTAAAACAACCCTCCCCCCCCCCCAAAAAAAAAAAAAGCAAAACAGGAACTTCTTGGGCCTTCACCAGCACTTTCTGGGGTATTCACAGGAGCTACCTAGGCCCCCATTCCTCTCAATAAGATGGGACATAGAATTATCCAGCTCGGCTAAGCCAAGTACAAGAAAATGGTGCTGACTGGCTCTGAGCTTAGTGCAGTGATGTCACTTTTGTGCTGTTCTAAGGGCTGGGCACCATTTTTAAAGAGTCATTGCAAGAGCAGGAGTGAGTGGGGATCACTCCTGCCCCTTTATCTTCCCAGGACCTCCATGGAAGGGTAATTGGGGGTTGGAGAGGTCTCCAGTCCTGGCTGCTTTCTGAGGGGGTGTAGGATCTAGAGATGATCTGGCAGGGCTTGAGAGCCCACTGGGTAGGCCATGGCTCTATTTAATTGCAGGGGCTACAATTTTTTTTTCCTTGGGAAATAGTACACATTATTTGCTAATAGTGCATGCTATTTCCAGAAATGGAAACACCCAAATTTGTTTTGGGTTTTCATAGGGATAGCAAATTTGTTTCAGGCAATCCAAACCAAAACAAAAATGGGCCATTTTGCTTTGAAAAAAGTATACATCTTTAACATTGGTGAATGAACCTCTAACTATAGATACACCTGTGACACATTTTTGGCATTTGCCTGGAAGATGTCCCTATTGCTGTTATGCAATGGTGTGTCTTAAAATTTAAAGTGTGTGTGTGTGTGTGTTTTATCTGATAGTATGATGCAAGGGTGACAAGTTTTTCCTGTAGGGATATTGTTTCTTAGCAGACAATATGTAGCATTTGCTTCTAGGTATGTGAGGTATAAAATAGGAAAATAAATTGTAATTTAATGGGTGGAATTACACATTAGAAATTTTGAAGTTTCATATTTGCACTGCAGAACCCAAGTTAAATCATGTCACTGCCTATGGGATTTGTAGAGTATAATATGACTTTAGCAAGAAACATTATTAATTTTGTAAAGTTCTTTATGAATGTTTATTTAATGTGTGCTTATTTACAGGCATTGGATATGCTACACAGGTCATTGAGGCCCATCTAAATGTTTATTACATCATTATTCTAGCATGGGCTATCTTCTATCTCTTGAATTGTTTTTCTGCCGAACTCCCTTGGGCCACATGTGGACATGAATGGAACACAGGTATGGTTACAAGTAAAATCAAATGGGTGTGAGTGGAATTACAGTAGTTATTGATGAACCAAAATATTTAATAAATCTTTAAAGGGCATGGGATAAACCATTTGGATCCCTAAAGGCTAGAAGATGGAAATGAAAAAAAGTGTGCATGGGGGTAACTTGCTGGTGTGGCAGTTACTATCCTTAGCAGTAGGCATGGAGATCACTACCCTTAATCAATAAACCTTGATGCTTTTAATGCAACTGCGACATTGCTCTCCACTTTGATGGCAGGGGGGAATAGAGGAATTGGATTCATACAACAATGAATGAGGGATCTGACATTTATAGTCTAGGTCTCTAGGGTACTGATAAGCATGGGGTAATCTGCACAGAGCGGCAGATACTATCCTTAACAGAAGACATGGGAATTACTGCACTTAACCAATGTGTCTTGATATTTTTGACGCAACTGCAACATCACTCTCCACTTTGATGCTGGGGAGGACGAAGGAGAATTGAATTTAGATGACAACCATCACAGACCCTGACTTTTACGGTCTAGGGTACTGATATGCAGACATAAGAGAAAAAAACACAGGACTGTTTCTACGGCCAAGTTCATAAGCAAAGCAAGTCAAGAAGCACTGTCTGAGTTTTCAAGAAGACTCATCACCCCGTAAAAATGTTTTTTGCAATAACCTTTATGGGTTATCATAAGACTTGGGGATAACTGAATGTGCAGAAATTACTACACTTAAGAAAAACATGGGGTAACCTGCAGAGAGCGGCAGTTACTACCTTCAACATGGGGGTAACCTGCATGAAGGAGGAATTACTACCATAAGAAGCTTGCTGGGCAGACTGGATGGACCATTTGGTCCTTTTATGCTGTTATTACTATGTTACTATGTAAAACAAAACTAATGGTAAGGTCATATCCTCTAATTAGTAAATACTTTACATTTGTTTAAATAAATATTTGAGAATCACGTGTGAATTATTTTTGTAGGCTTATTATTAAAATCTATTTGTATTCCCTTTGTACACTAAGCAATACTCAGAAGCATATACAAAAATAGTAGGGATGTGCATTCAGAAGAAACGAAATAGGAAATAATGATATTTACAAACCCCCACTTATTTATTTGGGATCTGATGCTGGGCCTGGGCTTGGACTGAGGTTCAGGTGTTGGGCCCAGGCCCTAACCTAGGCCGAGGCCCAAGCATCAGGACCCAACCTCTGGGTCGGGATCCAGTCTCCCAGCTGGGCCTCATAGTCATGCCTAGGCCGAGGTGTCGGGACCAGGCTTCCAAGCCTAGACCTTTTGTAGGGCCTAGGCCAAGGTCATGGCGATCTACTGTATCCTAGGCAAGGCCAAGGCTTTAGCTTGGACCTAGGCCTCATCAGCAGAGTGATCCCCCTGGACCAGGTAAGTGGGCACCGGTGAGGATCCTGGCCCAGGAATTTTTCCAGGTGGGAGGTATGGGTGGAGGGGTTGCGAGGCCTTGGGAGGCCTATTTATTTTTTTCTTTCCATTTTTTTTCAACCATTTTTACTGTTTTATAGGAAGCAATAATAATACCAACAACAATTCTAATGTTCATGTTTCAAAACTCAAAGTTCAAAAAACTCAAATCATCTCAGTTGGTTGAATCAGTAACTGAACAATTACAATCTGTTATATTCACAGAAAAAGTCAACCAATAAAACGCAGACCAATGAAAAAACAAAGGAAAATACAGTCTCAATATGCTTTCTTAAATGAATGAATGAACCCCACCCGCCCTTCCCCTCTATTCTTTTATACCCTAGAAAGTGTAGTTTGTATGGATGGGGATGTATGCATGATACATTTTGACCAAATGGTTAACATTTCTGAAATTTTCTCTGGGGATCGGAAACAAGCTGATGGGTGGGAGCTGCTTTCCATTTTTCATTTTAAACTAAAGAAAATAAATAAACATTAAATGAAATGAAATTTGTGGGAACCCCCCCCCCCCCCCAAATAAAAGAAAATTATTTTTTAGACCTGTACACTCCCAAAAAATAATAATCATCCTGGATCAATTTAACATGTTACAGTTACATCAACCCTTTCTAAAATGTTTTAAGATATTCTCCTACAAATATCCTGAGCTGCTAGGTCAAGTAATCTTGACTCTAGTCCTAGAGAGTTGCAAAAACACTTGGTTTTCAAATTGTCAAGCATGAATATTCATCAGAAGTTTGCATAATCTTGGGTTAAAGAATCAAGGCTAATTTACATATTTTGGATACTTTGTAAATCAAACCTGGCTGCCTTCTAGGGCCAGAATGTTGAAAACTTCTGTTCTAGAAACACAGAAACATAGAAATGACGGCAGAAGAAGACCAAACGGCCCATCCAGACTGCCCAGCAAGTTCCGCACTTTTTTTTTTCTCATACTTATCTGTTACTCTTGGCTCTTAGTAACCTTTTGGTTCTATTTCCCTTCCACCCCCACCATTAATGCATAGAGCAGTGTTGGAGCTGCATCTAAGTGAAATGTCTAGCTTAATTAGTTAGGGGTAGTAACCACCGCAATAAGCAAGCTACACCCATGCTTATTTGTTTACCCAGACTATGTAATTCAGTCCTTGTTGGTTGTCTGTATATAGATCCACTTTTCTTCATTCCCCTTGCCGTTGAAGCAGAGAGTTATGCTGGATATGCATTGAAAGTGAAGTATCAGTCTTTCTCCCCTGCCGTTGAAGCAGAGAGCTATGCTAGATATGCGTGAAATATCAGACTTTATCCCCTGCCGTTGAAGCAGAGAGCTATGCTGGATATGCATTGAAAGTGAAGTATCAGGCTTATTTGGTTTGGGGTATTAACTGCCATAAAAAGCAAGCTACTCTTGCTTTTTTGTGAATGCAAATCTTTTTTTCCACATTCATTCATGTCCTCTAGACTTTATGGATCCACAGTGTTTATCCCACGCCCCTTTGAAGTCTTTCACACTTCTGGTTTTCACCACTTCCTCCGGAAGGGCATTCCAGGCATCCACCACCCTCTCCGTGAAGAAATACTTCCTGACATTGGTTCTGAGTCTTCCTCCCTGGAGCTTCAGCTCGTGACCCCTGGTTCTGCTGATTTTTTTCCGACGGAAAAGGTTTGTCGTTGTCTTTGGATCATTAAAACCTTTCAAGAATCTGAAAGTCTGTATCATATCACCTCAGCTTCTCCTTTCCTCCAGGGTGTACATATTTAGATTCTTCAATATCTCCTCATAAGTCATTTGATGAAGGCCTTCCACCTTTTTGGTCGCCCTTCTCTGGACCGCCTCCATCTTGTCTCTGTCTCTTTGGAGATACGGTCTCCAGAACTGAACACAGAATTCCAGGTGAGGCCTCACCAAGGACCTGTATAAGGGGATAATCACTTCCCTTTTCTTACTCGATATTCCTTTCTCTATGCAGCCCAGCATTCTTCTGGCTTTAGCTATCGCCTTGTCACATTGTTTCGCTGACTTCAGATCATTAGGCACTATCACCACAAGGTCTCTCTCCTGCTCCGTGCACATCAGCCCTTCTCCCCCCATCGAATACAGTTCATTCGGATTTCCATTCCCCATATGCATAACTCTGCACTTCTTGGCATTGAATCTCAGCTGCCATATCTTCGACCACTCTTCCAGTTTCCTTAAATCCCATCTCATTCTCTCCACTCCTTCCAGCGTGTCCACTCTGTTGCAGATCTTAGTGTCATCCGCAAAAAGACAAACCTTACCTTCTATCCCATCTGCAATGTCGTTCACAAAGATATTGAACAGGACCGGTCCTAACACCGATCCTTGCGATACACCACTTAAAACCGCTCTCTCTTCAGAGAGAGTTCCATTTACCATCACACATTGTCTTCTGTCCATCAACCAGTTTGCAATCCAGGCCACCACCTCGGCATTCACTCCTAAGCCTCTCATTTTATTCACCAGTCTCCTGTGCGGGACCGTATCAAAAGCTTTGCTGAAATCCAAGTAGATGACATCGAGTGCTCTTCCTTGATCCAATTCCTTGGCTACCCAGTCAAAAAAGTCAATCAGATTTGTCTGACAGGATCTTCCCCTGGTGAATCCATGCTGCCTCTGGTCCATCAATTCTCCTGACTGTAGATAGTTCACTATTCTCTCTTTCAACAGTGACTTTCAACAGTGAAACTTTCAACAGTGACTCCATTACTTTTCCCACCACCGATAGGTTGCAGACATGTTGGAAAGAGGTTCACAATTAAATTAATGCATCAAATTGACTCTGATAGCATGAACCAATTGGATCCCATTCTATGGGGCCTATTTACTAGGAGGTCCATATCAAAAGCAAAATCTTTAGAAAAGGTTTAAAAACCTGGCTCTTTAAACAAGCTTTTCAGAAAGAGAAGGGTGAATAGAAACCAGGGATGAGCAAAGCACGAACAATAAAACACCCACACACACTGCTGTATTCACTAAATGTGTAGTTTTTTGTTTTTTTTTAAGGACAGTCTCAATTTTAAAGTTAATTCTGTAATCAAAACCGAGATAGAGAGACCTGGACAAGATTCATTACATTTAACATTTAATATTGATCACTAACTATGTTACCGAACCTTATGGCACTTTTGTAATTGGATAAATTGCAGCATTATTACTTTTATGTGCCTTAATGTAAACCGTTGTGACGGTCCCCACCAAATGACAGTATAGAAAAGACTTAAATATAAATAAATAAATAAATGTAGCTGGTTAAGTGGTTTAGTGGCAAAAAACGAAGTGACACATGGGCCTGTGGTCAGATTTCCATACTCAATGTATAAAAAAAATTGGACCTTGCTGGGCTGAGCCTACCCCCTTCCCAGTTTGGCAAAAAGAATAAATCAAGTTCCCCTCCCTCTCCACCCTGACCTCACCCAGCAGCGTTGCAAACCCTTTTCTTATGCCAGGATTGCAGTACACTCCTACCATAATCCTGGTGGCTTTCAGCATTGCTGTGACAGACACTGGAAGTGCAAACTACTAGCAATGCTATTCTGACAGATGCACTGGTAGCCTAATACCCAATCTAACGATTGGGTATTAGGGGGTAGCACTGGCCATCTCTTGCTATGCCATAGCGATGCTATGAGAAATGCATCAGTACTTTATGCAGATGAGTGATTATCTTTACCTGAAAACCAAATAAGACCCACTCAGGAACATAGGGTGTGTGTTATAGAAATTTACTTTTCTGAAATCCAAATACATTAGGGAGTAGATTTTTAAAAACTACGCCCGCGCCTACTTTTGTTTGCGCGACTGGCACAAACAAAAGTACGCCAGATTTTAATAGATAAGCGTGTAGCCGCGTGTATCTTTTAAAATCCTGGGTCAGCGCGCGCAAGGCTGCACAAAATCGGCAGCCTGTGCGCGCCGAGCCGCGCAGCCTGCCTCCGTTTCCTCCGAGGCTGCTCCAAAATCAGAGCGGCCTCGGAGGGAACTTCTCTTCCCTGCACCTTCTCCTCCCTTCCCCTACCTAACCCACCCCCCCAGCCCTATCTAAACCCCCCCTACCTTTGTTGGAAAAGTTACACCTACCCGAGGCAGGCGTAAATTGCGCGCGCCGGGCCGGCCCCCAATTGCGCGGCCTCCGGGGGCTGGTCCGGAGGCTGCGGCCACATCCCTGGAACGTCCCTGGGCCGGCACCATGCCCACCGGAACGCCCCCGAACATCGCACCACCCCCCCGACATGCCCCCCGACACTCCCCCCTAGCAAAGCCCCGGGACTTATGCTCGTCCTGGTGCTTGCGCGCGCTGCCGAGCCTATTCAACATAGGCTTGGTGCACGCAGGGGGAGGTTGGGGCAGGTTTTCGGGAAGGTATGTGCGTAACCCTTTGAAAATCTGCCCCTAGGTGTAGTGTACATGAATTTCAGCATTGCCTTTTACACAGTTCCACATAGGTGACTTATACACAAATTGAGCACCCTAGTTATGGGCCCTAAAGTGAATGACTGGGTTAGAAACTGGTTGATTGGGAGGTGACAAAACAGTGGTAAATGGAGCTTATTCTGAAGAATGGAGCTGTCAATGATGTGCTGCAGGGATTGATACTAGGTCCAGTTCTATTCAACGTTGTCAAAATTAATATTGTAGAAAAGCTGACAGTTAAGGTTTGCTTATTTTGCAGATGATACCAAAATTTGCAACAGGGAAAATGCCCTGGAAGGTATGGAAAATATAAGGAAGGATCTAGTGAAGCTTGAGGAATGGTCTAAATTCTGACATCTAAGGTTAAATGTTAAAAAAAAAAAAAATAAAAAAAATGCAAGGTTATGCATTTGAGTTATAAAAAGGCAAGGGACCAATACAGTTATTCAGTATCAGCAGTAGGGATGTGCAGAGGGACGCCATACGTTGCATTCGGGATTCGTATTCGTCGGGGGCAGATACGTTGCATTCGGCAAGGGGGCCACCGATACGTTCATGCGTTAATTCTTATTCATTCCCTGGCTAAAATTGAATTAAATACAACCCCCCCCCACCCTCCTGATCCCCCCCAAGACTTACCAAAACTCCCTGGTGATCCAGCGGGGGGTCCGGGAGCCATCTCCTGCACTCACGCCCTCGGCTGCACCATTGCTCCTACCATGTGACAGGGGCTGACCAATGGCACCGGTAGCCCCTGTGACATAGTAAGGGCAAAGGCTATCGGTGCCATTTTGAATACCAGCAGCTGAGGGCGTGAGTGCAGGAGAAGGCTCCCGGACCCCCCGCTGGACCACCAGGGAGTTTTGGTAAGTCTTGGGGGGGGGGAGTCAGGAGGGTGGGGAGTTTGTTTAAATTCGCTCCTTTAGACGGCTGAATAATTCGGCGAAGATTCATTGTATTCGTGGGGAATCACGATACGTTTCGCTTTCTCACGAATACAACGAATATGGCCCTATACTTTGCAGATTACCAATATGTAGGAAATGAATGCACACCCCTAATCAGCAGTGAGGTTCATCTGTGCACAGAACAAGAGTGTGGAGGTGATAAACTCTGATGCTCTTAAAGTGACCAAACAGGTAGAAAAGGTAGTGTTGAAAACCAGATGGCTGGAAGAGGAATAACCAGCAGTAAAAAAGTGATAATGCCTCTGTATAAGACTCTGGTGAGACTTCATGTGGAGTATTGTGCACAATCATGGAGACAAAACCTTCAAATTAGTCCAGAGGGTAACTACTAAAATGGTCAATGGTCTTCATCATAAAGCATATGGGGACAGATTTAAAAATCTAAACATGTATACCCTAGATGAAAGGAGGGAAAGGAGAGATATGATAGAGACATTTAAATACCTTCAAAGATTAAGTGCATAGGAGGCAGCCTTCTTTCATCAGAAAGGAAGTTCTAGAACAAGGGGTCATGAGATGAGGGTAAAAGAGGTAATATCAGGAGTAATCTGAAATATTCTTCATGGAGAGAGGATGGTGGACACATAGAAGTCTCCCAATGGAGGTGGTAGAGATAGGGAATGTTTTGGAGTTCATGAAAGCATAAGACAAGCACAAAGTGTTATCTGTGGACCCTTGGCCCGGAACGAAGTCACCCACCTGGGGAATCTGGTGCCCTTCGTCACCGGAAGGCGGACTCCAGAAGAACTGCTCAGTATCGCCGGAGAAGAATCCCGCCGGGAGATAACGTCCCAACCAGACCACGGAACAGTGCCCGGCAGGAGAGTCCCAATCCAACCCGGATCTAGGCAAGCAGCAGATAAGCACAGTCCAATCCGGTCCGGGTCTAGGCAGGCAGCAGGCGAGGCAAAGTCCAATCCGGTCCGGGTCTAGGCAGGCAACAGGCAAAGCAAAGTCCAGTCCGGTCCGGGTCTGGGCAGGCAGCAGGCAATGCAGAGTCCAATCCGGTCCGGGTCTAGGTAGGCAGCAGTCGAGGCAAAGTCCAATCCGGTCCGGGTCTAGGTAGGCAGCAGGCAAGGCGAAGTCCAATCCGATCCGGGTCTAGGCAGGCAGAAGGCAAAGCAGAGTCCAATCCGGTCCGGGTCTAGGCAGGCAGCAGGCAAGGCAAAGTCCAATCCGAGCCGGGTCTAGGCAGGCAGAAGGCAAAGCAGAGTCCAATCCGGTCCGGGTCTAGGCAGGCAGCAGGCAAGGCAAAGTCCAATCCGATCCGGGTCTAGGCAGGCAGAAGGCAAAGCAGAGTCAGGTCCAAAGCACAGCACAGGTCACAAGCACGGCAGGAAACCTATTGAAAGGCGATCAGCAGCCCACTGAGTCGCCTTTAAATCCCCCGCCTATGCTGACGTCATCTTCCGGGGACGGCCCCTCCTTCTTGCCTCAGCCCCTACAAGGGGCGGAGCTCTCCCTCCGACTGCCGCTGCTGCTGCTGGGGAAGGTGCCATTTTCATCCCGCGACCGGAGCGCTGTGACCCGCGCCTCGAGGGGATCGGAACCGGGCCGCTGATGAAGGTAGGGGGGTCGGATCGCGTAGGGACGCGATCGGGAACCACAACAGTACCCCCCGTCTTACGCCCCCTCCTGGAGGGACCAGGTTTCTCCGGATGGGCGAGATGAAAGCGAAGAAGCAAAGTCTTATCCAGTATATTGGCCCGCGGTTCCCAGGAGTTCTCCTCCGGGCCGAACCCCTCCCAGGCAAGAAGATACTCCCATCTCCGATGATGGCGACGACAATCGAGGACCTCCCGAACCTGGTAGATGGCGTCCTCCGCAGACTCGACAGCGGAATCCTGGCGAGGAGTCGCATGAAACGGGGAGGTAAGTACAGGCTTCAGAAGGGAAACATGAAAGGAATCGTGGATCCGGAGAGTCCGAGGAAGCCGAAGGCGGTAGGTAACAGGACCCAGGCGGTCCCGGACAAGGAAGGGACCGATGAATCGGGGAGCAAGTCGCATGGACGGGACCCGGAGGCGTAGATGACGAGTAGAGAGCCAAACCCTGTCCCCAGATAGGAACTGTGGAGCAGGCCGGCGATGCTTATCCGCCATCCGTTTGGCAGCGGCGGCTGCCTTGAGAAGGTGCCGATTAGTGGCCTCCCACAGATCGTGAAGCCGCTGAGCGGAAAGTTGAGCAGCAGGAGAAGCCACCGGAACCGGGAGTGGAAGAGGAGGCCTAGGTTGTTTCCCAAAAACAATCAGGAAAGGAGACTCTCCAGTAGCGGAATTTACATGAGAGTTGTGGGAAAATTCGGCCCACGACAGGAGACCGGCCCAATCATCCTGACGATGGTTAACAAAGAGGCGTAAGAACAATTTCAAACCTCTATTGACACGTTCAGCCTGACCGTTCGCCTGAGGATGAAACGCGGTGGTAAAGTCCAGATGGATACCGAACTTCGTGCAAAGCGCGCCCCAGAATCGGGCCGTAAACTGCGGACCCCTGTCCGAAGCGATGTGGAGCGGAAGTCCATGAAGACGGAAGATATGAGATGCAAAGAGATCCGCCAATTCGGGAGCAGAGGGCAATTTGGGTAACGGAGTAAAGTGAGCCATTTTGGAAAAGCGGTCTACCACGACCCAAATAACCTGATGCCCGCCAGAAGGAGGTAAATCGACCACAAAGTCCGTGGAAATGTGAGTCCAAGGTTCGAGAGGAGGGGAAAGGGGCTGGAGAAGTCCCCAGGGCCGACCTGGCAACGGCTTCTGCTGAGCACATTTAGGACAGGAGGAAACATAAGCCCGTACATCCTCCTTCATTTGGGGCCACCAGTAATACCGTGCTAACAATTCCCAGGTGCGTTGACGGCCGGGGTGACCAGCCGTAAGGGAGTCGTGAGCCCAAGATAGTACCTTGGGGCGAAGTCGGAGGGGAACCACCGTCTTCCCGGAGGGTGCTGTGCTGGTGACTGCCAGTAGCAGTTTGGCGGGATCAATGACATGATTGAGAGTTTCAGGAAGATCCTCCACCTCAAAAGATCGGGAGAGAGCATCAGCCCGTCCATTCTTGGCAGCGGGACGAAAACGGAGGACAAAATCAAAACGGGAGAAAAACAGTGACCATCGTGCCTGGCGAGGATTGAGGCGTTGAGCCTTATTAAGATATTCTAAGTTTTTATGGTCGGTATAGACCGTGATGGTGTGTTGGGCACCCTCCAACCACTGTCTCCATGCGTCGAAGGCCATCTTGATGGCCAGCAATTCCTTATCTCCTATTCCATAATTCTTCTCCGCTGGAGAAAACTTCCGAGAGAAGAAGGAGCAGGGCAGTAATGTTCCTCGGGTAGAGTGTTGACTTAGGACAGCACCGACCGCTACATCGGAGGCATCCACCTCTACGATAAACGGACGATTCGGATCCGGATGGTGCAGGCAAGGTTTTTCCAAGAAGGCCATTTTCAATTTTTGAAATGCTTGTAGTGCCTCTTGAGGCCACCGTTTGGTGTCAGCTCCTTTCTTGGTTAACGCGGTAATGGGTGCCACAATGTGGGAATAATGAGGTATAAAATTTCGATAGAAATTGGAAAACCCCAGGAACCGCTGTATGGCCCGCAGTCCCTTGGGCTGTGGCCAATCTTGAATACAGGCCACCTTCTCCGGATCCATCAGGAAACCAGTGGTGGATACAATAAATCCCAGGAAAGGAATGGACTGTTGGTCGAAGAGACATTTCTCCAATTTGGCAAACAGGTGATTCTCTCTTAATCGCTGAAGAACCAGCTTAACATCTCTGCGATGTGTATCCAAGTCTTTAGAAAAAATGAGAATGTCGTCCAGATAAATGATCACTTGTTTATACAACATGTCCCGAAACACCTCGTTCATCAGGTTTTGGAAAACCGCAGGTGCGTTACACAGGCCGAAAGGCATTACAAGGTATTCATAATGGCCGTTGCGGGTATTGAAAGCGGTCTTCCACTCATCACCTGGCTTGATTCGAACCAGGTTATAGGCACCGCGTAGATCGAGTTTTGAAAATATCTGGGCTCCATGCAGTTGATCCAGTAACTCGGGTATCAAGGGTAACGGATAACGATCCTTGCGAGTTATAGCATTAAGTCCTCTGTAATCTATGCATGGTCTTAGAGACCCGTCCTTCTTCTTAACGAAAAAGAATCCTGCCCCAGCAGGAGATGTAGAGGGTCGAATAAACCCCCGTGCCAGATTATCTTCAATATATTCAGCCATAGCTTGGGACTCCGGTGCTGAAAGCGGGTAAGTCCTCCCTCTAGGTGGGATAGCATTAGGTAATAAATTGATCGCACAGTCGAATCTTCGGTGGCAGGGAAGAATCTCGGCATTCTCTTTGGAAAAGACGTCCATGAATTCGGAGTAGTGATGCGGTAATCCAATCTTGGTAGTGGTTAACGGTAAACCTGGGTGGGGTGACCAGTGAATGCAGGACCCTTGACATTCTGGACCCCAGGCTGCAATCTGCAGAGTCCTCCAATCCATGATGGGAGAGTGTTTTTGAAGCCAGGGTAGTCCTAAGACCACGGGATGGACTGCTTTTCCTAAAATAAAGAAAGATATCTCTTCTGTGTGTAGAATGCCAGTGTGGAGCACAATGGGGGTGGTCATACAGGAAACTTGTCCCGGCAAATTCTCCCCTTGGATGGAGGAGATAAATAGTGGAACTTTACAGGGCTGTGTGGGAATCTGAAGTTGATGAACTAGTTTACCCAAAATAAAATTCCCTCCTGCTCCGGAATCAACCAATGCTTGTGTAGTAAATGTCCCATGTCCTCCGCGTATGGTAACAGGAACCACGAACTGAGGAGCTGGATCTCCCCCTAGGGTCTGCTCCTCCGAGATACCTAGGATCGGAAGTTTCCCGGACGCTCGGGACATTGAGCGAGAAGATGGCCCTTGTTACCGCAGTATAAACAGAGACCCATTCTCCTCCGGCGTTGTTTTTCTTCAGGCGTTAGCCGACTCCTTCCGAGCTGCATGGGTTCTTCATTGGCGGTAGTAGAACTCTCCGTGGCGGTGGAAGGCACCAAGGGACGCGAGAAGTGAGGAGCCAAGGGTGCCAGTCGGCGAGGAGGTCTGGCCTCTTTGGCCCGTTGTAAAATCCTACGATCAATACGACCCGCCAAATCAATCAGTGCGTCCAAGTCCTCAGGAAGGTCGCGTCCCGCCAGTTCATCTTTATACGTGGCGACAGTCCCTCCAGGAAAATGCCTCGGAGGCAGTCCGATTGCCATCCTAATTCAGAGGCTAAGGTGCGGAAAGTGATTGCAAAGTCAGCCAAAGTTCCTGTTCCTTGACGCAAATTAAGGAGTTCTGAAGACGCGGTTGAAAGTCTTCCGGGTTCGTCGAACACTTGTCGGAAGGTAGATACGAACCTAGTCAAGTCGTTTAGTATCGCATCTCCTCTCTCCCAGATGGGTGATGCCCACGCCATGGCCTTCCCGTCTAGTAAAGAGATGATGAAAGACGTCTTTGTTCGATCGTTGGGGAACTGGATCTCTTGCAAGGAGAAACGAATAAAACATTGATTGAGAAATCCTCGACATTTTGTAGCCTCTCCTGAGAACCGAGGAGGTGCTGGTAAATGAGAGACAGATGCTGAGGCACTGGGTGGTGGAGTTGGTGGTGCTGCCGCTACCGCTCCCTGGGGAGCCTCTAGCCGTCGGACTAGTCTGTCTACGGTTGCCGTTAAAGCCTCCAGACTTAGTTGCTGCTGTTGTTGATGTTGTCGCTGCTGCATTAGTTGTTGAGCGAGTCCAGGAATTGCCTGAAGACCGGACAAGTCCACCGGGTCCATGGCCTTTCAATCTGTTATCTGTGGACCCTTGGCCCGGAACGAAGTCACCCACCTGGGGAATCTGGTGCCCTTCGTCACCGGAAGGCGGACTCCAGAAGAACTGCTCAGTATCGCCGGAGAAGAATCCCGCCGGGAGATAACGTCCCAACCAGACCACGGAACAGTGCCCGGCAGGAGAGTCCCAATCCAACCCGGATCTAGGCAAGCAGCAGATAAGCACAGTCCAATCCGGTCCGGGTCTAGGCAGGCAGCAGGCGAGGCAAAGTCCAATCCGGTCCGGGTCTAGGCAGGCAACAGGCAAAGCAAAGTCCAGTCCGGTCCGGGTCTGGGCAGGCAGCAGGCAATGCAGAGTCCAATCCGGTCCGGGTCTAGGTAGGCAGCAGTCGAGGCAAAGTCCAATCCGGTCCGGGTCTAGGTAGGCAGCAGGCAAGGCGAAGTCCAATCCGATCCGGGTCTAGGCAGGCAGAAGGCAAAGCAGAGTCCAATCCGGTCCGGGTCTAGGCAGGCAGCAGGCAAGGCAAAGTCCAATCCGATCCGGGTCTAGGCAGGCAGAAGGCAAAGCAGAGTCCAATCCGGTCCGGGTCTAGGCAGGCAGCAGGCAAGGCAAAGTCCAATCCGATCCGGGTCTAGGCAGGCAGAAGGCAAAGCAGAGTCAGGTCCAAAGCACAGCACAGGTCACAAGCACGGCAGGAAACCTATTGAAAGGCGATCAGCAGCCCACTGAGTCGCCTTTAAATCCCCCGCCTATGCTGACGTCATCTTCCGGGGACGGCCCCTCCTTCTTGCCTCAGCCCCTACAAGGGGCGGAGCTCTCCCTCCGACTGCCGCTGCTGCTGCTGGGGAAGGTGCCATTTTCATCCCGCGACCGGAGCGCTGTGACCCGCGCCTCGAGGGGATCGGAACCGGGCCGCTGATGAAGGTAGGGGGGTCGGATCGCGTAGGGACGCGATCGGGAACCACAACACAAAGGATCTCTAAGTGAGAGGAAAGGTTTGCAAAGCTAAGCAGGAGTTGGGATGAGCAGATTTAATAAGCCAAACCATATGGTCTTTTTCTGTCACTTAAGAACATAAATTTTGCCATGCTGGGTCTGACCAAATGTACATCATGCCCAGCATCCTGCTCCAACAGTAGCCAATCCAGGTCATAAGTACCTGGCAGGATTCCTAATTTCAATAGATTCCATGCTGCTTATCACAGGGATAAACAGTGAATTTCTGCAACTCCATCTTAATAATTATTTATGGATGTTTCTTCCAGGAACTTGTACAAACTTTTTTTAAACCCAGCTTTTACCACATCCTCCAGCAATGAAATCCAGAGTTTAATTATGCATTGAGTAAACAAGTATTGTCTCCTATTTGTCTTAAACATATCACCTAGTAAATTCATCTTATGTCCCCTAGTTTTTGTACTTTTTGATAAGGTAAACAGCCAATTTATGTTCATCTATTCATTTCCATTCAATATTTTATAGACCTCTATTGTTTCTTCTCTAAGCTGCAAAGCCCTAACCTCTTTAGCCTTTCCTCACAGGGGATTTGTTCCATCTCCTTTATCATTTTGGTTGCCCTTCTCTGTAACTGTTTCAATTCCACTATGTCTTTTTTGAGATGCGGTGACCAGAACTGCACACAATACAAGATGAGGCCACACCATGGAGCGATACAAAGGCATTATGATATTCTCTGTTTTATTGTCCGTTCTTTTCCTATAATTCCTAGCATTCTATCTGCTTTCTCGCCATCATTGCCCACTGGGCAAAGGGTTTCTATATATTATCCACAATGGCACCTAGATCTTTTTCCTGGTGGTGACTACCAAAGTTCTGTGTTTCTATCTGTCAATTTCCTCCTCCTCCTTATTTATTTATTTACTTTTTATTTTGTAACCCGCAAAATCTCCATATTTCAGTGGGGTTACAATATACAAATACAAAATTAAAATATTAACATACCATTAAAATACAAAACATATAGGATTCCAGCTCAATTGAAACATGGGCTACAGTGCATGAGCCTTCATTCACAAAGCCAGGGTTTTCTCCCTATTGTATTTAGGAATGTGAATCGGGTGCCCAATCGTTCACGCTTTCGGGATCGTCTGACCATGGGAAAAAAATTGTTTTCCTGTGTTTCCCCGGGGTTTTTTTTAGTGAAAAATCGTTTTTCGGGTTAGCGAGCACTAACAAAAATAGCAAAAAATAACAAAAAGTAACAAAAATTATTTTTATGAAAAATCGGGGGTAAAATTGATCGTTTCTTTCTTTTAACCGATTTCTAACAAATTTAGAAATATCGTATGATATTTCAATTCGTTAGAAAAATGATTCACATCCCTAATTGTATTTTCTCTTCCAATTCTGTCCAGCCATTGGAGTGATAGCCCTCAGCCAGGGTTCACAAACTACAGTTTATTCTGCAATTCAGCTAATGTGGACTTAACTCTGGCCACAAAATATTCTTATTGAGAGAAGACTGGGACTCCCTCCTTCAATGTAGGGGCTATGAATGTTGCTTCTGGAGAGCAGCAGCCAGGCCTGGGAATCAAACTTTGGTCCTCTGTATGGTACAGCACTGCCACTGAGCCACCACTCCAGTTCCATACCCTGTTTGTGAAACTAACTTCCTCTAGTGCTGCAGCTAGTTGGAGAATATATAAGCTATTAAAGATATGGCTATTCATATTAAATTAGTTTTGGCTGCTTCAGTTCTATGGGTTTAGGGGGTATCTGTATGCACTATTTGATATGCAAAACATTTTGTACAGGAGCTGGAATGAAGCATTATGATCTTTTCATCCAGCATTTATTTTATGTGGATTGCTGATTGTTTTGTATTTGTATTTATTGTATTATGTTATGAATGTTAATTTAATATTGCACCACACCTGAGTGCCTTTGGGAAATGCCATGTATCAAAAGTTTTAAATAAATAAAAGGTGAATTTTGAAATTGGCACACAGGTGCATATGTGCGAGCATTTTTTGGCTTGTACCCAGGGATATGGCTATTTTATAACATGCATTGTATGTGCATGCATATTATAAAATAGCCTGGATGCATGCACAAGTGCGGCCTATTTTATGTGGCATGTGCCTGTGTGCTCAAAAGCTGCTTCTACCACATAAGTGGGGAAATTTTAAAAGGGATATGTGCTGACGCATTTGCCAGTTATACCAATTCATTTAGCCTGTACACCCCCCAGTAACTCCATTAAATCAAAATAGTGCAGACTAAATGAAAAATAAAAAAACCAAAATGTTGTGAATTTTATCATTTTAGTTTAGAAGCAATATGAAATGAAATAGGCAATGTCATTGACACTGACTATGTTGTTAAAATGAAAGCACATCCCTAGTGTACACTGATGTGGTGATTACTTTTGTGAGTCAAGCCCATCACCATGGAAGCAATTAGAGTACAAATACTGAAATAGATATGTTTTATTTATTTTGCATTAGAGTTTGGATTTTTTTTAGATTGAATTACTTGTTTTTTTCCAAATCTAAGCTCTAGATGAGTTGTAACAAGTACTATATTAATTTCCCTTTAGTTATTTGTTAACCAAATGTTAGTTTTTAAAAGGTGTTTTACCTTTAACATTCAAAGAATTTGACTTGAAAGTAACATGTTGGTAAAGAGTAGGGATATACATTTGCATGATCCAAATGGTAAAAGTGCAATGGATGAGTTTATTTTCGATTCGGTTCATTGCAACTGTACTGAACGTTGACTCATTCCAAAAATGTCAAAAATTCTTTTGATCAAGCATTTTGGCAAATGACCTAATATTGTAGCACAATACACTGAAACACTGTGTTTTACTGACATAGGCCTAGATTTTCTAACGTACCACGGTGTCGTGAGTCGCGCGGTACAGGGGGGGCAGGGGGGCGAAGCGGGGGGCGGGCCTGTGATACCCGGCATCGATCGCACCTCCACAGTGCGATCGCTGCCGCTTTCGCACCCAATAGCGCCATCGTAAAAGGTGGTGCTATTGTGCGCGAAATTGGAAGCGAAAAGGCTCCTTGCCTTTTCGCCGTCCACGCTGTCTTTGCGGCGTCCGCCCCGTCTCCTCCTCTTCCAGGGCAGACGCCGCCCCGACACCACTCCTTTTTAGCTATTGCACGCGAAAAGGGACTTTTCACGTGTGAAGCGTCCCTTTTCGTGTGTGCTAGCTTTAGAAAATGACCCCCATAGTGTACCTTTTTTATTCCCCATGCTTTCCTTAATCTTCCTTTTTGGACTATTTCCCTTAGTTTTAAAATCCTGGCATGCGCCAAAACTGGGAGATAAGCGCATGTTGGACCTGCACGCTGAGTGGATTTTAAAGGCTGCCGGAGGACGCGCGCAATTGCCACTACGTGCACAAATGAAAAGTTCCAAAAAAGGGGTTGGGCACATTTCACATTGAAATCTGCGCATCAATACGTATTTGCACAGGCGCGTGCACCAGAGTCTCCTGCCTTGTAACTTTACTTCTGCTATGGCTGACGTACAAGTTATTAAATAAAGACAAATAGATCGGGGTTTTAAGTGTCAGGGCTAATAGGACAGAGGGGTTTGTTTTGGAAGTCCTATTGCTTTCCTGGACAAACTGGGATTGAACTGGTAAAACTGGTAATGGCATCGGTGCACTTGTCTTTTAAAATCCCCCACTTATTCGGTAGAAGTTGGATTTGTGTCGTGTTTCGCAGATAGCTGCATCTTTGCAGCATTTAAATCTTGCCTGGTCATCTTTGCTATAAAATACACTCTTGTTAAAGACCTCTGGTCGTCCCTGTCCCGTCCAACACAGCTATCCACAAAACAGAGCCTGTGTTGGGGGACCTATTATGGAATACAAATTGTAATCATTGAGCTTATTTCACATGTTTACATGCTTGCTGTCTCTACACCAGAATATCAACTCCTTCTTAAGTTTACATTAAAAATATTCTGAAGATGTTTGCTACTTGATTGAAGTTTGTGGCAAATCAGAAATTTATTATGCGACAATTGTGTAGCTCGCCTTATCTCCACTGCTTGCTCGGTTCATATATGGGTTCCAAATGTCTTTTTTGCATGGCTCCACAGCAATGCAAGTAAATACAAAATGTTGTAAGTGATATTCTTACCTTGGAAGACTGTACTTTGAATATCCTTTTCATGTCACATCTGTTATTATAAATGTTTGTTTCTTAATTGTGTGTGTGAGGGCTGGAGCTCAAAGCTGTAAGGTTCACCTACAGCACCTAATGCCCTTCCATTGGCTCTGATAAGATTAATAGCATAACTTGATTTAAAACAAGTTTGGATAAGTTTCTAGAGGACAGATCCATTAACGATTATTAACTAGGTAGACTTGGAGAATCATCATCTCCTGCTTCTAGGAATGAGAAATGGGGAATAGATCTCCCAATTAGGATCTGCCAGGTACTTCCAAGTGACCCTGATTGGCCACTGATGGATGCTGGGCTTGAGGGTCATTTGTCCAACTCAGCATGGCACATCTCATGATATTAATGTTTTTTGAGATCCAGTTTACATGAAAAGTACTATAGTAAAAATGTTTTTTTTTCTTTTGCTAACTGTACATCCTGTGCCAAGTATAACATAAGCATAATAATATTGGACGTGTTGTAATTAAATGAACACCTTTGCTTTATTCTTTCATAGAGAACTGTGTGGAGTTTCAAAAGCTTAACATGAGCAACTGCAGTCAGATCTCCTTAGCAAATGCTACTTCTCCAGTGATGGAATTTTGGGAGTAAGTTAATATAGGTTCAGATATTTTTTTTTCTAAAAATGATGACTTTCCAATTATATTTGATTGCATGTGAACAATGCAGAGTTTGTAATACTGCATTGATTGAAGAAAATAACAAGTATATATTTAATTTTGTTATTCATATTGAACAATTGTATGAAAATGTGAAGTATAAGATTGATTAAATAAATAACATGGAGCTTGATTTATTAAGCCTTTCTTCCCATTTTGGGTTTATGGGAAGAAAAGATTAGTATATCAAGTCCATTGACTGTTAATAATTGAGATAATAACATACTCTGAGTATGCTGGAAGTTAGTTTAGTTTGTATTACTTCTTTTACAACTGACAAAATAACTTGTTTATTAACATTTGACAAAATGGCTGCTATATATTAGTCAAAACTTCTTAAAAATAAAATAGGAAGAAGTCTTCATTAATTACTCATCATTAAAGTAGGAAATCAAGTCCTACTGGTCAACCCCCTCATCATGATGAACATGACACAGAAAACATATTTGTGAGATGTATTCATCAAATGCTGCAAGACTGATTGATCATACATCTCCATATGCACAAAATCTCTGCCTATGCCAGGGCCTTAATTTTTCAAGTGCAGTGGTGCTTTGATGTCCTGCAGAAAAAAAGGGACTAGTTACTGCAGATTTGGCAAAGATTTCGGAGAAGCATTCATTTGTTTCCCTGTCTAAGCCTCATTTGGTCCCTAACCCTGGCACAGATCATCTCAAAAGAGAATTGCTACACTCTTGAGATTTCTGTCCTGGTCATTTGCATGATACATTTATGCTAATTTTAACATTTTAAAATAAATATGTTATCAATTTAACAAAACATTAAAAACATATATGCCAGTCTTTATTTCTCAATCAAAGAGGCTGATACTCTAGTGTTGTATTTACTGTGGGTTAGAAGCTTGTTTGTATAAAATTTTGCTACAGATGCTAATAAGTGAGAACACAGATCTTCATCAAAACTCAATTTGTCAGTTTTGTCAATGGTTCAATAGTAGGAAAATAAGTGGGTTTAAGATGTAGCATGAAGTTATGTCTATAAGTTAGGGTTACATTTTTGTATAGCAGATGGATAGATTTTGATGAATATATTGCTGTAAAATATGAGTACTGCTAATCACTTACCAACACAGAAGGTGGATTGATACTGATGAAATATGTTGCCATAAAATGAGAGTATTAGTAATTTACCAACAGTGTAAAGAATGGTCTAAAGATGGTAAAATCAGTCAGCATCATGGGCTGGGATTAAGTGTTGATTACGTTTGAAAGTGTGTTATGGTAAATGTCTGAACATTTTGGAGTAGATTTTAAAAGGTTGCGTGCGGGCGTACATGTTCCCTCTCCCCTAACCTTTCCCTCCCCCTAGCCCTACTCTAACCCCCCTGACCTTTATTTTACCTTTTGCGCCTGCCTCTGGCCATGAGAACATGAGAACCTGGCCCAGGATCTGCAAATAGTGTATACAGATGAAGGGACCTCACTGCCCATGTGAGCTCCCTCCACACCCTAAGACTAACTTTCAAAGCAGCGCACGGGCATTGGTGTGCGCCCAGGAACACAGTAATTTTATAACTTGCACGCATGTTATAAAATAGCCTGAGTGCACGCACACTTGCACCCAATTTTAAGTGGGCATGCACCTAACTCCATAAATCCTGTTTCTACCACACAAGTCAGGGTATTTTATAATGGATATGCATCCATACTTTGCAAGTTTCATCACTTCATCCACCAGTTCACCCAGTTAAGAGCTAGGTCCTCCAAACCCTCTTGATTTAATAGCTTGCACTCCCCCCCCCCCCCCCCAATTACCCCAAAACCTATAAACCTGTCAGAAATGGATATTTTTTTTCTAAGTTACACCTTCTCCAAAGCAGAATTAAACTTATGGAGCACTGTGTTACAAGCACGACCTCTGGCAGATGTAGGGACCGAAGGCTTGGGGTCTTCGGATCCCGTTACGACCCGAGGGCTCGGTGGCCTTCGGGTCCTATTATGAGTACGACCTCTGGCAGCTGTTACACTCTGAGGCACGGAGGTGCGATTGTCTCTGAAGCTGGTGATGTGAGCCCTTGGGCCATGGCATGACCCAGGGAGGAGCCCCAAGCCACACTGCAGGAGGTGAACTGGTGCGGGCATGGGTAACGAAAGCAGGACAAGACTGAAAGAAGGACTAGGATACAAGGTCTGACCCTCAACCAGACTTGCCCACCCCAGGATTATCAACAACGCAATGTTGATAGATGAACAGTCCTCCGACCGTTCCAAGCCCTTTCGGACCTGCCACTGGGTATGGCAATGGGTGGCAGGCCGGACAGAGGACGAAGGCAGATAGAGTCCTTAGGACACAGAAGACTTTGGACGAAGACTGAAGCGAGAACGTAAAGGACGAGGATGCTGTAGACAAGGACTGAAATGAGGATGCTGTAGACGAAGGCTGGAGTAAGACATCATAGACGAGGACTGAAGCAAGACACCACAGACGAGGACTGGAGCGAAGACATCATGGATGAAGACTTAAGTGAGACATCGTAGATGAGGGCTGAAGCGAGACACTGTAGATAAGAGCTGAAGCAGGATCAAGAGCTGGGGCGAGTCTGCGACACAGCGCTCCCTACACAGTCCACCCGCTGGACTTGTCGCGGACCATGCTGGGCTCGAGGCAGTACTCCAGGAGGAATAGTGGAAGCTGAGACCGGAACATGACAAAGCAACTGCAGAGGCCTGCACTGGGGCGTGCCCTACACAGCCCCCGCGGGACTGGTCACGGACCATGCCGGATACAGGGCAAGTTCAAACAGAGACTTGACATGGACTTCACACAGGTTGCAATAGGCTCTGAAGACTGGGACAACTCTGAAGCGGGATTCGATACTCAAGGATTAAAAACAATGGACTGAAGCAGGAGGTCTTCCAGATGGTTGAACTGCAGAGATGAAGATGGCCTTGTACCGTGAGGCGCCCTACACAGCCCACCCGTGGGGCTGGCCATGGACCATGACAACGGTATGCCAGGAAGGTGGACATCTGGGAACCAAGGCAGAGACAAAGGCAAGGACATCAGGAACATCGAGACAACCGAAGACCTGGACGATGGACATCTGGAACATGGAGACACTGAAGACCTGGACGAAGGACACCGGTAACATGGAGACGAAGCCGCCAAAGCAGAGGGAGACCACAGAGGACCTGGACTGGTCAGAAGACACAGACGACTGTGGAACCCGATCCGAAGGCCACGAGAGACTGAAGAGGAATCCCTTTTATAGGGCGGAAGCAGGAAGTCATCATCAGAAGGAGCCAGCAGCACTTCCTGTGGCTGGCCCTTTAAATGGAGTGAAGAGGCATGCACCAGCGCCTAAAGAAAGGCTGAAGAGAGATGCAGCACCATGGACAGTGGTGCTCTCCTGCACCCCAGAGTGGAGACAGGCAGGCAGGCTTCAGGACAGCCTCCTGCCATCCGACGAGGACCCCGAAGATGACGTCGTGGCTCCCTGCTGCAGAGGCCGACTCAGGGCGGCTCCAGGCCATGAAGAGGAGGCGGACAAGCACGACCTCCAGGCTGCAGTCTCGGCAGCGGCTCAGGGGCACCGCAAGATGGTGCTGGCGGTGGCCCTGCCGCCTGGGACCCGGAGTGGGCGTCGGCAGAGGTGGCTGCTCTGCGGGGCTGGTCCTGCCGAGCAGGGCAGGAACCGCTGCGGCCTTTGGGCCGCAGGAAACGGGGTCGGCAGTGCCCGACCTCGCTGGCGAACCAGGTGGGTGGAGAGGCCTGCTCACTAAGAGTAGCTCCGCGGGCAGGAATCGTAACACACTGGACTGGGACACATCCCCTAGCTCTGCCCCAGATGATCATGCTCCACCCAGACCATGCCCCCTTTTGAATGGAAGTGAGAAATGCATGTTGCAGGAGGTACGCACATACCTGAATGGCTTTTAAAATCCGGTGGGTACGCATGATCCCGACTTGTATGCACTTTTCCCAATTTTGGCAAGTGCCAGGCTTTTAAAATCTACCTCTAAGTGTAGCAGAAATTGCCCGGTGGTCACAGTGGACCCCCGCACATAACGGGCCATAAATGTAAAATTAAACCTCTTTGGAAGCCCATTCTCTTCAAGCTCCAGCCCCCATGCCAACCAGCTTCCATTAAAATGCCCATTTGGGGCATCTCCCATGCTCCCAAAGTTTACCCTATTGAAGAAGTGATGATCTGGGGGCAGAAATGATCCCTACTTGCTCCATCCTTGTCTGTGCCAGGTTTCAAAATGGTGCCATTTCACCTCATGTGTTGCTGTGTCAGAAACCTGGAGCTGGAGGGACAGGAGAAAGTTGGGGCTGCTCCTGCCCTCGGAAGATCACTGCTTCTTGGGATAAGCTTTGCAGAGGGTAGGGGGTGCTCAGTATCCATTTTAATGTATTCTGGGGAGCATGGGAGCTAAGTTTCTCAAAGTGGTTTAAATTTTACATTTATTGCTGACAAGGGTCAGAATGGGACGGCCACTGTAATTTCTGCTACAGTTGTGGGACACAGGGAGGAGGCACACACAGCCATGAGCCGCTTTTAACTAAGCTGGTTACAGAGTATGAAGCACCAATCTACCGGTCTGGCAGGAAAAATAATTATACTTCTTTGAGTTGTAGATCATTTTTTTGTAAAACCGGCAAAGCCTTTTTCGTACACCTGTTTTTCACAAATAATAAGCAGTAATGATTTTGTCATAATTTTGCATTGCAGCAGCTCATTATTGTGAGATTTAAATAGTTTTATGCAGAAGGGCTTTTCAGACAAAAAAAAATCATGTAAAATGCCTTCATTTTAGTATTTTTGCATGTTGGTGTTTTGTGCTATTTTTCATGCCAAAAGCCCTTTTGTGAACCAATTTCATAGCTTGCTACATCAGCCTCAATGGATGTAATGTTACGCAGATTATTCTTTCCTTTTGTTAATTTACTCATAACTTCAATTACGTAAAGACTAGGTCACATACTATGATAAAAGCCCTTTATAAGCATTCTGGCTGTGAGGAGGGACAAGATTTTTCCTGTTTTAAAAATGTATTAAATTGTGTTAACTTGCAGTATTATATTACAGTTGAACTAAATAGATTTGCAGTCTTTATCTGCTGTAATATTCTCTAATTCTATATATAGTCTGTATTGTCAACCAAATTAGCTCATGATAGCATAGCCCATTAAATATATTGAGTAAGTACCTAACAGTCTGAAATAGCATGAGTTTGTTACCCTATTATTTAGTAAACTTTTCATGTAACCAGTGGAATAGGCAATAGGGATGGACATGTTTGTTTCAAATTGTTTTACCACGAAACAAATGCACAATCCCCCCAAAGTGCCCCCAAATTTTGGGCTCATTCATTTAAAAAATAGGGCACACTATTCACAAAACGTGAGTGAATATTTACGAAAGGTGTGCACTATTTTTGAATAGTGCACACTATTTTTTGAAATGAAGAAAAACAAAAAAAAATGAAGAAAAACCCATGAATCAAAAAATGAATTACACATTTTCAAAAACAGAATAAAATGAACTGAATTAAAAAAATGTCCTTGCACATCTTTAATAGTCAAGAGTGGGATTTTGTTTGTCATTCTTTACCATGTCATTCAATAGCTATAAAAAATGAATGCATGGTACTTGTTTGCAGGAAGAATTATTGTGCTTTATGCTTTAAAAATATTTGTGCAATTGGTGATGGCATGGAAACATCATGAGTGCCTGCTTATTGATATTTATGTTTACTGGTTTTCATGTAATTCATTTTATTGTGAAGCCACCTAGTCCTTTCCTTAGGCCTAGATTCATTGATAATTCATACGTTATCCAAAAAGGGGCGTGTTTATGGAAATTGGAAAGTTATTGCACCATGCGGTGTTACCGCTTAACTTAGCACTTCACATGGTGCAGTAAACATAGTGCACTCTGTGATATATGAGAGAGAGTGTCTCTCACTCTTACTCTCTCTCTCTGAAAATTATACTAACCACACCCCTTTTTTTTATTATGGGAGCTATTTTTCACAATTTTATAGCAAAATGATGAATCTAGGCCTTAGTGAGGCTAGGGAGTGAGATTTTATTGTGTTTTAGGATATTCTTTATTATTTAGTAATTATGTATTGAACTACGATTATTTTTGATAATTATATTTAACTGATGTAGCTTTAAATTATTCATGTGTTGTGTTTTCATGCATGAGCATTTTGTCAACTAATTTGGATTAAATCTTGGTTTGAGGAAGGAAATATATAAATGGTATTATAACATAACTGGCTTCTCCTTTTGCCCATTAATTTTATGTCCTTCAGTGCCCAAAGAATCCATCATATTTTATACCAGTTGTGGTTTGACCCAACCCCTGGGTCCTGCCTAGCCACTTGAGTTCTCAGGATACCTCTAATGAATAGGAATGAGATAAATTAGCATCCACTGCCTCCAATGTATTTACATATGTCTCAAGCATATTCCTAAAGGCTATCCTAAAAACCTGACTGGCCCAAAGATCAGTTTGACCACCACCGGTATGAAATATGAGCATGTAATCTTTGGGCACTGAAGGACATTAAGTAATGACAAAAGAAATCTGTTATGTTATGCTAGTAGTTATATATACCTCCTTCCTGAAACCCAGAGCAGTTAACAAAATCTGTACACAAAAATGTAATGGAATACAAACATAAATCTAGATATACCATTGCTTTTGCTGTATACATTTGACTTATAGAAACAAATATTTTGTATGTTCTGTTAAGTTTCTGCGCACGCATGTTATAAAATCCACGGGCAGCGCGCACATGCACACAGAATTTTATAATCCACATATGTGCGGGCGGCGCATGCAAGGGGGGGACTTTCACAATTTCCATGCGGCGACGCATTCTGGCCTTCCTCAGTTCCCTCCAATTAAGGAGCAGACTGGGAGAGAACTTCCCTAAACCCTACCTTTTTTTTTTGTTTTACAACTTACTTCAGCTTCCGAGCTGACGTAAGTTGCGCGCGCCGGCCAGCTGCCGGCGCACGAGTCTTCAGGACAGCAATCAATGGCACTGCCCTGGCCCGCCCCTTCGAAGAGGCCCAGCACTTATGCGTGTACCGGGCTTTACTCGCGTGGCCCGGCCCCTTTGAAAATTTGCCTGTTGCGCACAAGGCCCGGCCACGCGCGTAAAGCCCGGGGTTTATGCGCGCGCGGCCTTTTAAAATCTACACTATATCGTTCACGGTCTAAGGCAGTGGCAGTTGTACTTTGCAATAGTTTTGTTTTGACGTGCAAGAATTGGGTAGCTGTAGTTCAGAGTTGTTCTTGGGGTTTATGCACAGTAAGGGGATTTGTTTCTTGACTGGTTCTCTGCACGAATATCAAGAAAAGAAGGTTGTTTAACTTTCTACTGCTCGGAACGTGTTGCTGATTGTAGAGGGGGCCACTCTTCTGAACACTGGATTGAACATTTTATATAGAACTTGAGTGAAAGTATAAGAGCACTGCTTTCTGTTATTTCTAGCTGTTAATCCATTCTGCATCATTGAAATGGCAAACATTTACAAACACAGCAACAGGCCAGCATAACGTAACAGCTGGATGTATTTTTGGACTGCAGTCTGTTCACATGCTATTTTTGATGCCTAGCTTTGCTAAAGGTACTCTGTACAGGATTTTGAGAAAATATTCTTTTATAGCTCATTTGAAAAACTCTCCACTGAATATTTCTGTGAGGTGAGGATCTGTGTAGCAGTACCCAGCTGCCCTTTTCCAGAGATTCTGCTTAGTTTAGTTTAATTACATTTGATATGCCACTTTTCATTTAACTCAAAGTGCTTTCTAATAAAATGTACATAGAAAGATGTTTTTTATTCATTACTACTTACACCAGCCATTTCCCTTTTGGCCGCTTGTGACCACTAATTCAGTTAGTTGGCACAAAATAGTTTAGATATCCACTCTGTTTTCTGACAATATACTTTAGCATATTTTCCCAAAATTTGTAGCACTGTTAGAGGCTTGGTTGAATTGTTGCTTCAAGGGGGTAATTTTCAAAGCCATTAAGTGCATAAAACTGGGTTTTATGAGGACAATATTGAGTAGACCATTTAGTGGACAAGTTATTCAGCTAAGTTTAGCCGGATAACTTGTCCTGGATTTTCAGTGAATATCTCATATTAAAGTTATCTGGCTAACCTGCTAACTTTAAACATAACTACATATTTTCTTTTAAATAGGGTCGGTTATGATTAAATTTATTTGCCTAGAGTTAGCTGGAAAACTTTACACAGAACTGGCTACATTCAAAAGAATATAAAGGATTTAGACTGTTAAATAGTGAGCCAAAGGGGGAAAAACAAGATGGCAGGCCTCCAGGCCTTAACTAGACCCCCTCTTCCCTACAAGCTCAAAAGGCTTGGCCCTCCTCCTCAAACTGGCCATGTTAATTAAAAGAAAAAATAGGGCAGGGGAGGGTGCCTTATCCCTTCCCCACCCTCTTGCTCCTACTTCCTGTTTAAAAAAAAAATATGATTCTCTCCAGGGCCCCCCTAGCTTCCACATCAGCCCTATCCCTCCCACCTCTTTCTACTTGAAATTGTTTTGATGTGGCCAGGATTGCAGCAGTGTCCTACCGTGATCTGGGCCTAGCGCATCTTACTCTGCAAAGATGCCTAGCAATGGGCGATAGGATGCTGCCATGATCCGAGCCACATCAAAACAATTTCAGGTACAGGGGAAGGAGAGAATTATATTTTTTAAATAAACAGGAACCGGGAGCAGGGAATGGTGGTGGAGGGGATGAGGCCCCGACCTTGGCCCTTTTAATTTTTTTAAATTAAAATACGGCCAATTTGAGGAGGGGGTTGACAGGCTGAGTCTCAGCCAGGCAGGGCTGAGTCTTTGGAGATCACAGGAAAGTAAGGATGGGGTCTGGTTAGGGCCTGTAGGCCTGCAATCCTTTTTTTTTTTTCCCCCTTTGGATCACTATTTAATCGGCTTATATTCTTTTGAATATAGCTGGTTTTGTATAAATGTATCCGGCTACATAAGGCCAGATAACTTTAGACCTGCTCTGAAGCAAGTCTAAAATTATCTGGCTAACCTAGCTAGATATACCCAATATTCGGCTAATTTAGTCAGCTACCTAAGCTCCTCCCTGGAACACCCCTTTTTTATTCGGCTAAATTATAATCAAATAGCTACTTATCCAGCTATAATGTAGCTGGTTAAGTGGCTGAATATGCCACATTTGCCATTTAGATGTTAACTTTTGAGTTATCTGTCTAAATGGCTTTTGAATATGGAACTCTATAGCCCAAATTTCCAAAGCCCAGCATGTGCGAAAACCAGGGGATATGGGCGTGGCCGGGCCGTGTCTGTGCCGAGCGCATTATTACAATAGCCCGGCCATGAGCGTATCTCCCGATACGCGCCTAAGTGCCGGGCTCCTTGAAAGGGCTCCTTGAAAGGGGGGATGGAGGTAGGGCGGGGGTCGACCGGGGCAGCAGCCATTAGGCCTTGTACCGGGGAAGCGTGCGCCAGCAGCCGGTTGGCACGCACAACTTACTTCTGCTCAAAGGAGCTGGTAAGTTGTAAAATAAAATAGTTTGGAGGGGCTTAGGGGGCTGGGAAGGAGAGGGGAAAAGGGAGGAAGGGTAGTTAGAGGGTTAGGGAAATTCCCTAATTGGAGTGGACTGGGAAAGAACTGGACAAAGGCCTGATCGCGTCGCCGTGCATACTTTAAAATATTCCCCCTCCCGCAGGCATGTGTTGCGACTTGCCCTCACATGCGCAAGCTGATATTAAAATTGGGCGCGCATGTGCATGAGGGTATCATTTTATAACGTGCAAGGCAACGCGCGCATGTTATAAAATTGGCACGCCCATGTGCGTGTGTTGGGAACCGCATGCACTTGGACTGCACATGTTTTAAAATCTACCCTTATGTGTATAACTAATACATGTTAGGGATGTGAATCGTTTTTTGACGATTTAAAATATCGTCCGATATATTTTAAATCGTCAAAAATCGTTAGGGCCACGATACAATACCAATTCCCCCGATTTATCGTCAAAAAATCGTAAATCGGGGGAAGGGGGAGGGCAGGAAAACCGACACACTAAAACCCCCTAAAACCCACCCCCGACCCTTTAAATTAAATCCCCCACCCTCCCGAACCCCCCCCCCCAATGCATTAAATTACCTGGGAGTCCTCCGTAGCGGCGGTCCGTGGCTAAATCGGGGGAAGGGGGAGAGCACGAAAACCGGCACACTAGATCGTGAGATCTTCAGCCGGCGCCATTTTTCAAAATGGCCGCCGCAAAATGGCGGCGGCCATAGACGAAAACGATTCGACGCAAGAGGTCGTTCCGGATCCCCGCTGGACTTTTGGCAAGTCTTGTGGGGGTCAGGAGGCCCCCCCAAGCTGTCCAAAAGTTCCTGGGGGTTCAGCGGGGGTCAAGGAGCGATTTCCTGCCGCAAATCGTTTTCCGTACGGAAAATGGCGCCGGCAGGAGATCGACTGCAGGAGGTCGTTCAGCGAGGTCCGGAAATCTCGCGAGGGTTCCGGACCTCGCTGAACGACCTCCTGCAGTCGATCTCCTGCCGGCGCCATTTTCCGTACGGCAATGGCGCCGGCCATACGCGTATGGCCGGCGCCATTTTCCGTACGGAAAACGATTCGCGGCAGGAAATCGCTCCTTGACCCCCGCTGGACCCCCAGGAACTTTTGGCCAGCTTGGGGGGGCCTCCTGACCCCCACAAGACTTGCCAAAAGTCCAGCGGGGGTCCGGAACGACCTCTTGCGTCGAATTGTTTTCGTCTATGGTTGCCGCCATTTTGCGGTGGCCATTTTGAAAAATGGCGCCGGCTGAAGACCTCACGATCTAGTGTGCCGGTTTTTGTGCTGTCCCCCTTCCCCCGATTTAGCCACAGACCGCCGCTACGGAGGACTCCCAGGTAATTTAATGCATTTGGGGGGGGGGGGGGTTCGGGAGGGTGGGGGATTTAATTTAAAGGGTCAGGGGTGGGTTTTAGGGGGTTTTAGTGTGCCGGCTCACGATTTTAACGATTATGACGATACTTTACACACACAAACGGCAACAATACGATTCCCTCCCCCTCCCAGCCGAAATCGATCGTTAAGACGATCGAGGACACGATTCACATCTCTAATACATGTTAAAGAACACACATACTTTTATGAAGGGATTTTTTTCTACGGGCACTTGACAGTACTTGGCACCCTTTTTCCCCTCTGCATTAGCCCCTGGGAAAGAAGAGTGAAAAGGGCAGGATTAGGCAGAAGAGTAGCTCTTCTCCGCTCTATTCTCTCTGCTCCAGTCTCACCCATCTCCGCCTTATCTCTGCAGGCACCTGCTTAGGAGGGGAGAAACTGGACAGAGCAGGACGCAGAGAGTTATTCTCTGCAGGTCAAGGGCCAATAGATTTGGGTTACCATCCTTTTGTGCCCAAACTACAGCCCACAGGCCAAACCTGGCTCACTGAGCTGCTTTTAGAGGCCTGCCATGCTTCTTCTTCCCATGGTTGGATTCGGCCCACAGAGGAAGTTGATTTTTTTTTTTTTTTAAAGTATGGTGGCAAAAAGGCTGGCAGAGTTAAACAGGCCCTGCCAGCAAGAGAAGTCCTAGGGGACCTGATGTGAGAGACCTCTGCTGGTGAAAAGCCAGGCCCCAGCAGCAAGGAAAGAGCCACAGCCACCTCCGGATTCTCATATGAAAGAAAGCTGCTTGTGGGGAGGACAGGCCTCACCAGTAAGAGAGAGAGGCCGCTGCTGCTTCTAGACCCAGGTGGGGAGGTTGAGCCCCATCATCAAGAAAAGACCCGCTGCTGCCAACGGACCTCTCCTTCCACTGTGAGAGACCATTGCTAGTGGGAGGCCAAGCCCTACCAACAAGAGAACCACTGCTGCCTCCAGACACTCTGTGAGTCTCTGGAGGCTAGACGCCACCAGTAGGGAAAAGACCCGCTGCCATTATTGTACCCCTCCATGAGTGACCACTGACCAGAACTGTGGGCGAGAGAAGGGGGAGGCCAGAACCCGTCAGTGAGAGATGAGCCAGATGGACTCACCAGGTGAGGAAGGTGGTGGTGGGGGGGGGGGGGGAGTGGAGGAAATGAAGGGGAAAGGGCTTAATGAAAGGGGTGAATGAATGGAGGATAGGAGTGAGTGCAGGAGGGGTGCATGAATTGAGAGGAGGATGAGAGGAAAGTAAGATACGGTGTGAAAAATAGGGGTGAGATAGAGAAGGTTGTTGAGAAAAGAGGGGTGAGATAAGAAGGTGGGGAGTGAATAAGAGGGTTGGGGAAGCCCCCCTCCCCCCCCTCCACACACACACACACACATGCAGGAGAAGGGAAAGACTGGGAGCAGAGTTTTTGGTGTTATGGCAGGGTTGCCAACTTCTGAGAAATCTAGAAATATTATTGGCACTCTATCTGTCACAGCCCCAGAATCCTTTCCTAAGATACAAAGAACCAGACGTTCCCCCACCCATTATAGCAGACTCCTAGTTATACCACACCCCACATTCTCCACTGGCCCTTTTAATGATTTGAAATGTCACCTGTGGTCCTATCCTTAAAATGTTCAGGGACCCCTGCTTTATGCTATGACCAGGGACAGTCCATACTATTAACCATTCTGTACCCTGTCATTTTAATTACTGTTATTAGCTATGTATATTTTCTTTTTTTTTTCTCCTTTAGGCCACTTTAAATATTACTTTGGCAACATACACAAATGTTTTGTCATGATGATAAAGTTGAAACTACCAATACAAATGTAGTCAATGAAAGCATCCCCTGACAATAAGTCCACAAACAGAGAGGGGCAACTACTTTGAGGGCAGAACGTAGATGAGTTATCAGCCAGGGGAATGGCTGGGAACACTGGAATTTAATCATGCACCAGTATAGTGAAAAGCATTGTGAGGAGTAAAACTTTCAATTTTTTTTAGAATTTTCTTAATGCAAATAAAAACACTAATATTCATACAAATGCGGTTGTTCCATGCCAACCAAAAATTCCCATAGAATGAGTGGAAGCCACAGTATGGAAGCACTATACTTAGCTTGACTGTTCTGAAGTCTGCTTCCACCAGATATCAGATATAATCCATAATGGGAGGTGAGCTGGACAATGACAGCATTTCAACGGGATCCGTCTGCTTCAGGAGCAGGTTGGAACTTACATTATATCTGGAATGTTTCACTTAAAAGAACTGGTTCTTTTGATGCAGACGGCCATGTTTAAGCGATGCATACCAGATATAATGTATGCAGAAAAGTAGTCATGAAATTGTGCCCTGTATGTATTTTTCTCTGGACTACTCCTGTGATAAATTTTCAAAGGCCAATTTATGCACCTAAACCAGTGTTTGTGTGAGTAAATCCTTTTGAAAAATACTCCTAAATCCCAGGTGGTGCAAATGACTGCCCATGACCCCTGCTCTCCCCAGAGCCTTTGAGTATGGCCTCTGCAGCATCCCCAGCCCACCTGGGGAGCGGTAAACCTGATCTAGGAATCAAACCCAGGTTCCTCTTAACAGAACTGCCACTGGGTTAGCCCTTCATGGAACTGCTTATATATTAACCATAAGTATATTTATAAAATTGTGGGGAAAAGATTCTTAGCAGGAAAAGAACACCTATTAAGAAAATAGATCTCAAAGAATTGTGCATAGGGTGCAGGTGGAAAGGGAAACAATAGAAGATATGAGTTTTTCTGAATTTCCTGATGGATTGGGAGGAGGGGGATGGGGCAAATATAGTAATGTAGTAAATGATGGCAGATAAAACAAAAATGACCCATCCATTCTACTTGGTTGAGATTTGCCTACTGGAATCAAGACCAATACTTGAGTGAAGTAGTAGCCTAGTGATTAGAAGAGCAGGCTGCATACCAGGGAAACTAGGATTCAAATCCCACTGGCACTCCTTGTGACCTTGGGCAAGTTACTTCGTACTCCATTGCCTCAGGTACAAACAAATAGGGAGATTTATTAAGTAGTGATAAGGCAATATTGTGACGTAAACAGTGTAATACACGTTAAATGCTGTTTATTGCATAATTATCACACCAAATTCCCAAAGATTTCCTCACCCTATGGAAATAAGCTGCTTTACATGCATACAATTTCCTAATGCATGCAAAGCAGTTTATGCCTAAGCAATTCTATTTCAATAAAATAACACAGCTGACTTAGAAAAAAAAGTCTGCCCCATTATTTTACTGTATTTGAGGGAGGTGTAGTAATTTTCCTGGGGGAGTATTTGGATGCTAACGCAGGTCCCCTATGGTCCCGTGGGGAAATTTAAAGGGCCAGGTGGCCTGATTCACACCCCTCCCACCAAAGGTCAAAAATTACCTGAGGGGGCTTTGGAGACCCCTGCCCACTTTCCGAGGCAACTCTGCCCCCCCCCCCCCGAAGTAAATAAATAAATAAACAAGATGATCTGTGCAGTGACAGCTTATTCTCTTCTCCAACCCCTTCCCTTAATCAAAAAAGACCTCCTGCAGCTTCTCAAATTCCCCTTCCTTCCAAGCAACCCCCAGTCCAAATAATTAAAGATCCTTAGGGTCCAGTGGCCCCTTCAAGCCCCTCCCTCATCTCCTCAAGCTTCAGTCATTAAAAAATATTGTATCCTGGTGATCTAAGGTGGGCATCCTGATCCCCAGTCCCATCCTCTGAACCCCCATACATCTAATTGAAAGCATTGATATCCAGTGAGAGTCAGGATGTTCCCCCAGACCACCAGATACTGTTTTTTAATGGCTGGGTCTTGGGGGGTGAGGGAGGGGTAGGGGCACTGGACCCCAGGGATATTTAGTTATTTTCTCCAGCCCTTGTACTTTGTCCCTATCATATGATAGGGGCAATGTCAGGTCGACCCCATTTTGAAAAATGGCATTGACAGCCTGGCGTAGGGGGTCCTCCAGGCCCCCACTGGACACCAATGCTTTCAATTAGAGGTACAGGTGGTTTGTGGGTGGGGTCAAGGTGCTGCCTTATTTATTAAGTTTTATTAGGCCATTTACTGCGTGGGGATAATGCAAGGTATTTAAAATACCTTGTGTTATTCTGCCACTGGTATCTCATGTATCATAATCAGCTGATTAGCATGCAAATAAAAAAAAACTTTAAAATAAGCCTGATACTTCACTTGAAATACATATGCAGTGCAGTTCACTGCTTCAATGACAGGGGGAATGAAGAAAAGTGGATTTATATTCAGACAACAACCAACAAGGACTGAATTACACAGGCTGGGTAAACAAATAAGCGTGGGAGTAGCTTGCTTATTGCGGCAGTTACTACCCCTAACTAATTAAGCTAGATATTTCACTTAGATGCAGTTCCAACACTGCTCTCTACATTAATGGCGATAAGTATGAGAAAAAAAAACAAGAGCAAAAGCTTGCTCGGTAGACTGGATGGGCCGTTTGGTCTTCTTCTGCCGTCATTGCTATGTTTCTATGTTTCTATATATGTTTACCTAAAGAATGGAAGGTGGCCAATATTTAAAAAAGGCTCCAGGGGTGATCTGGGAAAGTATAGACCGATCAGCCTGACTTCAGTGCCAGGAAAAATCATGGAAATTATTCTACTTATTTACTTATTTATTATTTTTATATACCGACATTCATCTCAATTGAGATATCACACTGGTTTACATTCAGGTACTGTAGGTATTTCTCTATCCCCAGAGGGCTTACAATCTAAGTTTTTGTACCTGAGGCAATGTAGGGTAAAGTGACTTGCCCAAGGTCACAAGGAGCGACAGCGGGACTTGAACCTCACAGAACATAAGAACATAAGAACATAAGAAAATGCCATACTGGGTCAGACCAAGGGTCCATCAAGCCCAGCATCCTGTTTCCAACAGTGGCCAATCCAGGCCATAAGAACCTGGCAAGAACCCAAAAACTAAGTCTATTCCATGTAACCATTGCTAATGGCAGTGGCTATTCTCTAAATGAACTTAATAGCAGGTAATGGACTTCTCCTCCAAGAACTTATCCAATCCTTTTTTAAACACAGCTATACTAACTGCACTAACCACATTCTCTGGCAACAAATTCCAGAGTTTAATTGTGCGTTGAGTAAAAAAGAACTTTCTCCGATTAGTTTTAAATGTGCCACATGCTAACTTCATGGAGTGCCCCCTAGTCTTTCTACTATCCGAAAGAGTTAATAACCGATTCACATCTACCCGTTCTAGACCTCTCATGATTTTAAACACCTCTATCATATCCCCCCTCAGTCGTCTCTTCTCCAAGCTGAAAAGTCCTAACCTCTTTAGTCTTTCCTCATAGGGGAGTTGTTCCATTCCCCTTATCATTTTGGTAGCCCTTCTCTGTACCTTCTCCATCGCAATTATATCTTTTTTGAGATGTGGCGACCAGAATTGTACACAGTATTCAGAATTGTACACAGTATTCAGATATGGTTTAATGGGACACAGCCAGCAAGGATTTATCCAAGGGGAGTCTTGCCTCACAAATCTGATACATTTTTTTTTAAGGGGTGAATAAATGTGGATAAAAGTAAGTTGATAGTTGTTGCGCCGGAGGTGGACCCTTGGGCTGAGGTGGGGTTGACACAACCCATAGGAAGGGTCCCATGGGTCCCCACTGTCGGCAGCCCTCGTTCTCTGTGGGTTGAGCCTTTGGATCCAGTGCTCAGCAATAGGTTGGATTAGAAAAAATGCTTCACTGCAATACGTCGTCTCTGTTGTCTTGTTGACATGTTCATCCCATGTGTGCTGGCTGGCTGCTGAATACTTTGTATCTATTCCTAACTGAACACCTGCTGCTCTCCCATTGATTTCTATGAGGCCATTGAATTTCATGGCTCATAGAAATCATTAATTTTAAAACAAACAGGATTTGTTTAATTAGGGGGTCCCCCAAAAGAAGTTTGACCCAATTTGTTTTGGGATAGCCATTAGTATCCCTACAGTGCTTACAAGTTTCAAACTTTTGCCAATTCAACCCATTTTTGGGACCGTTACTGAGGAGTTAATTTCTGGCAGAGCGACCTGCCACCAAGAAAGTGGAGCAGAGCCAGCATTGTAAATCAGTTCTGTCTCTCTTGCGGAAACAGAACAGAGCCAGTAGTTGCATTGATCATTTGTATCCCCCCCCCTCTCCGCTAGCTCTTGGAGGAAGCAGAGCAGAACAGTGAGTGTTGGAGCTGCTTACTCTGAGATGAGGGCATGAGCAATTTCCTAGCACAATTGAGAAGGCTTCAAAAAGACACAGGGTGAATGCCTGTCAGTCCCATTGTTTCTGCTACTACTGGGTGTGTTGGTTTCCTGCTTATCATGCAGTCAACGCATCCCTGCCACCTCTGCTGTTGGTGACCACAGTGGTGAGGGTGAAAGGGTCAAGAGACTGAATGAGGGGATATTGGAGGGGGAATGAGTGAAGGGATCAGATGGATGGGGAAGGGAGTAAGTGAGGAGATGTTGAGGAGCAAGAGTGAGTGAGGGAATTATTGTTATTTGGTTTATATTCCACTTTTCAGGCACTTCAAAGCAGATTACATTCAGGTGCTGTAGGTATTTCCCTGTCCCCAGAGAGCTCACAGTCTAAGGGCCTGATTCATCAAGGTCTTTTCCCTTAGACACAGAATAGGAGAAAAGCTTTAGTGAATCAAGCCTTAAGTTTAGAGGGTAAAATTACTTGCTCAAGGTCACAAGGCGTGGCAGCAGGATCTGAGTCCTGGTTTCCCTGTCTCTCAGCCCGCTGCTGTAACCACTAGGAAGGGGAAGGCAAAAGTGTGAGTGAAGGTATTGGAGAAACTGTGGATTGTATGGGGGAGAGGGGAGAAAGAGTGACTTGAGGATTAAAGATGCTATGGAGTGTGAGTGAGGGGATTGGAGGGACTGAGATATGAGTGAGATGATCAGAGTGGTGCAGTCTGTTAGTGACATGATCGGAGGAGGTGGAGGGGAAGGGGTTTGGGTGTGGTGGGGGGAGGAAAAGAGAGAGTGCAGCTATACTAATAGCTTTCACCACATCCTCTGGCAATGAATTCCAGAGCTTAATTATGCATTGAGTAAAAAGAATATTTTCTCTTATTAGTTTTATATATATTACCCAGTAACTTCATTGTGTATCCCATGGTCTTTGAACTTTTCGAAAGAGTAAACAACTGATTATCGTTTACTCGTTCCATTCCACTCATTATTTTATACACCTCTATCATATCTCCCCTCAGCCTTCTCTTCTCCAAACTGAAGTCCTAATCTCTTTAGCCTTTCTTCATAGAGGAATTGCTCCATCCCCTTTATCATCTTGGTTGTCCTTCTCTGTACCTTTTCTAATTCTGCTATATTTTTCTTGAGATGTGGTAACCAGAACTGAACACAATACTCAAGATGGGGTCATACCATTGAGCGATACAGTGACATTATGATATTCTCTATTTTATTCTCCAATCCTTTTCTATTAATCCCTATTGTACTGTATTTGTACTGCTTGATAGAATGATATTTGGAACAAGGAAGGTGGTTGAGCTTTCAGAATCTTCTGGGATGAAGATGTCTTTCTCTTTTAGTCTTTCAATTAACCATTCAAACAGCATATTTTATGCACTTTGTAGAATCAAATTTTGTCATTCTGTCCACAGTCTCTGTTTGTACTTGTATGAAGTGATTAGGAAAGTCAGAGGTGATGAGACTATAAATTGCACCATCTTTAATTTGTTATGCTAAGGATACTCTTTTGTGTCTGAACAAAAACAAATGAGATGTTTAGGGAAATAGTCAAGCCGTATAACACTTAGTTAAAACATTGGATTCTCTTCTGCTTCCTACCAACCATCTCCCATGAACGTGCTTTGAATTATAGAGAAAACAGAAGAAAAAGGACTGTTTAGTGTGTGAGCCAGCATGGTGCTGGAGGTGGACTTGCAGTGATGTTTTCCCAGGAGTCAGGCGATAGTACTTTTGATACACAAAGAAGAATTGGTGCACTGTTAATATGAAGAACAGCATGTGGGTGTAATTTGCATTTACTGCAGCTAAGTGAACTACTATAGCATGTAAAAATTAGCTAGAAAGCAACACAGAAGGCACTGAACAAAAAAAAAAAACCTTTTTATTGTCAAAACTCACAATTGAAGCTTCAAGGGGAAATTATTTGATAAAATTACAGGGCTTAAGAAAGGGTAATGGTAGCAGAACACATTCATCCCTAGATAGCATTTCTAGGAAGATGCTCTTCTTTCAAAGTTGCTCTTTAGCACCTTGCATGATAATGCAATATGAAAAAGATTCCAGCTTCAATCACAGTTCTTAAAGCAGTGCAAGAAGAATCCTAGTATTTATGCACAATGGGTCACTTATGACAAATGTGAGTTAATGTAATTCTCTTGCTACAGAGAAGATCTGTTATAAAGGGGTAGGCACCTCCAGTCATTGAGTGCTGCCTGCTATTTGTTTTTTTTGGATATCCACAATGAATATTCATGAGATACATTTATATGCAATGGAGCCGGTAAAACAACATGGAGCCGGTCACAAAGCTTGCCAGCGCCATTTTATGACCAGACCCCGCTGCGGGTAGGAGTAACTGGGGCTCACTTCTGCCCCTTTCTATCTAGGATACTTTCATGGAAGCAGGGGCTGAGGGTAGGGACCTTCAGAGAGACTGGGATGGAGTAGGCAGGTGGGGGACATTTCTTTTTTTTTTGCTTTGTTTTTTTTTTTTCAATTTAGTGTTCATTTTGGGTTGACAAATGTACTGAACCAAAGTAAACCTTAACGGGCGAATTTTAAAAGGCCCGCATGCGTAAAATTCATGGGTTACGCGCATGGCCATGCCCTGTGCTTGCAGCATGCATTTTCAAAAAGGCCCAGCTACACACATAACCCCCAATACACATAGAAGTGCAGGACCAGCTAAAAGAAGCAGGCCAGGGGGTGTGGTCTTGATGGGGGGGGGGGGGTGGCTGGCTGGGAGAGCAGCCATTAGGCCCTGTCCTGGGAAGTGTGAACCGGCAGCCGGTTGGCATGTGCGAAAGAGCAGGCAAGTTAAAAAACAAAAAAACACTAGTTAGGGTTAGTTTAGGGGTTGGGGAGGAGAGGGGAAAAGGAGAAAAGATAGGGGTAAAGAAAAGTTCCCTCTCAGTCCGCTCCTTAATTGGAGCGGACTGGGAGGGAACTGGGCAAAGGCCTGATGGTGTCACCAAGTGTAGATTACAAAATCCGCCCCCCTTCTTGCACGAGTCCCGACCCGCTCGCACATGTGGGCGGATTTCAAAATCTGGCACGCAGGTGCGTATGGGAACCGTATTTTTTAACATGTGCGTGCTGACACACGCATGTTATAAAAATGGCGCATCAATTTGCGTGCACCAGGAGCCGTGAGCACTTTATAAAATCGACCTCTAAATGGGCGGACCCCCCCCCCCCAACCTGCTAAAAGAATGAACCAAAATAATCATAGGGATGGTAACTTTAAAACAAGTGTGTGGGCACCCGTATATGTGAATATGCGCATGCACGAGTGCACATATGCAGCAATTTTAAATCATGTGTGCGATCATATGTGTACGATTGAAAATATACCCATCATGCATATGTGTGCACCTAATTTTAAGCCGTTACATGAGCAATCGGAGTTTGTGTATCTTCCTTAGGACTTTGTCAACTTTAACACATATTCACATGAAGGGCATTCCCAGTTTTACCAATTAGTTCATGTTACGGAGTGTACCGACAACTCTCTCATTTTGCCTTAAGAAGCTCGGCTCAGGCTTTTAACCCAGTCATCCTTAAGGCAAAATACTGTAGAGGATTCTGGGTGAAGGGAGGTTCCCTTCACCCTACCATAAGAATCCAGACCTAGAAAGCTTGGGGAGGCCCCAGGGAGCTGGTAGAACCATATGATACACCTGGACAGAGTATGTTTACCTGATAGTTGTGCCTGACGTAAGGTGAGCTTCTATTTTGGTTTCTGAAGCAATGTAAATAAATACTTGCACCAGAATTAAGTTGGTCCTTTCTTATTGTTTTCCTGAGCTATTCTTGAGGCCGTAGAAGGCCTGAATACGCTACAGTGCACCAGTTTGCCTGATATATCTCAAGGTCATCCAGACCCCTCTGGATCTTCAGCTTGGCAATGTCTTATGTTCTTATGTTCTAACATAACAAAGAGAGAGAGACATGTCAGAGGGTGCGCCAGCCAATCAGGATAACAAAGACAAGGTTTTAGATTGTTTGCCTTACCTGAGATATAGAGCCTCAGCAGTTGTGCTGAAGACTGTAGCAATCCAAGGAGGATGTGAGGCTGAGAGCCGCATGCTTGGAGCTGACAGAGAGAAAAGAAGGAAGAAGGCAAGAGAGAGGCATAGCTGGACATCCTTTGACTAGTAGCTGTTGCTGTTCCTCCAAGATACTCAAGAGGCTGAAACTTGGGCTGATTTTGTCCCCCAAAGGGATTTAGATAAGTACTAACTGGCTAAGAAATGCGCTAGGGATATCAAGTAGAATGTGAAATGCCTGCAACTCCATAGTGTACCAGTTCCTTTCAGTGGACACAGATTCCTTAAGTGAGTGTTTGTGTGTGTGTGTCTCTGTGTGTGTGTGTCTGGGGTGGGAGTGGTTACCTGTTAAGACATCAGTCCTAGTTATAGGGATATGCAAAAACAGGGTCGTATCAACCTATTTCCCTTGTGCATTTCAAAAAGAAAAAAAAACCTGCACTCATACTGCCTTCCTCACTCTCAGGCCGATACAGTAAGGAGCGGTAGGAAGAGCTGCGTTAGTGCCGGGCGCACAGTGCAGCTCACCTACCGCTCGATACTGTATGTAAATAGCTTGCAGATGCACGCTGCGACTAAGAAGCGTCCGTGAAGCGTTAGGCCCGCGCAACCCATTTTACTGTATAGTGCGCTATACAGTATCCTGGGTGCGCTGGCCTAACGCTTCACGGACACGCTGGTATCTATCATTTCAAATGTCATTTCAAATGACATTTGAAATGACAGGTACCAGGAAGTGGACGGTTCTCCTACGGTCGGGATTGCCAGTCCTCTCTCCCCTCCTCCCAAAGCAAGCAACGAAAGCGGAAAAAATCGAAAAAACGAAAAAAAAAAAATGCGAAAAAGTGAAAAAAAAAAGTAGCAAGAGAGAGAGGGGAGAGAGCACGGGCAATCCTACGCTCGGGATTGCCAGTTCTCTCTCCCCTTCTCCCGAAGCAAGGCGCGAAAAGCAGCCTTGCTTCGGGAGGAGGGGAGAGAGGACTGGCAGTGTAAAGCAACGAAGCGACTTACTTTTTTTGCAGCCCCCCTCCGGAGACGGACATCGGCGACGACGACCGCGGCTCCCCTGCCTCCAGCTGCCCGCGAAGATAGACGCATCGCATGAGTGAAAGCGGCCCCTGTGCATGCAATTGGGCCGCTCAAGACGTGACATCACATGCCGTGTCGCCAAACATCGTGACGTCACGCCTTGAGCGGCCCAATTGCACGCACAGGGGCCGCTTTCGCCCGTGCGATGCGTCCATCTTCGCAGGCAGCTGGAGGCAGGGGAGCCGCGGTCGTCGTTGCCGATGTCCGTCTCCGGAGGGGGGCTGCAAAAAAAGTAAGTTGTAGGAAACGATCTATCAGAAAGTAGGATTGCCCGTCCTCTCTCCCCTCTCTCTCTTGCAACTTTTTTTTTTTCGCTTTTTCGCTTTTTTTCGCTTTCGTTGCTTCGGGAGGAGGGGAGAGGACTGGGGCTGCCCCGGAGACCAGCACCCATGGACATGGCCAAGGCAGGTGAGCAGGGGCTGGGGGAAAGTTTGCCGCCTACCCTTACCCCTGCCTCTAACGCAGGGGTAAGGGTAGGCGGTAAGTTAGCAGGTTAAACGCGCGGCAAAACGGCAGGGTAAAAAAGCGATAGTCGGGGCGCGCGTTACTGTATGGGAGGGAATAGATAATTTGATCATTTACATGTAATATACATGCCGCAGGCGGAAGGGGTTACTTGGTGATTTAAGGACGCGGTAAGAGTAGGTTAAAGGGGATAGTGTATTGCGGGTTGGACTAATGCGGCCGAAAAGTGGGTAGAAAGCAGGTTAGGAGCAGGGTAACCGCAGCCGCACTTTACTGTATTGACCTGTCTGGGAGCCTCTGCAAAGTGATTCAGCTAAGTTGCAACAGGCCCTAATGAGTCCTCCTTGACTGAGTTGAACCTTGTAACAAAGTGACTAATTACCATAAAAAGGAGATAAGCCCCTCCATAAACTCACACACGCGCTACAATGGATTCAGATGACAACCAACATGGGCCCCTGACTTTTACGGTCTGGGGTAATGATACACAGACATAAGGACAAAAATCACAGGATTGCTTCAATGGCCAAGTCCATCAGCGGTACACGTCAAACAGCACTATCTGAATTTTCAAGAATATTCATCCCCTATTACAAGAAAAACATGGGGGTAAACTACACAGTGTGGCAGATATTATTATAAGAAGATTGCTGGGCAGACTGGATGGACCATTTGGTTCGTTTATGCCATCATTACTATATTACTATGTTACCTTTCAGTTTCACTATACCACTTCGGGCCTTCCAACTTTCTCTGATATATCTGAAAAATGCTTTTTCACCTTGCTTTACCTCTTCCACTTGACTTAATTGTTTCTTGATTTCTTTCTTCATATCCCTCTGTTTCCCTGTGTTTATCTTTTTAGGATCCTTTATACTTCTTGAATGCTGTTTTTTTCCTTTATTTTTATAGCCACTTCCTTTGAGAACCAGTTTGGTTTCTTTTTCTTCTTACTTTTGTTTACTTTTTTAATATATAGATTTGTTGTCTTTGTAATAGCTCCTTTTAATTTGATTCATTGTTGTTCCACCTCACCCATTTTCTCCCAGTCTACTTGTTTTTCTTCCAAGGAACATCCCCATTTTGACAAAGTCCGTATTTTTGAAATTCAAAACTCGGGTCTTTGTGTAACTTCTCTGTATCTGTTTGTGATATCAAACCATACCGTCTGATGATCACTAGTGCTCATGTGGGCACCGACCCTAACATTAAAGACATTATCCCCATTTGTGAGCACTAGGTTGAATATCACACCCTCCCTCACAAATTCATTATCATTTGTTTGACCAGAGCCTCTTGAAGGGCATTCACTATCTCTCTACTTCTTGTAGATTCTGCAGAAGGGATCCACATCTGGCTGATTAAAATCTCCAATGAGCAACACTTTTCCCTTCATTCCTATCTTTTCGATGTCTTCAACCAGATCTCTGTCCATTTCTTCTGTCTGAATTGAAAGCCAGTGGACCACACTAATGTAAATGGAAGCACCATCTTCTTTTTTTTTTTAGGACAGCCCATAATGCTTCTTCCCTACCCCATGTCCCTTGCAATTCAGTTGCTTGGTTTATAGGGATGTGCTTTCATTTGCAACGAAATAGGAAATAAGATGATATTTCATATTTCGTTGCATTTCAGGGGGGGCTGACAAAACTAAAGGAAAACCCATGAAATTTCATGTGGTTTTCCTATCGTTTTTTTTTTTTGGGGGGGGAGAAAGGGCATATTTAAAAAAACAAAAATCCCAAACCCACCCCAACCCTTCAAATTTAATTAATTACAACACCCCCCCCCCCCCCCCGACTTACCGAAAGTCCCTGGTGGAGAAGAGACGGCTGAGGGGGGATATGATAGAGGTGTTTAAAATCATGAACGGGTAGATGTGAATCGGTTATTTACTCTTTCGGATAATAGAAAGACTAAGGGGCACTCCATGAAGTTAGCATGTGGCACATTTAAAACTAATCGGAGAAAGTTCTTTTTTACTCAACGCACAATTAAACTCTGGAATTTGTTGCCAGAGGATGTGGTTAGTGCAGTTAGTATAGCTGTGTTTAAAAGAGGATTGGATAAGTTCTTGGAGGAGAAGTCCATTACCTGCTATTAATTAAGCTGACTTAGAAAATAGCCACTGCTATTACTAGCAACGGTAACATGGATAGTTTTTGAGTACTTGCCAGGTTCTTATGACCTGGATTGGCCACTGTTGGAAACATTATGCTGGGCTTGATGGACCCTTGGTCTGACCCAGTATGATATGTTCTTATGTTCTTATGTCCAGTGGGGGTCCCGGGAGCGATCTCCCCCTCTCGAGCCGTCGGTTGCCAGTAATCAAAATGGCACCAGTGGCCCTTTGCCCTTGCCATGTGACAGGGGCTACTGGTGCCATTGGTCGGCCCCTGTCACATGGTAGGAGCAATGGATGGCCCACACCATTTTGATTGCTGGCAGCTGACGGCCCGAAAGGGGAAGATCGCTTCTGGGACTCCCGCAGGACCACCAGGGACTTTCGGTAAGTCTTGGGGGGGGGGGGGGGGGGGTGTCAGGCAAGTCTTGGGGGGTCAGGATGGTGGGGGGTTGTAATTTAAATTTGAAGGTTTGGGATGGGTTGCCGAAAAAAATTGGCCCGAACTGCGGGAAAATGAAATTTCCCGTGGCGGGCCGATAACGAAGGCCGAACTAAAAGGTTCTGCTGAATCACATCTCTAATTCTTTATGACATAAAGAGCTACTCCTCCCCTTTTCTGTTCTCTCTGTCCTTCCTTAATAAGTTATAACCCGGGATGGCCGTAACCCAGTCATGAGACTCGGTAAAGCATGTCTGTATAACAGGAACAATGTCCAAATCTGCTTCCACTATTAAGGCCTGCAGGTCTGGGATTTTATTGCTGAACTGTCGGGTCTGATTCATTGAGGGTCTCTTGATCTAGCTGTGAGTTCCACGAATATCTGTCAGCTCAGTTGGGCACAAAACTGTGGACTTTGTAAACATACTGAACCATGGATTTCTCATACAAGTTGCATCACAAACAATAATCCCACATTGATGATAAGTGTTTTAATTGCAAAAAAAAAAAAAATGTTTTGGGTAACATATGGGACCGGTTATTCTACTGAGGGTACTACAACAACTGTTGCTAATTAGCAATTTGTGATGCAGCAAGCCCATTATATGATGGTTCTTTCATTCCAAATGTTACATCATTGATTCTGTTGTTCAGGTTGCACTATTGTATATGAGTACAGAGGATCCATACGCTAATTCTTTTTTTTTTTTAATAAGAGTTTTCTATTTGATATAATTGTATTTTTTTTAATCACCACCTCACAATGGGCTGAGAATTTCCAAAGACTCCAAGGTCTTTTTCCTGAGTGAACTCCTAGTATATAGCCCAGCATTGTATACCTATAGTTTAGATTATTCTTCTCTATATGCATCATTTTACACTTGTCCACATTACATTTCACCTGCCATTTAGATGTCCAATCCCCCAGTCTCACAAGGTCCTCTTGCAATTTCTCACAGTTGGCTTGTGGTTTAATAACTTTGAATAATTTTGTGTCATTTGCAGATTTGATCAGCTCATTTCTAGATCATTTGTAAATATATTAAAAAGCACAGTCCCAGTACAGATCCTTGGGGCACTCCAGGGATCCTTGTTATTTTTATCATGCACCAAAGGCTCTTACTGTGTACATTTAAGCCTTATTGCATAAGTCCCTAAATGTTCCTATGGGTTATTTTCATGATTAAAATGCATTGCATAAGCGTAGTGTTCTTGTTTTCCTTCATTTCTCATATACAATTTCATTTAGAAGTTAGAATAATCTTCAATAAACAATTCTTCTGTTAGAGCATAGATTTGTCCTAATTTTTTTGAGCAGTTTAAAAATATACTCATGTTTTTTGCCTCTGGCAAAATTGCTTTGAATATAGAACCCTTGTGGACAACTGGATATACCATAGATGAATGGGTTCTTCGATCTTTGATCTCTAAAGATTATTCACCTTGTGCACAGTGCATTCTCTCATTTTCTGGTGTGGATACTTTTTATTTGGCCTCACTACTTATTTTTATATTCCATAACCTAAAATTAGAAAGATTTTGTGGTTAGAAGTATATAAAATACATAATTGTCCATACTGTGACATTACCCTTTAGTGAAAGGGCAAGCTCCAATCAATATTCTCAGTCTATAGCAGAGCTTATTGACAAAATGATGCAGACTAAATATGGTGAAGATTCAGAAGGCTGCACCTGTTGTGCTTTAATATTCAGTGTAATTTGCATTTTCTAATAAACAAAGTTTAGCTGTTATCAATTCCAGGGCAAGTGCAAAGGTATCTGTTCATAATGTCTATTGATTTCCACAAAATGTTGCTGGCAGCTCTTAAATTTCTTCCCACTACCTCTACTGTTAGACTAAACTTATATTATAGGCATGCAAGCTTAAAGAACATTTTGATTAAATAATAAAATATAAAATATTATACCCAAATGTAGAACTGCAGTAGTTGGGCAGGCCTGGTGACTTAGCCCTGCTGTATGGCAGATAAATGTATGTTGTATAGATTTATGTTTGTTGTAAACTGCAAAGAGCACTAATTCGATGTGATGGTATACAAAAATATATACATAATAATATATCCTAGATGAAGATCTGGGTTCAATTCTGACTTTTATTCCCAAGTCTGACTAAGGTTGGGGATGCTGCAAAGTCCACTAGTTGAGGTAATACCAGCCATTGCTCTATATGACAACCACTAGCAGAAATTAGTGTGGGCATATCTGGTTTTGGAGGGAGCCATGGTCTGTGTCTTATGGCCAGAAATCATCACTTCAATGGTTGGGATAAGGAAAAATTGAAAAATACAGGAAATACTTTGGGTAGTTGCGAACAAAGACTCATGGTGCTGTTTCCCAATAGAGGCTGGTTCTTATTGAGATTGGCATCCAAAGGAACAGAAGGAAACTGTAACACAGAGCGTGAACGGTTTTTGGCTGCCAGAGAACAGAGAAGACTGGACTCCGGCTATTCTTCTACAGACATTTATTATTTACAGGCAAATTAAACAACCGTTTGCTTATCTCAGCAGTGCTGGAAACAAAAATGCAGTAGTCTTCAGATTAGTAGCTTTAAAAAAGCTCCTTACATGTGGGAGCCTTCCTGGGCCTTCTCTTCTTATCCCTCTGTCCAGGGGAAACACCCTGTAACCAGGATTCCCTTGTTTCCTGCTCCTGGACTTATAAGGAGGATCTGGCATACATTCCTTTACAGAAACATATAAACAAAGAATATGACAGTAGAGAAGGGCCATTAAGCACATCTAGTCTTCTGAATTTTATTCCTTGCGTAATGCAATAGACCACAATTGATCTCTACTTTACAGTTAGGGATCCTCTGTGCTTTCTTGAATTCTGTTACATTATTGTCGTCACTACTTCTAGTCTTCCAGTAGGAGGCAGTTCCGTGTTTCCATCAATATTTTCTCATGTTGCTCCAATTAGTCCCTGATGCTCCTGAGTCTGGACCTTGAAAGGCTATGCTTTTATAAATCAGCATGGCAATCTCTTGGGTCCCTCTTAACATGGTAATTTAGATTTTTCTTTATTTAGAAATACATTCATATACTTTTATATCTTTAACATTTATATACCTGATAAGCCAATGTAGACCATTGTGACACTCTGAAATACTGGTGTGGCTTTTTATAATGAGTCATGTGAGAAAATATATTGTATAGAATGTATATTTTGTTAGACATTGAGAAATATCATATTATACTTTACCTTTATCTCTGCTGTCTTTGGTGCAGTGTGCCTTATTGTAAAAGTACTTTGTTAATGGTACCTAACAGCAGACAAGAAAGCGGCTTACCTTATGGTATATTGTGAGTGCTATTCTATCCTGTGCATGTCTGCTTTTAGATCTACATTTTTAATCCCTAAATCACTCATAAAGAAGAAGTCTGTGAAATTTTCCAAAATACCTTGGAAAGTAGAATGGCAACAGAGTCAAAAAAAGAAAAAAACAAATGTAACCCTTGGCCTGATAATCCTGGAAAAAGGACCCAGGAACCAAAATTTCACTTTCAGAAAAAAGATCAAATCATATATACTTGCAGAAGCAATTAAAGATAAGCTAAATGATTTTAATCAAGATAATGCCTCCTCTGCGTTTGACTCTTGGGATATAATAGTCAATGAAGTAACTGAAAACCTAAGCCTATTACAGACAAGAACATTCCAAAAAGAACAGAACACTGTTACGCTCATCGGTCGTCCTTCAATCCTAGGAAGAATGGCGTCTCTGTTAGCCAACGCTGACCTCCTTGGGTTCCCCAGGACGGCGTGGGCACTGCCGACCGCCATCTTGAATCTGGAATCACCTAAGGCGCATGTGCGCAAGGGCCTCCTTTGTACACGTCATGGCGGGAACCTCGGGGGCGTCCCCTCCTGATGATGTCAACTCGCTGCTGTACTTAAGCTGACCAGCCCTCTGCTACTACAAGTTAGCAAGGAGTTCCCTCGTTGCTGAATCCGCTTCATTCTCGAACTTCAGTTCCAGATTCTCTCTTGGCGCTGGGTACCCGCTCCTTGGGGACCCTTTTGTGTTCCTGGCTATCCGCTCGGACGGACTGCTACCTATCCCGCTTCTTAGGACACCTTCCTGGAACTACCTCTTGTGAGTATCATCTACAGATTTCAACGATACCAGCTTACTGAAGCTTCTCTATGGTGTACCCCGGTCTCGGGCCACTACCATCCCTTCTTCAGTTGCAGTGGTTCCTGTATAGCCTGTGTTCCAGCTACGTGTTCCATCTCCAGGTTCCTGCACCTCTGACTACCTCACTAGCACCATCTGTAGTACAGACATCCTCGGCGTACCCCGCTTTGCGGGCCACTACAAGATCTGCCTTCTGAGGTATCTCTATCATCTACAGAGATTTCTTGGCATACCCCGCTCTGCGGGCCACTACCGGATCTGCATTTTTGTGGTAACCTCTACTCATCCAAAGGGACTTCCTGGCGTACCCCGCCCTGCGGGCCCCTACCGGACTTTCACTTCAGTGACATCACCCTGGGTATACCCCATTGCTCCGAACTGTGTTTTTTTTTTTACATCTCCCGCTCTGCCTTTCTTTCTAATAAAGTCTCTGCCCAACAGCTGTGTTCTGTGCTACTGAGACTGCGCCTGATGATGGTGAGGCCCAGGGTTCACATCCATACAAAAACATAACAAACACCACAAAACAAAAGAAGCCATGGTACAATGACGAACTAAGATGCACTAAACAGACACTGAGAAAAACTGAGAAACAATGGCAGAAAAGCCCTACTGCAGAATCCCTAAGAAAAGATCCCTTCTAACAAAATACCATGCACTAATCAACAAAGCAAAAAAAGACTACTATGCGAAACAGGTTAATGGGGTAATATTTAATTCCAAATTGCTAGGTGGAGAGAACATTGCACATTGCTAGGTCGAGAGAACATTGCACATTGCACAAATCTCATCTTTGGGTGAGTTTCCTCACTCCGTAGGTCATCAAATCTTCACAAGAGACCACTGTTCTGTTCGTACATCTCACGTTCGTACGTCTCACGTTGAATGTCAAAGTGGCCCCTAACCCCTACACTAATACCTAAACCTCACCTCGAGTTACTAGGTGGGCCTCCCATAGCGATACAAATACCTTTCTAGAGAGAGGACATTATGGCTAGTCTCTCTCTCTCTCTCTCTCTCTCTCTCTCTCTCTCTCTCTCTCTCTCTCTCACAGCAGTGGTTGAATGCAGGAAATACAACAGGTCTTGCACTTATCACAAAACCTGAAAATGCTAACTTAGCTCTTCACATAGGTAATTAGCATAAACTATATATTAGCAACTTTGATAGCTGGGCATATTCAGCAACATGGCAGGAATTGTTCCTTCCTTGTGTAGGAGTTTTCAAACATGGGGTGGGTGACTTTGAGGAAGGTGCTGAGAGTGGAGTTATTTTTGGCTGCATACCCAACATATTCTTTTTTTATTAATTTTAAATATTTTGTTTTTTCATTTTAAATAAACAAAAAGAAGCAAAATAAAAAACAAATGAAATGAAAACCACACAAAAAGCAAAAACAAAATGAAAGGAAAAAATATCTGTGCAAAACCCTCATTTTTAAGCAATAGGTTGCAAGAGGATAAAGTTATTTGCTGTCATTGACATTGTTCTTGTCAGCAAAAAACACTGTAGATGCTGACACTTAAGGCTATAGAGTAGTTTGAGACTCAAAAGCTTATTTTTCAGCACATCAATTGTTGGTGTAAGTACAGAGGTCATGTCTGTGAATTTTGAAGCAGTTGAATACTGTGTGGAGAAGCCATTGTGGCGCCTAGACTGCAGTGTGTTGGTAGCGAGGGGAATGATCAGATCCCAGGTCTCATCTGAATCAGGGTAGCTGGATTCTTTCTTGGGTCTCCCCCTTACATGTTCATTTCTGTCCCTAATCAAGTCCTCTGACACTGCTCTTGAAGATCCTTACTGATGCATAAGACAGAGGGTTCTAAACATGCAGCCATGTCAGTTTTCTGCTTTCCTGGAACTCTCTGCTTTCCTTTGACTTTCTCATCTGGAGTGTCATAGGTCTATTACAATTCCTCTGTGCCCTGACAAGCAACCCCCATGCATTTATTTATTTGGATTTAGCTTTTGCCTTTCCATTGGTAGCTCAAGGCAATTTACATTACGGGTATGGTAGATATTTCTCTGACCTAGAGGGCTTATAATCTAAGGGCTTGATTTTATTTAAGACTTTATCTTCATTCTGTGTGCATAGGAATAAATCTTAGTAAATAAGGCCCTAAGAGCCCTATTTAATAAGAGACCAATGTACAAAAATGGTAGAATGGATACGTTTTCTAAGATAGTTAGCGGGGTAAATATCATGCTGAATTTACTTGATTAAAATTATCCAATTGCCTTTATCCGAATAATTTTTCACCAAACTGGTTCTTTTGAATATCGCTGGTTAAGTGTAACATTATCCAGCTATATATATCCAGATAATTTTAGCTTAGCTGGCTATAGTCAAAAGAATGCAGCTGGTTAAGCACCGATAGCCTGAATAAAAATGTAAAAAATTGAAAAGTTAGTGTTTGGCAGTCCAAATCCATGGTCCCCACTGAATGGTACAAAGAAATTACCTGCCAGTCTGAGACCCCCAAACTCCTCCAGATTTAAACAAAAATGAAAGTCTCAGCTATCGAATTTGGCTAACTTCGATATTTGGAGTTAGCCGAATAAGTTATTCTGCTAACTCTAGACATTCCTGAGAGCAGGTCTAAACTTATTTGGGAATGTGTTAGCAGATAATTTTTGCCTAACCAGCTATATTTATTTATTTTATTTTATTTAAATACTTTTTAATATACCGATACTCAAGACTAGTGTCTTATCGTACCGGTTTACATTGAAACGAGGAGTAACCAATAAGCTATGAAGATAAAGTTACAATGAACAGGGAGTTTACAGAGTGGAAGGGTAGAGAGCAAAAGCATACGATTAACAAGATAAGAAATAGATAACCAGGTTTTAAAATAACGAGGTTTCATATAGAAACTAATGTAACAGGCTTAAATAATAAATAAGTCTATAGGTCTCAAACACTGTAGTCGTGAATAAGGGAGGAGGAGGGGGGAGATGAGTGGGAAAGGATTGCATGGCTGAGCTGTTAGAATGGTGTCCATTAAGGGAAGGCTTGGGTGAACAGCCACGTTTTTAGTTTCTTTTTTAATTTAAAGAATATATCCAGTTAAATAACAACAGCCTGATAAAAAAAAAAAAAGGTCTGTGTTTTAGCCTGGCAGCCTGAATCCACGTCCACCTTCACTGGTACAAAGAAGGTGCCTGCTGGCTGAGACTCCCCCACCTCCAAATACCTCTAGGTATTAAAAAAAAAAAAAAAAAAAAAGGTTTGAGCTGTTTGCACCACCTTCCCCTTCCCTCACCCCCTTCCCATTTCTTATTTGTCTAAAATTGGCCCCATCCTCTCCCTTCCTCCCCTACCTTCCCCCTCCCACCCTGCTGGTACCTTAAAATTGTAAAATATTCAGTCTGGATCGTGGCAGCAGCCAAAGATGACCCAGACCTTTGCTTCTAGAGTTTCCAGGGTCCTTGGTCCCAGGCTAGGTTAGTTTTGTGGGCCAGGAGTTGGAGTCGGAAGGGAGGATCCAACTAGGCCTGGACCTTGGGTTCATTTTTTGCAGTGAGAGAGGGAGTTTCCATGGCTGTGGGATGCCCTTTTTTTAAAAATTGCTTCTTTTGGTTTGGGGGGGGGGGGGGGAATTCCATTTAATGTTTTTTGTTTTTTTTTTGTTTGTTTTCAGTTCAGCAAACAAACTGAACCATAAAAAACATTAAACAAACTGAAACATGAACCTCTTCCCAAAATGATAAAACAAACCAAAACAAACATTTTGGGGCTGCACATTCCTAGAGTTGATTCACAAAATTCACAAAGAAACTTAAACTGTAGTTCCGGAGCAGTTCTGATTTGATTACAGGTCAGATAGAAAAAGATAGAGATGTACAATAGGAAACAAAATTGAAAATTTTAATGAAATTTCCTTTTTTACCTCATTTTTTATTTTAATTTTTTATTTAAAGCTTTTTTTTATACCGGCATTCATGATAAAATCACATCATGCTGGTTTACAGAAAACAAGGGGAGTGATAACTATGAACGATAAACAGGTGTTGAGAGGCAGAGAAGTAAGTTACAATAAAACAAGGGAAGTTGGAACTGGTCTCATTTGTAATGGTCTTTATTGTAAGTTACAATAAAACAAGGGAAGTTGGAACTGGGAGAAGAAGAAGAGTAGAAGGAATAATTTAGGTAGTAACAATGAGAGGAATTATTTACATAGTGTTGACGGGAAGTTTACAAGTGGTTGTAGTCTGACTGGTGAGAAAGTTAGGAGAGACAGTTGTGATCAGGAAAGGCTTGCCTAAAAAACCATGTCTTTAGCCTTTTTCTGAATGTTAGTAAGCATGGTTCCTGTCTGAGGTCAGGGGGAATGGCATTCCATAAGGTTGGTCCGGCAGTAGGTTGTTTTCATTTTAAAACTCCCACCACAAAAAAAAAAAATCCCTCACAAAACCCTCCTGGGCCATCCTTTGGTTCTTCAAGGAGATTTGGGGTAAGAATTGCTGGATAGGCTGGGGAAATTGGAGGAGAACCTGGGTGAGTTTTGCTGATAGATTCCCTCAGAGCATCCTGAGTTATAACTAGGTCTAGCTGGTTTTGGCCGGTGCTGACTCATTGGAAATGATGTCAGATCTATATAAATTTCTCAGTCCAGTGTTAGGGCTATCATAAATGTGATGGCTGGAGTTCTACCATTATTAGCCTATGTGGGCTGCGCGTGAACAACACAAATTTTAAGAAGCCACTAAGTATGTGTCAAGAACAAGGGGATGGAAAAGGCATTCTTGGGCAGAGCCAAGAGTTACAAGCTGACCATGGCGCAAGTCATCCGTGCAACTTTACTGCTAGTCCTGATGAGGAGCAAGTCTGGAGATCTTGAGTTTTAGGGATTTCAGCACAGTGGCTTACAGGATAAAGAACCAGAGGGGTCTTCAGCACTGCTGAATAACTAACTATATATACTAGGGAGGAGAGAGAGAACACTGTAGGAGAGATATGATACTATATATATTTACCACTGTAAGAGAGGCACTTTCAGCTCAGGGTGGGTTTGAATTATAAGACCCTTTTCCAAACCTTTTTAAAACCCAGTTATACTAATTGCCATAACCACATCCTCTGGCAATGAATTCCAGAGTTTAATTATGTATTGAGTGAAAAAGAATTGCCTCCGATTTGCTTTAAATGAGCTACTTGGTAACTTCATAGTATGCTCCCTAGTCCTTCTATTGTCTAAAGAGTAAATAACTAATTTATATTTATCTGTTTAAGTCCTTCATCCCCTCTCCCATGACCAGCTTGCAAGGGTCTCTAGCGCATGAATGTAACATTGCACCCCTCCCCCCCCTCAAACCTACCCTGAGTTGAAAGTGTCCCTCTTACAGTGGTAGATAAATAGTGTCATATAGTCTCTCTACAGTTCTCTCTCCCTCCCTCTCTCCCTTCTTCCCCTCCCCCCCCCCCCAGTAAGGACATGAAAAAACTGGTTTTCCTCTTGTGTGAGCATACACATGTAACAGCCACTAAAGCCACCATTTAAGATTACACACAGAAAGGGTATTTTGAATTATACGCATGTATGTACATGTACGATATAAAATTGCAGCATATATCTGCTCGTGTGCCAATACGCGCGTTTATGGGCTCACCCGCATTCTTTTTAAAATTAGCCAGTTGCACAGGCCTTTCCATTATAATGTTCCTATGCTTCAAAGTTTTCCCACTGTTTTAAGCAAACATTGCTCTGAAGTAATGTACAACTGTTCTGTGATATTTTATAGAGCATTAGTATTGTTCAGCATTTTAACAGAACCATCAACAGCCTCAGGCATGGTCTATGCACAGAGTGGTTCACAGCAGTAGTCATGGTTCATGGGACCTGATTCTGCTGATGCATGATGGAATTAATTAATGCTAAGGACCTAGGAGATTTCTCATGCTATGCAATAATTATCTACAGTATACTGAACACTCATGGCCCTATAGTTTATGTTTATTAAACATCTGTTAATTGCTCGAGGTGACATACAGATAAAAACAGTCACAAATAATTCACATAATAAATAAAACAAACCAATAGGGTCAGACTTTATTGTGCAATGTGCCAGTATCGTGTGCAGTATGGCCTTATCGCATGCGATACTAGTCGCATCGTGGCAGTATTATTAAAATTAGGGGAGGGGGAGGAGTGTGGGTGAGGTTTGGGTAGAGTTATCTCCCAGCACTGGTGTGGGCAATAATGTTTTTCACATTATCGCTGGCAGCACCGCAGGAAATAATTGCATCTTTTCCCGTGGCATTATGGGGACGATAGTGCGCGGTGCAGCCGCACCACTGTGGGTGAAACCGCATCCCTGCGATGCAGCCGGCTGCCCGCTATCATCCCCTTCACCCCTCCTTTTTTTGTGACACATCATTTTGCTATAAATATAGCAGAATAATGAATCTAGGGGCAAAGAAGGATAAAAAATACATAGTAACAACAAATATTCCTAAAACACTCCAAATGAAATGGGCTAAAACTTATAGAGGCCGATATTCATAAGAAACTTAGGTCTGGATTCATCATTCCTCGCAGAAAAGCGATTCCTCGCAGAATGATGAATTCTGTGAAAACGAGGGGCGGGCCTGCGAAAGCCTACAGCCTTCGCACCACGGCGCTGTACCGGCTGCGGCTTTCACACCGAATAGTGCCACTGTGAAAGGTGGTGCTATTCGGCATGCTACTGTTGACAATAATGTTAGTAACATTATCACTGGCAGCGAAGACATCGATGACTCCTCCCCCCTAATTTGCATTCTATCACATGCAATATGGCCGTATCACGTGCGATAAGCCTTTGATAAATGACCCCATTAGCCAGTTAAGTCAGACTTAGCTGGTTAATTTGCGGCCATTGGATATTCAGCGGCCTCCACTTAGCTGGCTAAGCCACTTAACTGGTTTAGCTGGCTAGCTAGGGGGTGGGCAGTGGGCATAATGGGGTAGCACTATTTAGCCAGATAAGTTATCTGGCTAAGTAGCGATATTCAGCTTTAGTCAGTTAATTTACCCTGCTAAATTAAATCTTTCATAGCAGGTTAACATTACCATGCTAATCCCATTATTGCATGAAGTTATTGTAGCACGTCCAAAACGTGCATCCAACCTCGTGGCAAGCTGTGCGCTAGGCTGAGCACACTGTATTGCCATGGCCTATTAGTGAGATTGTCTGAGATCCAGCCACATCTGGTGCATAGATGTTATGATTGTAATGTTGGCCATTCTGTGCAGGCATAATCTTCTTAGAAACTTACTGCAGCAATTTTGCTCCTCTCTGCACATTGGCTTGTATTATCTAGTATATCCTGCATTAATATCTAATAAGGTAATAAACATTTTTTTTCTTTTGGTCATTTGCATGTCTGTTAAGTTTACTATTAGAGAACTGATGGTAATGTTAACATGCATGCAAATAGTGTGCATTAATGTACTTAATACATGGACATTAGATCTTTTGTAGGGGTATGTTCATAACAGTCTGCATAAAAAGTCTGCAAATATATACATATGTTACACGTATTCTCAAAGCCAACTTGTGCACATATATTCACTTTCAAAAATATTGCAGTAAAACTACTAGCACACTGGCAAGCTCCTTCTCACATTCACAACTCAAGTCCACAGTATACCCCTTCCTCTTCCCAGCCACCAATCTCCAGTCTCCACTCTAGTCATTCCTCTACTCCTCCCCCCCCCATACAAATTTGCAGTTGCTTTCCAGCTTCTTGCTTCCCCAGTTCCCCAACCACCCCAAGCTACGTCCATCTGGCCAATCTGCCACAACTGGTGCCCTGGGCAGTACTTGGGCAGTGCCCTCTTGGATTAAGTGGCTGACCATTCAAATTCCCCTCAATTGACTCAGTGCAAACTAGTAGCTGGGTAAAAGCTTAGGAGAAAACTTGCCACTTTAGGGATGGTATGGATATGGAACATGGGTGGCCTACTACTTGATGAGGTGCATTGGGACCCTGGGCAATCTTCCATTTCGCCTACAGCTTCTGATAGATAGCCTTCACTGCTTAGCAAAGGGCTACACACTGCTGTGTGTAGCCCTTTGCTAATTTGTACTTAGAAAATTTGCGTGCATGCTTTTGAAAATCCAAATGTGTGTAAGTCGAAAATCCTCCCCAGCTCCATCCCAGGAAGGCCTCCATTCAGTCTGGGTAAACATGTGCATACAGGAAATATGAAAGTAAGTTTATCCATATATCAAGGGAGAGGGTAATTTTATAAGAAGCCATTTCCTTGAGCAGCGCACTATTTTATCCATAGAAATAGCTTGTTATAAAATTACCTGCCAGATATGTGGGTAAATATATGTATCCTCTCTGATACTGGCAACCAAGGCAGATCCTGAAGGCAGGTAAAATATGCTTGGAAGATCATTTACCAGATATCAGAAGAGCAGAACTGTTCTGAATTAACTGAAGTCAGAGCAAGGCTATTCCAGAAAGGCTAAATATAAGGCATTAGAGTAGTCTAATCTTTGTTATCATTAAGTGGATCACAATAGAAAGATCTTCCTTATCAAGAGACCACGATAAAGAGGAAAAAATCTCCCAACATCACCCTCTGGGACTTAAACCACTGCAGACAAATACTGGTGATGTCAATCTCCTTCAATTGAGCTATTAATAGTTAATGGTTTACTGTGTCAAATGTAGTTGATAGGTCCAGTAAAACTGCAATAGCATCATTTCCTCTGTTTTATCCCCCTCCTCTCCTCTCCTGACTGCCCACCTATTGTACAGTCAGACAAAATAAACTAAAGTATTATTCTAAATAATTCCCCAGTTAAAATCTTAATAAATATTCCATCCAAACCATAAACTACAGCAATCAGAGCCTTAACTTCATTCCCTTCAATAGTTTGACTGTTGCTATTCAAGAGTTTACTACAGCGTTACCAATTAAAAGCTTCATTAAAGAATCCCTTTCCCAGGAAGATATTTTTTCAAGACCCTGAGAATTGAGCTCCAGAGCTTCTTGTGCTCACCAGGATTGCACTTACATAAGATGAAATAAACAAATTATCCATTCTATGGAACTCATGATTTTCATTGCAAAATGGTTCAGCTTAAGAATGTAAGTTTTTAAGGGGAAATCTCCACTTAGCATGAACTGGCTGGCTCTTGAAAAGTTCATAGTGCTATGCTCCATTTGTGTTCTGATGGCTACAATCCATCAAACAGTACACTACCTTATATCTAAAATCTTCAATTACTCACAAAGTAGACAGGATTTCTGGCAAGATACTTTGCTACATGAAATTCAAGGAATCAAAAATGCTCGCCTTTTGAAACAGCCCCCCCCCCCCCCCCCACCACAGGCCATTTTGGTTTAAATGAATCTTGGGTATTTGTCTGGGAATAAAAGACATCTAATTTCTGCGAAATCTGAAATGATAAGACCGAATGATAGTACTGTGGAGGGATAATTCTCTTAAATGAATGTATACACAGGGATATAAGCAATAAAACTTATAGTAAAAAAGAATTAGCCATGGTCATGGGTAGAACTTTGACTTGAACAACAAAACAACACATAAATATTAAATACATTTTACCATGTGCATGTTAAATTGTTGACACACCAATGTAGCAGAGTGCATAGAAAGCTGTGTATGCTAGCGACCAGCCAAAATCCCCTGTGCTAACTGGCCCAAAATGAAAGGGCTGTTTTAGCATAGGCGAGTTCACCCGATGCTCCCCCTGGCAGCAAGAACAAGGGGCCTATGAGCCTGAGCCCCTACTACCCCCTCCACAGATCCAAACACAAGGGGCCCCCATGGCCTGACATCCCCCCCATGCTCTATCCCTATAAAGGTTCCCCCAACTCTTACTGCATCTAATATATTCCTAATGAAGGTTGGGGTAGGAGTAGTGGCATCAGTGGATCTCTGGCACTATTTTGACATGAGAGGTCAGCTGCAGCATGTTTTAAATATCAGCTGCTCCTATCATTATTTGGTCTACACTGGGCTTTTCATGGGGCATGTTGGATGTTGAGTTATGAAGGCCTTTTGAGCTTGGGTCCAGTGGGATGTGGAATCAGGATATAAAGGTCCCTCGTTCTTGTTATTGGGGATAGGAGGGATTGGAGATCTGTGCTTTTTGTAGGAGGATAAGAGTTGGGGATAATGGTTCACAGACCCTTGTTTTTGCTACCAGAGGAGGTGGGGGAAATGCCAAAGCTAACTAGCCCTTTCATGTTGGGACAGTTTGCACAAGGAATTTTGTCTGGCACCTGAACTACTAAATGTTTGACATGAGGTTTGATGCAGGCATTAAATTTTAGGGCTTTACCAAGCTCATGGGAAATAGCAGGTATAGAAAACATATCATGGTGTTTCCTGTGGGCCCAAAAAAGCCTCATGTGCATATGATATTCATTTAGATGCTAATAGTTGCTAATTTTTGCATGTACCAACTAATGTCTTCTGATTCCAATTCAGCATGCATGCTAGGGTCTAATTGTTTAGCATGCTAATTTATGAACACGGTATATGGTCTTTACATGCAAGCTAACCTTAGGGTGTGGGAACATTTGTAATTTTTTAATTATATAATGGAGTTATTCCCTGCTTTATATGTGAATTGCCATTTTGCTTTATTCATGTTTCCTGTTGCAAGGATTGCTGGGTAAGAGAAATATTACAGTTCTGTGGAGAGTTCATGCACAAGTGTGCATTCTGCTTTGATTCCACTGGGAAAAATTGAAAAGATGACCAGAGTTGGCAGGGAGCAGGCAATAGCTGTCAATTGTGACTGCTGCCAGCAATCAGGGTATGTCTGAGCCAGGCAGCAGTAACTGGCTCAGGTTAGTTTCAGGAACTGCATTTGGCAGGGGTCAGATCAGGGGAAAGGTTTGGCAGTAGTTAAGGAGTCAAGGCTATCAGAAGCCATGGGCGAAATGGAAGATTGCCCAGGGTCCCAATGCACCTCATCAGGTAGTAGGCCACCCATGTTCCATACCATCCCTAAAGTGGCAAGTTTTCTCCTAAGCTTTTACCCAGCTACTAGTTTGCACTGAGTCAATTGAGGGAAATTTGAATGGTCAGCCACTTAATCCAAGAGGGCACTGCCCAAGTACTGCCCAGGGCACCAGTTGTTGCAGTGATTGGCCAGATGGACGTAGCTTGGGGTGGTTGGGGAAGCAAGAAGCTGGAAAGCTGGAGAAGGTAGGGGAGGTTGTGCTGCAACTTTAACCTTATTCGTTGAGCTTTCTTTTCTTGCCTTCTATCACACATAGAATAGTAAGACAAAAACCTAACAACTGCAAATTTGTATGGGGGGGGGGAGGAGTAGAGGAATGACTAGAGTGGAGACTGGAGATTGGTGGCTGGGAAGAGGAAGGGGTATACTGTGGACGAGTTGTGAATGTGAGAAGGAGCTTGCCAGACCAATGACTGGCAGCAGTTGTTAGGAACATAAAAACAGAAAGAGGTCATCAAGCTCAGCTTCTTGACTCCAACAGTGGACAACCTGTGTTATTAGGAAGTACCTGGCAGATCTCAAATGTAAATCCAATTTCTTGTTGCTTACATCTAGTGATAAGCTGTGGCTTCCTCCAAGTCCACCTGGCTAATAATTATTTACGGACTTTTCCTCCAGGAACTTGCCCAAATCCCTTTTAACTCAGCTATGCTAGATGCCTTTATCATTTCCTCCAGCAGTAAATTCTATAGCTTAATTGTGTCTTATGTGAAAAAATACTTTTCCAATTTGCTTTAAATCTCCTACCTGCCTTTTTCATGTAGTGTCCCTACTCCTAATACTCTTTGAAAGGCAAAATAACCATTCTCTATTTACTAGGGATGGCATTTCAAAACAAAGGGGACCCCGTTTGTTTCTTTTGGAATTCCCCAAATTAAACAAACCCTATTTGTTCCATTTATTTCATCCCCCATTTATATCTATGGGCCACGAAAGGCTATGGCCCATAGAAATCAATGGGGAGTAGGTGTCAGCTAGAATTTAATAACTGTGCATTTCCTCTGTAGACATTATCTTGGTAGGTTACCTGCCATTACCTTTAATTGCATTATAGGGGACTGGCTGCTTCATGCTTACCTCCCATGCTCCTTATACCACAGAGGACTTGCTGCCTCATGCCTTCCTGTCCACAAAGCCCTCAGCCTGAAGGAAGAAATACAGGCAGATTAGAAAACATAGAGGAGAGAAACCATTATGTCATGCATGTGATCACAATTTCTTTCACAAAGCTCATTTCACAAGAAAATCACATTTCCACCCAGCAGCTATATCAAGTTGAAGCAAGGCATGTAATAACAGCTTATTTCAAGAAAATTGATTTATTTAGCAGTATTTATAAATTGCTTTACAGATTAAAAATTGCTCAAAATGATACTTATCACAATTCAAATTGGGGGAATTTCTATTGTATCGCGACTCTTAACGATTTTTGATGATTTAAAATATATCTGACGATTGTTTTAAATCATCAAAAAATGATTCACATCCCTACTTGGCATAGCTAAAACATTTCTTCTGCCTTTCTGGGATACCAGCAGCCTTTCAAAAAGGGTCAGAATGAGTGAGTGGCAGCATCCACTCGGCTGCCTATAGCATGGCTATTTATATGACTGATGTCAGGTATTCCTGTACAGAGCTGAACCACTGGCCAGTTAACAGGACTTTCAAGCAAATATGGATGATGAATGATATTTGCAGGCTTCAAGGATCCTAGTAAGGGTGGCATGTATGAAGGCAGAGCTTCCTGTATTAATACATGACTGCTGTTCATTTCCTGTATGGAGTCATACAGGATAGATGGTATGGAGATGGGGACCTTGCGTGTTACAGATTAGATGCCATTGCTCAGTGGCCCTAGCCTGGCTGTCAAGTATGGAGGAGCTGTAGAGTGTTGTGAGGTGTGAGGCCATGATAGCAATGCAAGTCTTGAGTACTGAGTGGTGTATGAAAGGAAAAGGCATGCCTTGCTGGAGTATTGCCAATGCTGCATCTTACTAGAGAAGTGCAGTCATGCCATTCGTTTAATTTGCTGTATCTGCAAACTTTTTTTTACGAGCATAAAATTGTACTTCCATACATAAAGTATGACTTTATGCATAAAAACCAAATTAACACACACAAAGTAATGAAACAAATAGAAATGAAACAACAAAAAGCTACGACAAAAGATAAAAAAGAATTGAAATGATCCAAAGAAAAGTTGGTCTGTGCATACCCCTGCATCTTAATGAGTAAGACAGCTACCATTCAGTAAAGAACAAAGATTGCTGAGCTTGGGGACTGCTATTTTTCTCATATTTGCACACACTGATCTTGCACACCAGCTGTCACCGATGCTTGATATTGTATTGTTGTTATTATTTTTGTCACTATAAAAATGTTTTATTTTGTTATACATGACTGACTGCTGCCTTTTTCCACATTATACCCTACGTAGACAGGCCGTATAAATGTTCAAAATTGTTTGATTCTTGCTAAAGTCATGACCTAAGCATGTGCCACTCTCTTCTTTCACCTTTTTTAAAAGGTAACTGACATCAGTTCGGCAAGGCATAATTAATTTCATGTATTTCCTAACAAGTCGGATTACACTTTTCTGACTCAGTTGGCTCAGCCCCCAAAATCGTCGTGATATACTTATCGGCCTGTAACCAACTATTCAGCCTCCTGAGGATGACATTTGTCTCATAGTGTATAAAATATTCACCTGAACTTCTCAAATAACTATTTGCAATGGTTTAAGTGGGTAAATTAAGCTGCATGTTTCTAGTTGTTTCTATAGTTCTACAATGTGTTTTAGAATTGGAGACCTCACTTTTTGAACCTGCATATCTCTAGCTCAAAGAATACCATTAAACTAAAGAACAAGTCTTTTACTTAAGAACATAGGAGATCCCTATCTTTGTGTTAGCTTAAGTTACTTATCTTCTTTCAGCCTTATAAAAGTAATAAGGGAGGCAAAGCATGTCATAAGGAACTGTGGATGGTAGCAACTGTAGCATAGGTAGAACAGGGTTGCACTGACTTCCCCAATCAACAGAACAAAATTTCAGTTGATAGCAGACTGGATACTAGTTTTGCTGTTGATTCTGTATTCCTGGTCAGAGAGCCAGCTGAATTGTTAGGAAATGAAAATGAAAAAAGCAAGATAGTCCAGCAGAAAGGAATTGTCAACAACATTTGTTGTCAGAGAAAACTGCTTTAATTGCGTCATTTATGTTTTCTTGGTTCTCTATTTAGGATGTTTGTTTGATCAGACCAAATGATGATTCTTTGGTTGACAATACAGCCCACATCACAGAGCAGTGAAAGCTGCAGATTCTGGCATCCATTGTTCCTCACTGCGTAGCTTTGAGTAGGCCACCTATAAAATTGCAAGCCAATATTTAATTTTTCATAATATGGTTGGCCGATGCCCTTAGAAATCATTAAGATTCTCCTTCTTTGTTATTATTTTTACTTAATTGATAGGAGATACAAGTTTACAGTTTTTGAAAGCTTCTCTCAATTAGACACTGCCACCTTTGTGAATGTAAGTAAATTGTGGGTGTTACTTGTGCTAGTCCTTAACAGAACTCTATGCTAGGATCAATGCAGAAAACAAGTGCATTCCAGGAAGGGGATTTATAAAAACAGGATATAACTATAATAAAATCTTGTATACCTTTTAGAAAATATAACATTTCACCAAAGGAATAAGACTAAAAATTCAGGAAAATAGTGAAGAAATGAACATATTCATGCTGTGAGCAACCTGACTTATACTGCGACTCGAACCTCCTTTATCTTGCTTCTTCTCTGACACTGTATTTTCAGTACATTGGTATGCTTTAATTTATGTAGGATGCAGTGAAGATATTTTTCAACCTTCACTTGGAGAGCTGTTTTCATCTTGCCTTGGGGTGCTGCCAGGCTCACAGGTGCGAAGTAGCTGCTGATGTTCAAAGGAAAACTTCCCACGGCATTTCCCTTTGAAAATGTCCTGCAGGGCAGGGGCCAGGCCACACATGTACCTGCAATGCTTGCAGGTGCAAATTCCCCACTGAGATGTCCATGCAGGGAGTTAAAAATAAGCTCCCTGCACATACTTTGATGAGGCAGTCCTGGCCTGCCCTCAGCACTGCTCCCTTCTTCCCATGGGGAAAAGTACACGCTTTGTGGACAGTAAACATACACCCGCCAGTACTAGGGTGGGGACAGGGAACACTTTTTGAAAGTTGTTTTCCCATGGGTAAACATTCGTGTATCCATGGAAAATCCTTCTGAAAATAGCTCTTTATTGCAAAAAAAGCAAAAGTTTCAATTAACGAGCTTTTCCACAGCTTGGCTAGAAGGGGGGAGGGTGCCTCTTCTTACCTCAGCTGAGTTGCTGTCATAGCTGTATATGTCTATTCATGCCAGGAGGACTGCAAAGCAACTTTATGGTGGAAGAGTCCACTGGTTTCCTAAACTGGATAAATAACTCCCTAAATATGCAAATTAACCACATTTAGATCAAATCAGGCAAGCACCTCTTATGAATATGCATTGTGGATAATTTGGAAAAACAAACCTGTTTGTTGTTTCTGTTGACTGGAGTTGCTTCCCTCTACAACCCCCAACCTAACTCATCTAAAAGGCTCCTGGTTTGAAGGATGAATTTTTTTTTTTTTTAAATTGACTTCACATAATGCTAAAATAGGAATCTTTTTTTCCGGAGCAAGCAGTTGTCACTTTACAAATTTTTTTTAAATCTTAAAAATATGCTATAATATTTTTAGCTGTAGTGTAAGATTAATTTTGCTCTTCTAAGTTCCAACTACTGTTCTTGAACTTAAAATGCTATAATTCCATTAGACATATGGATCATTAACCATACCCCCAGGCTCCTTCTGTGGATAATTAGCTTGTTGCCTCTCTGCACAATCAACAAACCTAAAGATATCCCATTTTCAAATTAGTAACCTGAAGAAAGCTAGGGGATGCTTGCCTTCAACCTCAGCTATCGTCTCTGCTCTTGCTTCGGCCCCCATCTCTGACAAGTAGCCTGCAGGAAACAAGAGGAAAGGGAAGGGAGGCGATGAGGGTACAGCTGGAGCCAGAGCTGTAGTGTGTCTATGGCCAATATGACTGTGGCCATAGGCACAGCTACCAAAAGGCGCCAACAAGAGCAGTGTGGCCGGCTGCTGGCAGGTTCTCAGCAAAAGAAATCTGTATTACTAATGCATCATTTTTAATTGTGTGTGAGGAGGGTGTGATGGGTGGGGGGTGCAAGGCTTTAAAGTTTTCCTAGGGCCTCTATTACCCTTGCACTGGCCATGGGCATTGCTGTGCAAACATTTAACAGAATCTCCCAATTTGTGGTGTCATGTGTTGTGTAAAGGAGGAGGGTACAGATTTTCAGTTGGCCATAGATGCCAACTTGCCTAGCTACAGCTCTGGCTGGGGAAGGCAGAGCAAAGGAGAGAAAAGGCATTCGGTGCTCCCTAATCCTGCTTTCTGCCTCCTGTTCACCCCCCCTACTTTCATGTTTTGAAGGGAACAGGAGAGGAGGGGAAAGTTAGACTGGGCAAAGAAAGCAAATGTTTGATCCCTCAAAGATCTCTTAAATCAAACCAAAGTTCATTTTGATTTGTTTCCTGGCTGGATTTAGAAGAATTTTATCTTTATACAAAAATTCTTGCACTTGCATACGTGATCAAATGTTCACCAGTTTTAAAGACCTGGATGTGTTTTGGAAAACTGCAGCTGATAGATTCCCACAGTTGGCCAAGATGGCATATATTTCAGTTCATAGAAGCCTTGATGACTGGCACTGTGGCCTAGCAAATTTCAAACTTGTTCAAATCTATTTATTTTTTATTAGTTTTTTAAATTTCAATATTTTACCCATCCTGTTGGAAACTGCCCTGAATGGGTTACAATTTAACACTTCATAAGAGTCACATACAACATAAAGTCAACCCTCTTTTTGCGTCTTGTTACCATGTGTCAAATAAATATGCACACATCTTCCTCTGTGATTGACAAACTAATGATGCTGACAACTTTTTCAGCACATATAAGCTCATATACTCAGAAAGATGACAAGAACTTAGTGAAGAAAATATAAAAGATGGTTGCACTGTATTTCAATTCAAAAGAAAAGTGACATTTTTACCATTTAGCATTTAGAACATGTTTTTATTTGATAAATGATTTTTGTACGTGGCACATTTTGTATTTATATAGAGTTCAATTTTTTTTTAAAAACAATAACGTTTTCAATAAAATAACTGCATAATTAGAGATGTGAAATAATTATGCAAATTTGCCACAGTTGCTACAGAATTTGCTAACTCTCCCTCACTACAAAATCTTGAAAAATCTGCTGCAGGAAACTGTGGGCTCTGATTATTATTTAAAAGCAATCATTACATCCTACTTGATCAAACAGAAAGAAAAATTCTATTTACAATGAAAAACTATTTTTAAATAACGTTGATACCAGCACATGGGTGCACATGTACACACATATGCCAGCTTGCTCCAAAGAATGTGGCCATTTTATAACATACACGCATATATGTACGCATGGTATAAAATAGGCTGTATGTGCCTACATGTGTGCACAAATTTATTTGGACGCCCGCATGTGTATACAAATGCCGCCTCAACTGAATAAATGGGGTCCCATAGTCTCACAGGAGCTTCCATCCTTGTGCAATTCAAACCACAAAATAACAGATGGAGCCCACCCAGTGGTTAGACTGGCTCCACCAGATCCCCACACATTGGACCTGGGCTGGGGGAAGGGAGAGAGGAAGAATTCAAGATGTGGGGAGAGAGGAACCAAGATTATAGTGGCAGGCAGGGAGGAGAGGGAGAGGGAAAAAAGATCCAGGATTGAGGTGGAGTGAAGAGGGGAGCAAGAGGGGAAGAGTTTAGTAGACACACACACACCGACATAATTACCAGTTTCCTGACCTCCCTAGTTAAATTTATTTATTTATTTATTTATTTAGTGATTTTTTTTTATATACCGCGGCACGTTAAAAACATCACCTCGGTTTACAATAAACAATAATTCAGCAACAGGCTTTACAGACAAATTGAAATAAAGTGGACATGATATATATCAAAATAACAACAAAATAAAAACAAATACAATAAACCAATGGTGATCATATTCCCTAGTTAATGGCAAGTCTAATAATAAATGGTAGTTCAGAGACCAATAAAGTCAAAATTAGCAGTGAGAAGGATAAAATCGGCGTGTAGGAATGATTCAGGGAGAACAGGAAAAGTAATCGGCATTTCAGAAGAGGAGAGGATCATTGATTGTAAGCTTGTTCGAACAGCCTCCCTTTTACCGTGTTAGCACCAACCCTTAAAACTGCATTGACTAGCCTAGATTTTTATATTTTATTACTTATACACCATTCATAGCAGAAGTAAACTTAGGTGGCAGGGCACCCCAGCACACTCTTCTGCGTGTAAATACTTACACGCACATTTCATGTTAATATCCCGTCATGGCCATGTTCTGCTCATGTCCTTCCCAGACCACGCCCATGCCCTGTCCTCTTTTCAGCAAATTCTTATTTGTGTGCACACTGGGACATAAGTGCGTACATGGGCAGCTTTTAATATCCACTTGGCACACGCTGGCCAGATATACTCGCATCTTCCAGTTTTGGTGCGCGCCGGGTTTTTAAAATTCACCCCTAAATATGTACTGAGTGCCATGCACCTATTTCATTTTGAGTAGATTTTGGTTGATGGCTGCAGAATATTAACAGCTTTTAAAGTGTTTATTAAACACTTCTTGTGCTCTCAGCAATCTCTGCTATTGGCTGGCCTAGGAGAGGAAAGAAAAAGAGAGAGGAATCTGGTCAGTATTCTCCCTAAGTTGCGTGGGGGACCACAACACTTGTCTCAACACTGGGAGTGCGCCACATGGGGTCCCATAGTCTTAGCCATCCTTGTGCAATTCAAACCACAAAACAGATGGAACCCGCACAGTGGTTAGACTGGCTCCAGCAGTCCCCCACACATCTTATAGGGAACATTGGACCTGGGCTGGAGGAAGGGAGAGAGGAAGAATTCAAGATGTGGGGAGAGAGGAACCAAGATTATAGTGGCAGGCAGGGAGGAGAGGGAGAGGGAAAAAAGATCCAGGATTGAGGTGGAATGAAGAGGGGAGCAAAGAGGGAAAAAAGGCCAGGATTGAGGTGAAGAAGGGAGCAAGAGGGAAAAAGAGCCAGGATTGAAAGAGAAATGGAATTGAATGTATCAAGTTTATGAGTACATCTTTGAGTTGGGGTGGGAGGTGCATGGTTATGATCCGGTATGCATAGAATGGCCCCATAAAACTTAGAAGTCCTGGGTTTCTATCATTGTTAATCAGCCTTGAATGGCAGTTGTCTGTGCTTTCTATCCAGGTTTGAGCATGATGTATTTATTTATTATTTTAAACCCTTCTCACTCAACCATTGTTCATTTCATTAGGCAGCTGCTTCCTTGCAAATATGGTGCACTTTATCAATGCTAGCATTTAATTACTCTTTCTATTTGCAGTTTAAATCAGTATTGACCTGTTTCTTGGAAACATGTGCTTGAACTATCATTGGATATTTAACTGAGAAAAAAAAATCAGTTAATACTAATGTCAGGCACTGTCATCAAGATTCATGGGTCCTCATTAATTCCTGACACCACAGAGCAAAAGTCATCCAGACTTGAAATGGATTGATAATTATTTTCAATGGAAATTCAGTAGCTTTCATAGGATTCATAAAAATAATTGTGCTTATTTTTTATTCTATGGTGTCGTGGGGCATGGGGAGAATGTTGCCCACCCTGGTCAATCCCTAGTCTGCCCCCAGACCCAGCATGATGCTCTCCCCTTCCCTCTGGCTAGCAGCATGAAAGCGGTACTTTATATCAACTCGGCCTCCTCTGCTGGCTGGTTTCACTCTGAGATTTGAACACTTATGATGGCGAAGCTGGTTGTGGCTGGTATAGGAGTTAGGTTCAACATTAAAGGGTGGGGACTGAGCTGAAGGGAAAAAAGGAAGGGGGGATGGGAAAAAAAGAGAATTATGGGGTTTAGAGAGGAGAGGATTAAGAGGAGATAGGTGAAAGAGGGGACTGCAGAAAGGGGTAAGAGAGAGGATTACACAAGTAGAGAGGGGAAGGTGAGTGCGAGCATCAGGGGGGTAGGTGGATGGGATCATGCAGGTATGGGGGGAATTGACTCCCCTTCAAAATATATAATTTTGGTAATTTGGTGCCCCTGCAAATGCTTCATGCTGCAGCTGGCCTTGATACATAATCTATTTTCAATTAGTTTTGGAGAACAAAATGTATCAGTTGTTACACTGGTTTTTTTGTTTTTTTTGCTAATTATAAAAGCAGTATTTAAAAAAATACGTCACAAGATTATTTCCTCCATTTTTAAATATGGTAATATTACAATATTCTTTCTTTTCACCAAATGAATCTGATTTTACTGAAGTTCAGTGTACCTTGGCTACCCTTTACCTCGCACCATTTTACTCCCTAGTATTGACTGACTAATGTTGATATTGGCAACTGCTATGGCCATAATCATGGATTCCCTTTGTCAGCAGCCACATTGTGAGGGTTGCTGTGATCTGATTAAGATTTTAGCTAGTCAGAAACTTAAAGGCAAACAATAGCATTTTTTTGTTTTGAAAAACAAAGAAAAAATTCCCATCCGAATGATAAAATCCTTATTCTTCCAGTGCTTTCCCAAAGATAAATTAAGGTATATAGACTAAGCCCATACAATACCTGGCAGTTGATTCAACAAATGTTTGCAGCTAGTCTGTAGCAAAAAACAGGAAGGCTAATGTAGGGTGGGATGGAGAAAAGGAATAAACTCCTCTTCTAACTGATCAGACTCAGAGTCAGTTTGTTCTGCATTATATGATAAGAAAAAACATTTAAAAGGCAATTTTCACTAAGCCACCTAGCATTAAAGTAGGAAGGTACTTTTGTTACAAATTTTCAAACAAGTACCCATGAACTTATCTACTACTATTTCTGCATATTGGGTTAGGTATATTTGAATATTAGTTTAACAAGTAAAGTTTTCTCCTTCAACCAGGATACATCCCAAGAATGCCTACAATTATTACAGCGGCTCAATTTAGCTGCTCTGTGCAGGTCAGATTTCAAACCCTGTTATCTAGCCAGCTAATTCCTTAGGTATTTGACAGTAATCGTTTTTAATGTGGGTAAAGGCATGTTTACCCACCTAAAATTAGAGTTTGATTATTGCTCCCCAAGAATATGGCTAAAAATATGTGCACTTGGTGAGTGTGTATACTTTTAGCTGAGCCAAAAGTGAGTGGTGCTGGGGACAGGGATAGATAAGGACATATGTGGATCTTCAGAGGCTTACTTTGCACCTGCTTAAATGTTTACCAAAATCAGACTGAGAGTGTTATACTCTTTACTGTACAGTTCTTGAATCTTTATTCACTGTAACACTGACAAACAAACATGGAATAAAAAGATGACAACAAAGTATATCTGTTATACCACCTTCAATCAACAGCCTCTCATGCTGTTATAATCCAAGAGCCTTGGTAAGAATTTTATAAGGCTTGTTTGAAGATGTTTCATCTTAAATAATCAAGGTTTCAAAACAGAGCACAGTTCTGAGCCTTCAGACAAAAACACAATATTGACAAAAAAGAAACCTTGGAATTTGTTTAACCTTCATCCTACCAACTGGGGTCCAATTGGACCCCGCGCACTAATGTGCTTCCGCTATATAAACACCAGAAATTATTTTCAGCCGCCATTTTAGGAATTTGTCACTTATCCTATGGTAAGTCTGATACAAATGTTAGTCTAAACTATTCTACTTTATTCTTCCTACAGCAGCTAGTTATTATTTGGGGTCCAAAAAGACCCCAGAATTTGCGACTTTCAATTAAACAAGTTTAAAAATGTATAACTACCGATTCTTTGCATTTTCAATGATTCTTTGCATTTTCAGTCGGTAAAAATATCTACAAGAGGGTCTTCTAGGCAGAAATATGCTCAGTATTCTACTGCAGATATTCTGAAAGCAATTTTCGAGGATAATGACTGATTTTGAAGATACAGACAACTCCATTGATGAGGTTGATCACATATCAGAGCAACATAGTGACACTGAATCCGGTTTTCCATATTGAAATAAATAATAAGGGATGTGCAATGACAATGATTTTCAAGGTCAATCAACAAAACTGCATGGGGTCCATTAGGATGAAAATTGTCAAACTTAGGCACCTGAATTTAGGCTTGCTCTTCCCTCTCCTAAATAGGTACCTGTGATAGGGGCCTGGTCCTGAAAATAATTTCCTTTCCTTGCTCTTGCCCCTCCTACTTTTAGGGACCTAAATTTAGGATCCAAGTGAAAGTAAGCACCTAAATTTAGGGACACAGCCCTCATCAATTTTTGAAGTAATAAAAGGTTAGACATTTAAACCCCTTCAAAATTGACTCCCCGGGCTTCAGCTGATGCTTTGAAGCTCTGCCCATGAGACATTGTTAAACTGCTACACTTAGCCCATTTAAAAAAAATTATTTGGTGGTAAAGATTTGATTTCTCCATGTAAACCCATAGATGACTTTTTCTTTCTGGGAGCAGTACCGAAGCATCAACTTTCAAGATTGCTTGTATTTGTTTAGAAACTTGGAATGTGTGTTCTTTATTTAGACTTTACTCTGCTGTGTTCTTTGTAGACGCAGGGTGCTCGCCATTTCAGATGGAATTGAACACATTGGAAATCTTCGTTGGGAGCTGGCTCTCTGTCTTCTTGCTGCCTGGACTATCTGCTACTTTTGCATTTGGAAAGGAACAAAGTCAACCGGAAAGGTAAGAGTCAAAATACGAAGCCTTCAAGAGGAAGGAAAGTACAATGTTGCTGAGAAACTGATTGTTTTGAAACCCATAATTGTCATGGCAAAATTTTCCTGTAAGTACATCATGTTTTCTGTCCCCTGCAAAATACAAGAACTTTTTGCACACTGTTTTGTAATTGGTTTCTTTTCTGTTTACTAGAATGGAATATAGCTCCCTTAGAAAATAAATTCTGTTTTAACAGAAATCCAGTAGTCCTAGATTTTATGAAAATGACATAGGAGTGTTGTAAAAGTTTTAAGGAGAATTAATATTAGCAAAATTTAATTACTCTAACAGAATCCATCCATGAGTTACTTTATAAGAAAATACTTCAGTTTTTATAACTTGGATTTATTGCTAAAAGGCAAATACAGAAAATATTTCCAGAAATGTATATCAAACAGATGCTAATAATCACGTCTTTTTGTAATACTGCATGATACTTAATACTTTTACGAATGAGTGACTAAGCAAGATTCACATGGCATGAATGGTTATGCCAGGATACATCGTTAAGCAGAGAATGGAAAAATCAAGGATATTTAATTTATGTCAAAAAGTCATAACACTGTTCCAATATTTCCAGTGTACTTCTTTCCTCTATTTCTTTCTCCATTACTAACTCTCTGCCCCATCCCTATCTCTTTCCAGTCCTCAGACGGGAGTGTATCCTGGTTCCCATTAATGGACATAGCCATTTTATAACAATCGCACTATTATGTGTGCATGATATAAAATAGGATGTACGCACAATTTTATATGGATATGAGGGGATTTTGGTACATATGCGTGCCGATGCAATTACCAGTTTCCTCAGTCCATTCCCTCTTTGCCCAGTTAACTTCGACCTCCACCCTCCCAGTTAATAAGCCTCCCTTTTACCCTTTTAGTCCCAACCCTTAAAATATCGCTAACTAGCCTCATTTTGTTTGTTTTATTAGATACATGCCATCCATAGCAGAAGTAATGTTATGCAGTAGGGAACCCCAGTGTGTGCTTGTGCGCGTAAACACTTGCTCGTAGATTTCATTGAGAAATCTAGGAACACCCATGCCCCACCAGACCACACCCCCACCCTACCCTTTTTTGTAAAAAAAATATTTGTGCACATACTAGGAGATGTGCATGTACTCATTAGAGATGTGCATTTGTTTATCACGAATTAGGCAATTTCAACAAAATTGTCGAATTCGTCGTGGTTCGGGGGATGCGAACCACGAAATGGCCTTTCCACGAACTTCGGGGAAAATTTGTTTTCGGGTTAGTGCGGAGGGAAGGGCACATTTATTTAAAAAATAAAAAACACCCCAACCCTTAAAATTTACTGTATTACAACCCCCCCACCATCCCAATCCCTCTCCATGACTTACTAAAAGCCCTGGTGGTCCAGCAGGGCCCAGCGAGCGATCTCTCCTGATGGCCTGAGTGCAGGAGATCACTCCAGGACCCCTACTGGACCACCAGAGACTTTTGGCAAGGCTTGGGGGAGACTCCTGACCTTATAGAGTCCAACAGGATAAAGATCATACAAGAGACTAAATGCTCAGTAGAATATATATTGGTAGAAATCCCATGTGTGTTGGGTACGAGTATAGTGATAGGAATCGATTATTTACACTTTTGGATAATAGAAGGACTGGGGGCATTCATTGAAGTTAGCAAGTAGCACATTTAAGACTAATCAGAGAAAATTCTTTTTCACTCAACGCACAATTAAGCTTTGGAATTTGTTGCAGTTAGAGTAGCTGGGTTCAAAAAATGTTTGGAATAGTTCTTGGTGGAGAAGTCCATTATCTGCTATTAATCAAGTTTACTTAGGGAATAGCCTTACGATGTCACGGGGGCTACCGGTGCCATTGGTCGGCCCCTGACACATGGTAGGAGCACAAGATGGCGCTGGCCGTCCATTGCTCTTACCATGTGTCAGGGGGAGACCAATGGTACCAGTAGCCCCTGTGACATCATAAGGGCAAAGGGCCATGGGCGCCATTTTGATTCATAGCAGGCCCAACAGCCCAACGGCCCGGAGGTAGAGATCACTTGCGGGACCCCACTGGACCACCAGGGCTTTTAGGAAGTCTTGGGGAGGGATCGGGTTGTTGGGGGGGGGGGGGTTGTAATACAGTAAATTGTAAGGGTTGGGGTGTTTTTTTTTCCAAATCAGATTTTTTTTTATTCGTTTTTCCGGTATCGGTTTCGGGTTCCAGCTTCGTTTTTGCCGAAAACCGATCCGTGGTAAAACAAGTTTTCCCACAAAACGCCCGAACTAAAACCCGACCCGACGCAGAAAAATGAAGCTCATCTCTAATGCTCATGTGCTTTATAAAATCCATACAGTGTGCGTCAGCCCTACTTCTGCGCATATCTCCCGGCTTCACTTGTACGTAGGGCTTTTAAAATTTGATGTTTCAGTGAATAAGTAAAATCTGCACCCTGCAATGATATTGGGGCTAGTATTGGATTGTTAAATAATGTCTGAATCTCTTTATCAGAGTCAGTGTCCTTGTCTATAATATATTATTTAGGCTGTAATTTTGAGACAGCCTGCATAAGAATGTCGGCAAACGGGGGGGGGGGGGGGGGGGGCAAGATGGCACCCTGAACGGAGTCACAATTGAGCACTGCTCCATCCTCCTTTTCCTCTATCACTTACTTGTGCTTTAATGCCACCGAAATGCAAGGGCAGAGTGAGGGTTTTTCCCTTAATTCCTGCTCACTTTGAGGAACAGCCGCTCATTACCACCTTTATGTCTCAGGAAACTGCAAAAACTGGGGATGTTTCTCCTGCTGTGAGAACTGATGCAGGAGTGTTGTTCTTGCCTAGGGGTGAGGTTTCTCTCAGCATCCCCTCCCGCTGCTAGACCGCTGTTGGTCTGGAGGGAATCGGCTCCTGCTAAGTTGCTGGCGTCGCTGACTGATGATGTCAGTAATTTGACACTGCAGGACTGCAGGAAGAAGCACACAGTGAGCCAATGAGAAAAGTCATCAAACCATCTGTTCAGCATGGACAAGAAGCAGGAACCCCAGGGACTGTTTTTGCCATCAGAGGAGCTCCATCGATGTCCTCACTGACTGAAGGAGTCTCTGAGCCCCCGGATGAGTTGATGATCTTTCTAATGAAACCAGCAGTTGTAACACTTGACACTCTGTGGGAACTGACTGCAGGGCTTGCTTTTGCTATTAAGATCTCAATCAGAAGATCGATATGCTTACTGGATCATTTGATTCCAAAATTAAAGCCCAAGAAGAATCTCCACAAGCTTTAAAAACTTCAGTTGCGAAGTTACAATGAGACACTTTAGAGTTTAACAAATTTAAGGAAGCAACTATTAAAGATAGAAATGCGTTTTCAAGAAGGGTTGAGCTCCTGGAAAACTGGAATCATCGGTTGAATTTAAGACTTTTAAATTTTCCTCGTATACTGGGTGTACACCCTTTGTTTACCTTTAAAAGATATTTACGAGAGGTTCTCATGATTCCTGAGATTGAATTTCCTTCCATTAACAAAGTCTTTTTATTTCCGTTATCTTCTAGGAAAAGATGTTTACATGAGAATAAGGGGGGTTCTGAGGTTATTGTCCATTCTATGTTAATTGTGTTGCGGTTCTGGCCGTGAGCGCCGCAACCAGACCCTTCCTCCGTGCTTTTGGACCTATTCCCGCTTCTGGAGGCCTGGTTTGCGCCCTGTTTAGTGGCATCCCCACGGGGGCCGCGCTGCCAGGAAGCTTCCCATGGATGCCCTGCTTCTAGGCGCACGCACACGCCACTTGGACACTTTTCTAGGCCATTTCCCGCCATTGGTGACTCCGCCCAGTCCCTGACGTCAGATGCCGCGGCCTTGATAAGCCAGCTGTGGACACTCAGTCTTTGCCTTGCAACGGGTTTACCTCCTGGTTCCCTGTTGCGTCGTGCCCCGGAGTGAGCTGCCTTACTACTCACTCTGTTCCTGCTTGCCTGCTACAGTACCTGCTTGGTTCCTGCTTGCCTGCTACAGATCCTGCCTGGTTCCAGTACCCGAGTCCTGCTACAGTTTCTGCCTGGTTCCAGTACCCAAGTCCTGCTACAGTTCCTGCCTGGTTCCAGTACCCAAGCCCTGTTACAGTACTTGTCTACTGTTCTAGTTTGGTTCTAGTTCTCAGTCCTGATCAACAACCCGCCTAAGTCCCAGCGGCCGGGCCCCTACGGGCTCCTCCCGGGGGGGCTTCAGCTTCCAAGGGTGAAGCCACCTATGTGCCAGCAGTTGGGCTCCTACGGGCTCCTCCCGGGGAAGTACCAGCTTCCAGGGTGAAGAGCACCTCTACGTCCTGCCTGAACATCTGCCTCCCGGCCTGCCACATACTAGAGACATTGACCACCTTTCCCAGTCTCCTGCAGGTCAGCCCAAGGGTCCACTAAATTGAGACTCCATAACAAATTGTATCATTAATAGTTGAACAAGATATTAGTAAGCTGATGTCTTGTTATTTTTGTCACATAAATTCCTTGTTTCATAGGTCTAATGTTCGCATGTTTCCAGATATTTCTAAGATGACCCAGTAAAGGAGAAAATGATTTCTTTCAATGAGGCAGGAAACTAGCATCTATAGGTGCTTTGTTTATCTTTTGGTACCCTTGTAAATGTATTGTTAGAAAGGATAGTATTTTCTTTATCCTAGAGCAGTTGAGAGCTTTCTTAGATTCCAGAGCCTAGCTGTCGTGACACAAGTATCTTGTTATGTCTAGTAATTAAAATAGTTATTAACTATGTAATAAGCCAATGTATTTAATTGTGTTTTATATCTATGTTTCTTTATTGCTCTCTTTGTTTGGCTTATACAGTATTTCATTGTTATTTTTGATGTGATATTTGTAAGCATGGAAAACTTCAAAATTAAAAAAAAAAATGTCGGCAAATACATGCCTAAGTTAAACCAACTTTCAAAGCAAACTTAAGTGCATGTGTTCATTATGAAAATTATCCCACCTAAACCATCTTGACACGTTTATGCCTACTAATTGGTGCACTTGAGTTTCAAGAAAATGTATGCTCAAACTTCTGAAAATGCAAAATAGGTACAAAAGTCCAAATTCCTTTCCATCTCCAGTCCCTAGAATGCCTGTGCTTAGTCCAAGGAAACCTATGTGCATGCAGGACAGACGAGTTAAGTTTTACCTTTGTATCTGGCAGACAATTTCATAACTTAATTTCTCAGGTAAAACAATGTTTTACTCACAGAAATGCCTTTGAAAATTACCCTCTAAGTCAAATGGAAGTGTGAAACCTCTAGCGTTTTTGGGAATAGTGCAAAAGAGGCTTATGTAAGTTTGAAGTATGTACTGTGCTTCATATGCTAAAATATTGAATATATGAGCTTTAAGGGCATGAAGTACTAACAAACTTTTCCTAAGTCTCTGGGAAAAATGGTTAAAGGTAAATGTTTAAACCCGCGTGTGGGCGTATATGTGCGCACAGTTCCTGGCGCATGCACATGGACATACCAATTTTATAATATGCACGTGTCAACATGCGCATTTACAAAATCCACTACCCATATGCACATGCGCACAATTTTATATCGGTCTGCACATGAATGCCGATTTGCGTGCGTAAGGGGGGAAATTTTACTATATGCGCACGGCGATGTAGTGTGCCCTAATCCCAGGTCCCTTCCAGTCCACTCCAATAAAGGAGTGGACTGGGAGGGAACTTCCTAAACCCCCTACCTAACCTGCCTCCCTTTTCCCCTACTAACCCCGACCCCTAAAACCCCTCTAACTTACCTATTTTTTTTAATTGCGTACCTGCTGTCCATAGCAGTAGCAAGTTGCATGGGCAGGTCAGCTGTCGGTGCACACTTCACTGGGACAGTGCCTAATGGTGATGTCCTGGCCCACCCCTTTCTCCCAAACCCATTCTTGGGCGCATACTGGGTACAAATTATATCGCAATGATAGGGAACATCAACTTGGTGGGGGTGTGGCACTTTATGTCCGGGAGGGTATAGAGTCCAACAGGATAAAGATCATATAAGAGACTAAATGCTCAGTAGAATATATATGGGTAGAAATCCCACGTGTGTTGGGTGCGAGTATAGTGATAGGAATCGGTTATTTACACTTTTGGATAATAGAAAGACTAGGGTGCATTCATTGAAGTTAGCAAGTGGCACATTTAAGACTAATCAGAGAAAATTCTTTTTCACTTAATGCACAATTAAGCTTTGGAATTTGTTGCCAGAGGATGTGGTTAGTGCAGTTAGAGTAGCTGGGTTCAAAAAATGTTTGAATAAGTTCTTGGAGAAGTCCATTAACTGCTATTAATCAAGTTTACTTAGGAAATAGCCACTGCTATTAATTGCATCAGTAGCATGGGTTCTTCTTAGTGTTTGGGTAATTGCCAGGTTCTTGTGGCCTGGTTTTTGGCCTCTGTTGGAAACAGGATGCTGGGCTTGATGGATCCTTGGTCTGACCCAGCATGGCAATTTCTTATGTTCTTATATGCGAGTGGCGGCGGGCATTTAAAATTCCTGCAGTGCACGCGTGGCCCAGCCACGCATATATCTCCGGGTTTTCACACGTGCCAGGTTTTTAAAATCAGCCCTTTAATACATAGACCCCTAAAAGTTGCTTAAACATGTCTCCAAAGTCACTAAGTATGATGACTTTTACAGCAGAGTAAGAGAACAGGGGCGAAACCATAAGCCCTGACCTTCACACTTAATGTTTCCTGTGCTGCAACTGACAGGCCAATGCAATATTGACTCGCGTAAAAAGAGCACCCATTTTCCTAACGTGCGTCCAGCCACCTCTTCTGGGCACATAATGCATTATTTTAATGAGGGGTTGCGCTAAAAAGGACATGCTAGGTATAAATTGTGCGTCCCTGGCATGTCCATGGCATCGGGTGCCCAGGAGAAGTGGCTATGTGCCGAAAGTAAAACGCATGCTTAATTAATGAGCGTCCATTTTCCTAACCTGCTCACAGCCATGAGTTAGGAAAATAGATGATCAATTAATGGGTGTCCGTTTCCCTAACCTGACCACTGGCAAAAAAAATTTTTCATACTGCTTCCTTTGGTTTCTCCTATTTAGTATCAGGACAATACTAAATAGGAAGAATTGCAGAAAAGCAGTATTTTGGGCTTTTTTGTGGCTTTGTGTGTGTGTGTGTGTGTGTGGGGGGGGGGGGGGGGTTAGATGGCTCAGAGCATGTAAGACTTATCGCCAGCCCTGGAGCTGGCATTTCAAGCACACAGTGATTGATTTTTTTGCATCTGAAGGTAATAGCTAATAGCCTAATCTACATGCATTTACATGTGATGAGCGCTATTGGCTACACACTGGTTTGAACATATGTTTTGAGCGCTGTAATCCTCTTACTGCATTGGATGTTAAGCCTAGCATGTCCAAACGCATGTCCGAGAGCTTGTTAGTCTGTGCATTAGGATCAGCACACGATATAGCATCAGCCTGTGAGTGTTTAAAGTGGCAGTGATGCGACCAGTTACTATGTGCTATTGCTCACTACCCTCCTTTACCCTCCAACACACACACATACACATATATACACAGTTCTCCAAATCCATGCTCATGAATTAATGACTAGAAGGGGAAATTTGTATTCAAGATATAAAAATTTAATGCAAGGGGATTATGAGAGGGTATCTGATCTTCAGGGTGTTTAACAGTCCCATAATGATCTGGAGTCGAAATGAAACACCAGAAGCAAGGCTGGGGCTGTATACCCCTCTCTGCCCTTTTATGATTGATGACTAAGTATCCTCTACATCGGGCATCAAGGTGGCAGTATGTGCCACATCTATCATGTGGCTTTTATTCAAAGGAACATTTAAAAAATGGCAAATTTTCAGTTAATTCCTCTGACTGTATATGTAACACCACCCCCAAACCCTAAGTTTGCAGGTATTATTTCTGCTATATTTAAAGCATTTAGATGAATCTAGGGGAGAGATTGCTGTTTTAGAAATTGGGATATTCCCACCCCTCACAGGGAGGGCATAATGGACATTGATTCAGATCAGAAGAAGAGGTGCACTATGGACAGAGAAATTGCAGTCATTGGAGTTGTTGTTTTGCTTTTTATGCTGATGATCTTTTATATTTTAGTTTCTTAAATTGAAGAAAACCTATTTTTTATGAGCACCACTACTGGACTGCAGGCTGCGTTCTTTCTTGGTGACCCCAAATTTGTAAGATCCTTACTTTTGTGAGTACCTTTTGAACTGAGATTTGAAGAGTGATTGAGACTGACTGTCCATGTTTTAAATCTCCCCACTGTACCAAGAGTCCCGGAGGTTATAATCTCCTCCCCACTCCTTCCCACTCCTCCCCCTAGCATCCCAGTGGCTACTGTTGTTGTGAGATGGCAGAAAGGGTTAGAGGTCTAGGACTTTGAACTGTATGGCCCCTTTATTAAATGAAAAGGGGGTTACAGGCACATCAGATAGGGATTTCTGAGTGAAATTATTTCATGAGTTTGAAAGTAAAGCAGAGTATTTTACCTTTGTAGAAATAGCTCCTCATGAAATATTTATACGTCTTTCCTAATCAACATTACTTGTCTTTAGATTTTCCATTAAAATTCCTAAACGGTTATAGTACCATTAACATAATCTTTGTAGCTCATCATGTTAAAGATCCCCTAAGGGGACTTTTTTTTTTTGCCAATATTTTCATATTAATGTAACTAAATGAGAGGGGGTGAATAATTGTATTTTTTGCCCTTTATTATCTATTTCACATAAATATGTTGTATATCACACCATAGTTTCTTCCTTAGAATTCAGATAATCTTCTTTCCTGTGATGTGAGATCAGTAAAAGGTAAGCGACCATAATCATGTCCGACAAACCCACTTTTGCCTATGTCAAGAAGGGATTATATTTTTTGCCTGCCTCTCACCTATCTATTCACATGACCCCCATTTGCCAAACTACTAAATGTGACCCTTAAGTACTATAAACAGCAGGGCACCATACATAACTGCCTTTATTTTGGAATGTTAGAGTTCTGCTGATATCTGTAAGGTGCATAGGCTTCATTCCATTTGTTACTGACACCAGCAGGTCCCCTTGACATTGGTACAGGCTGGTCTTAAATGTACAACTGACTTTCTGCTACAGATGACTGATACATTGAGATCCACAAACAGATCTGGTTTATAGCATATCTGCATAAAATAATCACCAGATATATTTACATCCATGTGGTCAAAGAACCCAGTTAATCTCCACAATCTGTTTGCAACCCTGCAGGAGCAGTGTTACTTATGTTTTCCTTGTGCATAGTGTATGAAATCTTACACTGACTAAAACTTTTCTATGACTTTTTTATTTTATCTATTTTTTTATTTATTAATTAAAAATCCTTACATCCCACTAAATCCAATTATGTTGTCCATTGCGGGTTACAAATTAAAAAACATGCACAATCGAACAAATACAAATTTAGACTCCCATTATATATAATACATAATGAATATTTACATAAAACAATCCTTAAAAAACAAACCTTTTACTAATTTCCAAAATGTTTTTATATCTTCCTCCTGCCTCATTTGAAAGGCCATTCCAAATGAGAGGCACTGCTAAAGACAAAGATCTCAATCTGCTCTGCTGTAGTCTATAGTCCTGGCTAGAAGGGACAGCTTAGTGACGTGAGCCTGTAGATCGTATGCTTGCTGTGGAGTTTATCACTTTAGTGCAGGAGCAGCCACACAAGAATGCTCCCCATAAAGCAGATTGTGCTTAATGACCATCACTTTAAAAACTGCTCTCTTCTTTATTGGAAGCCAATGAAAATCTTTTAACACTGGTGTTATATGGTCACGATATCCTACTCTACTTAAAACTTGAGCTGCTGCATTTTGGACCAATTCCAGAACACGAAATAATTTATCAGGTAACCTTAATCTAGATGACCGAGAACCAGAGACTAATACAGTTCAAAATAATTATTTTATTTGAAGCACATTTTCAAACAGTCTTAGCAGCTTGAGTTATAAAAAGCCCCATTAACTACTTTCCTAATACGAGGTTTAAAAGTTAAGACATAATCTAAAATCACTCCTAAAATTTTGCCTTCTAAGTGAACAGATAACACAGTATGCTCTTCTTTTAGCATAAAATTTTGTTGCTCTGGGTCACGCTTCCCTATCCAGAACAACTTTGTTTTTTTAATGTTTAAACACAGGCCATGATTCCCCAGCCATGCCTTAATTTTTGAAATGGCAAATTCAAGCTTAGAGGAATGGAATACATTGCAAGAATCACATGGAACAAAAAAAACTATATGTCATCCGCATACACAATGTAAGTCCCAGTCTCCGAAAAACCTCGCCCAATAGAGATATATAAATAATAAAAAGGACCAAAGATACAGAGGATCCTTGCTGTACTCCTGAATTTATAGAGTACCATTCTGATTGTTTCCCATTATAACTTATTGCTTTCTCTCTTGAAGACCTGGGACATTACTTTGCCGTGTGTGCCATTTTTTCACCACCACTGTAATAAAAGGCCATGACGCACAGTATCAAATGCAGCAAAAATATCTAAATGCATTAATATCCCACTACCATTTTTCACTAGCTGACAATATAAACAATCAAGAAGAGAAAGCAACAGAAGCTCAGTACTGTGTCCTTTCCAAAAGGCAAATTGTTGATTATGAAGTACACTATTTTCAGTTAAAACTCATCTAACTGAAGCAGTACACATTTATCAAGAATTTTATCCATAGTAAGCTAAATTTGAGATCAGGCTAGCTAACTCAGAGGAATCAATTGTTAACTCTTTCCTAACAGGGGTAATTTTCCATTATAATCAATGAAAAAAAACAAAACCCACAGAACCTTAAAGCTTGTAAAAGTTGCTAGATTAATAGGTTGGGAAGTTGCTAGATTAATAGGTTGGGAAACTGTGGTTCAGATATTGTTCAAGAATAGGTAAAAGATTAATGAGGACTACTGCCCACATGATTTACTGATGTACTTCAAATTTGATCTGAAGAAACTGCTTCTAAGGCTGAAAGTATAATTGTTTCCATGCCACCTGTATCCTTGACATTCATTCTGAGGCAGTCTGGTTGGGTGTCAACTAGTGCTGTGTGATAATTATGATTTTTGCCACTGATATTTACTGTGAACTGGGCTGGGACCATCAATTTATTTCACATAGACCAGAAAGCATAGGTCTGATAGCAACAACCTTTGTAATTCACTGAATAAAAGCAGTGGCTTCACTTGTGAGGAGGAAGTGATGTCACTGCCCAGCATGGCAGGGAGAAGCTCTGACCAAAAAATAATCAAACCAGCCAAAATCAGCTGTTTTTTTTTTTATTGAAGTGAAGCACCACAACATAGTGGATCTCTGCTTGCGTTGATTCAGCAACATGGCAAAGCAGAAAAACAGCAGAGATAAAGAACTTTTTTGCTGTGGGAAGAATACTGTGACATGTGATTAGGCCTCATTTGGTTCAGAGAATGAGGCTGATAAGGAGTCAGAGAGAAGCTGTGACCAGATGGCAATTAGCCAATCTGAGCTCAGAGCTTGGTTTAAAGAACTAAAAGCAGATGAGGCCCTTATTAAAGGAGATATATTGGATCTGAAGGGGGACATGTTAGAGATTGGTGGCAGGATTGATGAGGCCGAACAGCGAATTGAGGAACAAGCAGTGCAAATGGTAGAAATCCAAAAGTTGAAGACCTTGAAAACAGGTCAAAGAAAATAATATCCATGTAAGAGGTCTACCTAAAATTGACAAGGGCTGTCATAAAACTACTATCAACATTTGTTAGGTACTCGCCTCCTGACGGTGTGGACCTGTGGGACTCCTCCCCACAGGTGGTAACAACTCTTACCTCAGGCCAAGGGTTCATAAAACCCACGAATCCTAACAGATACTTGATGAACAGGTTCCATATGAGGCTCTTCATTTTGAAAGAGAGCATACCCACAAGATGTTGCCATGTGATGTGGTCATCTATTTGTGGGATTTACCTTTAAGACATGATTGTAGGGAAAGCGATAAATCTGGGAGTTCGTGTGGAAATGCCATAAGTTTGAAATTTATAATGATTTATCCCCCACAATGTTTAGGAGGAGGAGGGAGATGAAAGAGATCATAATTAAGATAAAGAATGTGAATGTGAAATATCGATGTCTCTTCCCCTTTTGGCTTGGTCTTCAATGTTAGTGACTCCAATTTTTTAAGGCCCACACACTGTAGGTGAGATTGAAGAAGCCATGAATAAAGCTGGCCTGTCTTCTGAATCTCAGCTGGGGGCTAATAGAAGTAAGGATAAAATGGCGGCCTCCTCCACTCAAAGAGACATCTCCAAGAGGAAGCATGTAGTTCTGTCAAGTAGATGAATTCTACTTGAAGGGTCAGCTCTGGTCAAAGGGGCTGGGGGTGTAGTCAACATGAAGAGAGGGAACTTCTGCCTGGCTAAGATTTATCTTCAGTGATCAGTTTATTGGATGGATTGCAAGAAAAATAATTCATTGCTGGTTCTGGACTTTTAAAAAAATTAAACACTGCATGGCTGGTAATTATGGGCTTCTGCCATCTTGGTCAGGTTGCTGTTCCTCATTAATGACTTATCTCTATGAAGAGGGTGTTGGCAGAGATATTGATGATTAGTTTCTATGGGGACTAGGAGTGGGAGAGGTAGGGTGGGAGGTAGGGGAAAGGGTGGGTTTATGGTGTGGAAGGAGGGATGGCAGGGACAGTGGCAAGAAAGAATTTAGTCTGGGGCTGTGGAGGCTTAAATGTTATGGATTATTTTTCTTGGAATTAATGCTTACTAAACATATTCTTTAAATATGTGTGGCTTGAACATTCCCATGAAGCATCAAAATTGTTTAAAGAAGCAAGAAGAATGAAAGCAAATATTATTTTGATACACCCGATGAGTGATGATGAAAGATTGATGATTCATAGAGATTATAATCAGTTTTGTTGTGTCTAACTGTTTGAAAAATAGAACTTGTGGGATTGGTATATTGTTCCATAAGAGCATAAGTGCTAAGGTGTGTAATATCAGGAGGGACAAAGAGGTAATATTTATATTTCTTAATTTTGATATAGAGGGAACTTTTGTGATTCATTTGGGCGCAGAAGCCTCCAAATTTCTACAACTGTTTTATTTTGGTTGCATTGGGATGGTATTTTGGGTGTTCCCAAAGTTGAAGCATACTATAAAGCTGCCTAATTAAAGGCAGTCGTAGAATGGCAAGGATCAATAAATCCTAAACAGTGGGTGACAATAGAGCTTTTTTGCAGCAGCATATAGCTTTGCAGACTACCCTCAGCTCTTAAACAGGTGAGAGAGCCAGTGAACCTTTTTATGAAACATACAGTCCAGCTGTGGGATACTGTGAGGGAAAAATGGTCTTTTGAGGAAAATTCTCCCTCCATGCTCCTATTAGATATAATGGAGGCTTCCTTAAGCAGGTCATCTGCTTTCGTTTGACATCTTGGCCCCGAAATATGATTTACCTTCCTCTCAGCAGTACCAATGGTTTCAATTGAAACAGTTTGTAGATCACAATGATAATTGGATGGGATACTATTATGACCGTCAGTCGCAGACAGCTGCGACCGTGTCTACTTGCATCTTGTGTTACTCTTCTCCCCTCTCCGGGCCTTCTCGCAATGGAGGCTAGTCTCTACCACTGCGTACCGCAAGGTTCCTCGTGGCAGCTGGGACGCCGCCACCACCCATGCCGACTCCAGGCCTTCCTAGGCGTGCACGCTACAGCTACGGTGGGAACCTCAGGGGCATCCCCGACTGATGACATCACTTGGTCAGGGTTCTTAAGCACCGCCTTCGCCCCTTGCTTGCTGACTTGGCAATGAGTTCCATCACTACTCTGCTTGCTCCTGTCTCCTCGGATCTGTGGTGGCTGTCTCGGACCTATCGGACTCTGGACCCTGGCTCAGGTACCCACACCTCGGGGGCCTGCTGGCGCTCTTTTTAGTCTCCTGGTTTCCCCTGCTCCTAGCGCTAGCCTTGCACCTTCCAGGAGACCTACCCGCCGGCCTTCCCGCTCCTCGGGGTTGCCCCTGAGAACTGTCTCACCACTTGGGAGACTCATCTCCATGCATCCCTGCTCCTCGGGGCAGTGCCTGTTCTACGTCAGCGACTGCCCATGCTTTCCCACTCTTCGAGGCAGTACCTATATTCTACACCAGAGACTGTCTGTACTTCCCCGCTCCTCGGGGCAAGTGCCTACGTTCCACATCGGTGACTGTCTGTGCTTCCCCGTTACAGGGTAGTGCCTATGTCCAAAACCAGAGACTGCCTGTGCTTTCCCACTCCTCGGGGCAGTGCCTACATTCCACGCCGGTGGCTGCCTGTGCTTCCCTGTTCCTCGGGGCAGTGCCTTCCTTTGCATCAGTGACTATACTCACACCTCCCCGCTTCTTGGGGTGGTGCCTCTATTCCTCTACCAGAGGTTTCACAGTGTTCAGCCCCGCTCCTCGGGGTTGCTTACATCATTACCTGGAGACCCGACTCGGGGCTTCCCTGCTCCACAAGTTAGCCTACCCTACGTCATAGCATCAGTGCCTTCCTCGCTATGCAGCTCCGCCCCTCGGGGCTGTCTCAGCAGTATACCTTCTGCACTTTCTGCCTCACACTCCCTGTTCCTCTGGCCTGCCTAGCGCCGCTCTCTCTTGGAGGTCTCTGCCCAGGTACTGCTCTCCAGCCCAACCTGTATACTGTGGGGTCCCTCAGGACTGAATTTCTCACCCCGCTCCTCAGGACCTTCCCGCAGAACCTCTCCTTGAGTTCCTGCTACACCTGACCTCACCTCCTGACGGTGTGGACCTGTGGGGCTCCTCCCTACAGGTGGTAACAACTCTTACCTCGGGCCAAGGGTTCACAAAACCCACAAATCCTAACAGATACTTGATGGACATTCCAGAGCTTCAGTTCCTCTGATTTGAATTTTACTCTTTTATTTACAAGGAGCTGCATGCATTATCCTTCCCTAGATGTGCAGGCCTGGAAAGGATCTGGGAGAAGGAACTCTCTATGGATCCAGACATATTTAATTGGAATAACTATTGGATGAGCATAATGAAAACTTCTTTATCAGTTAGACTCACCCAATCTCTGTATTTCTTAACGCATTGTAGTACCTAGCCATCTATGAAATTGTACAAGGCAGGGTTATGACCTTATGGGTGATGTTGGCATTATGATAGTTAAGAGGGACTTAAGAGCACATGTTTTTTGGTTGCATTAAAATCTACCTATTTTGGGCTCAAGTCTGGGACTTCATTTGTAAAATTATTCCATTAAACGTTTGTTTCTTTCCAGATTGTTATTCTAAGATCCCAAGTGTTTAAAGTGTCTATTTCATCTAACACATGTACATTGTTAGATATTTTTACCCTAGTCCTGCAAGCTGTTTTAAGTAAATAGAAGGATCATAGCCTCTTGAATTTTTTTTTCTTGGTGGAATACTATATGTATGATTTACAGATTTGAAATTATGGCTAATGGCAGACTTAGCCGTAAGGCTAAACTCTATACTGCTTGGAAAGTTGTTGGTAACTTTTTTGCTTTGTAGTGCTTTCATTGATTATATTATTGTTATGATGTCATACTGTATGATTTTTTTAAATCTTTGGCTGATTGTTATCATGCGTATTTGCTTTTGTTTGTTTGTTCTTGGTTTGTGCTTTTTCTTTCAATAAAAAAAATTGAACTCAAAATGGAGACTTCCTTCCAGGAAGAAAATCGATGATTTTTAAGAAATGGGAAGAAAAGGCACTGAACACATTTTCTAAATTTGTGGGGAAACTGGACTGTTTAGTTTGTAATTCTTAAGAAAAAATATGGACAGCTTAATAATGTTGGGTTTTTTTTAATTCCTTCTGGTGAGACATTACTTGGAAAAATACATAGGTAAATCTACAATACAAAGGAGTTTTGCAGTAAATTGCTGGTTTCTAAAGGACTTATATCTCGAGGATATAAAATTCGTATTTAAACATGAAATGGCCTGGGAAAAGAATTTGGATTCTTTCCTAGCGGAGGAGGATTGGAAGAAAATATAATCTAGACTGGCTAAAGCCTCCATCTCTGCTCATTTGTTTAAGAATTCCTAACAAATTTATTATAGATGGAACCTTATATCTTAATTGTATACGAAAGTATCTAATTTATATTGGCAAAGGTGTGGGAGGTGGGTGTGATAGAGCACAGTTGGTGGGATTGTTCCGTGATTGTTCCATTCTGGATAAAGATCTAGAAACGTATTCAGGATATATAACAGATGTTCAGGTGGAATGGCATCCCACATGTTTCCCATTTAGCACTTTAAATGAGGAGGTGCCCTTATATATATCAATAGACTAATTAAGCAAATTCTAATTGCTGCAAGGTGCACATTGGAAGATGATACATCCCCCTAGCTCACTTGAGTTGTGTAGGCGAGAATGGTGAATATATATACAGCTAGTTATTATGATATTCTGGTTGCTTTTAGTAAAACTTGTCAGCTGTTTGAAGATTGAGACAAAATTTACCAGACTGGCAAGAATGGGGGGGGGGGGGGGGGGGGAGAGAGAGAGGGTGGAAAGAGTAGGGAGTTGGATGGGTAAGTAAACTGTTTTATGTTCTTTTTTGGTTGCCAAAGAAGCTGAATCAGTTGTAGTTATAACTGGTGATTAGGTCTATGGGTCTGAAGGCTTTCAGATTTGAAGGTTATGGTTGAATATATTTCTGGATGGTCCTGGCTTGGGACTGATGTTTAATGATGTGGAAATTTTGACTTGTTAAACATTAAAAAAAAAAAGGAATGTCTTTTTGATATAAAATTATGTATATTATTGTACTAATCTACTGGCTTGTCTAATGGCCAATCTTATTTCTATGTTAGTTACTTAACAGGATTAGAAAGAAATTCCTTGATTTATTCCCAGTATTTATAAAACCTCACTTTCTTTCTACTTATGTTAACACAGACAATTGTCATATTTATTATTTCCAGTTCCATGTCCTACTGTCATCATGACCCCATGAGTGTGTGTATGGACTATGTTTAAGGTGGGTTGGCATCATGGCTCAATAGTAGTACTATGCACTGTCATATAGAAAATCAGGGTTTGATCCTCACATACAACTGTTGCTCTTTAGGCCAGCTAGGGCTGAGGAGGGAAACCCAGTCATCATTCAATTGCAGCATCCAACAAGCAGGTTTAAGTTACATCAATATTAAGTTCTGGAAGGAGTTTTGGATCTGTGACTCTTGGCCAAGGTCTGTCGCTGTGGTGGATGGGCTAAATTGTAGTGGGATGAGGGATACAAAATGGGGAAAATCTTTAGGCTCAAGGCTCTCTCTGGTTTAGGGCCAGGAGGGCAGGGACACATGAGGGTCCCGGGGTAATTCCTTTAATTTTCTCCCAGTCCAACACAGTCCAGGGGCCTCAGGACAGGATACCTTTTTCAATGGGGGAGGACTAAATCCTCTAGGGCCCAAGATTATTTGGGGGACTTATTGCCCTGGGGGGTAATCAGTCTCTATTCACTTCAAGGGATGTGAGTGCCACAAAAGACTCTGGAGGCTCAGACTGAGTGTCTAATATTATATCTTTACTATTACAGTTCTTAAATAGCAAATTGGCACTATTCACATCAGTTCATGGCTTAAAATAGGTAACATTTATAGTTCTCCAATTTATCTGTACAAGTGTCTCTCAGTATTAAGCAGGGAACTCTCATCCCTCTATGGTTTAAACAAACAAGGTTCCCAGTCGGGCAGGGTATCCATAGATGGCATGGAAAATCCTTTCCAAAAATACTGATTGACAAGTCTCTCTTAAGTGTCTATCTCCCAGGTTGAAGACTGTGAGGGATGTCCTCAGAATAGAAATTTAGGTCTTACTCAGTTTGCTTCGTCAATTGTCTGAACAGGATTTTTCTTAGGAAAAGTTCAGTAATAGGGAACACAGCATCTCTATACAGATGTTACCTCTTCAGGCAAGAAGGGTGGCAAAACTTTTTTCCTGTGGTTACTGGTTAGAAAAGATCTTCACACAAACAAGTAAATTTTAAAAGGAGCGCGCATGTACCCATAAACGCACATATTGGGCACGCAAGCAAAAATACGCTCAATTTTATATTGCGCACGCACTATTTAAAATGTATCCTTACCGCGCATATGTGTTGGAGCATTTATGCACATGAGAGAGAGAGACTCTTTAAAGAGACAATCTGACACTTTATGTATCTCCAACTGTAAGATGGGGCACTTTCAACTCAGGGTGGGTTTTGGGGGAGAGAGCAGTGTTACAAGGATCTACAGACCCTTGTGCCCTAGGCAGACCTATATAACACTGCCGCCCCCAAAACCCACCCTGAGTTGAATGTAGTGGGAGATATATAGAGTTTCTGTCTCTTTAAAAGAGATTCTCTCTCTATATATATTTCTTTCTTTCTTTCTCTTTCTCTCTTCTCTCTTTCTTTCTCCTCACCCCAGTGTTCAGGATCCCTCTGGCCCAAAATCTCCAGACTTGCACCTCATTAGGGTCAGTAGTAGTCTTGGCCTCACCCCTTTTCTGCCTCCTTATTCTTGACACGTGCACAGGTATGTACATGCGTACTTCTCGCTTCTTAAAATTCACATTGCTCATGCGCGGCCCACATACTCATGTATGGGTCTATTCTTGTGAGAGCAACAGTTTTAAAATTTACCTGAATGGTAGCAAAAATCTGGAATCCTCCTGCAACGGGTCACCAATTGGAATCTTCCCTACCTCCTGTTCTAACCTATCTAGCAGAGACCCTCAAATTCCTCCAACCAGGGCTTTCACAGGAGAAAATCCAAAAAAGGCAAAAACATCCAAAAATCAATCAAAAACAGAAACAACACTCAGACAGGTACTGCTCCCCCTTCACACTAGGGTATTGGCCCAGACTGTGTAACCCAGTACCCAAGCTGGGGAACAATTCAAGAAAAACACTCCTATTCTCTCTAACTCTTAACCAAAATGCCACACCTAGAACTGCTGGAGCCTGCTTTTATAAGCAGCAGGGGGTTGGCCATTCCAGCAACCTCAGTGGAGGAGCTGTTCAGAAATGGTACACTCCTCCCTCCACTACCTTTCCCATCCCAGCTCCCAGGGTTCAAGACTAGGGCCTTTTCATGCTGATCCCAAAGGGTCATCACAGAGGTCACTTCCAAATGAGCTTTAATCTAAAAGGATCAAGAGGAAATTGTTGAACAAAATAATAATGAAGAGGGGGAAATCCACCGGATACAGTTCATAATCCCATCTATTTTTAACTAACTAAAGACATAGTACCATAGTAAGGACAGCAGAAAAAGACCAGATGGTCCATCCAGGCTGCCCATCAAGTTTCTTTTGGTAACTGTGGCTCCATGCAGTTTACCCACAAGCCTTATATTAAGGGTAGCAATATTTCCAAACTAAACCAAGCAACTATCAAACCATTACAAAATTGTTTTTACAGGTGAGCAGCCTTCACGATAATTAGACAATGCTGCTTGAATGTGCTTTGCATTTTGGACTTGGCCATGGAAGCAGTCCTGTGCTTTATTTCTACTGTCTGCATATCAGTTTCCCAGACCATAAAAGTCTGGGCCTAGCTGTCATCTGAATCTAATTCCCCCTTTTTGACCCTGCCATTGAAGCAGAGAGTGATGTTGCAGTTGTGTCACAAACATCAGGCTAATTGGTTAAGGGTAATTGTTCCCATGCCTTCTGTTTAGGATAGTAACTGCTGTTCCATGCAGGTTACCCCCATGTACCCTTTTCTTCATGTCCAACCTCTAAACTGGACGCGCGTATGTCCCGAGGCTTGAAAAAAGGGATGGGGGAAGTCCGGGGCGGGGGCATGGCCAGAGACCTCCGTAGGGCCTCTAGACCAGGGGATCATGCAGGCACAACTTGTAAAACAAAGGTGAGGGGGGTTTTAGGTAGGGCTGCGGGGCGGGTTAGGTAGGGGAAGGTGGGGGAAGGTGGGGGCGGATGGAAGGAAAGTTCCCTCCGAGGCCGTTCCAATTTCGGAGCGGCCTCGGAGGGAACGGGGAAAACCATCGGGGCTCCCCTAGGGTTCAGCATGCGCAAGGTGCACTAGTGTGCACCCCCTTGCGTGTGCTGACCCAGGATTTTATAACATGCACGCGCATGTTATAAAATTGGGCGTATATTTGTGCATGCCAGGTTGTGCGCATAAATGTACACCCGCGCGTACCTCTTAAAATCCGGCCCATTATGTAGTTGGAAACCAGGAGCAATGAACCATCTCCACTGTTCATGACAACCAGTATGATATTTTAAAGATATAAAAGTTGAGGGATCAACAGGGGATACTTTATGCCAAAAATTTTAATTTTCTAAAATTATTTATATAAATTTCACAATAAACACAAAATATGAATTGAAGGAAATAAATAACAACTGTTCCAATATAAATTGCAATATCAAACCATCCAGAACTGTGGATGAAGTGAATTACAAATTTTATAAATATAAATAGGAAATTGATCAAGAACAAAATAACTCCAAAAGAGAGAGATACTGTTAGAAACGCCAGCTGCGGCGACCTGAGGCCGGGTGTCATGGCCGCCGGCCGGGTGTCATGGCTGCCATCTGCGGCGGGCCGCAACCAGGGTCAGGCCAGCTGCCATGGCGTCAGTAACTCACCCCGAAGCATTGGAGGCTCCTGCGGTGGCAGGTAGCCTTCTTTTTCAACTTCTTCACGGCTGCTGCCGCTGCCGCTGCCTAGACCAGCCACATGGTTCTTGGCCAGCCTGGCTCCTCCCCCTCAGCCTCCTAGGAGCCACGCGCGTGGCTGAAGAGAGAATTTAAAGGAGCCATGACAGGAAATTATCATGGCTCCCACTGGGACTCCTCCCTCCAGTTCCTGTATTTAAGGCAAGGTCTGATACTCAGACCTTGCCTTGGTATTGAGGCTCTGTGCTTGGTTCCTGTGTCTGTGTTCCGGATCCGCGCTCCGTCCCACTTCTGCTCTTCTCCTTGTTGGACTGACTCTTTGGCTCCTGACCCTCGGACTGGTAGTGGTGATCTTCTGTTATTGACTCGGACTGGCTCTGGACCATTCTCCTTCTTTGCTCCTGGATTGGCTTCGGACCATTCTCCCATCTGCTCCTGGACCGGTTCTCGACCTCTCTCTCGACTTTGACCCTTGGACTGGATTGGGACTATCCTTCGACGTATACTCCTGGACTGATCACGACCTGCTGGAGGTGCCAGCCATCTGGAACCCACGACCTGCAGGAGGCACCTGCATCCAGACCATCTTCACTCTTCAGGGAGTCTCCTAAGTCCCAGTGGCCGTATCCCTACGGGCTCCTCCCGGGGGGATCATGAGCTTCCAGGGTGAAGCCTTCACCTAAACATCTTCAACAGGCCTTGCCACCCGACGGTAGAGACCGAAGAGGGTTGACTTCCTTTTTCAGTAGCGTTGACTCTAGCTCAGAACAGGAGTCCACTTTCTGATTCATAACAGATACTACTCCGCTAGAAGTGGAAGACCCAAAATTAAATAAGGAAAAATAGCAAAACATCACTCTCATATATGTAGCCTGTGTTATATTAATTTATAGGATCCATGTTGACATAACTCAAGTAGAAGTATCTCTGGAAAATAAGAAATAGCTTATCCTTGTGCTTTAAGGAAAATTAAGAATGTTTTCAGCTGTAATGGCTGAAAGAAAATAAAATTATTTCCTTGATGCATCAGAATACATTTGCAAGGGGATTTTAAATAAAATGTAGCACCAAGCCCTAATATCCAGCTCTTTTAATAACAACAACTTCTTCCTGGTCTTCTGAGTTGTCTTAGATAAACCAGGGGACATGTTCATTCTTTGTTCATGAAACAATGAAGAGTGATTATGAGAGTAGATTTTCAAAACCAGATCTCTGTCCATTTCCAAAGCATACTCTACAATCAAAGTTCCTCTACCCGGATTATCATCTTGAGAGACTTCAAGCATAGCAGAGACATCCAAATTGTCCCTTTATGCCAATGGCTCAATTTTGCCTTTTTTTTACCTGCCACATCACTTTTAAATGTTGGAAGAAAATATACCTTACTCAAAGGCGATAATTGCTTCAAATAATATTTCTTAACCATTTCATAAGGCAAGAATTTTACATTAGGAAAATTCAGTAATTTCAACATATCTCAATTCTACCTATTAGAAATGAATTATCTTTAGCCAGAGCAGTATCAAGGCCCTATAATGAGGTAAACTGTGAAGAAAATTGAGTGGTGGGTTGATCCAGATTGGTCTCCTATTCTTGGACAAGACGAGATGAAAAAGCATATAGCTAGCTGAGTCACACAACTTGCCAACAACTTGATTTATTTATTTATTTATTTATTTTGTATACCAACATTCGATCGAGATATCACATCGGTTTCCAGGTAACGGGTTGAATAGGGCGAGATCTGCCCTATTTTACATTTAACAAGATAACAATTAATTAAACTATTGATGTTACAAGATCAATAAGAGACAACTACCAGAGGACAGCAAGCCTCCCCCACTCTCAGGCTGGGCAGGGATTATAATTTTGAGAGTAATCTTAACTCCCTCCACAGCCACCTGTTCCTCTTTTTCATTTTCTAGGCACAGTTGGATCATCATCACACCTACCTCCGGCAGAGAACTCGGGTCTTCAAATGGCCACTTTGGGTGTTCTATTGAGGACAGGCTGCCTTCCATCTAACCATCCACTTGTACATGAAACATTTGACTGTATTGGGACCCTTACTTTTCAATATATTTATAAATGATCTGGAAAGAAATATGACGAGTGAGATAATCAAATTTGCAGATGACACAAAATTGTTCAGAGTAGTTAAATCAAGGCAGATTGTAATAAATTGCAGGAAGACCTTGTGAGACTGGAAAGTTGGGCATCCAAATGGCAGATGAAATTTAATGTGGATAAGTGCAAGGTGATGCACATAGGGAAAAATAACCCATGCTATAATTACACAATGTTGGGTTCCATATTAGGTGCTACAACCCAAGAAAGAGATCTAGGTGTCATAGTGGATAACACATTGAAATCGTCGGCTCAGTGTGCTGCGGCAGTCAAAAAGCAAACAGAATGTTGGGAATTATTAGAAAGGGAATGGTGAATAAAACAGAAAATGTCATAATGCCTCTGTATCGCTCCATGGTGAGACCGTACCTTGAATATTGTGTTCAATTCTGGTCGCCGCATCTCAAAAAAGATATAATTACGATGGAGAAGGTACAGAGAAGGGCTACCAAAATGATAAGGGGAATGGAACAGCTCCCCTTTGAGGAAAGACTAAAGAGGTTAGGGCTTTTCAGCTTGGAGAAGAGGCGGCTGAGGGGGGATATGATAGAGATGTTTAAAATCATGAGAGGTCTAGAACGGGTAGATGTGAATCGGTTATTTATTCTTTCGGATAATAGAAAGACTAGGGGGCACTCCATGAAGTTAGCATGTGGCACATTTAAAACTAATCGGAGAAAGTTCTTTTTTACTCAATGCACAATTAAACTCTGGAATTTGTTACCAGAGAATGTGGTTCGTGCAGTTAGTATAGCTGTGTTTAAAAAAGGATTGGATAAGTTCTTGGAGGAGAAGTCCATTACCTGCTATTAAGTTCACTTAGGGGTAGATTTTAAAAAGCTTTTACTCAAGTAAGTGGGCTTTTCAAAATTGCTACAATATATGCCATTGAATTGTCCATAGGATTTACTCAAGTAAGTGCACTTTACTCGAGTAAATAGCTTTTGAAAATTGCTACGATAGTATGTCACATTTACATGCGTAACTCCTTTGAAAATGACCCCCTTAGAGAATAGCCACTGCCATTAGCAATGGTAACATGGAATAGACTTAGTTTTTGGGTACTTGCCAGGTTCTTATGGCCTGGATTGGCCACTGTTGGAAACAGGATGCTGGGCTTGTTGGACCCTTGGTCTGACCCAGTATGGCATTTTCTTATGTTCTTATGTTCTTATGACTTCTGCATACCAGAATTCTTCTGGCAGAGGTGAAGGAGCGCAGACGTCAGGGATAGGGAAATGCTGATGTTTAAGATACCCAATCCCCTTCTCAAAGTAGCCTCAGATCAAGATTCCACAGGCAGTAAGACACACAGATTTAACAGGTCAACAGAGGCAGGAGTTACGGCAGGGTAATCCTGTATCTTGGCTTTACGTTTCTTCTCCTTGAGGCAAAAGGATGGAAATTGATACAAAGGAATTACGGAGCTCACCTGACTGCATCTAATCAAGTTGTCATCATGGGTCTCCCCTGGCAGAACTTTTATAAAGTGGTCATTGCTAGAGAAGAATGTTGTGTAACATGTTATAATTGTGCAACAAATTCAAAACATATATGGCCGAATTTTAAATCCCCTGCGCGCATAAAAAACGGGAGTCACATACATGGCTGGGCTTTGCGCACGCCGCGCTCATCTTCAAAGAGGGAGGGGCGGAGCTGGAGGTGGCCGGTACAGTGGCCATTTTCCGCTGTGCTGGGAAAGTGCGCGCCAGCAGTCGGCCGGCACACGCAAATTGCTTCTGCTCCGGAGGAGCAGCAACTTAAAAAAAAAAAAAGGTAAGGTAGGTTAGATTTAGGGGGTGGGGAGAAGAGGGGAAGGGAGGTTAGGTAGGAGGGTAGGGAAGTTCCCTCTCAGTCCGCTCCTTAATTGGAGCGGACGGAGAGGGAACTGGGGAAGGCCGGGATGTGTTACCACGCGAAAATTGCATGTCCCCACCTTGCGCGTGCCGCCTGCACATGCGTGAGCAGATTATAAAATCCTGCACACTGATGCGTGAAAGTTATAAAATCAGCACATCCATATGGATGCGAGCGCGTAAGTTTAAAAATCTACCCCATAATATTTTAACTTCTTCTAACCTTTCTGTACCTGATTTTTTCCGTCTTTTACCCATTCACAAACTTTTCATTCTTTGTTTCTTTCATCATCCCCTACCCCTACAAGTTTGTCTTCCTTCTTTGTAACCTTCTCATTTCTATTCTATCTTTTTCCAACCTTCTCGCTCCATTATCCCTTTCTCCATCATCCTGCAACTTGCTGTTTCTCGCTACAGTCACTCTCTCTGCCACCTTTAACTCTTTATCTATATCTCCATCCCTACTATTCTCAAACTTCTCTTTCTTTCTCCTTTCTCCTTTCTCCTATTTTCTCCCTCATTCCTCCTTCCCTCACCCTTCTCTCATCTTTCCCTGCAGCTTTCTCTCTTGCTCTATTTCAAACCACCCTTCCTCCCCATTTCTTGTACTAATCTCTCCAACAACGGTTGCCAACCTTTCAGGATTGTCCTAGAATCTCCAGGAATTAGGTCCAGTTTCCAGGATACTGTTGTGAATAGTCCTGGAGAAAACTCATAGTTGATGCTCAGTAAAAGAGAGAATGCCAATAGGGATCCAGCTTATTAATGACCTCTCACCAGTTTCATATTTGTGAAAACTATAACACAAGCGGTGTTAGCAATGTCATGGTTTACACTGGAGGAAGATAAAATGAGCAAAGAGACTTAATTACTGGAGACCCAACACAGTGTGATATGAACACAATAACAATTATCCAATAATCTAATTAATGAATCAATCATTCATATTTCTTGAAATGAATCAATCATTTCATATTTCTTTTTCTTTATGGGTTGGTTTTTTTTTTTTAGAACTGAATGGAAGTGACATGCTTTAAGACCAATAACATGCATTAAATACTAAAGCAAATCCTTTCACACTTTTAAAAATTTGATTTATAGAATTACTCATGATTTTTTCAGTATTATTTTTTCAATATAACATGTCTGAATTTTGCATGGATATGAAAAATACACACACACACACACATCTATTTTCAACAAATTTCTTCCCCTAATAAACAAGTTTTGAAAACCCTAGTCCTTACAATAGAAACATAGAAATGACGGCAGAAGAAGACCAAACGGCCCATCCAGTCTGCCCAGCAAGTTTCGCACTTTTTTTTTTTTTCATACTTATCTGTTTCTCTTGGCTCTTAGTAACCTTTTGGTTCTATTTCCCTTCCACCCCCAGTTCTATTTCCCTTCCACCCCCAGTAATAGGTTCAGCTATTGTTGTAAAATCTATCCCCATCCTTCCATCTGGTTCTCCGTCAATTCTCCCTGCAGCCTCTGCAGGACACAGCATGGCATGGGAAGCAGAGGTTCCTCCTCTCCACTGGACCAGCATCTTGAGCGTTACCCAGGCTGCAGGAAGCAGAGACTTCTCTTCAGTGGCTGAGCCCACTGATTTTTGCAGGATGCAGGGACTTCTCTTGTTTGTGTCCCTGGCGAGATGATTTCTGCGTGTAATACAATTCTCTTTGGCAGAATCAGCTCCGCTATGGTTATGAGCCACAGACTTGATTTCTCTTGGCAGATCCAGGTCACAATGTCTATTTAGTACCACCCACTGGCAGGAAGACTGCATTTTCTCTAGCTGGCAGATAGTTCTGGCACAAAGAAAAGTGTTGCTATACAAACCAGGAATTGCATTGCAAAACATATAAGAATTGCTTTGATCTTTTTTTTTATAATGAAATACCCGGAAAACAGTATCCTGGTCATTTCAGAATAATTTTTTTCTGTAAATATTTCTAATACCGATAAACAGCACAGTGAAGAGAGAAACTGCAAGCAAAGTAATCCTTTTTCCTTTTTATATTGTTTTCTCTTGTTTATCCCTTTGTATAAATCCCTCTTTAATGCTTTATCATGAAATCTTGCCTTGTCTAAAGGAGAAAAGTACAGTTTTGCAATTACCAAATCTTCAGTAGGAACATAAAAAAAAAAAAAAAAGTATAACCTTCCATGATTTCTAATACACAGATTTTTTTTTTCTTTTTTAGAAGGCTGTTAGCACTCTTTTTGTGTTTGCTAAATTGAAACATAAAGCTCCTAAGCAGCCGCTCTGTACCTTTTGCATTTTAGCCAACAATCCTCCCCTCGGAAGGAATTAAGCTCCCTTGCCAGTAGTTAAGGATCTGTCAGTGGTCCATCTCAGATTATGCTTTTTTTTTTTTTTTTTTTCACCAGCAGTCCTTACAGAGCCTTAATGGATTCAATGAGGCAGAAAGGAAAAGCAAAGGGAACGGAAGAAAAAAAGATAATAAAGGAGAAAGATGTGTGAAAAAAAAAGAACTGAGGCCCCACTTGAACAGGAGCAGGGAAAGGAACTAGGCAGCAGGGACTATATCTTCTGGAGTAGCTTTTGTTTCGGTCTGAAGTGAGGGTAAAGAATAGCCCTTCATGCTGAGCATGATCTCTGTATTCAAGCAGAGCAAAATAGAGCCCTCGAGACACATGCAGAATTTGTTTTTCAGCTTCCTCTCTGCAAGTCTATAAAACAGTTAGGGAAGATTTTTTTTTTTTCTGTGTTTCCCCCTCTCTTGTGTAGCTCTGGGCTTTCTGTGCCATCTCTGAACTGTGTATGAAAAGGCCTGGCGAGTGCTTTTATTTTCAGTGCAGCAGTTCAAGGTAGTACATTGTGGGAACTGGTCACATACCCTCATATTTGTATTTTTTTGGACATATGGGGCAGATATAAATGAATTACTATCAGAGTTTCCATGTAGTGGGAAGCTTATGAACCAGGGGAACAAGCAAGTCTTTACATTTCATTATTTTAATTTAATATATTTTCATCAAAAAACAAATCTACTAATAGAAGAGGAAGGAAGCATTAACTCCTGTAAGTAATTATTTTCAAGCATTTAATAGAACATTTGGACAGAGGTGTGCATTCTTTTTAAAATGATACAAAAAATGCAATGAAACACACCATTTTATTTTGTGTCATTTAAAAATGAAATGAAAAGAAAAAGCCAATAAAATTCATTGGGATTTGTTTCAGAATGTTGCCTCCTCTGCCTCCAGCCCCCCCCCCCCTCCTGGAATACAAACATGACCCCCCTCCCAGATCCTCCCCTATCCTTCCAACATTCCTAGATGCATGATTGACTACCAGGATCTTGCCCCACTGGGTCTTGTTGTCATATTAGTACTGGCTGATCCTGAGATTGGCACCATTCTGCAGTACGGCCGTACAATATAATGCAAAACAATATGGCCATACCACAGAATAACGTTGGCCTCAGGACTAGCTGATATCATTTTGACTAAAGAATCCAAAAGGGCAGAACCAACTAGGGAACTCTTCTGACCCATTTTGACCTACTCAGCCCCACAGGTGGGGTAAGATCATGTAAATAGAGAGTATGGGAGGAGACAGGAAGGGCTGGGCAAGAAGTTTTAACTTTTGTATTTCAGCAGCACAAGGGAAGGGTTTGTGGTGGGGAGAAGGAGGAAACCTGACAACTTTGTTTCTTTTGTTTTTTTAATTATCCTTTTCATTAAATTAAATGAAAAGAAATGAAATAAACATCAAAGAAAATGAAAAACAAAGGAAAAAAAAAACAGAAAAAAATGAAATACAAATTTTTTCCTGTTGACATTTCCGTGTTTGGATGCATAGTCCTGTGAAGTTGCAAGGTGCAAAAAAAAAAAAAAATTTTATTGGGCCTGGTAGAAGTCCACAGTGCCAGGTACACCGAAGAGGTTTCCTACTAGAGATGGTACCGCAGCGTGGGGTACACCGGAGATGATTCCACACTATATATGGCATAGTAGTGGTCCATAGAGTTAAGGTACTCACAGTAACGAATGTTCCAGCAGAAGCCCCCGGGGAATGGGGATAGGCAGCAGTCCAAGGCAAGAAGGCCCTCCGAGGAAGAGTGACAGGGAAAGTAAGGGATTGAGTGGGAGGATGAGTAACAGAGGGGAAGGGAAGAGGGTGAGGAGTAGATTTCCTCCTATTCTTTTTACTTCCAGCTCAATAAGAATTAGCCTCTACTGGGCTATAGTATGATGAGCTTTTACTTGCAGTTATCAAGGATTACCCCGACCCTCTTCCATTTTAGAAACCCTAGCCATGCCTGAGATAGTTACTGACCAGGACCAACAGATAGTGGTTCTTTCTGGGGCCTGATATGCATATACCCTGATTTTTGTCTTTAGGTGTCAACATTGTGTGATAATAGGGCAGGGATGGCAAACTATGGTCTGTGGGCCAAATCAGGCCCATCATTTACATTTATCTGGCCTGGTAAATGTTTTAAAATTAACATTAGGTATGGCCCATGATGTTTGCCGAGTGCCGACGTCATCAGCAAAAGCTCATGCCTTTGAATGAAGTGCTGTAAGTCTTACAAGAAGCCAATCACATCTTTATTCAAGATGTCACGTGGCATAGATGCTCACCTGCCAGCCAGCCTTTCCCTGATATAGGTACTGTGATTGGCTCTTGCATTTACTTTAACAGCCTATCACAACACTTATATGGGGGAAAAAGAAAGGAGATACCCAGTGCATAGGCATTGGCTGGGTTCCCATCTCCCAAAACAACAACAACATGGGACATGCAGTGAAGTTCAATGAGTCCCAAAACAAAATGAAGTTAGTTTTAGAATATACTTTTTATTGGCGGCAACTCCATTGCTGCCAATTTAGTTTAGGGACCCTGCCTAAAACTGTGCCTCTTTAAGCAATGGAGTTGCCGCCAATAAAAAGTATATTCTAAAACTAACTTCATTTTGTTTGGGGACTCATTGAACTTCACTGCATTTCCCGTGTTGTTGTTACTGAATGCATGAAGTGCAGTTTCCTGCTCCTGCATTTGTTCTGTGGGTTCCCATCTCCAACCAGCGAGAAGAGGCCCCACACTGCTGTGAGTAATAGGGGAGTAAGGAAAGGGACAGAGATAGAGGTGTGTGATGGGAAAGAGAGGGAAGTAAGGATGGTGAGGATGGTGAGTGAGTGAGTGAAATGGAAGGGACATGAATGAGTGGAAAGGAGAGGGTGAGTGACTGAGAAGGGAGGTGGTGGGTGTCAGGGAAGGGAATGAATGAGTGAGTAGAAGAGAGGGGCTAGTAACTGAGTGGGAAGCGGTGAGAATGAGAAACAATAGAGGGTGGGTAGGAGTTAGGGGTGTGAATCGTGTGATCGATCGTCTTAACGATCAATTTTGGCTGGGGGGGTAGGGAAATCTTATCGTCGTGTGTTTTTTTTTTTAAAAATCGTTAAAAATCGTAAATCGGGGGAGGGCGGGAAAACCGGCACACCAAAAAACCCTAAAACCCACCCCGAACCTTTAAAACAAATCCCCCACCCTCCCAAACCCCCCCCAAAATGTTTTAAATTACCTGGGGTCCAGTGGGGGGGTCCCGACGCGATCTCCCTCTCTCTGGCCACGACTGCGTTGAGAGAAATGGCGCCGGTGGCCCTTTGCCCTTATCATGTGACAGGGCAAAGGTAGCGCCGGCACCATTTTGGTCCCTGGTTCCCGACATCACGCATCCAGGAGATCGCCCCCGGACCCCCGCTGGACCCCCAGGGACTTTTGGCCAGCTTGGGGGGGGCCTCCTGACCCCACAAGACTTGCCAAAAGTCATACGGGCGACGGTCGCCCGTATGACATAGTGAGGGCAAAGGTAGCGCCGGCGCCATTTTGAAGATTGGCAATATGGCCCGCATGCAGGAGGTCGCTCCCGGACCCCTGCTGGACTTTTGGCAAGGGCCACCGGTGCCATTTCTCTCAACGCAGCCGTGGCCAGAGAGCTGGAGATCGCGTCGGGACCCCCCCACTGGACCCCAGGTAATTTAAAACGTTTTGGGGGGGTTCGGGAGGGTGGGGGATTTGTTTTAAAGGTTCGGGGTGGGTTTTAGGGTTTTTTTGGTGTGCCGGTTTTCCCGCGCCCTATTTAATGATACAATACAAATGCCCCTGATGATAAATCGGGGGCATTTGTATTGTATCGTGCACTCTAACGATTTTGGACAATTTTAAAATTATCTGACGATAATTTTAATCGTTCAAAAACGATTCACATCCCTAGTAGGAGTGAGGGGATGAGTAACTGAGAGAGAAGGGAACTGTGTGGTAGGGGAGTGAATGAGAATAAGAGTGAGTGACTGAGAGGGAAGAGGAGGAATGGTAGGGGAGGGAAATGAAGGGTGTGAATTGGAGTGAGTGACTGAGAGGTGATTGGGAATGAGGGATGAGTTATTGAGAGGGAAAGTTAATGAAGCAAGGGAAAAGGGTGAGTGGAGGTGCGGGGGGTGAATGACAGGGAAAGTAAGGGATTGAGTGGGAGGATGAGTAACAGAGGGAAGGGAAGGAGGGTGAGGGGTTGAGTGACTGAGAGGGAAGGAGGTGAATGACTGAAGGTGAGTGAGAGGGAAGGGAAAAGGGAGAAGAAGAGAGGGTAGAAGGGTGCATGAGTATGTATATGAATGAACTAATTCAAGTCTACAGTCTCAGGGTGACTGGAAATTAAACATTTCCAGGTATGGAGAAGGGAGGGGATTTTTATTATCCATATTAGTTTTAATTATTGGGTGTTTGATGTGTCTGCTGTTTTGAAATATTTGATAGATTTTGGAGAAATGTTGAAACTTTAATAAAGTTTTTATATCCTTATTCTTCCTATTAGGTGTTCTGTTTGACATTTCTTTTGAAATATGCTTTTTATTAGTATGGTTTCCTCACTGTTACAATTGATTTATATTTCTTGACTTTGTTTTATGAGGAATGGTGATTTTTCTGTTTTTGATTCATTGTACTGCATATGAGTCTGGCTTTTAGGGTTTCCAGTCCACTTTTTTTTTATCTGCACCTTGCTATTCACATTTTAATGGCTTCCATTTGAGACTGAGGTGAGACAGTCAGCTAGCTGGGAAAAACCTTGTACCTGTTGGGTTGTAAGGTTTTTCTGATTTTGGTAGAGGCTGGGATGCATGTTTGCAGGGGCTCCTTGGGTGCTAAAAATGATGGTGCTGAAGCCTGCTGCATACTGAAATGCCAAATAAGGTAAACAACACACAGGGATCTGTTCTAGTGATTCTCTAACTATCCAATAATTACACATACATGAAGAGAATACTAAATGCATACAATATTTGAATACAATAGCTGTATAAATTTTATTGATCTCACAGAATATCTAATACATCCTATCTAGACACTTTAAAACTATCTAATCACCCCATACATACATTTTAAAGGGTATGAATGTGTGAGATTGGATGTATGGGGTGATTAGATAGTTTTAAAGTGTCTAGATAGGATGTATTATATATTCTGTGAGATCAATAAAATGTATACAGATATTGTATTCAAATATTGTATGCATTTAGTATTCTCTTCATGTATGTGTAATTATTGCATACTGAAATGCCAGCAGCAAATGGTGGAGATTTGATTGCTGTGTCGAGGATCCACTGTACCCTGCCCTGCCCCACCCCACCCTCTGGCCCTCATTGCACTCCATAATTTGTAATGTAGTCCCAGCACAAGAAAGTTTTCACACCCCTGTAACAGAGTATCCCTTGCCCCAGGGGCTGTTAACACTGCCCCCATAGAATCCCTAATTCAGTAGGGATTCCAGTTGAAACCAGGTTTGAAACTTGAACCCAGGTAACTTGCAGTACCCAGCACTGGTACCAAGTCACTGGGCCAATCCACAATGAGAGAAATCTTTAATAAGAAATACAAAGTTGAATTGCTTAATATTCCCACTCTCCTTTGTCTTTGTTTTTTTCTGTTTGTAGACTGTCTCATATGGATCCTCTTCTCTGACTTTTGTGCATTATCTCTTGACTTGCTACTTTAGGTCTGATTTCTTCCACGCTTCTTGGAGCATGCAACTGATAACCTATTCCTTATACCAAGGGTCCCCAAATTAAGACCAATGGGCCGTATGTGGCTCATCAACATTTTTTTTGTTTTCCGTCTTGCCATGCTCTTTTTTTTAACAGCAAGCAGAAGAGCAGCATGTGTTCAACAGCAAGTCCAATGGGGCAATACAGCAGGTAGGTGCCCATGCAGAGGGTTGGATGGCATAGGACAGAAGAGTAGGATAAGTGAGGTATCTGTATAAAGGAACCAACAATTTAGGTATAAAAAAACAACCCAGATGTACGCTAGAGCTACCAGCGGCTGAAAGAGGACAGAGACATTATATCTGAGCCAGGAGATGCTGGGAGTCAGAGCTACTGTTGCTGACAAGAGGAGAAAAAAGGAAACCCAGATGCACAGTTAAAGAGGTTCATCCCAGACTGTTGTGTTCCGCGGCCGTGGCAGACCACAACCACAGCCCTACCTTTCCCGTGGCGTTCCTCCGCCACGGGAGCCCCGGGGGAGGGCTCTGACTCGGGCTGTCGCATCAGTGCAGCCCTCAGTGCTGCTTGCTGCAGGGGGAGCCGTCCTGCTCCCCCTCGCGGCGTCCAACGGCGTCTCTCCTCCGCGGGGGAAATCTAAGATGGCCACCGTCATCCTTAGGTGCGAGGCCGCGCCTCCTTTACTGATTTAAAGGGACCTGATCCCTTTAACCAGCTTCACCTGTTCTTGATCAGCCTGAGCAGGGAAGTATAAAGGGAAGCTTCCTCTGCTCATTCAGTGACTTGGCAATGTCCTCCAGCGCTGTCTAGTCTGCTTGCTTCGGTGAGTTCCTTGAGCTTTGGATCTTGTTCCTGTTTCGTCTTGGTGTTCCCAGTTCCTGACTTCAGATTGGCTTACGGTGATTCTCTGGTGTGCGACTTCGGATTGGCAAGTGGTGATCCCTCGGTGTGTGACCTCGGACTGGTGAGCGACGACCCTCTGGCACTTGACCTAGGACTCCTTCTAGACTACCGTCTCCAAGGGCCCGCCTAAGTCCCAGCGGTCTGGGTCCCTATGGGCTCCTCCCGGGGAGACCGCGGGCTTCCAGGGCGAAGCTCCAGGCAGCCCTTGCACCGATACCTTGATCTCTCAAAGGTCTGCCTAAGTCCCAGTGGTCTGGGTCCCTACGGGCTCCTCCTGGGGGGATCGCAGACTTCCAGTGGTGAAGACACAGCTCCTCTTCTCGTCTCTTCATCCGCCTCCGCAGTCGCCTCAGTCTCCAGTGCCGAGGGTCAGCTGGTTCCGTCTTCTGCTCTGCCTCGCCACCCGACGAGAGAACCTACGGATCTTCCGAAAGATATACCATCCTCCCGTTGGCCAAGGGTTCACAAGCCTGAGCATAACACAGACTGTAGCCACGCAGGGTCATTAGAGAATAAAGTGCCAGCATATCTGTTCCCAGACTATCCAATCCATCCAGTGATTTGAAACATTCTATGTGGCTCTTCTTAATAAACATTTGGTGATACCCCCTGCCTTGTACTGTAAGTCTTTCCAAAAATACATAAATCCTCTGTTGTTAATCACCTTCTAAGCAGTGATGTACTGGAGAAGGATTATGGTGACTCACTATAATCCCTTGATAACTTATATTGTGAAAATAAAGTATCTTATTAAGTGAGATCCCCCTTGATATGAAATTGGAAACAGTACACACTACTTCTAAAGCTGTATCACTTCTGTGATAATGTATTCCCTTGAGAAATGATAGATACAAGTATGGTTTATGACTCACATGTACATCAAAAGACGTTTCTGTGCTAATTTAGATTTTTTTTTTTTCTGGGCTGAAAATGTTTATGATGTGATAGGCAATGGGACTTATAAACTGCTTTTGTAAAAAGCCATATAGACCCATTCCCTCCCACATTTGATATCCTGAAAGAATGTTTCCTCTGCAAAACTTTTCTAGGCAATTTCAAAGAAGCAGACACACTAACTGTAATTTTTGTATAGCACTGAGGAATTTTGAGGACACCATGTGTTGGCTGACCTGGAGTCCGGCTCATTATGTAGTGCAGTATTCTTTCAGGAAAGATCTGAAACTGGACCTAATTTCCAAAGCCCTCATCCCACTTCCTCCAGTCTCATAGCATATCCAGTAGATTTGCTCCCTGTGTTCTGGCAGCCATCCTAGTTTATATTACATACACTGTCAAGTAGGGATGTGAATTGGGCTTCTGACGATTGAAAATATCGTAAGATATTTTCAAAATTGTCAGAAATCGGGGGCTCCCTGAAACCGATAGGAAAACCCCACAAAATTGTTTGTGGGGGTTCTCTTATCGTTTTGGGGGAGGGTGGGAAAAACGGCACACAAAAATAACCCCTAAACCCACCCCAACCCTTTAAAACTAATCCCTTAGCTTCCCCCACCCTCCCGACCCCCAAAAAAACCTTTTACAGGTACCTGGTGGTCCAGTGGGGGTCCCGGGAGTGATCTCCCACTCCTGGGCTGTCGGCTGCCACTAATCAAAATGGCACAGATGGCCCTTTGCCCTTACCATGTGACAGGGTATCCGTGCCATTGGCCGGCCCCTGTCACATGGTAGGAGCACTGGATGGCCCGCGCCATTTTTAAAGATGGTGCCGGACAACCAGTGCGCCCTCCATGTGACAGGGACCGGCCAATGGCACGGATACCCTGTCACATGGTAAGGGCAAAGGGCCATCTGCACCATTTTTATTAGTGGCAGCCGACGGCCCGAGAGAGGGAGATCACTCCCGGGACCCCCACTGGACCACCAGGTACCTGTAAAAAGTTTTTTGGGGGGTTGGGAGGGTGGGGGAAGCTAAGGGATTCGTTTTAAAGGGTTGGGGTGGGTATTTTGTTTATCGGCTCGGGCGCAGCCGATAAAAAAAAAACCTGATCGGGCCGGACAAAAAAAAAACACGATGTGAATCGGAACCGGAATCGGAACCGATTCCGATTCACATCTCTACTGTCAAGCTTTGCTTTTCTCATTTGCTTCTGGAATTAAATCTCTCCCCTAGATAATCCTTCTGTGATATAAATTTATAAATTTTGATGCTAAGAGTTTAGTTAACAGATCTGTCTGAAACTCTTGAATATCCTTTTCTCACTAGCAGGGTTTTTTTCAGTACTACTAAGCTGCAATCAAACCAAAGCGCAGAAAACACTGTAGCACCCTCATGCTGTGATTGCCAACTTTTGGGTCAATTGTATTGAATTTCCATTTCAAAGATGCACTTTGTATATTCTGTTGAGCGTAGGAATTTGAAAGGTGTTGCTGCCTTGTTGTATAATCTGTTTACTGTTTTTTTTTCTGTAGCTCTTTTATTTACAACTTTGCTACAGTGAAAATTCCAACTGTTATTCTGCACACCTCGCTGCAGTGAAGTGAGGTCAGAGAAAATGGATGCCGTCCAAACTCCTTTTTGAGTGGAAAGGCTTAGGGAAATAAATAGCCCACAGGAGTAACAAAGAAGGCTTTCTTGCCATAGCTGCGGGGGTTTCACTGGTTTCTAAAGACGTTCTCTATTCTTGAGGACAATATACAAGCCATGAAATGCCTGCTATCTATGGCTGTCCTGGGACAGGTAAAAATTACCCAAATGTTAGGGATTTCATGTATCGGGCACACCAGAAAAGTGACATTTCTTCCCATTTGTCATGTGCTAATTATGCACATGATATTAGCAAATCATATATTGCTTGAAATTGAGCCTTTGGAGCTCCAAAAGCAAGTCTTTTCAGAAACGCACACTCGCGTCCGTATGAGCGTGGTTCCCGGCATGCACATGGATGTGCCGATTTTATAACATGCATGCATCACACGTGCACACTGGATTTTAATGTCCACATGAGGATGTGTGAGCGGATGGCTTATCCTGCGCGAAACGGGGGGAATTTTTTAAAAATACGCACAGTGACACAATCGGCCGGTTCCTGCTTCCCTCCCAGTCTTAAGCAGTGGACTGGGAGGGAATGTCCCTATACCCCTTCCTACTCTGCCTCCCTTTTCCCCACTCCTCTCCTCCCCAACCCCTAAAACCCCTTTCCCTAACTTTGTTTTCTTTATTTCAGAAAAATAGTGGAAAGTGTTCTAAATATCAAAATCACAGAACATATAGAAAGACATGGTTTAATGGAACAAAGTCAGCATGGCTTTACCCAAGGCAAGTCGTGCCTCACAAATCTGCTTCCCTTTTTTGAAGGAGTTAATAAACATGTAGATAAAGGTGAACCGGTTGATGTAGTATATTTGGATTTTCAGAAGGCGTTTGACAAAGTTCCTCATGCGAGGCTTCTAGGAAAAGTTAAAAAGTCATGGGATAGGTGGCGATGTCCTTTCGTGGATTACAAACTGGTTAAAAGACAGGAAACAGAGAGTAGGATTAAATGGAAAATTTTCTCAGTGGAATGGAGTGGGCAGCGGAGTGCCTCAGGGATCTGTACTGGGACCCATACTTTTCAATATATTTATAAATGATCTGGAAAGAAATACGACGAGTGAGGTAATCAAATTTGCAGATGATACAAAATTGTTCAGAGTAGTTAAATCACAAGCAGATTGAGATAAATTGCAGGAAGACCTTCTGAGACTGGAAAATTGGGCATCCAAATGGCAGATTAAATTTAATGTGGATAAGTGTAAGGTGATGCATATAGGGAAAAATAACCCATGCTATAGTTACACAATGTTAAGTTCCATATTAGGTGCTACCACCCAAGAAAGAGATCTAGGTGTCATAGTGGATAACACATTGAAATCATCGGTTCAGTGTGCTGTGGCAGTCAAAAAAGCAAACAGAATGAAAACGGAAAATGTCATAATGCCTCTGTATTGCTCCATGGTGAGACCCCACCTTGAATACTGTGTTCAATTCTGGTCGCTACATCTCAAAAGAGATATAATTGCGATGGAGAAGGTACAGAGAAGGGCGACCAAAATGATAAGTGGAATGGAACAGCTCCCCTATGAGGAAAGACTAAAGAGGTTAGGACTTCTCAGCTTGGAGAGGAGACGGCTGAGGGGGGATATGATAGAGGAGAGGTATTTAAAATCATGAGAGGTCTAGAACGGGTAGATGTAAATCAGTTATTTAGTCTTTTAGATAATAGAAAGACTAGGGGGCACTCCATGAAGTTAGCACAATTTAAAACTAATCAGAGAAAGTTCTTCTTCACTCAACGCTCAATTAAACTCTGGAATTTATTGCCAGAGGACGTGGTTAGTTCAGTTAGTATAGCTGTGTTTAAAAAAGGATTGGATAAGTTCTTGGAGGAGAATTCCATTACCTGCTATTAATTAAGTTGACTTAGAAAATAGCCACTGCTATTACTAGCAACAGTAACATGAAATAGACTTAGTTTTTGGGTACTTGCCAGGTTCTTATGGCCTGGATTGGCCACTGTTGGAAACAGGATGCTGGGCTTGATGGACCCTTGGTCTGACCCAGTATGGCATGTTCTTATGTTCTTACACAGCAGTGATGAGCACTAAGGTCACTATGCAGTAAAAAAAAACAACACACTAGAAGCTGAATTGGTGTCCATCAATACTTTTATTAAATTTGTTTAATAATGAAATTGATCTGTGCAACTATACTTTCAGGTTTAGATGTTACTATTAACTTCCTTAATATATTTGTGACTTCTTCAGTCCTTTAGTTTAGAATGTAAAGGTCAATTATCCAAATTCTTGAAATTTACCTTTCCTCTCCTTTCCCAGGGTAAGAGGCAGTTGTAAGCTTCTCTCCCATTTAGGTTTATGTTCCTCACCCGAATTTTTGATGGCCCATGATCACAAATATGCACAGAAGTGCCAGGTCATCGAAAAGGGGCAGGCCAGGGGGCATGGTCTGTGCAGGGAAGGGCAGGGAGGGGCCGGCCGGGACAGTGGCCATTAGGTCCTGTCCCAGGGAAGCGTGTGCCAGCAGCCGGCCAGCGCGCGGATCTTATTTCATCTGTCTTACTTCCTGGCGCGCACACATGGACATGTTGATTTTATAACATGCACGCACATGTTATAAAATCAGTGAGCTGCGTGCACATGTGCGCTGGATTTTTTAATCTATATGTATATGTGCGCGAATTGCGTAAGGGGGTAAAGTTCGGCAAATTTGTGCGGCGACGCATTGCGGCCTTCCCCAGTTCCCTCACATTCTACTCCAATTGAGGAGCGGACTGGGAGGTAACTTCCCTACCCTAACCTTCCTTCCCCTTTCCCTGTCCTCCCCAACCCCTAAATCCTACCGCTTCCTTTTTTTCCTTTTGTTGTTCCAGTACTTACTTCAGGGACCAACCTGAAGTAAGTTGCGTGTGCTGGCAGCTGGCCAGCGCGCAAGGGTCCAGGACAGTGATGAATGGCATTGTCCCACCCCGCCCCCCTCTCTGCCCCTGGGACCGCCCCTTGTAAGGGGCTTGGCTCTTGTCTACGTAACGGGGGTTACACACGCGGATGTTCCCTTTCTAAAATGCACGCAGCGCGGACAAGGCCTGGCCGCACGCATAACCCCCGTTTTCCCTGCGCACAGAGGATTAAAAATCAGGCCTTTTAAGCATCTTTCTCAGTAAGTCCAACTTACAACCAACAGATGAAGGTTCTGCGTTCAGCAGTCTCTCTGTACCTTAGTTGTTAGTTTCATGGAGTGTCATCTTGTTTAAATATTTTTTAAAAGGATAAATAATTGTCCTTTATTTACCCATTCCACTCCAGTTATAATTTTATAAACGTCTATTATGTTCTTTCTCAGCCGTCTCTTTCTAAGATGTAGAGCTCTAGCCTGTGTAGTTCTCGTCATAACAGCCTATTCATTCCCTTTACCATTTTTGCTGCCCTCCTCTGTCTGCACCTTTTCTAGTTTCACTATGTCTTTTTTGAGATGTGGAGATCAGAATTGCACTTATTAATCAAGGTACATTTGCACCATGGCTCAATACAGGGGCATTGTGATATTTTCTGTTTTATTCTCCATTATTTTTTTGATCATTCCTAACATTCTATTTGCTTTCTTCAATGTCAACACATACTGAGCTGAGGAGTTCAATTTATTGTCTACAAGGACTCCAAGGTCCTTTTATTACTGTCATGATTCCCAGTACAAAACCCAGTATTATGCTCCTGTATGTAAGTAACTGAGATTTTAGAAGCATTTATTAGTTCAAAACTGAACATAAGAATATAAGAACATAAGAACATGCCATACCGGGTCAGACCAAGGGTCCATCAAGCCAAGTATCCTGTTTCCAACAGTGACCAATCCAAGTCACAAGTACCTGGCAAGTACCCAAACATTAAATACATCTATTGCTTATTAATGAATAGCAATTTATGGATTTTTCTTCTAGGAACTTATCTAAACCATTTTTAAGCCCAATTACACTAACAGCAGTAACCACATCCTCTGGAAATGAATTCTAGAACTTAACTATACACTGAGCTACTTGCTAACTTCATGGAATGATCCCTAGTCCTTGTATTATCTAAAAGAGTAAATAACCGTTTCACATTTACCCATTTAAGTCCTTTCATGATTTTGTAGACCTCTATCATATCCCCCCTCAGTCGTCTCTTCTCCAAGCTGAACAGACACAAATCATAAAAACATCAAATAAAACAGCATGTAACATCCCATTATGTAAAGAATATAATTTGATAAAGCTAAAATGGCCAATTAAATAGTGTAAAAATATTCTTAATTATAAATAAGCCTGCATGTATATAAAATGATTTAGCATCACTTTAAAGGATTTAGCACTTTTGCATAAATGAATCTCCTCATGAGAGAGTCCCACAAAGATGGAGCAGCCATCGAAAAGGGATATTCTCTTGTCTCAATGTTAGGAAGCCATTACCAGTTCGACTATGCCCTTCGGGTTAGCCACAGTGCCAACAACCTTCACTAAAGTTATGGCGGTGGTGGCGATGGCCACCCTGACAAAGAAAGGGATACCAGTACACCCATATCTGGACTACTAGCTAGTAAGGGCCAAGTCAAGACAAGAGAGAAAACAGTTTATGCCGAGGATGAGGCTCCTCCTGAAGTTATCAGGTTGGGTTGTGAACAAGGCCAATAGCCAGTTGCATTTATGCAAATTCCCAGTGTATTTGGGAAGCAATTTCATTATCAGGGAGTAAAAAGTCTTTATGACGCAAGAGAGAACCAAAAAGCTACAAAACTAGGTGAGAGAAATGTTGGCAAACAGGAGGCCTAGGTCGAGGGTCTATTTGCAGTTGTTGGGCTCAATGGTAGCCATGAGAAACCTAGTCCCCTGGGCAAAGGCGTATATGCGCCCATTGAAAAGTGCATTGCCGTCCCGGTTGGTCCCAGAGAGGCAGAGGAAAGTCGGAAGTAACCTACAAGGGTGACTGATCAAGGCCAATTTTCTTATGGGAGTGGATCTGGACCCACCGAAATGGATCATGGTGTTGACAGATGCTAACTGTACAGGCTGGGGAGCCCACTATGAGAGAAAAGTAGCACAACTAATAGGCAAAGACAGAGTCATCCTAGTCAATAAACTGCTGGAGATAAGAATGATCAGGCGGGTGCTTATTGAATTCTGCTCCAAAGTGAGGGGGTGCAGACAGACAGTGGCTTATGTGAGCAAACAGAGAAGCATGTGGAGCCCATTTTTGGAGGAGACAGGTCTTGTGATGACCTGTGCAGAGGCTCACCTCAAGGGGTTGGTGGCGAGACATATAGCAGGAGCAGGCAATATCCATACAGATTCTCAGCCATCACACGTTGGACCTAAGGGAGTGTGAAGTATCAGAAGAAGTGTTCCTGAAAGTGGTAGACAAGTGGGGGAAGTCCCTGTGTGATCTGATGGCCACATAGAGAAATGTCAAGGCCAAAGGTTTTTACAGTTGAGCCTGAGAGAAGGGCTCAAGGGGAATTGATGCACTGACTCACCCATAGCCGATGGAGGAACTAGTGTACATGTTCCTACCATTGCCAATGATAGCAAGGAGTCTGCGGAGAGTAGCACTGGATTTGCCTAGACTTCCGTGGTATGTAGACCTGGTAAGACTGAGCAGGAACATCCCCTTCAGGTTCAGAGCAGCCAGAGGTTTATGCAAGCAGGGCCCAATGGAGATGGAAGAGCCAAATCTGTATTGTCTTACAGCCTGGCTATTGAAAGGAGGAAATTAAGGAAATGGGGCTATTCAGATGCAGTGTTTGCCAACTGCTAAAGTCAAGGAAAAATTCCACATTACTAGTGCATGACAGGGTCTAGAAGGTGTTTGAGTTTTGGTGTAGAAAAAGGGGAATAGTCCTGTTTAGGTCACAGATTGGGATGATATTGGATTTTTGCAGGCGGGTCTAGTCAAGGGTCTGAGATGGAACTCTCTGAAGGTGAAAGTTGCAGCATTATTATGTTATAGAGGTTGGATAGAAGGCACCTTTGTGGGTTCCTACCTGGACATAATACACTTTTTGAAGGCAGTGAAGCACATGTGTCCTCAGCATCAGGTAGTGACAGTATGGGATCTAAATTTGGTTTTGAGAGCCTTAGTGAAGGCGTCTTATGAACACTGAAGGAAGTGTCCTTGAAAGATTTGATGCTAAAGACAGTGGGCCAGATTTTCAAAAGGTTCTGCGCATCGGGCCTATTTTCAAAAGGCCCGGCAACGCGTGTAAAGCCCTGGGATGCATGTAAGTCCCGGGGCTTGCAAAAAGGGGCGGGGTGGGGCGGGGTCAGAGGCTTCCGACAAAGCGCCCATTTGCTGCTGTGCCGGGGATTGCACGCTGGCCCAGGGCTGAAATAAGTTTTAAAACAAAAGGAAAAAAAATAAAAAGGTAGGGTGGAAAGGGCAGGGGAGGTAGGGGAAGGTGGGGTGGGGGGGTAGGGGGGGTAGGGAAGTTCCCTCCGAGGCCGCTCCGATTTCGGAGCGGCATGGGAGGAAATGAGAAAAGGCAGTGTGGCTCAGTGTGGGCTCGGCGCGCGAAAGGTGCACAACTGTGCACTCTCTTGTGCGTGCATGTTATAAAATCGGGCGTACATGTGTGTGTGTGCGCTGGGTATCGCGTCACATGTATGCCCGTGCATTCATCTGAAAATCTACCCCAGTGTTTCTGGTAGTGATTTACTCAGTCAGAAGGATCTCAGAGCTCCAGGCGTTGTTATGTAGGAACCCTTACTTGACATTTCATGAAGATAGGGTTACAAGCCGCCCAGTGCCTTCATTATTACCTAAGGTGGTGTCAGAGTTTCATCTGAACCAGGAGATTTCTTTACCAGCCTTCAGAAAGGAGATGCAAGCTCAAAGAAGAATCCATACTTACTGGATGTTAGAATTCTGCTTTGATACCTCAAAGTCACAAACAACTGTCTTGTCTGGAGGCCAGAGAAAAGGGCAGGTAGCATCTAAAGCATACTTTGCAAGGGGGATCAAGGAGATGATCAGGTCAGTCTATATAGGAATCCCTGCAGGGTATCTGCAGAGCAGCAACATGGTCCATATTACACTAGTTCATGAAACATTATAGACTGGACTTACAGTCAAGGGAGGGCACAAGCTTCAACAAGAGAGTCTTAGAGGCCACAGAAGCCTCATCCAGCCTGGAATAGACATTGCTCTGGCATGTCCTGCATGTCTGGCCAGGTCTGTAGAACAAAGGGGAAGGTGAAATTTAATCTTACTAGTTAATTTCCTTTCCTTGAGTTCTGACAGACCAGTCCAGAACCCACCCAAGAGATAAGGGGGTTGGAAAGCAAAAAATAAAGTATTGGGGGAAGGTTTGGAATTTGCAGTTGTGAATATATTTTTCCCTCGTTCGGGTGTCTCTTTCCACTCTTTTCAGAGGTACAAAAGAAAATAAAAAATGGAGGAATTATCAAGGAAGAAAGAAAAAGTCATCCTGTATGCAGTCTGCTAGAAAATCAACCTTGCATGTTTTCTTTTTCTTTCCCCATTTTTACTTGTGAGAGAGGCATAAGCAAAATAAAAAATAAAAAAAGAGAAGGGAGAGCTAGAGCAAGAGGCTACTAGAGGCCTATGCTGCCATCCAGAATATATATAGTCTCTAATGATGTCAAAAGGAAGAAGTTCTCTGTCTCCACCTGCTGATGCATGAGGGTGAAGCCACTTGTCTGGAGTGGTGTATCAGTACTCACGGAAAGGAAATTAACTAGTAAGATTAAATTTCACCATATTTTCCTAATCATTTTGAGTGAATATTTGCTGATGTCCCAATGAATCTTTTTGCAAGTAGTTCATATATTGATTATTTTTAAAATTAAATTAGAAAAATTGGTGGATACATAGGGCCCAATATTCAAAGTGCATTTGATGTTTGATAGCCAGATAAGTAGGACTTATCTGGCTATCTAGCAAGCTGCTGGTCAGTTTGTGGGTGGGCAGAGGGAGGATCAAGGTGGTGCTACTTATCCGGTTACCTTAACTGGATAAGTAGTGATATTCGCTCTTATCCAATTAAATTAATCTGTTAAGTTAGACCAGCCAGTAGAGATATACTTAGATATTCAGCAGCCTAGCTATGCTGCTGCAGAATATCCCTTGTAATTTAGCCAGATAAGGTATGTCTGGCGAAGTTTCTTATCCAGGCAACATTGAATATTGGGCCCATAATATTTACTGTTTAATAATACTTGATATCTACCATATAGCACCACCACCTAAGTGGTTTAGAATAAAGTCATCAAAACCATATGACATAATATTCATCCCTCCCCACCAAGAATAAAAAGCAACTTACCCATTTCCCTGTGAATCTGTGTCAGTGCGTCCAAATTGTATTATTTTCTTCTCCAGAAATGCTTCTCTATATGGTAATTTGATTTATGGTTATAACAGACTGCACATTTTGGTGAAAAATATATCTGACAAGTATTTTCTGTTTTCAAAATATTTTTATGAGCTCTAATTCTGAAAGATGCATTTCAAATGCATTTTTTCAGTGCTTTTTAAGCCCTTGAAGAGAGAAAAAATAAAATCTACAGCTACCCAATCATTGATTTTTCCAGGAAAGATATTGCTTTTTTGATGTAGTGTGTAAACATTGAGATGACATGTGTTCTAACAGCCTCCGGAGAATTCAACATTTAACTTCCATAGCTTTGTGGCAACATTCTTCAGGTTCAGTTTCTTCCTGAGACTAATTCTATCATGCCTTTCCAGTTCCTATCATCTAATGTGTCACTAAGCGAACCTGTTATACAAATAAAGGTTGGCGAGCTTAAAAAGTCAGCTTTTCAGTTAGAGCTAATTAGTAAGAATAGTGCAGAATACTGAGGAGTAGCATATTGAAATAATATGAAGAAAATGTGTCTACAGAAAATAAATCCTTGGAGCTTTAACTATTAGACCAGAATTACTCAATCTGTAGGCACAGTTCTTCTTTGCTGATGTATGTTATGAAAAGAGGATAAAGGTTTGATGTAAATAAATACTGGTTAGGACATAGGGAAAGTCATTTCTTTGCGATGAAGTAGTTAATTATCAATAGAGCCCTGCCAGTTCTGCAAAGTGGATGAAAAAAAAATGGCCATGTCCATCAAAAAGAGAGAAAACACCTTTTTTGCAAAAAGAAATACCTCATAGTAAAAGTCTAGCTATATAGAACATATTAATGAAGGTCTTTTAAAAATGACTTTATTATTTATTTATTCTCCCATTTATAACCCGCCTAATCTATTTGGCTCTAAATGGCATGAAATCAGTAGACAATCTAGGGGAAGAAGAGTTTAAACAAATATTAGAACACATTAAAGTACTACAACTGTCACCCATTTCCCATGATTCCAACATTTGTGAGTTCTTTTCAAGAAGAATGTCTGCAAGATTTTTTCAAACTGTTCAGCCCTCTGTTGAATGATAGTTATCTGATACATAAGTAGGATACACATAGGGGTAGATTTTAAAAGCAGCGCGCATGGCGTACATGCCACTCCAAGACGCGCTGCCTTCCCCTGTTCCCTCCCAAGCCACTCTGAAATCGGAGCGGCCTCAGAGGGAACTTCCCTACCCCCAGCCTACCTTCCCTTCCCTTCCCCTACCCACCCTTTCCCCCCTACCTTTTCCTTCTTTGTTCTTTTATTTCAAAATTTACTTCAGCCCTGGGGCTGAAGTAAGTTGTGCGCGCTGGCCAACTGCCGGCACGAAATCTCTGACCCCCACCCCTGCCCTGCCCCCTCTCCTTTTTGCAAGCCCCGGGACTTACACGTGTCCCGGGGCTTTATGCATGTCACCGGGCCTTTTTAAAATAGGCTCGGTGCACGTAACCCTTTTAAAGTCCAGCCCTAAGGGGGCAAGATGGCCGCCAGCGAGTAGACTGTGAAAGATGCCAATCAAGAAGGGTGCTTATCTCTGTGTTTTTCTTCGTTACAAAAATATGCCGCATACCAAAAGAAAGGGGAGATTAAGAGGGACGATGGAATCGCCCCTGCCGAACTCTTCCCAGCCCCAAATTGATGGCTTCTTCGCTGGTGCCAGGCATCATCACTGGTGAGCCAGGTCGCTGGAGGAGTAACGCGAGAGCACACGGTCTCCTCCCTGACCCCCAAAACCACACTTAGTTCAGAGAGCTAAGGAGGCCGCCCCCCCCTCCCCCCCCCGATGAACAACGACGCAGCCTTGAGAGTCCTGGAGCAGGGAAGGACTCCGCCAACGGTAGCTCGGAATGGAAGCCCAATCTCAAGCCAGGAGATAAGTCTAGGAGCGACCCGAAAGATTGAGAAAGAAGGGAGTTTGATCCCCGGAAAATCGGAGGAGGTACCATTAAACTCGGATATCGCTCCAGAACAACTTGGACTCTTAACAGCAAAACCTCAAGGTATGGCGGGGGAGGGGCGCAGCAATCTGGAGGTGGGAGAAAGCCACCTAAGAGCCCTGCTGGCTGGCTCAGATACCTCAATATGGGAAATGTAACATTGGAAGGAATATGGCAAGCCTTAAAAGGGATAGAGAAATCTATCCAAACATTATCGCTTGTAACTCTGGACACCAGGGATCAGACTTATAGTGAAAAAAAACAAAAACAGAGGAAAAAAGAATGGACACTACAGAGAATATTCAAAGTAAATTGATTACCTCTGAAAAGATTTTGAATAAAAGGCTAAAAGGAGTGGAGAATGCTCTTAGAGCTCACAATCTGAGAATACTTAATTTTCCTGTTTTAAGATTAATCTCCCAATTAGACCTCTTTAAAACATATTTACATCAAGTGTTAAAAGTTCCAGAAGCTGCTACTCCGGTAATTGTAAAAGCGTATTACCTTCAAGAATCGCAGCGTGCCCAGGAAGAAGGAAGGGAACCAGAGGGGAATGTCCCTGAAAGTTTCAACCTAACAAATATTTTGGAATCTTCTTTAGAAACTGAGGTTTCTCAAAGAAAGACATTGTTAATCTCTTTTGCTTTTCTCTCTGAATGCAACCAGATATTGAAATTATTTCTTAGAAATAGACAATTACCTTTCTACGGAAAACCTATTTGGATACACCCTGATGTAATAAAAAACACACAAATATGTTGAAAGAATTTTCTCCGGATGCATCCAGAGGTCCTTCAGTTAGGTGCAACCTATATATTAAAATATCCCTGCATATGTTTAATTAGGTATTTGAATGTTCAGTATGTGTTCTATGAACCAGACCAGTTAAGAGCTTTTTTGGCGGCAAGATCCCAAATAGCCCCAGTTGTTAGCCCTGCTGTAGAAAGTTAACGCCTAGCACTATTCACTGCATGTGGTCTTATTTCTCTTTAATGTATATTATTACTGTTGTTTAAATAGTATGCTCCTTTCCTGCCCCTCTCAATTTTCTTATAATTTTGATATCTAGAATCATAGACTTATTTCTGTTACTGAAGAATTTTTAGTTTATTATTAATTGTTTTCTGTGTACTAGTATCTATTTTACTGTACAAGGTCTATATACTTGGAGATTGTCTTGAAAATTAAAATAAATAATTAAAAAAAAATAATAAAATCCGGCCCATACTGTATGTGTACCAACTAAAGGTATGCAATTTACCATAGACAGTGTGGGGCGGATTTTAAAAGCCCTGCTCACGTAAATCCGCCCGGATTTACGCGAGCAGGGCCTTGCGCGCCATTGCGCCTATTTTCCATAGGCCACCGGCGCGCGCAGAACCCCGGGACGCGCGTAGGTCCCGGGGTTTTTGGACGGGGGCATGTTGGGGGCGTGTCGGGGGCAGGGCTGAATGACGCAGCATTTTGGGGGCGGGATGCGGTGTTTCGGGGGCGGGCCCGGGGGCGTGGTTTCGGGCTGGGGCATTCCGGGGGCATGGCCGCGCCCTCCGGAACCGCCCCCGGGTTGAGTCTCGGCACGCCAGCAGCCCGCTGGCGCGCGTGGATTTACGTCTCCCTCCGGGAGGCGTAAATCCGTGGATAAAGGTAGGGGGGGGGGGGTTTAGATAGGGCCGGGGGGGGGGGGGGTTAGGTAGGGGAAGGAAGGGGAAGGTGAGGGGAGGGCGAAAGGAAGTTCCATCCGAGGCCGCTCTGATTTCGGAGCGGCCTCGGAGGGAACAGAGACAGGCTGCGTGGCTCGGCGCGTGCCGGCTGCCCAAAATCGGCAGCCTTGCCCGCGCCGATCCAGGATTTTATAAGATACGCGTGGCTACGCGTGTATCTTATAAAATCAAGCATACTTTTGTTTGCGCCTGGTGCGCCAACAAAAGTACGCGAATGCGCTTTTTTTAAAAATCTACCCCTGTATGTGTAGACATATCGGAGGTAATTTTCAAAGGAGTTACTTGGGTAAATGTAACTACTATGTAGCAATTTTCAAGTTATTTATGCATGTAAAGTGCATTTATACGAGTAAATCCAATAGACAATTTAATGGCATATATTGTAGGAATTTTCAAAAGCCCACTTACTTGAATAAAATGCATTTACTGGTGAAAAACCCAGTTTTATGTGTGTAAATGATTTTTAAAATCAGGCCCTTAGGGGGTAATTTTCAAAGGAATTACGTGCATAAATGTAACTACTATTGTAGCAATTTTCAAAAGCCATTTACTCATGTAAAGTGCACTTATGCGAATAAATCCTATGGACGATTCAATGGCATATATTGTAGCAATTTTCAAAAGCCCACTTACTCGAGTAAAGTGCATTTACATGCGTAAAACCCAGTTTTACGCATGTAAATGCATTTTAAAATCAGACCCTTAAAGTGCACTTATGGTATATATTATAGCAATTTTCAAAAGCCCACTTAAACGTGTAAAGTGCAATTACACATGTAAACCCAATTTTAAGTGTGTAAACCCTTTTGAAAATTACCCCCATTATTTCTGGATTTATGCATGCTGTTGATTGTTATATAATCAGTAGACACTACCATCTAAAAGTATATGATGACATCCCTTATAGTATCTACATGTTTTCCTTTTTGGCAGGTGGTATATGTGACGGCCACATTTCCATATGTCATGCTGGTGATTTTATTGGTTCGAGGAGTAACATTACCTGGTGCCTCTGAAGGGATAAAGTTTTACCTGTACCCTGACCTTTCACGCCTCTCCGATCCACAGGTAAGACAGTATAACTCCATTTCTATGATATCATGCATGTATTTGAAAATGTTTCTAATTGTTGCTATATTTCCAGCTGTGCAATTGGAAAGCAAATATACTATAAAAACAATATGATGTATCTATTTTAGGAATGCAAAACTACATAGTGTGATAAAATGAAAGTGTTCATTACAATTCTTCTGTAAGGTTGACTTACTTTTTGTAATTGTTGTGTTTCCATGATTTAGAAATGATAGCCATACTGACCTAGAATGTCATCTCTGGTCATTAGTTGCATTTTCACTTTTAGTACAGGCCTTTTGAGTTTATATTCCACCCTGCCTAGTGGCATAGTGAGGGGGGGTGGGGGGGCAGGGAGGCCAAGGCCCCTGGGCACCAGGCTGTAGGGGGGACGCCAGTGGGGCAGGGGATCCCATGCCGTGCAATGAAGAAAAGGCTCTACAGCCTCTGGAGTCGCCTATCCTGCCCAGTGGCAGAGGTGTAGGAGGCTCGTGGACACGGGGGTAGTCCAACCCGCCCGGCAGCAGAGGAGGAGGAAGCCTGCAGTCGCTGGGAGCGCCTATCCCACCCGGCGGCAGGCCCGCACTGCCAGGGAGTCCATCCCGCCCTATGGCAGAAGAGGAGGAAGCCCATGGCCTAACTGAAGTTAAGGGACTGGAGCTGGAGCCAGAGCCTCCCCATGTGTGTTTGTATGGAGAGAGAGTAGAGCCTATGTGGGTGTGTGAAGGAGAGGGAGTGGAGCCAGCATGTGTGTATATATGGAGAGGGAGTGGAGCCAGCCCCTCTGTGTGTGTATGTAAACAAGAGGGAGTGGAGCCAGTGTGTGTGTTTCTGTGTGTGTCTGTGTGAGTGTATGGAGGAGAGGGCGAGGAGCCTGTGTGTATGTGTCTGTCTGTGTAGAGGAGAGGGAGTGGAGCTATTGTGTGTGTATAGCGGAGAGGGGAATGGAGCTAGTGCATGTGTGTGTTGAAGAGAGGGATAGAGCCAGCATGCATGTGTGTAAGAGAGAGTGAGCCAGTGTGTATGTAAGCCTGAGAGAGAAAGGGAGCCAGCCAGCTTTTGTGTGTCTGTGAGCATGTGTGTTTTTAAAGTGTTTGTGTGTGTCGGTAAGAGCATGAGGATGAATGTGTGTGTATATGAGATAGGAGAAAGTTTGTGCACCTCCATTTCCCTCCCACTACTCCGAAAATCACTCCGAAAATCACAGGTTGACCAGAAGTCAAAAGTTCCCAGAAATGGAAAGTGAGTGTTTTTTTAAAAATTCCTTATTGATTTTAATTAATCAGGTATTATTTGATGTGTGTACGGTTTTGAAATATTGTATTGATGACTGGGAAATTAAAAAAAATATATGAGTTTAATTATTGGGTGTTATTGTGTTCATCTGCTGTTTTGAAATATTTCTTTTTATTAGTGTGGTTTCACTATTATGATTGATCTCATATTGCTTGATTTTATTGTTTGATGTTTTCTGAGGAAGGATGATGCTTTAGTTTTTCCATATGTGCACTACATACTGAGTCTGACTTGCTGTAGTTTCCAATTCAGTTATGTCTGTACTTTTCCATTTATACTTTACGATCACTTTATTCTATTTGGCGAGGATTAGGGCCCTAATGCCTGTGATAACGCCATAATGCATGCGTTATTTATTGTGTGATGCGACATGCAATTTTTCAAAATGATTTAAATGGCGAGGAGTCTATGCAAAAAAGGGGTATTACTGCAGTATGCAATAGCATAACGCACGCTTTTAGCGCCAGAAATAACTACATCTTTTTTCCTAGCGTTAAGCTGTGCAATATGCCCAAAACAGAATTTACAATATTTATCATGAATTCTGTTGAGAGAGAGAAAGAGAGAACATCTCTGGGGGTAGCTCACATAATTGTCATCTATATATACCACTATAGGAGGGTAATCTAGTAACTCGAGGTGAGGTTTTGGTGGTGGACTAGGGTCTTGGAGCCAGTTTTACATGCACAGTCAGATGTACGAATAACACAGTACACATCAGTGAAGATTGGATGTGATTTGGAATGAGGAAAGTACACAAAGATGAAATTTCTACAATGTCCTCTCACCCTAGCTTGATAGTACCCAAGTAGAGATGCAGCCCAAAATAAGAAAATGGCTGTTTGTGAAGTAAAATTATGATCAGGCATGATAAAATACCTATGCAAATTGCTAAAACAGCACACAGTGCAGTAACTTTAAACTATCATAGCCACACCCCTCTTCCTTATCATGGGCATTATTGATGTGAAATTTATAGCATTTTGATGAATCTAGGCCTTGGTTTGCTCTGTTTTCCTAATAGGAGGTACATTGGTGTTTTATGGCCTGGTGTAATGTTTGCAGGGTCACCTTTTCATAGGGTGGTAACTGTTTGAGTGCTGGCAGTTAGTGCTGTTTTGGAATGGGAGGTTTATTATATTGTAATTGTAATTTAGATTGCTCATGGCTTTCTAAGGACCAAGCCCACACCCAACATATGTTACAATAGTTTTAATACCATGTATGTTCCAAGGGTCTTTTTGGCTTTTATACAGGGTTTTCTGGTTGACACCACAGCAGTGCATATAAATATAATATGCAAGCTGTTCTAATATTTTTATTTTAAAAGACTGTACATTGAATGTCCTTTTTCATTTAAAATCTTTTATTATAAATGCATAATTTGAAATTGTGTGTGTAGAGGGCCATGGTGGAGAGAGGTCTGGGCATAAAGCTATAAGATTCATTTAGGGTGCCTAATACCCTTGTGCTGACCCTGATTAGAAAAAGAATACAAATAAAATGTAAAAAAAAAAAAACTCCAAAAAACAGAATGAGAAAGGGGCAGCAATGTAATTGTTCACACAGGGGCAGATTTTAAAAACCCTGTGCACATAAATCCGGCTGGATTTAGGTGCGCCAAGCCTATTTTGCATAAGCTCAGCGACGCGCACAAGCCCCGGGATGTGCGTATGTCCCGGGGCTTGAAAAAAGAGGCAGGGTGTGAGCGGTCGGTGGGGGGCTGGGGCCTGGCCAGAGGCCTCCGAAGGCCTGCTAGGCCAGGGGATCGCGCACCAGCACTTGGCCGGTGTGTACAACCTATGCCTGCCCAGAGGCAGGCACAACTTAAAGGTTGGGGGGAGGGGTTAGGTAGGACTGGGGGGCGGGTTAGGTAGGGGAAGGGAGGGGAAGGTGGGGGGGGGGCAGAAGGAAAGTTCCCTCTGAGGCCGCTCTGATTTCAGAGCGGCCTCAGAGGGAACAGAGAAAGCCATCGGGGCTCCCCTATGGCTCGGCGCATGCAAGGTGCAGAAGCGTGCACCCCCTTGCACGCGCCGACCCCCGATTTTATAATATGCTAGCAGCTGCGCACATGTTATAAAATCGGGTGTAGATTTGTGTGCGCCGGTTTGCATGCTGGTCTTAAAATCTGGCCCACAGTGTGGCGGCACCATGTGGTGATGTACTGGCTAGGTTCACACCCTTCCCCAGTGAAAAGAGATCCCACACAGTTGTGCCATACAGTGATGCCATGGTGGGGGAGCAAGGGGGGCCGCATGGGAGGCAACACAAATGCAATGGCCCCTGGGTGCTGGAGACCCTCACTATGCCTCTGCCCTGCCATTTATGTAAAACAAAGCATGGAGGAGGAGGGGGGGATATGTGTAACAGACTATTAAATGTGCTCATACAGCATATGGCTGTACAACAGAGGTGGTAGCCAGAGACATTTTTAAATCAGGACATGGTGGGATAGGAGCAACTGGGATCATTCCTGCCTTATTTGGACTTTAGGGACCCTACAGAATGGGTTAGGGGAGGGTTAGTTTTTAAAATTTCAGCATTGCTGAGTTTTGTTCCAGTAGGAGGGAGGAGGAACTTGGCCCGTTAGTTTCTTTAACAGAAGAGCACACATACATGCTCACCACAGTCTGTGATCCCCGTGTGAAAGGGAAACTCGCCCTACAGTCCAATTGTCTCTCATTTGTGAAGGACCTGCTGTTACTAAAAGTCCATGAACAGGAGCGCCATAGGCAGAGACAGATCAGGCATGAAGCAGAGGAGGAAACAGCGAGCACTTCAGAGAGTTGTGCTAGCCCAAGCAGGAGCAGCACTCTGTCAGTGACAGCTAGTACCTCCTCCTCCTCCACTTCAGCACGCCAAAGCCATGTTGATCACAAAGATTTATCTTTTGTGCTACGGGCTAGAGAGAAAGCAGCTGGCATGAGTGACTCTCAGCCCACCCAAGCAAAGGAGACACCAGCACAACTGTCAGTGACACGGTATCTCTCAGAGCCCACAGAGGACATGCAGACAGATCTGCTGGCATATTGGGCACACAAGTCCATTGTCTGGCCACACCTAGCCAAAGTGGCTCAGCGATATCTGTCATGTCCACCAACCAGTGTGCCCTGTGAATGTATATTTTCAATGACAGGGGATATCAGGAGCACTCACTTCTCAAGGCTGGCACCAGAGTTGATGGAAATGCTAGTGTTTTTGAAAATAAACCTGCCTTTGCTTGGGTTTCCATATTTTCCCTGTGAATGGCAAGATGAATAAAACATTGTGCCTGTCCATCCACTGTCCAGGCCATACGTCCCTACAAGGGCCTGACCTGAAATGCTGTGCCTATCCATCCACTGTCCAGGCCATACATCCCTACAAGGGCCTGACCTGAAAGGCTTTACCTGTCTGTCCACTGTCCAGGCCGTACATCCCTGCAAGGGCCTGACCTCAAATGCTGTGCCTGTATGAGTTTAGTTCAGGTATTTCTAATTTCAGTTTCATGTATTTGTGCATCACTTCTTTCCAGAATATTCTTTTCCTGTTTTGCAATATTTGGAATGTAAGAACATACAAAGCTGATTTCAGATGTTTGGAGCTTGCATAGTTCATATGCTCAATAGTTTTCCTGACATTCATACTATGGGCCATGTTCCCGAAATCTTTCTTAGATAGCAACAGTGATGTTTCTAGTACCATAGAAAACTGATGGTAGTTGCACTCTAGTTCAGTGGTTCTCAACCTTTTTTCGGCCGGGACACACCTGACAGATGGTTCTCAAGTGCGTGACACACTGAACATGTGACCACGGGACAAAATGTAAATATACATTCTGCATCCTCAGGAACCACGTCGACCCCCAAAAATGGGTGCAGAGCAGAACTAGGGCATTATCTGTACAGCTCACCATACAAAAAAAGATATTCTGGATCTGATGACATCTCAGTAAAAGCAAAACAAACTCTTTATACTGGCAGACACAATACCCCTCCTTATGAAAAGACAGTAATTTACCACTACAAATATTTAACCAGGCCCTAAACACTAATACACCTCCTATTGGGAAAACAGAGCAAGCCAAGCTTTTATAGATACCCACTTAGAAATAATTGTAAAACTATACTAATAAATGTTACAAAACAGCTGATGAACAGAATAACATCCAACAATTAAAAACTTATAAAAATTAATAAAAATTGTCTAAATATCAAAATATTTCAAAACAGCAGACACATCACATAATACACAATAATTAAAATGGCAGTCAATCAAGAAAAATAAACTTAAAAAGCTGCCTTTACTTACCCTCTCCAGCAACTCTCCTACTCCTTTCCCTTGCAGACCAATAGCACTCACCAGAAGCAGCAGTGGCTGCTAAAGCTATGTCCTCACAGTCCTCTTCCTTAAGGCCCACAACCAGTCACAACCAGCCTCTGTCTCATACAGACTAGTAACTTCCCTAACTAGTATCTCTTCCTCACACACACACACACACACACCAGTCACCTCCCTGACCAGTCTCTGTCTCTCACACACACACCAGTCACCTCCCTGACCAGTCTTTGTCTCTCTCTCTCACACACACACACACACACACCAGTCACCTCCCTGACCAGTCTCTGTCTCTCACACACACATCAGTCACCTCCCTGACCAGTCTTTGTCTCACTCACACACACACACACACACACACACCAGTCACCTCCCTGACCAGTCTCTCTCAATCACACACATGCTCTCTCACTTACATACAATCTCACACATACTCTGTCATTTACAACCACACACACTGCCACTCATGCACCCATTGTACCACACACACACAAGCTCTCACTCATGCACCCAGGCACCCATTCTACCACACACACACACTGCCACTCATGCACCCATTGTATCACACACACAAGCTCTCACTCATGTACCCAGGCACCCATTCTACCACACACACACAAAGCTGCCACTCACCACTCAGGCACCCATTCTATCACAGGCACACAAGCTCTCACTCATGCAACCAGGCATGCATTCCAACACACACACACACACACACACACAGAAAGCTGCCACGCACCCAGGCACTCATTCTAACACACACACACAAAGCTGCCACTCACGCACCCAGGCACCCATTCTAACACACGCACACACACACAAAGTTGCCACTCACGCACCCAGACACCCATTTTACCACACACACACAAAGCTCCCACTCATGCACCCAGGCACCCATTCTACCACACACACACAAAGCTCCCACTCACGCACTCAGGCACCCATTCTACCACAGGCACACAAGCTCTCACTCACGCACCCATTCCACCACACACACACACAAGCTCCCACTCATGCACCCAGGCACCCATTCTACCACACACACACACCAGCTCTCACTCACGCACTCAGGCACCCATTCTACCACAGGCACACAAGCTCTCACTCACGCACCCATTCCACCACACACACAAGCTCTCACTCATGCACCCAGGCACCCATTCTACCACAGGCACACAAGCTCTCACTCATGCACCCAGGCACCCATTCTACCACAGGCACACAAGCTCTCACTCACGCACCCATTCCACCACACACACACACACACACACACACACACAAGCTCTCACTCATGCACCCAAGCATTCATTCTGCCACAGGCACACAAGCTCACATGGAGCCTCTTCTCATTGTTTGGCCCAATAAGCCTGGCCTCCACTTCTCAGCTGCCTCTGGCTTGACCTCCCGCGTACACAATGTCTCTCCAGCCGCCTCCTGTGGTGCGCAGGGTCTCTCAGATCTTCAACTGTCGGCAGCGGTGCACAGCGTCTCTACATTCTTCGGCCCCGCTGGCGTCAGTGCGCAGGTCTCTTCATTCTTCGGCCCCGCTGGCGTAGGCGCACAGCGTTTCTTCATTCTTCAGCCCTGCTGGCGTTGGCACGCAGGTCTCTCCGCTCTTCAGCCGGCGGCACGCAGATCTCTTCATTCTTCAGCCCCGCTGGCATCGGCGCGCAGGTCTCTCCGCTCTTCAGCCGACGCCGGTGGCCCGCAGGTCTCTTCATTTTTCGGCCCCGCTGGCGTCAGCGCGCATGTCTCTCCGCTCTTCAGCCACTGCCGGTGGCGCGCAGGTCTCTTCATTCTTCGGCCCCACTGGTGTCGACGCGCAGGTCTCTCCGCTCTTCAGCCGCTGCCGGTGGCACGCAGGTCTCTTCATTTTTCAGCCCCGCTGGCATCGGGGCACACGTCTCTCCGCTCTTCAGCCGCCAGCAGCGGCGCGCAGCGTCTCTCCATTCTTCAGCCCCGCGCCTGGGGAGAAGGGAAGCACAAGCGGGGCAGTGGAGCACCAGGAGCTGCGACACACCTGCCGGTGCTTGGCGACACACTGGTGTGTCGCGACACACCGGTTGAGAACCACTGCTCTAGTTCATCCTCTGCCTTCCCCTTGTTTACAGAGGCACTGTGTAAACCACAAAGTCAACATAGGTTGATATTGTAGATTTGGACTTGAGTAGCGGTTTTCTTATTTCTGAGAGCTCTTCATTTTCCTTTATCATCAGCTGAAGTGCATAAGTACAGTTAATAGCTTCTGGGTATTCACAAATAATCTCCAGATCAGTTCTTGCTTCATAAATGGCAGTCTCTATTGCTCTAAAAGCATCCTCTGTTGAATTATCTTTCAGAAATGAAAAAGATGCCATTTTCTTCTGGCAGTGAAACAGTTCAAGAAGAAGTGACAGATCAAACCACAACATACCTGCACAAAGGAAATCCTCGAATGCTGTGCCTGTCCATCTAGGCATTATGTCCCTATGTGGGCTTGACCTCTATCCTCAAATGCTGTGCCTGTCCGTCCAGGCTTTATGTCTCTAAAAGGGCTTGACCTCAAATGCTGTGCCTGTCCGTCCAGGCCTTATGTCCCTTCGAGGCTTGACCTCTATCCTCAAATGCTGTGCCTGTCCATCCAGGCTTTATGTCCCTAAAAGGGCTTGACCTCTATCCTCGACTGCTGAGCCTATCCGCCCAGGCCTTATGTCCCTATATGGGCTTGATCTCTATCATCGATAGCTGTGCCTGTCCGTCCAGGCATTATGTCCCTACATGGGCTTGACCTCTATCCTCGAATGCTGTGCCTGTCTGTCCAGGATTTATGTCTCTAAAAGGGCTTGACCTCAAATGCTGTGCCTGTCCATCCAGGCCTTATGTCCCTTCGAGGCTTGACCTCTATCCTCGAATGCTGTGCCTGTCCATACAGACCTTATGTCCCTTCGAGGCTTGACCTCTATCCTCGAATGCTGAGCCTATCCATCCAGGCCTTATGTCCCTATATGGGCTTGACCTCTATCCTCGAATGCTGTGCCTGTCCGTCCAGGATTTATGCTCCTATGAGGGCTTGACCTCTATCCTCAAATGCTGTGCCTGCCCATCCAGGCCTTATGTCCCTATGAGGGCTTGACCTCGAATGCTGCGCCTGTCTGTCCAGGCCTTATGTCCCTACGTGGGCTTGACCTCTATCCTCAAATGCTGTGTCTGTCCATCCAGGCCTTACGTCCCTAAAAGGGCTTGACCTCTAATGCTGTGCCTGAACGTCCTGGAGCTCTTTCCTGCTCAAAGGAAAGGGAACTCTCCCTGGGGTAGCCGGCCATCCTATCTCTTAGTACCTGTTGACCCATGTTAAACCGCTGTTCACAGTGAGACCTCCTCCATATCACCATGCTTTGAAGGCTCATGCTCCACTCTAGGGGTGAACCCATTCTAGGGAGCCCTTTCCTGCTCAAAGGGCTCCCTAGAATGGGTTCCCCGGGGCCAGCCTGTCTTGCTCCTATCAGCTTTCTGCCACTCTGCCTTGCTGCCATACACCAGATGACTCACTCAAATCCTTGTGGTATTCTTGCCACTATCATGGTTCCTCAGTGTGTTGGTGCTAGTCTTTTTGCTTGCTATGTTCCCCCTTCATTGTGCTGTAGGATGTTGATGCCACTTGTCTTGCCACTTTGCCTGTCGTGCTGCCTTAGAGGGTTCATGCATCTGTTATTGGTGCTCTCTTTTGAAGCTCTGGTGTGTGTTTGACACTGTCGCTGCTGCTTTGCGCCTCTGGTAAAGCATTCTTGCCACTCCTGGTACCCCTTTGCCCCTTTAAAGTGCCTTAGGTGATTCATGCCACTTTGGTGCCACTTTGCCACAGTCTAAGTACCTTGGAGCTCTTTTCTCGTTCTGATGATAGCTCCCCAGAAGTTTCATCAGAATTGATAAGAAAACTCGGGGGAGCCTATTGAGAGGAGAGAGAGACTCTTCAGAAACCTGGGAACTTTAACAGTGCTGTAAAGAATACCATCACCCACCGAGCAAACAGCTGAGTGCTGAGTAGGGTCGGGACTTGTGACGTCGCCGGAGAGACTGCCCATAAAATCAGTAGGCAAGCGGCGCACTGCCACTGCCAGCGTGCGCCTAAGCTGCGCGCTCCAAAGGGGCACGCAGCTTTGCCCGGCTTAGCCCGGGAAGACAGGAAGATCGGAGGAATTTGGTGAGTTCTGGAATTTTTTTTCTGAATATTGGTGAACTTTGCTGGTCTAGGCCATCCCATATATATGGGGAGGAAAAGAAAAGTTAAAAGTTTTCCTATATCTCCTATTACATCGAGAGGGCCGAAAGACGCCCATGTCCTTCGACAGGTCGGTTCACCAGAGGATAGTTCAGGGGGACAATTTTCAGCCTCACTGAGTCCTGGCGCTGGGCCATTACTTCCTCTGCAACCATCGGCAACACTACCAGATGGGTTTTTGTTTCTAGAATCTTGCAGCCCCAGAAAGGAAGTGACTGTGTAGATTCACGAGATTCAAAAACATGTGATCAGCCATTTAATTCTGAAGGAGTATCAAAGAGGCCTGAGCAATGGCCTCAGGATCCACCTGAAGATATTACACTGAAGGTCATTTGGAAAATGATGTCCAAGATGAATGATAACGTTACCCAAATGAATTTGTCTTTGTCAACTATTGTAAATTCAAATAGAGTACAGATTGAGGAGCAGAGTAAGGGTGTGTCTAAATTGAATGATGAAATGGTGAAAGTTACAGCTAAATTGAAATTATTGGAAGACACTGAAAATATCCATATAAGAGAGAGTTTTTCCAAACATAAAGAGTTGGAGAAGATAGAAAATACAATGAGGTATAAAAATCTACGTCTGATTAATTTTCCTCAGACGAGACTTTTATCTCCAATTGAAATGTTTAAAAAATATCTACGAGATATATTACAATATGAGGAAAAAGACATACTCTTAATATCTAAGATTTTTTATTTTTCAGAAAGGTTGGTGGGACAAGGTGAGGAAAAAGTGGAACCTTCAACCATTGGAGTATCCACATTCCTCGAGGAATCCATAGATGTAATACAGAAAAGAGCTTCTCTATTGGTTTCTCTTCAATTAGAAAGATAAATTGTTGAGAGATTTTCTTAAATACAAAGATCTTAAATTCTGTGGTCAGAGAATATTTATGTTTCATGATGTCTTGAGAGCCACACAGGCTAGAAGGAGACACTTCCTTACCTTGAAAGCAAAATTGCTAGCAATTGGAGCTAGCTTCTTTTTGAGATATCCTTCTACTTGTTATGTAACCTTTCAAGGAAATAGGTTTAGTTTCTCTGATCCACTGCATTTGGAGATGTTTATACAGGATAAACAGATAAAAGGAGGTAGTTTAGAGGGCCCCAAAGAAAGTTAAATATCTCTCTCCCTTCAAAGTGTTATTTATGTTGAAGTAATAAATGTTTTCTCCCCCTTTTCATTGGACTAGTAAATGAGATACAAGATATGAGATATATGTAAATGATATATGTAATTAATTATTTGGTATCATAATTACTTATGTATATTTTTGTTTAAAGAGGTTTGAATGAAAATTGAATAAAGAATAAATTAAAAAAAAAAAATTGATAAGAAAACTCCAATTCTGCAGCCAAAAATAGGCTGCAAATACTTCCCCCATTGACTTTAATGGGATATCGGAAAACAAATAAAACATATCAACGAATTGGTTCCCCCCCCCTCCCCCCATGAAATGAATATAAGGAATTTGGGTCTCGGCAAAACAAATACCGAATAGCAACACATTTTTTCCTTCTGCACATCCCTATAAAGGTGTAAGTGAACATGTGAGAATGTGTCAGAGAATGAGGAATGAGAGTTAGAATGTAAGAATGAGAGTATGTGTGTGTGTGTGAAAATGATCGTGTGTGTGATTTATTTATTTATTTATTTATTTTTAGATTTTTATATACCGGTGTTCCTATATGAAATAAAGATCACATCGGTTTACATTGAAACAGAACATGAAAATTGCCAAAAGGCATTACATAGAAAAGGTTATGAAACTTGGAACAGTGTACATAAGTTCAAAATTTAACAATAACGTTGTAACATTGATGACCAAAAGATAAAGGAGAAAAAAAAAAAAAAAAGACTTAAACAATTAAGTTGACAGGTCTTGATTGTGTGAAAGTGATCATGAACATGTGAGTGTGTTAATGTATATGTGTATGAGAGTAAATTTGTGCACATCAAGTCCCTCACTCCCTCCCACCCCACCCCCTGCATTCATGGTAATCTCAGGGTGACTGGAAATCAGAAGTTTCCTGGTATGAGCATGAGCAGTCGCATGGACTTAATCCTATCCAACGATAAACAAGTCATAATGCTAGTAGAAAATGGATGCACTGAGCTGCAGCGGGGATACCTCCCCTCAGCTCCTTCAAAAAGCTTAAGCTACAACTATCTTTGGTTGAAAATGTTTAATTCAGACAAGCTGGAACTTTCACCTAGTTAAACAATTAGCCACCTGGAGCATGATTTATGAAGATTTCTTTTTCTCATAGGCATAAATTGCAGGGGAGATCTCTTTGCAAAAAAAATCTTGGCTTTGTTCGCATTTCAGAGACAAATGTTACATTGATAGTAATTTTTTTAATAGCAATTAGTCCCCCTGGATTGTGCTGACACTGTGAAATAAAATTGCTCTTGGAAGAGATGAGCATGGTGCCAGCATCTTACAAACACAATTCTCCTGTATTGCTTAAACATCCTAGGGATGCCCATCCCCACAATCCTTTCAGCAGCCTCTGATAGTTTAAATGTCTATGAGAACATAAGAAAAAATACCTCTCATTTTAACAAAAACCATTTGCTTATGGTTGGTTTATGGTGGTGCAATGGTTTCAGTTAAAATATATTCTCTCCCTTCATGTTAATACGACAGAACAGCTTGCAGGAAATTATGTTTCTCTTCGGCAGCCCTTTCTTGATGGCGTAGTAATCTCTGGTGTTTAAGAGTTGAGAGACTTGTTTTCTGATGATATTATTGTACTATTTTTTTTGGGGGGTGGGGTGGGGTGGGGATGGAGTTATATTCAGAGAAAGCTAATTTACTGGGCTTACCGGTTTATAAAAGGATGATGTAAATATGTATGGAATTTTTTTTTTTCATTTTAGAAATTATAGGTTAGCATCTGTTAATCATTTTATAAGGATTGTAATTTGTCTGTGTTTGTGTTATTTTAACACTCTACTTGGCCTTGAGGTAACAAAAATGGAATCAAGCATGAGAACTAAATAAATACATTTCTGTTTGCTAAGGGGATAGGTTCCCCACACAAATAAGCCTTTTAACTTTGGCCTGGTTAGTAAAGGGAATACTCAAATGCAGAGCACAGCCTGTAGTGCTGTTTATTGTTTGTATTTGTGCTGGTTTATGTATTTATTGTATGTTATGTAATTTCACTTAAAATATTTATCAATGGGGGTTTGTCAATGTACTCTATAAATAAATGAATTCATAAATTCAATACCTGTGCTGTCTTTAACATGCTCCTAACAACAAACCCACAATGAGTAGCTATATTGAATAGCTCACATATAATAAAATCCACTCCACAAATCTAATGAACTTGTATTGTCTAATCTGGGAGGGTTCTTTGTAATTGGAGGCTAAGAGCAGCAGCATATGCTTAAAGCCCAGGTACTCCACTGTCTGCAGGGGCTGGTCATCCAGGGAAATGATTTCCTTGATGCACCTCATCACTATTCTGGATGCTGCCTACCTCTTGCACCTTGACAGCGATACAGGACACCACACCATTTCCCCTACGGATGTTTGCCACCACAGATGCATGGCAGAGGGCTTCCTGCCCTCCATCTGGGCCGAGGTGAGAGATGGTGCCGTTAGGAAGCGAGGTCTCAGCAGACATCAAACACAGCTGTGGAATAGAGAGCTAGAGAGGCACTGCCCATGAAGCGGGGAGTGCAGGAGAAAGACACAAAGTCTGTGCGATGGGGTATACCCAAAGGGAATACCTCTGTAGTGGAGATACAACAATGGTCCATGGAGCGGGGTACACCGATGAGTCTCTACAGTAGATGATACAGTAGTGGTCCATGGAGCAGGGCACGCCAGTGAAGGGTCCTCACTAGAGATGTCACGGTAGTGGCCCGCAGCGCAGGGTACACCAATGAGGGCTCCACACTAGAGATGGTACGGTAAAGGTTTGTAGAGCGAAGGTTCTCACAGTAGCGGAGGTTCCAGGAGAAGCCTCGGGGAACGGGGCAAGCAGTACTCCAAGGCAGAAGGCCTTCCGAGGAGTGGATAGCCAGAGACGAGGAAGGGCCCCTGAGGAGTGGGTACCCTCACGCCAAAGTAACAGGAACTGGAACAGGAAGTCCGTAGTGAGCGAAGCGGATTCAGCAATGAGGGTGTTGCGTCCATCAGTCTCAGATGGCTTCGTCCCACATGACTCACCTCAATATTCGCTTTCTCCACCAGCCTCAGGAAAATGGCGACCGCCGCGTCTGCTTGCTGCACTCTCCGGCGTCCCCGGAACGACTATGGCAAGGCTTTCTGCCATGATTCACCTGAGGGCCACCTAGGGTGCGTGTGCGCTACCCATGTCTTTATTCCAACATTGGCGCAAACCTCGGTGGCGTCCCCCTCTAGTGACATCACAACATCCGGGTATTTAGGTTGCCCATTTGCTGACTGACTTTGAGCTAGCAAGGATTGGATTTGTCCGATCTAAGCTGCTCTGCCGCTTCTCGCTACTGCTGGAAGCTCTCTCTCTACCCTTCGGGGTTTTACTAACCCCGAAGGGTAGAGAGAGCTCCTCGGGGCCCTATGTTTCTTTCCAGGTGCCAATCCAATATCCAGGTACTCTCTCCTCGAGGGCCTGAGCTGTCTACCTTGGTGCCTGCTACTATTACTTCTACCTGCTGGAAACTCCACCATTACAGCTACAAGAGTGTGAGTAATTTAACGTCTACCAGTCTGTCTCACCTACAGCTCCTCATTGAAAATCTGCATCAGTGCTCCCTATACCACCATTGTGGGACAGGTCTCCTCAGTCGAGGACCCCAGACTGCTGCTGCAGGAATCTACTCACTACTGCCACCTCTGGTGAACTCTACAAGCTGTACAATAAAGATTATCTCTGTGTTTTTTTGCATCTGAATCTAGCCTGGTACTGCAGTTCCCTGTGGGGCTCCTCCACGTGGGAGTGGCCATCACTGCAGTCCTAAGAATCCATCAAACACCTCAAGACCATAACAGAGGGAACTCGTTGCCAAGTCATAGGTAGGCAGGGCCAGCCAGCTTAAATGTCCTGGAAGGATGATGTCATCCAGAGGGGACGCCTCCAAGGTTCCCACCATGAAGTGCTTAAGACTGGCCTGTGCGCACGCACGCCTAGGGGATTCCGAGGGCAATATGGCGGTCGGCAGCACCTGCGGTGTCCAGGGAGGCCTTGGAACAGTAGGCAGGCCGACGATAGCTGGCGGAGGCCGCAAGTCTTCTCCACGGAGTTAAAGCGGCAAAGAAGGAGGTGAGCAAGAGCAGTCGCAGCCGTCTGTGACCGATGGGCATAACAGCTTCTTTATCGCTAAACCACTACCCTGCCCCAATGAACAAACAGAAAGCAGTGCATCTGTCACAATTAATATCAGAAAAAGTCCTAGGCATCATAGTGGATATCACATTGAAATTGTAGGTTCGGTGTGCTGCGGCAGTCAAAAAAGTAAACAGAATGTTGGGAATTATTAGAAAGGGAATGGTTAATAAAACGGAAAATGTCATAATGCCTCTGTATTGCTCCATGGTGAGACCACATCTTGAATACTGTGTACAATTCTGGTCACCGCATCTCAAAAAAGATATAGTTGCGATGGAGAAGGTACAGGGAAGGGCGACCAGAATGATAAGGGGAATGGAACAGCTCCCCTATGAGGAAAGTCTGAAGAGGTTAGGACTTTTCAGCTTGGAGAAGAGACGACTGAGGGGGGATATGTTAGAGGTGTTTAAAATCATGAGAGGTCTAGAATGGGTAGATGTGAATTGGTTATTTACTCTTTCAGATAAAAGAAAGACTAGGGGGCACTCCATGAACTTAGCATGTGGCACATTTAAAACTAATCGGAGAAAGTTCTTTTTCACTCAATGCACAATTAAACTCTGGAATTTGTTGCCAGAGGATGTGGTCAGTGCAGTTAGTGTAGCTGTGTTTAAAAAGGGATTGGATAAGTTCTTGGAGGAGAAGTCCATTACCTGCTATTAATTAAGTTGACTTAGAAAATAGCCACTGCTATTACTACAAACGGTAACATGGAATAGACTTAGGGGCGGATTTTAAAACCCCTGCGCGCGTAAATCCGGGACCGGAGGACGGAGCGGGGCTGCTGGCGATGCGCGCAAAGTTACGCCTGCTGAAAGCAGGCGTAACTTTGCCGACAAAGGTAAGGGGGGGGGGGGGGGTTAGATAGGGCCGGGGGGATGGGGTTAGGTAGGGGAAGGGAGGGGAAGGTGGGGGGAGGGCGAAGAAAAGTTCCCTCCGAGGCCGCTCCGAAATCGGAGCGGCCTCGGAGGGAACAGGCAGGCCGCGCTTGGCTCGGCGCGCGCAGGTTGCACCAATGTGCACCCCCTTGTGCGCGCCGACCCCGGATTTTATAAAATACGCGCGGCTACGCGCGTATCTTATAAAATCTGGTGTACTTTTGTTCGCGCCACTGGCGCGAACAAAAATACCCGCACACGTAGTGTTTGAAAATCTGCCCCTTAGTTTTTTGGATACTTGCCAGGTTCTTATGGCCTGGATTGGCCACTGTTGGAAACAGGATGCTGGGCTTGATGGACCCTTGGTCTGACCCAGCATGGCAATTTCTTATGTCAAAATTCTTCTTTGAATCTCCTTTTTATTAAAGCTTTTCTTTCACTCTAATAGAGCTTCTGAAATCCCAAGCTTTCTCTGTGAAATCCAACAGAGAAAAAGATATCTTTGTGCATGCTCAGACCTTTCAGTAGGAGGACATCAGTGTCACTTGTTCCAGATGGCCGCAGTAGGATAGTTTAAAGAAAAAAATTCTTCATCTTGATTGGTCTTTCATCTTGTCTACTTACCTCCTTCTCCTGCCTCAGCTACAGCCTGGCTGCTACCTCTCATAGGCAATAATTGGTTGCTATAATTATCAGTTAGTCCCTGCAGTTTTCTCACAACAGCATTTTTAAACGTGTCATAGACTTGAATGTGAAACAAACAAATGAAAAAAAAAGTTTGTTTAAATTCGTGGGCACCTTCCATTCAATCAAAAATGGTTGAGCACTTGACATTTATTCGCTCCTTAACTGACTGCCGATTGGTCCCTCCACTCTCACATGTCAGTTAAAGGACCAATCACCTTTCAGAAGCCTCTCCTTTTAGAATTCTGAAGGGAGATTGCTCCACTCACTGACATTTCACAGTAGAAGGACCAATCGGCTTTCAGTTAAAGGAACAGCCTGCTGAGGAGGCAAGCCTTTTGGGGAGGGATGGGGTTTTCAAAGGGTTTGGATGGTTATGAAAGGTTTCAAAAGGGTAGGTGGGGAGTTCTCTTAGGCTACTAAAATTTCTTCAAGATGAGGGAGAGTGGGAAACTTGACTATACAATTTTTTAGGTGAGCAGTAGAGTATGCTGGTGGGGGGGTTCAGAAGGGTGAGGGAGTTCGGTTGGGTCCCTGCTAATTTTTTTATTTTGTAAGGTGAGAGCAGGATCAGACTCTTTTTTTTTTTAGGTTTTAAGCTAATGAAAGGTAACATGGCCATAGAGTAAAAAAGCTATTTTATCATGCTTTTTTTTATGAATTGTCCATCACCATATCATTAGCTGTTTATTTATTTTACAACTTACATCTTCTCCATAGCAGAAATAAACACACAGCAGTGGACCTGGGAACGTACCGGGGCACATTAGTATTTACATGCAATCTCTTGCCACGCCCCAAAACACCCATGCCCTGCCCATACCACACCCCTTTTTTTAAATCAAATGAGATGTGCGCACAACGGGAGATACTTATGCATCTGGGTAGCTTTAAAAATTTGGTGGGCTAACAGGAGCCTGACTTGTGCACAATCTCCCTTATTTTGGTGTGCACTGGCCTGTTAAAATCTACCTCACAATACTTAATTTTCTTCATCTATTTACAATGGTTTGTAAGCCAGTTTCAAATGCATTGCAATTGTCCTTTGCTGTTTTCGCCAGATTTAAAATCAATTTCCAAAATCATTGATGGTGAAAGATAATTGTGAACTATATTCTGTTTATCTATCTATATCTATCTATCTATCCATGTGTGTGTATTGTGTATCCATACATATGTCTATTTGATTCATAGTAAGATGTATCTGTTATTGTAATAGCTTTCATAGAGTCCTGACTATGGAGGGAGGATGGTAATTATCAAAGGGACTAAGGGACTTCTTTGAATAAAAGTGTGTTTGCACAGAAATGACCTTTAACAAAATTGCCTCCCAATATATGGTAATTATGCATATGTCTCATGTTTGCACATTAGTTTACCTGTACCAAGCAGAGGCATTTCTGGAGGCAGGGTTGGGGAACTGTTTGGACTTACATACATACTTTTCGATTTTAAAATATTTGCATGTAAATTTTCAGGGAAAATGTGTGCACATGTTTTAGCAAGAGGAATTCTGCAGGTAGATTTCGGGTGACAGTTATCAAAGCAGTCTTTTGAGAGTAAGTCCGTTTTGAAAATTGGTGTAACTTATACACATTTTAATTGATGTTCTTAGGTACACTGCTTGAAAATTATCCCCTTAAAAAAGTAATCCTGCAGGTATTTTTTTTTAGGCCTCTCTTAGGCCTGGATTTATCAAAATGTGGTAAGTACCGCATGCGATAGCAAAAGGGGCGTGTTTTATGCTAATATAGTATTTATCACAATTTGCAAAGAGCTAAGTTAGTGCACATTGCAATACCATTTCAGATTCTGCGATAAGTGCCAAACCTGATGTATGTCCTGTATTCAACCACTGGGGGACCAGTTTTTCAATGATCCCAGACGACTTAATAGAGAAGAGAGTCAATAGTTACTCCACAAATCAATCACAGAATCAAACCCAGGGGAACAATTATCCATTATAAAACAAGAATAGCCAAACTGAAAAACTATTCATATAAAAACTAAGAGAAAGGTGTCAGCAAGCCTGACGGAGTATCTGCAAAGTAGAAGCAGATCACCTGGACATCTTGATCATCCACTTTAGCTGAAATACATTTTTTTGAACAATTTTTAATTTTGCAAATAAAAGATTTTTCAATGAACCACTGTCTCAATTAATTCTTTTAAATAAACAAATATTTCAAAAAGATCTGATAATGAACAACAGTCTGTCAATTTATTTTGACAACCCCAACATTGACGAAGTTATGCAACCAAATGCTTTTACCACATTTTTGAGTTTATAGAATATTAATGAAAATTTGCATGCCATCAAAATTTGATGTCAAGCCATTTTCCCAGGTAAATTCCCATCTACCCGGGTAAATGAGTTTGAAAATTGAAGTCTCCATGTTAAAGAAGGGATGATGAGCTTCATGCAGAGGTTAATGAGGCTGCAATGTGTACCAGCATTTGGAGCCAGGTAGCCTCCAAATACCTCATTATACATACTTGTCATCTCTCAAAGGAGTAATTAATTTTCACAATTCCTTTTAAAATATTTACCTGACCCTCCTAAATAGTTATCTCCTCCCAAACTGAATAGTTTAATCACTATAGACATAAAACTTTCTAGACAGGAGAAGGGTTATATTTTCATCCATGCTTCCTTATAGCTCTGATTTCCTTCCCTATGCATAATAGGGATGTGAATAGTTTTTGAACGATTAAAATTTTCGTCAGATAATTTTAAAATCGTCCAAAATCGTTAGAGTGTACGATACAATACAAATGCCCCCGATTTATTGTCAGGGGCATTTGTATTGTATCGTTAAATAGGGCACGGGAATTATTTGGGGGAGGGCGGGAAAACCGGCACACCAAAACAACCCCTAAACCCACCCCGACCCTTTAAAACTAATTCCTTACCCTCCCTCACCCTCCCGAACCCCCCCAAAATGTTAAGTTACCTGGTGGTCCAGTGGGGGGGTGTCCCGGCACGATCTCCCGCTCTCGGGCCATCGGCGCCATTTTGGCTGCCACTAATTAAAATGGCGCCGATGGCCCGATAAAAAAAAAAAAACACCCGACCCTTTAAATCGACCCCCCACCCTCCTGACCCTTTTTTTTAAAGTGAGGCCCGCGCCGCTAAAAAGAAAAACCCACCCGACCCTTTAAATCGACCCCCCACCCTCCCGACCCTTTTTTTTTAAGTGAAGCCTGCGCCGCTAAAAAAAAAAAAAAACACCCGACCCTTTAAATCGACCCCCCCCAAAACCTTTTAAAATTACCTGGTGGTCCAGGGGGGCCTTGGGGGGCCTCGGGGGAGAGATCCAGGGGGGCCTCGGGAAGAGATTTCCCGTTCCCAGGCATCAGCTGTTCTAAAAATAAAATGGCGCCGATGCACCTTTGCCCTTACCATGTGACAGGGTATCCGTGCCATTGGCCGGCCCCTGTCACATGGTAGGAGCAGTGGCTGGCCGGCGCCATCTTTAAAGATGGCGCCGGCCATCTTTACTCATCAGCCCCTATTATACTAGGGGCTGATGAGTAAAGGTGGCCAGCGCCTTTACTCTCCCCGAGGCCCCCCTGGACCTTGGACCACCAGGTAATTTTAAAAGGTTTTGGGGGGGTCGGGAGGGGGGGTCGATTTAAAGGGTCGGGTGGGTTTTTTTTTTTAGCGGCGCGGGCCTCACTTAAAAAAAATTAGCGATGTGAATTGGAATCAGAAACGATTCCAATTCACATATCTTAACGATCAGATTCTTCCCCCCCCCCCCCCCAGCCGAATCTGATCGTTAAGATGATCTGGCACACGATTCACATCTCTAATAATCATATACAGACCTTTGACAGCATTCCCATATTTTGTACAGGGGTGAGAGCTTGTATGCTCCATTCCAGAATACAGTGCTATTTTGTAGATGGTGACCAGTAGAAGACCTTCAAAGCCAATGAATCCTGCCCCTTGACACCAAGACCATTATGTCAACTCTGAATTGCAGCCTCTGGTGAGATGAAAAATAGGATTTTTCAGGTTTCTATTTCTTTCAGTTTTGAGAGTAATAAAAGAATAGCATAAGACAGCGCTAAACATCATATGGGAGTATGGACAAGTAACCTTCCAATATGATGGTGCTCAACCATCTTAGTCCTGACTAGCATTTCAGTTTTTTCTGGACAAGGCTAAACTCAGTGCACATTCTGTGATGCGGCGTGTAAAAATGTATAGATAGGTTCTATAATGTGGAAAAATATCCACTAAAACTGAGTTTAAAACGTGTCTCCCTTTCAGGGCTGGTTATTCTGTTAGGCAAACTAGGTGGTCGCCTAGAGTGCCAAGATTTTGGGGGTGGCAAAATCCTGCCAGCGTGAGCTCCAGAGGGCTGCTGTACCAGAGCCAAAACCGCCAAAGAAGGGAGCACTGTGCTGGAGCAACTGCTGCCAGTAATTAAGTTGGGGAGGAGGGGTGAATGATTGAAGATTTGCTTAGTGTGTCAAATATGCTTGCACCGGCCCTGTGAGACTTAAACACATATCTCCAGAGATGAATTTGCTGTGGCACTTAAACTTTTCTGTAAAATATTTGACATGTAGCTTATTGCTTGCTATGTATACTTGTGATGTGCATAGTGCACACAGCTGCAAGTCACTATTTACACATAGGCATTGATTCTGACCTAAAATCATAACCTAAATTACAGACCTACATTGCAAGTCTGATACTATTTCAATACAAATTCTATTTTTAAAAAACTGTATGGCATTACTTTCTGTTCCATGAAGATCTTTATAAGAAAGCTGAATGTCTTAAGAATACCTCTTTTTGCCCTGGCTAAAGGTACACATGCTCTAGAAGTTCATGCACCCTTTAAGATGGACAGAGAATATAGATTTTCTATACTGGGTCAGAGCAAAGGTCCATCAAGCCCAGTATCCTGTTTTCAAAAATGGCCAATTGAGGTCACAAGTACCTGTCAGGATCCCAAAAGGTAGAAAGATTTCAAGCTGCTTATCCCAGGGATAAGAAGTGGATTTCTGCAACTCCACTGGTTTATAGACTTTTCCTCCAGTAATTTGTCTAAACCTTTTTTTAAATGCAGGTACACTAATAGCTTTCACCACATCCTCTGGCAATGAATTACAGAGCTTAATTATGCATTGAGTAAAAAAATATTTTCTTTTATTAGTTTTGAATGTATCCACTAGAAATTTTATTCTGTTTCCCCTGGTCTTTGTACTCTTTGAAAAAGTAAACAACCGATTAAAGTTTACTTGTTCCACTCCAATCATTATCTTATAGACCTCTATCATGTCTCCCCTCAGCCATCTCGTCTTCAGATTGAGGAGGAGGGTGACTTTTATCCAAGCCATTTTCCCCAGGTAAATCACTATTTGCTTGGGTAAATGGCATTGTCCTATCCATTACAAGAAAGAATAATAAGCCTCCTGCAAATTTTAATGAGGCTGATAATATGTTGCAGGTTCCAAATTCCACATCCCATATAGGATTTCTAACTGCTTATACACCAGCGGCCTACTAAGGGGTGTGAGGAGTCTGCCCGGGTGATAGCCAAGAGAGGGGTTCCATCAGGAGAGTTGAAATACAGCACTTAACCCTTTTTTTTTCCAGCCACATATCTCTGTGACCAGTCAGGAAATAGCGGCCTATAGCTGCTTGCAGGCTGGATCCTTGATTGTAGCAGCACAACAGAGGAAGAAGGCGGGACCTTGCTTCGGCTGGAGGCAAGGTCCTGTGGGTTTCCAGTTATGAAAATGTAACCCACCTGTGTAAAGGCCACAAGCAGGATGCCCTGGATCATTTCCCAGAGCAACTTGTAAAATTTCAAACATCAAAACCAGTATTTCCTCTTTGTGGTTTTTATTGAGAGTAATGCAGCACAAGTAAAAAATGAATCACCAAGTTGCTATCTCTGCCTCTTACAAGTTCAGACAATATATATTTCTCTCTTAGCATCAAAAGCATACAGAACCAATCAACAGCTTATACTTTGGTTAAGTTTTCTCTGAATCATATCCTTATGGTAATATCTATTAGAATCAAATTAAGGATCTGATGTACTTCCCCAAACTCAATTATATACTGATTCAACATCTTATAGCCTAATGCCATAGTATGCCCCACTGTCAACCATTTTAGATCTAAGGCCACATATCCCTTAGGCCTCCATTTTAGAATGTCAGCTCATGGTGGTTTTCTCTGGTCATCCTCACAAAAAGCAAGCCTTGCAGTTTCGCTATGATTTTGATGCAGGTGCAAATTTATATTAAACCCTGGATTTCAGAAAGCTGGTTGCAACATCACATTGTAAGACTTAGGACATACAGTAAACAACACCCTAAGCTAAGCTATAATTACCGGTTCTACTTTGTTTCACTCTGTTTAGCTGGCCTACATAGAGGTCTAAGACCCTCAGATACCACACAAAGATGGGTCCTTTACTACTCTGATTCCACTGTCCCACCTTCTACCCCATCTTCATGTGAAAAGCAGGTCAGCAGGTTGGGGGTATGCATTCGTTTTCGACGTATTGGCAATCCGCAATGTATATGTCCCTATTCGTTGTATTCATAGGGTCACGAAACGTATGGCGGACCCCCACGAATACAGCGTATCTAACGAATAAACCCCCCACCCTCCTGACCCCTCCAAGATACCAAAAGTCCCTGGTGGTCCAGAGGGGGTCCTGGCACAAGCTGCTCAGGCTGTCGGCTGCCAGTATTCAAAATGGTGCTGATAGCCTTGGCCTTCTCTATGTCACAGTGGCTACCAGTGCCATTGGTCAGCCCCTGTCACATGGTAGGAGCAATGGACAGCCGGTGCCATCTTGAGCTCCTACCATGTGACAGAGGGCTGACCAATGGCACCCGTAGCCCCTGTGACATAGTAAGGGCAAAGGCTATCAGCACCAGGGACTTTTGGCAAGTCTTGGGGGGGGACTCCTGACCCCCCCCAAGACTTGCCAAAAGTCCCTGGTGGACCAGCGGGGGTCCTGGAGCGATCTCCTGCACTCAGGCCTTTGGCTGCCAGTATTCAAAATGGCGCCGATAGCCTTTGCCCTTACTATGTCACAGGGGCTGACCAATAGCACTGGTAGCCCCTGTGACATACTAAGGTCAAAGGCTATCGGCGCCATTTTGAATACTGGCAGCCGATGGCCCGAGTGCAGGAGATCACTCCAGGACCAATGGCACCGGTAGCCCCTGTAACATAGTGAGGGCAAAGGCTTTCGGCGCCATTTTGAATACCGGCAGCCGACAGCCTGGGTGCAGGAGATAGCACCAGGATCTCCGCTGGACCACCAGGGACTTTTGGTAAGTCTTGGGGAGGGGGGGGGGTCAGGAGGGTGGGGGGTTGTAGTTAATTAAATTTAAAGGGTTGGGATGGGGGTTTTTTGGGAAACAAATACAAATGTAACTAATGAATAGATTGGGGTCCCCCGAGAACAGATGCAACAGATTTGGCTCCCCAGGAATACGAATACCAAATGGGACGAATCCGTCCCTGCTGCACATCCCTACAGCAGGTAATGTGGGGCCAGAACGGGACCTCTTGTAAGCTAGTTTCTGTGCCTGTGCGAATCCAAGAGTAGGCAGTAGGAGGAAGTGTGCTGTCTGTGCAACCGATTCTCTTAGGATTGCCTTTCGGTGCATTAGAGTTAAGCAGAAAAAAATTCAGTGAGCATAAGCAGTGACAGTGAGAGTATGGGAGGGGAAATGAGGTGGGGAGCAAGACTGCTGGTGACTGGGAGGTATGGGAGGGGAGAAAGGGACTGAGAAGCAAGACTTCTGGGGATGGGTGCCAGAGAGCCTGCATGTGTGTATGAGAGTCTGTGTGTAGGAGAGAGAGGCCATGTGTGTAAGACAGATCCTGTATGTGTGTGTATATATGTGTGTGTGTGTGTGTGTGTGTGTGTAAGAGAGAGAGAGGGGATATGTGTGAGAACCTGTGCGTGAGAAAATATATAAGTGTGAGAGCTGTGTGTACGTGTGTGGGCGTATGTTGTGTGAGAGAGAGAAAGTGAGAGCATCTGTGAGTGTGTGAGAGAGAATGAATGAGGATAAAATTTGTGTAGCCCCCTTCTTCCAGTCCATGGCAATCTTAGAGTAACTGGAAATCAAAAAATCATAAATATGGAGAGTGGGAGAGTTTTAAAAATTCTTATTAGTGAACAAGCCTAGGCAAGATGGTGACATGAAGCAGGGTATGTAAGCAGCTCCTTGTTTTCCTTACCTTGTTTCCTTCAAACATGCTGTCAAAGCAAAAGGGGGAAGGTTTGGATGTTTCCTCATGATGCCCCCCTTCCTGGGTAGCAGCTAATTCCATTGTACATGCCCTGCATGCCAGCACATATTGGGACTGGATGCTCCCAACTGGGTGAAGGAGCACCTGTCTCACCTGGAGAGGTCACGCTCAATCCCGGGGATCATCGGCTGCTACCAGCTGAGAAAGCTACTACCACAGAGGCATCTAGAGGCACAGAGCGATGATGTTGGTGCCTCTTTGGAGGGGTTCTGGGGAAGTCTGGTGTTTGAGCATCTTTTGCCAGTAATGCTGCTTGAGGGATCCAGGGGAGTGAGTTTTTCTGCCTGTTTGTCTTCTTCACCAGTAATTGACCGGGGAGAGTTGATTCCATTGACAGGGTCAGCATCAATGGAAGATATGTGACCGGACCATCGAGACCCCCCCCCCCCCCCCTTCCATGAGTTTTCTGACATTGGATGCCATTTGAGATCTACTGGTGGGCTTTGGTAGCTCACTGAAAGATTGCAACAAGAAAATTGACCTCCTCTTTAACAAATTTGAATTTATGAAGACAAATGTTACTCCCAAATTACAAATATCCAAGCTAAGATACCTAATATGGAATCTGTTAAGGGGACACAAACATTAAATGTGTCTGCAAGTAAATATTCAAATGTCTTGACTTGTTGAATGGAGTTCTTTGAAAATCATATTAGACATTTAAAGCTTCTATTTTTGAACTTTCCTAAAGTGATGGGAGAGATGTCTTTTATTACTCTTATAAAATATTTTTTGGAAGTTCTTCATTTTGATCTTGAGAAGATTCCCTCAATAAACAGTCTGTTTTCTTCCTGTAAGTCATGGACTTCATGCCCAGCAATCTCAGCCAGTTTCCTTCAAGATTGCTGATAATTTGTCTGATTTCTTAGAAAATTCAGGAGTTGAGATCATTGAGTGATCCACCTTGCTAGTCTCTTTTATCTCTGAGCAAGATGTCAATGAAGTAATAAGGAGATATTTTAGGAATATTTCCTTACTATTTTTAGGACAAATGAGTCACATTTTTCCTGATTTTGCTTGTACTATGCAGGATAGGAGGAAAGATTTTATTGCATTAAGATCTAAAGCTCTTTCTATGGGTTGCTTCTTTGTGCTCAGACATCCTTGCAAGTGCATCATTAGATATCATAATGATTGTTATGTTTTCTTTCTGCCTGAACAACCTAAGGGTTGGATTTTCTAATGTCGCATGGCTTTCTGAATCGCGCGGTAACAGGGGGCGGGCCTGCGAAAGCCGGCAGCGATCGCACCACCGCGGTGTTATCACTGCCAGCTTTCACACCCAATAGTGCCACCGTGAAAGGTGGTGCTGTTGGGCTCGCTACTGGCAGCAATAACAGGTCTTACCTTATTGCCGCCAGCGAAGTTTCCGCCACTTCTGCCCCAACGCTGCCCTGACTCCTCCTCTTCATATCCCGACTCTGCCCTGACTCCACCCCTATCTAGCTATCACACGTGAAAAGGGACTTTTTGCGTGTGATATCGATAGAAAATGACCCCCTAAGTCCTTTTAAGATTCCAGAAGTGCTCTAACATCTTCTGGTTCTCAGTAGAATTAATACATTGATCCATTATATACCTAATGCTGCTTGTTCATATTAAGCTAGCGTCTTCCTTTTTGCTTTTTTCCTTTATTCTCTTATTTTTTGCAGCCTCCTTTTTTCAAGTGTTTTCTTTATTGGAGTTGATGTTTATATTTTGCTTTCTGTAATATGTTTTCTTTATTCTGTGATATTATATAATCATCTGTTCTTTTCTATATGCAAACATTATTGCTTTGTACATAATTATAAATTCAATAAATATAAAGTTAAAAAAATCCTTATTAATTTCATTATTGGATGTTATTTGTATCTGCTGTTTTGAAATATTATAGTGGTGTTTTGGAAAATTTATAAACATTTCATGAGGATTTAATTATTGGATATTCTATTCATCAGCTGTTTTGAAATATTTATTCTTTTTATTAATATGATTTTACTATTATGATTCATGTTTTATTTTTCTTGATTTTGTTGTTTGGGCTTTCTGTGTTCTCTATGTATGACCAAGATGAGGGATTCTGTTAGTGTAGAGTTTTGGTATAGAGGTCTATGGCAGTCCAGCTCATTCTGTTTTCAATATTTGCAATGCTGCTCTTTCCTGGGTAGGGTTATTGCTGTTTGAGTCCTGGGAATAGGCTGAGTGTTCAGACTGAATTTCCTATGTGTTGTTTTTTTATGTATAAAATTAAAATGCAATACTATCTGTTCATTGAATGCCCTTCATTTTTCTTATTTCCAGTTTGCTTATGACAGTACTGTACTTAGTGTACTATTTAAAAATCTACATGCAAACATCATATATTTTTCTGTGTGTTTTAATTTTAAAATTATATAGGGGGGTGCCAAAAGAAGTATCCATCCAAATACTTTAGGTGTGCCACTATTATACACTTCTGAAGTGTATAACAGATGCTTTCATTCTCAGAATACCTTTTAAAATAATTGCCCAAACTTTCTCTTTTTTTAGGGATGTGCTTTAGTTTGAAATAAAATTGGAAATCTCTGAAATATTCTATTTCATTTCCTTTCATTTAGGAAAGATAACTTTATAACAGCTTGCACAGAGCTGATCCACAAGTAGTATACACAGACTTCTGCCTGAATTTTCAAACTGAACCTTTGCACTTAATATGCCTGCCTTGTAAATTAGCAGGTGTGCACGGAATCTCACGCAATATACATGCACAGATTTGTGCTCTCTTGGGACCAGGCGTAAACTGTGTACATTCAAATACATATTTTTCATAATCGAAAGTAAGGAGGGGGGGGGGGAGGTAAATGGTTTTGCCTTCCTAACTCTACCCCTTTTTCTAGTGCACTTAAAAGTACACGTGAAATCGCTTTCACACATACTTTTACAAGTACAGCTCCCAGAGCTATTTTCAAAAAGCACATTTATGCATATAAAATTGTGTTGTACGCCCATGAATGCTTTTGATAATCAGTCCCAAAAATGAAAGAAAAGAATAACAACATGCTTGTTTGTTTTTTGTTTTGTTCTCGATAAATAGGATGTCAGCCCTGACCCGCTCGTCCCTTGGCCCTCCTCCCCCTGCTGAAGAAAACCTATGCCTCCTAAATACAAAAGCCTCCACTGGCTTGTAACCATCCCCTCCCGAGCCGCCTGCACTGCATTTTACCCCCTCCACAGATCCAAAGGGGACAGGAGCACATTACTTTTGAAAACTGAAAGTGCTGATGCCATTTTTGAAGTACAAGTAGGGCAGGAGAGACTGGAGATCACCCCTACTCCCTTTGGACCTGCGGAGGAGATAAGATGTGAGGTTGTGACAAAGGGGCCTGGAAGAGATGGCCTTAAGCCTGGTTTTTGTTTTTAAGTTTTGGTGGCACAGGTTTGTTTTAGTGTATGCTGTGGTAAAATTGTGTGCACTGTACACTAAAAATAAAACAGTGAAAAATAAAATAACATTTCTGAAAATAACTCCTTTCCCCACTAAAAGAAACAAAACGCAATTCTCTGCCATGCACATGCCTAGCAGGTAGGTATTACCCCCCAAACTAACAGGTGAATTTTCAAAGGAGTTATGTATGTAAATGCAATATAATATCGTAGCAATTTTTTTAAGCCATTTACCCATGTTAATAAGTGAATTTTAAAAGCCTGATGCGCGCATTAATTAGTAGGATGCGCGAAGAAGTCGGGCTTGCACGCACCAAGTGGATTTTAAAAGCCGTCGAGAGATATACACATATCTTTCGCAGTGCGCACATCTCAAAAATTTCAAAAAAAGGGGCAGGGTATGGACGTGGTCTGCGTGAGGCATGGGCATCTTAGGGCACGACGTGAGATGTCTGCACAAATACTTCTGCAACACTGAGGCCCACTGCTGTGTAACTTTACTTCCTTGGACGCCGTGTAAGTAGGCGGATCTGCGGGGTTTTAAGGGTCGGGGCCAAGGGGGGGGTGGAGTGAAAGCTAGCAAACCAAGAGGGGGTGGAGGACCTGTCTCTTAACTGGGTGAACTTGGGGACGAACTGGTAAAAATTGGAAATGACATCGGTGTACCACCCTTTTAAATTTCCCCGATTTACACAGTAGAAGCGGGAATTGCGCGCACATGCACCCACCCCCTTAATATTTGGCACCCATGTGCACACGGCCAGGCTATTTTATAACACGCGTATGTTATAAAATGGCTGCGTACCTGAGCATGGGCCAATATAAGTGCACAAATGTGTGCATGCGCGCCGGTTTGAAAGTTACCGTCCCTGTGAGCAATGCAGGTAAAACCTATGGATAATTCAATGCCATATATTATTGCAATTTTCAAAAGCCCACTTACACGAGTAGAGTGCATTTACACATGTAAACCTAATTTTAAGCATGTACCGGTAAATGCTTTTGAAAATCAGGCCATATGTGAATTAATTCCTTTAGACATAAAAGTTTTAATCCATGAAACAATTTTGCTAAAATCTCTATGTTGATTCAGTTTAAGATGAAACTACCCTACTGTAAAATCAGGGTTGGTGCTGGAGGCACCAGGTGGACTATTGTCCACCTGGTGCCTCCAACAAAATGCGATGGCAAGAATCACCACCAATACCCGTAAGACTGAACACATAACCCCCATACTAAGGGACCTGCACTGGCTTCCCATACCATACCGCATTAAATATAAAACCCTTACCATCCTGCACAACGCCCTTCATAAAAACAATCCTGCCTGGCTTAAAGACATGCCACACTTCCGTACCTCCAATCGACCCACCAGAAATGCCCTCGCAGGCACCCTACACACCCCACCTCTCAAAACTGCACACCTCTCCAACACTAGAGATAGAGCATTTACCATAGCCGGCCCCACCCTTTGGAATTCACTTCCCCATTACCTACGACTTGAGCCTTCCTTACAGTCTTTCAAAAAAGGCATCAAAACCTGGCTGTTCAGGCAAGCCTACCCAGATAACAATCAAACCTAGCCCACTCCCTATCCCTTCCATCACCGTCCTCCCTCCTTTTCACCCCTCAGTCACCCCTTTCCCCCCCAGCCCCCTGAATTTTTTCCAAAGAATTTCCCCCCCCCCCCCCCTCCCCCTGCATCAGCCTCCCTCTCCGCCTCCCCCCCCCCCCCCCCCCCTTTATCACTGACAAAGCCTTAACCCTAACAATTAATCATGCTATGGATTTATTGTAAATAAGTACCTCGCCTTAAATTATAATCTTAGAACCCAGTTACAATTATGTTCCTTTTATTTTATTTATCAAGTTGACTATTCCTCTCTCTCCTTCTGACTATCCTTTCTTGCTGCTCTTCCCCTGCCCATCTCTCACCATTTTCTACCTGCTCCCCTCTCCCCCATCCCTGTTCATTGTATTTTCTACCTGCTTCAGTTATTTGTAAAACGGCATGATATGCCCTATGAATGTCGGTATATTAAAAGTTTCATAAATAAATAAATAAATAAATAAATAGGTGACCACCTAGACTGTCACAGATTTGGGGGCTGTGGCCTAGTGCTTCCACCAACCCTGCAGGCATTGTCCTGATTAAAGAGCAATACATTGTCCAGGCACTAGCGATATCATGGATTGGCTCAGGAGTTTCAGGAAGTAGATGCCAGCACTGAGGCTTTCTGGGGGTGACGGTGCTGCACAGGAGTTAAGCTACTGCTTCCGCTTCTGCATTGCTTCCCCAGCTGCTAGTCCCATCCTGTTTGCTGGTGCAGGGAACATGGTGCAGGATGGAGCAGGAAGGGCTGCTGAGAAGAGGCTAAGCAGGACACTAAGCCTTAAACATTCCCCACTGCCTCTACTTCAGCAACAACCAGGCCGAGGCCATATCTGCTGGTGTATATGTGAAAGCATTGTATGTGAGTGCATGAGAGTATGTATGTATGTGTGTGGAACATGTGTATGAGAGAAAGAGCATATATATGTGGGCATGTGAGAGAGTAAGTGTGTGTGTGCGTGTATGTGTAAGAGAGAGAGGGCATTTGTGTGACAGCATGTTGAGTAAGCGAGTGTATGTGTATATGAGAGAGAGAGGGGGAGATGAGGAAGTTTGTGCACACCCCCTTCAACTTATCTATGACAATCTCAGAGTGACTGGAAATCAAAAGTTCCCAGGAATGGAGAACTGTGGGGTTTTTTATCCTTATAAATTTTAATTAAGTGGAGTTTGATATGTCTGCTGTTTTGAAATATTTTATTGGTGTTTGGGAAATTTTTTAAAATTTGTATATGGGTTTCTAATTATTCTATTCATCAGCTGTTTTAAAATAATATTTTTATTAGTACGGTTTTACAATTTTGATTGATGTTTTATATTTCTTTATTTTATTGTTTTATGTTTCTGAGGAATTGTTACAATAGACCTAATATACACCACAAGAGATTCCAAACAGGAGAGACACACAACAATACCAAATTTATCAAGTCAATCCCAATTACAAATTTAGAAATCAAGTGACCTCATACCCAGAGGTGTAACATGATGCCAACCATGCGGTGCTGCCCTGCTGTCTGCAATCCTGTACCTCAAGGTTCTGAATCCAGCAATGTCTCTAGAGTCTTGATCTTCTGCTGCATCTGGCTGCTCTAAGGGCCCAAGCCTACTCAGCAGCTTTATAGGCCCAGTGTCCAAGATTTCCTGTGGCGCAACCTGACATCATTGCTGTTCTGATAGAAAAGAAAGCTCAGTTCTCTGAGCAGATGCTTGAGCAACAGGTTTGGATCGTCGAGTTCCTGCATGATTGCTGAATAATTTTGTAGTCACATACACATGATTGCAGTGCTGTCATGATAGCAATTATATGTTCATATTTGTACTCTAAAGTGGCATAGAATGCTGTCAGGGCCTAAAAAGTGAAGGCTACATGGCAACCTGTAGAAGTATTTGGTACTTCCAATGTAAGAAAAGCTGCAAGTGTTTGTAATTAAAAGAGTGGTTGCATAAGTATTATACATTGTTTCCTTTCTATTCCAAATGAAAATCCCACATTTCACATAGTAGTCCATCTGCTTCAGCTGAGCTGTTGAATGGACAGAGTCCCGCCTTCCCTAATGTTGGTTTAGCTCTTTCCAGGAACCCACAGGAAATAATACGCTTTTTCTGGATGCCTCATAATTACCTCTGTCACAGTACAGGAAGGCATTCAATATCCATCACAACAGCCCCTTCATGGACACTTCTTTGGCCTTAAGCCAATGACAGTAAGACCTTTTGAATGTTTGGCAAAGCTGAACTAAAGCAGGAATGTTTGCATTTCAGAAACATAATGTAGGCATCTTGCCTATGTATATTATAACAACAAACTGATTTTTTGAAAATCTGCAAATAACCATAGATCACTACCTACCCCCAAGAAAATAAAACAAGGGTTTTAATAGCATTAATAGCCCCTCTATCAAACTGTTCTAGGTAAGGTAAGGACATAGAAATGTGCCCTGGTCTTTTTTGAATCTGACTAATAAAGCTATGGAGGTTTTTATTGCCTAGAGTGACTCTGGTGGTATCATTAGCAAACAGGATAGTCATAAATCTAATGATATCTGTCAGCCATTATAGGAAGAAAACCTTCTGAGTTCAATAGTCTGTGGCCCTATGCAGTAGATGAGTATGAAAACAATGACATTTACCAGTAACTTGGACAGGAATGACATAGAAATCATTGAACAGCCATACATAAGAAATCTAAAGATCTTGCATTTATACAAGGATTTCATTTTTTTTTTTCAATAAGGAACACTTTTATATATGCAGCATACAACAAAAGTTGAAGATTATAGAACTCCCTTACAGGACTCAAATGTGCTAGGAAAATGGTATTCTTTTTCTACTTCGGTTGCAGAGTCCAGCAGACTTAGGCCATTCTAACTTTTGAATTTATTTTTATTATAACGATGGCATCCCCTTCTACCGGTTCTTTTTTCTTTTTAGCTGAAAAATATTGGTTCAGTTTTCCTGCCAGGCTTCTGTTCCCTATACCGACCCAGGCTGGAAATTCAGTCCCTGGGAAAAGGGGATCTCAATTATTGCTCAGTGGTGACACCTGGTGTCTGGTCTTTGCTGAAGCTCAAGAATTTAAAGCAAGTCTGAGGGCAGTTCTCAAAGCCCTTTAAACAGATAAAAAGCATTGTATACAGGGACCATCAGAAAATCGCTCTTCCTCAATGCAACTAAACGTGTGTATATCCATAACAAACATGCTTTCAGTCATTATTAAAAGGAGGCATTTCCAGGGGTGTGTTTTGTCGGGACAGAAAAATAACATGCAGAGATTGCATTTTAAACCCTGCATGCATTGGGGTAGATTTTCAAAGGGGTACGAGCGTAGGAAACCCCCCCTGCACACGCCGAGCCTATTTTGCATAGGCTCGGCAGTGTGCGCAAGCCCCGGGACGGGTATAAGTCCCGGGGCTTGCATGAAGGGGCGTGTCAGGGGCGTGCCCAGAGTGATGCAGCCTTTAGGGGGCGTGTCGCGCATGACGTGACATTTCGGGGCGGTGCCGCGGGCGTGGTTTCGGCCCGGGGGCATTCCGGGGGCGTGGCCGTGCCCTCCGGAACAGCCCCCGGGTCGGGTCTTGGCGCGCCAGCAGCCCGCTGGCGCCTGCAGATTTACGTCTGCCTCCGGCAGGCGTAAATCCATGGATAAAGGTGGGGGGGAGTTAGATAGGGCCGGGGGGGTGGGTTAGGTAGGGGAAGGTGAGGGGAGGGCGAAAGAAAGTTCCCTCCGAGGCCGCTCTGATTTCGGAGCGGCCTCGGAGGGAACTGAGGCAGGCTGCGCAGCTCGGCGCGCGCAGGCTGCCCAAAATCGGCAGCTTGCGTGCGCCAATCCCGGATTTTAATGGATACGCGCGGCTACGCGCGTATCTATTGAAATCCCGCGTACTCTTGTTTGCGCCTGGTGCGCGGACAAAAGTACGCGCTCGCACAAAATTCTAAAATCTACCCCACAATTTGTATTTGTTTTTCTCAGAAAAAGAAGGTGCAAATATCTGTGGGAATTTTATAACTGTGGCAGTTGACACCTCACTAATGGATTTTTGTATCATAAATGCATGATTTAACATATTTATCATTAAAGGGAATTTTTCAAACCCATGACCATTTTGCCATTCTTGCAACCCTTTTTCTACTGCGTTTCAGGAACTCCGCCACACGCGTGTTTTTTCCATCTTCCATTCGTTTGTTTTTTTTGAGAACTTTGCAATGATTGCTCCAATCTACCTTTCCGCCCTTCCCTCCTACTCAGCTTCTTGTTCTTTTCACTCACATTCACGTGATTTTTCTCTGTTCCTCACTCAAGGCAAGTGAATTCTCATTTTTACATTTTCTCGTCTGGCACTTGTTCTCTGGGACAAACTTCCATCTTGTGTTCAGCGATGCCACTCTTCTTTCGAGCTTTGGGATCAAAATAAATATATTTCAGCTTGCTTTCCCTGACCATTAATTGCATTTTTCTATGCTAGTAGACCATTCAACACGTTAAGCTTGTTTTATTTTCCATGTGAGGCACCTCGGTCTGAATGCTACATGAAGAATATAAATGAATGCATATGACAACTGAGAAAGATCCAATATTTTATGCAGCATATGAAAATTATATTTAGACCTTGATTTATTAAGTTTTTTTTCCCACAGATGCAGAATGGGAGAAGAGCCTTAAATGGTAACTTTCATGGGGTGCAGGTGCACATGTACACATGTGAATCAGCGTGCGCCCAGCAATGTGTCCATTTTATGACATAGGCGTACATACGCGCATATGTAATCAAACAGCCTAGGCGCGCCTATGTGCGCACCCAATTATGCAAGTGGATACCCACAGCCATGTAAAGTCTGGTTTGAGCCGGGCAAGTGGGGGAATTTTATAACAGGCACGTGCCCACGCCATGCACCATGACCAGTTTCACCGGGTCCTCCCCCCCCGCGGCCCCCCGTAGTTCTTTAGCCTGCATTCCTAACAGTTATCCAGACCCCTTAAACCCCTCAGAGATGCCTTTTTTTTTTTTTACTTACACCTCCTCCATAGCAGAAGTAAATGTTGCGTGGCATGGGACTTTTGTGCCCCAGAATGCCCATGCCCCCCTCCCTTTTTTATTCAATGCGAGATATTTGCATACTGGGAGATGTGCGCGCATGTATAGGTGGCTTTTAAAATTGGGCGGACACGTGCATGTCCTACATGCATGCACATCTCCTGATTTTGGCGCTGCCCGACTTTTAAAATTGAGCCCTTATATCAGGGGTCAGGAACCTTTTTGGCTGAGAGAGCCATAAACGCCACATATTTTAAAATGTAATTCCATGAGAGCCATACAATATGTTTAAAACTAAATACAAGTAAATGTGTGCATTTTATGTAAGATCACACTTTTAAAGTACAATAAGTCTCTGAAAATATTACACCAGGCCTTAAGACACCAATACATCTCCTATTAGGAAAACGGACCAAGTCAGGCTGCTATAGAGTCCTACACAGAAACTACACGCCAGCAGAAAACCTCACCTGAATCACGTGCTGTCCCTCACCTAACATAGAATAAAGAGACCAAAACGCATAACAAGAAGCATGCAGACAAAAACTGAATTGGAAACTGCAACAAGCCAGAGTCTCTGTATGCAGTGTAACAAAGGAAAAAAGAAACATCACACATCCTTATAAAACAAATCAAGAAATATAAAATCATCAGCAGTAAAACTGTACTAACAAAAAGAACATATTTCGAAACAGCTGATGAGTGGAATATCCAATAATTAAAAACTCATATAAAACATTTCCAGATACCAACAAAATATTTCAAAATAGCAGACACAAAGATCCAGTAATGAAAAATAATAAGGATACAAACATTTTTTTGCTCTGCATACCTGGGAACGTTTGATATCCAGGTGTCCTGAGATTGTTCTGAATTAGCAGGAGGTGGGGTGGTTTGCTTGGAACTTTCTCCTCTCTCAGTCACATACCAGCGCTCTCTCTCACACTGGCTCTCAATGACACACCTATACACACATGCTCTCAGTCACTCACATATACAAATGTTTTTTCTCTCTCACTTATATAGGCTCTTAATTACACATTTACACACATGCTGTCTATCTTTTCACGCTTACACACACACAGGCTTTCAATCACATAAATACATGCTGTCTTTTTCTCTCACACACAGACTCTCATTCACATGCTTACAAACATGTCCTCTCTTTCTCTCATTTACACACAGGCTCTCAATCACATACTCACATGCTCCCTCACCTAAATCAGCTCTCAATCACACACATACACACATGGTCTCTCTCTCTCATTTAAACACAGGCTCTCAATCACATACTCACATGCTCCATCACCTAAACCAGCTGTCAATCAGACACAGACACACATGATCTCTCTCTTACTTATACACACAGGCTCTTAATCATACATACACATGATCTCTCTCACACACAAAGGATCTCAATCATACACACATACTCTTTCAAACAAACAGGTTTTCAATTACAAACTTACACATACAGGGTCCCAATGGTAAACTTACATTCATGCTCTCTCTCACACAGGCAGGCTCTCAATCACAGACATACTCTCTTTCACATATACAGGCTCTCAATCATTCACATACATGCAATCTCTCACTCACACACACAGGATCTCAAACACACATGCTTGCTCGCTCATTCATTCATTCACTCTCTCTCTCCCCCCCCCCCGGGAACTCGCGGCAGCAGCAGCCACCTCCCAACGCTAACCTCCTTCATTTTCAGCCCTCGCGGAGGCGAAGGCGGAGTCCCATCGGCCGCGGTTGAAGATTTTCATTTTCCTCCGAGCCGCGCTGCAGTCTTCTTCCCGTCGGACACGATGCTCTCCACTTCCTCTTCCGGGCCGCGGGAAGAAGAGAGCACCGGCGTGCTCTCTTCTTCCCGCGGCCCGGAAGAGGAAGTGGAGAGCATCGGGTGCCTGCGCGGGAAGACCCGCGCAGGCACCCGATGACTCCAGCGCTGGCACCCGGCTGACACCCGATGACTCCCGCGCAGGCACCCGGATGACTCCAGTCGGCGTGCTCTCTTCTCCTCCCCCCCGCGGCCCGGAAGAGGAAGTGGTGAGCATCGGGTGCCTGCGCGGAAGAAGAGACCACGCTAGTGTGGTCTCTTCTTCCCGCGCAGGCACCCGATGCTCTCCACTTCCTCTTCCGGGCCGGGGGGGGGGGGGGGGAGAAGAGAGCACGCCGGTGCCGCTGACTCCAGCTGTCCTGCCGCGTTCCGCCCGGGCTGACAGCATTTTAAGCCCGGGTGGCGGAGGACCGGGGAGCAGCTGGGTCAGCGGGGAACCGTGAAGTATGGCGACACTTGTCTGCGAGCCAGATGCAGCCCTCAAAAGAGCCATATCTGGCTCGGGAGCCATGGGTTCCCGACCCCTGCCTTATATGTTCTAGGCTGATGGCAGGAAACTAAACTCATGCTGGATAAGAGATCTTAATGATTTTAGATGTTGTCTTCATTGTACCTTGATTTTAGATAATTTTTCTTGACTTAAGATTAGTAATTTTACATATTGCCCTGTGGCATGGCTAGTCAATGGAAAACATGCATGCCTTTACCTGATCTTCTCACAATGGAATAGTTTTGATATATCTCTTCTAGGTCAATGAGGGAGTCCCTTTTTCTCTTCCATGCACTTTCCTATATTTAACCTTTTTAATAATTAGAACAGAAATGAACAACGGGCCTGGTGCTTTATATGTATTGTCTGATTTTCTCAGATGGCAGTTTTTCATGTGCTTCTAATGCAGCAAAACAGGTCACTATGGCAACCTGACATAGCAATGCCTATGATATCCTACCACACAGGAAAAACAATGCACTTTTCACTGGTTCATCTGAGCAATCAGTAGTTACCAGGATTTTTTATTCTCTTGTTTAGAAGCAGTAAGAATCTGCTGTTGGGACCATGCCGTACGTTGTGAAATGAAATGCAGCTAATTAGAGTCCACCTGCAGCCCAGAGATTAAGGTGCAGCTCTTTCGGGCTCATTCATTGCCCATTCTAAGTAGTACTGTCAAAGCGATTCCTGCTTCTCTCTCCGATGGGGATGCAAATTCTGTATTCACTCTTCCTTTGAATCAAACTTGGATCATCTACATACTTCCGTCTGGCCTTTGAGTTGACACTATTTTATTATTTTCCTTTTATTTTGTTTTCTTTATTTGGAAACGTCTCGACCCCATATCTCCTAAAGTTCATATTTTACTGTGCAGATGATCGACCTGTCAGCTTCCAGGCTTGGAGTATCTCATAGTCTATTTTTGGGTTCCTGAAGAGATTAATTGTCCTTTATCTTTAAAGAACCCCTTCTGACCATAGTGATTCATTGCAGGTTTTGCCAGAATTTGTTGCAGAAATCTCCCTTCAGTCCAAATTGCTAGATAATACCCTTATTCAATAAACATGCACACGGTTAATGTGACTCCAACATTGCTCTATGCTTGAACGGCAAGAGGAAATGTGGAAAAAAGGATTTGCATTCACAAAAAGCAGGGAGTAGCTTGCTTGTTACGGCGGTTACTATCCTGAATCAATTAAGCCTGATCCGTCACTTTCAATGCATATCCAGCGTAGCTCTCCAATGGCAGGGGGGGGATGAAGAAAAGTGGATTTACATTCAGACAACAACCAACAAGGACTGAATTGCATAGGCTGGGTAAACAAATAAGCGTGGGAGTAGCTTGCTTATTGCGGCAGTTACTACCCCTAACCAATTAAGCTAGACACTTCACTTAGATGCAGTTCCAGCACTGCTCTCTACATTAATGGCGGGGGTGGAAGAGAAATAGAACCAAAAGGTTACTAAGGGTCAAAAGTAACAGATAAGTATGAGGGAAAAAAAGTGTGAAAGCTTGCTGGGCAGACTGGATGGGCCATTTGGTCTTCTTCTGCAGTCATTTTTATGTTTCCATATATGTTTCTATGGTCCAGTTGAGTTATTTTCTGGCTTCAATGACTACTTTAGCTCTGTCTCATGTGATCTCATGTCCCATATGTATGGCAGGCATTATGCTTCATTTGATATTCAACTCATCCAAGCAGACTATGAGTTTAAAATTTTCAAACATTCAACTTACATCATTATCTTTGTAGACCATTTCTTGATTTCCTTCAGAAAATTCCTGCTACATTATTAAAGAATTCTAATCAAAAAGTGAAATGATCTTGGTAAACCATGTGACACTTAAAGGTGAAATTTCAAAATCTTGTGTGTGGAAAATATAGCATATACATGCATAAGTGGCCTATATTCGTGTATTCCTTACTTTTTACGTTGAAAATATGTGCATATGTTCACTTTTATGTGCACACATATGCATATAAAATAAGAGCGTCATGGGGCATTCTGGGGCTGGAATAACAGTTACACACGTAAGCTGCTATTTTAAACAAATGCATGTACATTTTCCAGCTTATTGTGTATTTTCACACCTTCTAATTACCTATAAATAGTAACTGTGTTTATTATGTGGCACTGACAGAGTGGGAGTTCTGGGTGGACTGGGGCCAGGTCCAGCTGAAGAATTAGGAGGGTCTCGATGACCTGGATAGGATCTGGCAAACTGACTAATTGGTAACCTGATGAATTTCCTCAATGTGCACATGTTTTAAAATTGGCTGACGTATGCATCTAAATAGGGGCTTACACGAGTAAGTCCTAGTTTACTTTCACACATAAAATATATGCATGCATATACTTAAAATAGCTGGATATAATATGTGTGTTCATTCAGTCCTTAGATATACCTGGTTTCAATGCGATGCATGTATTCACACACATGTTGCAGTTAGAATTATGCATATTTTATTAAACACACACACAAATGCGTGTATTATAAAACACTATAGCAAATATGCATGTGTCTACATACATGCATATATGCTGCCATGCGCAGTTTAAAGTTATCCTATCAATTTCTCTACTCTGTCCCAGCAAGATGCATCTGCAGATTCATTTATGGAGAGCTGCTACACTGAATTGAGGTTAGCATTAGGTAAAATTGCACTGCTGAGACTCCATAGGGTTCACAAGTTGCAATCAGCCCCCAACTCCAGTTGGCTGATTGGCTTCACTCAGGGAGCTATGTTGCCGCAGTTTGTCCAGCAAGTGGGGGGGGGGGGGGGGGGAGGGGGTGTCATAAACTTGGTCCATGGTCACTACCAGTCAGTCTAGTCCCACTACTCTTCTGAATTAGTGCAAAAGGTAATGCTGGTGGGGTCGAAAGATACAGAATATATAAACCAACACCCCAACACTCTCTATCTTTCTTAATGACCCTAAGTTCAAGAAAAACAAAACAGTAAAAAAGAATCTTTGAGTCCAAATTTGTGTTCAAAACAAAATTTTACTTTAGTTTGTAAATTAAAATCCAAGCAAGGATGGTGAATATCAAAAATAACATGAGGAAAATAAGTGTCTGACACTCCATAATCCCTATATCCATGCCTCTCCTCCTTGCAGCTCTTTTCTCTCTTGCACAATCAAAAATATCAAGTAATGCTTTCCCTCTTAGGGTAGGATATATCCCCATTGCAACTCCAGTAGCCAAAAAATACGGACAAAGGTAGAAACATCCCTTCAGTCCAAAACTAGTCTTTCAAAGTCATAACCACTCCGTTCCTTCTTCTGGAATGTACAGCATCTTTTCATCTCGTACTTTACTCCTTCAGCAAAGGTGAATCAATCCAATCCAGTCCATCCAGATACCAGGGGGAATCTCTTCTGTAGGAAATGGTTCTACTCCAACTCTGAATAAGTTCCAAAATCCACACAGCTAAAAAACAAAAGAAAAAAAATCCACTCATCATCTTCACTTCCAGGCATAGAACCCTCTCTTCTCCTGATCAATTCACCTGGGGGATGTCAAAGACTCAAATCTCATGCTGGGGGGGATGTTTATAACCCTCTTAAGCTGTCCCACAAAAAGGTGGAAATAAGTGCAAAGGAAGATCCCCAAAATTTCCCATCCCCCACTGTGCTAAAAAAGAGAGCAAGAGCTTAGTGACAGGCAAAGTTGGGTCACATCACATGGATATCTATATCATTTTGAATAAATATAGTTAAACTGGATGTCATTCAAAAGGAGGAAAAAGACATTGGAGCCTTGATACCTCTTCTCCATGGAAAACTTCAGTATTCAAGAGGTTATATCAATCATTGTCTTAAAAAACCTCCAGCCACCTAAATTATTTTTATTCTCTTGAAAAAATTTTTTTTTATGTTTATTATTTTTTTAAAACTCTGCTGCAGATCATAAAATCATGCAAATATCCATTCTAGTGAATCACTGGGTATATCATCGACAGTTATTTCAACCTGAACATCTGAATAATTATGAAGAACAACCTCTCTGAATCTTGATGTCATGTAAATGGTCATCTTCATTTAGATGCAGCCATGTTGATCTTTACTCATATATATATATACATCAAGTAGGTAACTGATAGATGGTTTATACAGGTTCAAAATGCCAAAAAGATTTTTCAAATTGAGAGCTGATGTCAGCTAACATTTTGCCATACAGGCTGTGTCAAGGCTCAAACATCAATGGAAAATTTCAGCATCCAACATTCTATCTTCAGTGAGGTAAGGCTACTGCAATTTTCTAAGACCAGCCCAGAAGTCATCAAGAAACCTATTTGATATAGTTAATCATCCTCTTGAGCAGATCTTTTCAAAAATTTCCTCTAGATTTATCTGGTAATGATTTTGCCTCCAATGCACATTCATTTTTTCATCTTTGTTTCATTTTTTATAGCTTTTTGGTAATTTTTTATTTTCAGGGGTTTTATTTTTTGTTTTTGTTTTTTCATTTTTGAGAAATAGTGCTCACCATTCACACATTGTTTTCATGTATTTTTTATTTTTTGGTTTATTTGAAACAAAACAAAAATGGATTTGTTTGTCCCATTTTACACTTTTGTTTCAAACAAATTCACATCTTTAAAATAAATCATAAATAGCTGGATGAAAAATTTTGTAGTGACTGAATCAGATCTGTTACCATATATGATGAATTCACCCACACTGGATTCTCGTAAGCCTATTGCTACAGAAGAAATAAATAGGCTAGTGGACAGGATACATCTAATTACCTGTGAATTAGATGCTTGCCTTCTGCCTTATAAAATCCTCAAGGAAAGGGCTTTATTGACTGATTAAAGGATATTATTAATGCCTCTTTTCCATAGGGTGGTTTCTCTAAGCTTTTGAAACAATCTGTAGTGAAACTATACCTGAAGAAAGCCACTTTAGAGCTACATATAATTGAAACTTATAGCCCTATATCAAACATTCCATTTGATTTCTACTACTGCTACTAAACATTTCTATAGCACTACACGATGTATGCAGCATTATACAAACATACAAAAAGACAGTCCCTGCTCAATAGAGCTTACAATCTAATAAGACAAACATACAGGACTTGGGGTATTTCATAAAGCAAGAGAATGGTTAAAAAAATAGTTAGCAAGACTAAAAGTAGACAATCAAGCATAAGATTTAAAAGTGGTTTCAAAAAGGTGGGTCTTTAGATGGGATTTAAACATGGCAAGAGAGAGAGAGCATGACGCACCAGTTCAGGAAGAGTATTCCAAGCACACGGTGCAGCCAGATAGAAATCATGGAGACTGGAATTAGCAGTAAAGTAGATGGGCAAAGATAGGCGTGACTTATCTGATGAGCGGAGTGCACGAGGAGGGGTGTAGAGAGAGAGAAGAGAGGAGAGGTAGTGAGGTGCTGCAGTGTGAAGGAATTGGTAGGTGAGAAAGAGGAGCTTGAACTCTATGCAGGAGCGGATAGGGAGCCAAGGCCATTTCTGAGTATCTTGATTGAGCAGGCATTGCTGATCAATTACAAGACTTCTGTTAGATATGCATGAGGCTCAACAAATTTCAGTCAGGTGTCCCACAGGGCTATAGTACCAAATCAGCTCTGAATGCCTTCACTGATGACTGCTGCAGGGAACTGGACAAGGAGAACTAAACCTTCTTGCTCCTTAAAATCCGGCCCTAAGCCTGTTTGTGGCTTTTGAGGACTGGAGTCCCTGAAATAAAGAGTTTTATTTATTTCCTTTCATTCGCCCTATTTATTGGGTACTCTGTTTTGATGTCTTAAGATTTTACCATTTTGAAATAGGGACACTTCTTATATTAAGCATTCTTTTCAGACTATTTTTGGATATTTAATGGCCATTAGTTAGCAACCAATTTTTATTGTGATTTATTTTAGAATTTTCTGGACTGAATTTTCAGAACCATTTATGTGCATAAAATATAGTTTATGCACATAAATGGCTGTTCTAAATTGCCAGTGTGTGAATAAAATTACTTGCATATTCCAATTTGTGTGCAATTTTACTCGCTTTGGGGAGAGGTGTTCCAGTGGCAGAGTTGGGGCCTACATACATACTTTTGTATTTCAAAAAGTACATATATGTAAGTTCAACCACACAAGTTGCACACTTGATAGAACAGGCATAACTTTGTATAGGTGAGTGCACGTACCAGCCTATTTACGTGGGTTTTCAAAGAAACTTATACACATGTCTGCACTGAAAAAAATTTGAATGTGAAAGATAAACTCTGACTTTAACCGAATGTGTAGAGATAAAACTACCCTACCTACAGTATATCTATTTGATAATGACCTTTTTTTATTCTTCATGTGGTTTATTCTTATTTTTACTGATCTTTAGAAGTTATTCTTATATATATAAGAGAGATCACATTAAGGATTCTATGTATTCAATTCTATGTTTCTATTGGTGATGTCAAAACTGATTGGCTATTGTATTCACATTTTAGATCTATTATTTTTTGTCACAATAAACTTTGTTAGTGACACTTTCTTTTCATTAGTACTTTAATGCAGATATCCAGTCAGCTTTTGTTTAGTGTATGTTGGGGTATTCCATTCTTATTTACAGGTAATTTAACATCCCATGGTCTTATTTGATTCTTGGAATCTCCAGAGCTTTATGTGTGTCCGAGCATATGTACATGTGTATGCTTTTGTATCTATGTGAGATCTTGTGCATGTGTATGTATTGTGTCTGTGAGAGATTGAGTGTATGTCTGTGCCAGGGCTTGTGTTCATGTGTATCTGTGTGAGAACCTCTGTGCGAAAGCCTGTGTTCAAATGCCTATGTGCATGTGTGTGTGTCTGTGAGAGCCTATGTATCACATATAGGTTCTCACAGGCATGCTCACACACACACATAGGGGCAGATTTTTAATATTATGCGTGTGAGGTGCATTTGTGCGTTCTACCTGGCGCGCACAAATGTTCACCCAATTTTATAACATGCATGCGCTGCCGCGCGCATGTTATAAAATCCAGGGTCGGTGCGCGCAAGGGGGTGAACACTTGTGCACCTTGCGCGCGCCGCACCCTAGGGGAGGCCCGATGGCTTTCCCCGTTCCCTCCAAGGCCGCTCCGAAATCGAAGCAGCCTTGGAGGGAACTTTTTTTTTGGTCCCCCCCACCTTTCCCTCCCCCTATCTAACCCACCCCCCAGCCCTACCTAAATCCCCCCCACCTTATTTTATTGAGTTACGCCTGCCTCTGGCAGGCGTAACCTGCACACGTCAGCTCACCATCCCCCGGCACAGGCTGCTGTGCAGGAGGATTCTGGCCAGCCCTGTACCCCCGAACCTCCGCCACGCCCATGGCCATGCCCCCAGCCCGCCCATTTTATAAAGCCCCAGGACATACGCACATCCCGGGGCTTGCGCGCGCAGCAGGGTTAGGTTTTTGGGGATTATGCGCGTATCTTACGCGCATAGCCCTTCGAAAATCTACCCCATAGTGGAGCAGATTTTTAAAAAATACACGAGCGCGTACTTTTGTTCGCGCACCCGACCAAACTAGAGTACGCCAGATTTTAATAGATACACGTGTAGCCGCGCGTATCTTTTAAAATCTGGGGTCGTCGCGCGCAAGGGGGTGAACATTTGTGTACCTTGCGTGCGCCGAGTGCTGCGCGCGCTGCCTGTTCCCTCCACCTCCCCCCACCTTCCCCCCACCTTCCCCTACCTAACCCACCCCCCAACCATATCTAACCCCCCCACCTTTATTATAAAAGTTACGCCTGCCCAAGGCAGGCATAACTCGCGTGTGCCGACCAGCTGCCAGCGCTTGATTCCCTGGCCCAGGAGCAGTTTTGGAGGCCTCGGCCACGCCCCCAAAACGCCCTGGGCCGGAACCATGCCGCGGCCCTGCCCCCGGATGACGCGTCGCTGTGACATGCCCCCGACACGCCCCCGACATGCCCCCCAGGAAAACCACGGGACACGCATATCCCGGGACTTACGCATGTCCCGAGGCTTTGTGCGCGCCGCCGAGCCTATGCAACATAGGCTCGGCGCGTGCAGGGGGTGGAAGGGGCAACTTTTTGGGGGTTACACGCATATCCTACACGCGTACCCATTTGAAAATCTGCCCCAGTGTCTGTGAGGGAGAGAGAGCAAGTGTGTGTGAGAGCATAGGTATGCATATAAGACATGGAGTGTGTGAGAGAGTGATATGTGAATTTGTGTGTGTGAAGATAAAGTTTGTATGGCTCTATCTCCCCAATCCACGATAATCTCAAGGTGACTGGAAATCAAAAGATCCCAGCTATGGAGAGCAGAAGATTTATTAATCCTTATTAGTTTTTAAGTATTAGGTATAGTTTGATGTTTCTACTGTTTTGAAATATTTTATTGTCTTTTGGGGAAATATTAGAACATATTTTAATTATTGGATTTTTTTTATTCATTAGATGTTTTGAAATGTTTTATTCGTGTTTGGGAAATTATGGATATTCTATTTGTTAACTGGTCTGAAATATTTATTCTTTTTATTACCATGATTTTACTATTATGATTGATGTTTTTTTATTTCTTAGATTTTATTTTTTGTTCTATGAATAATGGTAATGTTTTGTTTTTCCATTGTTGCTCTGCTTATAGAGGCTGGTTTGTAGGTTCCAGTTTAGTTCTTCTCAGCATGTTTCTATTTATACTTTCTGGTCTCTTTATTCTGTGTTTGGTCAGGGTCTGTCTGTTTTCCATGTGTGACCGAGGTGAGGAATTCTGCTACCATATAATTTATCTGTTGTGATCTATAGCAGTCTGATTTGTTCTGTTTTCCTAATAAGAAGTATATTAGTGTTTTAGGGCCTGGGGTAATATGTGCAGTGTTACTTTTTCATAGATAAGATCGTTACTGTTTGAATGCTGGCAGTTAGGGTTGTTTTGATATGGTGGGTTTAATATATTGTAATGGTAATTCCGTTTATTCATGGCTTTCTGAGGGCCAAGCCCACACCCAGCACACAGTACAAACAATATAACTCCATAGGAATTCCAAGTGCCTTTTTTTGCAGGATTTTCTGGTTGGCACCACAGCAGTGCATGTACATATAATATGCATGTTGTAAGTGATATTTTGCCTTAGAAGACTGTACTTTTGAATATTCTTTTTTCAAGTAAAATATTTTATAAATGCATAATTGAATTGTGTGAGTGCATCTTTAGAGTGTGTGTGTGTGTGTGTGTGTGTGTGTATGTGTGTGTGTAAGGCTATAAGGTTTGCTTAGGATACCTAATACCCTTCCCTTGACCATGGTTTCCAGTTGGGGTGTGTCAGTTTTTAAAAATATAGATTGTTGGAGGGAGCTGGGCTTTATTTGATGGGCACAGGACAGAAACTGAATGATGCGGAGGTTGGGGGGGGGGGGGGGGGGGGGGGGGATGACAGCATAGTAATTCTTTGCCCAGGGCGGCAAAAAAGCTAGCAACTGCCCTGCATGTGCCTTCTTTCGCTTTGAAAATTATTCCTGCCAAACTACGCCCACACTATTACACTTGCTCCATGGTGCATGTAGTATAAAATATAATGTATATAAGTCTCAACCCTGCCCTGATTCCATGCTCTTAAATGCCTCTCTCATATGCATGTAAATTAGAGATGTGAATCGTTTTCCATATCGTCTTAACGATAGAAATCGTGTGGCAGGAGAAGAAAATCGTGTTTGGCACGATTATTTCGTTGAAAAATCGTTAAAAATCGTTTTTTCTGATTAGTGCGCACTAACTCAAAATGATACAAATAGACACTTTCCAGGTCACTGAAGGTCAGTTAGGAATGAATATGTGTTCCTATTGGCTGGCTGCCCTCTTATCTATTGATGTTACCAAGGTTACCACTGAGGTGATGGTTGGGGGGATGGGAAATGGAACTGGAAACTCATGAACACCAACAGAAAATGAAACAAAGTGTTCACACTTCCCAGGTCAGTAAAGGTCACTTAGGAATGAATATGTATTCCTATTGGCTGGCTGTGCTCTTATCTATTGATGTTACCAAGGTTACCACTGAGGTAATGGTTGGGGGGATGTGAAATGGAAACAGTTGGAAGCTTGACAAAAAAGTAATGTGATGATCAGCACTCACGTGACTAGAACTTCTTTGTTTATTATTTTTGTTAGCAGACACGTGCATGTTGAATTTGCCAATCACTGTGCATTTTAGAAAGGTGGTCCTGGCTGGAACTGTACACAGTTCAAATATATGTAATTGATTGTTGATAAGTGTATTTTTTAAGTAGCCACACTGGCACAAGTATGTTTACTTTTCCTCCTACTTAACTCACTAGCTCAGCTTTGTAAGAAGGGCTTCTCTGCTTGAGTGAGGGTCAGGCAGCTCCCCCCTGTCTGTGAAGCCAGCCTCTCACTAGTAATGCAGGGAGGGAGCTGTCTCAGACTTCACCATCCTCCCCCCCCCACCTCACCCACACACCATTCACTAGCTGGGACATGGGGGAAGTCAGGAGTGAGGGTCAGGCAGCTCCCCCCTGTCTGTGAAGCCAGCCTCTCACTAGTAATGCAGGGAGGGAGCTGTCTCAGACTTCACCATCCTCCCCCCCCCCCCCCACCCCACACACCATTCACTAGCTGGGACATGGGGGAAGTCAGGAGTGAGGGTCAGGCAGCTCCCCCCTGTCTGTGAAGCCAGCCTCTCACTAGTAATGCAGGGAGGGGGCTGTCTCAGACTTCACCATCCTCCCCCCCCCCCCCCTCACCCACACACCATTCACTAGCTGGGACATGGGGGAAGTCAGGAGTGAGGGTTAGGCAGCCTCCCCCCTGTCTGTGAAGCCAGCCTCTCACTAGTAATGCAGGGAGGGAGCTGTCTCAGACTTCACCATCCTCCTCCCCCCCCCCCCCTCACCCACACACCATTCACTAGCTGGGACATGGGGAAGTCAGGAGTGAGGGTCAGGCAGCTCCCCCCTGTCTGTGAAGCCAGCCTCTCACTAGTAATGCAGGGAGGGAGCTGTCTCAGACTTCACCATCCTCCCCCCCCCTCACCCACCACACCATTCACTAGCTGGGACATGGGGGAAGTCAGGAGTGAGGGTCAGGCAGCTCCCCCCTGTCTGTGAAGCCAGCCTCTCACTAGTAATGCAGGGAGGGAGCTGTCTCAGACTTCACCATCCTCCCCCCCCCCCTCACCCACACACCATTCACTAGCTGGGACATGGGGGAAGTCAGGAGTGAGGGTCAGGCAGCTCCCCCCTGTCTGTGAAGCCAGCCTCTCACTAGTAATGCAGGGAGGGAGCTGTCTCAGACTTCACCATCCTCCCCCCCCCCCTCACCCACACACCATTCACTAGCTGGGACATGGGGGAAGTCAGGAGTGAGGGTCAGGCAGCTCCCCCCTGTCTGTGAAACCAGCCTCTCACTAGTAATGCAGGGAGGGAGCTGTCTCAGACTGGTATCAGGGCTAGGGCACTGTGTGCAGGAAGATCACAACACTCCTGGTATTAATAGGGATAGGGCACTGTAAGAGATGACTGTAGTAGATTGAATAAAGATCTGATGTTTCTGCTCTCCTCACACCAAACAAAAACAACACACAAGCAGAGAAGCCCTTCTTACAAAGCTGAGCTAGTGAGTTAAGTAGGAGGAAAAGTAAACATACTTGTGCCAGTGTGGCTACTTAAAAAATATACTTACCAACAATCAATTACATATATTTGAACTGTGTACAGTTCCAGCCAGGACCACCTTTCTAAAATGCACAGTGATTGGCAAATTCAACATGCACTAGCATTCAGGTGCCTGCTAACAAAAATAATAAACAAACAAGTTCTAGTCACGTGAGTGCTGATCATTACATTACTTTTTTTTGTCAAGCTTCCAACTGTTTCCATTTCACATCCCCCCAACCATTACCTCAGTGTTAGCCTTGGTAACATCAATAGATAAGAGCACAGCCAGCCAATAGGAATACATACATACATATTCATTCCTAAGTGACCTTTACTGACCTGGGAAGTGTGAACACTTTGTTTCATTTTCTGTTGGTGTTCGTTAGTTTCCAGTTCCATTTCCCATCCCCCCAACCATCACCTCAGTGGTAACCTTGGTAACATCAATAGATAAGAGGGCAGCCAGCCAATAGGAACACATATTCATTCCTAACTGACCTTCAGTGACCTGGAAAGTGTTTATTTGTATCATTTTCAGTTAGTGCGCACTAAATCGAGTTAGTGCGCACTAACTCGATTTAGTGCGCACTAACACGATTTAACGATTTTTAACGATAAATCGTTAGAATTTCTATTGTATCATGTTCTATAACGATTTAAGACAATATTAACATTATCGGACGATAATTTTAATCGTTGAAAAACGATTCACATCCCTAAATTGTAAATGTGTGTGCATACAGGGGTTGATTTTAAAAGCAATGCCCATATATGTGCATATGTAGGCCATGAGTGAGCAATGCAGATTTTAAAAACCATGAATGATGTGCATATATGTGCGTGCACGAGCAAAAAGTAAGTTGGTAGAAAAGGGACTGGGCATGGGCATTCTGGTGCAGACCAAAATTACATGCGTAACTCCATATCTTAGAACTGAAAGCCACAGCGTGCAGCAGCTTGTAAGCCCCATATATTAACTGCTGCTCCTGATGAGGAGGAAGTCTGCAGAAATTACATTTTAGGGAATACACGACAGTGTGTGGGGTCTGGGTCAACTGGGGGGCGTGCAGGATGAAGACCCAGAGGGTTCTGGATGACTGGGATTGACTGGTCAAACTGGTGAACTAAATAGAAATATTAGGAATGTCCCTCATGTGAGCATCAAATCCACTCACTTAAGCACGTTAAAGCCAGCAAAGTCCTAAAGAAGAGACACGTAGTATGTTTCCTCGAGTAACCGCTTAAAATTAGTAGGTGTATTTTCAATTATACGTGCAAAAGTAAGCTCTGGAATTTGTTGCCAGAGGATGTGGTTATTAGTGCAGTTAGGGGTAGATTTTAAAAAAGAGCGCGATCGCGTACTTTTGCTTGCGCAGCAGGCGCAAACAAAAGTACGCTGGATTTTATAAGATACATGCATAGCCGCGTGTATCTTATAAAATCCTGGATCGGCGCACGCAAGGCTGCCGATTTTGGGCAGCCTGCGCGCGCCGAGCCGCGCAGCCTGCCTCCGTTCCCTCCGAGGCCGCTCCGAAATCGGAGCGGCCTCGGAGGGAACTTTCTTTCACCCTCCCCTCACCTTCCCCTCCCTTCCCCTACTTAACCCACCCCCCCCGGCCCTATCTAACCCCCCCCCTTACCTTTGACCCTCGATTTACGCCTGCTAGAAGCAGACGTAAATCTACGCGCGCCAGCGGACTGCTGGCACGCCGTCATCCGACCCAGGGGCTGGTCCGGAGGCCTCGACCACGCCCCCAGGCCGGCGCCACGCCCCCGGTCCCACCCCCGAAATGCCACGTCCCGCCCCCGAAACGCTGCGACATTCAGCCCCGCCCAGACACGCCCCCTTAAAAAAAACCCGGGACTTATGTGCGTCCCGGGGCTCTGCGCATGCCGGAGGCCTATGCAAAATAGGCACGCCGGCGCGCGAGGGCCCTGCTCGCGTAAATCCGGGCGGATTTACACGAACAGGGCATTTAAAATCCGCCCGTTAGTGTAGCTGGGTTTAAAAAAGGTTTGAATAAGATCTTGGAGGAGAAGAACATTAACTGCTATTAATCAAGTTGACATAGGGGCAGATTTTATAAATCTGCGCACACGCGTACTTTTGTTCGCGCACTAGGCGAGAACAAGAGTACGCAGGATTTCAATAGATACGCGCGTAGCCACGTGTATCCATTAAAATCCGGGGTCGGCGCGCGCAAGGCTGCCCAAAATCAGCAGCCTGCGCGTGCCGAGCCGCGCAGCCTGCCTCCGTTCCCTCCGAGGCCGCTCCGAAATCGGAGCGGCCTCGGAGGGAACTTTCCTTCGCCCTCCCTTCCCCTACCTAACCCACCCCCCCCCCCGGCCCTATCTAAACCCCCCCCCCTACCTCTATCACGAAAGTTACACCTGCTCGAAGCAGGCGTAACTTTACGCACCGGGCCGGCTGCCGCGCTCCATGTTCCGGTCTGGGGGCTGGTCTGGAGGCCGCGGACACGCCCCCGGAAAGCCCCCCAGGCTGAAACTACACATGCGTCATGCCCCCTCGACACACCCCCGATGACGCGCGGATCGCGACACGACCCCGATACGCCCCCCCCCCCCCCCGGAAAGCGCCGGGACTTACGCACATCCTGGGGCTTTGCGCGCACCGGAAGCCTATGCAACATAGGCTCAGCGCATGCAGGGGGTGTTTGGGCCAGGTTTTTGGGGGGTACGTGCATATCTTACACACGTACCCCTTTGAAAATCTGGCCCTTAGAGAATGGCCTCTGCTGTTACTGGCATCAGTAGCATGGGATCTTCTTAGTATTTGAGTCTTGCCAGGTTCTTGTGGCCTGATTTGGTCTCTGTTGGAAACAGGATGATGGACTCTTGGTCTGACCCAGCATGGCAATTTCTTATGTTCTTATGTTCTTATGTTGTTCCTCGCCTAGCATGCTGAGGAAGGGCATAATATAAATCTAAGTAATAAATAATACATAGTTTATCACCCTTAAGAGGAAAAAGGTAGAATCCCTTGCAGTTAGAAGTTACTGGTGAAGGATCTCTCAGGAGCTTTCATTACTGAAAAGTTTTCTTTCAAGGGGACCTTGGCAACTACCATCGATGCTGTCATGTTTTTCATACAGAAGGTTGTTGTGCATGTTAGTAAGGATTAGGGATGTGAATCGTGTCCTCGATCGTCTTAACGATCGATTTCGGCTGGGAGGGGGAGGGAATCGTATTGTTGCCGTTTGGGGGGGTAAAATATCGTAAAAAATCGTGAAAAATCTAAAAATCTAAAAATCGCAAAACCGGCACATTAAAACCCCCTAAAACCCACCCCCGACCCTTTAAATTAAATCCCCCACCCTCCCGAACCCCCCCCAAATGAGTTAAATAACCTGCGGGTCCAGCGGCGGTCCGGAACGGCAGCGGTCCGGAACGGGCTCCTGCTCCTGAATCTTGTTGTCTTCAGCCGGCGCCATTTTCCAAAATGGCGCCGAAAAATGGCGGCGGCCATAGACGAACACGATTGGACGGCAGGAGGTCCTTCCGGACCCCTGCTGGACTTTTGGCAAGTCTCGTGGGGGTCAGGAGGCCCCCCACAAGCTGGCCAAAAGTTCCTGGAGGTCCAGCGGGGGTCAGGGAGCGATTTCCCGCCGCGAATCGTTTTCGTACGGAAAATGGCGACCTCCTGCAGTCGATCTCCTGCCGGCGCCATTTTCCGTACGAAAACGATTCGCGGCGGGAAATCGCTCCCTGACCCCCGCTGGACCTCCAGGAACTTTTGGCCAGCTTGTGGGGGGCCTCCTGACCCCCACGAGACTTGCCAAAAGTCCAGCGGGGGTCCGGAAGGACCTCCTGCCGTCCAATCGTGTTCGTCTATGGCCGCCGTCATTTTTCGGCGCCATTTTGGAAAATGGCGCCGGCTGAAGACAACAAGATTCAGGAGCAGGAGCCCGTTCCGGACCGCTGCCGTTCCGGACCGCCGCTGGACCCGCAGGTTATTTAACTCATTTGGGGGGGGTTCGGGAGGGTGGGGGATTTAATTTAAAGGGTCGGGGGTGGGTTTTAGGGGGTTTTTAGTGTGCCGGCTCACGATTCTAACGATTTATAACGATAAATCGTTAGAATCTCTATTGTATTGTGTTCCATAACGGTTTAAGACGATATTAAAATTATCGGACGATAATTTTAATCGTCCTAAAACGATTCACATCCCTAGTAAGGATCCCTTTTAAATTCAGAAAGTAACATAGGAACCATGACACGTGGATTTTGTTCCAGTTCTTTTTTTTGCGTGGTTTATTCCACTGGAAATTTCTCTTCTCAGTGGCAAATGGGTGCTCCAAGTTTGTGGTGTTCTTGTATTTCGCAGTATTTCTATAATTCCTGCCCAGCTCCCTCGGTAACAACATGGAGACTACATTTTAGCTTTAGTTATGATTGCAGAGCTTCACTTTAACCCCTCGCCCCCCCCCCCCCCATGCAAGCTTTTAAAATGTCCTACTTTTTGCTAGTCTGTAGGTATGAAACCCAAAAGATTCTGAAATGTAAAAAAAATCCACTGAACACAGGAGAATTAAAGCATATGTCACTAACTTTTTGTGCTACTCAGTTGAACATAGCAGCAAGTGGAAAAGGAAGAGATTTATGGCTTCTGTAAAATCAACTGATTTTAATAAATTAGCATTGCTAAGCAACAGGGACAGTGTTGTGCATATGAAATTTTTGCAGATTGTTCTGTGACAGAAAAACTCAGAGACCTTCAGGGCATGAATTAAACACAAGGAGGTCCATATTCAGAAGCTGGCTGGCTATCAAAATTAGCTGGATATACCTGCTGAATATACCTGGCTATGTCAAAGTTAGCTAAATAAATGTATCCAGCTAACTTTAGGACTGCATTTTGAAAGTCCTAAAATTATTCAGCCTCGTTAGGCAGATCATGTTGAAAATCAGTGTTTATCCAGCTAACTTAGGCCAGGATTCATCATTCGGTGCGGAATGATGAACCCTGCGCTACAGGGGGGGGGGGGGGTGAAGCAGGGGGGCGGTCGGGCGATAGCCTGCAGCTGGCTGCACCACAGTGGTGCAGTTTCGTCTGCTGCGGTGCGGCCGGCTGCAGGCTATCGCGAGCATAGCGCCACCGTAAAAGGTGCTGCTATTCCCTGCACTACTGCCGGCGATAATGTTCAAAACATCATCGCCGGCAGCGGTGCCACCGCCACTTAGCGTAATTCCCTCCCTAATTCCGCCCCGACTCCTCCCCTCACCCTTAAATCTTACAGTCACGATAAGGCCCTAACGCATGCGATAAGGACCTATCGCGGCTTGGAAAATAACCCCCGTCAACTAGATAACTGGCTCCACCCTAGAATGTCCTTGCCCCATCCCTGTGCTGGTGCTTTGTGCCCTTTTACAAAAATAAGAAGGTTTGACAGGCAGGTGAAGAAAGCAGCCGTTTGGTTAATGCCTCCCATTATAAACCATGTAAGAATAAAATAATTCTGGGAATACAGGTTCACAGCATAGGTAACTTTTTACCTCATCTCATGTACTGTATAATATGCTTTCTCCCAGATATGTTTTACTAAGGGGTCTGGATATTGTAATATAGGAATACACATTTGTATTAAAAAAAAAAAAAAAAGGAATCCAAACCAAATCAGGTAGATTTGTTTTCCATTTTTGAAAATGAATATGAGTGGCCAGTTCCTCCAAATGTTTTGGGTTCATTCATTTTGTAAATAACTTACACTGTTTACTAGTCAGGCCGATGCAATATAGTGCACTTAGCTGAGCACACGGTTCTACACGTGCTTGGATGCGCTTCCAAAACTCCTCATGTAATCAGGGGATTAGCGCATCCAAAATGCATGTCCAAACCAGCGCTCATCACATGTAATTTCATGTTGATGAGGCTATTAGCCATTACCCCGGAGACAAAAAAAATTGCCATGTGGCCATGGTGCCCATTTTAATGCTGCAAATGTAATGCCTGCCCGGAAGCAGGTTTTAAAGCATGCGACACTCAAGGGCTGACACACAAAAAAAAAATCCTGTTTTCTGTGATTCCTCCTATTAGTATCCTAACGATAAAATAGGAGGGACCACAGAAAGCAGAATTATGTCCTGCTTAAGTTCTTAACAAAAAAAACCCCAAAAAGGAATACTGCTCTGTGATTCCTCATAGGGGGAATGACAGAAAGCAGCATCCCAAGATCTGACCCAATCGGAACCCCTGCCGACAGTGAGTGTAGGAGTTAATATATTAATATTAAGTGTCGGCTCTTATGTTAAATTATTCACTCAGGGCAGATTTTAGAAACAGCGCGAGCGGTGTACATTTGTGCGCGCTACCCGGCGCACACAAATGTACAACCGATTTTATAACATGCGAGCGCTGCCGTGCGCATGTTATAAAATCTGGGGTCGGCGCACGCAAGGGGGTGCAAACTTGTGCACCTTGTGTGCGCCGAGCCCTAGGGGAGCCCCGATGGCTTTCCCCGTTCCCTCCACTTCCCCCACCTTCCCCTTTCTAACCCCTATCTAACCCACCCCCAGCCCTATCTAAATCCACCCCCCACCTTGTTTTCAATAGTTACGCATGCCTCTGGCAGGTGTAACTTGCGTGTGCCAGCCGGTTGCCGGCGCACCTTCCCCCGGCACAGCCACTGTGCCGGAGACCTCGGTCCTGCCCCCTTCCCGCCCCTTTTTCAAAGTCCTGGGACATACTCGCGTCCTGGGGCTTGCGCGCGTCACTGAGCCTATGCAAAATAGGGTTGGCACTTGCAGGAGCAGGTTTTCGGGGTTACGTGCGTAAGTTACGCATGTAACCCTTTGAAAATCTGCCCCTCAATCATTTCCTGTTGATTGGTCCATTCGCTGTTACATGTCAGTGAAAGGATCAGTCCCCTTTCAGAAGTCTGTCCTGAAAGAGGATTGGTCCTTTCACTGACAAGGGTCAGTGAAAAGGTCAAATCAGGAATAGTCCTGCCGGTGGTGGGGCGAGAGCTCTGGCCAGGCTGTTCTAGACGTACAGCCATTTCCGGGCACCTGATGCAGAACACTAGGGACACACAAATTACCCATTGCGTGTCCCTTTTAGGGAGGCAGCTCATTTGCCTATTGCATCGAGTGCCTAGGACAGGTGGATGTGCGTGCGCTCAAAAATTGTGTGCCCAGTTTGGATGCACATTTTTTTATATACTGATATTGCATGAGCCTGAGTGTGCTTTATTTTAAGAAACGAATAACTCTAAATCCAAAAAAAATAAAAATTAAAATGATCTGAAAACAAAAGAACAAACCAAAATGCATTTTTTTCTGCACACATCATTGTTGTTGAATAATAGATGAGCCATATGTCTTCACTATATTTAGTATTATGTGGTCATACAATATAATAATCATGTTGCACATTTGGAAACTTCTTTAAATACTGGAATGCATTTTGGATGGCACACATTGTTTATTTTTATGATGGAAGCACCATTTGGTATTTTCCTCATAAATATAAGCTTATGGCATGTATCATGAGATATCGCACTATGGGACATATTCATTAAAGCAATGGTTCTCAACCGGTGTTTCGCCACACTTCCCGGTCCCCGCTGATCCAGCTGCCGGCATGCTCTCTTCTTCCCGCCCCCCCCCTGGCCCGGAAGAGGAAGTGGTGAGCAGCGGGTGCGTGCATGGGAAGAAGAGACCATGCTAGTGCAGGCAGCATCGGCTCGAAGAAGAGAAGAGAGGCGCAGCCTGAGGAATGAGCAGCGTGGCTCGGAGAAAAACGAAGAACAACATCATCCCTCATGGCCGATGGGACTCCTTTCTCTGAGAGGGCTGAAAGTGAAGGAATTTTGCTGCTGCCTTTAGGGTTGGAAGTGGAGAAGGCTGTTGCTGTCACTAGTTCGGGGGGCGGGGAGGGAGTTAATGAGCAAGCATATGCAGGGGCAGAATGTGGGAAAATAGTGGCCCGGGGGATTTTTCTCCATACTGGCCCATGGGTACCCAATTACATATTCAATATAATTTACATATATAATTTACATATATATGTACACACCCCTATATTTCAGCATGGTCCTCCTGTATCAACACAGTACTATTTGCCAACACTCAAAGAATAACAACCCCACCTATGAAAAAGAATACCACAAATACTACACCAGAATCTAAAATATCAATTCACCTCCTATCAGGAAAACAGAACAGGCCAAGCTACTACAGATCCCTACAGAGAAACCACATGCTAAATGAATGCTTCATCTCAGTCTTTGCATGCAGAACACAAACTCTCACCAAATACAGAATAAAGCCACATAAAGTATAAATAGAAATGTGCAGACAAAAACTAAACTGTAAAACGTATCACGTCAGACTCTATAAAGTGCAACAATGGAAAAAAAAAAATGTCACCATTCCTCATGAAACAATCAATAAAATCAAGATATATAAATCATGAATCATAATTATAAAATCATACTAATAAAATAATTTCAAAACAGCTGATTAATAGAATATCCAATAAAGACTCAAGCAAATTTTGAAACCTTTACCAAACACCAATAAAATATTTCAAACAGCAGACACATCACATACTACCCAATAATTAAAATTGTAGTCAATCAAGAAAAATGAACTTAAAAAGCCACCTTTACTTACCCTCTCCAGCAGTTCTCCTACTCCTTTCCCTTGCAGGCCACACCAGAAACAGAAGTAGCTGCTGAAGCTGTCCTCACAGTCCTCTTCCTTAGGGACCACAACCAGTCTCTTCTCTCTCTCTCTCTCTCTCTTTCACACACACACACACACACACACCAGTCATACCCTCAAGACCAGTTTCTGTCTCTCACACACCAATTATCTCCCCAACCAGTCTCTCTCTCTCTCTCTCACACACACACACACAAGCACACACATACCAGTCATCTCCCTGATAGTCTCACACATACACATGTCACCTCTCTGGCAGTCTCTCTCAATCACACAATGCTCTCGCTCCCTCTTACTTACACACAGGATTTCAATCACACACATGCTCTCTCTATTTCACTTACACACAAGCTCTCAATCACACACATGTTCTATCTCACTTACAAACAGGCTCAATCACACACATGCCCTCTCTCTCACAGCCACAAGCCAGCCAAAAACATGCTCCATCTCTCACACACACACACATTGACTCACACAAGCACCCTCCCTGACTCACATATACACCACTCCCATACAGAAGCACCTTCCCTGTCACACACAAAAGCACCTTCCCTGTCACACATAGAAGCGCCATTCCTTTCTGACATACACACACACACACACAAGCACCATTCCTTTCTCACATACACACATACACACAAGCACCATTCCTTTCTCACATACACACACACACACATGCACCATTCCTTTCTTACATACACACACACACACAGAAGCACCCTTCCTATCTAATGCCTCCAACTGAACAGCTGGTCTCCAGCAGAGGTTAGCAGCACCGCTGCCCAGCGAGCCCCCGCCGGCCTCGATTTTAATTTCTTCGGCTCCCGCCAGGCTTGGTCTCTGGCGGGGGCTGGCTGGACGGTGTCCATCTTCATTTTTTCGGCCTCCACTGCTCGGCCTCGATTTTAATTTCTTCGGCCCCCGCCAGGCTTGGTCTCCGGCGGGGGCTGGCTGGGTGGCGTCCATCTTCATTTTTTCGGCCCCCACCAGCTTGGTCTCCGGCGGGGGCTGGCTGGGAAGTGCTGAGGCTGGGCTGAGGAAGATACTGCAGTAGCCACGCGGTTGAGACCACGTGACCAGCTAGACCGGCCCACCGGGGGAAGCCCGATCCCCCGATAGGCTAATCCGCCCCTGAGCATATGTGTTTGAGGTGCTGTGTGTGTGTGTGAGTGAGTCAGTATGTATGTGAATGATTGAGGCCTGTATATGTGAAAGAGAGTATGTGTATGATTGAGAGCCTGTATGTGAGAGCATGAATGGAAGTGCATGACTGAGAACGTGTATGTGTAAGTTTGTGGTTTAAAACCTGTTTGTGTGAAAGAGTATGTGTATGTGATTGAGATCCTTTGTGTTTGAGAGAGATCATGTGTATGTATGATTATGAGCCTGTGTGTATAAGTAAAAGATAGACCATTTGTGTCTGTGTGATTGAGAGCTGGGTTAGGTGAGGGAGCATATGAATATGTGATTGAGAGCCTGTGTGTAAATGAGAGAAAGAGAGAACGCATGTGTGTAAGCATGTGAATGAGAGTCTGTATGTGAGAGAAAAAGACAGCATGGATGTGTGCGATTGAAAGCCTGTATGTGTAAGCGTGAAAAGACAGACAGCATGTGTGTAAATGTGTAATTAAGAGCCTATATAAGTGAGAGAGAAAAAGCATGTGTATATGTGAGTGATTGAGAGCCAGTGAGGGAGAGAGAGAGAGAAGAAAGTTAATAGCAAACCATCCCTCTTCCTGCTAATTCAAGACAATCTCAGAGCACCTGGATATCAAACGTTCCCAAGTATGCAGAGCAAAACATTTTTTGGTATCCTTATTTTTCATTATTGGGCCTTTGTGTCTGCTATTTTGAAATATTTTATTGGTATCTAGAAATTTTTGATATGAGTTTTTAATTATTGGATAGTCCATTCATCAGCTGTTTTGAAATAATCTGTTCTTTTTGTTAGTATGGTTTTGCTGCTATTGATTTTAAATTTTTTGATTTGTTTTATAAGGACTGGTGATGTTTCTCTTTTTCCTTTGTTACACTGCATACAGAGACCCTGGCTTGTTGCATTTTCCAATTCAGTTTTTGTCTGCATGCTTCTAGTTATGCATTTTGGTCTCTTTATTCTTTGTTAGGTGAGAGTCAGTACATGTGATTCAGGTGAGGTTTTCTGCTGGCATGTAGTTTCTATGTAGGGCTCTATAGTAGCCTGGCTTGTTCCATTTTCCTAATAGGAGGTGTATTGATATTTTAAGGCCTGGTGTAATATTTTCAGTGTTGCCTTTTCTTAAGTAAGGTGTTTACTGTTTGAGTACTGGAAATTGGTGCTGTTTTGGTGTGGGATGTTTACTATTTATGCAATTTCTGTTCAGATAGTTTATGAATCTTTCCCTTGTGTCATTCTTAACAATAAAAATAATACTGGGCCTTTATTTTTTTTATTTCCGCCGTGAATTATAATGAGCAGTATGTCACACATGTGAGCGTGGTCTGTCAGGTGTGTCATGATGGGAAAAAGGTTGAGAACCACTGCATTAAAGTGTCTTCCTACAGCACATTTAGAGGCAGATGTACTAAACTGTGAAACCACTACAAAAACGTGGAAAGCAAACACACAAAAGTACCTCAATATTGATATTTTTTGCATGCAAAGCCCATTTTTATAAAGTGACTTCACACAAGTTCTCTTCTGCAATAGTAAGCTTTTGCATAGTCATAATATCAATGAGCTTCTGTGATGCAAAATCATGTAAAGCAGCTCATTATTTATTTATTTAGAAACATAGCAACATAGAAGCATGATGGCAGAAAAAATCTCTATAGCCCATCCAGTCTGCCTATTATAATTTTCATCACTTCCTTAGAGATACCCTGTATTTATCCCGAAGTCCATATTCAGACACAGTTCAGCTAGCAAAGGGGGTCATTTATCAAAGGCTTTTCACATTATCGTCGGCAGTAGCGCGCTGAATGGTGGCGCTATTCGGTGTGAAGGTTATGGGCTTTCGCAGGCCCGCCCCCGTTTTCACAGGATTCATCATTCTGCGAAGAATGATGAATCCTGGCCAAAGTTAGCCAGATAAACTTATCCTATTCAATAGGGAAACCACACTATTGAATATAGCTGGCTATCTTAAAGTTAGCCAGCTAACTGAAGCCTTTTAATTTTAGGACAGCTCTTTGGCCCAACCAGACTTAGCTGGCTAAGTCATTTGTGGTAACTCTGAATATCGAATTTAGCCAGCTAACTAACCCCTAGATTTATCAAAAAGTGTTAATAACAAAAAGGAGAGAGAGAGAGAGAGCCTCCAAGGCTCTAATAGTAGTGAAGTATTTATATCTCTATAGGAGGGCCATCTAATAGATCAAGGTGAGGTGTTGGTGGTGGTTTAGGGATCAGTTTTGCATGTGGAGTGAGACATACGAACATCACAGTACACCTTGGTGAAGATTTGATGTCATTTGGAGTGAGGAAAATCTCATAAAGATGACATTTTGTACTATGTATTCTCACCCTAGCCAAGGTACAGGCTAGGGCAAGATAATGTACTACAAAATTTCATCTTTGTGAGACTTTCCTTACTCCAACGGTACAGGCTAGGGTGAGATAACATAGTACAAAATTTCATCTTTGTGAGACTTTCCTCACTCCAAATTACATCAGATCTTCACCAAGGTGTACTATAATGTTAGAATGTCACTCGCTACATGCAAAACTGGCCCCTAAACCACCACCAACACCTCACCTCGACCTATTAGATGGCCATCCTATAGAAATATAAATAGGTGCAGAAGAACATAAGAAATTGCCATACTGGGTCAGACCAAGGGTCCATCAAGCCCAGCATCCTGTTTCCAATAGTGGTCAATCCAGGCTACAAGTACCCAAAAACTAAGTATATCCTATGCTAGTAATAGCAGTGGTTATTTTTTATATCAACTTGATTAATAGCAGGTAAAGGACTTTTCCAAGAATTTATCCAAACCTTTTTTAAACCCAGCTTCACTAACTTCACTAACCACATCCCCTGGCAACAAATTCCAGAGTTTAATTGTACATTGAGTGAAAAAGAATTTTCTCCAATTAGTTTTAAATGTGCTACATGCTAACTTCATGGAGTGCCCCCTAATCCTTCTATTATCCAAGAAAGTAAATAACTGATTCACATTTACCCGTTCTAGTCCTCTCATGATTTTAAAGACTATCATATCCCCCCTCAGCCATCTCTTCTCCAAGCTGAACAAACCTAACAGTCCTGGTCCCTGGGGGGAGGGGGAATTCTTTTATCGGGGGAGACTCTCATCTATAGCAAAGACAGTGGTGTGTGATCCTATGTATGTACTTGTACCTCTGGCATCCCCAGGAGGGAGATGCTGTGAAAGAACAGGCAGGACCAAGAACTGGGTAATAAATAATAATTTATTGATAACTCAAGATAAACAAAATCCGTCTTTAAATAAGTGTGCAGTTACAATTGATCTTTTGTACATTTAGGGTGTTTCACTCTGGGTAGGTATCCTTTTCAGCAAACTGGTTGAGCTTCCCATGGTGGTGTAAAATGTGCACTAAAGCTCTCCCAGTGGCTTATCCAGGTGCTTGGAATCATTTGACATGTGTAGAATGAGGTCCCCTAGCCAGGGTAAGATATTCTTATGTGGGGAATAGATGATGATATTGCCAGGGGTGACGTGTTGAAGTGTGCTGCTTTCAAAGGGGGTGGGGGGGGAGGGGGAGTAGTTACTTTTGGCTGGTTAGCTACACTTTTTGAGGTGCAGTTAGTTAACTGTTTTGGTGCAATACAAATCACATAACATTTTAATATAAATGAGCTGATTTATATTTGCAGCCACAGTTCATCAATATTTTCCATACATTAAGGGAAAGTTTTGGCAAGAATGGTAATACAGCATGAACATTATAATTAATGCACGTTAACACCATTTTAACACACATTAGACACCAACAGGTGTTTTATCTGCATTAAGGCATGAACACACTTTAGTAAATAGACTTCTATGTTTCATAAATTCTATTAAGAAATATATGACATCGGATATGCTGTGTTAAATGGGCAGTAATCCATCTGCTCTGTAAATCTGTTGAAAAGATGGTTCACAATGAATAGAAGAAAAGATAGCTAAGGAGGCAAAGCAAAAATGACAATACTTTTTCCAGATATGCCAGCGGAAAAGAGGAAGGCCAGAAGTGGGATTGTAAGACTGAGAGAAGAATAAAACAAATGTATGGAAGGTGACAAGAGAAAAATGCTTGTGTTCATTTTTCACTAAAGAAGAGAAGGAGGAAGGGTTGCAGAGTTAAGGAGGCTTCAAAGGGCCCAGAATTGGGTCTTTGCCCTGGCAGCTCCATGATGTGGAATGCTCACTGTCTGGCCCTGAGAGAGGAGCTCCTATCTGGGTTTAAGAAGGCATGGAAGACCCATCCCTTTACTCTCGCTTATTAAAATCCTAGCTAGCATAGGACTGCATTAGTGGTCACTCCATTTGGCTTGTACATATTCAGCACTCTGAACAATGGTTCTGTGTTTGATGCAGTTTATTCAGCTTTTGTTTTCATTTGATGTCTTTGGTTTGTATGGCTGCATAGGTTTATATTGTTGCTGCTATTTGCCTTGAACTGTATAGCACAGGGCAGGATACAAAACTTTTAAATAAATAAACATAGTTGTGTTTAGATGCCACCTTCTTTACAGAAGAGAGGGTTTGCATGAAATTAGCAAATCTGAAAATGGATAAATATATATGGGACAAAGATGGTTTACGTCTTTGGATGTTAAGGGAGCTCAAAAAGATTCTGGTTGGTCTACTGACAGTTCTGTGCATTTGATCTCTGAGACAGGAGTGGTTCCACAGAATGGAGAAGGGCTGGTGTAGCCCATCTTAATAAAAGTGGTAATAGTAAGGGGGTTGGAAACTAGAGGTCAGTTAGCCTGATCTTCTTAGTGGGAAAATTAATGGAAATTATTGGAAAGGATAGTGAAATATATTGTATTCATGGTTTTACCAAAGGAATACTGTGTCAAACAAATGTGATCCGGAGAATTAAATTGGGAATGTGCACTGGATGTAGTATACTTGAATTTTAGCAATGATTTTGATTCTGTCCCACACAGGATACCCATGAATGAACATAAGTTCACAACATTGATTTGCTATGTGCTGCACACAGGGTGATGTAAACACTATAGGATGAATTTTCAAACCTTTAGACGTTAAAAGTTTGCATGTAAATACATAAGTAGCCTCTACTCGTGTATTCTGTATTTTATAAAAGTAAAAAATACACAGGCATTTTCACTTTTGCGTGCACATATATGTGCATAAAAAAAGATGGTCTGGGGCATTCTGGTGCAAGGCCAACACTTATGCACATAAGTTGCTCTTTTAATAGACACGCACTTACATTTGCCAACTTACTCGCATATTTTTACATCTGATAATTATCTGGCATAAGTGATCTTAAATGTAGTTCTGACTGGGTGGGAGGTCTGGTTAACTGGGGGGGGGGGGGGGGGGGGGGGGGGGTGGGGGGGGGGGGGAGTTCAGGTGAAAGAACCAGAAAGGTCTTGAAGAAAGACTGGATGAACTTGTGGACTAATTGGTAAACGGTTAATTTCAATTACTCACAAATGTTTTAAAATTGGCCAACTTACATGTGTCTATTGGGACTTACATAAGACCTACTTTACTGGCACACTTAAAATATATGTGCGTATATTTTTAAAATATGTAGCAAAAATTGTGCCTATTCAATGCATTGATATAAGTGGTTTCAAATAGGGATGTGCGAAGCCCGAACCTATTGGTTCGGGCTTCATTTTCGGCCCGCTGTGGGAAATTTCATATTTCCCGCGATTCGGGCCTTTAAAATTTGGGGAGACCTGAATTTCATTTGTTAGTGCATACTTACATTTTTTCGTTAGTGCACACTAAACCCGAAAACAAATGTTTCCTGAAATTTCGGGAAAAATTCCTTCGGGTTTCGGGCTCCCCGAGCCAGGATGAATTAAGCAATTTTGTTGAAATTGCCTAATTCATCCTGGATGAATGCACATCCCTAGTTTCAAATGCATTACATGTATTCATGCATAAGCATCAACGCACGCTATATTGCAGGGTGAAAATATGCAGGTTTTATAACATGCATGTAATCGGTCCCCCAGTTTGGTGCTTTGTCCGTCACTAAGGGGTAATACAGGTCAAGATTCAGTCCAGACAGGGAGGAAGAATAATCTTCCTGGGCCTTTGGCATGTCTATCCACTCTTTGTTCTCAATGCTCACACTGGAGGTAGAGAACCTCCAACAGGAGCCAATCAGTCCAGAGAAAGAGCAATGAAGGAAATAACAGCAGCAAGGGTATATAGCAAGATTCACAGCAAAGTTCAATCATACAGTTCAATCACTAAAAAAGGGTAGGAAACTCAGGAAAAATACTCTCTGGAGTCCAAGAATGGCATTCAAATAAAAGAGTTTTTACTGTAATTTATAAAGAATATTCCAGACCACAATACCAAAAATCAAGAATAGCATAAAAATTGTAAGAGCAATGAAGATTATTTTCAATTTGTACATCACAGGTGTTACCCCCATTCTCACTTCCTTTGGATCATTATCCATGGAGAAAAATTGTTCCCCTTGCAATATAGGAAAACTAGAATGGGATTCCAGCATAAAGTCAACTACCAAATAGAAGAAAATCCCCAAGCACAAAAACTGCAGGACAACTGTCCCCATGTACAAAACCATTCAACATCAATTGATCCAATGTTTAACTTTTTTTTTGAACTGGAAACATTGTATTACACTGAGATATAGCCCTTTGAATCCTTATATCAAAATCTTCTTACCCTTGCTTCTTAAGGTCACTCAGAAAACTGGATCCTTGCCCTTCCCTTCAAACTGGTCAAGTAAAAGTCCAAAGTATCTTTTATCCAGTTCCTTCAATATCAAAATGCAAACGTAATGAGCAAATGCCCATCCAAGAGATTCTCAACTATTGTCCTTTGAGACCCTGTAGAAAGCCCCAATCTTCTCTTTCCTCCTTATAGATCCTAAGGGGATCCAAAGCTCTGCAAGATGGTGGAAATCCTGAAGTGATCACTTACTCTCCTTTCCACTACTACCTTCAATCCACTGCTTCCTTGAGATTCTGAGGAAATCTATTTCTAGCCTTCTATCTTCTCTCAGTACCTCCTTCCCACTGAAGTTCTGAGCATGCTCCTGGGAAATATAAAGCCCAGATGCCATACCCCGAAAAAGTGGGGTTATCATACAGGGAGGAATCAAAAATATGAAAACCCCTCCTATAGTTACTAAATATCCAAATTACATGAGAAATATTAGTGATGGTTTGGACCCTCGTCGCATGCACAGGTTATAAAATACTGTAGAAAAACTATGTGCTACCTTATTTGCATATATATGCCACTTCGCATAGTTGTTTGAAAGTTATAATCTATGAATGTGGTGATTGCCAACAGTTTATAAAGTGTGCTAACCATCAATGACAAAATACTGAAACTTGAAAGGCATCTTTTATGACAAGATAAAAAAAAATATGCCCCCCCCCCCCCCCCACTTGTCCAGAATATTTGATGTGGATAGGTTCTAATTTTTCATTTTGGGGCATATGCAATAAACTTGTTAGATTGGAAGCTCCTATAGTACAAACCACAATAGCAATGGTGGCTCAATGCTGGTTTATTAATAAATGAAGCAATAACATTAGGGATGTGCATTTGTTTAAAATGAAACTGCAAAATGCGACTAGTAGGCAAATTTATTTCATTCAGGGGGCCCCAAATCAAATCGGGCTAACACCAAAAGAAACAATCTTATTTGCTCATTTCATTTTAGATTAATGCATCAGTCCTAGACCTAGAACCAAAGCTGGGGCCTTGCCTAGGGTATAGGCTGAAGCCCAGAGCAGGAGCTGAGACTTATGCCTGAGTGCAATGCCAGTACCTCGGCCTAGGCCTGAAGCCGGGGTCTCACCTAGGGCCTAGGCAGAGGCCCAAAGCAGGGGCCGCAGCCTAGGCCCAAGCATGATGCTGGAATCTCGACAGTAACATGAGCTGATGCCAGGGCCTAGGCCGAGACCTTCAAAAGTTAAAAAAAACCCAAACCTTATCTGATCCATTGGGTATCCAATGAAGGCCGACACTGCAACCCAACACGGATGCGTCCTGATACCAGGGCATTAACCTAGGCTAGTCCTCGAGCCCAGGCCTGTTGCCACGATCTGACCCGGAGACTGAGTCCCAATGCTGGGCCCTTGGCCCAGACTCAGGTCTGATGTCGCGACCCAACCTGGAAGCTGGATCCTGATTCCCGGGCCTGGGCATGAGCCTGAGCCCAGGCACAACACCGCAACCCAACCCAGAGACTGGATTCCAGTGCCAGGGCCTTGGCCTGGAGGCTAGGTTCCACAATGGGGCCTTGGGTCCCAACACCGGGGCCTCAGATAGGAGGCAGGGACCTGACTCCTAGCCCTCAGCCCTGGGTCAGGCCCAGGCCTCAGAGCCAAAGCCTAGGAGCTCCTCTTCAGCAAATCTCTCTTCGGCTCTTGAATGCCAAATGGTGCTATCCACTGGGGTGAATGTGCAAGAGTTAATTAACTCTGGTGCAACTCAGGATCTTGCCTAGGCCAAGGCCCAAGTGTCAGGGCCTATCCTCCGGTTTGGGTCACAGCATAGGGCCTGGGTCTAGGCCAAGGCCTCGGTATTGGTCTGGGTTGGCTTGCGGCATCAGGCCTGGGCTTGGGCCGAGGTCCCAGCATTCGGACCTGGCCTTCGGGTTGGGTGTAGTGTTGGGCCTGGGGCTGTGCCGAGGTCCTGACATTGGGATCCAGGCTGGACTGTGGCATTGGGCCTGGATCCAGGCTCCAGAATAGGCCAATGCCTCCACCTTGAGTCGGCTGCGGCTGCCGTGACCTGCTGTAGCCTCGGCCTATGGAGGTCTGAGGATTTGGCCTTGTTCTTGCCGGTGGATCCCTACTGGATTGGGTAAGTGGGGGCTGGGTGGGGGGGGGGGGGGGAATCCTTGCCCTGACATTTTTCTAAGAAGGTGGAGGAAGGTTTTGATTTTGTATTTTGGCTACTTGGGGGTTGGGTTTTTTTTTTTGCTTGATTTATTTTTTTCTCACAAATGAAATAAATCAAGCAATCCACAAACTAAAATTCATAGGGGAAAACCTCCCAAAAATGAACTGAATAGCGAAAACAAATTTTTTCCCCTGCACATTCCTAAATAGCATAAGAATTCCTTATCTTATGATGTGCTGCAGATATTAATAAACAGGTAACTTCAATCAAGATTATATGCACTCAGATCCAGTCCAGTCAGTTTCCATGTAATTCCTTTCCTGGGTAAGTCACAGTAACTACTTGAGACACAACTTCTATTTACAATACCAACACAAAGCTCCAGGACTTCTACATCACATAATATAGGTTATATATTGAATTAAGAGCTTGAGGGTCTTCCACCATTATTCCACATCAGTGGCATAACCAGAACTGGTATTTTTGGGGGCCCAAGGTTCCATGGATGGGGCGGTAGGATATCAGCCCTACTAGCTGTAATTTTATTAAGAACATAAGAAAATGCCATACTGGGTCAGACCAAGGGTCCATCAAGCCCAGCATCCTGTTTCCAACAGTGGCCAATCCAGGCCATAAGAACCTGGCAAGTACCCAAAAACTAAGTCTATTCCATGTAACCATTGCTAATGGCAATGGCTATTCTCTAAGTGAACTTAATAGCAGGTAATATACTTCTCCTCCAAGAACTTATCCAATCCTTTTTTAAACACAGCTATACTAACTGCACGAACCACATTCTCTGGCAACAAATTCCAGAGTTTAATTGTGCGTTGAGTAAAAAAGAACTTTCTCCAATTAGTTTTAAATGTGCCCCATGCTAACTTCATGGAGTGCCCCCTAGTCTTTCTACTATCCGAAAGAGTAAATAACCGATTCACATCTACCCGTTCTAGACCTCTCATGATTTTAAACACCTCTATCATATCCCCCCTCAGTCGTCTCTTCTCCAAGCTGAAAAGTCCTAACTTCTTTAGTCTTTCCTCATAAGGGAGTTGTTCCATTCCCCTTATCATTTTGGTAGCCCTTCTCTGTACCTTCTCCATCGCAATTATATCTTTTTTGAGATGCGGCGACCAGAATTGTACACAGTATTCAAGGTGCGGTCTCACCATGGAGCGATACAGAGCCATTATGACATTTTCTGTTTTATTCATCATTCCTTTTCTAATAATTCCCAACATTCTGTTTGCTTTTTTGACTGTCGCAGCACACTGCACCGACGATTTCAATGTGTTATCCACTATGACACCTAGATCTCTTTCTTGGGTTGTAGCACCTAATATGGAACCCAACATTGTGTAATTATAGCATGGGTTATTTTTCCCTATATGCATCACCTTGCACTTATCCACATTAAATTTCATCTGCCATTTGGATGCCCAATTTTCCAGTCTCAGAAGGTCTTCTGCAATTTATCACAATCTGCTTGTGATTTAACTACTCTGAACAATTTTGTGTCATCTGCAAATTTGATTATCTCACTCGTCGTATTTCTTTCCAGATCATTTATAAATATATTGAACAGTAAGGGTCCCAATACAGATCCCTGAGGCACTCCACTGTCCACTCCCTTCCACTGAGAAAATTGCCCATTTAATCCTACTCTCTGTTTCCTGTCTTTTAGCCAGTTTGCAATCCACGAAAGGACATCGCCACCTATCCCATGACTTTTTACTTTTCCTAGAAGCCTCTCATGAGGAACTTTGTCAAACGCCTTCTGAAAATCCAAGTATACTATATCTACCAGTTTATCTTTATCCACATGTTTATTAACTCCTTTAAAAAAGTGAAGCAGATTTGTGAGGCAAGACTTGCCCTGGGTAAAGCCATGCTGACTTTGTTCCATTAAACCATGTCTTTCTATATGTTCTGTGATTTTGATGTTTAGAACACTTTCCACTATTTTTCCTGGCACTGAAGTCAGGCTAACCGGTCTGTAGTTTCTCGGATCGCCCCTGGAGCCCTTTTTAAATATTGGGGTTACATTTGCTATCCTCCAGTCTTCAGGTACAATGGATGATTTTAATGATAAGTTACAAATTTTTACTAATAGGTCTGAAATTTCATTTTTTAGTTCCTTCAGAACTCTGGGGTGTATACCATCCGGTCCAGGTGATTTACTACTCTTCAGTTTGTCAATCAGGCCTACCACATCTTCTAGGTTCACCGTGATTTGATTCAGTCCATCTGAATCATTACCCATGAAATCCTTCTCCATTACGGGTACCTCCCCAGCATCCTCTTCAGTAAACACCTCAGAGTGCACCTGACAATGAATATCTAAGTGGTCTCCAACAGCTATTATGCATCATGTAAAACTAAAATATTTTAACTCTATTTCAAGCACTTACTAACATTAAAAATTCTGTATTAATTGTTTGTGTATTTCAGTTTATAAATACACAAGAATATCATGTAAAAAGCACAGAACACAAACATCAGATCGAGGTAATCATGAAATAAAATAAATATCAATTTACTCTTTCATGAATCTTCTTTCCAAAAAGACAGAGATCATCATAGTTACAATTACATAGCAATAATCATGATAATCATAATAACAGATATAGAGCAGAACTAAGACAGTTCACATTAGAACCCAACATATAAAAAAAACCCTAAAAATTCAAATTCTGGTGTCACCTCAATAAAGTAAAATCCTTCCATTGCTAAACACTTTTAGGTGAATTTAAAAAATCCAGCATGTGCCAAAACAGAGATACGCACACAAGTTGGGCCATTGCATGCCGAGCTTATTTTATACTCTAAATTGTCTGTGTATGCGTGTATCTCCCACTTCGCACACAAATAAGAAGTTGACAAAAAGGTGTGGGCATCATTTGGGCAGGACATGGGTGTGTCAGAGCCTGGCCAAAAGATGATTTTCCTGCTGTGCAACTTTGCTTCTGCTATACTGCTATGGATGAAATTTGTGTTAAAACAAAAAAATTTAGGCCTGTCAGCAGGATTTTAAAAGTCAGGGCTAACAGGTGGGAAGAGAGGCTATTAAACTAGGGATGTTTGGAAATTCTATCCCTTAACTGGGCAAACTGGGAACGAACTGGGAAAATGGTGAATGGCATCAGTGCACGTCGCTTGTAAAATTTCACCACCACTTACACGATAGATATGGGATTTACACACACATGTATGTGCGTCCAGGCTATTTTATAACATGCGTGCATGTTATAAAATGGTCGCTTCCCTGGGTGTGGGTCGACAAATGCATGCACATGTGTGCCCGCGCACCTGTTTAAAAGTTACCATCCCTGTGAAGTGACATAAATCCCTGCAAAAAAACAAAAAAGTCACCTTAAACTTTGCTGATCCATACAATCGCAGCACTATCAGGAATCAAATACCACCATCCTTACTTATGAAAAGGCAGCAATACAAAATTTACACCAGGCCCTACAACACTAATACAGCACCTACTGGGCAAAGAGAATAATCCGGTCTGCTACAAATCCCTACAGAGAAAATACATGCTAGCAGAAATACTGTACCCTCAGTCACACACAGGCAGAACACAGACCAACCCCTACCTAATACAGAAATAAAGGACTACAATTTAAAAACAGAAATATGCAGACAAAACCAAAATAGAACCTGAACTCTGAATAGTGGAACTGTACAGAAAAAGCACAATACAAAAATATAAGAAGTGCACATTCCCAAAGATGGCATATTCCAATCACTAAAATCTCTGATTTTTTTTTTTACCTTTGTTGTCTGATCTTTTTATTTATCTAATCAATTGGTCTCGGCCTCTTTTTACCATGCTCCCCTTGTGTGTATTTTCCTAATTCATTTTCAGGGTCTCTTTTCTCTTTCTGTTTCTTCTCTCTCTCTCTCTTATCTTCTTCACGTCTTCCTTCACACAAACACACACAGGCTCCCACCCTCACATTCTTTCTCACAGGCTCGTACACATAGACACACACACACATACACACACACACACATGCTCCCACGCTCAAATGCTTTCCCACTCAAACACACAGTGGCTATCACATGCGCTCTCTCATAGGCTCACACACGTGCACACACACAGGATCTCACTCTCACATGTTCTCCCTTCTCTCTAACAAACAGGCTATCCCCTCACACACACATGTTCTCACTTTCACAGGCTCCAAAACACATACAGACTCTCACTCTTGCATGCTCTCTCTTCATCTGCACATGGACTCCAATTCTAAAATGCTCTCTCTCCTCTCATACTCATGTTCTCTCACACACGCACACACACACACACATACACACACACACACAAGCTCTCACTCTCACATGCTTTCCCTCACAAGCACCTCACACACACAACCATACACAATTTCTCCAATCAATGTTAGGTGCTATGGGGTAGATTTTCAAAGGGTTATGCGCGTAACCCCCGAAAAGCTACCCCAAGCTGCCCCTGCATGCGCTCCGGGACGCGCATATGTCCCGGGGCTTTGAAAAAGGGGCGGGAAGAGGGCGGGTCCAAGGGCGTGGTGGCAGTCCGAGGGCATGTCCGGGGGCGTGGCGGAGGTTCGGGGGCGGGAAGGGGGGGCGGTCCCGAGTCCTCTGACACAGCGGCCTGTGCCGGGGATGGCGCGCCAGCGCACACAAGTTACTCCTTCCTTGGGCAGGCGTAACTTCTGAAACAAAGGTAGGGGGGGATCTAGTTAGGGCTGGGGGGTGGGTTAGATAGGGGAAGGAAGGGTAAGGTGGGGGGGGAGCGGTAGAAAAGTTCCCTCCGAGGTCATTCCAATTTCGGAGCGGCCTCGGAGGGAACGGAGGCAGCCTGACGGCTCGGCGTGTGCAAGTTGCACAATTGTGCACCCCTTTGCGCGCGCCAACCCTGGATTTTATAATATGCACGCGGCATGTTATAAAATCGGGCTTAGATTTGTTTGAACCAGGTTGTGCGAACAAATCTGCGCCCGTGCACAGATTTTAAAATCTGCTCCTATGTGTGTCTGGGTGCATATATAATTTAGCCTACTTCTTCATTACTTATTTTTCTATATTTTTTTTTTGTGTTAGTTTATCCTTTGTCTTCATATACTTTAGTGTGTGTGATTTGAAATTGTGTTCAATGTTACTTTCACCACAGGCAATATAACCTAAAAAACTAATTTAACTTCAATTTGTATGATCAGCTTTATGGACAGATATTTGCTAGGCATATGATCACTTTTTAACAGCACTATATAAACTAGTAGCAATTAGGGGTGTGCAAAGCAAAAATTGTCATTTAGTTTCTCATGTCATTTCATGAGAATGCTTTTTTGTTTTTTTTAGTATTGTGGGTTTTATTTTTCGTCTCAGAAAACAGTGTATGCTATTTTCAAATAGTGCGCACTATCAGCCAAAATTTAAATCCCCCATGCGCGCAAAATACGGGGGGGTTACGCGTGTGGCCGGGCCTTGCGCATGCTGCACGCATCTTCAAAGGGGCCCGGCCATGCACATAACCCCTGTTATGTGCCGAAGTGCCGGGCCCAGTTAAAGGGGCAGGAAGGGGCAGGTCTATGGGCATGTGCAAGTTGCTACTGCTCCATTGGAGCAGCATGCAACTAAATAAAAAAATCAAAAAGTAGGAAAAAGGGTTTAGAGGATGGGGAGGAGAAGGGAAGGGTAGGGAAGTTCCCTCCCAGTCCACTCCTTAATTGGAGTAGACTGGGAGGGAACTGGGGAAGGCTGGGATGCAGCGTGGTATGGGAATTTCCTAACTGCTCCCCCCATGCGCACCACATGCACATGCACGCGCGGATTACAAAATCCATCGCACATGTGCATGCGCCACTTGTATTTGATAACACGTGCACATTTTATAAAATATGTCTGTCCATGTGCAGTATTTTTTGGATACTACTGGTCACCAACCCCTCACATCCCCTGGATACAGCTTTTTCCCCGAGAAAAAGTGATATCTTTAAAAATAAAATCCCAGTTACAGGCCCCTTATAACCCAGCCCCCTCCCCTTTGTTTAAACATAACCCCCTCCCCCTCCGGGAGCTGGCCTACCCTCCTGACCCCCCGAACTTACCAAATCATGCCTGGTGGTCTAGTGGGGGCCCAGCAGCGAGCCCCTCTGCTCCTGAATCAGGCTGCTGCCGTTTTGAAAAATGACACCAGCCACCCTTTACTCCTATCATGTAACAGGCACTACCAATGCCATTGGGTAGCCCCTATCATGTGACAGGTGATAGTGTTGCTATTGAGTACTTCCTCATAACCATAAACAAGGAAACGTCATTAACTTGAGCTGATGGTAAAGTACTTCTATATAATTTTTGTATTCGTGAGCATGGAAACCTCATAAACTGAGAGAGCTTTCTCCGTTTCAAGAATAGCTCTCGTACTGCCCATTTTGCAGTGTTTAAATATTTTTACTTTACAGTCAAACTTGTCATTTAAGACTGTATTTTATATTTCAATCATCGGTTTCCACACATTCACTATATTAATTTGTTAAGAGATATTTTCAGGATTTTTTAAAAACATTTTTAGTAGGAAAAAGGACACATATCCTCGCAGAACGTAAACTGCCTTAGGAAAAGCACCAACCCGACACGGCTCGTGTTTCGTTTGCTTCGTCAGGGGTGGTTATTATATTGTGTTCATTATCTAGGATACAAAGGCAAAAAGAGTTCTACTTATGTTGTTTAAACTTTTAGTAAGTATGATAAAGTTCTATACATGGTTACTTACGTTGCTCGCATCATGCTGTCTTCTTTCGCTCTGCTACACGGTCTCAGCTTTTACCAAACCGGGATCCACCAAATTATTACAACAGACTTTTAAACTGTCTAACAACTTGAAACATAGCCAATCAGTGTACTGGGACATAACCTGAACTACCACTAGGAATTTAAATTAGTGAAGTCCATTCAACACAATCACTTAAGCCATCTGAAAGAAATAATGTGTTAATGTACCATAGCTTCCACCCGCGTGCCTTTAAGAATGGCCTCCCGGTTAGTCAGTTTTTTAGGATTCGTAGGCTCTGCTCAACTAACGATAAATTTAAAAAACATGCTTTTTTACTAGATAAGAGATTTTTTGATCATAGTTACCCTTATTCAGTAGTGTATAAAGCATATAAAAGAGCTCGTTACTCTCTACGAACAGAGTTGTTACAGTATCAATCAAAATCGTCCGTCACTACGAATATTTGTGTTCTTCAACACACAGGTAAATCGTATCTGATTGCTCAAAGTATCAAAAAGCACTGGCACATATTACAATTACACTCCACATTTGCAGAACCTCCGTTAATTTACTATCAAAGAAATAAGAACATTTGTGACCATGTTGAATGTATATGCGACTCTTTCTAACGTCAGTCAATCATCTTTCGGAGGTATGCATAAGCAATGTGGAAGATGCGATATGTGTACATATACAATTGAGGGCAACTTTTGGCAACATCCAATAATGGGGAGAGTATATAAAAAGAAACACAACATGACTTGTGAATCTACACAAATGGTGTATTTAATTAAGTGTCCCTGTCCTTCTTTATATGTTGGCTGTACTAGCAGGCAGATTAAAATGTGGCTACGTGAACACAGAAGCCGCCTGAGAACAGATAACATCGAAAGCCCCCATCATAAAACACTGTATTCAAGCACACCATACGTTTGAACAACTTAAATGGACCATTTTAGAGAAAGTGTTACAGAGTGATCATGGTGGAGACCTCCGCTGTCAATTGAACTATCGCGAGCAGTGGTAGATCTTCACACTCTCCTCTCAGTCTCCAGATGGCTTAAATGATTGTGTTGAATGGACTTCACAAATTTAAATTCCTATTGGTGGTTCAGGTTATGTCCCAGTACACTGATTGGCTATGTTTCAAGTCGTTAGACAGTTTAAAAGTCTGTTGTAATAATATGGCTGATCCCGGTTTGGTAAAAGCTGAGACCGTGTAGCAGAGCGAAAGAGGCAGCATGATGCGAGCAACATATGTAACCATGTATAGAACTTTATCATACTTACTAAAAGTTTAAACAACATAAGTAGAACTCTTTTTGCCTTTGTATCCTAGATAATGAACACAATATAATAACCACCCCTGACGAAGCAAACGAAACACGAGCCATGTTGGGTTGGTGCTTTTCCTAAGGCAGTCTACGTTCTGCGAGGATGTCCTTTTTCCTACTAAAAATGTTTTTAAAAAATCTGTTAACAAATTAATATAGTGAATGTGTGGAAACCGATGATTGAAATATAAAAATACAGTCTTAAGTGACAAGTTTGACTGTAAAGTAAAAATATTTAAACACTGCAAAATGGGCAGTACGAGAGCTATTCTTGAAACGGAGAAAGCTCTCTCAGTTTATGAGGTTTCCATGCTCATGAACACAAAAATTATATAGAAGTACTTTAACATCAGCTCAGGTTTATGACGTTTCCTTGTTGATTATATTGATTAATATGTCATAATATACAGTTTATTTAGCTAGAGTATTGAGTACTTCCTGTCACATGATAAGGACAAAGGGTGACTGGAGCCATTTTTCACTCCCCAGTCACAATAGACCACCAAACATGATTTGGTGAGCCTGGGGAAGGGATTGGGTGGGGAGGCTGTGGGGAGGCGGCTCCTGGGAGTATTTTTCACAAATGGAAGGAGCTGTGAAGTGGGGGGAGGGCCTGTGACTGGGCTTTTATTTTTTTAAATATTATTTTCTTAGAAAACAGCCGCCTTCAGTAGTGGTGGGGGTTGGGGGTTGATACAGGGGGTGTCTAGTGTCCATGGGTTGGGATGGATATTCGGAGTACATGTGCGAAACATTAACAAATAGCACATATTGACCTAGATTTATTTTGCTATAAATATAGTAAAATTAGCTCCTATGATAAAAAAAGGGGCATGGTTAGGGCTATTTTTGAGATACTGCATTGTAGAAGTATTTTACTGTAATACACCCATGATATATTCACATAAGCAGAGAGAGAGAGAGATTGAGATTGAAAGACTCTATAAGGCTCTCATATAAGTTAACTATTTATATCACTGTAGGATGGGCAACTAGTAACTCGGGGTGAGGTTTTGGTGGTGGCCCAGGTTTTGGGGGGCAGTTTTACATATAAAGTCAGAGGTATGAACTGCACAGTACTCATCAGTGAAGATTTGATGTGATTTGGAGTGATGAATGGTATACAAAGATGAGATCTGTACATTGTTCTCTTGACCTAGCTTGATAGCAACTAGGTAGAGAGTGCATCAAAATTGATCGAGAGTACATTGTACAAATTCATCTTTATGTACCATTCATCACTTGAAATCACATCAAATCTTAACTGATATGTACTGTTCTCTTCGTACCTCTGACTGTGCATGTAAAACTGCACCCGAAAACCTGGGCCACCACCCCCTGTCACAAGGTACGAGCAATGGATGGCCGGCGCCATCTTGTGCTCCTACCATTCACAAGATGGCGCCGGCCATCCATTGCTTCTACTATGTGACAGGGGTCGACCAATGGCACCGGTAGCCCCTGTGACATAGTGAGGGCAAAGGCTATCAGCGCCATTTTGAATACTGGAAGCTGACAGCCCGAGTGCAGGAGATCACGCCAGGACCCCCACTGGACCACCAGGGACTTTTGGTAAGTCTTGGGGGGGGGGTGTCAGGAGGGTGGGGGGTTGTAGTAAATTAAATTTAAAGGGTTGGGATGGGTTTTTTGGTGGGAAATGAATACATACGTAACTAATGAATGGATTGGGGTCCCCCGAGAACCGATGCAATGGATTTGGCTCCCCACGAATATGAATACTGAATGGGACAAATCCGTCCCTGCTTCACATCCCTACTCTATAGATAGGATCAGCAAATAATAGAGGACATACTGAAGTTCTTTTTTTTGCTGGAGGGACATTGGCAAAGCTTTAAAATGTTTTCATTTCTGTACAGGATACAGTAAGTGTGGAATGATGATGTCATTGTCCTCTCCTGCCCCAGGCGCTGATTTCTTAATAAGTGAATCTCCCCCCAGTCACCACAACTAATCCCAATGGTGCAGGACAAGTTGTAGCCAGTTGGTTGTAGGACTGAGGCAAGCTGGGGAAATGGCAGAAAGAAAGCGCTTGAGGGAATAAAGAGTAAATAAATAGAAAACTATTGCAGTAGTTCCCATTGATAACACCTTAATGAATAAGCATTTCAATATGTGGTGTGCATAGTAATCTCAGTGTGGTGTTTGCCTCTAAAAGCAGTCATGAATAAACAAAAACTTGGGTATTTGGGTTCTCTTCCCCCAGTCTCCTTTCATAATGACTGTACTGTGTCTATTGGCGCCTACATGTAACATTAGCATAAGGTGGGAAAGCGAGTGCCTAGCAACCCAAGAAATCCCAGAGAGAGGTGGCGAGGAAGTGATTTCCATGTCATTATTCACTCCTATAAAAGCTAGTGTCAGGTAGACACTGGAAACACAGCTGTTTTATTATTCTGTTAACCTACTTTTAATCTTTATGAGACTCATTGCTTTAAAAACAGAAAAGGAAAAATAGATTTCACGGCAGCCATTTTGTGCCTAATTCAAAGCTATATAGTTTTCTTCTAGTTCAGTCTTTCACTTCTAACAGCTCAGTGTAGGAGATCAGACCTTCAAAAAATGAAGGGGCTGTATTTTAGCTACATGGTCCTATTCCTTAATGCTGAATTTTATTTTATCTTAATTTCATATAACTGCACAATTCTTTGAACAATTACAATAAAGATTTATTTTCATAAGCACACAATATGAAGATATTTGTAAATATGGACTTTTATGTCATTGATGAAACTGGAAGTAATGCTACTGCTGACCCAGGATATAAAGAAAATGTTTCCCTGATGCTGTGTAGAATACTGTACCAACTGGGAGGGCTCAGTGGCAGTGCTGTGCATTGCAATGCAGAGGGACCTCGATTTGATTGGTCAGGTCTTCCACTTCTTGGGCCAGCTGCAGCATTCACAGTCCTTAAGGGGATGGAATCTCAGTCATAACATAATAGTGTTATCTAGTGACTGGACTTAAGGCCCATGGTTGCAGAGTTTCTTAAGTAGCCATGGTGCATGTCCCCTGGCCGAGGTCAATGCAGTGACTGGGTTTAATGAGTTGAAAGTTGGCTGAAATTAAATGGGGGGGAAATGCATGGGTAGTTGTGAATGAAAGCTCATGTTGCTTGATTCTAGTGCTTGTTTCAATTGAGCTGGAAGCTGAAAGGATAAAGAGGAAACTTTTTGGGTAGCACTCAAGCAAATTAGTTTTGAGAATAAAGTGTCCTTGACATTTAAGCCTTCCCACCCTACCCCATCTCCCATCCACCTCAAAACCTGTTTTATATAGCTCTGGGCACATGTACAAGGTTAATTAAACTTCAGTGATAAACAAGGTTTTTAGAAACTCTTTATCACAATACAGATTTGCTATATTAAAACATAACAATGGCTATTATTCATTGTAACAATTGTGCCTTAGTCTTTAAATAGACCATCTGCAAGCTCAAGGCTTGTTCTGTTTGCCTGTCTGCAATAAAAAAGAGCTGACTCAACTGAAATAGGATTTGCCTATGATTAAAAAAAATAAATCCTCCCCAATTGTGCAGCATCCAGAATATCTGCCCCATTTCCCACAGAGGATTCAGAAATCCAGGACTAAATGGATTACATTAGGCTATGGAAGTGTAAGACTTGTGAAACAGACACACACACTCTCCCAAATGATACCATACAAAATGCCTTTTCTGAATTGGAAAATGAAGAGGATCCAGAAATGGAAATTGAAATGATGTCTGAAAGGAAAGACAACCAATGCACACAGAAACCCCAAAATACTACCAAACATAATAGAAAGCTCCTTCTGCTGGGAGACTCTGTTATTAGGGGCATTAACCTGGAGGCTCCTATTGAAAGGCACTGTCATGTTCTTGGAGGAGTAGACCCTGAGACCACTGAGCAACAAGGCTATGGCATGGTACAGAACTGTGAGATAAAGATGTGGTCAGGCAGACAAGGTTGAAGCAGGAGGAGTCCATGCAGAAGCAGGAGACAAGCAAGGATCAGGGCAGGTAGCAGATGGAAGCATGGTCAGAAACCAGGCTAGGTCTTAAACAGTAGTCAGAATCAGTAACAGTCAGATGTAGAAGAATGAAGAAACAGAAGCTGTTGCTTCAGGCACCTGCCCAGAGGAGTGACCTTTCTTTTATGTTAGAGCAGTGCTGATGTTATCAGTCTGTGTCACAGGAAATCCTGGGCACTGGCTCTTAAAGCAGCAGGATGCTGCACTGGGCCTGGGACCTTAAGGTGCAAGACACTGACCATGATGTAGCACCCTGTGTTCAGTGGTATGTTACAGATACACAATAGTTAAATACCTTCCGGAATCCTAAGGTGGCAGAAATGCAAATCAGATTGTCAATGCCATTAAAGAAGAAATTAAGGACTATAAAATTGATGTTATCATCCATCTGGGGATTAATGACCTAATTAAAAGCAGCATCCAAACACTACAGAGAGATTTCCAGACTCTGGGGAAACAGCTTGAGCACATGGCAAAGACCACTGCCTTTTCAAAAGTGTTACCTGTTCACTGAAAGGGAAGGGAAAAGCTAAGTCATATAGACAACTTCAATACATGCCTAAAAACCTGGTGTAAAGAGGAAGAATTTGCATATATTGAGGGCAGGGGCCATATATGGTATAATAAAAGACTATTTGGTAAAGATGGCCTACATCTGTCTGTGGCAGGAAAAAGGATCCTAAGTGAGAAACTCAGAACATATGTCATCAGGCGTTTAATCTACAGGAAAGAATTGGCAGAAGAAGTCAATGGAATTGGAATGTCTCCCCCCACAAACACAGGACATGAGTAGAGAAAAGAACAAGATCAGTCCACTTTCAAGTAGAGGTAAGAAAATTTGCTCAGGAAGAGCAGCAAGCCAAGGGAGGAAAGTTGGAAAGCTATGTGCATAAATTATATGCTGGCCCTAATGATGGAGGCAGACTTGAATATTGCTTTTATTACAGAAACATGGTTCAATGAGTCTCATGAATGTAATCTGCTGAGGAAGGATAGAGAGGGCAGAAAAGAGGGAGGAATAGCCCTTTATATCACAATATCCAAGTATCCAAAATGTAGGGGGTGTGGGGGAAAGGAGGACGACGTGCGGTAGGCTCTCTTAAAAAAAGATGACACTTTTATTTATTTGGTTTATATTCCGCCTTTCAGTCACTTCAAAGTGGTTTACATTCAGATACTGTAGATATTTATTTATACTGGTGTGGTCTACAGGCCTGTGAATCAGACAGAAGAATTGGACAGAGATCTGGCCAAAGACATCCGAAAGGTGAGAAGGAAGGGAAAAGTGTTGTTTATTGGAGATTTGAATCTGCCAGTTATGGATTGGAGTATCTTAGCTACAGAATCTGTAAGATGTAGAGAGATTATGGATGCCCTTCAAGGGGCTATGTTTAGACAAATGGTGATGGAACCCATAAGAGGAGAAGCGATGCTAGATCTGGTGCTCATAAATGGAGATAGTAATGTTCAGGTAGGTGCCCACCTGAGCACCAGTGATCATCAGAAGATATAGTTTGATATAGTGGGCAACATGGAGAGACTTTTTATGAAGATCAAAGTCCTGGCTTTCAAAAATACAGACTTTGTTAAAAATGGTGAAGTACTTTGTGGTGGAGCTAGAAGACTGGGAAAAAAAATCAGTGAAATGGAACAACAGTGGGCCAAATTAAAGGAATGAAGGCAATAAGTCTTTATGTAGGAAAAGTAAATTAAAGTAAGAGGAAAGGGAGGCCAGTAGGGTCTCTGTAGAGATAGCTGAAAAAATAAAGGCAAAAAGAACTCAAAAAGAGGAACACGGGGATGAATATCTGATGAAACTAAAAGAGATGAGGAAAGAAATCAGGATAGCAAAAGCTTGAGTGGAAGAAAAGACCACTCATGGACCAAACATTTTTCATATAGAGAAAGGCCAAAGGTAGTATTCTAAGACTGAAAGGAGACAATGGTCATTGTGTGGAGAAAGATGAGGAAAAAGCAGAAATGTTAAACATATGCTTCAATTTGGTATTCACTAAGAAGACCTTGGAGGAAGAATGTTGCTGGTTAGCAATGATATGGATGGGAGTGTGGTAGATACAACAATCCCATTTACAGAAGAGAGTGTTTGGTTGGAACTAGCAAAAATGAAAGTGGACAAAGGCCATGGGCCTAATGAAATACATCCCTGGATACTAAGGGAGCACAGGGAAGCACTGGTGGATCCGCTGAAAAACTTATTCAATAGCCCCTTGGAAACAGAAGTGTTGCTGCAAGATTGGAGAAGAGTGGTTGTGGTCCTGTTTCACACGGAGTAGAGAGGAGTAGAGATGTGAATCGTGTCCTCGATCGTCTTAACGATCGATTTCGGCTGGGAGGGGGAGGGAATCGTATTGTTGCCGTTTGGGTGTGTAAACTATCGTGAAAAATCGTTAAAATCGTGAGCTGGCACACTAAACCCCCCTAAAACCCACCCCGACCCTTTAAATTAAATCCCCCACCCTCCCGAACCCCCCCCCAAATGCTTTAAATTACCTGGGGATCCGGCGGTGGTCCAGAACGGCGGCGGTCCGGAACGGTCCCCTCAATAGAATTGTGTTGTCTTCAGCCGGCGCCATTTTTCAAAATGGCCGCCGCAAAATGGCGGCGGCCATAGACAAAAACGATTCGACGGAGGAGGTCGTTCCGGACCCCCGCTGGACTTTTGGCAAGTCTTGTGGGGGTCAGGAGGCCCCCCCAAGCTGGCCAAAAGTTTCCTGGGAGTCCAGCAGGGTTCCGGGAGCGATTTCTTGCCGCGAATCGTTTTCGTACGGAAAATGGCGCCGGCAGGAGATCGACTGCAGGAGGTCATTCAGCGGGGGTTCCGGACCGCCGCTGAACGACCTCCTGCACTCGATCTGCCGGCGCCATTTTCCGTACGAAAACGATTTGCGGCAAGAAATCGCTCCCGGAACCCCGCTGGACTCCCAGGAAACTTTTGGCCAGCTTGGGGGGGCCTCCTGACCTCCACAAGACTTGCCAAAAGTCCAGCGGGGGTCCGGAATGACCTCCTCCGTCGAATCGTTTTTGTCTATGGCCGCCGCCATTTTGCGGCGGCCATTTTGAAAAATGGCGCCGGCTGAAGACAACACGATTCTATTGAGGGGGCCGTTCCGGACCGCCGCCGTTCTGGACCACCGCCGGATCCCCAGGTAATTTAAAGCATTGGGGGGGGGGGGGTTTCGGGAGGGTGGGGGATTTAATTTAAAGGGTCGGGGTGGGTTTTAGGGGGTTTTAGTGTGCCGGTTTTCCTGCCCTCCCCCTTCCCCCAATTTACGATTTTTTAACGATAAATCGGGGGAATTGGTATTGTATCGTGGCCCTAACGATTTTTTGACGATTTAAAATAGATCAGACGATATTTTAAATCGTCAAAAAACGATTCACATCCCTAGAGAGGAGGCCAAAAACTACAGGCTGGTTAGCCTCATCCTGGTGGTGTGGAAAGCTAATGGAGATGCTGCTAAAAAAAAAGGATAGTGAACTATCTACAATCCAGTGGGTTGCAAGATTCGAAGCAACATGGTTTTATCAGAGGAATGTCGTGTCAAACATCTAATTGATTTTTTTGATTGAGCAATTGAGGATGAGTACTTAATTGAGGATGAGTACTTAATATGATTTATCTAGATTTCAGCAAAGCTTTTGATACTGTCCTACATATGAGGCTCATGAACAAAATGAAAAGACTGGGAGTGAGTCCCAAGGTGATGGATTGGATTACAAATTGGGTAACAGGCAGATGACAGCGAGCAGTGGTAAATGGAACCTGCTCTGAGAAGAGAAAAGTGGTACATGGAGTGCTGCAAAGATCAGTTCTGGGGCCAGTTTGGTGCAATATCTTTGTGAGTAATATAACAAAAGGGTTAGAAGGAAAAGGTTATCTTTTTTGCGGATGACATTAAGATCCGCAACAAAGTGGTCACATCTAAAATGAGAAGCAATCTAAAAAAGCTCAAGGAGTAACTGAAGGTTTATCAGCTGGGTTTCAATGTGAAGAAGTACACAGTCATACATATGGCGTGCATAAATCCAAAGGAGTTATATGTAGTGGGAGGGTAAAAGACTGATATGCATGGACTAGGAAAATGACCTCAGGGTTATGGTGTTTGACGATCTGAAGGCAGCGAAACAATGTGACAAGACAGTGGCTAAGACTAGAGGGCTGCTGGGCTACATAGAGAGGTATAAGCAGCAGGAGAAAGGTGGTGATAATGCCCCATATACAGATCTTTGATGAGGCCTCACTGTTCAGTTCTGGAGACTACATCTCAGAAAGGATAAAGACAGGATGGAAAGCAATTAAATGATCTGGGGTCTATACTGGAAGAATTACGAGATGAGACTGAAAGACCTAAATGTGTTTACCCTGGCGGAGAGGAGAAACAGGGGAGTTACAATACAGACTTTTAAATACCTCTCTATCCCAACAATACAACCCTCTCGCTTGTCACAAACTAGAGAGCGCTATCTATAGCGGGTCCTGAACTATGGAACTCTATGCTGGAAGAACTAAGAACTACAACTGACAAAAAGAAATTCAAACGACCTGAAAATGTGTCTGCTCCAAAATGCGTATAGTACAAAATAACCTATGAGATTACATTATCTCTAAACAAAACAACCTGATGCCTCAATCCCTAATTATATAAATAACAACCCCATCAAACCTATTTGGTATATCACTTAAACAACACAATCCCCTCGGTCTAGTTACTAATAACTATGAATGATACTGCTGTAATGATATTACTGTAATGATATTGCTGGAATCAATAATATGTGATATGTGGTATAATTTGTGAATGTCAATACTGTAAACTGTGGGGATCTAGTGATTTTCACATGGAACGATATTAATATAAAACCGCTAAATAAATAAATAAATAGATAGATAGATAAATAAATAAATAAATACCTGAAAGAAGAATCAAACATTTTCTGATGGAAAGAAAGCTGTAGAATTAGGAGCCATGATATGAAACTCCAAGAACAATGTCAGAAAGATTTCTTCACAAAAAGAGTGATAGATGCATGGAATGCCCTCCCAGAAGAGGTAGTGAAGACAAGAATGGTAATGGAATTCAAAAGGATGTTGGATAAACACGGAGGATCACTAGTGGCTGAAGGATGGAAATGAACCAAATGGCTGTCCTGTGTTAACTGGATGAACAAATATGGATTATCAGTTGCTACTCTTAAAAGAAGGCATGGGGGTTCACCTGCATGGAGCTGCAGTTACTACCCTAAAAATAATAAATCTTGCTGGTCAGACTGGATAGACCACTTAGATCTTTTTCTATGATCATTATTTTACCATGGTTCCTCCTATTCTGTTGATATATTAATTGCAAATACTGCTAGAAGTCCAAGGCTGGCTCAAAAAGGTTTTTTTTTTCATTTTTTCTGTACAAGAAAATGGTACTGCACTGGGGCAGGCCCAGGATGTCAATTTATATAGTAAAAATGAAAAAGGTGCTGGCTTTGGTTTGCCGGCACCATTTGCATTTGTTTGGTAACTGTGCCAATGACAATTCGAAACGGCTTCTTATCTGCTTCAGACTTAGGGAGCTACCCTTTTTCACACCCAACATACACGCATCTCATTTTTTGGCACTTTCATTTGTGAATATGAGCATGCAACCCACACATTCACTAGCATATGCTAAGCTTGTTTAAACTATTATTAAATGCAATTTATTGTAATCTTCAGTAGTATGGATCTCATGCCCACACTACTACTGTAGGTGTAATCTCATCCACAGCCTGGCTCAAACAGCAAAGAGCACAGGAAATTCTAGAGTATTTTGTCATGATATGAAGATCAAAGGGTATCAAAATGAGGAGTAACATAAGGACATTTTTCTTCACAGAAAGGATGGTAGATGCAACTCTCAGCGAAAGTGAAAAAGACCGAAATAGCAACAGAATTCAAGAAAGCATGGGAGGGTCCTTAGTTGCTAGGAAGTGAGAGCAAAGCTAGAATTCAAGTGGGGTCTACAGTACAGCAACAAAAAAAACTGGGCAGTAGATCTGCCTTGCAGCTTTTATCTGCCTTCCTATATTGTGTTTTTATGAGCTATGCTCTTTAATAAGGATGGATATATGTCAATTATTACACAAATACTTCATGAACATAATCCCCTCGTTATGGATTTGGTAAGGACTTATTTTTATTTCAGTCTTTTAGGGGCTTAAAAAGTGTTAACTAGGGATGTGAATCGTGTGCCCGATTGTTTTAACGATCTGGATCGGCTGGGAGGAGAAAAAAATCGGATCGGCATAATTTTTTTTTTTAAATCATTTTTCTGAATAGTGCGCACTAAAGCGAATTAGTGCGCACTATCAAAAATTGTTACTTAATGGTTTAAAAGTAACATTTGAGGAAATGTTCGTTAGCTAGAGGTGCTTGGTGCTGTCCCCCGTGGCCATTTTGTTACCAGATATAGCACGCACTAGCCAGAAAGAGAAAAAAAGTGCCAACAGACTGCAGCAGTGACAGTGCCAGCAGTAGCCACTAGCCAGTAGTCAGTCTAGCCTCAGCCTGCTCTTTAAATTTAACCACTGTAAATATAATAAATTAATAATAAAGTTTTTTGTTTAGTTTTTCTATAGTATGTTAATGTTTTGAAGCTCAGGTTGCAAGTTTGCCTCTTTTCTGAACGTCCAGAACCTCATGTACCTGGTATATGGTCTCATCCTCAGCCCTATCCTGTGGTACTTTGGGAGTTTTCCGGGAAGGCCAAGTCAGGACCAACGGTTTCAGAAGGGACACATGGAAGGAGTTATGAATCCTCAAGGTGGTCGGTAAACGGAGTTGGTAAGTTACAGGACCAAGCTGACGTAGTACAGGAAAAGGTCCAATATAATGTGGGGCCAACCACATGGAAGGAACTCGCAACCGGATATGGCATGTGCTAAGCCATACTTTCTCTCCTGGATGGAACAGTGGAGCTGCTCATCGATGCTTGTCAGCAAATGTCTTGGCGGAATGAGCAGCTTTCCGGAGCATGCGCTGGGTGTGAATCCAGAGCCGCTGTAACTGTACTGCAGTAAGCTGAGCTGCTGGTGACGGTACCGGTAATGGCAACGATAGAGACTGCCTGAGGTGTCATTCAAATATAACCTGGAATGGAGATGTCCCTGTTGCGGAGCAGACATGCGAGTTATGAGAGAACTCAGCCCATGAGAGAAGCGCTGCCCAATCGTCCTGGCGGGAGTTGACATACATCTGAAGAAATTGCTTTAACGTACGATTAGTGCGTTCTGCCTGTCCGTTAGCCTGCGGATGAAATGCAGTGGTATAATCCAGGGAAATGTTAAATTTTTTGCAAAGATTGAGCCAGTAACGGGCCGTGAACTGAGGGTCACGATCAGATACGATATGCTGTGGGAGGGAGGGAAGTGGGATAAAGTGGGCCATTTTGGAGAATCAATCCACAACCACCCAAATTACTGTATTGCCCTCAGATGGCGGAAGAGCCACAATAAAGTCCATGGAAATATGCGGCCAGGGTTTCTGGGGAATAGGTAGCAGCTGTAAAAGTCCCCAAGTCTTTCCGGTAGGACTCTTGGGTTGTGCACAAGTTGGGCAAGAATCCACATATGCACGAATATTCTTGTGCATCTTGGGCCACCAATAATATTGTTGCAAGAGCGTTTGAGTCTGAGCTCTGCCCGGATGTCCGGCTAACTGAGAATCGTGTCCCCATTGTAATACTTTAGTACGAGGTCTCTTAGGTACCACAGTCTTGCCCGGTGGGACTGTGAACATAGAGGAGAGGATAATGAGTGCAGGGTCAATAATATTTTGAATTGGCTCCTCAAAGTCCACATTGGAGAAAGATCGAGACAGTGCATCAGCCTTGATGTTCTTTGTAGCTGGTCAATATCGAAGCTCGAAATCGAAACGTGAAAAGAAAAGCGCCCAGCGAGCTTGACGAGGGTTCAGGCGTTGAGCTTGTTGGAGATACACTAAGTTTTTGTGGTTTGTGAAGACAGTGATACAGTGTTGTGCCCCCTCCAACCACTGTCGCCACTCTTCGAGCGCGAGCTTGATAGCAAGAAGTTCTTTGTCGCCAATAGAATAATTGTGTTCCGCTGGAGAAAACTTTCTAGAGCAGTAGGAGCATGGATGAAATTTTCCTGATGCGTTGTTTTGGCTCAGGACAGCTCCTACTCCTTCAGCGGAGGCATCGACCTCCACTGTAAACGGACGTCTGGGATCTGGATGTCGAAGGTAAGGTTGTTGAAGAAAGGATTCTTTGAGAGCCTGAAAGACTTCTACAGCCTCTATGGGCCAGGCCTTGATGTTTGCCCCCTTACGAGTGAGTGCCGTAAGAGACACAGCCAGCTTGGAAAAGTTCTGTATAAAACTACGATAGTAGTTTGCAAATCTGAGGAATCACTGGAGTGCCCGTAGACCACTAGGCTGAGGCCATTCTTGGATGCATTTTAATTTAGCAGGGTCCATTTGAAATCATTGCTTAGAAATGATATACCGCAAAAAAGCTAAAGCTTCTCTTTCAAAGATATATTTTTCCAGTTTAGCATAGAGTCGATTTTCTCTCAGACGTTGTAGCACTTGAACAAAATGTTGACGATGCGTCTGTAAATCGCAGGAAAAAATCAAAATATCGTCTAGGTAGACTACCATGCAGACATAGAGCAGGTCTCTAAATATTTCGTTAACAAAGTGCTGGAAAATGGCAGGAACATTGGTCAATCCAAAAGGCATAACAAGATATTCATAATGTCCATCTCTGGTGTTAAAAGCCGTCTTCCACTCATCTCCCTCACGAATCCTGAGTAGATTATATGCTCCTCGGAGGTCTAACTTCGAAAACGCCTTGGCCCCCTGTAGATGGTCGAAGAGTTCAGCTATAAGCGGCAATGGGTACCGGTCCTTGATGGTAATGGCATTTAGCCCACGGTAGTCTATACATGGACGCAAAGTCCCATCTTTTTTTCCAACAAAGAAAAAGCTGGCCCCAGCTGGAGATTTAGAGCACCTGATGAATCCTTTCTGTAAGTTGTCTTGAATATATTCTGACATAGCACGGGTCTCCAAGGCAGACAACGGATAGACCCTACCCCGTGGTGGAGTGGTGCCAGGAATCAAATTGATGCTACAATTGAATTCTCGATGTGGAGGCAAAGTGTCCGCAGCCTTTTTGGAAAAAATGTCTGAAAACTGCTTGTACTGTGACGGCAGACCCTCAAGCCGAGAAGTACAGATGATTCGTTTTAAAGATGTCCAGTCGAACTGTGGGTTGTGGTGCTGTAACCATGGAATGCCAAAAACTGTAGGATGGCTTGCTCTTTGGATGATATAGAAGGAGATGCTTTCGGTGTGGTTCGGTGAAATGTGACATTCCATCGGAACTGTATGATGAGTTATCCTCCCCGGCAGGGGATCTCCATGAATGGAGGATAAAATTAATGGCTTTGGACACAAGCAAGTGGGGATGTGTAGTTGCTCTACCACATCTTGTAGAATAAAATTTTCACCAGCTCCAGAATCTACTAAAGCCAGAGTGGAGAACCAATGATCTTCGAAACCCAGGGTGACATGCAGAGTCAGTGGGGGAGCCGGAGAGGTGATGCCTAGGGTTACTCCCCCAATGGAGCCTAGGCTTTGGAGTTTCCCGGACGTGTTGGACAACGGGCAATGAGATGACCCGCTCCTCCACAATAGAGACAGAGGCCTGCCTTGCGGCGTCTTTGCCGTTCTTCTGGAGAAAGGGGTTCTTCCGTAGTTCCTTTGGATTTAGGTGCCGTTTGGGAGGCGGGAACTGAACGAGAAGAAGTGGCACTCGCTATGTGCCTTCTCGTGCTTGATCCCTCCCGCGCTCTTTCCTGTAGTCGTCGATCAATTCGGGTTACCAAATCCACAATGGAATCCAAGGATTGGGGTAACTCTCGGGCTGCCATTTCATCTTTTATTCTGTGTGACAGACCCTCTAAGAATATGGACGGGAGACAGTTCTCCTCCCAATGGAGTTCGGATGCCAGAGTCCTGAATTCAATGGTATAATGCGCCAGTGATCGCCCTCCTTGCCGGAGTTGTAAAAGCTTGGAACCAGCAACCACTTGTTTCCCGGGATCATCAAACACCGCTTGAAACAATTCCAAGAATTTAGACAGGTTTTGTAGGACCTGATCTGACCGTCGCCAGAAAGGGGAAGCCCAGGCCAGGGGCTTACCCTCCAACAACGACAGGATATATGTTGTTTTGTTAAGATCATCTAGAAAGAGGGAAGCTTGAAGATGAAAGTGCATGCTGCACTGGTCGAGAAATCCTTGACACAAACGAGGGTCTCCGGCGTAGCGTGGAGGAGTCAGTAATGGAATCACGGACTGGATATTACTCTACACCACCGAAGGCAGTGGTGGCAGGACGGCCTGAGCTGCAGCTATAGAATCCAGACGTGTGTTAAGTCGTTCCAAGGAAGCCGCCATGGATTCTAGTACACGTTGCTGCTCCATGACCTTCTGGGCTAATCCAGGAATGGCCTGGCAAGCTGAGGCCTCTGCCGGGTCCATGGCCTTGGTATTCTGTTATGAATCGGAGAGTGGACCCCTGTTCCGAGGTAGAGTCAGCACTGCCGAGAAGGAAGTTAACCCTCGTAGGTCTCTACTGTCAGATGGCAAAGCCTGTTGAAGATGTTGAGATGAAGGCTTCACCCTGGAAGCTCGTGATCCCCCCAGGAGGAGCCCATAGGGACACGGCCGCTGGGACGTAGGAGACTCCCTGAAGAATGAAGATGGTCTGGATGCAGGCACCTCCTGCAGGTCATGGGTTCCAGATGGCTGGCGCCTCCAGCAGGTCGTGATCAGTCCGGGAATACACGTTGAAAGATAGTCCCAATCCAGTCCAAGGGTTGAAGTCCAGAGAGAGGTCGAGAGCCGGTCCAGGAGCAGATGGGAGAATGGTCCGAAGTCAATCCAGGTGCAAAGAAGGAGAAGGGTCCAGAGCCAGTCCGTCAATACCAGATCACCACCACTGGTCCGAGGGTCAGGAGCCAAAGAATCAGTCCAACGAGGAGAAGAGCAGAAGCGGGACACAGGAACCAAGCACAGAGCCTCAATACCAAGGCAAGGTCTGAGTATCAGACCTTGCCTTAAATACCGGAACTGGAAGGAGGAGTCCCCGGGGGAGCCATGACAATTTCCTGTCATGGCTACTTTAAATTCTCTCTTCAGTTGCATGCACGGCTCCTAGGAGGCTGAAGGGAAGGAGTCAGACTGCCGAACCTATGCGGTCGATAAGGCAGCAGCAGAGGCCGTGAAAAAGTAACGACAGAGGGCTGCCTGCCGCCGCAGGAGCCCCCGATGCTGCCGGCCCGACCCCAGTTGCGGCCAGCCGTAGCCGTCGGCCATGACACCCGGCCGCGGGACACCGCAGCTGGCGTTTCTAACACTTAATGTTACATTTTCTGATTGTAGCAGGCTTCTGTAACCAGCTTCATCCACTCCTGGTACCGCCAAGATGCTGCCGTGCTCCTTTCTAGTGGCAGGATTGCAGCCATCATGCTTCTTCCCTGCAGGATCCTCCATAGGTACATGTGTGGGCAGCACGCATCATCTTAAAGGCCCCATGGTTGGAATCTCCTTGCCAGCACCCTCAGATGACATCATGTAACTGAGTACTTAAACCCCAGTTGTGTGCCCTAACAATGCTTCAGTTTTGAGTCCACCTTTGTCATAGCCTGCCTTGCCTCATTCAAGCCTTCCAGTCCAGCCTTGCCTCGCCCAAGCCTTCAAGTCTGCCTTGCCTTGTCCAAGCCTTCCAGCCTGCTTTGCCTTGTCCAAGCCTTCCAGTCCAGCTTTGCTTCATCCAAGCCTTCCAGCCTGCCACATCTTGTCCAAGCCTTCCAGTCAAGCCTCACCTCATCCAAGCCTTCCAGTCCAGCCTTGCCTTGCCCAAGCCATCCAGTCCAGCCTTGCCTTGCCCAAGCCTTCCAGTCCAGCCTTGCTTTGCCCAAGCATTCCAGTCCAGTCTTGCCTCGTCCAAGCCTTCCAGTCCAGTCTTACCTCATCTGAGCCTTCCAGCCCAGCATTTCCTCATCCTAGCCTTTCTGTCCCACTTGTCTTGTCCAATCTTGTCTCTACTCCTGCCCTGTTTTTGTTTTTGAACCTTGTCTTCCTGTCCTCTTGGCTTCACCCTTAGAGTCTTGTCTTACCCTGTCCATCTCATCCTGTTTTGCTCTTGTCTCTTGTCTGTCATGGCCTGTCTTCCCAGTTCTGACTTAGACTCATCCCTTGCTTGTCACCTGGATCAGACCTTAACCCTGGACCTTGACCACGTTACACTGGTCACCAGCCCTGATTCTTGATCTGTTCTATAGACTCTATTTCTCGAATCACCTAAATCTTACTAGCCACTGTAATCCAAGGGCCCAAACCACAGAGGAGGCAGTTGGTTCAGGTGAAGCCCTAGCTTGGCCTATGTTAAAGCTCGCTCTCCAGCTGTCAGCATAGGCCTCGTGGGTTGCTCTCTGAGGCAGCATCAACTGCACCAGAGCACTAAGGACTATGGATGTGAATCGGGCTTCAGACGATTGAAAATATCGTCGATATTTTCAAAATCGTCAGAAATCGGGGGCTCCCCCAAAACGATAGGAAAACCCCACGATGTTGATTGTGGGGGTTCTCTTATCATTTTGGGGGAGGTCGGGAAAAACGGCACACAAAAATAACCCCTAAACCCACCCCGACCCTTTAAAACGAATCCCTTTGCTTCCGCCGCCCTCCCGACCCCCCCCAAAAACATTTTACAGGTACCTGGTGGTCCAGTGGGGGTCCCGGGAGCGATCTCCCACTCCTGGGCCGTCAGCTGCCACTAATCAAAATGGCGCTGATGGCCCTTTGCCCTTACCATGTGACAGGGCATCCGTGCCATTGGCCGGCCCCTGTCACATGGTAGGAGCACTGGATGGCCCGCGCCATTTTTAAAGATGGCGCCGGCCATCCAGTGCTCCCTCCATGTGACAGGGGCCGGCCAATGGCACGGATACCCTGTCACATGGTAAGGGCAAAGGCCATCGGCGCCATTTTTATTAGTGGCAGCCAAAGGCCCGAGAGCGGGAGATTGCTCCCGGGACCCCCAGTGGACCACCAGGTACCTGTAAAATGTTTTTTGGGGGGTCAGGAGGGTGGAGGAAGCAAAGGATTAGTTTTAAAGGGTCGGGGTGGTTTTTTTGTTTATCGGCTCGGGTGCAGCCGATAAACAAAACCGCGATCGGGCCCGATGAAAAAAAACCCACATGTGAATCGGAATCCGAACCGATTCCGGTTCCGATTCACATCTCTACTAAGGACTCACTCATGCTATTCCTTACACTTAAGGGTATATTTTAAAAAGGTGCGCTCGCTACCTGGCGCGCGCACATGTACACCCAATTTTATAACTTGTGTGTGCAGGCACGCGTAAATTATAAAATCAGATTTCAGAGCTGCCTTCTCCCGTTCCCTCCCAGGCCGCTCCGAAATCAGAGTGGCCTAGAAGGGAACTTCCCTTCTCCATAACCTGACCTTCCCACCCCTTCCCCTAACCTTTCCTCCCCCTAGCCCTACTCTAACCCCCCCAAAATGTTTATTTTATCTTTTGCGCCTGCCTCCAGATTTACACGTGTAACACTTTTAAAATCCGGCCCTTAATCTTTAAATGTTTGCATATAGAGTTTTCACAATATTTGGCTGATCACTTGCAACGAATCAGCCTCATATAGCTCTTAGATCTTCACAAGCTTTTGGCTGGTCCTTCTGTATCAGAAGTTCATCTCACATGTGTGCCAGAAGATTGGCCTAACCCTCTGGAATTGATTGCCCCTGTGATTTGCTGGATTAACTGAATTATTTACAACTTTAAAATATCATGAAAGCATGGCTGTTTATTCAGGTATTCCCAGCAGGAAAGAGATTATGGTGTAAGGGGAAAGGGTCTGCATATAAAATAGTAAGGATGTATATTTTAAAAAAATAACAAATAATGATTTGAACTGAATTGGGCATTTTCATTTTGGTTCATTTTACCCTAAGATGAATGCATAATCCCTCCGAAAATCTTGAAAAAATTTCAGGTTTATTTTCTGAAATGAATACCAATTTTAAAAATGACACCCCCCTTCCCAAAAAAAAAAAAAAAAAGAAAAAGAAACAAATGATCCAAAAATGAAAAAAAAAAATACTAAAATGAAAAAAACAAATCCCTGCACATCACTATAAAATTATGTTTTTATATAGGGAGGGATTTTCCATAATGTGTTAGATATGTTTTGGAGAGACTGTAAATTTAAAATTGTGTTTATATGCATTTTGGTGTTAATTTGTATAAATGATAAATTGTATTGTAAGTCACTGAAAACTTAGAGGCATTTAGTGGGAAATTAAATGTTAAATAAATCTAAATGTAAAACTACATAGCTTCTCAATTAAGAAATCCAAATAGTAGATTTCTTCAGTTTGATATTGTAAATTAAATTTTAAATTAGAATCACAGGAATTAAGCCATGTATGAAATCTAGCTAATTCATCAACATTGTCCCACCAATGACAAACACATTAACAATGGATTTTTTTCCATAGGAAAATATTAGTAGAAAAAAAGAACAGAATAGAGAAACTATTATTAAAAAAAGAAGTAACATATAGGGGGGTCATTCTTTAACACTATCGCACGCGTGCGATTGCTAGTTGGGGGCGGAGTCGGCCCTGGAAGAGGAGGGGTCGGGGAGGCACCGGGGCCAACGCTGCGGACACATCGCTGGCGGAGAAAGATAAGATTCCTTATTGCCACCAGTTTCGCGCTGAATAACTATACCTTTTATATCAGCTATCTCAGGACCACCCCTTGCTTCGCTCCCCGTTATGGCCGAATTCTCTAAAGTCTGCAACCTTAGAGAATCCAGGCCATAGTTTATCAATGCCGAGAGCCATGGCAGCCACATCACTGGCAATTTTCAAAGCCATTTACATGAATAGCAATTTACCTGGGTAAATTGGCATCTGAAAATTTAATTGCTCTCAGATCGACTAAGAAGTCGCATTCATAACGGGGTAGATTTTCAAAGGGTTACGCGCGTAATCCTTTAAAAACCCTCCTGCGCATGCTGAGCTTATTTTGTGCGTATGTCCCGGGGCTTTGAAAAAGGGGTGGGAAGGCGGCATGGGTGTGGGCGTGGCACAGGTCTGGGGTTGGTCCGGGGACACAGAGGCAGGCGTAAATACTTGAAATAAGGTAGGGGGGATTTAGGAAGGGTGGGGGATGGGTTGGATAGGGGAAGCGAGGGGAAGGAGGGGGGAGCGGAAGAAAGGTTCCCTCCGAGGCCGGGAACAGGGAAAGCCACCGGGGCTCCCCTAGGAGGTGCACAAGTTATAAAATCAGGTGTACATTTGTGCGCGCTGGGTAGTGCGCACAAATGTACCCCGCGTGCACTTCTTTAAAAATCTACCCCATTACGTGCACGTTCAACCACATTAAAAAGGGGCATTCCTTTGGGCATGTTTATTTGGGAGAGTAAAACAGCATGTATTCTTGTCATTTTTAAAAGTGCATGTGCTTCCTACCTCCCCCACCTTCACAAATAACAAATGCTTTTAAAATATGTACATTGTGCTAGGTAGTTTTCAAAATCAAATTTAGGAATTTGTAGTGTGTGCAGTTCGCCTTTAAAAATAAGCTACAAAATGCATGCAGTGAAATGACCTGCAGGCTGTACAACAATGTGAGGTACTTAAACTTGCCCCCTTGATTTATAAATCAGAAACCCCAATAATAACAGAGCTTTGATTTACCTTTTTCATTGAAATACATCGTTCAGTATGCTTATCCTTCCATATCCCATTTGATGCTATTCGCTATGAAAGGGGAAGATTTTTTCCAAACCTTGAGCAGCACAAATATCAAGGTATTTGTAGATAAAGTGCATTTTAAAAACTGGTTTCCAGACAAAACAGTTCACCCCTCTTTAGGAAATGCTGGACAAGATGAGTTATTTTACTTTTTGAGATTACTGGGGTCTTTCTTCATGACCGTGATATTTTATATCATTTCATATTTATAGTTCATATTCTAAAAAAGTACACACGACTGTACAGTCCAAAATGTGTCTACACAGTCCAACCAGTTTTGGGTCAAAGAATATTTTGCAAGCACAATAGTGCTGTCCTTTCTGCAGGGACCGAGTTTCTTGCAAACTCTTAGGGATGTGCAGAGGGACGTCATACGTTGCATTCGTGATTCGGATTCGTTGGGGAGTAAATGCGTTGCATTCGGCCGTATGGCGCCCCGATGTGTTAATACGGCGAGTTATATTCGTGTCCCAGCTAAAATTAAAATTAACTACAACCCCCCACCCTCCTGACCCCCCCATGACTTACCAAAACTCCCTGGTGGTCCAGCGAGGAGTCCAGAAGCTATCCCCTGCACTCTCACACCCTCGTTTGCCGGTTTCATCATGGCTCTGATAGCCTGTGTCACAGGGGCTACCAGTGCCGTTGGTCAGCCCCTGTCACATGGTCACCGGCGCCATCTTGTGTTCCTACCATGTGACAAGGGCTGACCAATGGCACCGGTAGCCCCTATGACATAATATGGGCAAAGGCTATCGGCGCCATTTTGAGTCCTGGCATCGGACGGCCTGCATGCAGGAGGTCGCTCCGGGACCCCCGTTGGACCCCCAGGGACTTTTGACAAGCTTGGGAGGGCCTCCTGATCCCCACAAGACTTGCCAAAAGTCCAGCCGGGGTCCGGGAGCGACCTCCTGCATGCCGGCCGTCCGATTCCAGGACTCAAAATGGCGCCAATCGCCTTTGCCCTCACTATGTCACAGGTACCGACGGTCAGCCCCTGTTTACATAGTGAGGGCAAAGGTGATCTGCTGCCAGTGTTCAAAATGGCGCCGATCGCCTTTGCCCTCACTATGTCACAGGGGCCGACCGTCAGTACCTGTGACATAGTGAGGGCAAAGGCGATCGGCGCCATTTTGAGTATTGTCATCGGACGGACGGCGTGCAGGAGGTTGCTCCCGGACCCCCACTGGACTTTTGGCAAGTCTTGTGGGGGTCAGGAGGCCCCCCCAAGCTGGCCAAAAGTCCCTGTGGGTCCAACGGGGGTCCCGGAGCGACCTCCTGCACGCCGGCTGTCCGATGCCAGGACTCAAAATGGCGCCGATAGCCTTTGCCCATACTATGTCACAGGGGCTACCGGTGCCATTGGTCAGCCCCTGTCACATGGTAGGAGCACAAGATGGCGCCGATGGCCATGTGACAGGGGCTGACCAATGGCACCGGTAGCCCCTGTGACAAAGGCTATCGGCGCCATGATGAAACCAGCACCGAGGGTGTGAGTGCAGGGGATAGTTCCCGGACCCCCCCCCGCTGGACCACCAGGGAGTTTTGGTAAGTCTTGGGGGGAAAGGTTCAGGAGGGTTTGTTAAAATGTTTATTTAGGTGGCCGAATAAAACAGAAATCCGTTAAATACGTGGGGAGTCGCGATGCGTTTCACCTCCCCACGTATTTAACAGATAGGACAAAATACGTTGCGGCTCACAAATACGTGGAAAACGGATGCACCCCCCTACAAACTCTACGCCTCAAGGCTCAGGCATTCAGTGACTCCATGATTGGTTTAGGTTTATAGAGTCCTTCACATCTAAATCACAAGTTAAAAGCTGCCTCAGGTCTCGATTGATCCGAAAGCTGTTTGGCAGCTCATGTAAAATGAGTTGCTGGTCTCTATCCTCAGATCCACACAAGACTGAAAAATCATAATCACAGTTTGGCACTGATTTGCACCCTTGTTGGCAGTCTGAGCAGGGAAACTCATAATTGAACACACAGAAACTTCATTACTCTCCTATGCCTAGATGTGATCCAATCCAGACTGGGGGTTGAGGTGCATTAGCAGGGCAATATACTGAAGCATACACTTAGTTTTGTGTAAACCAAAAGAATGATAAAGCTTGAAAAATAGCTCTTCTGTCTAAGGTAACAACTTGCAATATTTTTTATAGAGTGATTTTCAGGTTCATGTTCCATGGTGATCAATTCAATCTGTCATTTGGCTGAGATAACTAAAACAAATACTGATTATGCTTAAGGAACAGTTGCTCACTCTTTCTAGTGTACTTTTCAGACAGAGTGCTATATAAAAGAACACATAATATAACAGTTATGAAAATTAAATTTTGTTCCATCTTTTCCTCATCACAGTTACTCTAATATTCTGTTTATATAGATTTCCCACACTCTGTATACTCCATATGTTATATGTGTTTCATGCATAGCAGATGGTATGGCAGGTGTAATAGTAATTATATCAGAATTCTGTTGCTTCTATTTCAACTTTGATCTTGGTTTACTAACTTTGGCAGTGTCCCAGTCTCAGTACAATGCAAATTCAGCTACTCTTACTTAATTATATATTAGCTACAGTGTTGACATTTGAGACTTGAATTTTTATGCTGTATTTTTCTGAAGTTACCTTTTTGAGTGATTTTCTATAACATTTTGAATAAAGTGGTATGATGTTTGTCTTCTTGGATACATAGAAATAAAGGGCAATAAATATATTGTATCTGATACCTTTTTATTGACTATTTGTGACTAGCTTGTGAGGGCTATGCCTCTTTCATTAGTGGAATTGGTTGCTTAAGACACTTCGCAAGGAGACATGCTGTACAACTTTCAAAAAAATTATCTGATGGCTTTTTTTTTTTATTAAAAGAAGCATTTAAGATTGCATAACCAATGATGTTAGCCTGTGAATTTGGAGGTCCATATTTAGTCACTGGCCAGATGGTAAAATTAGCCACCGGCTAACTTTGGAGAGATATTCAGTAGTGCAGCCATACTACTGAATATAGCCAGCTAGCTTAAAGATAGCCAGATAAGCTTATCTGGCTAACTTTATGACAGCTCTACAGCATGATCAGAGTTAGCTAACTCCAGATAACCAACTGGGAGATTTTTCAAAATGCTATAAATATACTGGAAATATGGTGACTCCTATCAAACGCAAAGGAGTTCACAAAGGCACTAAAAACATATTTATGCTCCTCTGCATTTAACAAGCTCCAGGAAGTATGATCTACCATTCCATTGTCTTTGACATAAGAACATGCCATACTGGGTCAGAACAAGGGTCCATCAAACCCAGTATCCTGTTTCCAACAGTGGCCAATTCAGGCCATAAGAACCTGGCAAGTACCCAAAAACTAAGTCTATTCCACGCTACTGTTGCTAGTAATAGCAGTAGCTATTTTCTAAGTCAACTTAATAGCAGGAAATGGACTTCTCCAAGAACTTATCCAATCTTTTTTTAAACACAGCTTCACTAACTGCACTATCCACATCCTCTGGCAACAAATTCCAGAGTTTAATTGTGCGCTGAGTGAAAAAGAACTTTCTCCGATTAGTTTTAAATGTGCCACATGCTAACACAACATTAGCAGGCCTGTCCAGCATGGGGAGAAAAAGGCAGGCCCTGCCACAATGTCATGTAGACCTAACTGTACAAGGCACTTGTCATGTAAGCATTGCAGTGACATCCCCCACAGCATGCTCCCCCCGCCACCTCCCCCCCCCCCCACCCCCGTGAGTGCAGAGGCAGAGAGGGAATAGAGAAAGAGGCATCTGTCTTACCTAACAGCCAGCCATCACTGTAGAGGCATCCTCAAAATTTTCAAAGAGGCTCAATTATCTGAGTATAAAAGAATTCTGCGCGGATCCCTGGTACCTGGTCACCCTGCTGAGGCTGTGCTGTTGAGCATCACACACCACTTGCACATTGATGGAGACGAACATCTCCTCCCTGTTCCATGGTGGGATGATGACTATGTGACTGCAGTCGATAGCTCCCACAACATTGGAAAGTTAGCAATGGCATAAAAGCCTCTCTTCATGTCCATTAAATCCTGCCTGTGCCAAGGGAATGCTATGTAGTGATTAATGCGGTCACCTACAGCTGTCTGAGACCAGGAAAAAGTGCCTTGGGACATTCCCCCGACAACCCCTACTGTTGTCTAGAAGGAGCCAGATGCCATGAAATGCAGGGTGGACAATAGTTTGCTGAGGCCTATTATAGCATGGGACCTTTCTGTGGGCAGATCCTGATCTCTTCAAATTTCCTCATATAACTCCAGGATGGCCTGAGAGCTGAGGCGATACCTGCTAACTACATAATCTTCTGTCATGCCCAGCAAGGAGGTTCGCGATGGAAAGATGCACTCCTTGTATCTCCTCCATCATGCCCACCTGTGTGCCAAGCGTATTAGTGGGACCTCAACCTCTTTGTGCAAGGCCTGTGGCTCATGCTCCAGTGCAGGGCCTTCCCTAGCAGGGCATTGACCTTCCCTTCCTAGTTGTTATTGTTGTTGGTGGTGTCTGCAGCGAGCATTCTGAAGCATCCAGTTGCCCAGTACAAGGTAAGCTTGAACCAAACATACAGGTCGATACTGTAACGTGCGGTTGAAGATTTCCCGTCTGTAACGTGCTGGGAGCACACAATTCGGACACGTAAGGCGATCCAGCGATACAGTCTCCAGTTTCACGCGTCCTTAGCGCTTCTTAAAACAGACGCATAACCCTTTCCGCACGCAGCATGTATATGATATGTAAATGAACGAATTAGCTGTATAATGAAGGAATTAGCTATTCCCCTCCGATACTGTGACGCGCGCTCAGATTATCTCCTTTGTAACCCGCTATTTTGCCGCGTCCTTCACCTGTTAGTTTACCGCCTACCCTCTACTTGGTGTTAGTGTGGTGTTAGTGTGGTGTTCGAAAATTAAAACGGGAATAAAGTGTAAAAAATGGGGGTAAAACCGTAAAGTGTAAAAAACATTGCAGCGTAAGTTGTTTATATATATGTATAAATACCTGTCACTTTCCGAATCCCCCAGGCGTGCGGTCATCGAGGCGGGGGAGCTGGCGGGCGGATGGGCGCCCGTTCATCCAGGTGGCGGCGGCGGGAGCCGGCGAGCGGGTGGGCGCACGTTGGATCCAGGCGGCGGTGGGAGCCGGCGGGCGGGTGGGCGCGTGTTCGATCCAGGCCGCGGCCGGGTGGGCGTGCATTCATCCAGGCAGAGGGAGCCGGCGGCGAAAGCGGCCTCCGGCTCCCTCTGCCTGGATGAATGCACGGCCCCCGCCGGCAGTGAATGAATGCCCATGCGATTTCGGCGCTCAAGGCCCCGTCCAGTCTCCGGTGCAGCCCCAGTCCTGTCCCCTCCTCCCGAAGCAAAAAAAAAAAAAAACCCGAAAAAGTAGCAAGGCTCGGGCCTGCTACGGTAGTCCCTTCTCCCTTCTCCTCTCCTCCTGATTTCGGCGCTCAAGGCGGCTGGGTGGGCGTGCATTCATCCAGGCAGAAGGAGCCGGCGGTGAAAGCGGCCTCCGGCTCCCTCTGCCTGGATGAATGCACGGCCCCCACCGGCAGTGAATGAATGCCCGTGCGATTTCGGCGCTCAAGGCAGTCACAATCCGTGACGTCAAGCGTCGTGACGTCATGCCTTGAGCGCCGAAATCGCACGGGCATTCATTCACTGCTGGCGGGGGCCGTGCATTCATCCAGGCAGAGGGAGCCGGAGGCCGCTTTCGCCGCTGGCTCCCTCTGCCTGGATGAATGCACGCCCACCCAGCCGCCTTGAGCGCCGAAATCGGGAGGAGAGTAGAAGGGAGAAGGGACTACCGTAGCAGGCCCGAGCCTTGCTACTTTTTCGGTTTTTTTTTTTTGCTTTGGGAGGAGGGGACAGGACTGGGGCTGCACTGGAGACCGGACGGGGCCAGGGCAGGTAAGCGGGGGCTGGGGGAAAGTTTGCTGAGCATCGGGGAACATAACTGTCCACTTCCTGGTACCTGTCATTTCAAATGTCAATTGAAATGACGCTTGCCTAAGGCTTCGCAGCCGCGGCATGCATTTGCATGCAATTTGAAGAGAGTATTGAGCGGTAGGTGAAGAGAAGTGTGCGTGCGGGGAACGAGGGTGCGCCTGACACTGCCGCACAGTTTCTACCGCGGCCTTAGAGTATCGATCTGTTAGTAGCTTTAGGAAGACAAGACAGGTAATAAAAGCTGCTTTTATTGGCCCAGGAGGCCTTGGTAGGTGTGTCAGTGAGCAGCCCCAAAATATTGTGTTCTATGATAATACACCAAAAAAAGAACTGGAACAATTAACACAAAGTAGTAACCAAAAAGGAAATGTTATATGAAAAATCTTATATTGAATGCCACTCCCAAAAATCTTTTCACAATTATTTGTTAAGTCTATAACCGCATCATCAAGCCTGACAGCGTGCTCTCTGTGGTTTCAAATGGGAGCCGCCCGGACCTCTAATCATCTGCGGCAGTCATTTTTTTCTTTTTTATTTCTTATTTCTATTTCTATTTTTCTTATTTCTATTATGTCATTGTTTCAATTGTCATTCTTTCAAATAATTTTTCCCACATTTAAAAGAAGTTCAACATATGGCCGAAGTTTCGCAGCACCAGCTGCTTCATCAGGAGCTGTAGTGCAAAAGCAATATTCTTTCATTGATATTCAATATTTCTCTGTCAGATGAATTCCTTGTAGCTGGACGGACACCGTCTCACAACATATGACCGAAGTTTCGCAGCACCAGCTGCTTCATCAGGAGCTGTAGTGCAGTAGCAATATTCTTTCATTGATATTCAATATTTCTCTGTCAGATGAATTCCTATATCAAGAAAAAAGATTTGATAAACCAAGATCTTATATATCTATATGTTTCTATTACTTATCTGAAGTCGGCAAACAGTCAGACCTTGTAGCTGGACGGACACCGTCTCACAACATCTTTAAACAAAAGAACAGAGACCATCTTTGTATCAGACGTGGACTTATAACCAAGTCCCGTCCAATCCAAACATCACATGTCATTACCAAGTTTTTATCAAGTTTTTCTTCACAGAAATACATTTAATTCTAATTCAGCATTCAACCCTCTAGGATAAAGGGTATCCAAAAAATGTATCCATCTTTGTCCAGCTCTCAGTAATTTTTTGTTCATGTCGCCTCCACGCCAATGAGGCACAATTTGCTCCAAAACGCAAACCCTCAGTTCTTCAAAAGTATGTCCTTTCTCAAGGCAGTGGGACACTATCGGTGCATTCAAACGCTGTGTAGCCAAACTTGAACGATGTTCAATGATTCTAGTGTGCAGTTGTCGTGTGGTCTTGCCCACATATGTCATCTTGCATGGGCATTGGATAATATATACAACACCCACAGATTTACATGTCGTATGTTGTCTCAGTTGAACTGTAATTGATGAATTATTAAATTGAATATGGGTGGTCACAAGCATATTCGCGCATACAGATCACGCTCCACAAGCTGTATGTGAACCAACACACTGTTTAGGTACAGGAATCATCGAGTCAGAATGTACAAGCTGATCTTTTAAATTTGAGCATCTCGTATATGTAAATCTAGGTCTCAATTCAAATTCGTCATAGAACTGCAACAAATGCCAATTTTGGTGAACAAGTTGTTTGAATATAGATGCCATAGGAGAGAAAGGCACTACACAAGTAATCAGATCTTCTATTGTTTTTTCTTTTGGTAGAAACAACCAATCTCTGTTGGTATGTTTGGCTCGGAGGAAAGCTCGTCTCACACATTGTCTAGGGTAGCCTCTCTTTAAAAAACGGTCACTTAAGATCTTAGCTTGATTTTTATATTCATCCTGAGAGGAACAGAGACGTTGGATTCTAAAAAATTGCCCGGTGGGTAGATTTTCTTTTAAACTCCGAGGATGAGCGCTACTAAAGTGCAGAAAGGTGTTACTGCTTACTGGTTTACGATAAACTGAAGTTTTACATCCCACTGTTGTCTTTATAATGGTAATGTCTAGAAAGGTGGTCACATGTGTCTGAAAAGAAGCTGTAAAATGAAGACTGGTATTACACAAATTTAACCAAATCAAAAAATCATTAAATTCCTGTTGGGATCCTCGCCATAGAATCAAGATGTCATCTATATATCTCCTCCATACAAAAATATTTTGGAAAAAAGGTTGATTGTCAGTGATCCATTTCTGCTCGAAAGCACCCAGGTAGAGATTTGCTGTCTGGAGCCATAGTGGCACCCATTGCGGTGCCACAGACCTGCTGGAAAAAATTATTTTCGTATGCAAAATAATTTTTTGTCAGTGCAATAAGTAATAAGGATTGTAAGAATTCTGAAGGTATTCATTGTGGACGAGTTCTGGATTCAAAATATGTCATAGCAATATCCATCATTTCATTTTGTTGTGTTATGAGACGGTGTCTGTCCAGCTACAAGGAATTCATCTGACAGAGAAATATTGAATATCAATGAAAGAATATTGCTATTGCACTACAGCTCCTGATGAAGCAGTTGGTGCTGCGAAACTTCGGCCGTATGTTGAGCTTCTTTTAAATGTGGGAAAAATTATTTAAAAGAATGACAATTGAAACAATGACATAATAGAAATAAGAAAAATAGAAATAGAAATAAGAAAAAAAGAAAAAAATGACTGCCGCAGATGATTAGAGGTCCGGGCGGCTCCCGTTTGAAACCACAGAGAGCACGCTGTCAGGCTTCATGATGCGGTTATAGACTTAACAAATAATTGTCAAAAAATTTTTGGGAGTGGCATTCAATATAAGATTTTTCATATAACATTTCCTTTTTGGTTACTACTGTTCTATGATAATAGCCATGATCCACGATAATGGCAGATATGGCGCACTAAAAACCTTTTCCCTTGATACTAACAAAAATAATAGGTGTAATTAAATACCACGTTAAATCCCACGTTACTGTGCATTAAATCGGTGTGATTAGCATTGATACACTAATTTGAATAAACTCCACCCTTTGCATATGATCAGCTGATTTGCATGTGTCTTTGCATTGTGAAAAATAATGTGCTCTGCCTTGCACCTAAAATGCGTTATATCCTCAACGCTTTATGAAATAAGACCCAGTTAGCTGGCTAACCTAACTCCTCCTATAAACAGCCTTGGAATGCTCCTAATTTATCCAGTTCAATTTTGCCAGATAATGAGGTATCCAGCTAAAGTTTACCTGGATAAGTGGGAGAAATTTTCAAAAGTCTGCATTTGTGACTTATCCAGCTAACTGCCTCTGAATATGGACCTCTCAGAGTTTGAGACTTGCTATAATGAATAACTGCTATTTTGTGACATCTTATGGCTTCAGCTCACATTTGTCATGTATTATTGAGTTTTATATTTGATATATTATGTGTGTTTTTATCCGGTAAACCACTTAGGACCTTTGGATGATGTTGTCTATACATTTTAAAAATAAATAAATAGTTCAGTACAGAACGAGCTAAGAATGAAGTTGCCTGAATACCTGAATATACAAGCAAATTACAGTTTGCATAATAATGGTGGCATGAAAGGTAGTGCTGGTTTTCAAAGCTGTAAATTATACAGAAAAATGTTATTTATTGTTACTGCCTAACAGCTATAAGCCATCTTGGTTATTTCAAAGAAAGATGGAATATAAATATTAGAAATAAATGGGAACACAATTTTCAAAAGTATTTACCCAAGTAATAAGGAAATACCTGGGGCTGAAAATTGCTTTATCTTTAGCAGTTTAAAGATAGTATTTGTTTGCCAGTGTTAGAATAGTTTGTATAGTGGGAAAATAGACTTTGATTCTATGAGCTAGTAAAATATATTTGTTTGCCAATGTTAGAACTATCTGTGCAGTGGGAAAATAGACAAATTTGTTGAGTTAGTAAAAGTATTTGTTTGCCAGTGTTAGAACTGTACGTTTGCAAAGAGCACTTACTTGATCTGAGAAGGTGAGAGTACTGATTCCTAGACAACTAATTAATCAGCTTGATTCCTACCCACCCCAGTCTCATTTTGTGATATATAGATATCACCTCTACTAAGAGAAAAGTATTCATAATAGATCAGTCACTTAAAATACATTCAGTTAACCCTGATTTTGGTGACTAGTTTTAGACCTGCTGCTGGTTATACACTAACATTAATCACTTAGGGGCGGATTTTCTAAGTTCATAAAATCCGGTGGTAACAGGGGGCGGGGGGGGGGGGCGGTCCTGCGCTAGCCGACAGCGATCGCACAGCCGCGAAATAGGCAGTGAAAAGGCTCCTTACCTTTTCTCTGTCTGCGCCGTTTTCACGGAGTCGGCCCCGGTGATGCCCCGACTCCTCCTCTTCTGGGGCTGACTCTGCCCCGATGTCCCCTTTCCAGGCATGCGCTACGATTTCTAGCTATTGCACGCTTGCGCTGGTAACGCAAGTATGCGATAGCCTTAGAAAATAAGGCCCTTAGTTATCAATTTAAAAACCATAGATTTTAAAAGAGACCTAATAAATACATTTAAAATCCCTAATCAGATTTAGCAACCTTTAAATTGACACATACCTACTCCTTAATCAGCCTTTAAGACTTTATCAATTCAACAAAATAAGATGCAGACAGAAGCCTAGTAGTGAGATGGGGACTATCTAGTCTTTTGGACCAAGTGCTGCAAGTATGATTATCTATCTGTTGCTGAAGGGGTTACATGTGTGCACCCAGTACACAGAGCTCCTGGCTCTCATACAATGAGTCTGATCTCTGGAGGCCAGAGTAATGGACCTGAAGGAAATGAGGCAGACAGAGAGTTATATAGAGGAGACCTGCAGAAACATCGAAAAGTGGTCCCAAATCTAGTCCCAAATCCAGTCTAGCAGCTCTCGTGCTACTTTGCAGGAGCAAGGTCACCTGGCAGAAGACAGTCTTTTTGATATGTCAGGAAATGATCCTGTAATTAGGATCTGCCCTCCAGGTGATGCATTATCCTCTCACACTGAGGATGTCTCCAGGGGTCCTTGCCCAGGAGGGAAGGTTGAGGACATTCATTGTTCTGGGTGATATGAGGAAAGGCTGAAGAGATTAGGGCTGTTCAGCTTGGAGAAGAGACTGCTGAGGGGGGGATATGATAGAGGTCTTTAAGATCATGAGAGGTCTTGAACGAGTAGATGTGACTCGGTTATTTATACTTTCGAATAATAGAAGGACTAGGGGGCACTCCATGAAGTTAGCAAGTAGCACATTTAAGACTAATTGGAGAAACTTATTTTTCACTCAACCCACAATTAAGCTCTGGAATTTGTTGCCAGAGGATGTGGTTAGTGCAGTTAATGTAGCTAGATTTAAAAAAGGTTTGGATAAGTTCTTGGAGGAGAAGTCATTAACTGCTATTAATCAAGTGGACTTAGGAAATGGCCTCAGCTATTACTGGCAACAATAGCATGGGATCTTCTTGGTATTTGGGTTCTTGCCAGGTTCTTGTGGCCTGGTTTGGCCTCTGTTGGAAACAGGATGCTGGGCTTGATGGACCCCTGGTCTGACCCAGTATGGCAATTTCTTATTTTCTTAGGAAAGTAGATAGCTGGGAGGCTAGTGGATATGAGGATCACATGGTAACTTTCTTGACTAATACAAAGGTACTGGACTTCACACACTGCCTAAACAAGATTTTAGAGAGTGCTGGGAGGAGCCAGCCATCATGGTTCGTGTGGATACCAATGATATAGGAAGGTACAGGAGGAAGATTCTGGAGGCTAAATTTAGGCCTTTAGGTAGAAAATTGAAATCTACAACCTGCAGGGTTGCATTCTCAGAAATGTTCTCCATTCCATGTGCAGACCCCAGAGGCAGACTGAGCTCCAGAGTCCTTAATGCATGGATGAGATGATGGTAGAGGGAAGATGGTTTTAGGTTTGTTAAGAACCAGGGAACATTCTGGGGAAGGGGGAGCCTGTTCCAACAGGATGGGCTGCACCATCTCCAAAGTGGAACCAGCTGTTGGTACAAACTTTTAAAAAGAGAGCGGTTTTTGAACTAGCACATGGGAGAAAACCAACAGTTACTCAGCAGTGCATGGTTCAGAGGCAGGTATCTTTAAAGGATACTAGCAAACCAACAGGGTCATTCATCAAATTGCGATGAGCCATTATCGCGTGTGATAATAGCCCATCGCAATTTGGAAATTCAAATTAGGGAAAGGGGAGAAGTTTGGGCGGGATTTAGACAGGGTTAAGGAAATTTAGGGGCCTGTAGCGCTGTGGGCGATAATGTATTGCACGTTATAGCCCACACTAGCTATAGCTATTTCATTGGCACTATGGGGGCGATAGTGTGCAGCGCAGCCGCAACCACGGTAGGCGAAAACTCACTGCCTCGAGACGGCTGCCTGCTCACTATTGCCCCCCCCCCCCGCCCCTTTATTCCCATGGGTGATCTTTTCATTATAATTATAGCGAAATGATGAAACCAGGCCTAAGAAAGTTGGAAAATCCCAATAGAGAGGTGGTTGTAAAAGCTGAAAAAACTGCCTGTATCATCTGGTAATAAGCAGAAAATTGAAATACAATTAAAAATACAAATAAACCTACTTTAAAATGTCTGTATGCAAATGCCAGAAGTCTGAAAAACAAGACTTGAGAGTTAGAATGTATGGGGCTAAAAGAACTTATAGGCATAATAGGAATCTCAGAGGCCTGATGGAAGGAGGATAACCAGTGGGATACTGTGATACCAGGGTACAAATGATATCAACATGTGGAAAGGTGGTACTATATGTTAAGGATTGATTAGAGCCAAGCAGAATTAAATTTTTGCAGGAGGAGAAATCCGTTACCTGTTATTAATCAAGTTGACTTAGAAAATAGCCACTGCTATTACTAGCATCAGTAACATGGGATGTACTTAGTTTTTGGGTACTTTCCAGGTACTTTTAGCTTGGATTGGCAACTGTTGGAAACAGGATGCTGGGCTTGATGGACCCTTGGTCTGACCCGGTATGGCAATTTCTTATGTTCTTATGGCCGAGGCCGAGGCCTCAGTGTCTAGCCTAGGTTCTGGTGTTGGGCCTAGGCCAAGGTTTCTGGACCAGGCCTCCAAGCCTCGGCCTTACGTAGAGCCTAGGCCAAAGTTACAGCAATTTACTGTGGTGTAGGCCTTCACAAGGCCGATGCTTCGGCCTGGGTCTAGGCCTAGGCCTCAGCAGCAGATTCCCACTTGACCAGATAAATGGGGGCCAGTTGGGGGATCCCGACTCTGGCATTTTTCTAGGTGGGAGGGATGGGTGGCAGGAACAGGAAGCCTTGGGAGGCCCTGTTTCCTTTTTTGTTTTGTTTTGTTTTTGGGGCTTTGGGTTTTTTTAATTTTGATTCATTTTTTTTAAATGAAAGAAACAAATTAAACATTAAACAAAATGAAATTCTTGGGGGACCCTTCCCCGATAATGAAATGAAAATTGAAACAAATTTTTTACTCTTGTATACTCCTAGTGAAAAATTGTGTTTATTGTGTGATTACCCATATTGTGGCAATATCACATGAAATTAGTAATTTTGCACAATATTTTACTAAAAACTCTCCCCATTGTAATAAGTGGCTTTGCATGGATTAAATTTTCAAATGCATGCAAAGAAGCTCACGTATAGCAAATTTAATAAAAATCCAATAATGTGGTTTGTAAAAAATAAAGCAAGCCATGCTATTTGCTGAAAAGTTAGCTACAAAAGAGTTGTAGGTAACTTTTCAGTGGGAGAATCCATATGTTAATACTTGTCCCATTGCTCCTGCACAAAATGTAAAGCATATAACAGCCCCTCCCAACTGTGTGAAATAACCCCTGAGGGTCTGAGTAGATCCCTGAGCAGGCTTAAAAGTAATCATTGTTTACAATCATACAATGACCCCCACCTCCCCCCCATCCAAACCCTTCCCCTTTCAAATACAACTCATCTCCCCCCAGGATCCAGCCCCCTCTTAGGACACATCCTATCCCCTCCCCCCATCCTCCAGCTACCACTTCATTACAAGAAGCCCCTGGTAGTCTAGTGGCCCTATCCCTACCCCAGATCTCTCCCGCATACCTTAGAAAAAATCCCTGCTGTTCTGGGAGGCATCCCTGGGGTCTAGAGGACCTGGAGTACCCTCTAGGCTTCTAGCCAATTGACACCATCTTTCAAAATGATGCTGGCTGGTCTTTTCCCCTGTTTGTGATATTTATATATAGAAACATAGAATGTGAATGCAGGTTCTTTCAAAATGGGTCTGGCTGGTATTTTTCCTAGTCACGTGATGTTTGTATATTGAAACATAGAATGTGAATGCAGTTTATCTTCCTATATCGCTTTTACAAATAAATCAAAGAGTTAAGGTTTTTGGGTGAACTGAATGGGGTGAGGGTGGAAGATGGTGATTGACCTCATTCAACATTCATTTTTACAAAATCTTTAGGGGCAAACTTGGTGGGAGGTGGAATCAGACAGATAGGCCCAACATTTACCTCACTCACTTGGGGGATAGGGGATCAGGCTGGCAGGACTGCTTGGCTGTGCTTTATTTTTAAACATAATCAGCACTTAATCAGCTATATTCTTTGCATGCATATCCTGAAATTTTAAAACCTAACCTGTGATATTCAAACATAGCCGGATAGGTTTCATAGTTATCCAGATAAGTATATACTGATGACTGTACTCAATGATATTCAGTAGAGTGTTTTTTCTACTGAATTATCCCTGATAATTTAGACAGCTATCAGTAGCCAGATAATTTTCCCTTTCTTTAAATACTGGTCTCTTTTTGATTATCCTATACTTTTTTGAATTCCATTACTGTTTTTCTGCCACCGCCTCCACCTCCACTGAAGGGCTATTCTATGCATCTAGCATAATTTCTCTAAAGATGTTTTCAGTTAGCAGTTAAAATTTTTGTTATATTTTTAGATAAAATATGAAATGGCTATGAAATATTAGGTAAATAGCAAGAACACTTTGGAGTATTGTGTTGTAATAAAATTACACCTCCTACTTGCACACCTTCTAGTTGGAATGATATGTCACAATACTGCCACAACCTATACAGTGTTGATTGCTTTTCTCAAGCACTGTGCAGGACTGATGTAAGTGTGTAAGAGAAATCAAGTGACACAGAAAAACATCATGAAAAGCTTTTTGGGGTAGGTTTACTGTTTCAATATTTTCTTTTTGTTCTTTTTGGTTCATGCAGTATTTCAAGCTGCAAAGACATACCATACTGTCCACCAAAAGGTAGCGCATGCCTGCAATAAAACCTCCAGTGGGTTGCTGTGTTAGTCTTTGGAAGCAAAAGTAACGCATAGGCTGGTAGCACCTTATAAACTAACAGATTAATTGATGCATAAGCTTTCAAGGACAAGAGAGGTTCTTTGAAATATCTGATGACATGTGTTCAAGTTAAGTTGTCAGCTTTCGGTTTATTTTGACAAATGCATTATTTCTTAATAAATGTTCATGAAAAATACTATATTAACTATAATATATTTGTGAAAAAATTTTAGAAGAAAAAAAACACTAGACAGGATGCATAAATAAAATTTTGGCATATTTAGATCTAACCACCTCCGTCCTTAATGCTGATTCATATATTAGTTATATTAATCAGCAAGCAGTACATTTATAGCAGTGGTGCTTTAATTGCAAATTTGTACAGATATTTTATGTCATAGTTTACATAACATATCGTCACACAAATTAACACATTTGCAGCATGTTGCACAATTCATGAGCATATAATTAAATGTGAATTTCTGCATATCTCTCAATATATCAGGAAGCCCTGCAGATTCTCATACTGGGATATTGGATGAAGGTAGCCCTCAAAGGGGCTTTGTCACTTTTGTGGTTTTGGGTGGGGGTTGGGATGAATAGAGCAGTAAGGTTAATCTTGTATGGGGCATTTGGAGTTGTTCTGTGGGGGATCAGGACTTTGTATGGGGCACTCAAGGTTTGCAGTGCGGGGGGGGGGGGGGGGAGGAGGCAGAAATTCCAAATGCTAACTGACCCTGACACTTTAGGATGATTAGCATGAGGAATTTCCCATCATCTAGTGTAGATATAACAAACTTTTGTGTTAATATCCATGTTAGTACCTAGACTTTGAGCATACGCTTTAGTATGTCCTTAGTAAAATTTATTGCATAACATGTGAAGTCCTTGTCAAGGGAGCAGGCATTTATCCTAGTCTACCTTAAGATCCAGCCGAAAGGAGATCTCAGCTAGCAGGGCATCTCCTTGGGGAGGGGAATAAATATCAAAGTCCAGGGAGGAATAGGGAGGCCCAGAAAAGGAGGAGAAAACACCAGGAATTATGCCAAAACCCTTTATTTGTTATTACCTGACTTTTGCTGTAGCACTGTTGAGGTAAGCAAGCTTATTTTTGATGCTTTTCTGTTGTTTAAATAAGTGTTTCCTCTTGGAAAAGCTGGAGTCTAGACCATTTATATCTTCCAGTACTCTTCCCTGAACTCAAGGGCTGGTCCACACTATCACATGTGGTGGTAGCAGTGGGATCTACTGGTCTAGGCCCAGGACAGACCAGGGACCCATTTTACCAATTGTTGGCTTCTGGGCCTGGCTGTAGTGGTGGCCCTGAGAGTTGAATCCATCAAGCTAAAGTGCCTATCTCTGCCTGGATAGAAAGGGAATAACACCATTTAATATTGTAAAGCAATTGACAGCCCCTACTGGATCCCATTTAGCAAACTCAACCATTAGTGCTGAATTTATTGATGGTGATGCTTTCCTGCAATTTGGTGCTTTAAAACTGGCCAAATTTGCTGCATCATTTGATGTCGTTTCTCAAACAGATAATTCAATCAATGATACTGTTGAAATAAGATGGGAGATATTTGAACCAGCTTCTTTTTTTCTTGGAATCTCCAACATTATTTCTGGTATAACTAGCTCTAATTGTCCATAAAATATCTGTAAGGTGTCTACTATAAAATTAGTAAAAGAGGCGATTTCTCCATTTGTCACTAATGTGGTTAATCTTTCTCTTACAGAAGGCCATGAACTAGAAGCACTTAGTTATTTTAGACAGTGCTGGGGAGGAGCCAGCTGTCGTGGTACATGTGGGCACCAACGACATAGGAAAATATGGGAGGGAGGTTCTGGAAGCAAAATTTAGGCTCTTAGGTAGAAAGCTTAAATCCAGAACCTCCAGGGTAGCATTCTCTGAAATGTTCCCTGTTCCTGCGCAGAAGCAGGCAGAGCTCTGGAGTCTCAATGCATGGATGAGACGATGGTGCAAGGGATTCAGTTTTGCAAGATACTGGGGAACCTTTTGGGGAAGGGGGAGTCTTTTCCAAAGGGATGGGCTCCACCTTAACCAGGGTAGAACCAGACTGCTGGCACTATCCTTTAAAAAGGAGATAGAGCAGCTTTTAAATAGAACAAAGGGGAAAGCCTACAGTCGCTCAGCAGCATATGGTTTGGAGGGAGGTATCGTCAAAGGATACTGATGATGCATTAGAATTAGGGCATCCCAACAGTGAGGTTCCAATAATAAGAAAAGTAGTCCAAGTGCCTGTAATTAAAAACTCAACTGAGCTAAAAAATTCTGATTTATCCCTATCAATTAAAAAGCAGAATGAAAATACAAACAAAACACTTTGAAATCTTTGCATGCTTGCTAATGCCAGAAGTCTAACAAGTAAGATGGGAGAATTAGAATATATAGCAGTGAATGATGACATAGACTTAATTGGCATCTCAGAGGCATGGTGGAAGGAGGACAACCAATGGTTCAGTTCTCTACCGGGGTACAAATTATATCACAATGAAAGAGAGGAGCGTCCAGGAGGCGGTGTTGCGCTTTTTGTTTGGGATGGCATAGAGTCTAACAGGATAAACATCCTGCATGAGACTAAATGCACAATCAAATCTTTATGGATAGAAATCTCTTGTGTGTTGGGGAAGAGTATAGTGATAGGAGTATACTACCATCCATCTGGCCAAGATGGTGAGACAGACAGTGAAATGCTAAGAGAAATTAGGGAAGCTAACCAAATTGGTAGTGCAGTAATAATGAGAGATTTCAATTACCCCAATATTGACTGGGTAAATGCTAGAGAGATAAAGTTCTTGATGGAATAAATGACAGTTTTATGGAGCAATTGGTACAGGAACCAATGAGAGAGGGAACAATTTTAGATCTACTTCTCAGTGGAGCACAGGATTTGGTAAGAGAGGTAATGGTGGTGGGGCCATTTGGCAATAGTGGTCATAATATGATCAAATTTGAATTAATGACTGGAAGGGGGACAGTAAGTAAATTTATGCTCTAGCACTAAACTTTCAAAAGGGAAAGTGATAAAATGAGAAAAATAGAAAAAAACAGAAAGGTGAAGCTGCAAAGGTAAAATGTGTGAACCGGGAAATGTGTTGCAATTAGATTTTCAGAAGGCATTCGTCAAAGTCCCACATGAGAGGCTTCTAAGAAAACTAAAAAGTCATGGGATAGGAGGTGATGTCCTTTTGTGGATTGCAAGCTGGTTAAAAGACAGAAAATAGAGAGTAGGATTAAATGGTTAGTTTTCACAGTGGAAAAAGGTAAACAGTGGAGTGCCTCAGGGATCTGTACTTGGATTGGTGCTTTTTAATATATTTATAAATGATCTGAAAATGGGTACGATGAGTGAGATGATCAAAATTTCAGATGACACTAAATTATGCAGATTAGTTAAATCTCAAGCAGATTGTGATGAATTGCAGGAGGGCCTTGCGGAACTGGAAGATTGGGCTTCCAAATGGCAGATGAAATTTAACGTGGACAAGTGCAAAGTGATGTATATAGGGAAAAATAATCCTTGCTGTAGTTATACAATGTTAGGTTCTATCTTAGGAGTTGCCACCCAGGAAAGAGATCTAGGCGCCATAGTGGATAATACATTAAAATTGTTGGTTCAGTGTGCTGTGGGAACAAAAAAAGCAAACAGAATGGTAGGAATTATTAGGAAAGGAAAAGAAAATAAAAGAGGATATCATAATGCCTCTGGAAAATAAAACAGAGGATATCATAATGAGACCGCACCTTGAATACTGTGTGCAATTCTGGTCACTGCATCTCAAAAAGTATATAGCTGCACTGGAGAAAGTGCAGAGAAGGGTGACCAAAAAGATAATTAGTATGGAACTGCTGCCCTATGAGGAAAGGCTGTTCAGTTTGGAGAAGAGAGAAGACTGATGGGGGATATGATAGAAGTCTACAAAATCATGAAAGGACTTGAACAAGTTAATGTAAATCGGTTATTTACTCTCCCAGATAGAAGGACCAGGGGGCAATCCATGAAGTTAGAAAGTAGCTCATTTAAAACAAATCAAAGAAAATTCTTTTTCACTCAGTGCATGGTTAAGCTCTGGAATTCATTGCCAGAGGATGTGGTTACAGCAGTTAGTGTAACTGGGTTTAAAAACGGTTTAGATAAGTTCCAAGATAAAAAAAATCCATAAACTGCTATTACGGTAATTAATAAGCAATAGTAGCTTGTGATTTATCTAATGTTTGGGTACATGCCAGGTAATTGTGACTTGGATTGGTCATTGTTGGAAGCAAAATACTGGGCATTATGGACCCTTTGTCTGATCCAGTATGATAATATCTTTATGTTCTTATGTTTTTTATGTGTCATTCATTTTTCAATACATTTTAATGCTTATTTTAGCTTGGTTTGTTTGCCAAACCAAAATAAACTTACAAAAACATATAAAACAAAAACAGGGTCTCCTCATGCTCCAGCCATTACTCCCTAGGTCTTCTGGAGCCTCCCCGGGCTCTCCACCCCTCCAACCCCTAGCCAGTAAGCCTTGCCAGAGTCTCCTCAGGCTCCCTCTGACTGTCCTCTGCCCCCTGCAAATGAGATGGCACTAGGAACTTTCCCTGCCCCCACATACCCCTTCCATGGAGGTCTCCCTGAAAGAAAGAAGCAGGAGTGATCCTCAGTTTCTCCTGCCCCACTGGCATCTTTTTAAGAAAGGCACTGACCAGCCCTGAGAAGAGGCCAAGTTGACGACAACAAAATGGTGCATGTCTGAAGGCTGACCAGCATGATATTCTTGCACTGCAATACAAATGGCTGTATAAGAAAATGGCACTGGCCGGCTCTGAGACTGGCATCATTTTGTTACCATTAACTTGGCGCAGTTCTCAGGCCTAGCTGTTGCTCTTTATATAAAGATGCTGGCATGGCAGGAGCAATTGGGGATTATTTTGCCCCATGAAAGGGGAAGGTCTCTGGCTCCAGCTATTTGATGAGAGGTTTGGTGGGAGTCAGAGGGGCCCGAGGGGAGGGGGAGGGGGGGGGGAAGAAGAACAAAAGAAGGAGAAAATAATTACATAGTCAGTGTGCATGATTGACTTTCATTTTCAGTTTTTATTCTATTTTTCTGGGAATTTCAATGGTATAACAAAAAAAAAAAATCTGTGAAGAAAATGAATTTTCTACTGATTTTCCTCCCTTGTGTTATAACAAAGTCATTTTATTATTGATTGCTTTTTTGTTATACCATTGAAATTCTCAGGAAAAATAAAATAAAAACTGAAAACAAAGGTCTCTGCTTATAAGTGTTTCTGAGCAAATGTGTGGTCAATCGAAAGTTGTATTTTAGTTAGAGATGTGCATTTGTTTTTCCCAAATTATTCGGAAGAACCGAAAATTTCTGTTTAGTGCTCAATAACGGGAGTTAGCGTGTGCTAACTCTGCCATGTTAGTGTGCACTAACGGGAGTTAGTGTGCTCTAATGGGAGTTAGCGTGCACTAACTCCCGTTAGTGCGCACTAACCTGAAAAAAAACCCCAAACCACGGGAAAAATGAAATTCCTGCGGGGGAACCCTGAAATGAAGCCTGACACGATAGCAAAACCCGAAGCACATCTCTAATTTTAGTTTACCTAAATCTTTAATTTATAAGCTGCCTGACATTTTCTGTATCACTGAGTCTTGGCTGCTCAACTCTGGCCAAGTTCTTTTATTTGCCCCAAGAAATATTCCATCTCTGCTAAAAAGTATCCAATTCAGTGAAGGTGTAGGTTAGTAATTTTAATTAAAGAATTTATGTCTAAAGTTGATCTTGCTATTTATGGAATTCCTGAAGTTTTATTTGTCTGTAATAGAGACTTGGGAATTTGTCTTTTTTCTGTCCTCCAGGGATCCTCCCTTCTAATTATTCACCTGTATTTGAATGCTTAATGGAAATCAGATCTAAGCTTAATAACATTATTGTTCTTGGTGACTTTAATTTGCATTTAGATGAGTCCCCTTTACCTACTGCCTGTGCTGACTTTTTATCAGCCATGTCAGTACTAGGCTTGCTGTGATCAACAGGTATTTGCAGCAACATATTGTGATGGTCACACGCTTAACTTGATTTTTTTTAAGGGAAAAATTCACTTCAGTTGTCCCTCCAAAGGTTCAGATTTTGGAGGTTCCCTGATGATAACTGGTAATGTTAGAAGCAGGTTTTTTTTTTTTTCTCTTTGTTAAGGCTAATTATTCTCAAAATCAATTCTTTTCAAAGCAAGGTCATATTGTTCCTGCCTATATTCGTGGAAATTGGCTTCTTTAGTTGGCCAATTTGGATGGTTTAAACATCACTGAAGCCATGGATATATCAGATAATTCATTATTTGGCACTGTTGATAATAGGGATGTGCAGAGGGACACCATACGTTGCATTCGGGATTTGTATTCGTCGGGGGGCAGATACGTTGCATTCGGCAAAGGGGGCCCCCGATATGTTTATACATTAATTCTTATTCGTTTCCAGCTAAAATTAAATTAACTACAACCCCCCACTCTCCTGACCCCCCCAAGACTTACCAAAACTCCCTGGTGGTCCAGCGGGGTGTCCAGTAGCCATTTCCTGTACTCATACCCTCGGCTGCCAGTATTCAAAATGGTGCCTATCGCCTTTGACCTATTATGTCACAGGGGCTACCGGTGCCATTGGTCAGCCCCTGTCACATAGTAGGAGCAATGGATAGCCGGTGCCATCTTGTGCTTCTACCATGTGACAGGGGCTGACCAATGGCATCGGTAGCCCCTGTCACATAGTGAGGGCAAAGGCTATTGGCACCATTTTTAATACTGGCAGCCGACAGCCCGAGTGCAGGAGGTCACTCCCGGACCTCCGTTGGACTTTTGGCAAGTCTTGTGAGGGTCAGGAGGGTCCCCCAAGACTTGCTAAAAGTCCCTGGTATCCAGCGGGGGTCCGGGCGCGATCTCCTGCACTCGGGCCGTCGGCTGCCAGTAATCAAAATGGCACCGATAGCCTTTGCCCTTACTATGTCACAGGGGCTACTGGTGCCATTGGTCATCCCCTGTCACATGGTAGGAGCACAAGATGGTGCCGGCCATCCATTGCTCCTACCATGTGACAGAGGCTGACCAATGGCACCGGTAGCCCCTGTGATATACTAGGTCAAAGGATATCGGCGCCATTTTGAATATCGGCAGCCGAGGGTGTGAGTGCAGGAGATGACTCCTGGACCCCCCACTGGACAACCAGGGAGTTTTGGTAAGTCTTGGGGGGGTCAGGAGGGTGGGGGGTTTGTTTAAATTGGCTCCTTTAGACAGCCGAATAATTTGGCGAAGATTTGTTGTATTCGTGGGGAATCATGATACGTTTCACTTCCCCACGAATACAACGAATATGGCCCTATACGTTGTGGATTACCAGTTCGTAGGGAACGAATGCACACCCCTAGTTGATAACATTGCCCCATTGCACCTAGTTAAAGCTGGAAGATCTAATAGAGTTCCTTGGTTCTCTGTTGAGATTTGGTTTTCTAAATTGCATTAGGTCCAAATTGCATATAGGTCCAATGTAGCCTTGGCTACCTATGATTTTGCCCTGAACCAATAAACTGAAAGTAAATGAGGCTAAAAGCATTGCATATATAAAAGGATTCAGAAGTTTTGTAACAGTTCCCGTGAACTGTTTTGCGTGGTGTCCTTTTAACAGGTTTTTCAGCTACTGTAACTTCAGCAGCCAGAGATCCTGCTTTATCTCTATGCCTTAACATTTTTGCCAGGTTTTTTTTCAGAAAAAAAGTTGCTGATATTGGTGCTAGTTTAAAACTGTCTCTAATTGATCCAGTATTCTGTTTGATTTTTGTGATGTTATACTCTATCCATTGCTTGATGCACTCTCTACCTAGTTGCTATCAAGTTAGGGTAAGAGACGAGTACATTATACAAATCTCATCTTTGTGTCCCTTTCCTCAATCCAAATCTCATCAAAGCTTCACTGATGTGTACTGTGCTGTTCGTACCTCTCACTGTGCATGTAAATCTGCCCCCAAATCTTAGACCACCACCAAAACGTCACCTCGAGTTACTAGTTGACCCTCCTACAGTGGTATAAAGAGTTGACTGATATATATACCACTGCAGAGTATTGTTTTCTCTCTCTCTCTCTCTCTGTCTCTCAACATGTGTTACAATGTTAAATACCACTTATTTTCATAAACGCCTTCCCTTTGACTAAATTTGCACACATATCTTACAATGCATTATTTATGGCGGGCATGAGGGCCCTAATGCAATTTGATGAATGTCCTTGTTAGTGTTTTACTTCAAATTTATAGGCCTGAGAGGAATCTGTGCTCAGCTGGACATGCATGGTGCGCTTGGACGAATCAAGGGAGATACTATTTGCTGTGAATGGCCCAACAGAGGAGAATGATTTGCCTGAGGCATTAAGAAAAGAGGGTTGATTTAAAAACTTGGGGGCGGATTTTCAGCGCCCTGCTCGCCTAAATCCGCCCAAAACCGGGCGGATTTAGGCGAGCAGGGCCCTGCGCGCCGGTAAGCCTATTTTACATAGGCCTACCGGCGCGCGCAGACCCCGGGACTCGCGTACGTCCCGGGGTTTTCGGAGGGGGGCGTGTCGGGGGCGTGTCGGGGAGCGGGCCCGGTCGACGCGGCGTTTCGGGGGCGTGTCGGCCGCGTTTTGGGGGCGGGTACGGGGCGTGGCTATGGCCCGGGGGCGTGGCCACGCCCTCCGTACCCGCCCCCAGGTCGCGGCCCGGCGCGCAGCAGGCCCGCTGGCGCGCGGGGATTTACGTCTCCCTCCGGGAGGCGTAAATCCCCCGACAACGGTAAGGGGGGGGTGTAGACAGGGCCGGGTGGGTGGGTTAGGTAGGGGAAGGGAGGGTAAGGTGAGGGGAGGGCAAAGGAAAGTTCCCTCCGAGGCCGCTCCGATTTCGGAGCGGCCTTGGAGGGAACGGGGGGAGGCAGCGCGGCTTGGCGCGCGCAGGCTATACAAAATCGATAGCCTTGCGCGCGCCGATCCAGGATTTTAGTGGATACGCGCGGCTCCGCGTGTATCTACTAAAATCCAGCGTACTTTTGCTTGAGTCTGATGCGCAAGCAAAAGTAGGCTGTTCGCGCGCCTCTTAAAATCTACCCCTTTAAGAAGAACCTTAAAACCCATCTTTTTAATCAGGTTTTTTAAATGGACCAGGTTTTATTACGAGTTGGTAGGCAGGCCTTTTATGTTATTTTTAAATATTTTTTATTTCTTACACTTTTATGTTTCAAGTTAATTAGTTATATGCTTTGTTATTTATGTTTATGTTTTTAAGATGAAGTTAACTTTTCATTTTTATATTTATGTCTATTTTTATTGATTTTGAGGTCAATATTCACAAGTTATCCATCTAACTCCGTGTTATTCAAATTAGCCATCTAACTCAAAGTTATCCATTTAAATGTTTCATTTTGAATATTGACTTCTTTATGTTGTTTTTGTACTTTATTTTATATAATATGAATATATTTTGTGATCCATGATAATGTAGCATATAAATATTTTGATAACTAAATAAATCAATATGCTGGATAGGTATTTGCAGCCCCCAAATTTTGGGTTTGTTTTGTTTTTTAATGCTCTTTTGGAGTATGTGGTGGGGTTCATTTGATTTTATTCGATTCGGTTCATTTGCCAAACTGAAAAAAAAACCTCATTAAAATAACAAAAACACTTCCTCGAAATAAAAAAAACCCCTAATCAATTAATAAAAATGAAATCTGGCTTCCCACTGTCATCGACCAGTGCAACCACCCTCTCACCATTTTGTTGTACAAAAATATGGTCATATAGCAAAATGATGCTGGCCAAAATGGAGGACAGCACCAAAGTTTCCTCATTTTGGTGCAATTTTCCTGGTGGATGGCACCATTTTTAAAGTCTTGGACCCAGGGCTTCACTCCTGTTATTTATGCTTTTCAAGGACCCAGGAAGGGGGTAAGTGGAGGCTGGGGTAGAAGATCCCTAAAGCCAGCAAATTTGAATGGGAAAGAGGGGCCAGGGAGGCCCTAGGCTGGGTTTGAATTATGCTGAGAATGGGGTTGGAGAGGCTTGAGGAGGTTCTGGCTGGGCTCAGAGAAGCCCCAGCTGGGTAGGCCTCAACCTCAGGTTAAATTATAGCAGGCAGAAGGGTGGTTGAGGGGCGGGAAGCCTGTTGTTTTTTTAATGAATATGAAAATGCCCTAAAATTTTGGAGTATTTTTGTAGGGAGCCATTTTCCATTTGTTCCATTCACAACTAACTGAAAATAGCTTCAGTCATTTTTTTTTTTTTTTTTTGCATCTGTTGAAAACAAAAGCATATCCCTATTGCTAGAACTATCACATGTTAATTTTAAAAACAATTGACAAAAGGTACTGTATCTACTATGCTGTACGCTTATGGAAAAAAAGCTTTCAAAATTATAGCAAATTTTCCTTTTATCTAACAACAACAAATTGCTCCATTTGTCTAATAGCTATTTTTGTTTCTGCCTGTAGGTATGGGTAGATGCTGGCACTCAGATATTCTTCTCCTATGCCATTTGCTTGGGATGCTTGACTGCCTTAGGAAGTTACAACAACTACAATAACAACTGCTATAGGTAATATTTTCTCATATTTTCAGAGGCCTTCCATTTTTAAGTCAGTAGTTTAACATAGCTAACTATTTTGGCTATAGTAAATTGTTTGGAGGATTTAGTCTACCTTTTAAAGGAAGAAAAAAATCCTTCATGAATGGAAAAATAAAACAACAATTCATAAACTGCAGCTGCTTCATTATTTTTCGAGTACAGGGATGCATACTGATTCTCAGTGAAGTATTTCACAGAGCAAAGATTGGTTCTGAAGAGATCAGAGTCAACCTGTTATACAAATTTAGGGCAGGATTCGTCATTCCTCATGGAATGATGAATCCCGCGAAAAAGGGGGCGCAGCCATTCACACCGCGGCGGTGCAATATTGCGGGCTGCAGTGCGGCCGGCTGCAGCCTTTCACAGCAAATAGCGACACTGAAAAAGGTGTAGCTATTCGCCGCGCTACTGCTGGCGATAATGTTCCTCATATTATCGCTGGCAGCAGTGCCACAGCCAACTCCTCCCCTTCCCCGCCCCAACTCCTCCCCTCTAGCTAATTTAAATCCTATCGCACGCATAAAGGCCCTTTTCGTGTGCAATAGGGGTTTATCGAGTGCGTTAGGGCCTAAAGCACGCGATAAGGGGTAGATTTCATAAACTTGCGCACACGCGTACTTTTGTTCGCACATCAGGCACGAACAAGAGTACACGGGATTTCAATAGATACGTGCGTAGCCGTGCGTATCTATTAAAATCCGAGGTCGGCACTTCCGCCTCCCCCCCACCTTTCCCTCCCTTCCCCTCCCTAACCCACCCCCCCGGCCCTATCTAAACCCCCCTACCTCTGTCAAGGCAGGCGTAACTTTGCGTACGCCGGGCCAGCTGCCGCGTGCCATGTTCCGGTCTGGGGGCTGGTCCGGAATGCCCCCGGGCCGAAACCAAGCCCGCGGCGCTGCTCCCGGATGATGTGCCGGCCGCGCCACGCCCCCTGACATGCCCCCTGATGACACGCGGATCGCGACACGCCCACCGACAGGCCCCCCCCCCCAGTAAAAGCCCCGCACATCCCGGGCTTTGCGCGTGCTGGAAGCCTATGCAACATAGGCTCGGCGCGTGCAGGGGGTGTTTGGGGCAGGTTTTCGGGGGGTACGCGCGTATCTTACGCACGTACCCCTTTGAAAATCTGGCCCTAAATGTTTAGAAAATAACCCCCTTAATTGGTAAGATTCTGATGAAGCTTTATTCCTTTTTATATTCTAGCTTATGTCAGTGATAAAGCACAGTAGGGATGTTACTTTCATGTTTTTTTCAGTTCTTATTTGTTTTAATTGTTTTATTTATTTTGTTTTCCTTATATTTTATTTTATTTCAATCCATTTCATTTATTTAAAATGAAATAAACTATAAAATGAATGAAAAAAAAGCAAAAGAAAAGAACTGGGTCCAAAAAACAGCCACAAAAATTTTAAAATGTCAATGCCCCCTCCCGCATCCAAGGTAATAATGGAGCTATTTGTGGGAATCCACAGCCTTTTATTGCACCACATTTTAGAGGTTTATAAAGTTCCTCCATGTTTGGTATCAAATAGTTTGAATAACCTTGCAGACAGTCACATAGTTACACATTTTGTAGCGTGTAGTTTAGTTCCAATTCCCTCACACCCCTCACTAGGGTTGCCAACTTACCCCAGCAAGACCAAACAGGCTGATCCTGTCATGGTTTTGCCTTGTTTGATGGATTTGCAGTCCTGACTGTCCCATTCATTTTTCTAGACAGTTGATGCTTCAGCCCCATTCACGCAGCGGGGGCAAAACCAGTCAGGATTAGCCTGTTCGACCTGGGGGTTTGTTGGCAACCCTGTTCACCCCCTGCAGATGCCCTTTACTCCTTCTCTAATTCACTGAAGTCCAAGACAGGAGCCAATCCCCAGTTTCTCCTGCCCTGCTGAATTAAATTTTCAAAATGGTGCCAGCTAGCCCAGAGTCTGGCACCATTCTTTTGTATGGAAGAGATACAGAGATAAAGAGGTACTTCTGCACATCAAAATAGCAGTGCTTCGAAAAATAGACCTGGCAGGGGATCACTCCTGCCCGCTTTGGAATTTGCCAAACCTGAGAAGGGGTAAAGATGCATCCCGGGGTGTGGGCTGCAAGCAGGCACCTAGGGAGCCTTGAACTTCTTCACTTTTGCAGTTGAGGTTGTTTTTTTTTTTTTTTTGTGGGGAAGAGAGGAGCAGTGGGGCATCCAGGCTGGGGCTGGTGGCTGCTGAGTGGAAAACAAAATGAACCAAATTTCATTTGGTTTTTCTTTCATTTCAATTTCCAAACAAAATGAAAAGAAACTGGAATTGCATTGAAATTACTTTATGATGACTGCTGATGGCAAGAAGCAAACATTACAAAATGATTGGGTTGGTTTTTTTTTACTTTAGATTTCAGACAACAATTTTCAAAGCCATTTACACAGATACAGTAAATAATGACTTGCCCACATGAATTGGCTATCTGAATATTACTTTCTCTCAATCCAGCTAAAAGAATGCGCATTGTAAAATAATACTTTTAAAAGCATACTTTTAGCCACATTGAGGTGAGGTGTTCCCAGGGGCAGATTTTGGGTATCTGGAAAAATAGTATGCATAGGTGACAGTTTTTAAATTAAAAGTGGATTGAAGCAGATTTTCAATGGGGCATCCTGTACGGGGCAGCGGTACACAGCACGTATTAAGTATCTGTTGACATTTCCATTTGCTTTCAACCAGGTGCAAATGTACTTGCAAGAAAGCAAAATTAAATCCTATGAATAGTTTTACTCCCCTGACATGGGTATCCAATGAATCCTTGGCCATGGTATGGGCTGCAAAATTTAGCCCTTGTTGTGAAATTCGCTGGTCCTGGCCAAATTACTGTGGGAGACCGGGGGGGCCTTGGGAGAAGTAGCGATGGGCAGCCAATGATTTTCTCCTCTTCATGCCCCTCTCCCGGAAAAGAAGCATTGGTGGCAGTGGGGTCGCAAATCCCTTATGGGACACCCCCCCCCCCCCACTCCTGATCCCCTCATTCATTCTCTAAGTCAGAAAATAGGAGGAAGACAGTAGTCTTGCAGTACCTTGGACCCCATCCTCCTCCTCCTCTGCTGCTGGGGCCTAAATGGTGTACTTCGAATCACATGGATCAAAATGAGACGTGGGCCCCGGCAGTAGAGGAGGCGGAGGATGTAGCCCAAGGTGCTGAAAATCTGTCCTCTTCCTGTTTCCTGACCTGGAGGGGGAGTGAGGGGATCATGGGAGGGGGAATGAAGTGATCGGGGTGAGTGAGGGAACGGGTAGGGGAAGGGAGAGAACCAGAGTTATTGAGGGGATAGGGAAGGATTGAGTGAATCAGTGAGGTTGAAAGGAGAAAGGGAGGGTATGAATCAGGGTGAGTGAAGGGATGGGGAAGGATGGAGTGAACCAGGATGAGTGAGGGGATGGGAGAGATTGAATAGGGGAGAATGAGGGGATGGGGGAGGCAATTGAACAAGGGACGGTGAGGGAATGGTGGATGGAGTAAAGTAAGAAAAATGAGGGATGTTGCGGGTAGGTAAGTGAATGAGGGAGAGTGAGGGGATAGTTGTATTCTGCTAACGACCTTTCTCCATTTGGAAAACTGATCATTTAGTTCTTCCCTCTGTTTCATGTCTTTTAACCAGTTTCCAATTCGCAGTAGGACTCTGCCTCCTATCTCCTGACTTTATAATTTCCTTAGGAATCTCTGATGAAGAGCTTTATCAAATGCCTTCTGACAATCTAAACACACTGGGGTAGATTTTCAGACCGCACGAATAGGCGTACTTTTGCTGGCACATCAGGCGCAAGCAAAAGTACGCGGGATTTTAGTAGATACGCGCGGAGCCGCGTGTATCCGCTAAAATCCGGGATCGGCGCGCGCAAGGCTATGGATTCTGTATAGCCGGCGCGCGCCGAGCCGCGCAGCCTACCTCCGTTCCCTCCGAGGCCGCTCCGAAATCGGAACGGCCTTGGAGGGAACTTTCTTTTGCCCTCCCCTCACCTTCCCCTCCCTTCCCCTACCTAACCCACCTGCCCGGCCCTGTCTAAACCCCATCCCAGAGGGAGGCGTAAATCCCCGCGTGCCAGCGGGCCGCTAGCGCGCCGGGACGCAACCTGGGGGCGGGTCCGGAGGGCGCGGCCACGCCCCCGGACCGCCCCGGGCCGTAACCACGCCCCCGGACCCGCCCCCGAAACACTCCCGACACGCCCCCAAAATGGCGCTGCGCTCGGTCCCGCCCCCGACACACCCCTGACATGCCCCCCTCCAAAAACCCCTGGACTTACACGAGTCCCGGGGCTCTGCGCGCGCCGGTAGGCCTATGTAAAATAGGCTCACCGGCGCGCAGGACCCTGCTCGCCTAAATCCGCCCGGATTTGGGCGGATTTAGGCGAGCAGGGCTCTTAAAATCCGCCCCACTATATCAACCAGATCATGTTTATCTGCATGTTTATTTACCCCTTCAAAAAAAATCTAAAAGAAGGGTAAGGTAAGTGTGAGGGAGTATCCAAGAAACTCCTTCAGAACAGCCATGTATACCAGTCCTCCTTAAGTCCCAACCCATCAAGGGATTCAGGGCTAGGGTGGATCACTGCAGACCAGGGATAAGAGACCAGGGCACAGACGGTTGGGAGAAGTCCCAGAGAGCAGAGAGGAAGCCTTCCTATGAAAGGACATGTTACAACTGATGCTTGAATACTGTCAGAACAGCAAAGTTAGCTGCATCTCTTTTGCTTTCACTGTGAATAAAAGTGCATATAAGAAAACAGCTAGAGTCTGCCTCCTTTGTTTCCTGGCTGTTTCCCAAATCGCTGTTGCCCAAGTTAGCACATATGGTTTTAGAAGTGGGATCTCTTGCCTAAATGGGAAGCCCAAGCCACAGGAGGAAAAATAAACCTTGCAGAGTTGTTGTTTTTTTTTTTCCTTTTTCCTGGGGCCTCACAATTGAAGCTACAACAGGCCAAGGGGGTTAGCCGCAACTGTGCAGTCAGGGGTCAAGCAGTGAGTCATGGCCAGACAGGCCAGCAGGTCTTTTTTTGGGGTTTTTCCTCTCCTTCCCTGGAAAAATACCCTGGCTGGAGGCAACCCAGGAAGCAGGGAAGATGGAGCAAGTGATCCAGGTCCTTACTTCAGGCAGAAGCATTTGCAGAATGCCATACAAATGCACATTGACCAGCAGCAGGCACTGCAAGAACAAGTTATGCAGCAAAAGACAGTGCTAACTCAAGTGGCAAAGGCCATGCAGTCCACCATGACCAGTGTAACCCAGGTGAATCTGTTACCTCATATCCTGCTTAAAATGAAAGCAGATGAGGACCCGGCCATCTTCCTGAAAAACATTGAGAGACCTGCCTAGCTATCGGCTTGTCCTGAAGCCAACTGGACTACATACTTGGCTAACTTGCTCATAGGCAGAAGTCAAGCGGCGTTCTAAGCAGCCTACCCAGATGGGAGGGCTACTTATGTGGAAGTCAAGGCCGCTTTTCTGCAGGGAGCTGGGTATACCTCAAAAATACACTGATAGCAGTTCCACCGATTGATTTCTGTAGCCCAGTGGAGAGTCTCCAAAATCTGTTTCATCACCTGAAGGATGCCAGCTGAAAGTATCTACAGCCAGAGGCAAATACTGATCTCAAAGTAACCCAACAGGTGCTTCTAGAGAAGTTCTTAGGCGGGCTTGATCAGCCTATGTGGAATTGGATCTGCTGACACACAGAGCTCACTTTGGAAAGAGCTCTAGAAGTGGCATACACCTTCCACCAGGCACACTTAATGCCTGATGTGGTACAGAGGCTAGAAAAGCAGCCTGTACAAACTCCCTGGTGAAGCAAAAAGAATAGAGGTTCCCAGCAACATCTGTCAGAGGCGGATAACTTGTCTTCTGTATCCAGAACTCAGGCCACAGTCTCATCCACATGCTTTAACTGTGGTCAGAGAGGTCATTTGGCAAGGGACTACGGATTTGAGAGACCTGAAGTTATGGATGTCAGCCTAGTGACCCAGCCACCACCAGAAAGTAAAATTCCTGGAGACAAAGGGAAAACTCCAAAGTAGGAAAGAATCTCACCTCGAAAGAAGAAAGAGACTTCAGAACATTCAAGCCTGATGCTTCACTTTCAATACATATCCAGGGTAGCTCTCTGCTTCAACAGCAGGGGGAATGAAGAAAAGTGGATTTATATTCAGATAACAACCAACAAGGACTGAATTGCATAGGCTGGGTAAACAAATAAGCATGGGAGTAGCTTGCTTATTGTGGCGGTTACTACCCCTAAACAATTAAGCTAGATACTTCGCTTAGAAGCAGTTCCAGCACTGCTCTCTACATTAATGGTGGGGGTGGAAGGGAAATAGAACCAAAGATTACATTAATGGTGGGGGTGGAAGAGAAATGGAACCAAAAGGTTACTAAAAGCCAAGAGTAATAGATAAGTATGAGAGATAAAAAAAAAGAAAAAAGAAAAAAAAATAAGTGTGAAAGCTTGCTGGGCAGACTGGATGGGCTATTTGGTCTTCTTCTGCCGTCATTTCTATGTTTCTATGTAAGCCACCCCAAGAATGAAACTTCAGATACTTTTACTTTCTGTGCCCTCTGGGCCAGGAGTGGTCATCAGGAAGACAGCTGCCCCTTTGGAAAGGCCGAAATTGAAGAGCCCTTGAGAGGAAGTGTTAAAAGACAAGGGGGACCAACTCAGTGGGCCTGCTCTTTTTGTAAGGCAGTGGACCATATTGTTGAAGAGTGTCCATGGTTAGATGATATGGAATGCGAATGCAAGCTGGAGGAATAGCACAAGAAAGAGCAGGAGACAATGGCAGAACCCCAGAATGAGAATGAAAAATGGGAAGAAAAGTGGGCAAACACATTTCTAAAACTACAGACTTGTATCACCAGCTTCATAAGGAATTTGTGATCCATGTGGAACTGGACATCATTCCCACCCAATCTTTGGTGGATTCAGGATGGGCAAGACTCTTGTTTGTGATTACTTGTCCCAAAAAGTGCACATCAATCACAAGAGAAAAGAGGCATTTACCTGTGTATACAGGGACAGATAGGAGTACCCAACCAATCAGGTCCTGTTGACGACCACGGCAGGTTAAGCCATTATGGGTCCTTCCCAACCTCCCGAACAGTTATTCTGGGATGTGATTGCCCCAGTTTGTGGACCTGTGGGGCTAGCTCACAGGAAGTAAGGGCAACCCACCCAGGGATGGTTTGTCTTTGAGGTGGAGCCAGGAAAGAGTTCTGAATATGGCTGGATGCCCAGCCTAAAAAGGCCAAACTGAGGGGGAGGGTATGTGAGAGAGTATATAAAAAACTCCCTCAGAACACCTTAAAGGATGAGCCATAGCTATCTGTACTGGTCCTCCTTAATTCCCAACCCAGCAAAGGATTTGGAGCTAGGGTGAATCACTTCAGACCAGGGCTAAGAGACCAGGGCTAAGAGACCAGGGCCCAGAGGGTTGGGAGAGTTCTGGAGAGCAGAGAGGAAGCCTTCCTATGAGAGGATATATTATTGTTTACTTGTTATTTTATACAGTCTGTTGCTCTTGTTTGCTAGTCTCCATCTACTTCTCTCTTGTTCTCTGTAATCCCATCCCCGGTACCTGTTTGATGTATTTTCCACCTTCAGTTCTGATGTAAACCGGTGTGATGTAACTACTAATACCAGTATAAGAAAGCTGTAAATAAATAAACAAACAAACAAATAAATAAATAAATAGAATGTTGCAATTGATGTTTAAATACTGTTGGAAAAGCAAGGTGGGCTGCATCTGTTTTTCTGTTTTGCTTTCACTGTAAATAAAAGTGTATGTAAGGAATCAGCCAGAATCTGCCTCCTTTGTATTCTTGGCTGTATCCTGCTACTGCCCAAGTTATCATAGTAAGACTTCCCTTTATGAAAGCCATGTTTATTCTTCTCCATTAAGCCTTGTCTATCTCTGTCTATACCTTTTTGCCCCACAGTGACATCAGGCTCACTGGTCTATAGATTCCTGGATTATCTCTGGAACTCTTTTTAAAATCAGCATCTCCCTAGGTTTAATATTGTTAATCATGCAAGTGAATTACTCAAAGGATTTCCTAGCAGAACACTGTGATCATTATTTTGAGGAGATACAAAGTGTGTATGAAATATGGAAAAGAGATTTGGTTTTACTTTGGAGTCATGGTCTGTTGTGCAGTAACAGTAACACAAAGGTTATCACAATGGGCCAGATTTACTTTAAAAAAAACCACATTTTGTCCATTCTGTCTCTACGGGATAAATGTATGTATGTATTTATTACAATTTTTTTTATATGAAATTCACCCAAAGTGGTTTACAGCATATTAGAAATAAGAACATAAGATTTTCCATACTAGGTCAGACCAAAGCTCCATCAAGCCTGTATCCCATTTCCAGCAGTGGCCAATCTAGGTCAGAAGTACCTAACAGGATCCCAAATAAGCAGTGGATATCCCCAAGTCCACGTAATAATGTTTTATGGAATTTTCTTCCAGGAACTTGTCTAAACCCTTCTTAAACCCAGCTATACTAACCACTTTCACCACATCCTCTGGCAATGAATTCCAGACTAATTATGCATTAAGTACAAAAAATATTTTCTCCTATTTGTCTTAAATGTATCACCTAATAACTTCATTGAATGTTCCCTAGTCTTTGTACTTTTTGAAAAAGTAAACAAGCAATTTGTGCATATTCATTCCACTCCACTCATTATTTTATAAATCTTTATCATATCTCCCCTCAGCTGTCTCTTCTCCAGACTGAAGAGCCCTAACCTCTTTAGCCTTTCCTCATAGGGAATCATTCCAACCCCTTTATCATTTTGGTTGCCCTTCTTTGTATCAATTCTAATTCTATTATGTCTTTTTTGAAATGCAGAACTGCACATGATACTCAAGGTGAGAACACACCAAGGAGCGATACAGAAGCATTATTTTAGTCTCTGTTTTATTTTCTATTCCTTTCCTAATAATTCCAAGCATTCTATTTGCTTTCTTGGATGCTGTTGCACACTGAGCAGAGAATTTCAACAAATTATCCACGATGATGCTTAGATCCTTTTCTTTGGTGGTGACTTCCAAAGTGGAACCTTGCATTGTTTAGCTATAATTTGGGTTGTTCTTCCCTACATGCATTACTTTGCACTTGTTCACATTGAATGGCATCTGGGCATCCAAATGTCATCTGCCATTTGGATGCCCAGTCTCTCAGTCTTGGAAGGTCCTCTTGCAATTTCTCACAATCCACAGCAATTAAGCAGATGTTGATTGCAGCTATACAATAAGAAAGGTGTAAACAAATTAGAATAGCAGCAGAAATTCATATTACAACTTGGCAACAAAAAAGTGTGTCTTATCATCAACTTTAGATAAATCAATAAAGCTTAGTAATTCAAGCCCAATAAGCAGGCTGGGTTTCAGATAGTACAAGAACTAAGGTACATTTCATGAAGTAGCACATTTAAAACAAATTAGAGAATATATTTTTTCACTTGATGAACAGTTAAGCTATGGAATTTGTTGCTAGAGAATGTGATCAAGGCAAATGGCATAGATGAGTATAAAAGGGTTTTGGGCAAGTCCCAGAAAGAAAAAAAACATAAACCAGGGCTTCCCAAACCTGTCCTGGGGAGCCCACAGCCAGTCGGGTTTTCAGGATATCCACAATAAATATGCATGAGATACATTTGTATACCATGGAGACTCAGTATATGCAAATGTATTCATGCATATTCATTGTGGATATCCTGAAAACCCGACTGGCTGTGGGGTCCCCAGGACAGGTTTGGGAAGCCCTGCCATAAACAATCATTAGCCAGGTAAACATTTGGGAAGCTACCATGTATCCCTGGTAGAGGGCAACAAGAATTGGATCTACTCTTTGGGATCCATCAGTAACTTCTTAAAGATCCAGATCGGCCACTGTCAGAGATGAATGCTGGGTTTAAAGGACCCTTGGTCTGTCCAGTCATGGTGGTACTTATGTTCTTATGAGGACTCAAGACTTCTCTCTTTTTGGTCCTACAGACAAACAAAAAGATTTTAAAACAGCAAAATCTTCCTAAATATTGTTTTCTGTTGAGTCTATTTGTATTTCTCTGTAGTTGAACATTTTGCATTGTGCTCTCCTAAAACATTTATAAAATTGTTCCTTCTTCTCATGCTCACCTTCAAAAGCCGCAATGCATGTCTTTGTCCTGAAAAACAAAACAAAACATATTAAAATTAAATCTACTTCTGAGATAGATTTATGTATTTTCTAACAGCTGCCTGCAAAGTGTGCCAATAACTCAAGATTTATGTTTTTGTTTGGAAAATGAAATGAATGTACTTGATCGCAATTTAATTTCTTTTTGTTGTTTCATTTTCCGTTGTCAGCCACCAGCCCCAGCCTCCCCCTCCCCCTGTCCCTTTCCGAAAAGTGCTGCCAAATTAAAAAAACAAAACAAAACATAAAACCCCTTATGGACCTGGCTCTAGCCCTCCTGGACACATCCTACCCCTTTCTGGGTTCACCGAAGGCCAGAGGAGGCAGGAGTTATCCCATGGCATTCCTGCTCCACTGGCCCAATCTTTCAAAATGGTTCTTGCTGGCCTTGAGTTTGGTGCCATTTTATTGTATGGATGTTTTAAGCTTGATACATCACTTTGAATATGTATAAAGCATTGCTCTCTGCTTCTACGGCAGGGGGAAATGTGGAAAAGAGGATTTACATTCAGACAACATCCAACAAGGCACTGATCTGTGCAGTCTGGGTAACCAAGCATCGGGGTAACTTGCTTGATGCGGCATTTACTACCCTTAACCATTAAGCCTTATGCTCATCTTTCATGTAACTCTAACTTTACTATCTGCATCAATGACAGGGGATGGCAGGAAATTTGAATCAAACAGTTACCAACAAGGGCCCTGAACTTGGTGGTTGATGAAACAGATAAGTAAGGGAAAATGGGAGCTTGCTGGGCAGACTGGATGGGCCGATTGGTCTTTTTCTGCCGTCATTTCTATGTTTCTATATATATGGAGTTACAGAGGTATAACAAAATGGCACTAGCCTCTGAGCCAGCCAGCACCATTTTGAAAGATCAACTCACCAGGGCAGAAGAGCCTAGGGATCACTCCTGCCCATGTTGACCTTCGGAGACCCCAGAAAGGGGTAAGATGGGTCCAGGGCAGTGAAACCAGGCCCATTGGGGGTGGTGGAGGATTAATTTTTAAAATGTGTCAGATCCAGGGTTTCTATAGAGGGAAGAGGGATCCTGGACCCATTTCCTTTTCTTTTTTCTTTGTGTTTTGTACTTTATTTGACTTTGAAAAAACCCCAACCTAAAACAAAATGAAATATGGAAACACACCCAAAACAAATGAAAAAGAAAACAAAAATGTAAATGCAGATCCCTACTGTTAGCCTGTCTGCTTGAAAAGCACTATATTAACCCTCAGGAGATTAGCATTCTATAAACCCTTCAGTGATATTGAAAATATGCTGCCAAATAGAGATGAGCTTCGTTGTTCTGGCTTGGGTTGGGTTTCAGTTCGGGCACTTCGTGGGAAAACTCATTTTCCCACGGATCGTTTTTCACCAAAAATGAAGCTGGAACCCAACCCGAACCCAGAAAAACGAATAATAATAATAAAAAAAACCCCACGAATCAGAAAAAAAACCACCCCAACCCTTAAATTTTATTTTCTTACCACCTCACCATCCTGATCCCTACCCAAGACTTACTAAAATACCTGGTGGTCCAGCGGGGTCCCGCGAGCGATCTCTCCCTCCATGCCGTCGGGCTGTTGGGTCTGCTACGAATCAAAATGGCGCCGATGGCCCTTTGCTGTTACGATGTCACAGGGGCTACCGGTGCCATTGGTCAGCCCCTGTCACATGGTAGGAGCAATGGACGGCCGGCGCCATCTTGTGCTCCTACCATGTGACAGGGGCCAACCAATGGTACCAGTAGCCCCTGTGACATCGTAAGGGCAAAGGGTCATCAGTGCCATTTTGATTCATAGCAGGCCCAACAGCCCGACGGCATGGAGGGAGAGATCGCTTGCTGGACCCCGCTGGACCACCAGGGCTTTTAGTAAGTCTTGGGGAGGGATCAGGATGGTGGGGGGGGGGGGGTTTGTAAGAAAGTAAAATTGAAGGGTTGGGGTGGGAGTAGGGTTTAAATAAATGTGCCCCTCCCCCCCCTTGCACTAACCCAAAAAACGAATTTTCCCCGAAGTTTGGGGAAAATCTGTTTCATGGTTCAGGTCCCTCGAACCACTACGAATTAGGTAATTTCATTGAAACGAATGCACATCTCTACTGACAAATACATTTCTTTCACCGCAAAAATACCACTATAAATTCTAGCAAAGATTCTCAGTACATCCAGATGAAATAATAACCCTCTTCTTTTGTTTAGAGTTTGTTTTTTTTGCTGGTAGAAGTAAATGTAAATATGAAAAACAATTATATTAATAATATGCAATTTTGGTCTGTCCAGGAAATGCATGTGCTTCACAATGGTTGAAATGTAGCTGTTTGGAAGAACTGTAAGTGTGACCTAGGAGGAATCAGATGTGACACAAAGCACTTTTCTCCTCCTGCCACTGAGAGGGAGGGTCAGATCAGTTAGGGGAGGGGTGGAGGTATGAGGGAGGATCAGCCATGAGGTAGGAAGGAGAAGTGGAAGGGTGGTGCAAAGGGCCCTCATGAAGTCAAACTGTGTCTAATCCAGGACACAGGAGCAGACACAGCTGGAAGCACTTCTCTCCTCCTCCTGCCAATGTATGGTAGAGCTGAATTGGCTGGGGAAGTGGAAATGAGATGGAGAATGAGGCAAGAAATAGCTTTGTAGGGTGTGCGGGGGTGGGGTGACAGAGGGAATAAACTGGAAGATTTGCCAGGGGATTGTTGAGAAAGGCTGAAGGGTGAGAAGAGAAAGCGAAATGGGATTGTCTTGGAGAGAAAATGAGAGGATTGGCTGTGGGGAAGATATGGTGCAGGGGATGAGAGGGGAAATCTCTGGTTAAAAAATATAACTACAAATTTAGGAGATTCAGAAGGAAGTTTTAAAGGTTTTTACCTGGCTAAAATGACCTTGTTGAAAATTGCCGCCCTATACACAGGTTCCAAAGTGTGCCTTTTAGCCGTAGGAGAAACAGATTTTCCTTTGGGCATAATTAGATCTGGGGAGAAAAACAGTATACACACATTCAGTTTCCAAAAAGTGTGCATGCTTTTTCCTTCTCCTAGTTTCTCACCTCCCACACAAATAACAGGTGCAAAGAATGGGGATGCTGTTGCACACTTTCCACTTGTTAATTTTCAAAAGGAAACAGTGTAGATAGTTTCTCTTAAAAATGTCATAAAGTATGCAAGGTAAAATGGCTTGCAAAGGGCCTGATTTTAGTAAGTATTTTCATGCTTAGGTAATTTTAAAAGGAGTTTCAAATGTAAATGTAACATACTATTGTAGCAATTTTCAAAAGTAAGTTATCAGCATAAAACACACTTAACAACTGAATATCCTAGGGACAATTCAATGGTAGATATTGCAGCTATTTTCAATGCACAGGTAAAGTGCATTTACACGTGTAAAACCCAGTTTTAAACGTTAATACTTTTTAAAAGCAGGCCTATAAAACTAGGTTTTAATTTACTTTTATTTTACACATGTAAATGCACTTTAACCTTGTAAGTGGGCTTTTAAAATTTGCTACAATATATGCCATTGAATTGTCTACAGGATATGCACGCATAAGTGCGCTTTATGGGGGTAATTTTCAAAAGGAGTTACATGCATAAATGTAGCTACTATTGTAGCAATTTTCAAAAGCCATTTACTCAAGTAAAGTGCACTTATGTGAGTAAATCCTATAGACAAGTCAATGGCATATATTGTAGCAATTTTCAAAAACCCTCTTACTCAAGTAAAGTGAATTTACTCCAGTAAACCTGGTTTTTACTCGAGTAAATGCTTTTTAAAATCAGGCCCTATGCGTGTAAATGGTTTTTAAAATTGCTATGATAAGAAGTTACATTTACATGTGTAATTACTTACAAAATTACCTTCATAATTTTCAACTATGTGGGCTTTTTGAAAATTGCCCCATCTCAAATCCAACACTACTTTTAAAATTAGAGATGTAATATTTAACTAGAAAAGTGTCTATGGGATTAGATTATCCATTTTTCAGGACTGCTGAAGAATAAGCACAAAATGGTTAAGTAACCTTATTTAGATAAAAATAGAATAAAACTCCAATATAAGCCTACTTCACTGAAAATGTCACTTTACCTCTCTTTCCCCAGTCACCATGTGAGAACAGTTATTGTTATCTTGCTTTCAATTTTTTAATGCATTTTAAATTTTCAATATGTTTAGCATTAAAGTAGATAACTTAGAAACATAGAAATGATGGCAGAAAAAGACCAATCGGCCCATCTAGTCTGCCCAGCAAGCTTTGACTCTTATTTTCCCATACTTATCTGTTTCACCATCCACCAACTTCAGGGCTCTTGTTGGTAACTGATTCAAATTTCCTGCCATCTCCTGGCATTGATGCAGCCAGTAATGTTGGAGTTGCATCAAAGGTGAGCATAAGGCTTATGGTTAAGGGTTGTAACAGCTGCATCAAGCAAGCTACGCTGATGCTTGTTCACCCAGACTGCACAGATCGATGCCTTGTTGGATGATGTCTGAATGCAAATCCTGTTTCCCTCACTTCCCCCTACCGTTGAAGCAGATAGCAATGCTGTATATGCTTTCAAAGTGATGTATCAGGCTTAATTGGTTTAGGGTAGTAACTGCCGTAATAAGCAAGCTACCCCCATTCTTATTTGTTTACCCAGATTATGAAGTTTAGTCCTTGTTGGTTGTTGTCTGAATGCTAATCCTCTTCTCCACATTACCCCCTGCCGTAGAAGCAGAGAGCAACGCTGTGTATGCATTGAAGTGATGTATCAGGCTTAACTGATTTAGGGTAGTAACCGCCGTAATTGGCAAGCTACCCCCATGTTTATTTATTTACCCAGATTGTGAAGTTCAGTCCTTTTTGGTTGTTATCTGAATGCAAATCCTCTTTTCCACATTTCCCTTTGCTGTTGAAGCAGAGAGCAATGTTAGGGTTGCATTAACTGTGCAAGGGATTTTTTTTTTTAGTAAGGGTAGTAATCACTAGGTAGTAAACATTCCAGCAAGCCACCCCCATGGCTCTGCTCTTCATTCCCATCCTCTAACCTTTATGGATCCACAATGTTTATCCCACGCCGCTTTGAAATCTTTCACAGTTTTAGTCTTCAACACTTCCTCCGGAAGGGCATTCCAGGCATCCACCACCCTCTCCGTGAAGAAATACTTCCTGACATTGGTTCTGAGTCTTCCTTCCTGGAGCTTCAAATCGTGACCCTAAGTTCTATTGATTTTTTTCCATTGTAAAAGGTTTGATGCTGACCATGAATATTAAAACCTTTCAAATATCTGAAAGTCTGTATCATATCTCCTCTGCTCCTCCTCTCCTCCAGGGTGTACATATTTAGATTCTTTAATCTCTCCTCATAAGTCTTTTTATGAAGATCTTCCACCTTTTTGGTCGCCCTTCTCTGGACCGCCTCCATCCTGTCTCTGGAGATATGTTCTCCAGAACTGAACACAGTACTCCAGGTGGGGCCTCACTTCCTTTCTCTTACTAGATATTCCTCTCTCTATGCAGCCCAGCATTCTTTTGGTTTTAGTTATCGCCTTGTCACATTGTTTTGCCGACTTCAGATCGTTAGACACTACCACCCCAAGGTCTCTCTCCTGCTCTGTGAACATCAGTTCTTCACCTCCCATCAAATACAGTTCTTTCGGATTTCCACACCCCATATGCATGACTCTGCACTTCTTGGCATTGAATCTCAGCTTCCATATCTTCGACCACTCTTCCAGCTTCCTTAAGTCACGTCTCATTCTCTCCACTCCTTCCAGTGTGTCCACTCTGTTGCAGATCTTAGTATCATCCGCAAAAAGACAAACCTTACCTTCTATCCCGTTCGCAATGTCGCTCACAAAGATATTGAACACCGATCCTTGCGGCACTCTGCTTAACACCGCTCTCTTTTCAGAGTAAATTCCATTTACCGTCACACATTGTCTTCTGTCCGTCAACCAGTTTGCAATCCAGGCCACCATCTTAGCACCCACTCCCAAGCTTCTCATTTTATTCACAAGCCTCAGCTTTGCTGAAATCCAAGTAGATGACATCGAGCGCTCTTCCTCTATCCAATTCCCTAGTCACCATATCTAAAAAGGCAATCAGATTTGTCTGACACGACCTTTCTTTGTAAAATAAATTATCGTAGCTAACACTGTGGTATAAAACTGGTGGTATAATATAAAGAAAATTACTTTTCAAATCTTGTGGATTATGCAGAACTTTTCAGTTCCCAAAGTTACTTAAATATAGGACAAAGTAGTTTTCAAAAGCACTTGCTGGACTCTTGCAGTGTCTCTAAATATGTTTCATAAAGAAAAGATGAAGTTCTCTCTTGCAAAAAGGATCGAGACAAGGTACCAGTGAAGCCCCCTTCTGCAGAGCCAGAAAACTGTCCTGTTGAAAACTGGAAGACTGCTTCTGGGAGGCATAGCATACCTGTGCTCACAACTCTTTGCCACATCTCTGCCCTTAGTAGAAAGTAAAAATCAATACATGCAGTTCAGAACTCATTGGTGTATGATGAGTACCCTCTAGTGGCCAAAACAAAAAATGATAACTGTGCAATACTGCTGATGTGGACTACAATTCTTGAAAACATATTTTAAGGACAAATAGTAATATTGCTCTTAGAGATACATGTCCTTGGGTCTAAGCTTAGTTGTGTTTCTTCACAGGTTGCTTATATGGTGACATTTGCATATATCATATTATTTACTGCACACCAACATGTCTGTTTTCTTTGCAGGGACTGTATTATGCTATGCTGCTTGAATAGTGGAACTAGTTTTGTTGCTGGTTTTGCCATCTTTTCTGTTCTTGGATTTATGGCATTTGAACAAGGGGTACCAATTGCTGAAGTTGCAGAATCAGGTATGTCTAAAACCTGAGAAGTACTTTTGAATACAGTTTTCTGTTCAGGTTTTCATAATCCTATGATTAGGTTTACTAAACTACCCTGAACTTCATTATACACAAGACTCAGAATTATTATTACTGTAGACATTTATGTTTCTGACTACAAACCATAAATAAAAATAAACATCTTCTCCATGGGGGAGGGGTATCAATAGTTTCCTCCTTCTCTTTAATACTTACAGCTGAGCCTTCATTCACAGTTGCCCAGGGTATTTTTTTATCCCTTTTTTAGATCTACTCCCTTTAGGCCACCCATCAAAGTGATAGTCCTTAGCTATAGATCATGCAATCACACTCCCTTCAAAGTGAGGAATTATAATCCCTCAGTCTGGCCATTAGGTGTCACTGTTGAGCAATGGCCAAAGATTTCCCTTCCCCCTTCCCCCTTCCCCCCACCCCAATGGCTATGAGTACTGCCTCCGCAGCATGTCCAGCCCAGCATGCCCAGGGAGCAGACTTATAACTAGGCTTTGAACACAGATTCTCTAGTTGGCAGTGAGTAGCACTACTGCTGAGCCACTGGGTCAGTCCAGATTAGTTGGGTTTCCAGCTTTTACTAGTGTACGCTTTTTTTTAATTATTATTATTATTCTAAATTGCCTGCAAATTTTTCAATTAGGGCCGGATTTTCAAAGCCATAAAACACAGTTTTATGCATGTATGAATAGCCTGGGTCTCAGTGCATGTAAAACTATGCACATAATGAGTTCACATGTGCCCTTTTATGTGAACTGGTGATAGATATTTCAGGAGGGGAAGTATGAACTTATGTGCATACTTTTTTATTTTAAAAGTATCTGATCAAGGAGCCAGAAACTGATAGGGGCGAAGTAGGGCATCCATGTCTGCACCACATAAACGGTCAGAAAGGGGCCAGGGTGCCATGGCATAGCCTCTTGCTGAGCAGGTACCCTTTGCATCTGTGACAAAAACCTGGAGCTGTGACGGAAATGAACAGTGATGGGGTAGAACCTGGATAAAGGCCCTTGCTACAGGTATTATGCCAGATTAACACTCTCAAATCATTGCCCCTATGGTTGAGCCATCGCCCAGCAATGACCCAGTCCCGCCACTTGATGGCAAAACACTGGTTAAGCCAGATCCAAATATCTCTAGGGAACTGTACATTGGAACCTTGCAGAACACTAGGGGCAAGGTCCAGCATAGATCCCACCCCCCCCCTTCCCCGGTTTGTAGGGATGTGCAGAAGGAAAAAATCCGTTAGTATTCGTTGTGCTGGGACCCAAATCCATTGCATCCATTTCATAGGGGGAAACCCGATTTGTCCATTAGTTGCATTCGGTATTCGTTTTCTATTAAAGTTGGAAAAACAAAAAAAAACCATCCCAAACCTTTAAATTTAATTAACTACAACCCCCCACCCTCCTGACCCCCCCAAGACTTGCCAAAAGTTCCTAGTGCTCCATTAGGGGTCCAGGAGTGATCTCCTGCACTTGGGCCCGTTGGCTGCCAGTAATCAAAATGGCGCTGATAGCCCTTTGCCCTTACTATGTCACAGGGGCTACCGGTGCCATTGGTTGGCCCCTGTCACATGGTAGGCACAATGGCCAGTGCCATCATGGGCTGTCCATTGCACCTACCATGTGACAGGGCCGACCAATGGCACCTGTAACCCCTGTTACATAGTAAGGGCAAAGGCTATCGGCACCATTTTGAATATTCGCAGCCAATGGCACAAGTGCAGGAGATCGCTCCCAGATTCCCACTGGACCACCAGGGACTTTTGGCAAGTCTTGGGGGGGTCAGGAGGGTGGGGGTTTTAGTTTTTTTTTTTATATTCGCACAAAAAATTCAGTAATGATATGTTGCATTCGTGGGGGTTCACCATGCGTTTCACGGACCCACGAATGCAACGAAAAGGGACCTATCCATTGTGGATTGCACATATGTTCAAAACGAATGCACATCCCTACCGGTTTGCCACTTAGATCTTATAGGGGTGTGCATACCGGAGACACTCCTCAGCAGCTACTATGGTCACCAATATAGGGGTCAATCGCCTAGCTATAGCCCATGCTCCTATTCCTCATGACGCCAACATTATTGTTCATCTTGTACTAGATACCCTCCTTTTCGGTACCATTACTGAGATTACTCCCCTTATAGAAATCGCAGTGCTTCCACGGAGTATCGGAGGCATTCCCCATATTAACCACATTGTTATCACTATAATCAGTGCCACTGGCATAGATCTCTGTCCTCAGCTGTTTGATGCCCTCCTGCTCTGACTGCTTCGCTACCTTCTGCCTTGCCTGCTGTCGTCCCCACAATGTCTGTTGGTGGCACATCTTTGCAAGACTCGTTCCTAAGCTGCAATGCTACTCCATCATTAGCAATACCAGTGCCAGCTCCATCAATGTTTACACTGCAGGGTGGGACTACTTCTCTTAATGTATTCTACGCTCCTCAGTTAGGTCAAAGCCAGGGAGACAAGCACAAGTGTATGGGATTCAGGCAGTATTCTCATTCTCAACCAGCATCAAGTTAACAGACTTTGTCATCTGCCTCCAGCACATCATGGTCCTCTTCTGTTACAGCTAAACCTTACAAATGACAGCACTGAGGTCCATTGGTATGGCGAGAGCAGGGCATGTACTCTGTGAGGAAGTGCCTAGTTTGCTTCGTCATCGCATTAGGCACCATCACAACACTGATATTTTTAGAGGGGAAATAGGAAGAGAGGTCAAGCCTGCAAGGAAAAGAAGAGGGAAATGGAAGCAAGCAAACTGCCACAGAGAGAAATTATTAATTAGGTGTGTGTCTATGCTCAAATGGTTTCCTTGATTGTCTGTGCAGACCCCACTGCAGCACACTCCTTGTGGAGTTATCTGGATTCCATTCTGGGTGCTTACAAAGAAGAATACAGCAGGTTTGCATAGATAAATTACAACAAGGCTTTTTGAGAAAGGATGGCAGGCAAGAACTCCATATCTTGGCTCTGGGTTTATGGCTCACCCAAGATGATGGCCAAGGTCTATGATACCAAGACAAACCCTAGTTCCTTTCAGGCCACTGGCATGCATGGGGGACATTCCAAGCAAACCTAGGTTTCAAGTGATGTGTGATGGAGATTTAGTCAGGGATCATGCTGAGCCATGGACTGTCAATATAAGCATGTTTGCAACCAATGTGTTGCCTTTCACCTGGCCAGCAAATGTACCCAAAAGGACCCATAAGTGAGGTGCCCTTACTTCCCATTGCCCCTTCTCTGATTCAGTGGTAGCACATGATGCCATGGCTAGCATACTACCCGAATAAGGTAGCCTGTAATACAATATTGAGTGGTTTTCATGAGGGTTTCTTCATTCCTCATATAGGCCATCAAGTCACCACTGGTTGCTAATGTGCCCTCCACACATCAGAGGACCAGTATAATTTGGAAATTATGGTGATGGAGATATAGATAGGGTGTTAGCAGGCTCATTTGCAGAGTTTTCTCTCATGTCCCTTGTTCTCCTTTGGCTGTGGCTCCAAAAAGGACCCTGGAAAGTACAAGCATATACAGAAAGAATTCGATATTCAAAAACTGTATATGAATTTATTCCCACCGAATGCTGTGTAGTACAGTACGTGTCTTTGGACAGCACTTTAATGTTACTAGAGTTTGCGAGCAGGATGCATTGATGATGAAAGCAGACATAGAGTTGGCTTTTTTTGGCTTCTGCAATACACCCGGACAGCTTCTTGCTACTGGTTTTTCACTTCAAAAGGGCCTATTACTATGACAAGTGTGTACTAATGGGATGCTTGATATCCTGCATCTATTTTGAGACATTTAGTTCCTTCCTACATTGGGCCTCTAGGTCTTTTGTTAATTATTTGGATGACTTTCTGTTTCTGACAGAGGGGGAATGGCTGTACAACACCTTTCACCAACCGGTACATCACTTTAATGTTCCCCAAGTCATAAAGTCCAGTGAATGTCCTTACCTTCCTCAGAATAGAGCTGGAGGATCCCCACAGATAAGTTGGCTAAGTTAGCGAAATTGGTTTCTCTAATGGAAGAAAGTAAGACAGTCACACTGAAAGACATGAAATTCTTGATTAGCAATTTGGCCTTTGCAGTACGGGTCATTCTTAAGGTTGGAGTGTTCTTGTGCCATCTGATCATAGTAACATAATATTGACGACAGAAAGACCAAATGGTCCATCCACTCTGCCCATCAAGCTGCTTATGATTGTAACTGCTGTTCCATGCATACAAAATGTTGCTCCATCCACATGAAATACATGTGTCAGGAACTACGAATGATGACAGTCCTATATGATCATGGATGAATTGGACATCAAGTTACTACGGACATGATGATAGACTACATAGTACTTACAAAACAACAAGGGTTGTCTAGAAACATGGTCTGCCGTCAGCTCACAGCCCTTGCATTCTCCATGAAGGCGAAATCTGGTTACAAAGGAATACAAACATTCACTGTCAAGTGGATAATGCAAGACTGGCTAGAAAGACCTTACTCACTATGACACTTGTAGGCCACTCATCCATGACCATCTGCTGCAGCTATGGAATATCTTACCTGATATTGCCACCACCAAGTTTGAGACTTCTTTATTCAGGTGCCGCTTTTTCACATGCATTCTTTGGCATGCTGCATATGAGTAATTCACAGCGCCTTCATGGAAAGCTACAAAGTCGAAATGGCTGTATGGCTCCAATATGAATATCATGAAACAGGCTAGTGTTGTGTGTCAGTCAGTTGAAGACAGACCAAGCATTATGGGGACAAATTATCACCTTGGTAGTGGTTCCTGGTCTAGCAATTATCTGGGCGCACACACTAGAGTGGCTGGTTTACTGATGCTGTGCCTCGATACCTCTCCCCTGCACTCAGTCAGGATGCTACAGTTTTAGAGAATTTTAAGATCTTCCCTTCCAGCAGACATCTGTCAACATCATTCCCTCTGAATTATCGGTCACTCTTTCATTACCCATGTGCTGAGGCAGGCCATTCATGGGAAGTTCGGTCAAGATCTTGGATTGTCAGCGAGAGATTGGGCTGTATGCCATGGTGTGAGCATGGCGAACTCCCTGTGGCAGGATGACTGAGTCCAGGAACAGCAGTGAAGGGACAAAGGGTGGAGTCAGTTAGCAGGAAAGGTGCCAATATGAAGAATGGTTGTGGTTAGGGCCATTTCCTTTGATAACAGATTGGTGATCAAATAGGAGAAATGGTTGGCCTAGAGATAGGCTTGACGATGGATACCTGCAGAAATTTGGACAGTAAAAGGGGCTCCAGTAGTCTTTCTGTGTGGCAAATTATCACAGGGGTCCCACCGGGATGATGCCACCTATCAGGCTTGCGAGAGAAGCGAGACCTTGGGCAACCCACTAGGGTGGTCACAAATGCACAATGCAGTTGGCATCTATCCTGGGGGGGAACATATGTTCCCCAGTACAGCCTCTGCCATCTCTGCCACAATATCTCGCCTTGGTATCTTGTATATACTTGTATTTAGTTCTCCAGTTTTAACTTATTACATATCTTATAATGTGAATTTTAAGCAAGTTAATATGACTATCCGTTCTTTTCTGATCTGTGTTCCTTTCCTTCTAACTTACTCTTATCCACCCCTGCCCTCCTTCCTCTCCCCTCTTCCAGCCTGCTCCCCCTTTCTCCCCCTATTGGTTTTTTGTAATTTTTCTCTTTTGGTTATTTGTAAACCGGTGTGATGTGTTTCACAAACATTGTTATAATAACGTTCATAAATAAATAAATAAATAAATAAATAGTGGTCCCGAGTAGGGTGCCAAAATCTGGCACCCTACTTGTGCCCTCCTTGAAAACAGCCCATCTCTCCTCCACACGCGACCGTGCTCTCTCGATTGCAGGTCCCTCCCACTGGAACACACTACCGCCTGACATACGCCTCGAACCCTGTATGAACAACTTCAAAAAGAAATTGAAAACATGGTTGTTCAACCAGGCTTACCCAGAATAAAAAGTCATCAATCTGTGACAAGGTAGACCACAATATGTCTACTCCCTCTTTCTCATATTGAGGAACTGTGTTTTGTTATACTCCATCTCCTCTCCGCGAGGAACCTCGTTTTGTTTACTCTGTCTTTTCTTAGCTGCCTATCGTTACCCCCTCTCCCAGTTTTGACTTCCCTGTTAAAATGTAATTTTCCAAACTTAACCTGTTTACTGTAAACCGATATGATGTCCACAACGAATGCCGGTATTTAAAAATGTTTAAATAAATAAATAAATAAATAAAATAAATGTAGACCTATAAGACTAAGCACCCTATTACATTTCCTTGTTAGTGCATGTAATAAGCACAGTCTGATTTGTATGGTTATCCTTGTGTTTTGTTATCATTGGGTTATGATTTATCAAGGTAAAAAGAGGGAGCTGGGTCCATAGGGTCTCTTGACTGCCACAGTTAATATTTTACGAGCAAAAAAAAAAATAAACATGCTCACGTAAAACCCTGGTTTAGATGTGGAAGTTGGTGTATTTTAAAACATACGCATATAATTTGTCAATACCTCTACCAGTTCATCCATTCATCCTCCAGGTCATCGAGATCCTCTTAGTTCTTCCCTAAGATCCCCTCCATTTCACTAAGACCTCTTTCCCAACCAATAGCAAATAGACAACTCTAATATCAATTGCACTAGATAATTAGCAGGTGAAAAATTGCATGAATAAATTGCCTAATATATTCATGTAAATCTCTTATAAAATAGCAACTTATGTGCTCTCTTGGACCTGCTCAGGAACACCTCAGACCACTTCTCGTTTGTCCAGGTACATTTGTGCATGAAATAAAAAATATGAGCATACTTTTGATGTTTATAAAATGGCATGTATGTGAGTACAAGCTACTTACTTAGACATGTATTTGCTAATTTTATATGCTTATCTTTTTTGAAAATTTACTCCTATGTGCATAAATTAATACACACCTCTGAAGAGGAAGTGTAACTTTGTACAGGTCAATCTGTGCATGTACCAGGCCAATTACCCACAAATTTTCAAAGCAAACTTAAGTGCATAAGTTTGCTTGATAATTTAGGGTAAAATCTGTTCATAAAAGGTACATTATGTACAGGACTTTACCTGAACATTAATAGCTATAAAATTATCCTCCCTAATAATATATGGACCAAATTTTAAAAGCATTGCTCAAGCTAAAAATCCTATCTACATGAATATGTGGGTCATGTGCGAGTGACGCGTATTTTAAAAGACAGAAGTTACACGCATATAAAATAGGGGCGGAAAAGGAGGTGGGACATGAACATTCCAGGGCAGAGTCAACTGTTATGCGCATAACTTTGTATTTTAAAACTGGAGGCCACAGCGCACGGTGCCTTGTTAACTGCAAAATTTTATTGCTGCTCCTGTTGAGGAGCAAGTCTACAGATCTCACATTTTTGGCCTTACACAACAGGGTGAGGGGTCTGGGTCAATTGGGGGGCATGCAGAATGAAGAACCTGAGGGGTCTAGCAAGTTCTATGGAAGAACCTGAGGGGTCTGGCAAAGTTCTATGGAAGATACCCAAAATAGATTTGCTTGAGCAACCTCTTAAAATTAGGAGAATATTTATGCATGGTAGGCATATTTTAAATCATACACAGCAAGTGCATGCATGATTTAAAAATCAAGCATATCTCCGCTCGCATGACAATTCATGTGTATTTGTGTGCACACATGCTCATTTTAAAATTAACCTGTATGTTTTTATTTTTAGAAAAAGTAGTATATTGCAAACGATTCCACCTGCCCTCGATAAAATGTTCTAACTGGAGAATCCAATGTGGGCAGCATTACTATAAATTAATTAGACGCAGGAGGCATATCAGTTGCTCAAGTATTTTGATAGGCTGAGTGTCCCCTGGTAGTTTAAAAATGATAAAGCTATCAATTTAATTCCTTCATCAGTTTCCATAATATTCACAACAGCATATTGCAATAACATATGCTCAATAAAGTAGGGGGCGGAGAGGGGGAAGGGGAGGGAAGAGAGAAAGTTAAGCAACTTCAATGTCAGAGTACCACAAACAGGCCTGGTATTCAGGATATTCACAATGCATGCAAATATACCTCATGTATATTCATTGCAGACATCCTGATAACCAGACCGGTTTGTACCCCAAGACTTCCGTTTCCTAACCATATATTAAAGTAATATGCTATCATGACTACTTTCTTGTGTGACTTTATTGTTTACATCCTATACTAAAGCATACCTCATCTGAATTCCTTTCGGTTTGCAAAATAAATTAACACAAAATTTCTAGATCTGTAGAATCACAAATTCATGGTTTCTGGCTTACAGGTGTGACCCCTAATAGCTCTGCATTATAGCAGTGCTGACAAATCCCATTTATAGTCTATTTTCCAAAAGGAGGGAGTTTTTTGTGATGAATGTGTGTTCATATGTGTGTGTGTGACTGTGTATGCATGTGTCACTAATCATTTTTCCATTTGATGTTCTATTGACACCAAATTTTCAAGACATGTTAGGGAACCAAGAGGAGATGGACATGAGCATTGTTTTCTGAATCCACATATTCCATGAAGACACATGGACAATTGTCAACCTATAATAACATTATGGTTTTGCATCTGTTCTGCATCTGATCCACACACAATTTGCACAAAATCACAGGGTATATACTCCACGAATACATGTGCACAAGTATGTTATCTAATAACTTCTTGGTTTTCCATCTAATACATACCAAATTTTCAGGAAAAGTCAGAGGGACCAAGAGGAATTGGATATGGGTGTGTTTTTATCCTGGAACCATGTAGGCATATGCACTTAAGTGTGTGCACTTCTGGAAAGTAGGCTCTGTTAGTTCTGAATGAAACTTCTAGTTTTAATACTGTAGGGGGTGCTAGTAAACACTGAATACCAACAGGCAGTATGAGAAAAATCTTTATAAGGAGCAGTGTAGCTTATCAAATAATGTACAGTAAACCGCCAGATCAGAATCAGTTAAATACATCACCTCCTCCAAACCTACACACCAATGGGTTGGTTTATTTCCATAACATTTTCCCAGTTGATTAGTAGTATTATTTTATCTCATATATGCTAATAAGACTTCACTATTGTAAGTTATATGATTTCCTTTAAATTGAGCCCAGAAGGCAGAAACAAAACTTAATGCTGATCTTTGACATACTCACTAATCTTTAGCATACTTTAGCATTCTAACAGCTTTAGCTAATTTTATAAGTCTGATGAGTTCAAACTTATTATCTTTCTGCTTCTTCACTGCCATAGAAAGCTTATCAAAGCACCCTTACATTCCCCCCTTTTATCATATTTCGTATGACAATATTATGCTCCAAGCTCCAATACCGCTGGCCTCTACCCTGTGTCTTAAATTGGTCCCATGCAGGCCCAGACCATAGAGCAATGGTTTAGGCTGGAACTCTTAACCATCATAGGGGTGGAAGCTCTGGGATAATCTGTAACATCTGGAATTCTATTTCCTTGGGGGGGGGGGGATATAAGAGGATAATAAGAAGATTCTGAGAGCTTTTTCCTTGAGTCAAAATCAGAAAGTTCAGTAGCAACAGGAAATGGAGTTGATATCATTGCAGAAATTATTAAAATAGTGGCATAAGACCGTAAGAAAATTAATGCAACTTTAATAACAATTGACATCATTTTCATTCCTAAACCAGTTTGGGTGCTAATATCTAGGAAGGCCCTGTCCTGTTTTATTTGATAGGCAGGCTGCAGTTTATTTACTTTGATTCAAATGGAAATATACAAATGTTCATTGAGACTGAGGCACTCAGAGCAGTTCCAAGCCTTGGACCAATAGAAAACAAAATGATAATATTACTGCAGGTGGGCCTAATAAGAGAGGCATCTATGTATTCCTTATTGTCTTTGGCCCAGTGCACATATGTCAGCACTTGACACTGGAATTTGCAATAGGAATTATTTGTAGTTCTGAATTCAAGGTGGTCCCTTTCTAAGGGAAAAAGGCAGGAAATGATGTCTTCTGTCCACACTGTATAACCAACCATTAGTAAGGGTCAAAGATGTTGCCTGTTAATTAGATCAATGTGTTTGTGGGACGTGGATAGGCTTTCAGTACTAGTAGGGGAATGAAATTCCAAGATGTGGCTGTAAACCATATTTTAGGCAACATGTTGAGAAGGGGGATTATTATGCCCAAACACAAATTTGGGGCCTACCTCCAGTGTCACTCTTCACCACAATTATCTGTCTGCTTCTTGGCCTTGTCCATAGTTATCTTGTTCACTTCTGGGTCTAAATTCATCTGCTTCTCAGCCTAGTGCAGGGTTGCAACTCTTGAAATGTGAAGCATGGATCCAAGCATTTTTCCCTTTATTTTCATAGCTGTCAATGGTGTGAGCAGAACTTAGTAGGATCCCTCCCAGCAAGGTTCTAACATGTTAGTTTGTGGGAAGTTTTGAATTAAAACAACATCACCTGCCTGCTGGCTTGCTGCGTGCAACATCGACTTGTGGTTTTGGCAGTACAGTATTAACTTGTTGAGATGTCTTAGAGATAGCTTTGTTAATACTTTTCAGTATGGAATTACTGAGTCTGTTAATCAAGACAAGTCACATTCAATCAAGTTGGGGATGTTGGCATGGGGATTCAGCAACCAAATGACTCAGACTGGTATTTCTGGCAGCACTCCTAGTGCCAAATAACACCATTTTTAGCACTTTTGGTCTGGGTAACCCAGTTTCTTTTGTAGTTTTAGTCAGTCTAGTTTCAATGATTTAGTTCATCCTTTCAGTTTGTTTAGTGAAGTCTGTATTTCAACTCATTGCAGTGGTCATTTAATAACCTTATAAAATTCAGGTTTTAGATTGTTGTCAATGTACAGGTACATCTCAATGAAGAATGCATTCCTTGAGCAATATTTTTGTCACTTTGGCAGCAGATTTAGATAAAACTCTGTCCACTATTACCAAGCAATATTGGTAGCCCTGAGCTTTTGGCATATTTATGAAGTCTATTTACAATTGTGGAACTTTGGTACCTGATGAAATATGTTGTGTGAACATAATATAGTCTTGTAGAAATTTTGCTGTCATTAGCCCTGACCTTATGAAAACATTTTTTCCCTTCTGTCACATTTATTTTATTTATTTTATTTATTTATTTATTTATTTATTTACCGACATTCGTGAAGCACATCATGCCGGTTTACAAAGAACTCAGGCGGGAAATACAATGAAACAATATAACAATATAACAATATAACAATAACACATTAATAACAGAACCAAAAATCTGAATACAACGAAAACCAAAGGATCAATGATAACGGGGGGAGGAAGGGGGAGGGAGCAATGGAGGAGGATAGGCAGGGGGCAGGTTATGGGGAGGGAGGGGTATTCACTAGGATATAGTTTATTTAAGGGGAAACTGGGGGTGCAAAAGAGAAAGAGGTGTACTCGGGGAGATGATAACGGCCAGGAGGCCCAAGGATCTAGGGATGGCTAGGGGGGGGGGAGAGGGGGTGGGGATGGGTCGGGCGAAGGGGGGGTAGGGGTAAGTGACAAGGGCAGGGGGGGCTGGGAGGTGTGGGAGCGGGTGGAGAAAAGTCGGGCGGGTGGATCTGGGGGAGAAATTAAGTTTGGTTAGAGTCAGGGTAGGCCTGTCGGAAAAGCCATGTCTTGACTCCTTTCTTGAACATGTGGAGGGATGTCTCTTGGCGTAGGAAAGTGGGGAGGGAGTTCCAGAGGGTGGGGCCGGCGACGGAGAAAGCTCTTCCTCTGGTATAAGTTGAATGTGCTGATTTGAGGGACGGGGTGTAGAGAATGCCTGTCTGGGATGTTCTTGTAGGGCGGTCAGAAGTGCGGAAACATGGCATTTCATTGAGCCAGGTGTGATTGTATTTATGAAGGGAGTTGTGAAGGATGGTGAGAGTTTTGTATTGCGAGCGGAAGGAAATGGGCAGCCAATGTAGGTCTTTTAGTATGGGGGTGATGTGGTCCCTTTTACGCGTACCGGTTATGATTCTCGCCATGGAATTTTGAAGAATCTGAAGGGGTTTGATGGTGGTGGCTGGGAGTCCTAGTAGCAGGGAGTTACAATAATCTAGTTTTGTGAGCATAGTGGTCTGTATGACTGTGCGGAAATCGTGTGTGTGGAGGAGGGGTTTGAGTTTTTTTAGGATGTTTAGCTTATAGAAACCTCCCTTTAGGAGAGCTTTGATGTGGGGTTTAAAATTTAGGTGCTGATCTATGAAGACGCCTAGGTCTCTTACAGACTGGGGCTGAGAGAGGGCTGTGGTTGTATTCTGGGGAGTGTTTCATCGCGTGGGGAGGGTGAAACGTTCAGGCTGGTTAGAGATAACGATTAATTCTGTTTTTGAAGTAGTAAGAGCTAGGTGGAGCTCAGATAGCAAGGCGCTTATGGTGGTAAGGCAGGATTCCCAGCGCTGCAATGGTTCGCTTATGGACCCTTGAAACGGGATGAGGATCTGCACGTCATCCGCATATAGGAAGAATTTAAGGCCTAGGTCGGAGAGGAGGTGGCATAGGGGTAGGAGATAAATATTAAAGAGGGTGGAGGATAGGGATGAGCCTTGGGGGACACCTTGCGTGATAGGTATGCGTGAGGATTCGTGCTTGTCGATTTTTACTAGGTATTCTCTGTGTGTTAGGTAGGAAGAGAGCCATGAGAGGGCTGTGCCAGGACACAGTTTACCTCTTGCCAAGGTAATAGCATTTCGTATAGTAAAAACGATAATTAATGTATGTGAAGGTGTTTGAATCAGCAGAGGCATTTCTTTTGATATTATGGAAAGCAACAAAAGCAGGTAACAAAAGAATGGTAAAGTTCAGGAAAACTATGAGTGTGAAATAAAATATTGGAATAAACAAACTAAAATGTCCAGTACGCCAATATAAGATAAAGAGAAAGGCATCATCAAAATTCAATATATTTTTTCTCCTCCTAGGCATTTTTGTCATATAAAATAAAATTTAAGCCAATTGGAATTTGTTTGTCATTTCTAAAAAGAAATTATTTGAATTAACAATTGAATGCCTTCTTAACCATGTATGCATTATTATGCTGAAATTGTTTTCACACCCCTCTAGTGATGTTACATTTTATCCAGCCTTGAAAATGAAGAATAGCAGTTTTGTTTTATCATTGGAAATATATCTTAAAGATTGTATGAACACAAGGTAAATAATATTCTCTAGAGATGTGCTTCATTTTATTATGCCGGGTTGGGCTACGAGTCGGCCAACCCGTGGAAAACTTTGTTTTCCATTGGGTTGTTTTTTTTTTCTCGGCGACTGGGACACCCATGCTGAGTTGGAGATGCCAAGGGTTTCGGCACTCGGCACTGGAGGCAGCCATCTTGCCCAAGGAGCAGGAAAAGGGTAGAAAAGAGGTAAGGCAGAGTGGTCACAGTCGTCTGCAACCGATGGATGCAACAGTAACCCCCTTTAAAGGGCCCCCTCCAAGACCTCTTCCAGGTGGTCTGGTTTTCGTGGGTGTGCCAGGTGGAATTGACATACCATGTCCTTATCTGTGATGTTGGCCAGCGGTTCCCATGAGTTCTCTTCTGGTCCATAGTTCTCCCAGGAGATGAGATACTCCCATGTCTTGCCTCTCTTACAGACATCCAGGATGTCATCCACGGCATATTCAATGTTGTCCTCAGTGTCCAGACTAATTGGTTCTGGGGTATTTTTGGAGAACTCGGAGAGCATCAAGGGTTTTAACAGAGAGACATGGAATGAATTGTGTATCTTTATTGATGGAGGTAGTTTCAAACTGTACGTCAGATTACCTAATCGCCGAAGGATAGCAAAGGATCCAACATAGTGAGGTGCAAAATGTTCTGAAGGAAGTTTAAGGTGAAGATACTTGGTACTTAACCAGACTTTGTCTTCAGGCTGAAACTGTAGTGCCTTTCGATGTAGAGCATCGTAGGTTCTTTTTGCTTTCTGTTCTGCTTTGAGGAGAAGCTCCTTCGTTTGCTTCCAAAGTTGAGATAACTCTGATGCAGTAGTCTGTGTGGCAGGAGAGGCCACTGATAATGGAATTGGCAGAGGAGGCAGTAGTTGTCATCCGTAGACAAGCTGGAAGGGAGAAGACTCCGTAGAAGTAGCAGGATGCGAGTTGATAGCAAATTTTGCCCAAGGCAGTAATTCAACCCAATCGTTCTGCCTTGAATTTACAAAGGATCACAGAAATTGTTTCAGCGTTCTATTCATTCTCTCAGTCTGACTGTTAGACTGAGGATGGTAGGCGGAGGTTAAGTCCAAGGCGATGTCAAATTTTTGACATAAAGCTCTCCAAACCTTTGCAGTAAATTGTACTCCTCTGTCAGATAGGATATGCTTAGACATTCCATGAAGGCAGAAGATGTGTTTAATAAAGAGTTTTGCTAACTCCATAGCAGAGGGTAATGCTGGTAATGCTACAAAATGTGCCATTTTGGAGAAGCGGTCAACTGTGACCCAAATGGTGTTGTTTCCATTGGATGGTGGCAGGTCTACCATGAAATCGGTTGCTATATGTGTCCAGAGTTAATCCGGCGATGGTAGAGATTGTAACAAACCCCAAAGACATCCGGCTGGTGGTTTTTGCTTGGCACAGACAGCACAAGAACCCACATAAGCTTGTACATCCTTTTTCAGGGTTGGCCATCAATAGTACTGTTGTAACATAGCTAGGGTATGACTCTGTCCCAGATGGCCGGCCAGACAGGAATCGTGCACCCACTTCAACAGCTTCTTCCTTAGATTTCTGGCCACCACCGTCTTCCCGACGGGTACCACATGAGTGACTGTGAGAATCACTCTTCCGGGTCAATGATGTGACGGGGTTCATCTGGCACATCCTGAGGGGAGAATAATCATGACAAGGCATCAGCCCAAGTGTTCTTCTCTCCCAAATGATATTTCAGAAGGAAGTCAAATCTGTTAAAGAAAAGGGACCATCTTGCTTGATGGTGATTGAGTTGTTGAGCATGCCTGAGGTACTCCAAATTCTTGTGATTGGTGTACACTACTATTTGGTGTTGTGCACCTTCCAGCCTAGGACGCCACTCTTCAAAAGCCAGCTTGATTGCAAGTAGCTCTTTGTCTCCGATTCCATAATTTCTTTCGGCAGGCAACAAATCCCTTGAGAAGAAGGAGCAAGGATGGAGCACATTAGATTCACTATACTGGCTTAGAACCACTCCCACACCAACCTCTGATACATCGACCTCAACGATGAATGGACAATGTGGGTCAGGATGGTGGAGGCATGGCTCCTTTTGAAAAGCCTCTTTGAGCATCAGAAAGGCTGATGTGGCTTCTGGAGACCAATTGGCGGGATTGGCTCCCTTTTTGGTCATAGAAGTTAGAGGGACTGTCAATGATGAGTAGTTTTTAATAAAGGATCAATAGTAATTGGTGAAGCCCAAGAAACGGCGCAGTGCCTTCAAGCCTGTAGGTTGAGGCCAGTCCTGGATATTTTCTAATTTCTTGGGGTCCATCTGAAACCCGTTCTTAGAAACAATGTATCCCAGGAAGGGTACAGACTTCATGTGGAATTCACACTTTTCAAGATTAGCGTATAGGTGGTACTCATGCAGGCATCTTAAAACTTTCTTGACATCCTCCTGATGAGTTTGCAGATCTTGAGAGAAGATCAATATATCATTGAGATATACTACTACACATTGATAAAGTAAGTCCCGTAAGATGTCGTTCATCATATTTTGAAAGACTGCAGGTGCGTTAATCAAACCGAAGGGCATGACGAGATATTCGAAGTGTCCGTCACGGGTGTTAAAAGCAGTCTTCCATTCATCTCCTTCATGAATACGCACCAAGTTGTAAGCTCCTTTAAGGTCTAATTTGGAGAATATCTTGGCTTCTTGGAGCCTGTTGAACAGTTCAGAAATTAATGGCAGGGGGTACCTGTCCTTGATGGTAATCTCATTCAGACCTCTGTAATTGATGCAGGGGCATAAGGTGCCATCTTTCTTCCCTACGAAAAAGAAGCCTGCACTAACAGGAGATTTGGAGGGTCTGATGAATCCCTTCTGCGGGTTCTCCTGTATGTAGGTGGACATGGCTTTAGTCTCAGCTACTGAAAGAGGATAAACTCTTCCTTTGTGAGTTTCTGAATTAGGCTTCAGATTTATTTATTTATTTATTTAAAAACTTTTATATACCGATTTTTACGGAGAGTATCCGACCAAAACGGTTCACAAGTTCAATTTATGGTGCAGTCAATTTATGGCGCAGTCAAATACTCTATACAGTGGAAGTACATCTGCTGCTTGTTTTGAGAAAACATCCTGGAAGGAGGCGTATTGTGGAGGTAAGCCAGGTAATGATGGTGTAGTGGTCATGCAAATGAGCGGTGAAACCTCTGCGAGGCACCGGCCATGACAGTCAGACCCCCACCAGGACAGTTCCAATGTAGCCCAATTAAATTGTAGCATATGATCTTGAAGCCAGGGCAGTCTAAGTACCACCGGATGCATGGCCTTTTCCAATACTAGAAATGAGGTAGATTCAGAGTGTAAAGCTCTTGTGCGCAGGCCAATGGCCTGGGTAGTCAATGAAACTTCTCCAGGAAGTGGTTCTTCATGGATAGAGGACAATAGGTGGCTTAGCTATTGGTATTGTAGGAATCCGTAGATATTCAACTAAGCGCTTCAAAATAAAATTGCCTCTGGCACCGGAGTAAATGAGAGCAAGAGTCTGAAATTCAAGGCCTCCGCAGAGCAGAGATACTGGTAAGGATAATGGAGGAGTAGGAGAGGTGAGGCTCAGGAGAAGTCCTCCTGCAGATCCTAGGCCCATCAGTTTCTCAGACAGATGGGACAGGTTTGGACGGCGTGGCCCGATTGGCCACAGTACATGCATAACCCCATGCATTTGCGAAAACGTCTCTCCTTGGAAGTTAAATGGCTTCGGCCTAGTTGCATAGGCTCTTCCTCTTCTAAGGATGCAGACGGTAAGCTGGAAGCAATAGGCACAGGTTTAGGACAGTTAGCCCCCACTGTGGACTTTCATGGACTCTTAGCCTCCTGAGTTCAGTCTCAGATACGGCGGTCAATTCTCCCAGCCAGTTCCATCAGGGACTCAAGGGTACCAGGAAAATCTTGAGCCACTAATTCGTCCTTTAAGCGAGAGTTGAGGCCCTCCATGAATATGGCACGTAAACATCCAGTCTCCCAATGTAGTTTGGATGCTAAAATCTTGAATTCGATCGCAAAGTTTGTGAGCGGATTATTACCTTGCTGGAGATTGAGTCAAGCAGATCCAGCAACAGTCTGACAAGCCTGGTCATCAAAAACAGACTTGAAAAGTTTTAGAAATCCTGGTAGATCATTCAGGATAGGATCCTCACGTTCCCATAATGGTGAAGCCCAAGCCAAGGCTCGTCCCTCTGGAAATGATAGGATATAGGTGGTCTTGGAAGCTTCAGTGGGAAAGAGGGTAGGCTGTAATGAAAAATGCATGCTGCATTGATTAACAAACCCTCTACGCATCTTGGCTTCACCCGTAAAGCGGATAGGTGTGGATAAGGGTACAGTGGTCTTGAGGGTTACCACTGGAGACAGCAATTCTTTCACAGGAGTTGCTGAAGAATTCAGTTGAGCTTGTAACTGATTGAAGGCAGTAGCTAGGCTCTCCAAAACCTTTTGTTGTTCAGTGATCCGCTGGGCTAGGACAGGAATGGCCTGCAAGGCCGCGAGCTGAGCCGAGTCCATGGAGTTAGCAATCTGTTGTGTTTGTGGCATCATGTGGACCCTTAGTCGCAGTGGAGATGACTCCTCCCACGGGGAGGGGCCATGTGGGGAACCACAGCGATAGGCTAAACTCAGAGAGCAGACACTTGTAGGTTGAAAGCTTTATTGTACTGCTGTAGATAGATGGTATGAGGCAGGAAGGAAAGGCACTGAAGTCCGCAGGGTGCCAATACATTCATACAGTCTCAGATGTAGAAGTCTCACCCAGATGTTCAAGATAGGTAGGAAACCACAGTGCGGGCAAGGCCGAGCCTGGTGGGTGGTGTGGGAGCACCAGATCGTAGAGGTACTCACAGGAGCGTAGTTTGGGCGTCTTCCTGGCAATGGAGATGGTGGGACCGAAGGTCCGTGGTGCAGGATACACTGGACTGATTGGCCCTCGAGGAGCGAATACCTGATAGTACAGAAGATCCTGAAATAAATAGAAAGAGAGAGAGAGACTCCCGAGGAGCGCTTGCCTAGTTAGTAGAAACCCTAAAGGATTGTTGGAAGTGAGAGACCCCCAAGGAGTGGGTGCCTAGAGCTTCGTAAGGAGCGAGATACCCCGGAGGGTAGCAAGGCGTCTAAGCGTGCAGCTTAGAGCAGTCAGAGTAGCTAAACCGAAGTCCTTGCTAACTCAATGTAGGTAGCATAGTTGAGGCTTTAAATACCCGGGGGTATTGACGTCATGCGGTAGGGAAGCCCCCGAGGTTCCCGCCATGATATTTACTTAAGCATAGGCAATGTGCGCACGCGCGCCCTAGGAGGCCACGGGAAGGAGCATGGTGGACTGGGATGCCCATGCTGAATTGGAGACGCCGAGGGTTTTGGCACTTGGCACCGGAGGCAACCATCTTGCCCAAGGAGGAGGAAAAGGGTAGAAAAGAGGTAAGGCAGAACGGTCGCAGCCGTCTGCGACCGACGGATGCAACACTTACCTTAACGCAGCCCCAGTCTCTTCCTGTATTCCAGTTCACTCTAACCTCCATGCAGCTGCAGTCTATTTCTGAGTTCCAGTTCACTCTTACCTCCATGCAGCTCCAGTCCATTCCAGAGCTCTAGCCCTGCCTGCACTCAGTTCTTGAGCCCCATCCCTGCCAGCACCTCATTCATGTGCTTCAGCCTAGCCTGCTTTGCTCCAGCCTCACTGGACTGCCCAAGCTGAAGTTCAGCCATTGTGCCATCCTGCGCCACTCCAGAGGTGGTGCCCACCATACTCCACCAGCAACAAAGCCACAACTTTGGAGTGGAGTGTTGCTGGTGGAGTGTGGTGGTGCCCACCACACTCCACCAGCAACAAAGCCACAACTTACACCTTGTCTTTAACAGAAATAAAATTACACACCACTGGACCTGGGCACATGCCCAGCGTGCAAATTATTTACTTGCACATCTCTTGGCCATGCCTCAAAATGTCCATGTCCCGCCCGGACCATGCCCATGCCCCGCCTCTTTTTGAAAATGTTTGAGATGTGCATGCAGTGGGAGATACGTGCCTATCTGGGCTGCTTTTAAAATTCAGTTGGCATGCACCAGCCCGACTTGTGCACGCATCTCCCAAATGATGCGCATGTTGGACTTTTAAAATTCACCTCTAAGAGGTGACTTTCAAACTGGTGCACAGGAGCTCTTTGGCGTGCCTGTGTCAGCACGCATCCAGATATGCAGCCATTTTATAACTATGCATGTACCGTATATTGTGTATGTTATAAAATAGCTGTTAACATGCACATATGCTCCTAATTTTAAGTGAGGACATAAATCCCACTTCTATGCATAACTTGGGGATTTTAAAAGGGGCATGCACCTACGCGATTGCCACTTTCACCAGTTCGCTCAGTTAACAGCTAGGTTCTTCAAAGCCCCCTAGTTTAATAGCCTTCAACTCCCCCCTTCCCCCCGGCTGTCACCTCAGTTATGGCTAGTTTTTATTTTTGTTTTTTAATTTACACCTTCACTATGGCAGAAGTACTTACGCGCCACTGGACTTGGGCGTGTGCCCAGGTGCATAAGTAATTATGCGCACATCTCTTGGCCATGCCCCGAAATGCCCATGCCCCACGCAGACCATGCCCCCTTTTTTGGAAAACTTTTGAGATGTGCACGCAGCAGGAGATATGGGTGTATCTGGGCTGCTTTTAAAATTTGTTTAGAGCACACCAGCCCAACTTGTGCACACATCCCCAATTGATGCACAGGCCGTGCTTTTAAAATTCACCTCTAAGGTTGCCATATTCCTAAAAAGGAATTTCAAAGGAACAATCCAGTATGAAACTGCTGAATTGGAACTCATAAAAAAACTTAACACCTAGGTCTGAACAGAGACATTAGCTTCATGGAACACTACAACTATCCATGAATTTTATGGTTCACAGGTCATTCTGTCTTTTCACACTTATCTCAGTTGTCAGTAGACTGGACTATAATGGTATTAGCACTGTTTCTACACTGCCTGCCTAATTCAATGTTTTCTCTTTCTTCTGTATCCTCTCCCTGCCACCAATCCTCTGCCCCACTCCCCCAATCCTCTCCTCGCCCCCCTAGTATATTACCCACTGCTTGTACTACATTTCATGCATCTGACAGTGGACTCGATCTTTGAAACCTCATGCCTCAATAAATTGCTACCCACTTCTTATCATTTTTGCTACATCAGACTAACACTGCTATCCCTCTAAAGATCTGATCCACATGGAAGACACTAGAGATGTGCATCGTTTTTTGTGTTCGTGTCGTTCTTCGTTTTTCGGCCGCCATGGAAAATGTCGTTTTTTTTTCAGTTCGGGTCTTTTTTTTCGTGAAAAATCGATTTTTAGTTAGTGCGCGCTAACTCCCCATTAGTGCGCGCTAACTCCCCGTTAGCGCGCACTAACTCATGTTAGTGCGCACTAACAAAAACCGTTAGATTTTGTTACTTTTTGTTACGTTTTGTTAGTTTTTGTTAGTTTTTGTTAGTGTGCGCTAACGGGAGTTAGCGCGCACTAACGGGGACTTAGCGCGCACTGACTCCCGTTAGTGCGCACTAATCAGAAAAACGAATTTTTGCGAAAAAATGGGAAAATCCTGATTTTTTTCAGGCTCCCTAAACATGCCGAATTGGACAATTTCGTTGCAATTCTCCAATTCGGCAAAAACGAATACACATCTCTAGAAGGCACTGGATTTAGCCATATGAAGTAGAAATCCATCAACCTTATGAAGAAAATTGCTCAGATACAGATGGATATTCTCTTCCTATCTAAATGCAAACAACAGGACATTATCCCTAAAGGGGTCAGGATAAAAAATCCTTTAAAATCCACATACCATACAATCTACAGAGACACATTGTGCTATACTCTCTCCAAGAAACTACTCAGTCACCTAATCAGCATCCTATATGAAAAAGCCAAATGAACAAAGATCTCTCAGACCATCACATAAAGAACCAACAATCCACTGACCCCCCCCCCCCCCCAATTGATCAGGATTTCTCCAATAAGAGACAAGCCAGCTACAACAAACGTCTCACCATGCTCAAGAAGAGGCAAAACTTTCCAGCCTCCTACGGTATACTAGGTCAAACACCAGTATTATCAATCTGTGCAACCTCATACTCAGCCAAGCAAAGGAACCTTTCCTGCATGGGGACTCTCCTTCTGCCTCACCAAACCTACACAGAATAGAATTCTGAGGTGACTTGGAATCCTACTTTCACCTTCTTCAATTCAAGGAATACTTCTATACCAACCAGCACACCGACACACAGCCACACATGGAAGAAGATGCTGACACACCCTCTCTCCTACTCAGAGCATCAAAAACAGTAACTCACAATGGACACCCTCAGATGGGCATAACACTGGACTGTAATTTTACAAAGAATGCTTCCAACAAGTTACCCATCTGAGATAATTAATAAACAGCATTGCTTGCCTCACAACCTCAGCTGCATAGAACAGGAAGACATCCATAATCTCCAAAACAACTCAGACATCATTATTAAGGAAGCTGACAAAGTAGGAGTCATGGTTGTCATGAACAGATTGGACTAGAAACTATAAATAAGGAGACAACTCTCCATTATAAGATTTTACAAGCCCCTGTCCTCAGATCCCATTAGAATATGATGAAAGGAAATTCATAAGGACATTACAACATGTTGATTAGTTTTGATATGTGTTCAGTGAAATGTATGATGTATATATCTGATTGTGAGTGCTTGGAGATTCAGAACAGCTTTTGGGATTGCCACTGGCAATCTTTTAATATCTTTCACAATAAATAAGAAAAGGGAAGATGTGGTCTGATGTGAAATTTTTCTTTTAAATTACTTTAATTTGAACAAAGTCCTTAACCATTAGATGTTCTCCTGGAGGAATTAGTATAGGGGGGCCTTTACTCTTAAAAAGGGCCCATGTTGGTAACAGTAAATGACACCTCATTCAGTTTTTAAAGCTGATCTGCTAGTTGTTTGATTTAAACAGATGTAGATAATTTTATATCTGCAATTGCTATCCAATGAATCTCAAAATTGAAAATCATGGGTTGTATAATAATTTCTAGAGATGTGAATCGTGTGATCGATCGTCTTAGCGATCGATTTCGGCTGGGAGGGGGAGGGAATCGGATCGTCGCAGTTTGGGTTTTTTAAATATCGTGTAAATCGTGTAAATCGAAAACCGGCACACTAAAACATCCCTAAAACCCACCCGACCCTTTAAAATAAATCCCCCACCCTCCCGAACCCCCCCAAAATGCCTTAAATTACCTGGGGTCCAGAGGAAGGGTCCCGGTGTGATCTTTTACTCTCGGACCTCAGACCTCCGTGAGTTGTAGAAACAAAATGGCGCCGGCGCTACCTTTGACCTGTCATATGACAGGCCGGCGCCATTTTGTTTTTTTGTCCCCCGATGTCAGGAGCATAGGAGATCGCTCCCGGACCCCCGCTGGACCCCCAGGGACTTTTGGCCAGCTTGGGGGGGCCTCCTGACCCCCACAAGACTTGCCAAAAGTCCAGCGGGGGTCCGGAACGACCTCCTGCAGTCGAATCGTTTTTCCGTACAGAAAAACGATTCGCGGTAGGAGATCGCTCCCGGGTCCGGAATGACCTCCTGCAGTCGAATCGTGTTGCCGAATGGCCGGCGCCATTTTGCGCAAAATGGCACCGGCCGTACGGCAACACGAATCGACTGCAGGAGGTCATTCCGGACCCCCGCTGGACTTTTGGCAAGTCTTGTGGGGGTCAGGAGGCCTCCCAAGCTGGCCAAAAGTCCCTGGGGGTCCAGCGGGGGTCCGGGTGCGATCTCCTACCACGAATCGTTTTTCCGTATGGAAAAACGATTCGACTGCAGGAGGTCGTTCCGGACCCCCGCTGGACTTTTGGCAAGTCTTGTGGGGATCAGGAGGCCCCCCCAAGCTGGCCAAAAGTCCCTGGGGGTCCAGCGGGTGTCCGGAAGGGATCTCCTACGCTCCTGACGTCGGGGGACAAAAAAACAAAATGGCGCCGGCCTGTCATATGACAGGTCAAAGGTAGCGCCGGCGCCATTTTGTTTCTACAACGCACGGAGGTCTGAGGTCCGAGAGTAAAAGATCACACCGTGACCCTTCCTCTGGACCCCAGGTAATTTAAGGCATTTTGGGGGGGTTTGGGAGGGTGGGGGATTTATTTTAAAGGGTCGGGGTGGGTTTTAGGGTTGTTTTAGTATGCCGGTTTTCCCGCCCTCCCCCTTCCCCTCCCCCTTCCCCTCCCCCTTCCCCCGATTTATGATTTTTTTGACGATAAATCGGGGGAATTGTTATTGTATCGCGGCTCTAACGATTTTTGACGATTTAAAATATATCGGACGATATTTTAAATCGTCAACAAAACGATTCACATCCCTAATAATTTCTCATGAGGCACCTTAAGATATTCTGAAGGAAAGGTACCAGCCTTTTCTGGAATATGGCATCATCTCTCCCTTCCTGGCCCCACAAGTTCCAATTGCTTTCTCGATGTTGCTAACAAAATTGCTCTATCACTTTGGTCTCCTGGCATGCAAGGATCCATCTCAGCTCTCCTTTCTTTTGTTGCTGTGACCTCTAAGAACATCATCACTGGGCACTAGATTAAAAAAATCAAGTCCTCTTCTCTTTATCTGAACTATCAGAGTAGACCTTATTTCAGCGGAAAGAATCACCACCTCAAGAGAAGATATCACTCTCTCCTGCCAATGCTTCCTCCAATGAGGCCATCCACAAAGTCACCAACACCATCTGATTGATTTTTTTTTTTTGATTGGGTGACTAAAGAATTGGATCGAGGAGGAGCACTTGATGTGATTTACTTGGATTTCAGCAAAGTTTTTGATACAGTCCCAAATAGGAGGCTTGAGAATAAAAAGAGGAGTTTGGGAGTGTGCATCAAGGTGGTAGCGTAGATTACAAAACCATGTTAAATAGAGTACCACAGGGATCTTTTTTGGGACTAGTTCTATTCAAAATCTTTGAGAGCTTTATTGCAGAAGGGATAGAAGGTAAAGTTTCTCTATTTGCAGATGATACTAATGTAATGGACCCTACGGTCATGCTATACTAGTAAGATCTGGGTGAACATTTAGTTCAGCTAGAAGAGACTAGGTTAGAGTAGAGGGAGGCTCCATTTGAATGCAGCTCTTTCCTTTGAGGAGTCTGGAATGGCCAGACCCCTGAAAGTCTATTTAGGAGCTCTTCACAGTGAGCTCAGGATGCAGTCCCTTTAGGTTTTCAAAGAGTGCAGAGGTATAAGAAGTTTAGCTTTTGTTGTTTTGCAGGCCCAGTCAGTAAAAGCAGGCTAGCTCAACCTGTGGGTCCTGACCAGGGTTGGGAAGGTTTTCCATCCAGTCTACTCACTAGCTGATTGGGATATCCCTTTGGGTTGTTTTTGAAGGTTTTGAGATTTTTCATGGTAAGAGCCTTGTGAGACACCTGAACCTTTCTTGGGCACAGAGATTGGGGAACCCGGTGTCTGGGACACCAAGGGATAGGGAAGACCTTCCCTCCAAATCTTCAAAGAAGAAGGGGGTGATAGTGACCAGCTGCAAAGAACAGCTCCAGTGTTAAATTCAGTTGTTCGCAGGAAAGAGTTTTTGATTTAGAAGATCCAGGAGGAAGTTTGGCTTCCCCTTCCTTCCTGCTAGAAGCAAAAGAACTGCTTGTTTCAAAGAGGGTCCCTTACATCAAGGATCCAGAGAGAGTACTAAAAAGACTGTATAAGATCAAAGAGATCCTGAAGATTTGCTAACCATGTGCAAAGGAAAATAACATCACTGGGGACACCCAGCCGGTGTTCACCACCCTGGAAAGAAAAAGATAGAATTTACTCTCTGTGCCATAGACTTTACTATTTTTTAGAGATGTGAATCTGTACCGGACTTGTTTCTGGTATTGTGTTTGTAGAACCACCGCGTGAAACCTTCATTTCCTGCGATTCTGAGCGCTTTTGTTCGGCTGTCCTGAGCTGAAGGAAACCCCCCCCCCCCCAACCCTTTAAATTTAATTATTTAGAATCCCCACCCTCCCAACCCCCCAAAACTTTTCTAAAGTACCTGGTGGTCCAGCAGAGGTCCCGGGAGTGATCTCCCACTCTCGGGCCATCAGCTGCCAGTAAATAAAATGGCGCCGATGACCCTTTGCCCTTACCATGTGACAGGGGCTATCGGTGCCATTGGCCAGCCCCTATCACATGGTAGGAGCAATGGATGGCCCGCGTCATTTTTTAAGATGGTGCCAGCCGTCCATTGCTCCTACCATGTGACAGGGGCCAGCCAATGGCACCGATAGCCCTGTCACATGGTAAGGGCAAAGGGCCATCGGCGCCATTTTGATTAGTGGCAGCCGACGCCCGAGAGCGGGAGATCACTCCTGGGACCCCCACTGGACCACCAGATACTTTAGAAAAGTTTTGGGGGGCTCGGGAGGGTGGGGGATTCCAAATAATTCATTTTAAAGGGTCGGGGTGGGTTTGGGGGTTGTTTTTCTGTGTGCCCTTTCTTCCTGCCCCCCCAAAATGATAAGAAAACCACACGAACATTTTGTGGGGTTTCCTATCACTTTCAGGGACCCCCCCCCCCCCCCCCCCCCCGATACCTGATGGATGAGAAAATATTGTAATATATTTTCATCCGTCAGAAAAACGATTCACATCCCTTCTGTTTTTATCCACTTGGAAGGGATTTGGCCATCCTAAAGACTCTGTTCCTCTGGTAGCTTTATTTTACTTTAAGCCAAGAGAGTGGATGTTTATTCCTACTCTGATATAAGTCAGTCCTACACAGAGGGAAGAGACTGTAAAAGAACTGAAGAGAGACTTCTGTGGTGCTGCAGTTTGAGTTTTGTGACATTAACCATCAGTGTTTAATAGTAAAGCCTTTTATTTTGGACACTAACCAAATGGCTCCAGAGTATTTATTTCTGCACTCACTGCACCCACATCAGGGTTTGAAAGTTGCTTAGTTTTGATTGTAAATATTATTACCCTAATCATAAGGCTTGGGGATAACTGCATAGAATGGCAATAACTACCCTTAAGAGATACATTGGAGCAACCTGCAAAGCGCAGCAGATACTACTATGAGAAGCTTGCAGGGCAGACTGGATAGACCATTTGGTCCTTTTCTGCTATCATTACTATATTAATATGTTACTATGTTACCATCTGCCTAGTCACAAAAGTATCAATCGGGCTCAAAGAAGGAACTGCAGCAGCTGCTGGATCAGAGTGGAAACCCTATGGCTTTCCTTTACATTTAACCATATTGAGGTAAGGTCTGACTTCAAATGCATATCCCTAAGCTGGCACCATCTTGACTCCACTCCCATAAGTGACATTTGGAACCTCCAGAACGCCCCTAAACGAGCCCTTTTTTCCTTTCATATTTGTGGGTGACACTGCTAGTATGTGCATACTTTGGGCTCTTGAAACATAATACTGACATGCATACATGCTACTTACATGCATATCTTCCAATTGTACATGCATAAACATTTTGAAATTTTACCCAAGAAAGTATGCACGTAAATTTGCATGCACAAGTTACATGGTGCATAGAGCAGGTGTAGCTTTGTGTAAGTTAGTATGTGTGTGATTTTGATAATTTTCAAAGTAAACTTAATGCACAGAGGTTTGCTTTGAAGATTGGCATAACGTCTTTTGCCAAGGCAAAACTTACACAGAGTTTTATAAAATTATCCTCTCTATGTTTTTCTTAAAAAAATATTTTTTTTTCTTAAGCAAAACTAATGGTTAGAATGAATTAAACAAGATCAAGTCAAAAAAGGAAGCAGGATCCCAATGAAACAAATTTACCTTGCTTTAAATGTATTTGAAAGGAATGCAACAACCCCATCAAATGTTCCTCAGAGAAATATACTTGAGTTTGCATAATTAATTACCAGTGAACTTGAAGGGTTAGTCTCCACAGAAAACTGGAAAGCTAAAAGGATAAATTTGAATCCAAACAGCCAGCAATTACTGAATAGGTTTTTTCGAAAAGACTGAATTACTTCTCTTCAAAGAAAATTGCATTGTGTTCCTCTGTCTTACTTGCCAAGGAAGTCTGAAGCCAATCAGTCTCACTGAAATTGCCATGGAAACTCTTCCTTGATTTGCTCCTGCAATTCACTGGATTCTGAAACTATATCTAAATGCTAAGTAAACTGAGGGAGTTGTCATGACATGGTGAAAACTGTTACCGTTTTTTGAATAGAAACAAAATTAAGCTTCCGGGGTTTTGTTGGTTTGCTAGCAGTATACATCTGACTGTAGTGAATTGCAGGAAATTCAGTTTTCAGCTTTGATGTTAACAGCTTTATGATACAACTGACATAGACAAAAGAACAATTTACTAAATTAGTGCTAGTAATGATGTTATAGTCGCACAGTATTTAATCATCTCTGATAGCTACTGTACATACATTAATAAACCAAACAAACAAAAAAAAAAAAGCAAGTGTTTAAATGCATTCAGAAGGTCTGACTTTGTGAAGGACCTCTCCTACAGGCACAAAAAGGAAGACACTTCTTAATATGTATGTCACACAGAGCTCTAATCTCTTGCTTTCTGCAGAATAAATGCTTGAATAGGCTGCAAATGTGAGCATTTCTTCAGCACTAATTTTTGCAGTATGTCAGTGAGAGGACTTGTCTCAGGTTGACTTGTTAGTCACAATAAGTGTATATGTCATATAGGAAAAGATATTCCAGTCTGCTAACTTATAGCTAGATTCATCATTCTGCTATATTTATAGCAGAACGAAGAGCCGTGGTTAAAATAGGGGCGGGGGGGGGGGGGTGAAATTGTGCAGCCGGCCGTGGTTGCAGCCGGGCCGCACACTTTCGCACCCATAGTGCCACGGGAAAAGTTGGTGTTATTTCCCACGATGCTGCTGGCGATAAGTGGAAAACATTATCGCCCGCAGCGCTGCCCGGGCCATAACCCTGCCCACACTCCTCCCATTCCACTCATTTCAATAATACTGCCGTGATGCGGCCGTTATCACACGCAATAAGGCCCTAGCACACGTGATAAGGCCACAACATGTTTTGATAAATGACCCTGTAAGAGGCCAATGTACTAAAAGTGGAAATTTTTTTTTTACACAAATTCGCTTTTGCGTGAAAAATTTTATAAAATATCAAACTATGTGCAAAAATGCTAAAAAGCTAGAATGATTCTTATGGTAGTCCAATGAAAGATGTCACAACCTGAAAATAATCCATCATTTAGAATTCTGCATGCCTCTAACTAAATATGTTTCCCAATTACTTTTGAAGGCTCAGTTTAAATACGGTCTGTACATGTTCAGCTTTTTTTCCCTTTTGCTGCTGTACAATGCCTTCATTATGGGATGTGAGTTCATATATTCGTTAATGATCAGGAGATCTAGAAACATGGGAGATGTATTGGGCAGAAACTGAGAAAGTGGCTTGAGGGATGTAGACCTGAGCAGAAGAAAGAAAAATAAAACATTTCAGGAGGAAGGAACTAGATGGAACTCATCCCGGAATCTGAGAAGCCCTTGTAATCAGTTCTGTTTTATATTGTCAACTTTTTCAGCAGTATTTCTGCACTTTGTAGTCAGTCAAATCATGTTGTATACTTTCTGTGAGTTTTTGCCTGAAGTCATAAGCAGTAGAGATGTGAATCAGTACCGGACTCGTTTCCGGTATCGGGTACATAGAACCATGAGAAATCTTCGTTTCCTGCTGTTCTGAATGCTCTTTTTTTTTGGCTGTCCCGAGCCGGAAAAAAAAAAACCCCACCCCGACCCTTTAAATCAAATTATTTAGAATCCACCACCCTCCTCACCCCCCCCCCCAAAAAACTTCTCTAAAGTACCTGGTGGTCCAGCGGGGGTCCCGGGAGTGATCTCCCGCTCTCGGGCTGTCGACTGCCAGTAAACAAAATGGCGCCAATGGCCCTTTGCCCTTACCATGTGACAGGGGCTATTGGTGCCATTGGCTGACCCCCCTGTCACATGGTAAAAGCAATGGACGGCCGGCGCCATCTTAAAAAATGGCACGGGCCATCCATTTTTCTGTGTGCCCTTTCTCCACGCCCCCTCCCCCCCCAAAATGATAAGAAAACCACACGAAAATTTTGAGGGGTTTTCCTATCACTTTCGGGGGACCCCCCCCCCCCCCCGATACCTGAAGGATGAGAAAATATCGTACGATATTTTCATCCATCAGAAAAACGATTCTCATCCCTAATAAGCAAAGCAGTGCCCTCCATTTAAAAATCCTGCATGTTGAAATTCAGAACACTTTTCTATATATATATGTTTCATTTATAACTAGATTTTTTTTTTCAGTAGAATATAATTTTAAGGCTAGAGTGTGATATATCTGCTGAGCACTGTTTGTTATACATCATGATTCTCTGATATTGGAAAATTTGGAAAAACATAAACTAAAGACCTCAAGGCCCACCTACTGTTCCTATTTTCCATTCTTGTTAAATTCTGCAGATTTCACTTGATCTCCAGCAATATGTTCACTTTCCAACAGCTAAGGATCATCAGTGCTTGTCTCATATTTTCTTGAATTCCAATACTGTCTTTGCCTGTTACATTTCCACTGGGAGGCTGTTCCACACTACCACTACTCTTTCTCGGAAGAAATATTTCTTTAAGTTACTCATGAATTTGCCCTTTTCAATCTCATACCATGAACCTTTGTTCTAGAACTTCATTTCTAATGAAAAATGCTTACTTCTTTTGCTTTATTTTTTGGCTGTGAGATGTTTTTGTCTTATATATCATAATTCTCCTCTAGGTTGTACATATTTAGGTCTTTTAAGTTTAATATATCTCAAACAAATATCATTCATGATGTATTCATCTCTAACAATATTTGAGGATCTTATTACAATCATTTACTCTTTAAAATAGAGAATAATGTATTTGCATATGTGCTACTCTGATAATATGTTTTATTTTCCAGGGCCAGGATTGGCATTCATTGCTTATCCAAAAGCCGTCACCATGATGCCCCTTGCCCCACTGTGGGCTGCTTTGTTTTTTATGATGCTAATATTTCTTGGACTAGATAGTCAGGTAAGATGGTACGCTTATTTTAGGACATGCTATCATGTTCAATAATTTTAAAACAATATCTATATCTATATCTATATATATATTTCTCGCTTGCTCTGTCTCTATATATATTCTATTTATTTATATATTCTATTTAATATTTAATAAAAATAAATAAATAAAAATAAATAAATAAATAAATAAATTTATAAAATGCCCATTCTTAGGACTCCAGACCAGGTACATATTTAAAGGGGACATATAAAAAAAACATGAGGTCCATATTCTGTTTGTTTCTCTGGCTAAATTTGGCATTTATCTGGACAAATGGTGGGATTTAAAAATCCTGCTGGGCTGGCCACTCATGGCATAGCTTGATAACTTATCTGGCTGAAAACGTATCCAGCTATGCCAGGGGTGGTCTGGGGGACATTCTAGGACAGAGTTCTGCTATCTGGCTAAGTTATCTGGATATCCACAGTTTTTAGTGTGCTACCTTATCCGAATAACAGAAATGTGCGTTCGTTTGAAACAAATGGGTAAAATGCAGCAAATGAGACCATTTCCATTTCTTTTGTGGATCCCCATAATAACTGAAGGGTGTCCATGAATTTAGTTTCATTCAATTCCCATTCAAGTCTATGGCCCACTGACTAGAAAAGGCTAGTAGACCAGTAGACTAGTAGGTATAGCCACCAAGAAATTCCTCAGTGATGCAGTAGCCAGGACAGGGCTGAGGTGATAGAAGGCAAGAGGACAGGATTGAGGACCAATGAAGGTGAACCTGCCCTGCTCTTGATGATACACCTTAGTAACCTAGAGAAAGACAGCAGCTAAAAACCAATACAGTCCATGTAGTCTGCCCAGCAAGTTTTTTTTTTGGTTTTTTTTTTTTTTGGGGGAGGGGGGTAGTAGTGATTGTCATGCCACTCAATGCAGGCTACCCCAAGCCTTCTGTTAAGGATAGTAGCAACTGCCGCCTTGTGCAGGCTACTCCTAATCCATTATAGAAAAGTTTCCCCATTTCTTCATTTCCCTTCTTTAAACAGCAGGGATCCTCTGTGTCCCATGCCCTTCTGAATTCCATTACCATTCTCGTCTTCACTACCTCTTCCAAGTGGGTATTCCTTGCATCCTTTTCCTGAGATTGTTCCTGAGTCTTCCCCCTTGGAGTTTCATATTTTATCCTTAGTTTTACAGCTTCCTTTCCATCAGACAAGATTTGATTTTTATGGACCTTTCAGATATTTGAAGGTCTGTTTCATATCTCCCCATATCATTTCTTATCCAGGGTATGCATATTAAGCTCAATCAATATCATCTCACATGGTTTTCCATATAGAACCCATATCATTTTGATCGTCTTTCTCTGGACTGCTTCCATTCTGTCCTTATATTTTTGTGAGAAGAGATCTCCAGAACTGAACACAGTATTCCTGGTGAGGCCTCACCAAGGATTTATAACGGGGCATTGCCACCTCCTTTTTCTTGCTGTTATACTTCTTGCGAAGCAGCCCAGCATCCCTCTGGACTTAGCTACTGCCACCTTCAGATCATCAGACACATCACTCCAAGGTCTTTCTCCCAGTTCGTGCTCATCAGTCTTTCATCCCCCAACACATACAACTCCTTCTCATTGCCATATCACAAATGCATGCCATATCCCAACTGCTAAACCATCGATCTCCTCTTAAATTTTTCTACGCTGTTTCTTATTCTCTCTTCTCCTTCAGGCATGTCCATTCTGTTGCAGATCTAAGTGTCATCTGCAAAAAGAAAAATTTTACCTTTTAATCCCTCTGCATTATTGCTCACAAAGATATTAAACAGAACTGCTACCAGAACAACTCCACTTATCACTCTTCTTTCTTCAGAATAGGTTCCATTTATCATTACTCACTGACATGTGTCAGTCAACCAATTTGTAATCTATTTCACCACCTTGGAACCCACTCTCAGACTTCTCAGTTTATTTATGAGCCTTCTGTGTAGGACCATATGAAAAGCCTTGCCGAAATATATCATATGAAGTACTCTTCCTTGATCCAATCAAAAATATCAATCAGATTTGTTTGACAGGAACTTTTTCTGGTAAAACCATGTTGTCTTGGATCCTGTAACCCATTGAATTGTAGATAATTCATTATCCTTTCTTTTAGCAGGCTCACCATTAATTTTCTCAGCACTGAGGTGAGCTAACCAGCTTATAATTTCCAGCCTTCTCCCTGCTATCACTTTTCTGAAATGAGACAATAACCCCCCTTTTCCAGGCCTGGAACACTACTCTTGTCTCCAAGGATCTATTAAACAGGTCCTTCAGTTTAACTGCCAGCACTACTCAGAGCTCCCTAAGTATCCTGGGTTATATCTCATCTGGCCCCATGACCTTCAGTTTTTCTAGTTACACTTAAACACTCTCCTCTGTAAATGGGGATATATCTATCCTCCTGTCATTCATACTCATGTTAGTTAGGAATCAGTGGTGTATCAAGAAGGGGCAGGGGGGGGGGCCAATGAATCCGGGTGCAAGGCCATAGGGGGGAGCCGATGGCTGACTTAGGCAGGCCCATGAGGTTGCCAGTGGATCCCATCCCATTGGTGGCCAAAAATCTGGAGGCCAGGTCGTGCGGCTACCAGTGAACCTCATCCCACTGGCGGCTGAGCAGGGAAGCATGCAGTTACTTTCCTGTGCCGGCCACTGATTCCTCTAAGCTGCGCATATGCATGGCCATGCACAGCAGGAAGAACGACAGAATGGTGGTGAAGCTGATCCCACCACAGCCTGAAGAAAACGTCACTTCCAAACCGCCGCCTCCTTTCTGCCTGTGTGGTCCCAGAGAAAATGTTGCCGGAGCCATGTGGGCAGAAAGGAGGAGGAGGAGCATTGGCCTGTGTGCAGAAGAGAATGCCTGGTATCAGGGCCACCATGGATCTCATCCCACGGTGGCCTGAGAAGAAGAGGCCCGGTAGCAGGGCCGCTGCGGATCCCACCTAGCAACAGCCCGAAAAGGAGGCCCAGTAGCAGGGCCACTGCGGATCTTACTTTGCAGTGGTCCAAGAAGAGGAGGTGGGTAGCAGGGCTGCCACAGAGCCCATCCCACGGTGACCAATGAAGAGGAGAACCAGAGGTGAGAGGGAGTGAGAGTCTCAGGGAGAGAGCAAGAGAGAGCCTGTGTGTTTGTGTGAGGCAGCATACGGGGCATGAGAAAGCCCTTATGTGTGTGTGTGTGAGAGAGTGAGACAGCATGTGAGAGTGAGAGGTGTGTGTGTGTGTATGTGTGAATGAGAGAGAAAAGCATGTGAGAATGAGAGCCTGAGTGTGTGTTTGAGAGAGAAAGGGAAGAAGACAGGTGGCAAGAGAAGAAACAGACCATGTAAAAGGAATTGGTAAAAGACCAAGAAAGGGAAGGTGGAAAAAAAAAAAAGCCTGTGACCAACTGATTAGAAAACTAAGATCAGACAGCAAAGGTAAACAAAATTGAATTTTTTGTGATTGGCATATGTTAACATTGGGAATGTGCAAAAGTAGCACTTTCTATATGTTGATATCGTGATCTACGAGATCAGCATGGAGGAATTGGAAGCCCCGCAAATGTTTAATACTGTGAAGCCTACACAGAGAAGGTAATAGATCGGGCTTCAGTGCCAATAGCAGTGATTGGCACCTCCCCCGATAGCCACACGGCAGCAGTGACAGTGGCAGCATAGGAACAAGAGAGGCTCCGAGGTTACTGGCAAAAGAGAGAGGGGCGTGCCTTCAGTGTGCATGTGTGTGAATGTGTGTGAATGGGAGTCTGCCTGGGGGGTGTGTGTGTGAATGCATGGGTGCCTGCCTGGTGGTGTGTCTGTGTATGAGAATGAATGAGTGCTTTTCTGGGGTCTGTCTCTGTGTGAGAAAGGGTGCCTGCCTAGGTGTGTGTGTGAGTGTGTTAGAATGAATGTGTGCATCCCTGGGGGTGGAGGGTGGGGTGGTGTGAGAAAGAATGGGAGCCTGCCTGGGGATCTGGTGAAAATGAATGTGATTTTGCCTGGGTGTGTGTGTATGTGTGTATGTGTGGGAGCCAGTGAAAACAAGAGCGTGTATGTATGAGAGAATCTGGGGAAGTAAGAGCTTATGTGTGGAGGTTGAGGGGGGGGGGGAGAGAGAGAGATCCTGTGCATGAGAGTGTTGCTGTGCCTGTGAGAGAGAGAGGTTGTGGGTGTGTATAAGAGCATGTATGTGTGTGTATGTGACAGTGTATGTGTGAGAGAGAATGGACATGTGAATATGTGTGAGAGAGAGAGGATAAAGTTTCTGTGCCCCCTAGCCCCCTAATCCTTGACAATCTCAAGATGACTGGAAATCAAGAGTTCCCAGGTATGAACAGCAGGGGCATTTTTAAAATCCTTATTAGTTTTAATTATTCAGTGTTATTTGATATGTGTGCTGTTTTGAAATATTTTATTGGTGCTTGGGAAATTTTAAAAAAATGTATATAATTTTAATTAATAGAAGTTATTCTGTTTGTCAGTAATTTTAAAATATTATTTTATTAGTATGGTTTTGCTATTATAATTCATGCTTTATGTTTCTTGATTATATTTGATTTATGAGGAATGGTGGTTCTGTTATTCCATTGTTATACACGGAGTCTGGTTTCGTGGGGTTCCATTTCAGTTTTTGTCTACATGTTGCTGGTTCTAATTTGTGATCCTTTATTCTGTATTTAGTGAGGGTCTGTCTCTGCTCTGTGCATGTGACCAAAGTGAGAGATTCTGCTGGCGTTTAGTGTGTGTGTGTGTGTGTGTGTGTGTGTGTGTGTGTGTGTAGGGATCTATAGCAATCGGGTTTGTTTTGTTTCCCCAGTAGGTGGTGTATTGGTATTCTGGGACCCAGTGTGATATTTACTTGTGATTTTTCATAGGCAGGGTTCTTGTTGTTTTGAGTCCTTGGTGTTACTACTATTACATTATGATACGTTTACTGTATAGATTTTGAATATCCCTTTTTGCAGGGTTTTGTGTTAGTTTACAGCATGGCTGGCAGTGGAAGGTGTTTGTGTGCTATTAATATGAGGTGACACCAGAATTTGAAAATATCTTTTAGTATGATGAGCTGTAAGGGAAACATCCAAGCTCCATTGTTTGGGGGAATTTCAGTGGATGCACAGAGTTACAGAACTGGAGGTGTAGGATTTATATTGACATTCTGTCCCTTCCTATAAATTCCAGACTTCACTCTCATAGCCATATAGAATTAGTTGAATGAGGCTATCAAATAATTTTAATAGTAGTTTTACTGGATGGGTGAAACTAGCCAGCTTTTTTAAATTATGCAGAAGACCTTTGGACTCCTTTTTAATGCCAGTTTTAAAGCAGGAGGCCATGCTATGGAGGTGGGTGTGATATGAAGAAATGTCATTTTGGCTTCCCCCCACCCCACCCCCCACAAAATTTCTTCTTAGGGACACCACTGATTTTCTGTGACCTTAAGCATTAGTACAAGAAGGATGGGGGGGGGGGGGGGGGGCGGTACACAAATGCATTGGCCCCTGGGTGCCAGAGACCCTCAGTACACTGCTGTTAGCAATTGTTCTTCTCTAGTGTCTTAGAGAAAACCGAACTGAAGTATCTGTTTATTATTTTTATTTATTCATCTTTCTCCACACCTTACTCCTTTGTCTCCTTTCAATCTTACAATGCAACCTCTGGGTCTTTGTCCTTTCTCTGAAATATCTAAAAAAATGTTTTGCACCATGCTTCCCTTCTTTGGCAGTTTTTTCTTCCACTCGAGCCTTGTAATCCTGATTTCTTTCTCTGTTTTCTTCAGTGCACCAGATAGTCTTCCCTATGTTCCTCGTTTTTGAGTTTCTTTGTATTTTAATGCAGAACTTTTTGCCTTTATTTTCTCAGCTATCACCTTGGAGAACCATATCAGTTTCCTTTTCTCTTACTTTTTTTTATATAAAGGTTGGTTGCCTTTGTTATAGCTCCTTTTAATTTGGCCTACCCATTTCCTCGTAGTCTTCTAGCTCCTTTTCGAGATATGTTGCCATTTTACCAAAGTCTGTGTTTTTGATATCCAGGAATTTGATTTTCATGTAACTCCCTCCCTTACCATGTGATGATCACTGGTGCCAGGTGGAGATATTTTCTCCATTTGTGAGTACCAGATCCAGGCGTGCTCCACCTCTCATGAGTTCCATTATCATTTGCCTGAGCACAACCCCTTTAAGGGCATCCACCGTTTCTCTAATTTTTGTAGATTCTGCAGCAGGGATACTCCAATCCACATCTGGCAGATTAACATCAACTAGCAACATTCTCCCTTTCTTCCCACCTTTTGGATGTCTTCAGACAGATCTCTGTCCAGTGCTTCTGACTGATCTGGAAGCCTGTAGACCCTACTAGTATATTTATTTATTTATTTATATTCCACCTTGCAGACATGTCAAAGCAGATTTCATTCAGGTACTGTAGGCATTTCCCTGTCCCCAAAGAGCTCAAAATCTAAGTTGGTAACCGAGGATGAAGTGACCCACCAAAGGTCAGAAGGAGTATCTGGGGGATTAGAGCCCTCACTTCTTTGGGAGGTAGCCCACTGCTCTAACCACTAGGCTATGCCTCCACTCCAGTATAAATGAATGTGCCAACATTTCCTTTTTAGATATTGCACAGTGCTTCCTCCTGCCAGTCATTAACTACCTTGCTGCCCTGCTCCTGACAGACCACTTTGAGGGTCTTGCTGCCACTCTGCCTTGCTGTCATCCATGCCTTCAATGCTACACTTTGGGAATCTTGCTGATCCCTGTTGCTATACCATTTATGCTATATCTTGGGGATCATGCTGCCCCTTTGTCTAGCTGCTATACCATTAATGTTACACCTTGATTGCCTTGATGCGACTCTGCCTTGCTGCTATACCACCTATGCTACACCTTTGAGGTCTTTCTGCTACTCTGCCTTCTTGCTGTTACCCTGTTGTATCACCTTGGGATTCTTTATGCCACTCTGCCTTGCTGCTATACCACTTATGCTACACCTTGGAGGTCTTTCTGACACTCAACCTTGCTGCATAACACAGATTTTATACCTTGGAGTCTGTATGCCACGCTGGCTTGCTGCCATAGTGCAGACTCTACATCTTGGGGTGTTCTTGTCATTGTGAGTGTCTGATTTGCACTTCTTGTTGTGCTTTGGGGTCTTAATGCCACTCTTAGTGCTGCTTTGTCCCCCTGTCAGTGCCTGGGGGTTTTTTCCTGCACCTTTACTGCTTTCCTCCCTCTTCTTGTTGACTTAGGATGTTAATGCCATTCTTGGTGCCACTTTGTCCCTTTTGGGCAGTTCATGCCATTGATATTGCTGCCCTCTTTTGAAGACTTAGGGTGTTCTTGATACTTTGGCTGCTGCTTTGCTCCTCTTTTGGTGCCTTGGAGAACTCCTGCCACTGCTAGGACCCTTTTGCTTCTTTGGGCTATTCTTGCCACTTTTAGTTCCACTTTGCCAGTCTTTTTGGAGTTCTCTTCCCCTTTCTTATATTGTCTACCCACAAGTCAGCATTGCTTCTCCCTTTGACTTTAATGGGAAACAAATGACACGAATGAAGCAAATAAACAATTTTTTTGTTTGAAATTAATGAAACAAATGGAGATAACATATAAAAGAAATGAATGAACTAAAACCAAAATGTTCACACTGCATATCCCTATCAGATAATTTTAGTACATCTGAAGAGCATTCCTAAATTTAGCCAAATAAACTTACCTGGCTAATTTTAAGATAGCTGGATATATTCAGCTACAAATATATACGGCTGAATATCCTGGCTAAGTAAGTCAGATACGTTTATATGGCTAATGTTCCTAGTCATATAGCAGCTGAAGATAAACCTCAATAAAAACATAAATACAATTCCCTGCAAAATCATAGACCAGCCATGGCATTATTTATCAAGCCATTAACCAAATAACAAATAATAAAAGGATAAAATAAAACCTCCATAATAATATATGCCAACTAAAATACTAAATAAACATAGTACCAGATAAGCTATAATCAGAATGTTTTCTTAGCCAACTCTAACTGAATAACGAGGCCTTACACATTTTCCTTAATTGAGTCAATGCATTGGATTCTCTCTACTCACAGTGCAAAACATTCAACCCCTATCTACTTCTTTACTTTTTCCTTTCTTCCTTTCTATCAATGATTATGAGAACAGTCAGAGTTTCTAATAATACTCTAATGATATAACAAACCCAATTGTTTATAACCATTTTCTTGTTATAGTTTGTATGTGTAGAAAGCTTGGTAACAGCTGTGGTGGATATGTACCCAAGATTTTCCGAAGGGGATACAGAAGGGAACTCTTGATTCTTGCTCTTTCTGTGGTTTCATACTTCATTGGATTAATAATGCTAACAGAGGTAAGTTTTGTTGTGTTTCCTCTAAATGTGGTGTTTTGTAATTAAATATACTGTAACTCACCTGTTTAAACAAAGATCTCCAAATGATGGTGCTTCCACTCATTGCTAAAGTTAAAAAAAAAAGTGGTTTAAAGATAAACTGAAAAAAACTGAGCACTCACCTTAAAGATGATGCACACACATTTAATATTGTAACCAAAAACTGTCATTTCACTGTTTCAGAGTTCTTATTATTGTGAACTACAATCAATATCCAATAATATGAATGAATTAAGGACAGGGAAAAATTAAGGGTGCCTTGGATCTGGGCAGTTTATCCTGGCTGTGTATTTCCCTACACCCATTAGAGATGTGCATTTCATATTAAACAAATGAGTAAAACATGGAAAATGAGGCCATTTTTGGTTTGTTTCCAAATAAAATGAACAAAAAATAGACTCCAACAAAAAGACCCCCAAATTTTCAGGTATTTTCATATTTTGCTAATTTTTAAAAAACCCCCAATGGCCTCTGGCAGGACAAATGCCCCAGCATTGAGCCTAAGCCTAGGCCCATGCCTCAGCATTAGGATCTGGCTTGGGCCTTGGTCTCAGCATTGGGGCCTAGCTTCGGGCCATGCCCCGGCATTAGGCCTCGGCCTAAGGTGATTGCTTCCTCCATTGACTTCAATGTTGGATGAAAAAAATGAGACACACATTTTTTTTTTGTTTTGATGGAACCTGAAAAATAACTGTCCTATGAAATGAATGAATGAACTGAAACAAATTTTTTGACTGCAGATCCCTAACACCTATTACTCTTTACCCCTACCCTTAATCTTACCCTGTTTAAATCCCAGGAGACTGCCTCATCTGGCCCCCAACCCCCTCCCTCCCCCCCATCCATCACTGATTAGGGACAGAGTTTAGAACCGTAGATTATGATTTTTTTAACCTATGTTTCCAATAAATATTAGTAAAGGCCTAATTTACTAAGGTATTTTTCTTCATTCCTAAAGCCAAAGTGTTTTCACAGAGGAACACTGTTTAGTTTAGAATCATAGCCTTTCACCTGAAAATTAGGTGTGAGATGGTATACTACCCAATATTAATTTTTGAGCATCAAAATGGCTGGTTTTATATTTACTGTGCCTTTGAGTATGAAACAGAAAATATAAATTTTCTTGTGTTACCTAATGGTAAATCTTTTACATATTAATGTTCTTCCGTATTTAGTGGAGACAATGTAGACCTGTATGCTGGTGATTTTCTTTTCTGCTCTAAGGATTCTATTCACCCTAGCTGTTTTGGTCTCCTAGACCAAATATCCCAATTGAATATCATGAGTTCCTACACATTTACTGTCATAAAAGGGGATATTTAGCCAATATTCAGTGTATTTCAAAACTCTTCAAATTGTATTTACAAGGGCCTGAATGAAGATAGTTGGAGTAAGCAAGAGACAGAGCCTACCTGATATGTTGCTTTTATTTGTCTCCCCAAGACCTCTTCCCTAAATATATTTAGTTCCTCTCAGAGCAGGCAATTCTCCTGTTTTGCCTGAGTAATCTCCTTAATTCGTTTAGGAAGAAAAAATGTATATTTTATTTTATTCCCAAAAGATATCATAAAGCCAATGCACTCTGATTTCTTTTACTTTATCTGATCCCATAAAAATATAGAACATGATAATTGATAAGGATTATAAGAACTAGTTTTCCTCTTGTTGCAATATACCATAGACCCCAGTTTATTTCTCGCTTTTCCTTTATTTTGCAACCAGAGACCTTCTGTGCATCTCCCATGCTTTCTTGAATTTTATTACTGCTGCTCATGCCTCCTCTGTCTCCACTGGAAGGATGTTCACATGCATCCATCATCTTTTCTATTAAGAAATATTTTCTTATGGGGATCTGTAGGGAAAAAAGATTTGTGTTTGCTTTCTGGTTCATTTTCGGGAGGTTTTTCCCCATGAATTATGGTTCATAGAATGTTTGATTCATTTCATTTGTGTGAAAAAAAAATGGTTAAAAAAATGAAAATGGGGCCTCCCAAGACCTCCTGTCCCTTCTTTCCACATGGAAAACTGTCGAGGCCAGGATCTCCCCCTGACCCCCACTTAGCCTGTCACAATGGATCTGCTAGCAAGGCCTAGGCCGAAGCCTCGGCCTTGCGTAGGCCAAAGACGCAGTAGGTCACTATGACCTCGGCCTCAGCCTATGCAAGGCCAATGTCTCGGCTTAGACTGGAGCCTTGCCCAGGCCTAACACCATGGCCTGGCCAGAGGCCAGGTCCTGATGCAGGGGCCTCAGCCAGGACCAAGGCCTGAAGCCAGGACCTGGTCCAGGCTCAGGCCCTATGCTGCAGCTCTGACCCAGATGCTGGGTTCCCAATGTCAGGGCATCAACCTGGATTCAGTCCAATGCTGAGGCCTGGCCCAGAGGCTATCTCGTGATGCCTATGCCTTAGCCTAGACTAAGACAATGGCCCCAGTCTCGACACCTGGGGCTTGGCCTAGGGTCAGGGTCTGTCCCAAAGTCCAGGCCTCAGAGCAATTCCAATGACTTTCTCACCTTTCTTCTTTTTTTTCTTCTTCGCCAACCGCTGAGGTCACACCAGAGTTAATTAACTTCTGCGCATTCACTCCATCAGATGTGCCATTTTAATGTACAGCATTGCTCAATGTCCATCCAGTGCTCAATATACTCTCTCCCTATTTCAGCCTGGGGTTAAGATATAGGTTGGAAGGAATCAATGGAGGAAGGTCAGGAGGGAGGAACATGCTATGTGCACTGTCAGATGAATTTTCAAAGGAGTTGCACATATAAATGTAACATGCTATATTGTAGAATAAAGTGCATGTAAACATGTTAAATCCCAGTTTTAAGCATGTAAATGCTTTGCAAATCAGGCCCTGTGTGTGCTACACAAAGTAGGGTCTGCATGCTGCCCATTAATTACCATACTCCATAGCTGATGCTATAGTTTGGAAAAAGAGATATGCATGGTTATAGATTATAGAAAGAGCTCCTATATGTTTAAGAGTCACTACTGGTGACAGTTGTTGCTATGAGGATGCTAACAATAGAGTCCAGTGCTGGTCTGGATCTGAGCATCAGACAATGGTGACTTTTCTGTGGCATACCTAATCAGGTCTGAAGACAAACATGTATGCCATGACCCACTGGTTGGGAAACTTTGCTGCTGGGTATACATATTTGTCCTTCTGTGTAATTTCCTGGGGCTTTTGGTTGACAGTGCATCATTTTGGTAGTCCTTCTCTGTACTGTCCTCTTCTGTCAATATCATTTTAGAGATATGACCTTCAAATCAATTCAGTGCTCCACATGAAGTCTCACCAATAAGTTGTACAAAGACATGATCATCACCTTTACTCTATTGGTTTAACCTCTTATTATTCAATCCATCACTCTAGCAATTGCCTTGTGGCATTATCTTTCAACATTGAGGTCACTCTGAATTCTTCGTCCTTATTTGGTACACATCAGGATCTCTCTCCCCCTCACCCCATTGCTTAATATCCCCTTGATTTTATGCACCCCAAATGCATAATTCTATACTTTGGGCATTAGAATGAACTCTAAAGAAAAGCCTCAGGAAAAAGTTTAAAAAGTCCCATTTAGACTTGGAAGTGTTGCTTACCACTAATAAAGAGACAATACCACAATGTCCACAAACTTATGAAAATATTAGTCTGAGAGGACCAGTTAGAAGAATGGTTACTGGGCTCAGCTGAAATGCATCCTGTGCTCATTTCTCACACTGCAGGTATTCCGGGATTCACAAGGCTTCCAAATTCGCTGTGAACTTTTACTGATTGTTATATATATTTGAGCCTAGTATAGAAGTGTGTACAATTGCATAATTGTGTGCCTTGGGTTTTAGGAGGGGGGCAGATTTTAGCCAAAAACTAAAAGTGTGCAATCTAGACTGCTTTTCTGGGTCTGAGGAAAAAAAAAAACAACCTTTACTTCTAGGCATGTTTAGTTCCTTCTATCCTTCCATCCCTACTCCTCTACCCACCTGCCCCTGAGTTTACTTTCTTATATACTCTTCCCTGGACTCCTAGATAATTAGCTTCAATTACTTTATCTCCCATTACATAGTAGTTCCTTACAGCTCAGATAATTGTAACTTAAACTGTCATATTGCTTGTAAAAAATTGGTTTCATATTCTACTTTTTAATTCTTTACTAGCTTACACTAATACTTTTAGTTTTATTTCAAATACCTAATCTTTGCTAGAGCCTAAATTTTTACTTTCCTTTATCTATATGCTTTTAAGAAAATAGTGATAATTCAACAAAATGTCTTTCATTCAATACAATTGTGGTACTTATGTACCCAAGACCTATCATTTGGAGAATTAAAGGTTGTCCCTTTTGCCTTTAGCTGTCTGCAATTAAAATGAAGCTGATTCATCTAAGGGAGGAATTGACCAGATTTCAATTAACCTCCCCTTCCTAGAACCATCCAGTATCTCTCGCCCATCTCCCACACAGGTTAAAGAAACCCAGGAAAAATGGTTTACAGTGGGCTCTGGTGGGAACAAGACATTTGACAACAGACCACCCATGTTCCCCAACTTTACAGCATTCTTGTGCATCAACCCCCACTCCTACAAGTTGTCGACATCCAGGATTCAAAAACCCAGGAACAATTGGATAACAGTGGGCTCTGGCAGAATAGGGCCTGTGATGAAGAGACACCCACTCTCCCCACTGTTACCCCTTCAATATGTTTTTTCTGCATTGGAGAATGAAGAAACCTCAGCATAGATATTGAAGTGATTTCTAAAAGTGAAGTCACCCAATGCACCCAGAAAGCTCTTCAACAGAATCAAATATCATAAAAGAAAGTTGCTTCTGCTGGGGAGACTCAATCATCAGAGGAACCCAATTTGGGAGCACATTTTGATGGTGACACAACAGTTAAATGCCTTCCAGGATCCTCAGCTAGTAGAAATGCAAACCGATAGTCCAGGTTATTGAAGAAGAAAGAAGTAGGAACTTTGATATCAGTGTTATCATCCATCTGAGGATTAATGACCTCAATAGAAATGGTATCCATGAAGTATAAAAGAGTTCCAAAATCTAGGAAAGATGATAAGACACACTGCAAAGATATTGCCTTATTGGAAGTTTTACCTGTTCATGGAAAAGGGAAATGAGACAACCTATGCCATATAGATAATTTCAATTCTGGCTCAAAACCTGGTGTACAGTCAGAAAGTGGTTTTGGATACATTGGAGGCTGGGGTCATGTCTGGAGCAGTAAAAGGCTTTATGGAAAGGACTGGGCTACATTTGTTTGAGCGGGAAGGAGGCTGCTGAGGAGAAATTCAGATCATTATATCAGATATTTAAACTAACAGAATGAGGGTGGCAGGAGATGACCAAAGAAATTGAAATGTCATCCCCAAGCAGTCTGGAAGTGGGACGGAAAAAATAAAATCAATCAGCTCAAAAAGCAGAAAAGTATCTAGGAAGTACAACAAATCAAGAGAGAAAAATTGGAAGCTATGACTACAAATGCTCAAAGTTTGGGCAATAAAATCCCAGATCTGCAGGCCTAATGGTGGAGGTGGACTTGGACATTGTTGCACGTTATGGAGACATGGTTCAGGATTCTCATGATTGGGATACAGCCATACCAGACTGTAACTTGTTCAGGAAGGGACAGAGAGGTCAGAAAAGGGGCAGGAGTAGCCTCTTATTGTCAAAAATAATATCTAAGCAACTGAACTGCAAGGAATGTGGGGTAGAGAAGAAAGATTATGGGCCATCCTAAAAAAAGATGATGCTGCATCCATTTTTACTGAAGTGGTTTACAGGCCTCCAACTCCAATGGAAGAACTAGACAGAGATCTGTTTGAAGACATCCAAAAGATGGGAAAGAAGGAGAAGTGTTGATTGTTGGAGATTTTAATCTCCGGAAGTAGACCGAAGAATCCCTTCTGCAGAATCTACCAGAAGTAGAGAGATAGTTGATGCCCTGAACGAGGCTTTGTTCAAACAAATGGTAATGGAAACCCATGAGGAGGATGTCATACTAGACTTTGTGCTCACTAATGAGGATAATATTTCTAATGTCTGGGGTAAGTTCCCACATCAGCACCAGTGATCATCAACGATATGGTTTGATATTGCAAATAGGATACAGAGAATTGCAATGAAGACCTGGGTTTTGAATTTTAAAATACAGACTTTGTCAAAATGGGGGATGTACCTGAGCTATTACTAGATGACTGGGAGAAAAGAAAGAGGTGGCACAACAATGGGCCAAACTAAATGAACAATTACAAAGGCAACAATCTATATGTTAGAAAAGTAAACAAAAGTAAGAGAAATAAGAAACAATTCTGGTTCTTAAGGAGGTGGCTGATAAAATAAGGCAAAAAAATAAGTGTTCAAGAATATAAAGGATCCAAAATGAGGAACACAGGGAAAGAATATCTGGTGAAATGGAGAGAGACTAAGAAAGAAATCAAGAAAACTAAAAGTCATGTGGAAGAAAGAAATTGCCAAAGATGTGAAAGAGGTGACAAACATTTTTCAGATACATCAGAGAAAGGAGTAGTATAGTGAAATTGAAAAGTGACAAAGATCAATGTGTGGAGAGAGATAAAGAAATGGCTGAAATATTAAACAAATACTTCTGTTCGATGTTCACTAAAGAAAACTCTGGAGAAGGACCGTTGCTAGTTAACAAGACTATGGATGGGGGTGGAGTAGATGAAACTCCATTTACAGAAAAGAATATATGGGAAGATCTACAAAAACTGAGTGGACAAGGCCATGGGGCTGATGAGGTACATCCCAAGATACTGAGGGAGCTCAGAGATGTGCTGGAGGGTCCGCTGAAGGACCTGTTCAATAGATCCCTGGAAATGGGAATGGTGCCACAAAATTGGAGAAGAGAGGTGGTGGTCCTGCTTCACAAGAGTGGGAGCAGAGAGGCTGGAAACTACAGGCCGGTTAGCCTCACCTCGGTGGTGGGAAAATTAATGGAGAATCTGCTGAAGGAAAGGATAGTGAACTATCTACAATCCAGTGAGTTGCTCGATATGAGGCAGCATGGATTCACCAGGGAAAGGTCCTGTCAGACAAATCTGATGGATTTTTTTGATTGGGTGAGAATTGTATCCATTGTATCCAAAGCACGAAATCTCGGAGTAATTATTGACTCAAGTCTGTCCATGTCTGCTCACATCTTTACCATTGTTAAAAACTCTTCTTTAAATTTCAGATACTAAAACATCTCTGCCCACTTCTTTTTGCTAAAGATTTTTGAACTGTCAAGCCCTCATTTTCTTTGGTCTAGATTACTGTAACACTCTCTATCTTGGCCTTCACACTAATGCTCCTGTCTATTACAACTAATTCAAAACACTGCTGCACGTTTGCTGTGATCGGAATCTCATAGAAAGGAAACATATCACTCCAACTCTCGGCTCATTGCACTGGCTCCCAGTTCTCAACAGAATTCAATTTAAGATCCATTCTATCCTATACAATCTTAATACACAATGATTCAACAACTTGGCTTTGTTCCTTTCTTTGAATTTACCATCCATGCAGACAATTACTAACACTACACATAAACCTCCCGGAAATTCCATTGGTTCGCTTGGCATGGCTCAATATCACCAGACGAACATGCTTTCTCAGTAGCTGGCCCCACACTCTGGAATTCTATCCCAGATTACCTAAGACAGCTATCTTCTCATAGGGAATTTAAATGTAGCTTAAAAACCTATGTATTCTCAATAGAACGTCGGACCCCTACCCACCACCAGTAAGTTTGTCCTCAGGTACATTTCTCTAACCCATTCTCCCTATCTACCCATTCTCTAACCCAACCAGATCCCTTTATCAAAATTTTTATATTATGTTTTATTGTATATTTTTTGTGTATTTATTATGTATATCATTTCTTGTAAACTGTTTTGACAAACTCCATGTTTTAAAAGTGGTATATAAAACCTTTTAAAATACATAAATAAATAAAATAAACATTGCTCTCTGCTTCAATGGCAGTTAGGAGAAAGGAGAATTGGATTCAGACCTGACTAACAAGGGCCCCCCAACTTTTACGATTTGGGGAACATGGCAGTAACTAGCTGTTGAAACCCTTACTACCCTTAATCAGTCTGATACTTTTGATACAGCTCTGACATTGCTCTCTGCTTTCACGGCAGACGGTTAAGGGAAATTGGAGGTCAACAGCATCCAAGGGCCCTGACTTTTACGGTCTGGTAAACTAATAAGCATGGGGGTAACCTGCACAGTGCAGCAGATACTGGCATAAGCTTGCTGGGCAGAATGGATGGATCACTTGGTCCTTTCTGCCATCATTTCTATGTTTTCAATGTATGACACACTTTATACTGTAGCTTGTATACAGTAATATTGATTCATGACCTGATTGTATTTTTCTCTATCTATGTTTTATTATTTCTCCTTTATTTTTTGATTTATATCGATAGTTTAGGGCAAAGTCTTTGATATAATATTATTTATTTACTCAATTTTATTTTATAATTTATTGTAAACCGTTTGGTCTACATGTGATTGTGAAAAAGGGTATATAAAATACTTTAAATAAATAAATAAATAAATAAATAAATAAACAAACAAACTTAATAATGAATGTGGTGCTTCCATTTCCACTTGGTGATGCATTTGAGATATACTTTAGAGGATCTAAGAATGCATTTTATTTGTTTATGCATATTTAGAAGATGATGAGCCCTTCTGCAGAAGAATATTTTTCCTTAGGATAGAGGCTTCAGGCTTGGCGTATGGATTTCTGGGGAGGAGGGAGTCAGATATGGGATGTAGATTGGATGTTTGAGTGTCTGAAACCACATTCTTCTACAAAGATTGAGTGTGTGTGTGTGGAGGGGGGGGGGCAATAGTGTGTGGGGAGGGCAATAGTGTCAAGATCCAGGACCACCACTTTATTTTTTTAAAAGGGGCAGCTAGATGGGGAGATGCCCCTAGACCTGACACTATGTATTTAAAACAGAAGTTAGGAGGGGAGGGCCCTTGGAATTTCATTTCCTTTCATTTTTTAAAATGAAAACAAAATAAAACAGAAATGAAATGAAAAAAATAAAAACAAACAAACGTGAAATGAAAACTTTTCAATTACACATTCCTAATAAGGAGAGTATAGCCTGTAGAAAAAAGAAGGTGATTATGTTATTGTTCAAGTCATTAGTGAGATGCGGAATATTGTATCCAATTTTGGAGGCCTTACCTCCAGAAGTATCTACCTTATAAATGGGCTCTGACCGACGGCCCGTAAATGCGCAGTAGAGAGCAGCTCTACCGCGCATGTGCGGGCAAGCATGTCGGTCAGAGCCGAGCGTGCCCGAAAAAAAAAATGGCGCTGGCGGCGAGGAGCAGGAGCGGCGACGAGGAGCAGGAGCGGTGGCGAGAAGCAGGAGTGGGAGGAGCAGTAGCGGCGGCAGCAACGAAAAAAAATGGCGCTGGGGCCGCAGGAGCAGCGGTGAGAAGCAGGAGTGGGAGGAGCAGTAGCGGCGGCAACGACGAGCGCGGGAGGGACCCCCACCCCCCCGGAGATCTTCCTCTGCCGGTTGTGGATGATCTGAAAGGGGAGGGGATTGAGAGAGGGGGAGTGACTGAGGAGAGGGAGGAGAGAGTGAGGGGGGTAGGAGAGAGTGAGGGGAAGGGGAGGGGGAGGAGAGGAGAGAGTGAGGGGAGGGGGGAGGAGAGTGAGGGGAGGGGGGAAGGAGAGTGAGGGAGAGAGGGAGGAAGGGGAGAGGGGAGAGTGAGGGGGAGAGGGAGAGGGAGGAAGGGGGGAGTGGTGGAAGGGGAGAGGGGAGAGTGAGGGGGGAAAGGGAGGAAGGGGGGAGTGGGGAAGGGAGGGAGAGGGGAGAGGGAGGAGGGAGGGGGGGAGGGGGAGAGGGGGAAGAGGAGAGGGGGAGAGGGAGGAAGGGGGGGAGAACGAGGGGGAGGGAGTGGGAAGGAAATGGACCAAAATTTTTTTTTTAAATGTAGCCCGTTGTTACGGGCTTAACGGCTAGTATAACTAGAATTGAGATGGTCCAGAGAAAGGCTACCAAATGGTGCAGAGTCTACAAACTCAAGAGATGAGATGTAGAAATCTAAACTTGTATACCTTAGATGGGGAGAAAACATAAATCACACCTATCCAAAACAAAAAAAGTTTTGAACAGGATAGTTAATAAAAGCCATCCACCTTTTATACCAAATGTGTGCACACAAAAGGGAGGGGAAATGTTAGAAGGGTGAGGGTGGAAGATAATTAAGATAGCTCTCAGGAGCACCTTGTTAAATAATTGAATAGTAGCTTCAGGCATCTTTGAGTGCAGCAGATCTGACCAGAGCTCACTAAATGTGAAACTGAGAGTGCATGGCTGGCAGGAATCTGTGGGGATGAGGGGAGGGATATCCTGCTGCACTTTCCCTGTACTCTCCAGAGTCACATCCTCTCCAAGCACTCGAAGGATGTATTATGGTGGTTTTAGTCTTTAGATTCTTTACATGGCACCTTGAGGTGTTCTGGCACCCCTAGGGAGTCAATTTACCCATTCCTAGTGAGAGTTGGGTTTGCATGAGTTATGCCTCCAGATGGTTAATGTTTTATTACATTGATGCATTTATATTTTATTGATGTCACATTTTATTGATAATTATTGTATTATTTTGCTTGCTTGTTAATCACTTTGGATTGAAATTTGTAAAAGGAAGATAGTCTAAAGTGTAACATATAACACAGAGAAGAGACAAGAGAAGGGAAATGTGATAGATACATTAAATTACATGAAGGATCCAAGATGGCCACATGAAGGAACTAAGCTGGAATTGGGCTCTGATGAACTATGTACAGTTTGTTCTCTAGCTTGCTGGTTGTTTCCTGAAATGGTGAGGAAGAGGAAGGGGAAGATTTAGAGGACCCTTATGTCATTGGACTCGCCTTTTGGTTATCAATTATTTATGCAGCCTGCTCATTCTCTGAGATCTACGTGAACATGTGAGCCAAATGTCTCAGCTCCAGGACTGGCATTTTTCTTATTCCCGACCTCTGAACAACTTCCCTCCAGCTGTTGTGTGCATTGCAGCTGTAGATGCCAAGTCATGGTACCTCCTCTTTGATTGAAGACATTGTGAGAACCACAGGGTTGAATTCCTTGGCATTGGTAGGGGAGGAATGTCACAGGGTGCAAGCCTCTGAAGTACCACAGGTCCCACAATGAAGCACATACCCTACCAGTAGAGTTGTGCAGTAGGTAGGAAGGTATCTCAGTGGGGATAAGTGGATTTAGGCCTTCCCATTCTCCTTCAATGAATGTGATTGCTGCATTTGTGAATCCTTGGACCAAAATGAGGTTAGCACTACCCCACAGGAAGGAGCCCTGCAGGTCCTCACCATCGGCAGGTGGAACTGGCTGGAGCAGAGGTTCAAAAGAAATTTTATCAATACCAGCCCACATTCCCCGCAGATTGAGCTCGGGTGCCGGGGCCAGCTGGACTTAGGTGCAGGCCTCTGGATGAAGAAGAATCTGTCAAGGTCGAAGAAGGCCAGTGAGACAGGTCAGTTCAGGCAAGGGTTGAGGCTGGTAGTAGACAGCAGAAACAAAGACAAACCAAGGTCAGGGCAGGCAGCAATCTAGTCATCCAGGAATCCAATATCAAAGAAGAAGCCGAAGTCAAAGCAGAGATCCAAAGCCAAAGTCCAAAGCCGAAGTCCAAAGCCAAAGAGTATATCTGAAGGAAGGAAGACAAGATGAAACAGCAGGGAGCAGGCGAACCGGGAACCACTAGATAAGGAGACAGCAACCAACTGAGACACAGGAACCAGGAACCAAGGATCAGGAACCAAAGAGTGAGCAAAGGCACAGCGTGACAAACAGCTACTCAACAGAGTTGACCTATTGCCAAGGCATCTGAGGCAGTTCTGGGCAGGCTTTAATTCTAGAAGCCCCATGACATCATCAGAGGGCACCTCTGCAAGATTCCACTATTGGCTCTTTAAGAGGGCTCAGTTGGCGCACATGTGCGCATATGTAGGTGAGGCCCAGGGATCAGAACAGAAGTAGGCTGCTTGATTCAGCAGGAACAGCTGATGCCGGCAGTGCCCGGCACACCAGGTGCTCTGGAGCAGGAGCCCTCCCTCATCGCTGGGACACACCTCATCGGGCCTGGGATTGACCGGGCTTCTGCTGCAGATAGTGGTGCAGCACACAGGACATGGCCCCCGTACTGGGACATGGTGTACCTGCCCAATCAGATTGAGGGTGAGCGTGGCGGCCCGCAGCAATGGCCCGTGTACCGCCGAGCATATCTGTGATTCTCCGTTGGCAAAGCCTCCAATAGTGACCTTAGAGGCTATTTGGTCTTCACTAGCTTCCCTCCATCAAGCTATTTCTTCAATGGATGTTACTTAATTCATAAGCTGAGGTGTGGATACAGGTTGAAAAATCTGGTTTGTTGGGCAAAATGCAGTAAATAGGTTGCATTTCTGGTGATGTCAAGCAACTAGCGGCAGTTCAGACTTCCTTAATCCAGGTTAAGATGATTACTAGCAGGAAGCTTGAAAAGTTGGAAAATGTTACAAGACACCTCAATTTGAGACTGATTAATTTTCCTACAATGCTCATGGTTTCCCCATAAGACTTGTTTTAGAAGTATGTGATAGAAGTTCTCAAGATTCCTGAAAATGCTATTTCCATTTGTCTAAAATTTTTAATTAGTGTATACTACAAAAACGATACTGCCTTTTCTTATAAACATTCCCCTGTAGATAAATCGCAAGAAACAAAATGTGGGGTGTTAATGCCTTATTGGCTATCTCTAATGTCCAGTAACAGGATTTTATTGCTTAGACCTGCAGACCCTAATGGTGGAGGTGGATCTGGACATTGTTGCTGTTATGGAGACATGGTTCACTGAATCTCATGATTGGGATATGGCCACACCAGGCTATAACTTGTTAAGGAATGACAGAGAGGACAGAAAAGGTACTACAGTCAACTGTATTCTGTGAAAGTTCAACTTAGTGACAAACCATGGGAAATCAGTCATTATCAACAATTAATGACTAGGTTGAGATGAACAGTAAGCTTCAGGATTTTTGTACATAGAAATTTGCATTGCAATGAATGAAATGCTGTTATAAGACTAATTAGAGACTAAAAAGGTTCTCTGGTGATAAAACTCACTTTGTAAAAATTAGATTGTTGGGTCTCCATGACATTTGCTCCAAAATGGTCTGCTTGGTTTATGGTAATTTTCAGAACAGTTTATATGCAAAAAACCTGGTTTTATGAGTGTAAATGACTGTTATGAAATTGACGGACTTGGTGCACATAAAAGAATATGGGTAACCTAGCTTTACGCATACTTTTATGTGCACCGAGGAGAGGCAGAGGAGGTGGAATTGGGGTAAAGTAGCATGCATACTTTTGATTTAAAGAAGTATGGAATTCATTTTGAAAATGTTTCCATGCATAAAATTGGCATATATACGATATGTGTGTGTAAGAAACATGTAAACGCATACATGTTATTTTGGAAACATTGCAAGTGCCTGCATGTGTTGGGTGTTGTATGTACATGTTAACAGGACAAAAAGGGCTGGTTTAGGGGTATTCCAGGGTGGGATTTGGAAGCAAGAGCACGTTGCTATTTGTGAGCAGTATACATGCATACATTTCCAAATTTGTTTATATGCTTTTACACCTGTTAATTTAAACACAAAAGTGAAATTGCACTTTTGTCAGCTGTTTTTGGGTGGGAGTTCTGGGCTGAGTGGTGAGGGGTATCTGGTTGAAATGGTGGAGATTGGAGTGAACTGCTAGAGCTGATGGTGGAGTGATGATTGCAAGTAGGTATTTTCAGAAGCAGAGCATACTTTTACAAAATACATGCCTCAGCTTATAACTTAGGTAATTACATGCACATGTTATAACTGTTACGCGCATAAAATATATGTGTGCAATTTTATAAGATGGTTGAAAATGTATGCACTTTCCTTCCTCCACACAGTTTATAAAATACTAGCAAAAATTTACATGGGCTCACTTACATGTGCACTTGGTGACGTCCTCAGACTGTTGAAATTTGGATTCCATGAGGTCCATACTTAAAAGCATTTAGCTGACTAAATACATATTTGGGAACTTATCTGACTAAATTCTAGACTGCTAGAATTTAGCTGGCTATATTAAGGAGTGTTCCGGGGGCATACCTGGGCGGAGTTGAATTAGCTGCCTTAGTTAGCCGGCTAACTCCGATATTCAGAGTTAGCCAGATAATGCAGCCAGTTAAGATCAGTTGGGCCAAAGACCTGTCCTAAACTTAACAGGTATAGATAGCCAGCTAACTTTAAGATTGATAGCTAATATATTCAATAGAGATGTGATTTGGCCGAATCTTTTGGTTCAGCCTTCGTTATCGGCCCACCGCAGCAAATTTCGTTTTCCTGCGGTTCAGGCCGATTTTAATTCGACTACCACAAAATGATATCTGAAACCTGCCCCGACCCGTCCAATTTAAATAATTAGAACGGGGTTGTAAAAAAAAACCCAAAACCCCAAACTCACCCCAACCCTTCAAATTTAATTAATTGCAACCCCCCACCCTGCTGACCCCCCCAAAAAAACTTGCCAAAATTCCCTGGTGGTCCAGCGGGGGTCTTGGGAGCGAACTCCCTCTCTCAGTTCGTCGGCTGCCAGTAATCAAAATGGTGCCGATGGCCCTTTGCCTATACCATGTGACAGGGGCTATCGGTGCCATTAGCCGGCCTCTATCACATGGTAGGAGCAATGGATGGCCGCCGCCATCTTAAAAAATGGCGCAGGCCATCCATTGCTCCTACCATGTGAAAAGGGCCGACCAATGGCACTGATAGCCCCTGTCACATGGTAAAGGCAAAGGGCCATCGGCACCATTTTGATTAGTGGCAGCCGACGGCCCGAGAGGGGGAGATCACTCCCGGGACTCCGCTGGATCACCAAGGATTTTCAGTAAGTTTTTTTTGGGGGGGACGGGCAAGTCTTGGGTGGTCGGGAGGGTGAGGGTTGCAATTCATTAACTTTGATAGTTTATCCGGCTGACTTTTCTATCCGCAGTATGTCTGAATATACATCATTATGTGGCTAAGTATGCACACATATTTTACGCCCTCTGAAAGGAAGGAATACTTTTATGTCATTGAATATGCATGTGTACTGGGCCTATTACCTGAGTACTTTGAACTTGACACATACTTTTGAGATTGCCAGTAAAAGTGGTAAAGGTTCTTCAGCTGGTACAGAATGTAGTGGTTAGGGTTATTTTCAATTTGCCTTGGAGGGTGTCGATTACACAATTTATATAGTAGCCCCATTGGCTACCTATAAGTTATAGTGTTCAATTTAAAATACTTACTATTACTTATAAAAGTGTACATCTAGAGCTGCATGGTTTGAGGGAAAAACTTGAGAGTTATGTTCTGGCTCATACTCTTGAGTTTTTTGGGTCAGGAATTACTGTCTGTTCCATCTGTGCATAAGTATTGCTTAGAAAGAACTAGATTATTGGCTTATTTTATCAGAGCTCCAACTATGTGGAATGATTTGCCTGTAGGCTTGTGTGGGGAAATGGATTATTTAAAATTGTGTAAAGCAGATTTGTAACACAGTGGTGGCTTTTATCCATTTATGAGGCAATTTCCAAATAGCCCACTTTGCTGCAAAGTCTGTAGGGACTTTTTACCTACAGTTTTTCCACTACTTTGAAAACTGCCAAAGGAAAATTACCCTGAGAAATTTGCTCCTGCTTTTTCTGTGGATATTTTTTTCTGACCAAAGCCACATAACTAGTTTTGAAGATACAAAACTGTGCATATAGGGGAAGATTTTAAAAGGTACGCGTGCGGCCGACATTGTGCGTGCTACCCAGCGTGCACAAATGTACGCCCGTTTTTATAACTTGCGCGCGCACAAGGGGGTGCATACTGGTGCACATTGCGCGTGCCGAGCCCTCGGGGAGACCAGCTGGCTTTCCCAGTTCCGAAATCAGAGCAGCCTCGGAGGGAACTTTCCTCCCCCCCCCACCTTCCTCTCTCTTCCCCTACCTGTCCCGCCCCCCAGCCCGAAAAAAAACCCCTGTACCTTTATTTCAGAAGTTATGCCTGCCAGCCGACTGCCGGCGTGAGATCCCCCGGCTCAGCGGCCGAGGAGAGGCCTCTGGCCCTGCCCCACCCATTTTTTCAAGCCCCGGGACTTACATGCAACCCGGTGCTTTACGCGCACCGCCAGGCCTTTTGCAAATAGGCCTGGTGCGCGTAACCCCCTGTGCGCGTATATCCTCAAAAATCTGCCCCATAGTTTTCTCTCCTGACCTAACCTCGCCCTGGAAAAGCCTCTATTACAATATGCATAAAAGTATGCAGGAGTGGAGGGAGGGGGATTTTCAGCCAATTTACCGGAGGACATCCATTTGAAAACTGTCCTCCACAGTTAGAGAGAAAAATATTTGTAATTAATAAAACTTTCTGTTAAAATGCTGTAGTTATACAGATTTAAGTAAAATAAAAATTGAATAAAAAGTTATTTTTTGTGTGTGTCTGTCTTGTGGGTGGATGCATCCCTCCACCTTGTAAATCATGGAGTATGCTGCTGTTGCATCAGTTGACCTCAAGAGCTCATAAGATCTTCTGTTTCATTCCAGAGAGGCTGAAAGACTTCTCAAGTAACATAGTGTCCTTTTTTATGATTTTTGGCACAAAATGTTGCTTTGAAGTGGCTGCAGCACATTCTAGACCGCAGAATATTTATAAGGCACTTGTATCTGATATATGCTACACTTGGGGCCCAGTAACCACCAGAGGGGTCTGACTGACTTCTTCTGTCCTGAGATGTCTGCCAGTCTTTATACTTGATGCATGTGAGCTTTATTTTATCTGATAGCAATGATGATTCCCGGCACAATGCATTCTTAAGTTCTAGTGCATGGGTAGATAACGCCAGTCCTGAAGTGCCACTAACATTCTGGATTTCAGAAAATCCACAATGAATATTCATGAGGTGTGTTTGCATGCACTGCTTCGATTGTATCCAAATATATCTCATGGTGGATGTTCTGAAAACCAGTCCTAGAACTGACACTCCATGACTGGAGTTCTAGTGTATCACAATTTGCATGGGGGAACACTGTCACGTGCACCTGGACCACATCCCCGCTTATGTCTGCACTCTTTCATGAGCAGCAGCACAAGGTGCAGTCTTTGTAGGCTGGTTTAATTGGTACTGTGGTAGTATTTCGGACCACAGAGGATTGGAACCTCATGCCTAAAATTAAAAAGAAAAGGCCCATTCAGTGCAAATTTCTTAAGATATTGGGTTATAACAGCAATACTATGTATGCCTTATTGTTCATGAGTCATTCAATCGCACAATGCAACTGCATGTGTTTGTGCTGCTCGAGTTTAATGATGGCACCATATTTTGAGCTGTTTTATCCATTGCACTGTAACATCAATACTATAGTACTGTATCTATTGTATCTTAGAATTCATCTTGGAGGCTTTGAGTACACCTGAACCATGGTATTGAACTTTTATACCTGGTAGGTAAATGTAGGTCTCCAGCTCTGATTGCTAAAAACTGACAACCAACTAAGAGTATGTTTGTCACTCGTGCAGACAATCCTCACTGAAACGAATGAGTGCATCTTGGGTGTCTAGTGGTTAGCACATATGCTGTAAGGGATTATTCTATGTGCAGCATTTGCCTTTCTCAGAGATGGATAGTTTGTGCTCAGGGGAAACTTCAGGGGGTCATTAAAATGTGAAAAGAATATCTTCATTAAGTACTGAATACTCTCATGATTTTGGCACACAATTATAATAAAAATGGAGTACACTATTTGTAACCAGAGAGATAAAAACATGAAAATAGGAGACACACAAAGGACTCATTAGTCTCAGTTATTTTTCTACTTGTTTGACCGGGACACAGTATTTTAATTTTTACAATGCATTGAATTAAAGACCACCTAATTACCTTAAATCTATTCAACAGTGATTCCATTAAAATATAGATGGTCTGTTACTGAGAGAAGCAAAGCATTATCGAAACATGGAATAATAGGTACTGCACAGAGCTGATTCCAGTGGGAACAGTTTGATTCGTGGATGTTCAATTATGTCGGTTGGAGTTCATAAGACTTGTTTACAAACTAATATACTGTGTTGCAGCCATCTATTCTAAGGACATCTGCATATTCATGAGAGGAGCTTAAGAAGTTAGCACTCTTTTCAAGGATTTGATTCTTTGTGCTGTAACAGTGAAGTAATTAATATGGAACCATGCACACACATTTCAGAAAAGGCTCAAACTAGTGCTCTATCATCAGAATTTCAAGGACCATCTACTTTTCTGTTGGTTTTGTTGTTGGTGGTTTTTTTGGATCCCAGATGTTCAGACTATGCTAATGCAAATGCACTATACCGAAAGGGCCAAGGAACAGAACACACTAAGGAAGATGTGTTTTCACAAAGAGAAATCACTAGCAAATTGCTGCATCTTATTACAGAAAGAACCCAGCATGATGAGTAGATTGTCACAAAAAAAAAATGAGATTGGAAACATCTGAACTGCAATTAAAGTCAAATTTGTGATGTGAAGTGTTCTCATCAGAAGTCTAAAGCTGATTTCTGCTTTATTTTCCTTTCCCAGGGTGGCATGTACGTTTTCCAGCTATTTGATTCTTACGCTGCTAGTGGAATGTGCCTCCTTTTTGTTGCTATATTTGAATGTGTCTGCATAGGTTGGATTTACGGTAAGCTGTGTTTAGTGATTATTTTGTAAAGGTGTATAATTATTGCAGATTCCTGATATGTAACTATATCCTTTTTTCACATAGACAATTGGGGGGCAATAGTCAGATATATTTATATGGGTAAACCTGTGTTTACCTGAATAAAAATGTGGTCTGGCTATTGTCCCCCCACTTACCACAGGGGAAAAGTGGGGCAGAATGAGGTAAAGGGAGGCAAAATAAATGTGATTGCATTTTTTAATCTCTGTGTATACTTTACAGTGCGTACTTTACACCTTCTTTATCTACAGGGTTTAGATAAGTTCTTGGAGAAGTCCATTAATAGCTATTAATCAAGTTTACTTAGGGAATAGCCACTGCTATTAATTACATCAGTAGCATGGGATCTTCTTAGTGTTTGGGTACTTGCCAGGTTCTTGTGGCCTGGTTTGGCCTCTGTTGGAAACAGGATGCTGGGCTTGATGGGCCCTTGGTCTGGCCCAGCATGGCAATTTCTTATGTTCTTAGGACATAGAGGCACTTACTTTGTGCTGGTTTCAATGTACTTGCATTGTATGCAATGGCAGGCATTTCTCTTTGACAATCCAATCCTGCTGGAGGGATTACAGTAGATTCCTTACTTACTTTAATCAGAGCCTCCCAATTTCCTGTAACAGAATTTTCAAGATTCTGCAGCAACAGTTGACAAATTCTTTGGCAGATTTTTCAAAATTTTGAAGCAATTAAGTAGCAAATTTCATGTTTGCATGTATTTGCAAATTAAATAATGCACTTTTTAACTTTATAAAAATGAACTTGCTTTGTGACATTAATTTGGTTCTTTATTAGAGGAAAAAGATTTTTGAATGCATCTAAGGAGGAAAGAGGATAAAGGATCTAGGAATAGCAAGAAGGAATCTTAGGCAAGAGGGTTAGAGAGATAAGGGGTGGAGAAGCATAGAAAGAGTGGGAGGAGAGGATGGGGATCAGGGATAATATGGAAAGAGAATGGGAGGAAAGGAGAGAGGGAGAGGGGTCAGGAGTGGAATGGAGGAGGAAGGATCAGAGATTGAAAAGTAAGAAACAAAGGAGAATTGATAATAGGGTGGAAAAGGAGGGAGGACTAGAAGAATGAAAAGGATGGGGAAGAAAGAAGACTAGAGTTGGGGTGGAGGGAAAGGGTGGAAGAGTGGGATGAGGTAGAGAAGGGAGGAAGCCATAATCCCCTCAATCACACCTCCATCTCCTCTTTTCCTTATCCCTTCTTCCAAAGCCCTTGCATCCCTCATTCTCCCTCTTTCACACACTCCCCCTATCCAATCCCCTCACTCATCCTGGTTCCCTCTTCATCACAAACTTTGGTTCAATCCTTTTTCCCACCCATGAGTCCTTCACTCTGGTTCATTCCTGCCCCCACCCTGTCCCTCTCTCCCTTCCCACCATGATCACAGTTCACCCCATCCCTACCTCCCTACCCCACAATCCCTCCTGCCCCTGCCCCATTCCTTATTCTTCCCTCCCTCCTTTCCTTCCCCCCAATCCATAGTTCACTCCGTCTTTCCTGATCCCTGGTAGATTCGCTCCCTTCCTCCCTCCCACCCCCCATACTGTGATCATGAGTCATTCTATGCTCTTCCCCCCACCCCCAGATCCCCTCATGAAACCGTTCATTCAGGTAAACAGGAGGAGGAAATGACCAGTCTTGCAGTACCTCCTACTCCTCCTCCCCTACCAAGCTTTAAATCATGTGTATCTTTCACACTGCCATAAATTATTCTCTTCCAGGTGGGCAGGAGGAGAGCAAGGTACAAAGTGCCATCCCACTGCCACCAATACATTTTTTTAAGAAGGTCACTAGTTTCCCACAGAAAATTTGCCAGGCTTCGCCAAATTTATACAACAGACAAATTTTGTGGCCCTTACTACAGCTATGGAATTGCAAGAGACAGGGGACCCTGATTTTAATTAATCATGTAGATCAATATTCAAAAGTGTTAAAATAGTAGGATTACAAATTAGGGATGGGCATTCGGGAGAAACAAAATAGGAAATTAGACAAAATTTTCTATTTTGTTACATTTCGTTATCAAAGTGAAATAATTGAAATCAGATGAAATTTCATTGGTTTTCATATTTCATTTTGAAAACAAAATTGATTTGTCAGTCCTAGGCCCAGGCCCGAAGCCGGGGACTTGCCTATAGAATAGGTCATGATCCAAAGAAAGGGCTTTGTCCTAGGCCAGAATGCAACACTGGGGCCTGGGTCTAGGCCTAGGCATAGGCCACGGCCTATTTATACAAACCACCTCATAGGTCCGAGGATGATGCCAGGATCTCGACCGAGGCCTAAGTCTAATGCCGGGGCTTCGACTGACACCCCAAAAATGTAAAAAACGTACCTACTTCAGGGATCCAGCATCACAAACCAGGTCTAGAGCTGATTTCTGGGCCTTGGCTCAGGCCCAGGCACAATGCTGGGAACCGACCTGAGGGCAGGTCCCAATGCCTGGGTCTTGCCTAAGCCAGGGCCTGAGCCTAAGCCTGATGCCACAAACCAGTCTTGAGACCAGGTCCCAATGCCAGGGCCCCAGTCAGGACCCTGGCCTGACACTAAGACATGACCTGGCATCTGGGTCCTGATGCCTGGGCTTTGGCCAGGGCCAGGCCCAGGTCCATGCCAAATGCTGTGACCTGGTCCAGAGACTGGGTCCCATGCCGGGACCTCTGCCCAGACCCTGGCCCAATGCTGGGATCTGACCTGGAGGCTGGTTCCCGATGCCTGGGCCTTGGTCCAATGCCGTGACACAGTCTGGACACTGGGTACTAATGCCAGGGCCTTGGCCTGGACTCAGGTCTGACACCAGGACCCAACTCAGAGGTCTAGTCCCGATACTTGGGCCAAGGCCCAGGCCTCGGAGCCCTGGCCTTGGAGCGCTCCTTTTCCATTTTCTTTTCTTCAGCTTTTAAAGCGAACTGCCGCCATCCTCTAGAGTTAATTAACTCTGGTGCATTCACTCCAGCAGACAGCACCATTTTGATGTACAGCATTGCTTAGGCCTTGGTGTCAGATCTTTGACCCGGATCAGGATAGGGGGGCCGGGGAGGATACTGGTCCTGGAATTTTTTTGAGTAGGAAGGAAGGATGGGTAAGGGGCTTTGGAGGCTCCATTTCTTTTTTTTCTTATTTTTTTTGGGGGGAGGGAGGGGGTTGATTACTTTTTTTAAGGAAATAAATGAAATAAAAATGTGACAAAACAAAATTCATCTAAAATCAAATCCACAAAAATGAAATGAAAATTTTTCTGTCTACCCCTAATAAAAATAAATCCAAACTAATTCTAGCAGATCTAGTTGAAAATCTGCTATCATCAGACACAGATCTAGTTGTAAATTATCCATCATCAGACACAGATAGATGAGAATGAACCCACATTTTATTAGCAGAGGTTTTTTTTACAATGCACAGAATATAAAGTTGCATCTTTAATCATTTTCCTGTGTAATTATTAGGAATGTACACTGATTGTTTTGTGTGTCATTTTCATTTTGGATTGTTATCTGTTTTATTTCATTTTTAAAATGGTTTGGGGTGTTTATTTTGGGTTTCCCTAATTTCAGAGTTAGTGTACCATACCCACCAGGCTGCCTCTCTCTCACCAGCCACCACTTGAAGCATTCTCTATCCCACCTGGCACCCATACAATCACTCCAATCACTTCCCCTCTCACCAGTCACCTCTCCCACTAAAACACACAGACACACACCAGGGGAATTCAAAATGCCAGGGCCCCTTTTTCCTAAAATACAAAGGGATTGACAAATTGAAAATATGTATATGCATTACATTGTTTTGCTTTTGCTTTCTAGAACCGAATGGTTTTATTGTATCACTTGTTTGTTTACATTTATATTAGACACTGCCCATCCCCCTCACAGACACCACCTTGCAACCTTGGCAACACAAACAAGTAACTAAGGAGACAGCCAATGGAAATGCAGAATCATACCTCTAGCTAACAAACTGCTCCCCATTTGATACTTTTTAACTTATTGTTAACATTTCCATTTAGTGCACACTAATTATTGTTAGTGTGCGCTAACATCCTGTTAGCGCTCCCTAAGTCACGTTAGTGCGCACTAACACAAAATATTAATATTTATGAAATTTTGTCATTTTTTTGTATTGTGGTGCTCCCAAAACAAGACGAAATAGACAATTCTGTTGCTGTTGTCTATTTCATTTAAAACAAATACACATCCCTAGTAATTATTACAGTAAAGCAAATAGAGCTAGTAATCTTACTGAACTCAACAGAAGCTGTACTTCCTTTCTCTCTCACTGAAGAAAAGCCACACAGTATAAATTTTATCCTATGAGTTTCATAATGTGCATATTCTTCTTCTTACTTCATAGGTGTAAAAATTGTCATCTCTTTCCTCAGTTGCTTGTTGGAAGGGACTTTTTATCATTAGTCTTTTCAGTTGATGCACATTAATTTTCCCTTCTTTCCTGGACAACATTTGAAAACATGCTATTCTAAGTTGAAAATTGAATAAACTCAGGGAAAGCAAATCTTGGATTCCTGTTGCCCCAAATTAATTTCCTGACTAATTATCCATAATTGTAATGTCTGTAGTGCTGTTATAATGGGAGATTTCAATTACCCCAATATTAACTGGATAAATGTAACATCAGGACATGCCAGAGAGATACAATTCCTGGATGGAATAAACAGCAGCTTTATGGAGCAATTGGTTCAGGAACTGATGAGAGGGAGTTATGCTAGATCTCATTCTTAGTGGAGTGCAGGATTTGGTGAGAGAGGTAACGGTGGTGAGGCCGCTTGCAATATAGATCATAACATGATCAAATTTGAAATAATGACTGAAAGGGGGGACCAAGTAAATCCACAACTCTAGCACTAAACTTCTAAAAGGGAAACTTTGATAAAATGAGAAAATTAATTGAAAAAAAAACAACTGAAAAGTGCAGTTACAAAGCTTAAGAGTATACAACACGGACATTGTTAAAAAATACCATCTTAGATGCACTGTCTATATGTATTCCATACATTAAGAAAAATGGAAGGAAGGCCAAACAATTTCTAGTATGATTTAAAGGTGAGGTAAAAGACATTATTTTAGCCAAAAAATCTTCTTTCAAAAATTGGAAGAAGGATCCATCTGAAGAAAATAGATAAAAGCATAAGCATTGACAAGTTAAATATAAAACATTGATAAGACAGGCTGAAAGAGAATTTCAAAAAGAAGTTGGCTGTAAAGGCAAAAACTCAGAAGAAAACTTTAAAAAATGTATCTGGAGCAGAAAACCTGCAAGGAAGTCGGTTGGACCATTAAATGATTGAAAGCTTTAAATGCACTTAAGGAAGATAAAGCCATGATGAAAAGACTAAATTAATTTTTTGCTTCGGTGATTACTGAGGAAGAGGTTGAAGAGATTCCCCTTCCGGAGATGGTTTTCAAGGGTGATGAGTCAGATGAACTGAACCAAAACACTGTGAACCTGGAAGATGTAGTAGGCCCAATTGACAAATTAAAGAGTAGCAAATCTCCTGGACCAGATGGTATGCACCCCAGAGTTCTAAAGGAACTCAAAAATGAAATTTCAGATCTATTAGTTACAATTTGTAAACTATCATTAAAATCGTCCATTGTATCTGAAGAGTGGAAGGTGGCCAATGTAACCCCGATATATAAAAAGGGCTCCAGCGGTAATCTGGGAAACTATACACCAGTGAGCATGACTTCAATGCCAGGAAAAATCATGGAAATTTTTATAAAGAATAAAATCACAGAACATAAAGATAGACATGATTTAATGGGACACAGCCAGCATGGATTTACCCAGGGGAAGTCTTGCCTCACAAATCTGCTACATTTTTTTGAAGGTGTGAATGAGCATGTGGATAAAGTTGAACCGGTAGATGTGGTGTATTTAGATTTTCAGAAGGCATTTGACAAAGTCCCTCATGAGAGGCTTCTATGAAAACTAAAAAGTCATGGATAGGAGGCAATGTCCTTTTGTGGCTTGCAAACTGGTTAAAAGACAAGAAACAGAGAGTAGGATTAAATGGACTGTTTTCTTGGCCGGTGCTTTTTAATATATTTATAAATGATCTGGAAAAAATGTAGCAGATAGTGAGGTGATCAAATTTGCAGATGACACAAAATTAGTCAGAGTAGTTAAATCACAAGCAGATTGTGATAAATTGCAGGAGGACCTTGAGAGAATGAAAGATTGAGTGTCCTTATGGCAGATGAAATATAATGTGGACAAGTGTAAGGTGATGCCTATAGGCAAAAATAACCCATGCTGTAGTTACTTGTTGTTAGCTTCCATTTTAGGAGTTACCCCCACAAGAAAAAGATCTGGGCATCATAATTGATATTACATTGAAATCATTGGCTCAGTGTGCAATGGTGGTAAAAAAAAGCAATTAGGAATTATTAGGAAGGGAATGGCAACTAAAACAAAAAGTGTTGCCTCTTATCACTCAGTGGTTGACTGCACCTTGAATACTGTGTGCAATTCTGTTGCTGCATCTCAAAAAAGATACAGTTGTACTGGAAGAAAAACAGAGAAAGGGGACCAAAAATGATAAAAGGCATGGAACAGTTTCCCTTTGAGGTAAGGCTAAAGATGTTAGGACTGTTCAGCTTGGAGAAGAGATGGCTGAGAGGGAATATGATAGAAGTCTACAAAATCATGAAAGGACTAGAATGGGTGAATGTGAAACAGTTATTTACTCTTTCAGATAATACAAAGACTAGGGGGCATTCCATGAAGTTAGCAAGAAGCACATTTCCAACAAATCAGAGAAAATTCCTCTTCACTCAATCACAATTAAGTTCTGGAATTCGTTCCCAGAGGAAGTGGTTGAGTCCACTTGTGTACCTGGGTTTAAAAAAGGTTTGGATAAGTTCCTGGAGAAGAAGTCCATAAACTGCTATTAATCAATAGGGATTAGCCACTAGGGATGTGAATCGGTACTGGAGTCATTTCCGGTATCGTGTTTGTAGAACCGCAGGAAATCCTCGTTTTCCACGGTTCTAACCGATTTTTTTTCGGCTGTCCCGAGCCGAAACCCCCCCACCCCGCCCCTTTAAATCAAATTATTTAGAATCCGCCACCCTCCTGACCCCCCCCAAACTTTCTTAAAGTACCTGGTGGTCCAGCGGGGGTCCTGGAAGCAATCTCCCGCTATCGGGCTGTCAGCTGCCAGTAAACAAAATGGTGCCAATGGCCCTTTGCCCTTACCATGTGACAGGGGCTATCGGTGCTATTGGCCAGCCCCTGTCACATGGTAGGAGCAATGGACAGCCGGCGGGAGGGTGGGAGATTCTAAATAATTTGATTTAAAGCATCAGGGTGGGTTTGGGGGTTGTTTTTCTGTGTGCCCTTTCTTCCTGCCCCCCCAAAATGATAAGAAAACCCCATGAAAATTTCATGGGGCTTTCTTATTGCTTTCGGGGACCCCCCCCGATATCTGAAGGATTAGAAAATATCGTGCGATATTTTCATCCGTCAAAAAAATGATTCATATCACTACTAGCCACTACTTGTTGTTGACATTAGTAGCATGGGATCTCATAATGTTTGGATAGTTGCCAGGTACTTGTGTCTTGGATTGGCCACTGTTGATGACAGGATACTGGACTTGATGGACCCTTGGTCTGACCCTTGGTCTGACCCAGGACCTGAAATTATAGGATAAATAAAGAGAAAAGGTAAGCATAGCTTGAAGTGGTGCACCTTAGTTGGCATCATTTGTATCGAAGATGATATAAACTTTAAAACGACCAAAATTCTGCCAGTGCACTTTGACTCCAGTTTGTTTTTTCTCTCCAACAGGAAGTAATCGCTTTTATGATAATATAGAAGATATGATTGGATATAAACCCTTTGTATTAATAAAGTGGTGTTGGATGCTATTTACTCCTGGTATCTGTGCTGTAAGTATTCACCAATATATTTAATTTGCATGGCATAAATAAAAGATTATTACTTCAGTTCTATGTTCCAGGGTCTGAAGAACTCAGCAACCTGGGAGATGCATCAAGCTGATATAGGGTTCTAACATGCTTTAAACAGCGTATATTGTGCGATAAAGTCCATCACAGTGATATCGCACAATATACACACATTTTTGCATGGGCCTGTCCAGATTCCATCCCCTATTACAGTAAACTGCTTTGATTGCGATTTGCATGCATACATTTTGCAAATCAGCTCATTAATGTAATCAACTTTGAAGTGCCCAAAAGCAGAATATGAAATAAAAATGAATTAATTAATTAATAGGCAATTCCAGTTGGTGCAATTTAGTTTTTAAAATGGTGCTGATTTGACCATGACCCTATCACATCAGAGGGGCAATGTTGAGGGATGTCCTCCCACTGAAAGACCTCAGTATGTGTAATAAACCTTCCATTTACTCTCTAGTAGTTGGTAGAGAAGGATCCATTTGAGAAGCTCTTTCATAGTTTGAAAAAACATTTTAAAAATTTTGGATTTGGTACTGCCTATTTCTGATCTTCTCTGCTGTAGTGGTCTAATTCACTGTGACAGATAGACAGAGGCAATGGAAGTGTGCTTTTATCTTTTCACTGGGGGGAGATAGGAGGCCCAAGGACCACAGGAATCTATTCCTGAAGGATTTGATAGAGAGGGGCAGGAAAATATTAGGGCATTTCAATTGAAGCATGAAGGGGGGTAGCTATTCTATGAAAATCTGTAAAAATTTTGAATGCCTCATAAGCATCTGAGTCAAGATGTTGGCATCTGCTGGAATTCCACCTATATGATGCCACAGAGGTTAAAGTCTCTGTAAACAGATGGAAAGATGTGAATCATCTCCTTGATTGGGTAGTGGGGCTTATGACAATTATCACTGTGATTGAAAACATTCTATGTTTTGGGAGTTAAGATACTTTTGTGCTGCTTTTTTTTTTTTTTGCTCTTTATTAATTTTTCAAAACTTTACAAAGTATCCACTTTGAATTGAAATATGGTACTTATATACATAGGCAAACAAATTAAAATAAAAAACATACAATAGGAAATAAGTTATTTCCTTTATATGATACCTGTTAGACCCTCTAGTAAGAAAGGGGGGGGGGGGGGTGAGTATCTGCATATTTAAGGAGATAATTTTGAAATACCAAAGAAAATAATTTAGAAATAAGGGTCTCACACAACCATATACATTTACTTTATGGATCAGACATATTATTACTCAGTTGTAACAGAGCTTTCTTCCCTTCTGCAAAGCTCTTCAGATGTTCTGGCTGGTAAAAAAAATATATAGTTATCATCTTTATACTTTATGATACACTCACATGGGAAGTATAAAAAGAAAGATGCTCCCAGTGCTAGTACCTCTTGTTTTAACTCAAGAAATGCCTTTCTCCTAAGTTGTGTAGTCTTTGTAACATCAGGGTATATTCTTACTATTGCTCCCATAAAGTTAGTATTGGGCCTTTTAAAATATCTCCAAGGTGTTTTTCATTAAAAAAGGAGATTAGGAGCGTTGTTCTCTCCACAACTTCATATGCTGACGATTCAAAAAATTCCTTCAAATTCTCAAGAACATTAGGAGTTATTTGCTTTTTCTGAGCTTTTCTTAGCAGGAGAAAGTATATTTTGTCCAGAGGCAGAGTTTTTTCAGTAGCAATTTCAAGTACTTCACTGAAGTATCTTTTTAATGTTAAACAAGGTGATTCTCCTACTACTCTGGGAAAGTATAAAATCCTCAGATTAATATGTCTCATCGCATTCTCCAGATATTCTATTTTTCTATTTATAGCTCCATAGTTCTGCACCATAGTTGACTGAACCATCTTAACTTGCTCTATTTCTTTTTCCATTTTTTGAAATTTTTCCACTATTTCCTGTTTAGATTTCTCAACGTTCTCATTTAGTAGGCCCATCTGAGAAGATAATACACTTATGATCACAGAACATTCTGATAATGACTTTGCTAGGGTGGATGTTAATGACCACAAGGATTCTAAAGTTACTACCTCCGGTTTTATCAGGTTTATAGCATCGCTAGATTTAATAGGGGTAATGGAATCTAGGTTCTCACCACATCCGTTAGATTGACCCCCTACAATTTCCAGCCCACGGCTGCTGGCGGAATTCACACCGGTCTCTCCGGGCATCTGGGCGGTATTACACTCTGGTTCGGCCTCCTCTGCCCGATCAACACGAGAGTCCACATCGGGGCTTCCCGTCGGGCACAGTGTCGAAGTTCCCCGCTCAGATGGAGGTAGCCTCTGATCCAAAGGGCTGAGGGAAAACACTTCCGAGGTGTGCTGTTTTTAATCTACCACACTGTACACCATGGGAATATTAATGCCTTTGTGCTATTTGCAATTCCCAGCACTCTTCACCTGGGAGTTTTGAAGCTTTCATGCCGTTTGTGATTCCCTATATTGTATACTTTGGGGATTTTAAAGACTTTGTACTGTTTGTGGTTCTCTGCACAATGTTTTGGGGGTTACTGCACATCAGCATGAATTAGCTGTACAGTTACCACAATTATCCAAATAACAGATGTCACCATTATTGATTTAATGAACCATTCATAATTTTACTGAACTGGCTATGTGTCCTTAAGACATGCTTGGTGCAAGAAACATATGCTGCTGGTAGGATCAATCAGGTAGTCATGAGTCTGATTGGGACTGGACCTACCACTTCAACTCTCTTCAAGATTCTTTTCAAATCCCCTTCCCTTATGGTACTTGCTGACTCTTTAACTTGCCTTGGCTATCTGTTGCTTTGCATGCTTGCTGCACTGCTCCTTGGGCCCTTCATGCCACTACTGGTACCACTTTGCCCCTCCCTGTAACTTGGGCTTTTCATGCCATTCTTTCTCCTGCTTTAGCCCTTGAGTTCACCTTGGGGGATTTTTCAGCTACCCTTCTTCCCGCATCTTCTGTTCCTACAGTTTCTGTTTTTAATTTCCAGTGCCACTGCTGCTGCTGCTACCCCAAGCCAGACTTAGTACATTAGGTTGTTTTCTTCTTGGCTCTTTCCAAATCCCTTCCCTTACAGTAGTTGCTGAATCTTGATCTTACCCTGGCCATCCAATGCTTTACATAGACCTTATCCATATTTAACAGTTTCATGCCCTCTTGTACATTTTATTCAAACTCTATTCCCTTGCAATTCTTGCAGTTATTGGTCTCATCCAGTATTTAGCCTTTGATGGATTATATCACAGCAAAAGGCAAGGTCTGCAGAAGTGTGGCACCCAGAATCAGGACCACACTCCTCCATGATTGCTGCTTCTGAGATAAAGGAAGCAATATTTACAAAACCTGATTCAGAAAAATAATCATGTTCTGGATTCCCTAAATCACCGGATATTAAACATTGGTGCCTCTAGTCAGTATCATCATAGCCTCCAGAGAAAATCATCTCCAAGTCCGAACAGCCAGTTACTTCACCTAATGCTACCATACAGAAATCACATCAGGCATTCTCCAGGGATTTTCTGTAGCTTTTCCCTGCTTAGGGCATTCTACCAATTTGGTGCCTATTGTCCCTCATTTGGAATCTTGGGGTTTTCTTGCTACTTTGGATGACTGTTTTACACCTCTCATGATGCTTTGGGGTCTTCATGCCAGGCTTTTAGTGGCTTTAACTATCTGTCACTGCCATGGGAGGTTTTCTGCGTTTTTTTGATGCTTTGTTTTCCCTTTATGATGCCTTAAGTGCTTCAGCAACATTTAATGCAACTTTGCTCCTCTAGTGAAAGTCTTTGTGGGTTCATGTCACCGTTGTTGGTGCCCCACTTTTTCAGCCTTAGGATATTCTGACCATTCTTGTTGCTGCTTTGCTCCTTTGAGGATACCTTAGATAACGTCTGCCTCACACTGCTGGTTAGGGATGTGCATTCGTTTATTACGAATTAGGCAATTTCAACGAAATTGCCTAATTCGTCCTAGTTCAGGGAACCCAAATCCCGAAATGGATTTTTCCTGAAATTCGGGAAACATTTGTTTTTTGGGTTAGCATGGGGGAAGGGGCACATTTATTTAAAAAAAAACTCAAACCCAACCCAACCCTTCAAATTTACTTAATTACAACCCCACCACCACCCCGATCCCCCCCCCCCCCAAGACTTACTGAAAGCCCTGGTGATCCAGCAGGGGTCCTGGGAGTGATATTCCACTCACGGGCCGTTGGGCCTACCAGGAATCAAAATGGCACTGGTGGCCCTTTGCCCTTACCATGTGACAGGGGCTACCAGTGCCATTAGTCAGCCCCTGTCACATGGTAGGAGCAATGGATGGCTGGCGCCATCTTAGAAAATGGCCTGGGCCATCCATTGCTCCTTTCATTTGACAGGGGCCGACCAATGGCAACGGTAGCCCCTGTCACATGGTAAGGGCAAAGGGTCACTGGCACCATTTTGATTAGTGGCAGCTGATGGCCCGAGATGGAGAGATCGCTCCCGGGAACCCGCTAGACCACCAGGGCTTTAAGTAAGTCTTGAGGGGGGGATCAGGATAGTGTGGGGGGGGGGGGGTTGTAATTAAGTAAATTTGAAGGTTTGGGGTGAGGGGGGGGCGGTTTCGGTTTGTTTCGTCAAACATTGCCAAAAAAAATAAAAGTGACCCACAGAAAACAAAGTTTTCCACGAAGCGCCCAACCTGAAAACTTAAAACGAAGCACATCTGTTCTGTTGGTACCAGTTTATCATGTTGTAGGTCTGTGAGCTCTTCATGCCATTTCTGGTGTCATTTTGACATAGTCTTGATGTGTTGGCATTCCTTCCCCCTTCTAATGATTTCTTACCACCAGTTTCATTAGAAATTATTAGAAAATCACAATTTGGGAGCCCAAAATAGGCTGCATTGCTTCCCCCACTGACTATAATGATAAACAAATCAATTAATAAAACAAACAAATGATTGCAATCTATAAAATGAATAAATAAACCAAAATACATTTTTGACTTTGTACATGTCTAGCTGCACTTGAGATAGCAGGCTATACACTAAGGACCTAATATGTACACCAGCTTTGAGTCAGAGAATATTAGTGAATATTAGGGATGTGAATCGTTTTAGGACGATTAAAATTATCGTCCGATAATTTTAATATCGTCTTAAACCGTTATGGAACACAATACAATACAGATTCTAACGATTTATCGTTATAAATCGTTAGAATCGTGAGCCGGCACACTAAAACCCCCTAAAACCCACCCCCGACCCTTTAAATTAAATCCCCCACCCTCCCGAACCCCCCCCAAATAACTTAAATAACCTGCGGGTCCAGCGGCGGTCCGGAACGGCAGCGGTCCGGAACGGGCTCCTGCTCCTGCATCTTGTCGTCTTCGGCCGGCGCCATTTTCCAAAATGGCGCTGAAAAATGGCGGCGGCCATAGACGAAAAAGATTGGACGGCAGGAGGTCCTTCCGGACCCCCGCTGGACTTTTGGCAAGTCTCGTGGGGGTCAGGAGGCCCCCCACAAGCTGGCCAAAAGTTCCTGGAGGTCCAGCGGGGGTCAGGGAGCGATTTCCCGCCGTGAATCGTTTCGTACGGAAAATGGCGCCGGCAGGAGATCGACTGCAGGAGGTCGTTCAGCGAGGCGCCGGAACCCTCGCTGAATGACCTCCTGCAGTCGATCTCCTGCCGGCGCCATTTTCCGTACGAAAACGATTCGCGGCGGGAAATCGCTCCCTGACCCCCGCTGGACCTCCAGGAACTTTTGGCCAGCTTGTGGGGGGCCTCCTGACCCCCACGAGACTTGCCAAAAGTCCAGCGGGGGTCCGGAAGGACCTCCTGCCGTCCAATCTTTTTCGTCTATGGCCGCCGCCATTTTTCAGCGCCATTTTGGAAAATGGCGCCGGCCGAAGACGACAAGATGCAGGAGCAGGAGCCCGTTCCGGACCGCTGCCATTCCGGACCGCCGCTGGACCCGCAGGTTATTTAAGTTATTTGGGGGTGGGGGATTTAATTTAAAGGGTCGGGGGTGGGTTTTAGGGGGTTTTAATGTGCCGGTTTTTCGATTTTTTCGATTTTTCGATTTTTTAACGATTTTTCACGATTTTTCACGATATTTTACCCCCCCAAACGGCAACAATACGATTCCCTCCCCCTCCCAGCCGAAATCGATCGTTAAGACGATCGAGGACACGATTCACATCCCTAGTGAATATACGCTAAAATGAGTGCACATCACAAAATAAATGAGGGAAGATCATATGTAAATTAGGCTTTAATGGAGGTACAGTAACTACTATGGTATTTTTCTCTCACTATTTACTGTGCACCCATTAAAACCTAAAATGCATTACTCACCTCAGAGTAATTGTTAAATGATGACATGCCTGCAGGGCTGGCATGGTAATATTTAAGTAATATATATAATGAAACTTCAAAAATATCTCACTTAACTCAAAAAAATGACACTTTAAAACCACAAAAAAACAATGTATAATTTAAACAAAAAGGGCCACATTAGGCCATAAAAAATTTGTTAATCTAAATATACCACAATGAACTTAAAACTATGTCAACTGTATCAAAAAAGCATACATTTTAAAACAAACAGGCACATCACAAATTTATAATTCACACATAAATCCAAAAGCCAAAAAATTATACACCTTTATAACATATGTGACATAAAATATCCAAACAGACTTATGCAGTATACATAACTCACATAATGACAAACATTCAACAAGAGACACTACCTCCTTAAAAATTATTATAGTTCTAATTTTCCCAAGATTGGGCATACCTTCTTGCTTCTTTACATATGTTCCACTTCCATACTCCCAATATTTTCAAAAACTAAACACAACTTCCTTCTTCTTCAGATAAACCCCAACAAGGGACCCTCATTTCACCATTATGAGTTTCTTCAGGGGGGGCCATTTCTCCAATATAGATTCTTCTTACCATGCAGCACAAAAAAAGTCATGATTTATTAAGAGATCACAATCACATGACTACTAGGGCATGGTCAATCGGCATCAGAATGTTCAAAAATTGGTCACACCATCACATCAAAATGCTGTTGAAATCAACTTTTCATAAACTAATAGCTACTGTATCAATTTTAACTACTGCTGCTCTCATACAATAACAGCATATTGATAAAATATCACAACCTTATATGATACCCTCTAGATTCCGTTTTATTGCTTTATCGTATTGTTTTAGGCTATCAATTAATTAATTAATTTATTTACTTTTTAATTTTATGATATTTATTCTGATTAGGAGTTGAATATTGGATTGTAATGAGGTGGCTTTTATGATTCATATATTCTTTCTTATTCTTGACTGACTGTGAATGTGTAAATTGTAAATCACCTAGAGCATCGATAGTTACACGATGAATAAATACAAATAATTAAAGTACCTCATACCAGCTTGATTGTGACCAAATTTGTTTATAATATTCCACCAGCCTCACATGTCCAATAGAGATACATTTAACACTGAGGGAAGGCTGCACCCTTAGAGCCTGCTCTAACCACAGGTTCCTAATCTCCTTAACATGGGGCAGTACCAAAGATGAAAGGGTTTCCATGCATTGATCATCATCCCCACCCTGACAAATGAAACAACTGGCCATCATGCCCCTTTTCCAACCCCCCTCCCCCCACCCCCCGACACTAACATTATGATCACCATCAGCACATAATCATATTCAGTAATGATCTGGAAAAGGAAACAGTGAGGGAGTTGATCAAATTTTCAGATGACAAAGTTATGCAAAGAAGGAAAAAAACAATCAAACTATGAGGAACTACTGGAGAAACTTGTGAGACAGGAACTAAGCATCTAAAAGAGATGACATTTAATATTTACAAGTGCACACTAATGCACCTAGGTAAAAATAATCCTGGGAACATAATGGGGTTGATTTTTTAAAAAACGCATAAGGGTCCATGTACGCGTGGTTCCCAGCGGGCGCATGGATGCAGCTATTTTATAACACACGCGCATTGGTGCACACATGTTATAAAATACGATATCCACGCACACATGCGCAAATGATTTTATAATCTGCTCACGCATGTGCAGGCAGTTGTCTGTCACATACACAGTTGGAGGGGATCTTAAAAAAATACACGCGGCGATGCAGGTAGGCTTTTCCCAGCTCCCTAACCCTATCCTTTCTCCTTCTTCCCTCTCTTCCCTGACCCCTAAACTATCCCACCTAACCCCCGTTATTTATGCGTGTGGCCCTTTTAAAATCAGGCCGAATGTGAGGTACCATATTAAGAGTTGCCACTTAGCAAAAGGATCTTGCAGTTGTGGTCAATACCTTCAAATCCTTAGCTCTGTGCATGCAGTAACAATAAAAAAAAAAATACAAATAGAACATTATAAAAGTTTTAGAAACAGAGAATAAACCTGAGAATATCATGAAGTTTCATACATGGTTAAACCATACTTTGGATAGTGTGTGCAGAGGAAAATAATTCATTTTTGGTTTGTTTATTTATTTATTTAAAGGTTTTTTATTAGAGATGTGAATCGTGTCCTCGATCGTCTTAACGATCGATTTCCGCTGGGAGGGGGAGGGAATCGTATTGTTGCCGTTTGGGTGTTTAAAGTATCGTGAAAATCGTGAAAATCGTGAGCCGGCACACTAAAACCCCGTAAAACCCACCCCCGACCCTTTAAATTAAATCCCCCACCCTCCCGAACCCCCCCCCCCAATGCCTTAAATTACCTGGGGGTCCAGCGGCGGTCTGGAACGGCAGCGGTCTGGAACGGCCTCCTGCAATTGAATCGTGTTGTCTTCAGCCGGCGCCATTTTTCAAAATGGCGGTGCAAAATGGCGGCGGCCATAGACCAACACGATTCGACTGCAGGAGGTCGTTCTGGACCCCCGCTGGACTTTTGGCAAGTCTTGTGGGGGTCAGGAGGCCCCCCCAAGCTGGCCAAAAGTCCCTGGGGGTCCAGCGGGGGTCCGGAAAACGATCTCCTGCCGCGAATCGTTTTCCGTACGGAAAATGGCGCCGGCAGGAGATCGACTGCAGGAGGTCGTTCAGCAGCGGTCCGGAACCCCCGCTGAACGACCTCCTGCAGTCGATCTCCTGCCGGCGCCATTTTCCGTACGGAAAACGATTCGTGGCAGGAGATCATTTTCCGGACCCCCGCTGGACCCCCAGGGACTTTTGGCCAGCTGGGGGGGCCTCCTGACCCCCACAAGACTTGCCAAAAGTCCAGCGGGGGTCCGGAACAACCTCCTGCAGTCGAATCGTGTTGGTCTATGGCCGCCGCCATTTTGCACCGCCATTTTGAAAAATGGCGCCGGCTGAAGACAACACGATTCAATTGCAGGAGGCCATTCTGGACCGCTGCCGTTCCGGACCGCCGCTGGACCCCCAGGTAATTTAAGGCATTTGGGGGGGGGGGGGGTTCGGGAGGGTGGGGGATTTAATTTAAAGGGTCGGGGGTGGGTTTTAGGGGATTTTAGTGTGCCGGTTTTCCTGCCCTCCCCCTTCCCCCGATTTACGATTTGTTGACGATAAATCGGGGGAATTGGTATTGTATCGTGGCCCTAACGATTTTTGATGATTTAAAATATATCGGACGATATTTTAAATCGTCAAAAAACAATTCACATCCCTATTTTTTATATACCGCGGAACATTTCAAAACATCACCTCGGTTTACAATGAACAATAATTTAGCAACAGGCTTTACAATCAATTCAGTAAGAACAAGCATATATCAATAAACAAGGTAATGAGTCAACATTAGTTTATTCATTTTTTCATTTTTATTGTTTTTCATTTTTTGTAGGTTTTAACTTTTTTTTTGTTTTTATTTGTTTTCGACAAAGAGCTAGCTATTTTTAACTAGCGCATGTGTTTTACAAATAATGCATGCTAATTGCAAGAAATGTACACTATTTGCTAAAAAAAAACAAATAAAACCAAGAATTTGTGTTTATCCTGTTTCAAATTTGCTTTATTTGAAATGAACCCAAAATTGTCTCATTATCCAATTTTATCCCCATTCTTTTCAGATGAATGCACATACCTATTGTGTGCAAGTCTGATCACTCCATCTCAAAAAGGATATAGCAGAAGCAGAAAAGGTACAGAGAGAAGGGCAGCAAAAATGCTAGCAGGGATGGAGTGACTCCATTATGAATGAAAACATAAAAGTTTAAGGCTCCTCAGTTTGGAGACCACATAACTAAGAGGGGATATATTAGGGATTTATAAAACCATGGTTGGTATGAAACAAGTTAATAGGGGACAATTATTTTCCTTTCCTTATAGTACAAGATGGCCAACTCTGCTCCTCAGGAGCCAAAAACAGGCTTGGTTTTCTGGATATACATAAAGACTACGCATAAGATAGATATGCAAACAATGGAGACACTGCATGCAAATTTATCTTGTGCATATTAATTGTGTCTATCCTGAAAACCAGGTCTGTTTATGGCACTTGAGGATCATAGTTAGCCACCCCTGATATAGTACTAGGATTAGGGAACAATTCATGAAACCAAACAGTAGTATATTTAAAACAAATTTAACAAAATATTTTTTCATTAACACACAATTAAGTTGCAGAGTCTGGTGCTGCTGAAAGTGGTCCTGTCAAGTAGTATAGCAAGGATCAAAATAAAATTGGTCAAATTCCTAGCGTTACAAATCCATTAATAGTTATTAGCTAGATGAATTTGGAGTTTACCACCTTTTACCTCTGGGATCAAGCAACATGTCATGGAACTGACAATAACCATCAATTGACCCAGATTGGTCACTGTAGAAGACAAGATGTTGGGCTCGGTGGACCATTGGTCCAACTTTGCATGGCACATCCTATGTTGTTCTAACCTTAGTCCTTTCCCCCAAGACAAGAATCGAGGGCTGTCCATGCCTGATCACCACCATATCCTACCACAAAAGAAATAAGGGGCTCAAAGATTTGAAATAACATCCCATTCTTCCCAGAAACAAGAATGATGGGAGTTTGGCAGCCCCGACATAATATCCCCCAGTTCCATGTACACACAATCAAGGGGTTTTGTGGCTCTGAGTGACCCCTCCTCCCCCCCCCCCCCCCCAAATGTCCCTGTACAACCTCTCTATCCTTAGAACAAAATGTAAAATATCATATTGCCTCTGTACCTGAATGTAATCCGCTTTGAAGTGTCAAAAATCAGAATATAAAAATAAATAAATAGATCTTTACTTTGACACTTAGGTCTTGATTCATCCAAGGTATTTTCCCATAGACACAAAATGGGAGCAAGGCCTTATTGAATCAGGAAGTTAGGAGGTAATTCTAGAAGATGTTGCACATGCAAATGTAGCGTATTATCATAGCAATTTTCAAAAGCCATTTATGTGCACAAAATGTACTTACATGTGAATATCCTATGGACAATTCAATGACATATTGTAGCAATTTTCCAAAGCCAACTTACGTGGATAAAGAACATTTGCACATGTAAAACCCAATTTTAAAATCAGGCCCTTAGAGAGCTTCTGAAAAGACAAGCTTTTAGTGCAAAATCTAACAGAGAAAATGGAGTTTCTTTCCATGTGCTCAGACCTTTCAGTGGGAGGACATCAATATTCCTTGATCAAGATTATAGCTATAGGCATTAAAATAAAGTTTCACCTTTATTTATCCTTTGTTCTGTCTACTTGCCTTCTCCCACCTTGTTTGTGGTCCGTCTGCTACCTGACACAAGCAAAGGTTGGTTGTTATAGTTGCCAGTCTCACTGTAATACTTTTCAATGTGTCATAGACTTGAATAGAAAACATAAAAAAATGTAATGACAATTTTTGTTTAAATTTGTGTGCACCCTCCATTCATTTTTGAGGATCCATAAATGAAACAAAAATGGTGTCATTTATTGCATTTTACCTATTTGTTTCAAATTACTACATATTCCTAGTACAATGTACATATATACCTTACCGCTATGTGGTCTGTTTGAAAATTATCTTCATTGTCCATATTCAGATGGTTTGTCTGGCGGGTTTTAAATTTCCAGTTGGTTTCATCACCTCTGATTTATTTGGCAAAGTTTTATTCCAGATAAAAACTTAAAAAGATAAGTTGGAAGCAGTTCCTGGGTAGGGCTGACATCCAGATAATGCCAATATTCAGCATTATCTGGCTAACCCCTGGATTTATCAAAATGCTATAAATATAGTGAAAAGAACACCTGGGATAAAAAAGTGACAACATTAAGCTAATTTCCCTGATACCATAGACAATTTCTACACAAATATATTGCACCTATGCTATTTGAGAGAGAGAGAGAGAGAGAGAGAGAGAGAGAGAACTTTTGTATAGAACTCAATATTTCAGTCTATATTTATACCATTGTAAGAGGGGGTACTTTTAACTCAGTGTGGGGTTTGGGGGTGGGGTAGGTTTAGGGGGTGTTTTTTACATAAACAGTCAGAGGTACGAACAGCAAAGTTGACATCACTGAAGATTTTCTGCCATTTGAATCAATGACAGGTACAACAGGAGTTAATTTGTACAATGTGCTCTCTACCTAGCTTCAAACAAGCTAGATAGAGAGTACATCAAGGTAGCTAGAGAGTGTATCAAGCTAGATAGGGAATACTTTTTCTAAAAATCAACTCCTCTTGTATTTTTCATCGATTCAAATGATAGAAAATCTTTAGTAATGTCAACTTTGCTGTTCATACCTCTAACTGTGTATGTAAAAACCACCCCCCCTAAACCTACCCCACCCCCAAACACCACACCATTAAAAGTACCCCCGCTTAAATATAAATAGAGAGTTACATAGTGCTCTCTAAAAAATATATAGCATGAGCTAAAATGGAAGAACAAAACCACATGAAATTTTGATTTTTTTTGTATGTCATTTTAGATTAGAAATAACACAAAATGAAACAAAAAATGATTGACTGCCATGTTGTTTTAAAAGACAGCATATTCCTATTGCACAGTTGCTTCTTTAATTGTAGATTGTACTACATTTTGAAATAGGGTAGTAGTTGCTTTTATGTTTTGATTCCAGGGAATCTTCATCTTTTTCCTAGTTAAATATAAGCCCCTGAAATATAACAATGTTTATACATATCCAGACTGGGGTTATGGGATAGGGTGGATGATGGCCCTCTCATCCATGGTGTGTATCCCTTTGTGGATCATCTACAAGCTGTGGCAAACAGAAGGAACAATTTTAGAGGTAAGCAGCTCCCTTTATATGACCTTTCGGTTTTGATTTTGTAAGTTTGGTAGGGCCATACACAGCAGGCCAAATCAATTGGCCTTTTTTTATAGACAATGCATCCCCAGAGAGAATGGGAATACGTTGCTATTGTGATTTTATCTATCCAAAAATAGCCCCTACAACATTGTTAAGTAATTTACAATACAGAGATAATTGGACCTTACAGATATATAATTTAATTCTGTTTAATAATTGGCATGTCTATTGCTCCTAAAGTCTGATGAAAATTAAATTCTCTCAACTGTACTGTGACTGTTTTTGTGGTACTATTGTCTTGCATGAAAAATTATTTCACTTCCCCACCTAAATGTATGCATTGAACTCACATTATTCTGCGGTATGCTGCAGGGCATCTGGATATTTATTTCATCTCTGCTTTGCTGCGTGTTTTCTTTTTCTGCCCTCATTTCTAGAAATTTAAAAAGCTGATCTTACCCAACCCTGACCTGAAAATGAGAGGAAAGCTGACTGCCAGTGGCTGTGTTCCTACAGTAAATGACTGTGATGCCAAACTTAAGGCTGATGGAAATATTTCAGCAATCACAGAAAAGGAGACACATTTCTGAGAACTGTTTGGGTTTTCCTTTCTTTTGTAAAATATATATAAAAAAAAACAAACCTATATACTTCACTTAATCATAGAGGCTCGCTTGTTTTGCACAAATTTTATTAACAAGTTAATTTTGAAGTGAATATTGTATACTTGTTTAAAAGTGTTTTTTTTAATTATTATATCTGTAACTGATTACAAAACAGTATTCTATGATACTTTAGTGGCAATTTTTTCTTGTAATATTGTGATATTGGTGAATATTTTATAGAAGAATTAGAAAAATGTATAATGTGCTGTAAAACATTTTATACTTGGAATTTTTTGGATGGCATGGTTTTGTATTGATGTTTTAAAACTGTACGCATTTCAGACCATCCCTGCTTCTTATGTATTTCTATAAAGAGCATTGTATTGTCCTTTAAGGAGTTATCTTGAACTTAGAACTTTGCCGCAGTTTTTTGTTTTTTTTTTATAACAAGTTCAGTGAAAAACTTTGTTTATCTCTGTCGCTGTTTCCTGCATATGTTACTCGCTGAGCGAGTTGAAATATAGAGATGTAAAGGGCAAGCCATCATTCAGATTCCTTCCCTACCTCCTCAAATTTGTTTCTATATTTAGTACAGAGTTATACTAGGGTGACTACAGTGGTGATATCTGCTTCTTTATGAGAGGAATACAAATTACTATGACACTAGCACTCTTTGTAATGCCTACTCTGCCATGCTTGTAAATCATCACAAACTATGGAGCAGTGAAAGCAGTGAATTAGCACTGACTTTAATTTGAACCTACTTCATAAATTCATACTGGATTTTCCTTTCATCAAACATTTCTTTGTAATTCTTAGTGTGTTCATGTAACAGTGATAGCTTATAAATCTATGCAATTGAATAATCCATGTTCAATATATAATTAGTTCCATACTGCCACGGTGGTTTGTCTATTTCTTCTGCTTTCTTACTGAAATAATAGTGCTTTATCCTTCTGAATGAGCAATGCTGCAATCCTCTTTTTTACAAAGGTATAGTATGTATTCTTGTTTAGCGCAATGGAGTTTCCTCTTGTGTTGATCTGAGTTCTCTCTCATTAAGCCTATAAAACCTGTGAATACTTTCCTTTTTTTGTATTCTGAATGGCCAATTTAACAGCACTTGCTGTGAACAATCTTCTTCATTGACTGAACTGTACACGCTTATGCTGTAAACATGAAAGCAGATTTTGTAGAAATGTGTGATAGATTATTTTATAAATTTTGAAAAGCTGCATATGTTTAAAGATTTTTTTAAATATAGAGCTATTTATGTAGGTCTCAAATCTCAATAAGATTTTGAGGGAGAGGAGGTAGGTCCTTGTATTGTTGCTAATAATATAAAAACAAAAAAACTTTGCACTTTAATAATATAGTTTTATGCCTATAAACCAATTAGAAATATAAAAACTGCATGTAAAAAGTTCAGTTATATATAGTATCCATTTTTATTAATAAATTGAAGCTACTTTTTTTTTTTTTACTATTTTCTATCTGTCCAAATTCTGTTTTATATGAAATAATTATCAAGATGGCAAAGTAAAATAACTTCACTAGTCATGATGAGCCCAACTTTCAAAGCTGTCCGCAGTACACCATTTGTGTGTGTAAATGAGCCCCTGGAGAGTTATACTAATATTTTATAAACTGTGCGACGGGAGCTGCATATTTTGAGGTAGATTTTGAAAGGCCTACGCATGTAAATCCCGGGTATTTATGCTTGTAGGTGGCCTTACGCGCGGCAGGCCACGTGCGTAAAGCCCCGGGATGCGTGTAAGCCCCGGGGCTTTGGGAAAGGGGTGGGGTGGGGCGGGAAGGGGACGGGGTAGGACCGGGGGTGGGACGGGGCATGGCTAGAGGCCCCCGGCACAGCGGCCATTTGCTGCAGGGTGCCGGTGCGCGCAACCTGCGCCTACCTCGAGGCAGGCACAAAAGGTAAGATAAAGTTTGGGGGGGGGCTAGTTTAAGGCTAGGGGGCGGGTAGGTTAGGGGAAGAGGAAGGGAGGTTAGTGTAGGAGGTTGGGAAGTTCCCTCCGAGTCCGCTCTGAAATTTGAGCGGAATGAGAGGGAACTGAGGAAGGCCGCGGGTGTCGGCGCATGCAGAATTCACAAGTGTGCACCCCTTTGCATGCGCCAACCCCCGATTTTATAACAAGCACGCACCTGCACGTGCATGTTATAAAATGGGGCGTCCATATGTGCGCGCTGGGTAGTGTGCGTGCTGGGTAGCGTGCGTGCATTCTTTTAAATCTACCCCTTTTAAAATACAACATGGTTCTGCCATGTTGCATTTGTAATGCAGGAACGTGCATATTCTCTATAAAATTGCACACTAAAAGCTAGATTTTAAAAGACATGCGCACGTTATAAAATATGATACCCGCGTGCACACCCGATTTTTATTTTGGTGCGCACGGGTGCCCAGTTTCGCTCGCAAGGGGGGGAGGGAAATTTTAGTCAAAAACATGTGGTGACACAATCGGGCCTACCTCAGTTCTCTACCTATCCTTCCTCCCTTTTCCCTTCTCCTCCCCGACCCCTAAACCACCCTATCTATCTGAATTTATTTTGTTTTCTAACTTACTTTCTCTTCAGAGTAGAAGTAAGTTACGTGTGCCGGCCGGCTACTGGTGTGTGAGTCACCAGGACAGCGCAAAATGGCACTGTCCTAGCTGTCCCCACCCCCGCCCTGCCCAGATTCCAACCCCTGGCCCGCCCCTTTTCAAAACCCCGGCACTTCCACGTGTACCGGGAGATATGCGCATGATCAGGCTGTTTTGAAAAGGCATGGCCACACACGTATGCCCCCATTTTGGCATGTGCCAGGTTTTGAAAATTTACTCAATATGTTCTATATACATAATAATTATAACAATGCACATGTAATAACCCAGCATTAAATACAGAGGCAGGTATGTTATAAAGTATACATGTACTCTGCTTCTAAAAGTACTTGCACATGTACTTGGAAACACCAGTTCATCCAGACCCATTAGTACTTCAATCTTAACATATACTAGTTCACCCTACCAAAAACTACAGACGAGAGACAAATACAATTTCATTTATGTGACTCAATTAGCAGGTGTAAAAGCGAATGTACAGGTTTGGTAAAGTATGTGCATATACCACTTACATAATAGCACTTTGTATAAGTGCTTCCTAACCCAGACCCCTAACCTGCTCCTTTATTTCCTGTTCACATTTATACACAACACTACAAATATGCACATACTCTCAAGGTTTATAAAATAGCATATACATATGTATATGCTACTTATGTGTGTATATGCTAATTTTATGTGTGCAACCCATGTATAACTCCGTGAAAGTTACCTGCGATCTTTAGATTGAGCTAAAGAGACCGGTAATAAGAAAATATGTAGAACGATTTCTTGTTCTGGATGTGAAGATTTTGTAGAATGTGGTATTTCTTTCTGTATTAATTTGGAAATTATACAAAGATATTGGGGTAAATGCAGAAAAACCTTATGCAATATAACGTCTAGCTTGGGCATGTAAACAATTTTAACAGGTTTGTTAAAAACTATTTAACAAGTCATGGAAAAATATTTAGCATGCTCATGGTAAATGTCATAAATAGCATGCTCGTGCTATGCTCATACACAGAACCTTAAAAAAGGAATTGGCTAGTGTGTGGATTCTACTTACTGAGGGTATGCTAAATAGCATGAAAATGCTGAACTGAGCATGCTTGGTTCTCTTTTACTCCTGTTGGCTTCCAAGGGGTATGCAGCTTAGCCTGGTATGTGGGGGGTGCTTGTCGGTACAGCAGGAAGAAGTGAGGAGAACAAAAGAGAGTAGATGAGGGTGGGGGACAGAACGGAACATAGAAGGGGGAGACTAAGGTGGCAATCTGGTTATCTTGACTTAGCAAGGCACCGACTCTACAATCATCCTGTAGAGTAGGCACCACAATGGCTGCACAGCTCAGTCTTTCAGATATCAGAGACATGAGATCTGATCTCAAATTACAACAATTGGTCACCTAAAAAAACTGCTTTTCAGTCTTAAGCCTCTGAATAACTAAAGTGGTGTTTGGCTATACTAACAGTATCAATAACAGAAAAGACCTTTGGGAATCTATTGCTTGGAAATATATTTGCCCTGTGTAAAGAAATTCTCAAATGTTCAAGTGTTCTCCTCTGTCACCTCCTTCTCATTATAATTCTCTCCTCCTTCTCAATGTTTCCTCCATCTTGCAGGTACCCCGTGAAAACGTAATTTTCACATTGAATGCAATGAATAGGGTGGTGGGGGAAGGACTTGGGGGAGATCCTAGACTAATCATTTTCCTTGGATGGAGCCCTGCATGAATGGAATCCTCCATTTGTGGCTAGTCAGAGAGTGGTACTTGGTTTTCCACATAAAAGGTTGTCATGGACAGAAAATCAAATGCTAGTAGAGGATTAGGAAAGTTCAGCCTGCCAAGACAGACCCAGCTGCTAATTCTTTGGCTATCTGGTTGGCTGTACTTTCCCTCTCCCTCTCCCTCTTCACCCTCTCCCTCCTTGGAAGACATTTGAGGTATGTGTGTGTGTTTTTGGCATTTTTTTTTTATATTTTGTTTTTGTGTGTGTGTGTGTTTTGACCTCCTCACCTGGACTGTATTATATCTTCTTCCTTCTTCATTGACAAGCATCCACCATGTGCCAGATTTGTATATCCCATGAAAGTCAACAAGAAAGATCAAGAGAAAAAGAGATATAAGCATACCCAGTTTAGCAAGATTACGCTATTTAGCTTCCCCTCAGTAAATAACTGTTCTGAGGCAGGTTATTAATTATGGTCATTTACTGAGCTCTCGCTAAATTGTGGGGAGTGGGACCATAAGCTGCTATTTAACGTGAGCTTGCTAACCCCTCATTTGCATATGAAGTTCTTTCATTTGCATTCACAGTTTCACACATTTTTGCATGCTCCTTCTAACATCTTCTAGGACCCCTTTAACATGCATAGTAACGCCTTGCTATTTTAGCATGCACAAGAGCCTTTTTACACACAATTTATTGTCTAGGCCCCATTGTAGAAGGTAACACTTAAAGACAACACACAGGTTGGAATTATAAATTCTAGCCTTCCAAACCCTCAGAAACAATTATTGCTACTTCAGTTTATTGAGCAGTTCAACTTTTATTTTGAGGAACCATTTCAAAACTCCCACTTCTCTATTAAAACTTCCAACCTGCAAAATCACTAATGATGGTTATTTTATATAGAGAAAGATGACGTTTTATAATTGTTATGGATTGCTTCCGATAATGATGGTGATGCCCTTGTAGGCACCGGGCAGTTGACCCAAATGATTTTGAAAGAAGGCAGCCCTCAAAGCATTAGGATTCCACCCTCAAGCTAATGGTAAGTAAAGAGGCATTCTATGATACAAATATAAAAAGTAACCCCTTAAAATAAAATTGATTTTCCTTTAGAGCAGGGCTTCCTGAACCTGTTGGATTTTCAGGAACATGCATGAGAGAAATTTGTATAAGTTTGAGACCCAGTAAATCCAAATTGGTCTCATGCATATTCATTGTAGATATCCTGAAAACCCGCCTGGTTGTGAGGTTCAGGAATAGAGTTGTGTAGACCAAAAGCTTTCATTTTGTTTCGGGGAGGGGGAGTTCCAACCTAATTTCATTTTGTGTCGGTGCTCTCTTTTGATTTATTTCATTTTGTTGTTATGGGAAATAGTGCACTATTCAATAATAATGTGTGCTATTTCCCAAAATCCAAATTTTGGTGGCATATTTTAAAAATTTAATTTGCAAACAAAGCAAAACAAAGGTGATTCGTAGCACTTTTTATTTTGAGTGCAAACAAATGCACGTCCCTAACCCAGGGCAGGTTTGGGAAACCCTGCTTTACAGCAACTAAATTGTTGCCTTCAGCTGCTATTTATTTTATATAATGCTAGTCTGTTTGGTTGCCTTAATGGAGCAGTGAAACAGAATAAACATTTTGGGGTAGATTTTCAAAGGGTTGCGCGCGTAAGATATGCGCGCAACCCCCCGAAAACCTACCCCTGCCTCCCCCACGCGCGCCAAGCCTATCTTGCATAGGCTCGGCGGCGTGCACAAGACCCGGGACATGCGTAAGTCCTGGGGCTTGAAAAAATGGGTGTTTTGAGGGCGGGGCTGTGCGCAGGGCGCCAGCCTGGGGGTGTTCCGGGGACGGGACCGAGGCCTCCGGAACAGCCACCGGGCCGGGGGATGGAGAGCCGGCGCATGCAAGTTACGCCTGCCCAGAGGCAGGCGTAACTTCTTCAATAAAGGTCGGGGGGGGGGTTAGTTAGGGCTGGGGGGCGGGTTAGATAGGGGAAGGGAGGGGAAGGTGCGGGGGGGTGGAAGTAAAGTTCCCTCCTTGGAGGGAACGGAGGCAGGCTGCTCGGCTCGGCGCGCGCAGGTAGCACAATTGTGCACCCCCCTGCACGCGCCGACCGTGGATTTTATAACATGCGCGCAGCAGCGCGCGCATGTTATAAAATCGAGCGTAGATTTGTCGCGCCGGGTTGCACGAACAAATCTACGCCTGTGCGCATGTTATAAAATCTGGCCCTTTGCTATTAACTTTCCATCATGAAGACCTTTGCCAGTTATAATAACATCATACTAAAACATGGGACCACCAATACTCATGATATGCTGTTGGTGGCGACTGCCAGAAGATTGATCATGACAGGCTCTGATGTCATTGTTATCTACTAGCTGCTCAACAGCAAATATCACCACTGTAGAACTGTGCTAGAAATTGAGCTTGAATGTGGAAAACTTATACTCTTGACCTGTATCTTTCTTTCTCTCTCCGCATGCTATCTCTCTCTCTCCTCCACCCTTATCCTCTTACACACGCACACGCAAAATTTGAAATTTGGTTTGTCTCTACATGAACCCCAGTTCTATGAGTACAACACTTCTATAATTCTCTACCGGCATGCATTTTATTCAGGGTTTCAGGTTTTCATGGACAATAGCTATGATATACAGTTCTGCTTCACCATTAATTTATTCCATACTGTAACACAAGTTACAGACACAGGATCACCTACTATAGCTACATATAGCAAAAGTAAGGACAGGGAAAAAAACCTGTGTGTCTGGCACCTATGTGTGCCAGAAATCAAAGCTGGTGTAGATCCCTGATTTATTTTTTAGGAAGCACTTTAAGCATTTACGTTTTACCAGAAACACCATACTCATCTGTGATGTTGAACAGCTGCAGCACCATAAACAAAATGCATTTCCTTTTCTGCTGCTGCTATGAAGCATTTCCCAGGAAGCTTTATATTACATACATATGGTACGGCATGGTCTAAAGCATTATATACAGTGTAACCAATGTTGAATGTGTTGTGCTTGTAAATGTGCAAATTTTAATACCAGACTTAATGCTTTACTGATTTTTTAAGAATTTTTTTTATTGCCTACTAGTATTTGTTTACCTTTTATGAAAAATGTGAAAAAATATGTCAATGTGATGACTTTTTGATATGTAGTGAAGACTGCCCTTTTCCGAAGCATTTGCAGTATTATTAAAGAAACAAGGTTCTATGTACCGTTTTATGTATTTGGACGTTCTAAATGGTGTTAGGGCACACAATTTTATTGTCTGCCCATGCATTTTTAAAAATTAAAGTATAAGATATCTAACTATCATCTATTTGCTTTTTCAGATGAAATTGCTCAGTGGGGAATGGTGTCCCTTTATCACTGCAAAAAAGTGTAAAGCACTGTATTGGATAAAGAATAGGGCTAACAATGAAATCAGGGAAACCAAACATTAATTTCAGTGTGCTCTTTACTAATAATCCATCTTCCCTGTCGTCATCTGTATCTGTGTATTTACCTTGTTTGTCCCCCTTTCTCCTCAGTAGTTCAGAGTGCATAAATGGTGTTGAATATACCAGCAGGGAAGCTAGAACACTATTCCTCTTCCCATTTCTCCTTGTTAAGTGCCTTAGGGTTTGGGGGTCTATGTATTAACTTTGGCTTCTATTTAGTGTGCGTGTGGTCAACACATTTATCGTGCACACTAAACATAGCACTTTTTACTTAGAAACATAGAAACAGAGAAAATAATGGCAGAAAAGGACCAAATGGTCCATCCAGTCTGCCCAGCAAGCTTATGGTAGCATCTGCTGCGCCATACAAGTAGCCCCCTTACTTAGGTTCCCAAACGTCAAAGTAGAGGCCCTTGTTGGTTGCTGTCTGCTGTTACTTCTTGCCGTTGAAGCAAAGAGCAATGCTGGAGTTGTATCCAAAGTATGAAGCATGTTGGTTAAGGGCAGTAACTGCCACACCAGCAAGTTACCCCCATGTTATTTGTTTTTCCCCCATACTTATTTGTTTTGCCAGACCATAAAATCAAATGTCCTTGTAGGTTGCTGACTGAATCTAATTCCCCTTTTCCTCTTTTCCCCCTGCCATAAAAGCAGAGAGCAATAATGGAATTGTATCAACAGTATGAAGGCTTATTGGTTAAGGATAGTAACCGCCTCACCAGCAAGTTACCCCCATGCACTCTTTTTTTCATTTACATCCTCTGGCATTTAGGGATCCAGTGTTTATCCCATGCCCCTGTGAAATATTTCACCATTTTTCTCTTCAGCAACTCCTCCGGAAGGGTACTCCAGGCATCCTTATCCCTTCTGTCAGGCGCAGTCTGGCCTTTCCTAACATATATTTAGGAATGTTAGAAGTTAGCATACCTGTGTACTAAATAGTTATATAGTACTGTAATAACTTCATTATCTATTACCATGTTGGTAGATTTTAAATCCCCTACGCACAGAAGCCGGGAGATTAGTCCGTTACTCAGCATGGCACATGCCACATGGATTTTAAAACTGTGCGGTTACTCTGCATATCTCCTGTACATCTCCTGTACACGCCCAAAATGAGCGGGGAGTCTGGGTGGGGTATGGGTGGGACATGGGTGGGCCGGAACTGCACCATGAAGTCTGTAAGTCTTTATGCATACAAGCGCGCTCTGGGGTCCCCTGACAAGTAACTTTACTTCTGCTATGGATGACGTGTAAATTGTAAAATAAAAATAAAAGGGTTTTAAGGCTCAGGGCTAATAGAATAAAAGGAGGCGAGATAGCTAGGGGGTTTAGGAAGTCCTCCCCTTTACTGGGGTGAACTGGGGACAAACTGGGAAAAGAGGTAATTTGTCAGTGTGTGCGTCAATATGAAATTGTGCGCAAATGTACGTGCAAATAGCCAATTTTAAAACACGTGCATGTATATGCACATATGTTTAAAATTGCTGTGTCCATGTGCACGTGTGCCCACGCATGGCTCTTAAATTCTACTTCATGATGAGGTTAAGAACATAAGAATATAAGAAATTGCAATGCTAGGGCAGACCAAGGGTCCATGAAGCCCAGCATCCTGTTTCCAACAGAGGCCAAACCAGGCCACAAGAACCTGGCAAGTAGCCAAACACCAAGAAGATCCTATGCTATTGTTGCCAGTAAAAGCAGAGGCTATTCCCTAAGTCAACTTGATTAATAGCAGTTAATGGACTTCTCCTCCAAGAACGTATCTAAACGTTTTTTAAACACAGCTACACTAATTGCACTAACCACATCCTCTGGCAACAAATTCCAGAGCTTAATTGTGCGTTGAGTGAAAAAGAATTTTCTCAGTTTAGTCTTAAATGTGCTACTTGCTAACTTCAAGGAGTACCCCTAGTCCTTCTATTAATTGAAAGTGTAAATAACCGATTCACATCTACTTGTTCAAGATCTCTCATGATTTTAAAGACCTCTATCATATCCCTCCTCAGCTGTCTCTTCTCCAAGCTGAACTGCCCTAACCTCTTCAGCATTTCCTCAAAGGGGAGCTGTTTCATCCCCTTTATCATTTGGTTGCCCTTCTCTGTACCTTCTCCATTGCAACTATATCATTTTTGAGATGCGGCGACCAGAATTGTACACAGCAATCAAGATGTGGTCTCACCATGGAGCGATACAGAGGCATTATGATATTTTCTGTTTTATTAACCATTCCCTTCCTAATGATTCCTAACATTCTGTTTGCTTTTTTGACTGCTGCAGCACACTGAGCCGACAATTTCAAATTATTATCCATTATGATGCCTAGATCTTTTTCCTGGGTGGTAGCTCCTAATATGGAATCTAATGTTGTGTAGCTACAGCAAGGGTTATTTTTCCCTCTATGCAACACCTTGCACTTGTCCACATTAAATTTCATCTGGCATTTGGATGCCCAATCTTCCAGTCTCACAAGGTCCTCCTGTAATGTATCACAATCCACTTGTGATTTAACTACTCTTAATAATTTTGTATCATCTGCAAATTTGATAACCTCACTCATTGTATTCCTTTTCAAATCATTTATAAACATATTGTAAAGCACCGGTCTCTGTTTCCTGTCTTTTAATTAGTTTGTAATCCACGGAAGGACATCGCCTCCTATCCCATGACTTTTTAGTTTTCTTAGAAGCCTCTCATGAGGGACTTTGTCAAACACCTTCTAAAAATCCAAATATACTACATCTACCATTCACCTTTATCCACATGTTTATTAATCCCTTCAAAAAAAGGATCAGATTTGTTAGGCAAGTCTTCCCATGGGTAAATCCATGTTGACTGTGTTCCATTAAACCATGTCTTTCTATATGCTCTATGATATTGATCTTTAGAACAGTTTCCACTATTTTTCCCAGCACTAAATTCAGGCTCACTGGTCTATTGTTTCTCAGATTGCCCCTGGAGCCCTTTTAAATATTGGGGTTACATTGGCCACCCTCCAGTCTTCAGGTACAATGGATGATTTTAATGATAGGTTACAAATTTTAACTAATAGATCACAAATTTTATTTTTTAGTTCCTTCAGAATCCTAGGATGCATAGCATCTGGTCCAGGTGATTTGCTACCCTTTAGTTGGTCAATCTGGCCTACTACATCTTCCCGGTTCACAGTGATTTGGTTCAGTTCATCTGACTCATCACCCTTGAAAACCATCTCTGGAACTGGTATCTCACAACATTCTCATTAGTAAACACAGAATTAATTTAGTCTTTTCACAATGGCCTTCTCTAAGTGTTCCTTTAAATCCTCGGTCATCTAAAGGTCCAACCGACTCCTTCACAAGTATTTTGCTTCAGATATATTTTAAAAAGTTTTTATTATGAGTTTTTGCCTCTATGGCCAACTTAATTTCAAATTCTCTCTTTGCCTGTCTTATCAATGTTTACTCTTAACTTGACAATGTTCATGCTTTTTCCTATTTTCTTCAGCTGAATCCTTCTTCCAATTTTTGAAGGATGATTTTTTGGCTAAAATAGCCTCTTTCACCTCACCTTTTAACTATGCTGGAAATCATATTGCCTTCATTCCACCATTCTTAATGTATGGAATACATCTGGACTGCGCATCTAGGGTTCTATTTTTAAACAATGTCCATGCCTGTTGAACACTTTTAACCTTTGCAGCTGCACCTTTCAATTTTTTTCTAACTATATTCCTCATTTTATCAAAGTTTCCCTTTTGAAAATTTAGTGTTAGAGCTGTAGATTTACTTATTGTGCCCCTTCCAGTTATTAGTTTAAATTTGATCATGTTATGATCACTATTGCCAAGTGGCCCCACCACTGTTACCTCTCTCACCAAATCCTGCAAACCACTATAATTAAATCTAAAATAGCTCCCTCTCTTGTTGGTTCCTGAACCAATTGCTCCATGAAGCAATCATTTATAACATCAAGGAGCTTTATGTCTCTAGCAAGTCCTGATGTTACATTTACCCAGTCAATACTGGGGTAATTGAAATCTCCCATTATTACTGCACTACCAAATTGGTTAGCTTCCCTGATTTCTCTTAGCATTTCATCATCTGTCTGACCATTTTGTCCAGGTGGACAGTAATATACTCCTATCACTATACTCTTACCCAACTCACATGGGATTTCTACCCATATAGATTCTACTGAGCATTTAGTCTCTTATATGATCTTTATCCTGTTGGACTCTATACCCTCCCAGACATAAAGTGCCACACCCCTACCAAGTTGATTCTCCCTGTCATTGCGATATAATTTATACCCTGATATAGCACTGACCCGTTGGTTAACTTCCCTCCACCAGGTGTCTGTGATGCCAATTATGTCAATCTGATTATTTACTGCGATACACTCTAATGCTCCCATCTTACTTCTTAGACTTCTGGCATTGGCATATAGACATTTCAAAGTGTGGTTTTTGTTTGTATTAACAACCTGCTTTTCAATTGATAGTGATAATTTGGAAATCTTTAGCTCAGGAGATTTTTTACATATAGGTTATTATGGAAAGGTGGACGTTTTGGACTACACCTCACTTGTGTTAGCGGCTGTGTGCATTATTGGAAAACTCGGTAAAGTGGCATGAATGGGGACCTAGGAATTGGGATAAGAATTGGTCTTGTATGAATCATAGGAAAATGATAAGGAGTGAGGAGGCTTGGTGGGGGTGGGGGGGGTGAAAGAGGTCAGCACTGCGGCAGATTATACACATACTTGGGCCAGATATGGAGAGTGATGGTGGAAGAGAGGTTGAGGGGTTGGGTGGAAGACAGGGAGAGGGGGAACTGGTGTTGGTTTGCATATTGGAATTTGTAAGCTCATCTACCCGGGATGGAGAATCTCAACTTGGCAGACTGAATGGGCACATTTGTCTTAATCTTCTGTCATTTACTTTAAAGTTGATATTCAAAGGGGTTTGCCTGGGCAACTTTTGGACAAACCCTGAGTTTTAAATTTCTTGTCCTGATGATTGGCAACATTTTACCCAAATAAATCATTATTTGAGTAAAATGTAGCTGGATAAACAGAGGAGGGATGTGGGGGAAGCACATCTGGGTCATGGCCAAAACTTTAGCTATGTAAGTATGGTCAGGGAAATCACTATCCTAATGTTACCTGAGTAATTGTAGGCAGGAACATTCAGTGTCAGACTTACCCGGGTAAGTATTGCAAAGTATCCTGACTAATGTTATCTGGGAAAGTTTATTTGGGTAACTTCCTGCTTGCTGCACCACTCAATATGGACTTCTATGTTACTCTGTAACTTAAAAAAAACCAAAAAAAACTACTTAGTGTAAAGCTCCAAGATTTTAAAGTATGCTGCTTCTCCCCAGCTTTCTCAAGGAAATCATTTTCTTACCCATTTTCTGTTAATATTCTCTTGTCTCACAGTGGATCCTTTGAGTCTCAAGGTTACACCATAAAGGATTGTTCTTTCATACTGACAGTATGCATGGAACAACTACGGTACTTAACAGAAGTAATGCTGATTTTGGTCTCCTTCAGAAAGTGATGATGTCTGCAGTTGTAATTCATAGTCCACCCCAGAGCCAAAGTAAATGGCTCAGAGAGAGCTCTGTAACCATTCATTCTGCTACAAGTCCATAGGCTTCCGCTCTCGGCTCACTGCTACACTTTACTCAGTCAATAACTGAACCCCCCCACCGGAGAATGTTCACCCCCCCGGAGAATGTTCACCTCCCCGGAGAATGTTCACCCCCCACCGGAGAATGTTGGCTCTACAGTAGGGCTCACAGTATAGGGGGTTCCTTCTGTTTTGGCCATACCATGTGGTGCAGGGGTCACAAAAGTAAGTCTCATTGGTGCCTGATAAAAGCAGTGAATATTTGATACATTTTTGTAACCCCCTCCCTTTAGCAATGGGGGCACCTTCAGGCACTGCTGAGCTCTTTGTCACTTGGTGCAGAGTTTGGGAGACTGTGAGGAGCAGGATTCACAGTGAGGCCCAGGGATCCAAAAGACAAAAGAAATATACCAGTCCACACTACATATTGTGTTCCAACCAAAAAAATTTCAAAAGGACAGATAAATGCAGCGAAAACAATTCCAGGAAAGCAAAAAGCAATAACAGTTAAAAATCATCGCCCTCAATCACTGCAGGTTTTTTGAATGCTAGATACCAGCAGACTCTTCCCTTTACTTCCCAAAAACCCTTGCTTCCTCAAGGCCTACATGAATAGTCTGAACATCCTTCTTTTATTTCCTACTGGTAATCACTGGCTGCAGACAATCCCAGAACAATCCTTTCCTCTTGGTACGAGGGAAGAAACTTCCACAGCTGCCTGTGATCATTTAAAAGAGAAAAACACTTCTCCTGCAGAACTTCAGAGCCCACGGCAGAGCACAACCTCTTTAATTGCTTCTCCCAAGCTCCCAATGCTATGGCATTCTCTATTCTCCAAACCACTACTCTGACTCCCTCTCAATGACTCCTGGAGTCACCTTTTTCTTATATACTATGGCTCACTCATCCACCTGGGGAATGGACTCATCCAAAAGACTACTAGCTCCTGAACCTTGCTTCTGTAGATGATTCCTGAAGTTAACATTAGTGAAACCTAGCTGGCTTTGCATAATAATTGTGGTCTTATATATACTAGCCTTCTAAAGCATTTTACAGATATCCTCTGCTAAGTTGACTTTTAGATAGCTGAAATTATGTGCATTGTTTCACAACATGCATACTTTTAGCCACATAGAACTCAATTTTAGTACACAGCACTTAGGGCAGAAGTCTGCATGTCAAAGCTCGCAAGTCCAGTTTGAAAATTAGTGGGTACACATGAACCCTCGAGCAGCATACATGCATGCATTTCCACCTGCATGGGAGAAGATATAAATGTTCACATATACATTTACATACATTCTTTTATTTTTAGAAAGTGTGCACATAAATGGTTTCCTTCTAACTGACGCCCCGGAAATGCCTCTTTCAAGAATGTTGAAAAGTATGCATGAAATTGCTTTGGTGCACATTTTTAGTACAATCCTTGGACTAATTTTCAAAAGGCCTATTTTCATATGTAAAATTGCATTTTACATGCATATATTATGCTGTTGAAAATTCAGTTCATAAAATAGGTATTGAAGGAAACTATGGGCACATATGTGATATTAACAAAACGTATATGAATAGGTGTCTATGCATGCATAGTTTACACCATCATTTTAGATGGTGTACGTATGCATGTGTACTTTTTAGCTGTATACCAAGCCAATAGTCCAATGAGGAGGGCAACGATGAAAGCCCTTTTGTGGATAAAATAACATTTTATCTGTGGAAATTAGGGCTTTGATTATTGCCCAACCTGTCGTCAGGTAAAAGTAGATGCATTGTTCAATGATGTGCATATTGGGAGGAAGGGCGGAGCAAGATTAAATGGGATTAAATGGGCAATTTTCTCAGTGGAAGGGAGTGGACAGTGGAGTGCCTCAGGGATCTGTATTGGGAAACTTACTTTTCAATATATTTATAAATGATCTGGAAAGAAATACGACGAGTGAGATAATCAAATTTGCAGATGACACAAAATTGTTCAGAGTAGTTAAATCACAAGCAGATTGTGATAAATTGCAGGAAGACCTTGTGAGACTGGAAAATTGGGCATCCAAATGGCAGATGAAATTTAATGTGGATAAGTGCAAGGTGATGCATATAGGGAAAAATAACCCATGCTAATATGTAGCACCTAATATGGAACCCATGTTGGGTTCCATATTAGGTGCTACAACCCAAGAAAGAGATCTAGGTGTCATAGTGGATAACACATTGAAATCGTCGGTACAGTGTGCTGCGGCGGTCAAAAAAGCAAACAGAATGTTGGGAATTATTAGAAAAGGAATGGTGAATAAAACTGAAAATGTCATAATGCCTCTTTATCGCTCCATGGTGAGACCGCACCTTGAGTACTGTGTACAATTCTGGTCACCGCATCTCAAAAAAGATATAATTGCGATGGAGAAGGTACAGAGAAGGGCTACCAAAATGATAAGGGGAATGGAACAACTCCCCTATGAGGAAAGACTAAAGAGGTTAGGACTTTTCAGCCTGGAGAAGAGACGACTGAGGGAGGATATGATAGAGGTGTTTAAAATCATGAGAGGTCTAGAACGGGTAGATGTGAATCGGTTATTTACTCTTTCAGATAGTAGAAAGACTAGGGGGCACTCCATGAAGTTAGCATGGGGCACATTTAAAACTAATCGGAGAAAGTTCTTTTTTACTCAACGCACAATTAGACTCTGGAATTTGTTGCTGGAGGATGTGGTTAGTGCAGTTAATATAGCTGTGTTTAAAAAAGGATTGGATAAGTTCTTGGAGGAGAAGTCCATTACCTGCTATTAAGTTCACTGTGGGGTAGATTTTTAAAAACGGCGTGTTCGCGTACTTTTGTTCGCGCTCCAGGCGCAAACAAAAGTACGCTGGATTTTAGTAGATACGCGCGTAGCCACACGTATCTGCTAAAATCCAGGATCGGTGCGCGCAATGCTGCCGATTTTGGGCAGCCGGCGAGCGCCGAGTCGCGCAGCCAGCCTCCGTTCCCTCCGAGGCCGCTCCGAAATCGGAGCGGCCTCGGAGGGAACTCTCTTTCGCCCTCCCCTCACCTTCCCCTCCCTTCCTCTACCTAACCCACCCCCCCGGCCCTATCTAAACCCCCCCCCTACCTTTGTCCGGGGATTTACGCCTCCCGGAGGGAGAAGTAAATCCCCAAGCGCCAGCGGGTCGCTAGCACGCCGAGACGCGACCCGGGGGCAGTTCCGGAGGGCGCGGCCACGCCCCTGGACCGCCCCGGGCCGAAACCACGCCCCCGGGCCCGCCCCTGAAACGCCACGTCCCGCCCCCAAAACGCTGCGTCGATCAGCCCCGCCCCCGACACGCCCCCAACACGCCCCCGACAAAAAACCCCAGGACTTACGCGAGTCCCGGGGCTCTGCGCGCGCCGGCAGGCCTATGGAAAATAGGCGCGCCGGCGAGCAGGGCTTTTAAAATCCGCCCCTTAGAGAATAGCCACTGCCATTAGCAATGGTTACATGGAATAGACTTAGGGGCGGATTTTCAGAGCCCTGCTCGCGTAAATCCGCCCAAAACCGGGCGGATTTACGCGAGCAGGGCCCTGCGCGCCGGTGAGCCTATTTTACATAGGCTCACCGGCGCGCGCAGAACCCCGGGACTCGCGTAAGTCCCGGGGTTTTCGGAGTGGGCGTGTCGGGAGGCGTGTCGGGGGGCGGGGCCGGAGCGCGCGGCGTTGCGGGGGCGTGTCGGCAGCGTTTGGGGGCGGGTACGGGGGCGTGGCTACGGCCCGGGGCGGTCCGGGGGCGTGGCCGCGCCCTCCGTACCCGCCCCCAGGTCGCGGCCCGGCGCGCAGGAGTCCCGCTCGCGCGCGGGGATTTACGCCTCCCGGAGGGAGGCGTAAATCCCCCGACAAAGGTAGGATGGGGGTTTAGACAGGGCCGGGCGGGTGGGTTAGGTAGGGGAAGGGAGGGGAAGGTGAGGGGAGGGCAAAGGAAAGTTCCCTTCTAGGCCGCTCCGATTTCGGAGCGGCCTAGGAGGGAATGGGGGTAGGCTGCGCGGCTCGGCGCGCGCAGGCTATACGAAATCGATAGCCTTGCGCGCGCCGATCCAGGATTTTAGCCGATACGCGCGACTACGCGCGTATCTACTAAAATCCAGCGTACTTTTGTTTGCGCCTGGAGCGCAAACAAAAGTAGGCTATTCGCGCTCGTCTGAAAATCTACCCCTTAGTTTTTGGGTACTTGCCAGGTTCTTATGGCCTGGATTGGCCACTGTTGGAAACAGGATGCTGGGCTTGATGGACCCTTGGTCTGACCCAGTATGGCATTTTCTTATGTTCTTATGTTCTTAAGATAGTGGTATATACATCTGAAGAGTGAAGTTCAGCTCACTGAATCCTTTTCTAAAAGTTTGTTTACCTTTGATTAAGCTTCTGAAACAGAAATGAAGAGTTATGTTCTTCTATTATATCTACGGACCCTTGGGTTGAGGTGACATTGGCTCAACCTGCAGGGAGGAGCCCTGCAAATCCTCACAGTCAGCAGGCAGACCCAGGCAAAGCATAGACCAGTCAGGAGCTTCACTTTTACCAGCCCACGTTCCCCTTGGGTTGAGCCTTTGGGTGCTGGGGCCAGTAGGACTTAGGCGAGGGTCTCTGCAGATGACGAGAGGTGGTCCAAGGCCAGGCTAGGGTTGTAGGCAAGCAGCAATCAGATGTATCATGAATCCAGGCAAGGGTTGCGGCAGTCAGCGATCAGGCTATCCAGAGTCAAGGCTAGGGTCAAAACCAGTATCCATCTGAGGAAAAGGGAGAGGGATGAAGGGGGCAGGCAGGTAGGCAGGCAGGTCAGGCAGACAGAGACTGGAAAAGACTGGGGAATGAAGATGGGAAGCAACATGCACTAATGAACATAACTGGACCTGTTGCTAAGGCATTAGGTGAGCATCTGGGCTGTCTTTTTTTTTATAATGAAAGCCTGGCCATGCCATCTAAGGGCAATGTGAATGTTTTCCTGCCATAGGCCCTTTAAATCCCTGAGCAGTGGCACTTGCTAGGGGAGCTGTCGGCATCCTGCCAGATTTAAATTAAGAATTACTCATGCTTAGCCCATAGTCTCACATATGGGCCTTCAAACACGAGCAACTCTTTTAAAATTCACCCCAAGATTGTGTGTGTGAAAAACACTTATTTTGCTTAATTTTTTTAGAATTGTTTTTGTTTTCATTTATTTCTGCATGTTTACAACATCTAGCATTCACTAAAACCATTTAGCACATGTTAATTCAGTTTAGAGCATGTTAAATAAGGATGTGATTGGGAAACATTTTTGCTTCATTTTTCTTTTACTATTGCTTTTGTTTTTATTTTGTTTTAGTGTTTATCATGCACTAAAGGAGCGGTGCCGGGTTGGTGCATGGCTACCGCCGATAACCTGGTGCCACGCCTGGAGCAAAAAGCTGGGGGGGACTGCAGCAGTCACCTGTGGCGCAGTGGAAGCAGCGTCACCAGCGGGAGAAGTGGCGGCACCTAGTGATGATGTCGCCAGTGCGCCAGCGTCACTCCCGATGGCATGGGCATGAGCGGCCAAGCGCCGCGATGCTGTTTGCAGTGAGGGCATAGGGCAGAATGGGGGAGGTCCTGTGATGGCAGCTCTCGCCTTCAGGGTGGTGGGGGAGGTCCATGGACGGCTCATTGGGCCGTTTGAAGCCCGAGGGCCATCCTGGAGGTGGGGACAGCAGCATGGGGAGCTACCTGGGCTGCATGCACTGGCTCCATCCCTTTAGGCTCCTCCTCCCCATGCTACTGCCTCGCCGCAAACCCACCCTCCCACCCCCTTTTAATGTTATGATTATGTTCACTAGTCAAACTTGTTGTTAGTAAAAGTTGACTATATTTGTTCTTGTTGCAGCGGGGTGGGGGTACCCAAGCCAGGAGGGAGGCCATCAGTTAGAGGCGGTGCACAGCATGTGGCATACCTTACTTCGATGCGATTGGGGCTGCCTGTTGCCAGGGCCTGCTGTCCCCAGAATGGCAGCAGATCAGATGTCCCCATCCTTCGACTGGGCAGTCACCTTGCTTGGTCATGGCGGGTGACCGGAAACGCCCGGAAGATATTTACCTCCTAGAAGGCAGGGCCTTGCTTGGCTGCAGTGGGCCCTGGGCTGGAGGTGGCATGCTGCCTGTACAGGAGGTGGGACACTTGGACAGCTCTGTCTATGTTATGGCTCAGGTACGTGGTTATGGTTTTATAGTTCTATTATTAATAAAGCTGCAGCCAATTTACCCCACATCTGGTCTCTCTGGTGCTTTGGAATCTTTAAGTGTGTGGTGCTGTTGCCCCCCTCCCCCCTTCTTGGTGACAAATGGTCACAGCTGCCTGGGTTAATGGTTTTAGTATGTCAACACCATTTATCTCACACTAGAACCATTTATCATGCACAAAGTCATTTTTGCACATGCCAAAATGCAGAAATATGAAATGAACATTTTTTGAATATTCTTTCATTTCAGATTGGAAAAACACACAAGAAATAAATGTCATTGGTATATGGCATTCTAAATGACTGTACATCCTTAGTGCCAAATAGGCTTGGTGTGCACTAAAATAAAGAAACAAAAATTAGTTGTTTTTTGTGTCATTTCCAATTGGAAATGGCACAAAACGAAATAACAAATAGTGGTTTAAATGTTCTTTTAAATTACTGCACATGTCTAATCTCAGAGCAACAGTGGCGTCCAGTCTTAACTCATTCTAGGCACATTTTAGATGTTCCTTGTAGACGTCATTATTTGGTATTCCTATTCATAGGACAACTGGAATAAAGGAAAGATGCACTAATCTTCCAGGAGATTAAGTGCCTCACTGGGACATAATATATTTCACCATAATAACATATATTAATATAATACTAAAAGCTATTTTCTATTTGCTGAAATACATCAATGAGGCACTTTTTCAAAATACAGTTGAAACCTAATTATGGCTTTCACTGACTCAAATTTGTGGTTCAGAAAATGTTTCTGCAGAAAGATATTTTCTGGTATTGGTAAACATAAATATCAAATCCTGTGGAATACATTATCATTTTTATTGTTAAGTTCCAAACAGGATCTATTTCAAATCATAAAACTAAAAAATAAAGAGTTTTGTTTGTTACCAAAGGAATCCAAACTCCCCGCATCATTCTTCAAAATGTGTTATGGCAATAACGCACATAATAATGCATTAATGCACGCATTAACACCATAACGCATGTGAAAAATTTCTGTAGCGCATGGCGTGAATGCAAATTTTTTTGGGGGGGTAGGATCGGAGAGGAGTTTTGGGTGGGAATTAGTTAAGTTAGGGGACATCTCACATGGTCTTAATGCCAGAAATATCTATACCTTTTCCCCTGGCATTAAGCTGTGCGATATGCCCAAAATGGCCATAACGCATTTTGCAATACATTTTTGAGAGGGAGAGAGAAAAAGAGAGAGAGAACCTCTGGGGAGAGCCTCACTGTGTGCACCTATTTAAATCTCTATAGGAGGGCCACCTAATAGGTCGAGGTGAGGTGTTAGTGGTGTTTTGGGGTTTTGGGGTTTAGGGGCTTGTTTTGCATCTAGAGTGAAGATTTGACATCACTTGGAGTGAAGATTTGACATCACTTGGAGTGAGGAAAGTCTAACAAAGATGACATTTGTACTATGATCTCTCATCCTAGCATGATGGTACCCTGTTATAGAGTCCTTCAAGCTAAGGTGAGAGAACATAGTACAACATGTCATCTTTGTTAGACTTTCCTCACTCCAAATGACATTAAATCTTCACCAAGGTGTACTATGCTGTTTGTACATCTCACTCTACATGTGATACTGGCCCCTAAACACAAAAACACCACTAAAACCTCACCTAGACCTATTAGGTGGCCCTCCTATAGAAATTCAAATACTTAACTATGATGAGGGTGTTGTGTTTGTGGCATTGTGGACCCTTGTTCGCTGTGGACATGACTCTGCCCACGGGGAGGGGGCCCCTTGGGGAACCACAGCAATAGGCTGAACTCAGATAGCAGACACGGTAAGGATAGAGGCCTTATTGTACTGCTGTAGATGGATGATGTAGGCAGGAAGGTAAGGCACTGAGATGCACGAGGTGCCGATACGTTCAACAGGCTCGGATGGATAATCTCACCCAGATGTTCACGATAGGTGGGAGCCCGCAGTGCGGGTAATGCCGTGGCTGGTGGGTAGAGCTGGAGCACTGGATCGTAGAGGTACTCACATTCCTGTGAGTACCTCTACAGTCCCACCATTTCATCATCTCTTCCTGATGATGAAATGGTGGGACCGAAGGTCCATGGTGCAGGATACATAGGCTGGTAGGCCCTCGAGGAGTGAGTACCTGATAGTCTGATATCTTGAAATGGAGAAGAGAAAGAAAAACCCCTGAGAAGCGGTTGTCTTAATTAGTAGAGACCCCGAAGGGTAGTTGGAAGCGAGAGACCCCCGAGGAGCGGGTGTCTAGAGCTTCTTGAGGAGCAAGGCCCTTGGAGTGAAAGCGTCATCTAAGCATGCAGCTTAAAGCAGTCTTAGTAGCTAAACCGAAGTCCTTGCTAACTCAAAAGTGGTAGCGAAATGGAGGCTTGATATACCCGGAGGTATTGACGTCATGCGGTGGGGCCGCCCTCGAGGTTCCCGCCATGATGTGTATTTGAGCGTAGGAGATGTGCGCGCGTGCACCCTAGGAGATCACAAGAGTGAGCATGGCGGACTGAGACGCCCATGCTAGGTTGGAGATGCCAAGACCCATGGCACTCGGCACCGGAGGAAACCATCTTGCCCAAGGAGAGAGAGAAGGGAAGAAAAGAGGTAAGTCAGAGCGGTCGCAGCCGTCTGCAACCAATGGACGCAACAGAGGGCCTTGTAGATAGTCTCTCTCTCTCTAAGTGCAATAATACTGATATGAAATGAAAAGTTACCAATGTTTCCCTAAACATGCCCCATTTTGATGAATTTAAGGGTGAAATAAAAGCTTCCCTATGGCATGAATCCAGGACAACTATCAGTCTCTTTAGTGCAGAACTGACCCCTGAGCCAGTCTGGGAATAGCAGAGGTCTAAGAGGCAAATAATGATTCCAGTTCTGTTCAAAGTGTCCATGGAAAGGAGTGTCTCTGAAAACTCTCCTTAACCAGTACTGGACCAGGCATCTGGCCTGGTCCACCTTAAAAGTATAAGACAATCAGGGAGCTCTAAGGGCAGGACCCTGTGACCAGGGTTAACAGTGCAGCAAAATAGACACCAGGGTGTTGCGTGTGTGGACCCTTGATCTGAGACGAGGTTGATACCACCACCAAGGGGAGGTCCTCAGTTGTCCTCATTGTTGAGAGGTGGTGCAGGCAGAGAATACCCAACTGGAGCTTCACCTTTACCAGCCCACATTCTCTGCAGGTTGAGCCTATGGGTGTCGAGGCCGGCAGGACTTAAGTGTGGGTCTCTCACATCGAGGACTCCAAGGAGAAGGCAACATGGTGTCAGGCAGGCAAGGTCAGGGCAGGCATCAGACAGGCAAAACGAGGAACAGGCTGTGGTCAGGACAGGCAGCAGATGGGCAGGATAAAAAGATAAGCTAGAGGTCAGGGCAGGCAGAGGTCAAGTGAAGATGAGGTATCAGGCAGGTCCAAAACTGGGGAGTCAGTCCAAGGGCAAGAGCAGGAATGGAGCTGAGGCAGGAGCACAGGAATAGGAAGGCAAGGCTGGAACACAGGATCAGGAAGGCAAGGCTGGAACGCAGGATCAAGGAGGCAAGGCTGTAACGCAGGATCAAGATCAGGAACAACGCAGATGATGCACTCAATATTTGAACAGGACCCATTGCTGAGGCAGAGTGCTGGAGTCAGGGCCGGGTGTATATATACCCACCCTCGCTGATGTCATCTTAATGGGCCGTGGGGAACTTTCCCGTCATGGGTACTTTAAATTAAGCATGATGGCATGCATGCATGCCTAGGGGAGAAAGGCAGAGGCCAGGACGACGGCGTGCCACACCACAAGGGCAGGCTGCATTTGCCATGGCCGCCGGTGATGGGAGAGAGCTGGACCTGGGAGCCTCCCAGCAGAGGTAAGGGGACCCGGCCACGGGTGACCGTGGCCATGGATTCTAACACAGGGATTCCAGGAGAAAGCAGCTCCTGTAACATTTCTGTATGACTAAGAAGGGAAAGGCAGCTCCTTAAATATAGCTGCCCTAATTCTAGTGAGAAGACCGTGAATATGAATGTTTAACTTGAAGTTGTATTACTGAGAGTAAGCAGACTGTTGGTATTTTCTGCACTGTAAATAAAGCACTTGAAAACCTCAGACCACTTGTGTTATCTTCCAGTCCAATAGTGTGATCCTCGTCCTGCTGCATTGCTAAATTAGTTGCTAGGTAGACTTAAAGTTGCCGGGAACAAGTTTGTGGTGTTATTAGAAATTAGGGATGTGCAATCGTTTTTCCAAAATTAGGCAATGTCAATGACATTGCCTAATTTGGAATGGTTCCGGAGAACCGAAAAATGATTGATTTTTTCTGAAATTTCAGAAAAAATTCATTTTTGAGATAGTGCGCATTTTCGGTAGTTAGTGCGCACTAACTTCCGATAGTGCACACTAACTCTGCCCGAAAATCGGGGCCCCTGAAAAAAAAAACCCCGAACCATGGGAAAAACGAAATTCCTGCCGGGAGGGGGGGCCGAAACAAAGCCCAACACAAAATTTTTACCCGAAGCACATCTCTACTAGAAATACGCACTAAAACATTTTTCTTTTTGTTTTGTTTTACATTTTGTTTTTGTTTTCATTTTATTTATTTGTTTTGTTTCATTAGTCAAAGTGAAATAAACAATTATTAAAAAGGAACAAAACACAAAAGTAAATGGAAAAAATATCTGGGCCAGGTCCCATTCCCTCCCACTGCCACCTGTCTGATAAAGAAGACCCCAGAACTTGCCCAGGACCCCTACTGGGCCCATCCCCTGTATCTATGGTCTGCAAAGATGGCAAAACTGATCTCCAGTCAAATCTTGCCGTGTCAGTGCTGTAATACAAAATGATGCTAGTCAACCTGATGGAAGCTTTCTTTTTTTGCAACAAAATGAAACTAAAGAAGCATTTCTCTTTTTTTTTTTCCAATTTGTTTTGAAAATGAAATGAAGCCAAATAGGAAATATAATTGGCATTTCCCATTTTGTTTCCAACCAAAGCATATCTCAAATGTTTATTGGGTCTGCTATGACATCCATTACAGGCCTTTACCTGCACAAGTTTGAGTGGTTCACTAGATTCCTCTGGTGACTCAGGATGCAATACCTGACAAATATGCACAATCCTCATCATCCCTTTTTCAACTTGTAGTGTTGATCCCCTGATATCACCAACCTCTGTAGGCTTCTCTGATGGGTCTGGATGATGTGTGTAGGCTGAGGGGGATTTGGAGGTTGAGGGGGGGCTTGTGAATGGATGGTTTTATGGATGATGGTGATGGACTTGTGTAGAATTCTGAAGTATATTGGTAGCCAGTGTAGATTCTGGAATTTGTCAGGATTCTAGCTGCCGCATTCTGGAGCATCTGAAGTGGTTTTATTGATGAGGACAGGAGACCTAGCAAGATAGAGTTGCAATATTATGACAGCAAGGCACAGAAGCAAAGAGAACAGCATGGTATAAGGTCTGGGCATGGAAGTAAGGCTGAGTGGCACAAAGACCCCCAAGGTGCTGAGTGGAATTTTTGTTTTTCTTTTAAAATGGGCTTGCCAAATGAAACTCATATCACATTCAGAACATGAAAATAGTTTCACAAATGAGTATGTTAGCTTTTATATTAAAATATAAGGGTTGGAATTTTTAAGAAATATTTTTCCATATTCTGCAGCAGAAATCTGCATGTTCTATTTCCTATTTTCTGGTTTTGTATCAGTTCTTTTACTACTTTAGCTGTTATGACTTTCAATAAAAGGCTTCTCTTGGGCATCTTTTCTCTTGTGCTTGTATTTCTTCCATCTGAATGAGGGATTTTTTTGCAAACCATCCCAGCATAACCAACCATGAAACAAGGTGAGAGACCAAAGCTGAGATTGTGGAGAATTTGGAAGAAAGGAAGAAATATAGAACAGGTGCCATACTGTGATAGTGAAACCTGGGTCTTTTTTTTTGTCTTGTTTAACATTTTTGTTCAGGGGACACAAACATCCCAGTACAAATGAAATTTAATGTGGACAAGTGCAAGGTGATGCAAAGGGAAAAATAACCTATGCTGTGGTTACACGGTGTTAGGTTCCATATTAGGAGCGAGCTACCACCCAGGAAAAAGATCTAAGTGCCATAGTGGATAATACATTTAAATTGTCAGTTCAGTGTGCTGTGACAGTCAAAAAAGTAAACAGAATGTTTGGAATTATTAGGGAGAGAATGTTGAATGAAAGAGAAAATGTCTCCATGGTGAGACTTAATCTTGAGTACTGTGTATATTTCTGGTTGTCGCATCTAAAAATGATATAATTGCACTGGAGACGGTACAGAGAAGGGTGAGCAAAATGATAAAGGGGATGGAATGGGTCCCTTATGTGGAAAGGGTAATGTGGTTAGGATTATTCAGCTTGGAGGAGAGACGGCTGAGGGGGGATATGATAGAGTTCTATAAAATCATGAGAGGTCTACAATGGGTAAATATGAATCAGTTATTTACTCTTTCTGATAACAGGACTAGGGGGCACTCCATGAAGTTAGCAAGTATTACATTTAAAACTAATTGGAGAATATTCTTTTTCACTCAATGCACAATCAAGCTCTGGAATTTGTTGCCAGATGATGTGGTTAGGGCAGTTAGTATAGGTGGGTTTAAAAAAGGTTTGGATAAGTTCTTGGTGGAGAAATCCATTAACTGCTATTAATCAAGTTGACTTAGGGAATAGCTACTGCTATAACTGGCTTTAGAATCATGTGATCTACTTAGTTTTTGGATACTTTCCAGGTACTTGTAACTTGGATTGGCCACTGTTTGAAACAGGATGCTGGACTTGATGGACCCTTGGTCTGATCCAGTATGGCAACTTCTTATGTTCTCATGTTCTAAATTTTTTTATGCAAATAAAAGCAATCCACTGCGGGAAAAACAAGAATTGTAGGGAAGTTATTACTTATCTTTAAAACTGCAAGGTGTTGTCCTTAAAGGTCATTCCTGAGTGTTTTGAGTCCAACAGGAGCCGGTTTTTAAAATGTGCTGTCTCAACAATAACCCAACGCTGCAGCGTTTCAAAATCACTTTTCTTCGTCAGGGGTTAAATAGAATGCACGGTGGCAGAAACAGAAATAGCCTGTTAGGCTGCCAAAACTCAGTCTGGACCACTTCACTGGATATTTGAAGGATTCCCATAAGGACTACACTTTGTACCATGGTGATTTGAAATGCTGCAGTGTCTGGTTATTATTGAGACAGCACATTTCAAAAACCAGTTCCTGTTGGACTCAGAACACTTAACAATGACCTTTAAAGACAGCACCTTGTTCTCCATGGCATCTTTGAAGTGCTTCAGAATATTTACCAGCTGCCTTATGTGTGCCCAATCATGATGCCCCAGGGATCAATTCACACCTATCCCTATTTCCTGAGACAGATTATGAATGAGCATCTGCTGCTCCACTAACCTCTGCAGCATCAGGTACGTTGAATTCCAGTGGATGCTAATATCAACAATTTAAGCCCTTGAGAAGCATTCTGATTTCCTCTTGCTTCTCTCAGAGAAGCTGCCTTGCCTTTACACTTCTGTGGAAGTGCCCCACAACTTCCTGCGATTCTCTAAAAGCTCTAGCAAGTATTCATTTTGATAGGCCTTGTTCTCCAGCCCCAGGGCATCCTTCTCTGTCAGGTGCATAGTGTGTGCAAAACATCAGATATCCTCTAAGCCTTCATCGTATATTGCCTTAGCAATATTTGTGGTATTGTCTGTGACAATGAAACCTGCATTTAAACTCCTAGCTATTGTTTATCTGCGAACCCTCCAGACTCTCTCTTATGGCTAATAGAATATCAGCTGAGGTATGGGACTCATCCAGTGACTGGGTGTGCAGCAAAGTCCACCTGCACCCTGATGATCCTTTCCAATAGAGCTGCTGCCTGCCCCTGCCTCCTCCAGACCCTACCAGTTAGGGATGTGAATCGTTTTAGGACGATTAAAATTATCGTCCGATAATTTTAATATCGTCTTAAACCGTTATGGAACACAATACAATAGAGATTCTAACGATTTATCGTTATAAATCGTTAGAATCGTGAGCCGGCACACTAAAACCCGCTAAAACCCATCCCCGACCCTTTAAATTAAATCCCCCACCCTCCCGAACCCCCCCCAAATAACTTAAACATTTCCTTGCCAAATCCTACCTCCTTCAATCCCCCACCCTCCCGAACCCCCCCCCCCAAATGACTTAAATTACCTGGGGGTCCGGAACGGCAGCGGTCCGGAACGGGCTTCTGCTACTGAATCTTGTTGTCTTCGGCCGGCGCCATTTTCCAAAATGGCGCCGAAAAATGGCGGCGGCCATAGACCAACAGGATTCGACGGCAGGAGGTCCTTCCGGACCCCCGCTGGACTTTTGGCAAGTCTTGTGGGGGTCAGGAGGCCCCCCCCATGCTGGCCAAAAGTTCCTGGAGGTCCAGCGGGGGTCAGGGAGCGATGTCCCGCCGCAAATCATTTTCCGTACGGAAAATGGCGCCGGCCATACGCGTATGGCCGGCGCCACTGCACTTAGTGGTTACCGTACGGAAAACGATTCGCGGCGGGAAATCGCTCCCTGACCCCCGCTGGACCTCCAGGAACTTTTGGCCAGCTTGGGGGGGGCCTCCTGACCCCCACAAGACTTGCCAAAAGTCCAGCGGGGGTCCGGAAGGACCTCCTGCCGTCGAATCCTGTTGGTCTATGGCCGCCGCCATTTTTCGGCGCCATTTTGGAAAATGGCGCCGGCCGAAGACAACAAGATTCAGTAGCAGGAGCCCGTTCCGGACCGCTGCTGTTCCGGACCGCCGCTGGACCACCAGGTAATTTAAGTCATTGGGGGGGGGTTCGGGAGGGTGGGGGATTTAATTTAAAGGGTCGGGGGTGGGTTTTAGCGGGTTTTAACGATTTTAACGATATATCACGATATTTTACCCCCCCAAACGGCAACAATACGATTCCCTCCCCCTCCCAGCCGAAATCGATCGTTAAGACGATCGAGGACACGATTCACATCTCTACTACCAGTGTGCTGTCAGGGAGAAATAAGAGTGTGTAGCATTCATGGAGGTCCAGATGTCACTGATGAAATGCACGCTTCTTCCCTCTGTCTTTAAGCAGCAGTGCCTGGATGTGACTATAGTACTGGTTGTAAAGGCTAGGGATGACCTTTCTACTGAAAGTGGTCCTGGAGCGGATTTTGTAATGTGGGAATGCCAGCTGCACAGAACATTTAAAGTCAATGTTCTCCAGTAGCTGCAGGGGCTGGCCATCAAAGGCAGTCATTCCAGCATTGTTCATTATAACTTTTGATGCTGCCTGACTCCTATCCCAGGACAGTGGTATCGAACATCATCATATTTCCTTCAAGGTAGGCTGGCACTTCTGACACTTTGCAGGGGACTTTGCACAATGATTATACTTCAGAAAACATGGGTCCTCCCTGATTTAGAAGTGCCTCCAGATCATGAATTTCTTCCGCAATCCCTTCTCTACATACTTGTTGGAGGATGCTGGCACTGGAGCTGAGATAGTATGGACTCTGAGGAATAATGCCAAGGTCATCAGGCATGATAGCTTCCTGAGCTGCCTGATTTTCCTCACTATCCTTATTTTGTTCTATCTCCCTCATCAAAGAACTGGATTATGTTATGACACTACTGAATATGCTTCCCAAATTTTCCTCTTCTCTTATCCCTTTAATATCTTCTAATTCAGACAAGAAAAGACTCTTCGTCTGCATCAGTGGATGAAAATATTGCTTTCACTGCAATGTCTCCAGTGAGGAAAGAAGAGTGTGCTACTAGTTTTGGGCATTCCTGTTCCCCTACTCCTTTTGCCTTGCTGCTGGTCTCTGCCTGAGAAATTTCTACCACTTTTTCCCTCTTTTCAAAAACAGAATTGAGTGAAACATGCTCAATGTTATCTGTACTCTGCAGTGGCACGTGCTCTTCTCTGTAAGTCAGTTTCTTCTGGATAGATCTGGCTTCTGCCTTATTAATCTTGAAGAAATCCCACTTTAATTTAGGTGCAGGACTATATCTTTGGTTGTTGCTGGCACTGCCAACCTTGCCAATTTTGAAAACATTTCCTTTACCTGTTATACCTTTCCCTGTCCTTGACATGATTGATTTTGTCATTGGAGGCTTGGAGATTAAAACAATTGTATATATCTCAGTGGTACCATAATTGACTGAATGCCCACTGACTATGCTTTGTTAATATGTGTGTGCCCAGGTAACATAGAGACAATGCTGCACTGAGTACCATGACTGTGTGCACTATTTCTGACACTGCTGATCTTAATGACAGGTTCCACAATACAGTCTCTGCACTGCACTTAGTGGTTACCTAGTGCTCTCTGCCCAGGTAGACTGAGAAAAAAATCAGTAGCAGCTCTGCAAGCAAAGTTCCTCACACTCTGCCTCCACCGTCCACAAAGGGAGAGAAAAAGCAGCAACACATGTCTGACACAGAACTCCTGCAGCAGTGCCTGACTTTTTTTCTCTCCTGACTGGCACAGTGACAGTCTAAAATGGGCAGCAGCAAAAAGTTGTTTGGGAAAAGTTAACTAGCAACTTGAAGACAGTTAAAACAGCATCCTTCACAGACATCGCCTTCAGAAGGAATGCACATCAAATCTCAGACTAGGGGAGTGCATTTGTTCCCTACGAATTGGTAATCCATAACGTATAGGGCCATATTCATTGTATTCATGGGGAAGCGAAATGTCTCGCGATTCCCCACGAATACAACAAATCTTCGCTGAATTATTCGGCCACATAAAGGAGCCAATTTAAACAAACCCCACACCCTCCTGACCCCCTCAAGACTTACCAAAACTCCCTGGTGGTCCAGCGGGGGTCTGGGAGCGATCTCCTACACTCAGGCTGTCGGCTGCCAGTAATTAAAATGGTGCCGATAGCCTTTGCCCTTACTATGTCATAGGGGCTACCGATGCCATTGATTAGCCCCTGTCACATGGTAGGAGCACAAGATGGCGCCGGCCATCCATTGCTCCTACCATGTGACAGGGGCTGACCAATGGCACCGGTAGCCTCTGTGACATAGTAGGTTTGTACTTTTAATAGTCAGTAAGGCAGCGAATAAACAAAAGTTAGACTGTATTTTTAAATAGTCAGCCAGTAAGGCATCTAATAAGCAGTAGTTAGTGTGTTTATTGTTAATAGTCTGTAAGGCAGTGTTTGTATATTAAAAGCAAACAAACAAAAAAAAAAGGTAGCCAGAAGCCAGAAATAAGCTAGGAGCAGTGTATACCTAAGTAAAAAGGTTGAAAAGTTCAGTTCAGTTACTCACCTTGGAAATGTGTTAAGGTAGTGTGATTTGGTATGATTAGGTACCAACATTTGTTAATCAAGAGAGCAGTGAGTCACTTTTCAGCTTGGAGAAGAGACAGCTGAGGAAGAATATGATAGAGGTCGTTAAAATCATGAGAGGTCTAGAATGGGTAAATGTGAATCAGTTACTCTTTTGGATAATAGAAGGACTAGGGGGCACTCAATGAAGTTAGCATGTGGCACATTTAAAACTAATCGGAGAAAGTTCTTTTTCACTCAACGCACAATTAAACTCTGGAATTTGTTGCCAGAGGATGTGGTTAGTGCAGTTAGTGTAGCTGTGTTTAAAAAAGGATTGGATAAGTTCTTGGAAGAGAAGTCCATTACGTGCTATTAATTAAGTTGACTTATAAAATAGCCCCTGCTATTACTAGCAACAGTAACATGGAATAGACTTAGTTTTTGGGTACTTGCCAGGTTCTTATGGCCTGGATTGGCTACTGTTGGAAACAGGATGCTGGGCTTGATGGACCCTTCGTCTGACCCAGTATGGCATGTTCTTATGTACTTATGTTCTTAATTTGATTACCTCACTCATTGTATTCCTTTCCAGGTCATTTATAAATATATTGAAGAGCACCGGTCCAAATACAGATCCCTGTGACACTCCACTGTTTAACCTTGTTCACTGAGAAAATTGACCATTTAATCCTACTCTCTGTTTCCTGTCTTTTAACCTCTCTGTAATTGACAAAAGGACATTGCCTCCTATCCCATGACTTTTTAGTTTTCTTAGATACCTCTCATGAGGTACTTTGTCAAATGCCTTCTGAAAATCAAAATACACTACATTTACTGGTTCATCGGTATCCATGTTTACTCCCTTCAAAAAATAAAGCAGATTTGTGAGGCAAGAGTTCCCTTGAGTAAGTCTATGCTGTGTTTCATTAATCCATGTCTTTCTATATGCTCTATGATTTTAATCTTTAAAGCAGTTTCCACTATTTTTCATGACACTGAATTTAGGTTCACTGGTCTATAGTTTTCTGGTTTGCCCCTGGCCACCCTCCATTCTTCAGGTACAAAGGATGATTTTTAATGATAGTTTACAAATTTTAAATAATAGATCTGGAATTTCATTTTTGTGTTCCTTCAGAATCCTGCGGTGCTTGCCATCTGGTCCAGATGATTTGCTATTCTTTAGTTTGTCAATCTGACCTACTATGTCTTTCAGGTTTACAGTGATTTCATTCAGTTCATCTGACTCATCACCCTTAAAAATCTACTATGGAACCGGTATCTACCCAACATCCTAATTAGTAAACACAGAAGCAAAGAATTAATTTAGTCTTTCTGCAATGGCAGGTAATAATCCCGAAACCAATACAGTTGTTCTTCAACAGCGAAAAGCAAGTCCACCCATGGATAAATTGGGTCCAATGTCCAAACAAAGTCTCAAGCCACTGACTAATCTGTATCAGGTAGGCAGTTAGGTCTTGTAGAAACAGATCTGGAGTCCACGTATTGGGCCAAAAAATCCTGCCAGTTGGTAGGGTGTATCTTGCCAGATGGTGAAGTTGGGTCTAACAAATCCAATGCAGGCAGTCAGTAAATTAAAAAAAAAAAAGTAGGATGAGTTCATGGAATGCCTGACTTTAAAAAGGGCACATGGAAGTGTGCAGTAAATAAGAATGAGGATATAAATTTGAGAAAGTATAGAAAACACATGAACTACCTCACTCCCTTTTCCCAAACCCCACTGCATTTTCCCTATTACCCCCCCCCAACCCCTACTAAGTTTCCTAGTATTCCCAGGTGAAAGCATGACATAGGGAGACTCCCGCCAATCCTGGAAGAGTCTATCTTATCACAATCTGAAATATCCATAATCTAATGGTTGAAAAATGAAAGAACCCATATTCCCCAAACCTCTGTAGATCCCCACAAAAGGGTTCTACTATGAAAAGGATATGTGAGGTTATCCAGTTGGAAGATGCTTGGCGTTGTATTGTTGATCTAGCAGAGCTCATTCGAAAGTCCCCTTGTCTTCGAGTTCAGACTAGCCTGCCACCTCCGATCGTCTGCTGCTGAGTAAAGCCACTGTGAGCGAGCCTGGACATGCCGACAGAGAAGGCCACTTTGAAGGGTCAGCCAATGCAAATGACTTCCAACTGGGGCTGCCCCTTCTACTGGTCGATGAGTGGGGGCTAAGACAAGTTGGAACATGAGGGGTGCTACGTGGTGGTTGTCTCTGCGGTTTGGGCTAGGAATGTGAACGCCAGCTCCGGCAAATTATACTGCTTCCACTCACCGTCCACATTAATCAGGAGTCGTGCTGGGTATATCAGCTGGAACCACAATTTTGTTGCATGAAGTTGTTGTTTGACATTAAAAAAGGCAGGCCTGCGCTTCTGGGTAGCACTGCTATAATCAGGGTAAATTGCAATTCGGTGGTACATAAGGGTTCCCATATCTCTGGCCTTTTCAAGGAACCACTCTTTAGCCTGGTAATAGTGCAACTTGATAATGAAGGCCTGTGGACAGTTGTTATTTCGCGGTTAACGCTCAGATACTCTATGCCCTCTATCCACTAACAATTTGGGGCAGTCCTCCCCCGGGGTAAAAAGTTCTTTCAGAAACCCCTCCAAAAACCGCCTTGAATTGCGGCCCTCAATCTGCTCTGGGAGGCCCAGCACTCTTATGTTACTGTGGTGGGATCTGTCTTCTAGATCAATTACCTTGTCTTCCAGTGTTTTGATCTGTTTCTTGTGAGCAAGAAGGGAATTAGCTGCAGTGGATTCCCAGTCTTCAATAGCAGAAACCCTGGTTTCAAGCTCTTCCACTCTAGGGCCCACAGTTTTGACTTTCTCCTTTAAGTTGTCTATAGAGGCGCGCATGGCGCCCAGATCCTGTGACATGGTGGTGCAAAGCTTGTAGGATCTGCACCATCGTCGCTTGATCTTCAAGAGGGGCCGGGCTCTCTTCCACTCTCGGGATGGCGGAGCTAGGCTAGCATGCGTCCTCCTTCATCAGCATGCAATCTTACTATAAAAGGTTTTATTATGAGTTTTTGCATCTACAGCCAACTTCATTTCAAATTCTCTCTTAGCCTGCCTTATCAATTTTTTGCATTAAACTTGACAATGCTTATGTTTTTTCTTATTTTCTTCAGATGGATCCAATTTTTAAATGATGATTTTTGGCTAAAACAGCCTCTTTCATTTCACCTTTTAACCATGCCGGTAATCGTTTTGCCTTCCTTCCACCTTTCTTAATGCATGGAATACATCTGGATTGCATTTCTAAAATAGTATTTTTGAACAATGTCCATCCCTGTTGTACACTTTTAACTTTTAACACCTTCAAAAAACTCTAAAAAATTGCTAAGACAAAACTTCCCCTTCCTAAAACCATGACTTCCTCATTAAGCCTAATTCTATGTTAAGATTTGCGGTTAACGGGTTGACCCCACGAGCCACTGCACTTACCCCGATGCTGACACGACCACACAGGCCCAGCATTCAATGTGGCCTGGATGCCACCAGCATACCGTCATTTTCCTCCTCACAAGGCCTCATAGATGCACCTTTTGATTATGTCATGGGCTCCTGATATATAAGATTCCCCAGATGCAGCCTTGATGCCTCAGCAACAGATCCCCTGATGTGCCTTAGTCACCAGTGTGTGTTGCTTCTGCGTTCCTATTTCATCCTGCCTTCTTTATCCAGCTGTTATGGTTTCAAGGATGAGTGGATTCTTGGGTACTGTGGTAGATGACCATGCCCACGGGGCTCCTCCCCGTGGGGAGCTACAGTACTGGGCTAAACTCAGGACGCACAAACACAAAGTTTTGTCTTTTATTGTATAGCTGATGTATACCACCAGAGGTGGCAGTAGTGAGTTGATCCAGAGGTAGCAGTCCAGGGACCTTCGGCAGAGGGAACCTGTCTCACCAAGATGGTATAGGGATATCCAGGTGTAGGTTTCCCAGCCCGGCAGAGCTGTGGATGAGATAGACTGAGAATGAGATTACTCACTAGATAGTAGCTGTAAGGTTGGCGATTCCACCAGGTTGAAGTAGATGGTAACAGGCACCGAGGCAGGGAGAGCAGGCCCTCGAGGAGCGAGTACCTGATCCCAGTAAGACACCTGAAAGAAAGCAGAGGGCCCCTGAGGAGCAGTTACCCAGGTTAGAGTATATCCCGAAGGGCAGAGAGGGCTTCCAGCAGCAGCAAGGAAGTGGCAGAGTAGCTTAGACTGGACGAGTCCAATCCAATCGATCCATATCATGATCCAATCCTTGCTAACTTAACAAGCTAGCAAACAAGCGTAGGCTAAATACCCGGATGGCGTGACGTCACTCAAGGGGGACACCCCCGAGGTTCCTGCCATGACGTGGATAAAAACATGGGTGGCGTGCGCGCGTGCACCCTGGGAGGCCCTTAGGAGAAACATGGCGTGAGGCTTTGCCATAGCCTTTCCAGGGACGCCGGAGGACGCGGGGTGCAGACGCGGCAGCAGCTATCTTCCTAAGGCTAGTAGGGAGAGCAGAGAAAAAAGTGAGGCACAAGGGTCGAAGCCATCTGAGACCAAAGGATGCAACACCAGCTTTCCCTCTCCAGCCTTGCCTCATCCAGCCTTTCTCTTCCAAAATTCCTTATCCAGCTTGCCTTGTGCTGCTGTCTCATCCAGTCTCTTCTGTGTGTCTTTGTATCCCCTTGGCCTGATTCTCCAGATTTGACCTCTTGCTTGGACCTGACCATGATTGCTTGCCACCTGGACCTGACCTCTTGCCTGAACCTAAATACTCTTGTCTGACGCCTGCCCCGACCTTGGCCTGTCTCTGACTCTGTTAGTCTTCTGCCTGCTCTGACCTTGGCATGCCATTAAACTCTTGCTATTGGCACTATTCTAGGGACCTGCCTAAGACCTGCCAGCCATCAGAACCCAAGGGTTCAACCTGTGGGGGAGGCGTCTGGCATAGGTGAAGCTCCACTCTGTCCCACTATGAGCACGTTCACCAGCTCCTGGCGTAGGCATCATAGGTTTTCCTATGAGGCTGCGTTAACTACTTCATAGCACAAACAGCACACACCCTCACCACCCTTCATACTACATAACCAGTGACATAACAATCTCATAAGTTTTCTTTCCATTTGGAAAGTAGGCTAATGAAAAGGTTCAGAATAGGATTTGAAAGATGATACGAAAAGTTGCATAGGTACTTTTGTAGGCAAGTTCATTATTTAAAAGGCATATGTAAGTTAAAAAGAGGGAATGTTTTATTTTATTGGGGTCAGGGGAATACTCAAGCAAAAATCGTTTGTTGGCACTACCTTTGCTGTTTTTCTCCAAACATAAATACAATCTTTTAAACATGTCAAAGTCATTTCCCTAGGAATTAATAAGAGCTGTGGCTGCCCTGCTGCCTGGATTTACAGCACCTTCAAGCAGTAGTAATTACAGTATATTTTGGTCTGCTGAGGATGCATATGCATTTGGGTGAATCATTGGAGAGTGTCTGTGGTGGCTGCTTCTCCTATGCACTCTGAATGTCTCTTAACAGTCCATGCTAAATATCTCTCCTTCCCCTTGTATTTGCTTTTACAATAGCTTGGGATTTTATTTTTTTTTTGTTTTACCAATATTTGCCCTTCAGAGGCCACAAAGATTTTTAATGAACTGAGCCCTAGGTGGCAGCAAATTCCAACCTCTGTGCTACAGCTGAGCAAAAGAATCTTGAAGCAGAGGAAAACATCTTTTAAGTTTCCAAAATGTGTGTCTAAATTGCAATCAGTTTCTTCTTGACAGTGAACTGCGTAGGGCAATCAATCATTTTTCAGCAAGAACTATGAAAATGATTGGGTTTGAGATGTCATGCTTTGTTTATGCCTAGTAGCCTTACCAGAAGAGCACATTCAACAAAAATACTGGAGGGCAGAGGAGTAGAGAGCATTGCTATTTTTTTTCTTTTGTTAATTTAGAGTTGACCTAGATTCTTTTGCCTGCCTCTTGTCTGAATTAAAACCAATAGATTTTGATGTCACATGAAGTGCATTCAGACTCATTGTTTGCCTTGATAAGATATAGCAGAATAAGTCAAGCACTGTTTTTATGTAATATTGATGAAATAATTTACAGCAGAATTATTGAATCTTTTTATTTGTATGATACACAATAAAAAAAAAGGTTACTTGCAGAAATAAAAAAAAAAAAAAGGAAAGAGCAAAGGGTTTTCCAAGATGCTTTAAAAGATTAAATGTTCTTACAATAGAGAAAAATGCATTGGTTTTTATTTTTTATTTATTTAAACATTTTATATACCAGCGTTTCAAATGAAGATCACAATGGTTTACAAAAGTAACATTCAAATTTTAGATCAGCACAACAAGGGATTAAGATAGTTCTACATCTATTGTTAATTTTAAAATAGGCCCGAAGCGCGTAACCTTTTAAAAATCCAGCCCTAGGCAACCGCTGAAGTTCGCCTACTGGGCGCGCCGGCCCTTGTTTCAACCATTGTAATATTCACAGCTTGGCATATCCTGATTTAATTAACTTGTTTATGTGCTTTTTCATTGTAATGTTCACGTCAATCTGTATTCCTAGGTCTGTTGCATATGTGTGAAATATAAAGGGCTGGATTTTAAAAAGGTTACACATGTCGAGCCTATTTTAAAAAGGCCCGGTGATGTGCGAAAAGCCCCGGGACGGGTGTAAGTCCCAGGGCTTGCAAAAAGGGGTGGGGAGGGGGCGGGGAATGGGCGGGGCCAGAGGCTCCAGGCACAACGGCCATTTGCTGCTGTGCTTGGGACTGTGCACCGGCAGTGGGCCGGCGCGTGCAACTTACTTCAGTCCCAGGACTGAAGTAAGTTTTGCAATAAAAAACAGAAGTCATCAAAGGTAGGGGGGAAAGGGCGGAGGAGGTAGGGGAAGGGAAAGGAAGGTGGGGTGGGGGGGTAGGGAACGGAGGAAGGCAGCACGGCTCAGAGCAGGCTCGGTGCGCACAAGGTGCACAATTGTGCACCCCCTTGCGCGCGCCAACCCTGGATTTTATAACATGCATGCGCATGTTTATTGCACTTATGAATACTCAAGGTAGCTGAAAAACAGAAACTATCAAAATATACAATATCCAGCTATTAATAGAACTCAGGTGTGATATTTTCTAGCAACCGTCATAAATAGCCATTAGCCATTAGCAATTGAGGCTATTTATGACGGTTGCTAGAAAATATCACACCTGAGTTCTATTAATAGCTGGATATTGTATATTTTGCGCATGTTTATTGGCAGAAAAACTCAGTGAGAAAAAAGAACTCAGCAGAGACCTCTAAAACACACACTGCAGGCCTGGTTCACATGGGGATTTTAAAGGGCCAAGAGACCAGAAACCCTGAGAAAGTGTCAATCCCCCCTGGGGATATAGTGAGAACCCCTACTTACTTCCCTGTCATCTCTAGAGGTGGCGCCAACCCCCCCCCCCCCAAAAAAAAAAAAAAAAATAGAACAAAACTTGCGTGGCAATATCCCAGCCCCTTCCCAAATCCCTCCTCTTTACAGAAACCCTCCCAAGCAAAGTTCCCCCTCCAGTAGCAGGAGCCACCCCATGGACCCACAACATTACTCCCTCTAGACCGCCCCCCCCCCCCTTTTCAAAAAAATGAGGCCCTGGTTGTCTAGGGTGTCCCACCCAACCCTGTTTTCCCCATCACCTCAAAAACAAAACCTGGTGGTCCAGGGTGACTCTCAGACCTCCCACCCTTAACCTTCCCTACCTAATAGAAGCTTCATTGGTGGCTCAGCAGCAGCCTGGAGCACTCCCTAGCTATAGGCCTGTTGATATATTTTTACAAAATGGCGCTGACTGGCTTTTGCCCAGCATGTGCTTTGCTAGGGACATGTGCTACGGGCAAAATCCGATTGATGTCATTTTTTAAAATGGTGACAACAGTCCTGGAGCTAGGGGGTGCTCCGGGCCACCACTAATCAATCAACGAGGCTTCTATCAGATTGGGTGGCAGTGTGGTGGTCATGCTAGACCACCAGGGTCTGTTTTTGAGGTGAGGGTGTAGTTGGAGGGATTGGGAAGGTTTACCCTAGACTACCAGGGCCCTATTTATTTAGAATGGGGGTCTGAAGGAAAGGGGTGTGTCTTGCTATTTTGGGAGCACCTTACTTGGGCTGGGAGGGTTTCTGAATAAAAGGAGGGAGTGGGGCATCACGCGTGTCTTTTATTCTATTTTGTTTTCACTTTTGGAGTCATGCCACCTCTAGAGGTGGTGGGGATCTCACTACACGTTTTGGGAATTTTATCAATTTCAAGGAGGAGTTATTTTCAAGCTGCTTGGCCCTTTAAGGCTCATCTGTGGCCATTGGGATTTGTGCTAGCATCCCAATGGCCCTGGGGAAAAAATAAACTATACTTCTCTGAAATGCAATAAAATAACAGGGCAGATTTTTTTTTTAAGTCAGCTACTATTTTATTTGCACTAAACTGACTCGTAATTAGCTGCTTTGCATGCATTAGTTTATTTTATGTGTGCAAATGCATGTAAAGTAGCTAATTTCCATACAGGTGGAATTTTTTTTAAAACACACTGGCATCATGCACTATTGCCACAATATGACAACATCACAAATTAAACAGCATTTAACACACAGTAAACCGCCCTGATAACCGTGTTTTATCGTCTTATCGCAGCTTAATAATATATCTAGGCCTATGATTGAAAGCCAATTTTCAAATTCCACAAGAGAAAGTAGCTAATATTGGTATTAGTTATGGATCAGTAGCCTTTGCAATTAATTTTTTTAAATGACAGGAACATTCTACTCAAGATTATTTAACACATCAGTAGGAAGCATTCCTAAATGTTAATACCAGGCAGTTAGCTGGCAGCAATGAACACAGCTTCAGAGTTCAAAATGGAAATAAAAACCTGTAGATTTATGTTGTGTATATATGGTAGAATGCAACAACTGTAATAAAATCTACAGATATATAGCCCTTGCTTGCTTACCAACTGGCAGAGAATACCATAGTAGCAATACTTTGATGTAAATCAGTGACAATGTACATGCATACTACTAACTAAAACATAAAAATTAATATAACTATCAATATTCTATCCAATTAAAATATTGTTACAGATAATACTGTATATACAGCACCTTGATATGACTAATATAGCTTGTTCCCAATTTTTCAAAATGGGTTAAATAAAACCCACCATTCCAGTTTGTGTAATTTTCCTTATGTTAGCACACCAACAGTTTTCCCTGTTCAGCATAATTTATTTCCTGGGAAAGGAAGTCTCACTAAATCTTGCAAGTTAATAGGGGGGGCCAATAAAATGAAGAATTTCTGGAAGGTACAGGACATTTTTTTTGCCACATTTAAAATGCTTATTTATTTATTTATTTATTTATTGGTTTTTATATACCGCCGCTCATCAGAGATATCACGTCGGTGTACATAGAACAAAATCCGCAATTGCGTTTTACATAAAACAGTAAGAAAACAACTGAGAAAACTTTACATTAAAAACGGTTAAATGCAATAACTGCAAAACAATTTATAAAATATAAATAGATATATAATGATAATAATATATAGAGTAGTTATAACATTACAATTTATAAAAGAGTCAAGGGAGAATAAAGGGGGGGCAAGGGAAGGAGAGAGTAAGAATTTAAGTAGGGGAGGAAGAGAGAAAGGTGTGAGGGGAAGGGATTATATACAAGTAGGGCTGCAAAAGCTTAGGACTTGATTTACTTTTCTCCCATTTGGTGTGTGTGTGGGTGTGGGGGTGTGGGTGTGTGTGTGTGTGGGGGGGGGGGGAGCTTAGTATGTTAGGCCCTTAGAGTTTCTCCAGCATAAAGAATCTATTTTCTTCAAATAAACTCTCATATTTGCTATAGGCCATGACATTAGATGTACATTAAATACAGGGTTGGTGACCCCACAGGCAGTTGGATTTTCATCCATTATGCATGGGATACATTTTCACACAATATGCATGGGATACATTTTCACACCTTGGAGACTTGACCTGATTTTCAAAAGCATTTACATGCTTAAAATGATTTTACATGTGTAAATACACTTTACTCATGTATGTGGGCTTTTGAAAATTGCTGCAATATATGCCATTGAATTGGCCATAGGATTTACTTGCATAAATGGCTTTTGAAAATTGCTATATGTAGGACTGATCTCTGAGACATATCTCTGTTATCCCCCTTCCCACAGAATGAATTCTGTTTATCACTACCCTTTGTTGCATCCCACTCAACCAATTTCTAACATTGTGGAACCATGTGAAAAGCCATGCTGAAATACAAGTACACTACATCTAGCATTCTCCCTTGATCTAACTCTGGTCACTCTGTTAAAGAAAATGATAAGACCTCCTTCTGGCAAAAACCATGCTGCTTCAGATCCTCTAATCCATTGGCTTCCAAAAACTGCACTCTCCTCTGTTTTAGCAGCAATTTCATAAATTCACTTTTCACTGAGTTCAGACTAATTGGCTTGTAGTTTTCATATGGCTTCTTATTTCCATTTTTGTGAAGATGAATCAACTTTGCCTGGCTCCAGTCTTTTACAACTATTCTTGATTCTAAAACTGGAGTTAAACTGGTAAATAAAATGTGTGTACAACAGATTGTAGGAATGTGCATTTGTTAAACAAAATTGCAAAACATGATGAATAAAGCTATTTTGTTTCATTCGGGGGCACCGAAGCAATTCAGGGGTCCCCACAAATGAAAGAACCTTATTTATTCATTTTGTTTTAAATTGATGATTCAGACCTAGGTCTAGGCCCAAATCCAGGGCCTCGCCTATGGCATAGGTTGAGGCCCAAAGCAGGGGCTGTGGCCTCTGCCGAAATGCAATGCTCGTGCCTTGGCCTAGGCTTGTCTAGGGCAAAGGTCAAGGCCCAAAGCAGAGGCCCTGGCCTAGGCCTTAGCATGATGCGGGAGTCTCAGTGGAGACCCCTAAAAGTTAAACAGAAAAAACAAAAACTTATCTTATCCATTGGGTATCTTATAAAGGCTGGGTCCCAATGCTGTACACATTGCCATATAAAAATGGCGCCATCCACTGGTGTGAATGTGCCAGAATTTATTAACTCCTGTGCAACCCTAGTAGATGGCATCATTTGGCTGGAAAATGCCGAAGAAAGAAGAGGACCAAGTAGAGGCTTCCCAGGCCTGGTCTCTGATGCCTGAACCAGACCCTGGACCGAGAATCCAGTGTTGGGACCCAGTATCTGGATCAGGCTAATGCCTTGGCCTTCAGTAGGCCGAGGTCTCGGCAATCTACTGCACCCTCGGCCTATGCAAAGCTGAGGCTTCGGCCTGGCCTAGGCCGAAGCCAGCGGATCCTCACTGAACTGGGTAAGTTGGGGCCAGGGGGGATCCTGGCCCCGTAATTTTTTTTGGCTATGTAATCTGATGCCAGAGACCGTGGTCGAGGTATCTAACATACAGGCCGATTCAGTAAAGTCCGTGGGAGAGCGGGCAAACGCCCGCTCTCCCGGCGCACGCACAGGCCACTCGCCTGTGCGCACGATTCAGTATTTAAATGAGGCCCGGTGGTAGAAACAGGCAAAAGGAGGCGCTAGGGACACTAGCGCGTCCCTAGCGCCTCCTTTTGCCTGGAGCGGCGGCTGTCAGCGGGTTTGACAGCCGACGCTCAATTTTGCCGGCGTCGGTTCTCAAGCCTGCTGACAGCCACGGACTCGGAAACCAGATGCCGGCAAAATTGAGCATCCAGTTTTCGACCCGACAGCCGCGGGCCGACTTCAATTTTATTTATTTTTATTTTTTGTTTACTTTTTTACCCTTTGGGACCTCCGACTTAATATCGCCACTTTCCCAGTGCCCAAAAAAATTAGCGCCTACCTTTGGGTAGGCGCTAATTTCTGAAAGCAAAATATGCGGCTTGGCTGTACATTTTGTTTTCTGAATCACGCGGGAATACCTAATAGGGCCTTCAACATGCATTTGCATGTTGAGTGCGCTATTAGGTTCGGCGGGTTGGACGTGTGTTTTCGGCCCCTTACTGAATAAGGGGTAAGGGAAAACGCACATCCAATGGTGGGTTAACGGTGCGCTCCGTCGGAGCGCACTGTACTGTATCGCCCTGATAGTGGTGTTCACAAAAGAGCTTTTCCTGTTCTTAAAGGAAAAGTCCATAAACAATTATTAGCCAAGTAGACTTGAGTTACTACCCTTAACAGAAACTTGGGGGTAGCCTGCACGGAGCGGCAGTTACTACCTTGGGAAGCTTGCTGGGCAGACTAGATGGACCATTTTTGATCTTTTTCTGCCATCATTACTATGTTAATATGTTGAGAAAGTCATTGCTTATCCCTAAAAGTGAAATAGATCAATTGTTTGGGATCTGCTGGGTATCTGTGATCCAGACTGGCCACTGTCAGAGATAGGATGCTAGGCTCAATGGACCTTGGTCTGATCCAGCATGGAACCTCTTATGTTCTTAAATAGTAGAGTAGGGATATGCAGAGGTAAAGTTATCATTTCGGTTAGTAAATTTGTTTCATAGGTCACATCCATTAGTTTGGTTTGTTTCAAATGAAAAAAAATAAATCTATTGGTTCATTTCTTTACTATTAAATTCAAGGGAGGAAGCACTGCAGCCTATTATGAGCTCCAAAATTGAGTTTTCTAATCTGTTCTAATAAAAATCATGGGAAGACATCATTAGAAAAGGAAATAACTCCAAGGCACCTAGACTGTGGCAAACTGGCACTAAAAATGGCATGATACCATAAAGTGCCATAAGGGACAAAGGGGTAATAACAGTGGCAGGACTTCTCCAAGGCACTGTGAGAGAAGCAAAGAAGCAGCAAGAGTGGGAAGAACACATTTCAGGTGGATTTTCAAAGTGATATGCATGTAAATGTAACGCACTATTGTAACAATTTTCAAAAGCTTACTTTCACATGTAAAGTGCATTTACACATGTAAAATCCAATTTTAAGCGTGTAAATGGTTTGGAAAATCAAGCTCTGAGGTTTCAAAATGGGACACCAACAACAGTGGCATAAGCTCTCGAAGGCAGCACATAAGACAAAGTGGCAACATGAATGGCGTTAATATTCTAAGGCACCATAAGATGGGAATGAAGCAGAAAAAGTGGAAGGAAAAACCCCAAGGCATCAATAATGGGGCAAAGCAGCATAAAGAGTGACATTATCATACTAAGGCACCATGAGAGGTGCAAAGCAGCCCCCAACAGTGGCAAGAAAATCACATGGTGTAGAGGCTAGGGAATGACAACAAGACAGAGTGACAGGCAGACACACAAAGTGCAAAGTTGGCATCAATGCTGAGTGGAAGAAAGACTCTTAAGGTGTAATATAAAGGATCTAGCAGCAAGGCAGAGTGACATGGGAGATGTCTGTCTTCCTGCTGAAGCACTTGCCACTTGTCAGATTTAGTACAGAGAATAATTTGTTATTTTTGTGACATAATAAGCTTTTATAATATTTCCTACTTGGAACTGATCTTGCTGCTGGATGGTATTTTGAGTTGCTTATGAAATTGGCTTTCCGATTTAAACTTTGTATCAAATAGAAAATGACAATGGTCTCGCTTCAGTGTGGTTTTCTTGATAATTGGTGAGGTTTACTTTATTAAAAAAACTTTTCCCATATTCTGTAGCTGAACACAGATTCTTTCCTTTCTTGATTTTTTGGAAATATTTAGTATTTCCGACAGAAAATATGGACCCTTCAGCAACACTTAGCTCAGGGTGGCAATGTCAGTTTTGGAGTGCCACAAGGTCTGGCTTTCAGGATATTCACAATTAATATGCATGAGGTATATTTGCATGCACCTCCTTTGCATGCAAATATATATCAGGCATATTCATGGTGGATATCCTGAAACCAGACCTGGTTTTGGTATTTCGGGACCATAGCTGCCTACCCTTGTCTTAGCTAATTAAGTTTAGACTTAGCTGGCAAAATGGCACCATTTGAATATCCAGGCATGGTCAGTGGCTGCCACTTAGCTAGGTAAGTTTTAGTCTAGCAGAAAAGTTATCTAGCTAAGTGAGGGGTGGGACAGGATGGGGGGGGGGTGTTTCAGGGCAGAAACACTTGTCTGACTAACTAGATAAACACCAATATTCAGTATTATCTGGCTTAGGCCTGAATTTATCAAAATGTGGTAAGTATTGCATGTGATAGCAAAAGGGGTGTGGTTCATGCAAATATTCAGTTCATTGCAATTTGTGCTAATTACCTATGAAAAGAGCTAAGTTAGTGCAAATTGTGATGGATGCCAGACCTGTTGCATGTCCTGCATGCAACCAGTGAGAGAGAGAGAGCACCTGGCCATAATGTCACCTCCCTAGATAGGTATTTGTATCCCTATGGTAGGCCCACCTAGTAACTCGAGGTGAGGGTCAAGTATTAGTGTAGGGGGTTAGGGGCCACTTTGACATTCAACGTGAGACGTACAAACAGAACAGTGGTCTCTTGTGAAGATCTGAGGACCGATGGAGAGAGGAAACTCACTCCAAGATGAGATTTGGGCAATGTTCTCTCCACCTAGCTTGATGGACTTGATGGACTCTCTACCTGGGTAACATCAAGCTAGGTGGAGAGAACATTCCACAAATCTCATCTTGGAGTGAGTTTCCCCTCTCTGTCGATCCTCAGATATTCACAAGAGACCACTGTTCTGTTTGTACGTCTCACATTGAATGTCAAAGTGGCCCCTAACCCCCTACACTAATACCTAACCCTCACCTCGAGTTACTAGGTGGGCCTACCATAGGGATACAAATACCTGTCTAGGGAGATGACATTACAGCCAGGTGCTCGCTCTCTCTCTCTCTCTCTCTCTCTCTCTCTCTCTCTCTCTCAAAATAGATCTTCACAGACAGGCAAACCCAGCCCACTCCCCCTGGTTTTCCAAATTTGCATCACACCATACAATATGGTGCTTTCACATGCAAAAATGCCTTAGCACATTTTGATAAATACTGAGGTACACATTCAAAACATTTATCCTAGTATTTTCAGCAGGAGACTTGTCCTACTAAAGTAGATTTACCTAGATAACTTTGCCACTTACTCAATATCAGGTGAATTTTAAAAGCTCTATGCATGCTAAAGCCGCGAGATACATATTTTGGGTCGGCGCATGCCTCGCAGATTTTAAGAAGCACACGAGTATGTGCATATCTCCCAGTACACAAACAAATTGAAAGTTTAAAAAAGGAGCAGAATGTGGGCATGATCCGGGCAGAGCATTGGCAGGCATGGGCGTTCCGGGAAGTTACCTTGAATTGTGTGTGTAAGTATTTATGTGCACAAGCGCACGGCGGGATCCCCTATTGTGTGTAACGTTTCTTCTGATATGGATGTGTGTAAGTATTAAAATTAAAACAATTAGGCAAGTCAGTGGGGTTTTATGGTTTTAAGGAAGCTGGAGGAAAGAATGGATATTTTTTGTAGAACATCACAGTCATTTTCTGAGTGACATTTCATGGAGACAGTGTCTTCTAGAAGCACAATAATTCCTCTTGTCTTTCATATACTTACAGGGATGCTAGATGTACTGGAGAAATGTAGACCAGAGTAACATCTAGAAAATATCACATACATATGAACACAGAGAAATGACAAATGACTTTTGTGTCTCTTGCCATCATTTGATAGGAATCACTAAAAAGGCAACCTTTTAAAGTAATCTTCATCTGATTTAGGACCTGGTTCACCATAGAGGTAGTTTCGAAAGGATAATGTAAATATAACTGTAACATACTATCATAGCAACTTTCAAAAGCTCATTTACCCACATTAACCTATTTTCAAAAGCCTAAGTGCATAAAAACCAGGGTTTACATATGTGGCCGGGTCTTGCACACGCAGCGTGCAAGGCACGGCCTCGCGAGTAAACCCTGGTACACGCACAAATGCCAGGCCCTGAAAAAGAGGCAGGCTGGGAGCTTGGTCTGGGCGGGGAGGCACGGGGCAGGGCAGAGGCTGGCTGGGACAACAGCCATTAACCGCTGTTCCGGGGAAGTGCACATCGGCAGTCGGCCAGCACACGGAACTTGCTTCTGCTCCCAAGGAGCAATAAGTAATAAAATAAAAAATTTAGGGAAAGGTAGGTTAGATTTAGGGAGTGGGGAGGAGAGGAGGGACAAAGTGTAGGTAGAGGGGTATGGAAGTTCCCTCCAGTATGCTCCTTAATTGTAGCGGACTGGGAGGGAACTGGGGAAGGCCTGATTGCGTCGCCGAGCATATTTTATGAAAATCTGCCCCACCTGCACGCGCCGCCCACACATATGTGCAGCCATCAGAGTTTATAACTCTGGTAACCGTGCACACATGTATGCGCACGCGCTGCATTGAAAATCTACCCCTTAGTGAATCAGTCTGGTATCAAATAATGTTCTGCTTGAGATATTTCCTGCAAGCATCATAAAGCAGACTAGTCATTGGTTAACAGTTGACCAAATGTGTACAGTAAATGCTAATCTATCTATCATAGGCTAAGTGGATAGGAAATCAGATTCCAATTCATGACTATGGTCAGGCTTGCATCCCTTTCTTCATCTGGTGCTCTGGGAACTGAAGAATGTATTCTGAAGAGTCTTCCTGCTTACCCCCACATGTACTTTTATGTCTATCTTAAAATTTGATCTTGAATAATACAAAATGATGAGTGCATACCCAATGTTGTTGTTTCTTATCCATACATGCTCTGTTGTTAGCCAAAGGATTATAAGTTAAAGTACTATAATATTTATTTACATTACACATGTCTGATTTCTTTTTATTTACTTGCTTTTTTTTTCAAACTGAAGGTGGAGAAGCCAGACCCCTCTTGGGAAGTGGTCGAAACACCCTGCTTTCAGGATGTAGAGCCTGAGACAATAAAGATGACAGGATATTCTGATAGCAAGTGACAATTGCCTCTGCAAGTGAAGTAGTGCTTTACTGCAGAAATGACCTTTTAGAATATTGTGCAACTGATACACACAGAAAATTAGATGTTTATGCCTTGTATGCACATACTTTTACAAGCATAAGAAAGTGGTGGAGTCTAGGTCGCGATGTGATATACGTGCATACTTCTTGATTTTAAAAAGATGCATGTAAAATATCTTGGCAACACAATGTATACCTATGTGCACATAGTTTTGCCAAAATAATTTTCAAAGTGAATTAAAAAACATAAATATATTTAGACATTGGTGTAATGTGGGTGTATAACAGCCTGCAATGCACATTTTCAAATTAAAACAGAATCAAAACTAAATTTCAGTTAATTGCTTACTTTGTGCAATACATATGTACAAACATGTGAAATCACTATGCTAGATGGATTTCGAGCTGGATCCTTAGAAAAGACAAAAGAATCCATCTAGGTATTTGAAGTTTCTTTCAAGTAAATTCTGCTTTTGGTACTGCTTTGCATCTAAACAGTCTACATGAGACAATGAGATACTGATTTAAACTCCCAGTCTTATTCACTAAAGCCTGTGTCTTGGGGTTTCCATTTCAAGGGTGCCCCTTGGAATAGTCAGTTTGTAGCTTATCAAGAATGCACAAAAAAAGCCTTATGTAACAAATGGTTTTGACACCTCTGCAGAAAAGATATTTTCCTTTCATATATTAATGCATATGCATGACTTATAGATTTCACCATACAAACCGATGCATGGTAATTATAATGCAGCTTCTTCTTTAAGGGCTGATTTGCAATCACAAAGTGTCTCTTTCATTATTGCTCATGAATTAAATAAATAGTAAATGCTGATGTGCTTTGCTATTTAAAGCTCAGCACCTAAATTATATTGCTATTTACAAGGTTATATTGGTACGCAGTCAACAACATTGGTGGGTTGGTATATTTTGCACATGATAAATAAATGATGGATTTTATAGTTTGTCATGTCATTATCCAATGACTTATTCAATAATTGATAGCACTGTTTCACTTATTTATGTATTTAGGAAAGTTATATTCTGCTGATCCTCCAGTCTCAGCAGATTACATCAAAACATACATATTAAAACAAATACTTCCAAACTAACAGTAAAAGATTATTACATTTATTTCACGCTTTATATATTGACAGGCACACAATCTGAAGGGATCCCAGGTCCCAAATCTAAGATAAACAGTCAGCAAATCCGAAATGAAAAAATGTAATTTAAGGACCTTTCTGAAATGGAGCAGGTCTCTCTCAGTACTAAGCTCCTCAGGGAGGTTGTTCATATAATACCATTTCCTTGGTTCAGTAATGGGGCAATTCTGAATTGCATGCAAAGTACATGGTCCCATTTAGCTCACACACATTGCAGCCAGTTTTCAAAGGAAAACTACCTGCCCAAGTACTTTGCACCTCTTGCATGAGCAGATGGCAGAACAGGAGCAAAATATTGGGGTAGATTTTAAAAGGTGTGCACGGACGTACATGTCCGCGTGCTATCCGGCGTGCACACATGTATGTCCAATTTTATAACTTGCGCGCGCCGGCCAACTGCCGGTGCGCGATCCCCCACATAGCAGCAAATGGCCACTGTGCCAGGAGCCTCTGACCCCGCCCCTGCCACACCCCACCTCCTTCCTGCCACTTTAGTAAAGCCCTGGGACTTACATGCATCCCGGGGCTTTAAGCGCATCGCCGGGCCTTTTGAAAATAGGCCCGGCGCGCGTAACAATATCCGACCCATAGTGCATACATTTGAAAATTGAATGTATGTGTATTGGTTTACTCTATCAATCTAAACACTCACACTGAAGCACCTTTTTTTGCCTGGCTAAAAATGCATGTGCTATGAAAGCCGGCACATACCTTTAGCCAGGCAAAGGAAGGCAATTTCCAACCAAGCCATTTTGCCCAGGTAAATAGCAATTTACCTTGGTGAAATTGTCTTCTCCATGATCTCTCATAGATATAAATTACTAGTCTAAAATGAGCTATTTTGGGTATTCCATCAAAACTAGATCCTTAAGAATGTAAGACCATAAGAAATTGCCATGCTGGGTCAGAACAAGGGTCCATCAAGCCCAGCATCCTGTTTCCCACAGAGGCCAAACCAGGCCACAAGAACCTGGCAAGTACCCAAACACCAAGAAGATCCCATGCTACTGAAGAAATTAATACTAGGGATGTGCATTCGTTTTTCACAGCAGTAGGAACCTAACTTTATTTTACGGCCCCATTAGCTGCTCATATTTTAGGGATCTAAATTTAGGCAGTGAAAATAGGCATCTTAATGTAAATGTGCAAACCTAATCAATTTTCAAATCAACAATTTAGGTGCTTTATTCCCAAAGTAAGGCATCTAAGCCCTTTGAAGGTGATCCCAAACAATTTGCCAAGGCAAATAATTGCCTACTCTCAGTCTTTGATAGCCAGACTGCGAGAAGGCTTTCTCAGAAGTATGTTTAAATTGTGGGAGGAAAATAACATGTGTAGATTGGATTTTCAAATTTACATGCATTGTTTCTCACTGAAATTATACTCCCCTTTGAAAATTAAGTAAAAGGTTTACCCATGGATTTTGCACCTAGATAGGGAGTTTCAAAATGACCCTCTAAATGCACTTAGGTAAGAATACACTTTTGTGGAGATCCGAGATGGTGGACTGACCCAGCTGTGTTGAGCGTCTCTCTATTTCTTCTTCAGGAATACATTTCTTTTTCAAGATTCAATGCCTCATTCAGGCCACAAACGACGGACTCAGGAGAGGCTGGTATTGGAAGCCCTCCCAGCAAGTCGGGCGATCAGCCTGATGGACGTTCATACTATTTGTGGAGCTACTCACCCAGGTAAGATGCAGTCACTGGAAGAGAGTCATGAAGGCAGTGGAACATCGGACTCCTTCCCTGACTCGATACTATCATTATCCCCAGTGCAAAGAACACCTCCGGAGAATCCCGTGGCAATGAGAATAGCTACTTCATCTGTTCCCCTGTTGCTCACCAATGAGGTTAGCATCATAGGTGGAGCTATAGGACCAACTCCAAAACAGACCGCGGTGGAAGCCGTTGGGGATGGTGTCTCCAGAGGAATCACAACTGAAGGACTGCTACAGAGTTATGCTGATATCCCCAACACTTTACCTGAGAATGTTGAAAATAGTCAGAAAATGACACTGCTGGTAAGACCTTTAGCTTTTTCCCTAGAAGCAATTTGGGACACTCTGGTAATTCTAAATAACAATGTGACACTATAGTTGAAGCCACTAAGAAGATAATGGACATTGATTTACAAGTTAAAATGATACAAGAGGAAAATATTAAGAGGGACTGGGCTATGGATTCTATTAATTAAGAAATAGTGAAAATGAATGATCAACATGTAACTTTAATCAAGGAAAACCAATATTTAACTAGAAGAGTCGAAAACCTGGAAAATCAGATGCGGGGGAAAAATCTAAGATTGATTAATTTCCCGAAAGTGCCATTAATATCTGCTAAGGAGATGTGGAATAAGTATGCTCTGGAAATCTTGAAGACTCCCCAGCAGACACTTCCACCTTTGTCGAGAATATATTATGTACCCTCTTGGAAGACAAATTTTAAGGAGGGTCATGATTTCCAAATATTATCACCTTTGAATATTTCTGAAATATTAGATTTTTCAAATTCAATAGCTGCCCAACCCGCAACTTTAATTGTCTCTTTTGTACTAGATACAGATAAGGAATGGGTACTAAAACTTTATTTTAGAAACCATAAAGAAACATTTATGCAAATGAATGTTCAGATATTTCCCAATGTAACCAGAAATACCCAAAAAAGAAGAAAGTAGTTTCTAATTATGAGAGCTAAAATACTTCAAATGGGAGCCTCATTTACTTTGAGGTTCCCATGTAAATGTATTATTAGGTATCAGGATGTGAAATATTTTTTTTTTCCTGCCATCTCAACTGACAAAATGTATTGCTGATAGAATATCCTCTGAAAATGTTGCCGATAGGCATGACTCTGTGAATCCTTAGAGGTTATGATATTCTTTATAAAGGTAAATTTGTAGCTTCATAAGGTTGGATTAGTCAGAATCCTTTGGTTTATTTCCTCTATTGTTAAAAGTCTTCTAATTGAATTGGTTCTCTCCCAATTGAGGACTTTGACCTACAATGGTTTGTTGTATTAATACATATGAAAAGAAATTTTGAAGTACTCTTATTTGCTTATTCCATTGTTTAATTTCTGTTTTTTCAAGATGTACTTGATTGTTAAAAACTAAGGCCTGGATTTATCAAATTACACTAAATATCGCATGTGATAGGAAAAGGGGTGTGTTTTATGGTAATAGGCAGTTTATTGCATTAATACCTATGTGAAGATCTATCTTAATGCAAATTGCAATAACTTTTTTGCACTTTGTGATAAGTGCCAGAATTGATGTATTTCCTACATACAACCACTGGGGGGACCATGTTTAGTAGGTTTAAGCTCCTGGAGAGAGAGAGAGGTGAGGTTTAGGTATTAGTGTAGGGGTTAGGGGCCACTTTGACAATCAATTCACCCAAAGATGAGATTTGTGCAATGTTCTCTCAACCTAGCTTGATAGACTCTCTTCCTGGGTAAAACATCAAGCTAGGTTGAGAGAACATTGCACAAATCTCATCTTTGGGTGAGTTTTCTCACTCCGAAGGTCATCAAATCTTCACAAGAGAGCACCGTTCTGTTGGTACGTCTCACTTTGAATGTCAAAGTGGCCCCTAACCCCTACACTAATACCTAAACCTCACCTCGAGTGACTAGGTGGGCCTCCCATAGAGAAATAAATACCTATTCGGTGTGAGGGTATTACAGTTAGGTTCTCTCTCTCTCTCTCTCTCTCTCTCTCTCTCTCTCTCTCTCTCTCTCTCTCTCTCGCTTCACAAAACTGTGAGCCCAGCCCACTTGGCCAAAATTTCCTCCCCTTTTTCTCATTTGCATCGCACTAAACGTTACGATGCATTAAAGGTGTTTTTTGCACGCGAAAACAGCATCTAGCTGATAAATGACCCCTAAAATTGAAATAAATAAATAAAAGATAAGAATACACTTTTGACCATAACTTCTTTTAATAATAAAGTTTGTTTTCTATAGCTTCTTTTTTATTTATAAAATAAAGGAGATCTGAGCAAAGAACAAAATTGACACACCATCCTCATGACAAAAGTTGCAATAAGATTAGAAAATGAGTTAACATCAATATATTCCTGTGACTTGTTAAGGTTTCAGCTGCTATGCAGCCTCCCCTCTACCAGGTGACCTTGAAGAACATACCCTCCAGGCTGGCCAAGCTCCTCCCTCCTGTCTGCCCCATACCCAGACTCCAGCCCTACATAATCCTGCCTTGTCAGTCCCAAAATGCTTCTACATCAAGTCACCCTTGGATCCTTTCCCTAGTCACTCCTGCCTTGTGGTCTCCCCAGGGCTATCCTTGCCTTGTTTTGTGGCCTCCAGGCCTTCTGATCCTTGCCTAGCCTGGTGCCATTTGGACCTTCTTGCCTTTGCCCTGCTTTCTGGCCTATATAAGCCTAGCCTTTTTTCTTTGACCTATCTAGGCCTCTCCTTGTCCTACCCCTAAAGGCCATTGCTGTTTCAGCTTTATGTTCCATGTTCTGTGTTATCCTTGTCTCGCTCTGCCCTGTCTTGTCTTAGTCTGTTCCTGTCTAAGCCTCAGTTCCAGCTTTACTTGCATGCTGTTCTTGTCTAAGCCTCAGTTCCAGCCTCACCTGCATGCTGTTCCTGTACAAGCCTCAGTCCCAGCCTTACCTGCACTCTATTCCAGTCCAAGCCTTGGTTTAAGCCTTACCTGCACTCTGTTCCAATCAAAGCCTTGCACCAGTCTTACCGACATGTCCAAGCCTTGCTTCAGCTGTACCGAGCTGTCCAGGCCTTGCTCCGATTTTTCCAGATTGTCCAAGCCTTGCTTCAACTTTACTACACTATCCAATCCTTGTTCCAGCCATACCAGACTGCCCATGCCTTGCTCCAGCCTCACTCTGCCACCCCACGTCACTCCGGGGGTGGTGTTTCCCAAGCTCTGCCTGGACCGGATCCATAACATGTCTGGGTTTGCAACCAAATCAAGGAAGGATATTACGCTTCTTGTAAGAAAGAATCAGATGCTTTAGAAATCAGCATATTGTATATTGTTTTCCCTAGAAAACAGTAATAGCAGGAAAGGAAATGAGGCAATAAATCAATTGTCATTTAAAGAACAGCTCTGGTGGATATTGTGGTAAGAACACTCTCTAACATTTAAAGAGCATCTTATCAGCAATTAATTGGCATTTAAAAAATGAACTACTGCAAGTTAACAGCAATACATTGTTAATAGAATGCTGTATAATATTTAATAATTTCATTAACTGTACTAATTAAGTACACTATTAAAATCAAATTCACAGTGAAGGCACAAAATACTTCTTAGTTATTACTTGATAGTGATCAAAATTGTTAAATGCAATCATAGATAGGGATGTGAATCGTTTTAGGACGATTAAAATTATCGTCCGATAATTTTAATATCGTCTTAAACCGTTATGGAACACAATACAATAGAGATTCTAACGATTTATCGTTATAAATCGTTAGAATCGTGAGCCGGCACACTAAAACCCCCTAAAACCCCACCCCCGACCCTTTAAATTAAATCCCCCACCCTCCCGAACCCCCCCAAATGACTTAAATAACCTGCGGGTCCAGCGGCGGTCCGGAACGGCAGCGGTCCAGAACGGGCTCCTGCTCCTGAATCTTGTTGTCTTCAGCCGGCGCCATTTTCCAAAATGGTGCCGAAAAATGGCGGCGGCCATAGACGAACACGATTGGACGGCAGGAGGTCCTTCCGGACCCCCGCTGGACTTTTGGCAAGTCTCGTGGGGGTCAGGAGGCCCCCCACAAGCTGGCCAAAAGTTCCTGGAGGTCCAGCGGGGGTCAGGGAGCGATTTCCCGCCGCGAATCGTTTTCGTACGGAAAATGGCGCCGGCAGGAGATCGACTGCAGGAGGTTGTTCAGCGAGGCGCCGGAACCCTCGCTGAATGACCTCCTGCAGTCGATCTCCTGCCGGCGCCATTTTCCGTACGAAAACGATTCGCGGCGGGAAATCGCTCCCTGACCCCCGCTGGACCTCCAGGAACTTTTGGCCAGCTTGTGGGGGGCCTCCTGACCCCCACGAGACTTGCCAAAAGTCCAGCGGGGGTCCGGAAGGACCTCCTGCCGTCCTAATCGTGTTCGTCTATGGCCGCCGCCATTTTTCGGCGCCATTTTGGAAAATGGCGCCGGCTGAAGACAACAAGATTCAGGAGCAGGAGCCCGTTCAGGACCGCTGCCGTTCCGGACCGCCGCTGGACCCGCAGGTTATTTAAGTCATTTGGGGGGGTTCGGGAGGGTGGGGGATTTAATTTAAAGGGTCGGGGTGGGTTTTAGGGGGTTTTAATGTGCCGGTTTTGCGATTTTTTGATTTTTCGATTTTTCACGATTTTTCACGATTTTTCACGATATTTTACCCCCCCAAACGGCAACAATACGATTCCCTCCCCCTCCCAGCCGAAATCGATCGTTAAGCCGATCGAGGACACGATTCACATCCCTAATCATAGATCCAATCTCAATGTTCCTGTGTTCTTTATAAAACCAGATCAGAAATCTAAGCATACTCCCAAAAGAGTAACGGCTAACGGGTAAATGTTTAATCACTGGCATGCTTAAATACTGGGAGATACGTGCATGACTGGGCTGTGCACGTGCCGAGTGCATTTTAGAAACGGCCTAGCCACGCGCGTATTTCACGGTACATGCAGAAGTGTCGGGCCATTAAAAAAGGGGCAAGCCGGATACGGGGCCTGAGTAGGGGTGGGGGCCAGCTGGGAAAGCACCATTTTGTGCTGTCCCGTTGACTTGTGTGCCAGCAGCTGGCCAGCATGTGCAACTTACTTCTACTCTGAGGAGGAAGTAAGTTAAAAAACAAACAAAAAAAGGATAGGTAGGGTAGATTAGGGGTCGGGGGTGGAGAGGGGAAAAGGGAGGAAGGTTAGGTAAGGGGTTAAGGAAGTTCCCTTCCAATCTGCTCTTTAATTGGAGCGGATTGGGAGGGAACTGAGCAAAGGTCCGATTCTGTTGCCACGTGTTCTTTACAAAATCCCCCCCCCCCCCCCCGCGAGCATGAGTGGGCACCCGCATGCACATACCACGCCAATACAAAATCAGGAGCGTATGTGCATGCAAGGCATAATATTTTATAACATGCGAGCGGTGACGCATGCATGTTTTAAAATTGGCGCGTCCATGTGCGTGCTCCAGGAACCACGTGCGCGTGTTTTAAAATCTACCTCTAAGAGAAGAACAGTAAAAACATCCTTACTGCAACAGGACAATTTTCAAAGGCATTTATCCAAGTAAAATAGCCTGACTGTCAGGAAGTATTTCTTCACGGAGAGGGTAGTGGATGCCTGGAACGCCCTTCCAGAGGAAGTGGTGAAGACCAAAACTGAGAAGGATTTCAAAGGGGCATGGGGTAAACACTGTGGATCCATAAAGTCTAGAGGATGTGAATGAAGAGAAGAGGCATGGGGGTGGCTTGCAGGAATGTCAACTACTACCTGGAGATTAATACCCTCATTCAATAAACATACACACAGTTAATGAGACTCCAACATTGCTCTATGCTTCAATGGCATGAGGAAATGTGGAAAAAAGGATTTGCATTCACAAAAAAGCAGGGGAGTAGCTGCATTCACAAAAAAGCAGGTGAGTAGCTTGCTTGTTGCGGCGGTTACTACCCCGAATCAATTAAGCCTGATACTTCACTTGGAATACATATCCAGTGCAGCTCACTGCTTCAACAGTGAATGAAGGGTGAATGAAGAAAAGAGGATTTATATTCAGACAACCAACAAGGACTGAATTGCACAGGCTGGGTAAACAAATAAGCATGGGAGTAGCTTGCTTATTGTAGCAGTTACTATCCATAACCAATTAAGCTAGATACTTTACTTAGATGCAGCTCCAGCAGTGCTCTCTACATCAATGGCAGGGGTGGAAGGTAATAGAACCAAAAAGTTACTAATAAAGGCCAAGAATATCAGATAAGTAGGAGAAAAAAATAAGTGTGAAAGCTTGCTGTGCAGACTGGATGGGCCGTTTGGTCGTCTTCTGCCGTGATTTCTATGTTTCTATGTTTCTATGAAAATTGCAGTCCTCAAATGTGGCTGAAAGTATGCATGGGCCATGGGCCTCCATAGCCACAGGAAAAAGAGGCATTCCAGTGGACATGTTTCAGTCACAGGAGGAAAAGAGAGTGTACACATTAAAATTTCCAAATGTCCTCATGCAATTTTCCCCTTTCCCCATTGCCTTCACAAACAGCAGGTACAAAGTATGCAGTCGCTTTCAGCTTGCATTCTTTCTCGTTTTCAAACAAAAGCAACACAAGTAAATTCTCTTTGAAAATTTGTATGAAGTATTTGTGTGAAAGTGCCCGCAGTTTGCATTTACCTGGGCTGTTTGAAAATCACTGCCTATATGATGCATGCATTCTTTCCTTTGCTAGAGAGAGAACAATCACGGTGTGATTTTATGCATATAAACAAACTCTTACTTAACTTATGTGTACACCTTTCTGATCCTCAAGTACTAAATAATCACAATGATTGATTTTTCAAAAGAATCTAGCTGCCTAACTGTGGACTGGTTAAACATTGTCCCCCATGAAATGGTGAAATAATAAATGCCTATATTTGCTAAGTGGCTATATTTAGCTGGTTTGAATGTAGGCTTGGTCAAGGGGAGAATCTTAGCCTGCTAACATGAATTTTTAGTGCATGAATAGCAGGCATACCTTTAGGATGCTATATTATAACCTAAACCATCTATCTTTATGTACATTTTCAATTCCAATCTAACTAGCTGAAAATTAGCTTAAATCGAGCTGTCCATAATGCAGCCTGCTACCTTGCTGCTATATGACTTCCTGAAAATTCACCCCATAGCTTCCAATATTGGACACTGATATGATAAAAATTAAATTAAAAGGAATCCCTTCCCTTGTGTGCTATTTCAGTCTCTCCCAGTGGTGCTGCAGAGAACAGATAGGACATGGATTTGGGTGTTCCAAAATTAAAGTTTGCTGTGATTTCTTCAAATAAAATAGTCCATTTACTTTGAATACATCTGTGTTCCAACTCTGTTCTTGTTCTCACATGACTCTCTCTTCTTTCTCTTGTGTAGCTGTCCCTGGTACAGACACCTGGGATAGGGCTTACGCTCCAGAGAATGGATAGATAAGTATCTCTTCTGGGCAGGGTAATCCTTTGTGTGACAGGGATACCCTTGTCCCTCCCAAAATCATACCTGAGGTCCATGAGAATCCAATTCTTCAAAAACCCCAGTCAGTATTCTGTGTCCCAAGAGTGAAAACACCAGTAGGGGGTCTTCAAAGGTATTGCTTTACTTTCTCTGGCTCAGCTTCCTTACTGATCTGGTGGACCTCTCTTGGGAAAAGGTCTATTGATAGAAGGCAGGTGTTTTCTGACCCAGCTTCAGGGTGAAGAAGAATGGTGTAAAACTTTCTCACCAAACTTAAAGGGGAAAAATAACAATAATCCAAAAACTTCTCCAAGGTGATGATTCACTGCTGCTCCTTCTCCGACAGTGCTTATGGTCTCTGGATGTGGGATCAGGGTCTCATCCAGTGGTACAACAAAACTCCTAAACTTCTGAAAATAATCTCTTCTCTAAACTGGAAGCAGACCCTCGCAGGCCAAGAGTGCTCAGCAAGAAAATCCTTCTCCCCAACACAAGGCTAGGAGGCACAAACTCAAAACCAGGAGTAAGAAATGACTCCTCATTCCTGAAACCCCAACTCAAATTGACAACACACAACTTTCTGTTAGTCCCTTCCCCTTGTGCCTCAGGAGCTCACCATTCCAGCAAGCCTCAGAGGAGGAGTGCTTTAAATGTTATGCTCCTCTCCTACATGCTAACCTTAAAGCTGTGAATGAGGGCTATCTAGTGGAGACCTAGGGTCTCTACATAACCAACTTAGAACTTAACAACACAGTGCTAAATAGAAATTACCTAAATGCTAGTCTTCTCATTTGCCATATGAACTGGTGATCAAGAGATAACTGGTTTTATAACCTTGCACCAATCCATTGAGCTAAACACTATATAATATTCTTCCTTTTTATCCTGCCAACTTGGCTTTTCTTTCCCCTAATGATATGAGCTGGTAGCTCAGGGAACCCTCCTCTAAATTACACTCTCAACACCACTTCCTAACAGACAGAAGCTGCCACAGTAGTAATAGCTTTCTTCCTTCCTTCCTTCCTGGGGTCTATCATTTTTACCTCTGTGGTACACACAGTCAGGCTGGCCCCAATGGACACAGACTCATAATGCTCTATATAATGATTTGCCTTCCAGTTCAAACTTTTGTTTAAAAATACATCCACCAATCAGAAATCTTAGATCAGACGGTCAATATTTTCTGGATATCCCCAACTATAAGTGTATCAGCCTCTCAGAATCAAGAGAGTGCTTGCTCTTAGTATTTGGAAACTTACTTTTGAACTAACTCTCTGTCCCTCTTCGGAAGCAAGAATACAGCAAAAAACCCAAACTTTTTATTAAGTAAATTACATAATAACTGAAGTCAGTCATAACTACTTGATGTTTTAGCTGTTGTTTTTTGCTTTTAAGTTTACCATGTGTGTGTTTATGAATATTGTGTATATTTTAAGATTCAGTTTACTGTATTTTTGTTTGAATTTGTTCAATTTCTTTGTTTTTATGTTTTATGATTGCAACAATTGGAAGACACCTAGAGCATGGGATAGAGTAGCCTATAAAGATTTTAAATACATAAAATAAATGTTCCTCATGTTACATTACCCAATTCTATACCCTGAGTCATGGGGCTGGCCCAAAGTACTTTTTAAATTAGATTAATCCTGTCAAAATGAAAATAAAAATCCTACTTTGATATTTGAATTGCAGCCAGTAATTTAATTGCTCCAGAGACCTAACTTTGAAATCATCAACTGTTAATGAGTTGAAAAGACTCAAATCAGCATTTGTGTCAAACTACCATTTAGGCGACTCATTAGAATGCTAGACAACTTTTAGGGATTTGTGCAAAAGGATTCAAGGTGACAGCAGAGAAGCTTAGAGAAAATCCATTGCTTAATCCTATATTTCTCTCTCCATATCTTACCATTTGTTCTGCAGTTAAGTACTTTGAATTTTTGAAAGACAGGGATAGTGAAAAAGCAAACAAGACAGGGAAAATGATTAATTCAATTTTTGTGTTTGATTTTTGATATACTTTTAATATACTGCAATATTTCATCCAGTATTCCCTTACTGACCATGCTACTGTCTAAATAGATTGCATTTTAGTAGAATTATATTTCCTCAGTTTATCTAACTGCCTGTTATCTTAATGTTAAATTTTATGAACTGAAAGTTATTTGAAAAGAAATATACAGCATATAATTTCCAGTGTGTTGCGATTTTACTTAAACTTTTCATTACTTACATTTGAAATCTAATGAAAGTCAGATACTTTTAGCAGGGCTGGTGCAAGGGTATTAGGTGCCCTAGGCAAATCATCATTCTTTCATCTTCCCCTTATACACATGCCTATTGTCAGCAATACTGGTACAGCATCCCCCCCCCCCCTCTCTATCTCTCTCTCTCGCCACACTCTCCTCTCACCCTCTGCCAAGCCCTGCATCCCCCTAACTTTGACCACTGTCCATATTGCCTAGTATCCCTTCTCTCTCTACCCCCTCTGTCAGGAATCCTCTCTTTTTCTTTCTCTATCCCACCCTTACTTGCCTAACTCCCTCCCTTTACAAGTCACCCCCGCCTACCAGCTTTTTCTCTATCTCCACCACCCTATCCACCACCCATTCCCTTCTTGTGCCATTTTAACAATGACATCACAAGGCCAGGAATACCCACCCGGCACCAGGGATTTAAATTTACAACAAGGGAGGGCAAGGGGGGGTTCAGTGGCCTGGGGGTATTGGAAGGCCTGGGGACCCGGAATTTGTCAAACAGGGGCTAGTTTTCAGAGGGAGATGGAGGGCATGTGCTGTGACTATTTCTTCTTCTTTTTTTTTTTTAAACTTTGTTCACTGGAACCACCTCAAGGGGCAGCAGGGGCATAGGACAAGGGGGTCTCACAAGGCCCCCATGGATTGGCTAACATAGACCTAGATTCATTACTTTGCTATAAATACAGCAAAAATAGTGCCTGCGATAAAAAGGGGCACGGTTAGGCTAATTTTCCTGATACAGCATCTGCATTTAAGGCTGAGTGTATGTGAGAGAGAATGAAAGCCTCTGTAGATGCTCACAAAAAAGAACTATTTATACTAGAGATGTGAATCGGAACCGGAATCGGTTCGGATTCTGGTTCCGATTCACATCGTGGTTTTTTTTTCATCCAGCCTGATCGCGGTTTTGTTTATTGGCTGTGCCCAAGCCGATAAACAAAAAACCCACCATGACCCTTTAAAACTAATCCCTTACCTTCCCCCACCCTCCCAACCCCCCCAAAAAACATTTTACAGGTACCTGGTGGTCCAGTGGGGGTCCCGGGAGTGATCTCCCGCTCTCGGGCCGTCGGCTGCCACTAATAAAATGGCGCCGATGGCCTTTGCCCTTACCATGTAACAGGGTAGCCGTGCCATTGGCCGGCCCCTGTCACATGGAGGGAGCACTGGATGGCCGGCGCCATCTTTAAAAATGGCACGGGCCATCCAGAGCTCGTACCATGTGACAGGGGTTGGCCAATGGCACGGATACCCTGTCACATGGTAAGGGCAAAGGGCCATCGGCGCCATTTTGATTAGTGGCAGCCGATGGCCCGGGAGAGGGAGATCACTCCCGGGACCCACACTGGACCACCAGGTACCTGTAAAAGGTTTTTGGGGGGGTCAGGAGGGTGGGGGAAGCCAAGGGATTAGTTTTAAAGGGTCGTGGTGGGTTTTAGGGTTATTTTTGTGTGCCGTTTTTCCTGCCCTCCCCCAAAACGATAAGAGAACCCCACGAACAATATCGTGGGGTTTTCCTATCGTTTTGGGGGAGCCCCCGATTTCTGACAATTTTGAAAATATCGACGATATTTTCAATCGTCCGAAGCCCGATTCACATCCCTAATTTATACCATTGTAAGAGGGCCCACTAGTAGTTCAGAGCGAGGTTTGTGTGGGGGGTGGGTTTTAGTGGGCAGTTTTACATGCAGTCATACATACAAACTGCACAGTTACCATCAGTGAAGATTTAATGTGATTTGGAGTGATAAAAGGTAAATGAAGAGAAGATTTGTACCATGTTCTCTCTACCTAGCTTGATGCACTCTCAACCTAGCTGCAATCAAGCCGTGCTGCGGAAATCCTGTGCAACTTAGCAGAATAAGCCTTATCTGACTAATTTACATAACCAGATATATTTTAATTTTTGCCCCACAGTGTACACCATTGGGATTCTTTAACAAATTCCTGGTGGAATGGAACAACTCTTGGGCACAGTTAAATATAGTCTGCCACATTTAGCTATAGTAATCTTTCCTAGCCAGTTCAAGCAGCAATCTATTTGAATGTGATTTGCATTGATACTCCTCCTTATTACATAGCTAGTGAGACTTCTGCTACAATGCTTAGCAATTTGATCTTCCTCTTCTCTAAAATCAAGGTTCTGTGAAAACCAAGAAAACCTTCGCTAATTTTTCCATAAAGAAACCATTATGTTTACTGCAATTACATCAAAAGTCTACAATAACATCAAATCCAACTGAGAAATCAAATTGTTAACTGGATCTAATAGGATTCAATATCTGGGTCCAATGGGATATAAATTTGTCCAGATCAACCAATTCTGTGACTAATTTACTCTGAGACACTACTGACATGGATGAGTCAGGAGAACTAATTCTTAAAACAAAGGACTTAAATGAATGGTCAGACCATGAGGCAGGCTGGACTCTCAAATTCTTGATACAGTCAACATAATTGGGGGAAACTTGAAAAACTAAATCAAGTATGTGGCCAGACTCCTGGGTGGGAGTGTTAACAAACTTAACTATGCCCACGGTTGACAATGCAGCAAGAATTATCTAACATGAGAATTCTCATACATGCCATCAGTATGTAAATTGAAATTTCCAATACTAACCAAATGCTGATCACCAGTTTGGAGAATAGCAAACAATTCAGCTAAAGGCAGTGAGGGTAAATTTAAAAAGAATTTACATGCTTAAAACTATATTTTTCAAGTGTAAATGTACTTTACGTGCGTAAGTGGGCTTTTGAAAATCGCTTCAGTATATGCCATTGAATTGTTGGTAGGTAAACAAAGGGATCCTTTAGATGCACTAAATATAATTGATGCATTCCATATAGAACACCCTCCACCCACCCTCAGGTTCTGAAGAAGTTGAAGGCAAACTTGGGAACTTTTGATTTTCTGTCACCCTGAAATTGTTGTGGACGGGGGGACCTGTAGCAGCATTCACACAAACTTTCTCCCTCTCACACTAGCACACTCAAATGTTCACTCACACACATATATGCTCAGTCTCACATACTCACTCACTTCTCTCATCCAAACACATACATGCACTCTCTCACATACACACACATTTCTCTCCCTCTTATACTTACATGCACTTATACACACATGCACACTCACTCCTCTTCCTTTTTCACACATATCCATACATGCACTCTCACACACACGTATACACTAACTCACTTCTCTCATTCCACACACATACATACACTCACTCCTCTCCCTTTTCCACACACACCCATACATATATACAGACATATGCACATTCACTCCTCTCCCTTCCCCCCCCCACACATTCATTCTCTTCTTACCCTCTTCCACACACATATGCACTCTCAATCTCTCTTCTCACCTTGATACTCATTTCCCCAGACCCATGGGACAAGCAGTCCATTTCTTCCTCTTTCTACAGCTTCGGGCCTGCTTTTCCCTTGTCTTATTTTCAGTGCACGGCTCAAAGTTGCTGCTCCTCTTGCATCTGCAGTTTCTTGTTTTGCATAGGGGAGGCCAACGCTACTGCTTGTCTCGCTCTTGCCACCTAGCCCCGTGTTTCACATCATTTTCCAGGAGAATGGGTGCTGCTCTAGACCCTTTTTCTTCTAACCTTCTATCCACGTTAAATTTCATCTGCCAATTAGAAGCCCTATTTTCCAGTCTTGCAAGGTCCTCCTGCAATTCATCACAATCTGCTTGAGATTTAACTACTTTACATAATTTTGTGTCATCCACAAATTTGATCACCTCACTCATCGTACCCCTTTCGTACCCCAGTATCGCTTGCAAATCTCCCACAGGGGATTCAGAAACCCAGGAAAAATGGATTACAGTGGGCTCTGGCAGAATACAGCCTGTGATGAAGAGACACCCATTCTCCCCATTGTTACCCTTACATTACACCTTTTCGGCAATGGAAAATAAAGCAACCCTAAAAATAGAATTTGATGTGATGTCTGAAAGAGAAGACACCTGTTGGGGTTGAGAATCTAGCCAGGCTGGGGAACCCCCAAGGAAACAGTCCAGGGTTACAGGGCAAGACAGAACTGAGCTAGGGAGTCTTCAGCCTATACCAGCCATCTCCCCTGCAGGTTAAGCCCTTGGGTTCTGGCATCCAAAAGGACTTAGACAGGGGCTGGTATTGAGGGTAGTGCTGAACTGGAGCCTGGATTGGACTGAAACTGGCACCAGTGAAGCTGAGCAGGACTGGAGGTGCAGGCTGTAGGACTGAAAACTGATTCTAGGCAGGGTTGGAGACTGAGGCTGGGCAGGACTGGAGAGTCAGGCTGCAGGAATAGAGGCTGAGGTTAGGCCGGACAGGGGACTGAGGCTAGGCAGCACTGCTGAAGGTTGAGGTCAGGCAAGACTGGAGATGCAGGCTGCAGGACTGGAAGCTGCAACAAGACTGAGGATAAGTCAATGGCTATATATAGGAATAGGGCAGGACTAGACAGGATAAAGCACAGACTAGACCAGACAGATAACAGTGAAGGCGCGGAGGCTATACACAGAAGACCTGAAGGTCCCTTAGGCAAAAGGCCAAAGAAGGCTGCAGAGCTAGGCCGAAAGTCAAAAAGGCCACAGAACAGGGCTAGAGCAGAAGACTTAGGAAAGCCACAGAGTAAAACTGGAACAGATGGAAATTGGGGACAAGCAGGGATCTGAGTAGACTGGAATGCAAGGACCTGAGTATAACCAGGGGAAGGGTTAAATAATATAGACCCTGCTGAGTTATGGGATCATGGTGGCTATGACTAGATAGAGGGTAGGAGCAACTCCTTGTGGGCCTCTGGTGGTTGGGAAGCTGCATAACTCACAGAATTACAATACTCAGAAGCCCTTCAATGGGATCAATGTCATTAAAAAAAGCTTCTTCAGTTGGGAAACTCAGTCATCAGATGAACCAATTTGGTAGCACATTTTGATGGTGACAACAGATAAATGCCTTCCAGGATTATTGGCTAATAGAAAGGCAAACCAGAGAGTCAAAGCCATTCTAGGAGATAGCAGAAACTTTGATATCAATGTTAACATCCATCAGGGGACCAAATACTTTGATAGAAATGGTATCCAAGAAGTACAGAAAGATTTCCAAAACCAGGGAAGAATATAAGACACATAGCAAAGATTATTGTCTTTTCGGAAGTAATAAAAATATTCTATTTACCTGCCTGATCTTTTTATCCTTGGATCTGTGAGCTGGTGTGGGAAGCTGCTGTATGTCTCCAGTGCACTATGGCAGGTCCAATGATTGGTCTGATTCTTTTTTAAATAAATAAGCAGACCTCAGATGTTTGTGGGGCTTTGAGAGCCCTGGGGAACTAGGCTTGAGGTTTTATTTAGGTTTGTTTGGGCCAGGATCGAGAAAATGGCAGAGCTTCCCCAAAGGCATGTGCTGCTATTCAAAATGAAAGCAGCAGTCTGCGACGAGAGGGAGCAGAGGCCATCAGTGTTGGGGAGCTTGAGCGATCAGCTGATTCAGCTGATTGCTATCACTCTGGGCTACCCCAAAGCTGTGTCCAAGTAGACAGGCTGAGGGCAGTGCCTCGGGAGCATAGGGAGCACCTGAAGGCATGTAAACAAAGGCCACATGACTCGGGAGCTGGAGCAGGCAACAGAAGAGATTGACATGACCACTCTGGTCCCAAGGAAATACTTCCACTGCAATGATTTTGGGACATTCATGGCACTGGGGCCTTAGGCAAGCCCCAGTGCAATGATGGTGCCTAAGGATCTGCAATGACATCATCAGTGGCATCAATAGGTGGCCAGAGAGGTGCCTGAGAGCAATTTTTAAGTTAAGAACAAATTAAAATAAGTACATTTAAAGTAAAAAAACTCATCATTTTTTATGGCAAACCTGAGGAAAGGCTGTCACTTGAGCCTGAGAGCCCAAAGAATAATTTTTTAAAATCACCTGATGCCATGGATCCCAAAGCACATAAAATTCAGTGAAAATTATGGGGCAGATTTTAAAACCTGCGCGCGGGAGCAGATTTGTTCGCGCAACCCGGTGCAAACAAATCTACGCCTGATTTTATAACATGCACGTGCAGCCGCACCATGTTATAAAATCCAGGGTCGGCGCGCGCAAGGGGGTGCACAATTGTGCAACTTGCACGCGTCGAGCCACACAGCCTGGCTCTGTTCCCTTTGAGGCCGCTCCTAAATCGGAGGGAACTTTCCTTCCGCCCCCCCACACCTTCCCCTCCCTTCCCCTACCTAACCCACCCCCCAGCCTTACCTAGAACCCCCCTTACCTTTGTTGAAGACGTTACGCCTGCCGGCCGAGGGCTGGCCCGCGATCCCGGGCACAGCAGCAAATGGCCGCTGTGCCTGGAGGCTCAGGCCATGCCCTGCCCCGCCCCCAGACTGCCCACACCCCGCCCCTTTTAAAACCCCGGGACATAAGCGCGTCCCGGGGCTTGTGTGTGCTACCAAGCCTATGCAAGATAGGCTCAGCACGCGCAAGGGGAGGTAGGGGTAGGTTTTCGGGGGTTGCACACGTATCTTACGTGTGCAACCCTTTGAAAATCTACCCCAATATGTTTATTGGTGGTAGTCATGAGAGGAGGAAAAGAGGACCAAATTAAAGCAGAAATTGTGTCTGAAGCAGTGATTTTAAGTCAGCTTTGCATTTAGATTTATCATTTTGCTATAAATTTTGCAGGAATACTGCCAACGAAAAAAGGGGCGTTATTAGGACAATTTTCGAGGAAGTGCAATGCGTGATATTTGCCGCATTGCATAGGTATTTTAAAGCATGTAAGAGTTTGTATGTACAGGTAAAAGGCCAATATTCAGCATATGTTAACTGTTCATACACATGTGCATACACCTGCACCGCATTAATGTCTTTGACGCATAAGGCACAATGGCCTTGCACGTCCGTGACATCTTCCTATCTGAGTAAGGCTACATGTGAGGGGAGAGTTAAAGGCAGGAAGTTCACACCATTCTGATGGCCTGTATGACATAAACCCTTGTTCCTTATAGATGTGGATGCTGTAAGTGTGGTTAGAAAAGAAACTGTTACTGTGACCTGTCATAAGTCATTGCAAATGACAAGTGAAGGGAGGACACTAACTGATCCCTAATCCTGCCTTCACTGATAATGATGTGCATCCTGCTGTAGGCTCACCAAGATGCTAATGCTACATATATGACATCATGATGGACAAGGGCCTCACCTTTTTCACAGTATAATTTTTAAATTGCATCATTATGTATAGTTGGGTGCATGTGTGTTCGGGTGCATGCAAACACCAAGAGGAAGGCTAGCTTGTAAGAAGCTGTGCGCCTAGTGTCTACGGTACCACATAGCACTAGTGCTTTCACCAAGGATGAAATGGTAGGGTTGAACTACAGAAATGTGAGGTGTGCATTACTCTTGCTAAGTATGTTCAGTTTTTGTGACTTGTAAATCCTGTGCTGGCTTGGAAGCCATAACGTGCAGGCATTTCCTGTGATTAGCCTATAGGTGTGTCAAGCCTAACCAAGACTATCAACACCTGCATGCATGCAGTAAGAGCAGGACTGGATCTACATATGCTGTCAATGTGGATGCAGTTGCAATTCCTAGTCTGCAGTGTCTCTTTAAGTGCTGAGGCAGTGGTGTCACCTCTGTGTGGCCAAGGCCATATGACAGTAAGCAGGCCAATACACACTTCATATACACATATTTCTGCACCTTGGAATAAGGCAGTAACCAGCAAATTTATTCACTGAAACCTTTAACTGTGTACCTGTACCTTTCGCATGTCCATTCTTAAGGTTCAGAGTTATTTCCCATTCATTGCTTTTCTATAGCTGCAGCTCTCAATGCTCCAGGAGGAATTGGGGTGGCAGCACATTGGTGGGCCAATGTCACACACTTGTGAAACAGTAGGATGGGCTGGCAAGGCACACCATGCTAGGTAGTCCACAAAGTGTCACGAAATACGTGGCTCTTTTAGTGTCATTATCAGTAGAGATGTGAATCAGATGCCCGATCGTTTCTGCTTTCGGTTTCCTGTGGCCGCAGGAAAATCTCATATTCCTGTGGCTCGGCATTTTTTTATTTTGTGAAAAATCATTTTGAGTTTAGTGCTTGCTAACTCCCGTTAGCGTGCACTAACAGTTTTATGTTAGCGTGCACTAAACCGAACAATGATTTTTTACAAAAATTCGAGGAAAGTGCAATCTTTTTATCGGTTTCCCGATCCATAACGATTTAGGAAATTTCGTACAACTTTCCTAACCATCAAAAAACTAATGCACATAAGTGATTATCAGGCAGAACACACGGTGGCAGCGACATGTCATTGATGTAATTTTTACTTGCACTACAGTTTTCCCAGTACAGTGTACTGCTGCACTGTAAAGACCAATGCTGAGTAGCATACATTTATTTATTTATTTAGCATTTTTCTATACCGACTTTCCAATAACAAAATTATTGATCAATTCGGTTTACATTTTAAACAATAACAACAATGACAAGTAAATGTCTTACAATGAACAGGTCGAATTAACTTGGATTAAGATATAAGGGGGTAATAACATAATTAACATGAGCGGTGCCTAATATAGGCTAGAGGCTGGGTTTTGATGATAGACTGCCGAAGATAATAGACTTGTATAATAATAATAGAATTATTATTATTATAATAATAGAATAATAATGATAATAGAAGATAATACATGTTTTCTGTTACACAGTGACCTACACATGGAAGCAGTGTGAGAAAGAAAGATAGTAGCACAGAGAGGAACAGCGAACATGCTTCTCGACTACCTCCCCTGGAAGGGGAAGTGGTATGTGAGGCCTATCAAACAAAGTAGTGTTCTATAATATATTGGCGAAGCAGATTGACATGGTGGATATGGGGGAAGATCTAGACGTATCTCCATTGGTACTCCATGTCTTACAGTGAGATTATGGAATACACAGCAGAGTAGCACTATTTTTGCCACTTTGGGTGAAGCATACATTAAAGCTCCACCCATCTTGTCCAAACAGCAAAAGCAACTTTTGAGAAATCCAAAGGTTCGTTCGATGACACATCGGGTAGCACATAAGGCCTCATTGTACCTCCTCTCTATTGGCATGTTAGGAATGTCAATGGAGGTGAGAAGCCAGGTCCTGCAACTGTACCCAGAATCTCCTGTGCCAATGACAGATTAAAGGCATCAATCAGAGCATTTTCACTTGCGGATGTGAATAGCAAGCCCCAGCATCCAGTAAGACTGTATAAGGTAGCCTATTCCTTTGCCGAGCCTTTAAAGGTGATTTCTGTAGCCTAAGTGCCTATCACATTGTTGTAGGACAATATATGTGCAGGCTAGTTGTAGCATTAAGGAGGTCAGATATTCACAACTACTACACACATGTAGGTATTGGAACTATTACGTGCCATGCCCTCACAACCCAGCAAAGGCTAATGGTGTGCAGTGGCCTGCCAACCTTGAGGAGATATATAAGAGTTGCCATACCTCATAGTGTGAATGCAAATATCCATGGTAGATGTACAGTCTGTCTTGCATAGAAAACTAATTGAGAGCCCACACAGGGAATATGGCAGGCCACCAACATGCAAAGGTCACTGCTTATAGTATAGGTGTGTGAGCCTATACTGAAACAGTCTGTGATAATCTTCCGCAAACCTCTGTAATGGACCACATGTGATGGTGCTGTGACGGCAGTGTGGACAATTGAAGCTTGTGAATCACCTGTGACATTAAAATGGCACTCAAGGGGAGAATAGGAACAGGGCCATTTTTCTTATGAAGATGTTCTAAATATATAGTGCCTGCTCACCCAGCAAGCTGTGCATGACGTGAATTGTTGGCGTCAAAGTTTGCCACACTCTGAAGCATGAGGATAAAAAGCCATGGCCAGGGCGAATGAGCTGCATACATGACTGTAGAAGACACTTGTCATGCCACCGATCCTTTCCTCCCCACAGCCATCACCCATTTGGGTACCAATAGCCACAAACACATAGGCAAAGATAGCATACAGAAAGAAAAGTGTCTTACCTATGAGCCAAACATCACCATACATGTCAGCCTCAAAACTGTCAAAGCAGCCCGGTTGGGTAAGTATAAAGGAATCATGCATGGCTCCCGGGAACTTGGGCACAACATTAAGAATGCACATTCTAAGCATTGCAGACCACTTGCTCATTGATGGAGTGGAAGAACTTTCTGTTGCGGTACATCTCCTCCCTCTGTTGGGGTGGAATGATGGCCACGTGAGTGTAGTCGATTGCTCCAATAACATTAGGAAAGTGTGCGAAGGCATAAAACTCTCTCTTCAAGCCCATCAAGTCCTGCCTGTCACAAGGAAATATAATGGAGTGAGGAATGCGGTCAGTTACTGCTTCAATGACCTGGTTGAGACAGCGTGAGAAAGTGTTTTCAGACATTCCCCCCACCACCCCTACTGTGGTTTGAAAGGAACCGCTTTCCGTGAAATGCAGGGCAACCAAATGTTTGGTGAGGCCAGGCACAGCGAAAGCCCTTTCGGTGTAGGGATCCAGATCGCCTCAGATGTCTTCATATAATTCCAGGATTGCCCGAGAGCTGAGCCGATACCTGCTAAGCACAAAGGCCTCTGGCATGCCCAGCAAGGATGTTCATGGAGGAAAGATCCACTCCTTGTATTTCTTGTGCCATGGTTGCCTGCATGCTGGACAGTGGCCCACAACCTGAGCCCACGGGGCCCATGGCTCTGCCTGTGCTGCTGGTACTTCCCCAGGAGGCCTTGGAACAAGCCTTGGCTGTACTTGAGGTTGTTTTTGTTCCACGTGTTGTTGTCTGCAGTGAGCCTGCTGAGGCATCCAGTATGCTGCTACAATATGGCTTTAGGAAGGTAAAGGAGGTAAAAATGGGTGTTTTTATTGGACCAGGAAAGCTTGGTAGGTGTGTCTGTGATCATAACTGTTTTTATTGCATGCAGTATTTGCCGTGATATCGCACGCGATAATTATTGTTTCCACCATTCTGCCCCAAAAAAGGTGTAGTTATTTCCAGCGATAAAACCTGCAATGATGTGAGATATTGTATTGCACGCAGTGATTAATTCCACCCAAACTCCTCCCACTTGAATACTAATTGCTATTTTGCATACATAAGCTGCGATGCGCTATTTATCGCATACGTTATGGCGTTATGGTGATAATGTCCTAATGCAATTTGAAAAATGACCCTGTCAGTATACCCAGAGCCGCTTCACCTCGTTAAAATAGAATATATTCCCTCAATAAAGTAAGAAAATCTTCAAGGAAACCACAGAAGATAAAGGATTTTCTTGAAAGTTATTTTTGAGGAAAATTATTTAAAAAAATAAAATGTTGATACAGTGAGATGCACAGGAGAATTTTTAATAATATGGAGGTGATTTTAGGATATGTGTGAGTGAAATAATTAGTTTTAGAGTGATTGTTGTGGGTAAAAATTATATTTATTTAATGATTTTAGTTATATTTTATTTTAAACTTCAATGCTGGGAGCAATAGAATGAGTTCCGGCAGCTGATGAGACATAGCAACAGGTATTTAAGGAAGCTGTTGCTTAGGAGTCACTTTCACAATGGAATGTTGATCACCGAGTCAGCTGTGAAGAGGCTTTGAGTAATTATACACATTTTAGACAAAGCACAATTTTGTTTCGATAATTTTATATGATAAAAATTTAGACCTTTAATTATTACCTTCCTTAATTTACTGAGTCAAGGGCTTTTTATTTGGATTATTGAAGCCATATGAGCTGCCCTAAGTGAGACAGGAACTTTTCTATACGATGACATTTGTAAAGCAGTAATATTCCAACCAGTGACAGTTTGAGCTGAGTGCAGTGCTGCGCTGGGAAAATTGACAAAGAAGAGCTATGCTGCTGAGTTCTTTCACAGAGGCCCTTTTAAGTTATGAAAATACTAGAAATTGTTAACAGAAAATTAGAGTAAATAAGTGTGAATGAGAATTGTTTATTAATGTTTTAAGACTGACCAAGGTAAGAAAATTATTTTAGCTAGTTTAAATGTAATGACCATGAAATTCTTCAGCTTTTTCAGTTACCTTAGTGTGAGAAAATCTGTATGTGAAAGTTTTGGTAGTGCTAAGGGAAATGTTCACCAAATAAAATTCAGACACATCTAAATTAAGGAAAATAATATTAATGGCCATTTTAAACCTGAGAAAGATTTATATACACAATCTGTTCTTTCCCCTGCATTAAAAGCTACAGAATGTCTCTAACTGAATTAAAGGTGTGGAAAAACTGCTCTTTAAGACTATTATATTGAAAGGAGAATTCATTTCAAAGTATATAATTCCCCTACAAAACATATAGAATGGTGTCTATGCTGGCAGTGGCTATAAATACCTGAGCTATGCCAGTCGGAGAGTGAGAGATAAGAGTGTTTGAGAGAAAAGGTAATATTGACTTTCACTCTGATTTTCATTGAAGTAGGCTTACTGAATATTTCCATTCCCACTAACACTCAATCAGTCCCTCCCTGAACATAGTTAGGGATGAAATAATTATCCTTTATTTTTGAAAACAGTGTTGAAGACACATACAGGACAACACATTAGCTTACAGAAACTTGACAGTCCTAGGGAGATCATTTCTTTTATTAATTTGTTTGAGATAACATAGTAGAAGGAGAGTGGAAACAAATATACCCAAAGATAAAGAGGTTAAGAGTAGAGGTCCAGAGTTTCTGTCCGTGCTAACAAACAGCATACGCTAGCTTCTCCAGTTAGCCTCAAAAGCAACCTATCACCCTGGGGCCCAATCCTATTGATACAGTGCTGGAAATCTAGTTCAGTGCACCAATATTTTGACACAAAAGTATGTGAGAAAACACAAAAGATCTTGTTAGTTGCAAACACTAATTCACTAACACAAAGAAAACAGACACATTAGTAGAGGGTTAGACAAGTGACTAGGGATGTGAATCGTTTTTTGATGATTTAAAATATCGTCCGATATATTTTAAATCGTCAAAAATCGTTAGAGGCGCGATACAATAGGAATTCCCCCGATTTATCGTTAAAAATCGTAAATCGGGGGAGGGGGAGCGGAAGGGGGAGGGCGGGAAAACCGGCACACTAAAACAACCCTAAAACCCACCCCGACCCTTTAAAATAAATCCCCCACCCTCCCGAACTGCCCCCAAAATGTTTTAAATTACCTGGGGTCCTGTGGGGGGGGGGGGGGGTCCCAGTGTGATCTTCCACTCGCCGGCGCCATTTTGCAATACGGCAATACGGCCAGTGCCATTTTGCAATACGGCCCTAGTGCATGAGGTCGCTCCCGGACCCCCGCTGGACTTTTGGCAAGTCTTGTGGGGGTCAGGAGGCCCCCCCAAGCTGGCCAAAAGTCCCTGGGGGTCCAGCGGGGGTCCGGGAGCGATCTCCTGCGCTCGTGACGTCGGGGGACAGGAACCAAAATGGCGCCGGCACTACCTTTGCCCTGTCCAGGGCAAAGGTAGCACCGGCGCCATTTCTATTAACGCAGCCATGGCCCGAGAGTGGAATATCACACTGGGACCCCCCCACTGGACCCCAGGTAATTTAAAACATTTGGGGGGGGGTTTGGGAGGGTGGGGGATTTATTTTAAAGGGTCGGGGTGGGTTTTAGGGTTGTTTTAGTGTGCCGGTTTTCCCGCCCTCCCCCGATTTACGATTTAAATGATTTAAAAAAAAAACAAAACCGCGATGATCAGATTCCCTCCCCCCCCAGCCAAAATTGATCGTTAAGACGATCGATCACACAATTCACATCTCTACAAGTGACATGTACCATATATATTTATCTGAAAAAGATATTTAAATTCATGAATTATCTTGAAGTAACAACCTGAAATTATAAGAAAATCCACACAAAATCAATTCTTATAACTATAGTTTGAATATTATAACAATATTGCATTAAATAGGGAAGAAAAAAATTGAAATTATACTTTAGTCTGTTTGAAAACTTGTTTTAAAAAACGATTTCTGAAGTATTGTATTGAAGCTTAAAGGAATATTGAAAAAACCAAAATAAGTGGTTTGAAATCTTGTACCAGAGTTTACAATTAACATATTGTGTTCTATGAAATAACCAAAGATTATTTTTAGTAACTGAGCGACACGATTACTCTCTTGCCAGTTTAATAAAACTAATTTTACTGATACAGAAGTTTCTTAAGCATTTCTTTTATAATGAAACTACCCTGGGTACAATTGTAAACATTACAATTTAAAAACTTTAAAAAAAGGAAGCTCCTATAACCTGAACCACCCAGCTACCCACATGACAATCCAAAAAAAAAAAAGTTTGTGCACACAATGGAAAGGGAAAAGACAGGCTATGCTGTATAGATAATTTCAATTCCTCACTCAAAACCTGGTGTGCAGAAAGTGGTTTTGAATATGTTGGAGAATGAGGCTCTGTATAGAGCAGTAAATGGTTGTATGATAAGGATGGCCTACATCTGTCTGTAGCAGGAAGGAGGATGCTAAGTGAGAAATTCATATTATATATTATCAGACATTTAAACTAGAGAATGGGGGTGGCAGAATGTGGCCAATGAAATTGGCATATGGCCTCCAAGCGATACAGGAAGTGGGAGGAGAAAATAACAAAATCAATCAGATCAAAAAAGCAGAAAAGGTGACTAGGAAGTGCAGAAAACCAAGGGAGAAGAGTCGCAAATTTATGACCACAAATGCTTGTAATTTGGGCAATAAAATCCCAGACCTGCAGGCCCTAATGGTGGAGGCAGACTTGGACATTGTTGCTGTTAAGGTAGACATAGTTCACAGATTCTCATGATTGGGATACAGCATATCTAGGCTTTAATTTGTTAAGGAAGTACAGAGAGGACAGAAAGGGGTAGGAGTAGCTCTTTAAGTAAAAAATGATATACAAGCAACTGAACTGCAATGGACAAGGGCTAGAGAAGAAGCATTATGGGACGTCCTAAAAAAGATGATAGTTCATCCATTTTTACTGGTGTGGTTTATAGGCATCCAACTCAAATGGAAAAACTGGGCAGAGATCTCGTTGAAGACATCCAAAAGGTGGGGAAGAATGGATAAATGATGCTAATTGGAGATTTTAATTTGCCAGATGCAGGTTGGACAATTGCTTCCGCGGAATCTATGAGAAGTAAAGGGATAGTGGATGCCCTTCAAGGAGATCTGCTCAGTGGTAAGAACATAAGAACATAAGAAAATGCCATACTGGGTCAGACCAAGGGTCCATCAAGCCCAGCATCCTGTTTCCAACAGTGGCCAATCCAGGCCATAAGAACCTGGCAAGTACCCAAAAACTAAGTCGGTACTAGAACCCATGAAGGTGGGTATGATACCTGACCTGGTAGTCACTAATGAGGATAATGTGTCTAATGTCTGGGTAGGTGCCCACTTGAGCACCGGTGATCATCAGACAGTATGGCTTGATATCACAAATCAGATACAGAGAAGTCACACGAAGACCCAAGTGTTGAATTTCAAAAATGCAGACTTTGTTAACATGGGTATGTATCTGGAGGAATAATTAGAAGACTGGGAGAAAATAGAAGAGGTGAAAAAACAGGGAGCAAAATTAAAAGGAGTTATAACAAAGGCAACAAATCTGTAGGTTAGAAAAGTAAATAAAAGTAAGAGGAAAAAGAAACTGATCTAGTTCTCGAAGGAGGTAACTGAAAAAATAAAGGTAAAAAGAACGGCATTCAAGAAGTATAAAGGATCTCAAAAAGGAAACACGGGGAAGAATAACTGATGAAATTGGGGGAGACAAAGAAAGAAATCAAGAAAGCTAAAAGTTCGGTGAAAGAAAGAATTGCCAAAGAGGTGAAAAGAGGTGACAAAATATTTTTCAGAGAAAAGTCCAAAGTCTTATAGTGAAATTGAAAGGTGACAAAGATCAATGTGTGGAGAGAGATGAAGAAATGGCTGAAATATTAAACAAATACTTCAATTCTGTGTTCACTAAAGAAGATCCTGGAGAAGAACCATTGCTAGTTGACAAGAATGTAGATGGGGGTGGAATAGATGAAACTCCATTTACAGATGACAATGTATTGGAAAAACTAGGAAAACTGAAAGTGGATAAGGCCATGGGGCCAGATGAGGTACATGCCAGGCTATTGAGGGAGCTCAGAGATATGGTGGCTGGTCTACTAAAAGACCTGTTCAATAGATCCCTGGAAAAAAGAGTGGTGTGATGAGATTGGAGAAGAGTGGTGTTTATCCCGCTTCACAAGAATGGGAGCAGAGAGAAGGCTGGAAACTGCAACCAGTTAGCTTCACCTCGGTGGTGGGAAAATGAAGACTCTGCTGAAGGAAAGGATAGTGAACTACCTACAATCTGTTAGGATGTCAGACCCAAGGCAGCATGGATTCACTAGGGGAAGCTCCTGTTAGACAAATCTGATTGATTCTCTTGATTTGGTGACTAGAGAATTGGATCAAAAAAGAGCATTAGATGTGATTTACATGGATTTCAGCAATGCTTTTGATACAGATCTGCATAGATGATTAGTGAACAAAATGAGAAGCTTGAGCATGGGTGCCAAGGTAGTGGCATGTATTGTTACCTGGGTGACTGACAGAAGACAGCTTATAATGGTAAATGGAATCTACTCTGAAGAAAGAATGGTGTTAAGGGGAGTGCCACAGGGATCGGTTTTGGGACCAGTTCTATTCAATATCTTTGTGAGTGATATTGCAGAAGGAATTGAAGATACATTTTATCTGTTTGAGGAAAATACTAAGATCTGCAACTGAGTGGACATGCCTGAAGTAGAGAGAATGAAAAGTGATTTAAGAAAGCTTGAAGACTAGTTAAGTATTTGGCAGCTGGGATTCTGGGATATGGGTACAGTCTATCGGGCCCAACACATTGGGCATCCCAGCTATTTTGTAGAACCCATGCCGGATCTCTTGGATTTGCACAGGGTCCTGTGGATAGTAGATATACTGCCTCATTCACTTCATCATTGCCCTCAAGTCTTGTCCCAAGTGCCTCGAGAATGAGGACCGATCCATCCCACCAAGTACAGCCATATTCTGGAAACTTCCCATTGTGAAAACAATGCAAAGCACATAGCACCAACCCAGGGACAGTATGGTTGCAAGAGGTGAGGGGGTCAAATTGATTTCACAGGTCCTCATAAAGGGTTAAAATTACCTGAGAGCTAAGATGGTATCTTCACACTACTTCTTTCTCGGGCAATCCAAGGAGGGTTATCCCTGGCTGAATGATACACTGCCTGCAGGGTCTACGGATGGCTCTTGGCTGTACCTTGGAACATAAGGATATAAGACATAGCACACAGGGTCATACCAAGAGTCCATCACACCCACCATCCTGTGTCTAACAGTGGCCAATCAAGTCACAAGTACTTGGCAAGCACATGAACAACTAGATCACAAGCTACTATTCCATATTGATTTATAGCAGTTTATGGACTTCTCCTCTATGAACTTATCCAAACCTTTGGTAAACCCTGTTATACTAAACACTAGGGATGTGAATCGGGCTTCGGACGATTGAAAATATCGTACGATATTTTCAAAATCGTCAGAAATTGGGGGCTCCCCAAAACGATAGGAAAACCCCACGAAATTGTTCGTGGGGGTTCTCTTATCATTTTGGGGGAGGGCGGGAAAAATGGCACACAAAACTAACCCCGACCCTTTAAAACTAATCCCTTAGCTTCCCCCACCCTCCCAACCCCCAAAAAACTTTTTACAGGTACCTGGTGGTCCAGTGGGGGTCCCAGGAGCGATCTCCCGCTCCTGGGCCGTTGGCTGCCACTAATCAAAATGGCACCGATGGCCCTTTGCCCTTACCATGTGACAGGGTATCCGTGCCATTGGCCGGCCCCTGTCACATGGAGGGAGCACCGGATGGCCGGTGCCATCTTTAAACTCTGTTAGTGCGTGCTAACAAAAAATAACAAAAAGTAATAAAATCTAACAGTTTTCACGAAAAAATGAACCTCAAAAAAATGACATTTCCCGTGGCAGCCAAAAAAACGAAGAACGACACGAACACAAAAAACGATTCACATCTCTAATTGGTTATGATGCCCAGATTTACCTCTCTATGCCAGAAATGTAATTAGAAATCCAGTCCCAGATCTTAGCCTGCTTGTCTGATATTGCTGCCTGGATGTCCCACTGCCACCTTAAACTCATCATGGCCAAGACAGAGTGCTTTACTCCCCCCTCCCCCCCCCCCAAGTCCACCTCCCTTCTTCCTCCTATCTCTATTCTTGTGGATGTCATCCTTCCAGTCCTCTTAGCCTATATCCATAACTTTGCTAAAACATCCTGTTTCTTTCTCTAGAACATCACTAATATCCATACCTTCCTTTCTTAACACACTTTATCATTTTCTTCTGATCAGACTATTACAACCTACTCCTCATGGGTCTCCCAGCAAGCCATCTTTCTCCACCACAATCTACCCTAAATTTAGCTGTGCTACACCCAAATAAGCCATCTTCTGAAGTCACTGCATTGGCTGCCTATCTATTCCCACATACAGTTCAAGCTCCTCTTACTCACCTATAAGTGGCAGATGAAATTTAATGTGGATAAGTGAAAAGTGATGCATTTAAGGAAAAATAACCCGTGCTATAGTTACACAATGTTAGGTTCCATATTAGGTGCTACCACCCAAGAAAGAGATCTAGGCATCATAGTGGATAACGCATTGAAATTGTCGGTTCAGTGTGCTGCGGCAGTCAAAAAAGCAAACAGAATGTTGGGAATTATTAGAAAGGGAATGGTGAATAAAAGGGAAAATGTCATAAAGCCTCTGTATTGCTCCATGCTGAGACAGCACCTTGAATACTGTGTACAATTCTGGTCGCCGCATCTAAAAAAAGATATAATTGCGATAGAGAAGGAACAGAGAAGGGCGACCAAATGATAAGGGGAATGGAACAGCTCCCCTATGAGGTTAGGATCTTTCAGCTTGGAGAAGAGACGGCTGAGGTGGGGTATGATAGAGGTATTTAAAATCATGAGAGGTCTAGAACGGGTAGATGTGAATCAGTTATTTACTCTTTCAGATAATAGAAAGACTAGGGGGCACTCCATGAAGTTAGCGTGTTGCACATTTAAAACTAATCGGAGAAAGTTCTTTTTCACTCAACACACAATTAAACTCTGGAATTTGTTGCCAGAGGATGTGGTTAGTACAGTTAGTATAGCTGTGTTGTTGTTTTTTTTTTTTTAATTTTTTATTTATGCATTTCCATATATAACAAAAGATACTTCAAAATGAATACAGAACAAGAAAATTTCATCATAAACTAAATTATCACACCTATAATATTTCTTCTGACATTCATTTCTTAAACTAATTTTTAAGAGGTAAATCCTCATGAAATAATATGAAACAGAGCCATGTTTGAGGACAATACTGGGAAATTACTTTCATCCAGACGTACAACTGAAAATAAGTTTACAGGTAGGTATCAATTTATATAGCCTCCAGTTCTGCAGTCACATTCTCTTGGGGGTGTGAATCCAAAAATACCCTTAACTGTGATACTTCGAAAAATACAAATTTGTTTTGCTGATAAACCACTTCACATTTACAAGGAAATTTCAATTTCATTTTCCCTCCTCTTGCTTCTACCTCATTTCTTAACCCAAGAAATTTTTTTCTTCTATCTTGCGACTGCTTTGACAAATCAGGGTACATCCATATTCTGCCACCATGGAATAAAACCAACCTATTTCTCATATAAGATCTAAAAACTAGGTCTCTATCCATGGCGAAAGAAAATGATACATATAATATTGACCTAGTTGAAATCACAGTATCTACAGTTGCTTCTATAATCCCTGTAAGATTCAAAGAATCTTGTCCTTCGTTGTTTATTAATTTAGGAGTTCCTTTAGGGTTAACATAATAGATCTTAGATATGGTAGGCATTGCTGATTGGGGAACTTTTAAAATTTCCAGCAAATACTCCTTGAACATATCATACGGAGAAATCGGATCTATCTTTGGAAAATTTATGATTCTGAGGTTTAGGTATTTAAATGAATTTTCCAATACCTCTAATTTTTTATCATAAATAATCTCCGCTCTGGCAAATTTCTGTTGCCATATTTCTAAATTATCAAGTCGCTTTTCAGTTTGTTGACACTTTACATTCAAATTAGACACCAATACTTCGGTATTCTTAAATCAAGAATTAGAGTCCATTGTTATCATAGTCAAATTTGTTACTGCAGACTCCAGCGCTTTATTGCATCCCAAAGTGTGTCCATTGTAATCTCATTAGGTTTTACCAAATTCAATGAGATATTTCCTGGTATTCTTGATTCCGTTCCCCCCACAGTGACCGAGATTCCTGCTCCATTCTTGTGTATATCATTTGAAATTTGTGAATTTTCAAGAAAATTTTGAGTAGGTGGAGGAGGAGTACTAGGGGCACCGGGACTTAAAGTTGTTTCAGTCAGGGAGGGTAGAGTATGCTCTATTCCTAGTCCTCCAGCGACCTGTTCTACCGGTTCCAAACCTGCTGTAGGGGCAAAAAAAGCTGGTATCCTAGGCTGTGAAGAAGCTAGTACAGGGGATGATGTTGACATCTCCCTGACTCTAGCCTTCCGCTTCGTATGAGGCATTAAGTCAGAGGTAATGATTCAATTGCTTAGGAATGGCTTCTTTAACCCAACTTACTTAATAATTAACAATTACTTCATGAGTGGAGGCTGAGAGAGAGAGCAATTGCTTCAGTATTACTCACTTTTGCCGAATTTGTGCGCTTCTAGGTCCAATTTTAATATCCAAGGGTATCCAAACATGAGACTAAGCCGCGCGCCCCTTTGGCGCGCGCGGCTTCGGCGATGCGCCGGCGACGTCGACGCGCCATCAGATTTTATTGAAAGCCGGAAGTCCCGCCTCCTTGACGTCAGCGATAGGGAAATCCTCTGCCGCAGGTGTTCTCACACTTAAAGAGCTCAGTCCAGCAAGAAATAAATGAAATTTCAACAAGGTAATATGTAAAGCCCTCGGCAGTGCGCCCTCTCACCTCCACCTCAATCGGGACACTGCTGGGCGTCAGATTTTATTGAAAGCCGGAAGTCCCGCCTCCTTGACGTCAGCGATAGGGAAATCCTCTGCTGCAGGTGTTCTCACACTTGAAGAGCTCAGTCCAGCAAGAAATAAACGAAATTTCAACAAGGTAATATGTAAAGCCCTCGGCAGTGCGCCCTCTCACCTCCACCTCAATCGGGACACTGCTGGGCGTCAGATTTTATTGAAAGCCGGAAGTCCCGCCTCCTTGACGTCAGCGATAGGGAAATCCTCTGCCGCAGGTGTTCTCACACTTGAAGAGCTCAGTCCAGCAAGAAATAAACAAAATTTCAACAAGGTAATATGTAAAGCCCTCGGCAGTGCGCCCTCTCACCTCCACCTCCAGCTGTGTTTAAAAAAGGATTGGATAAGTTCTTGGAGGAGAAGTCCATTACTTGCTATTAATTAAGTTGACTTAGAAAATAGCCACTGCTATTACTAGCAACAGTAACATGGAATAGACTTAGTTTTTGGGTATTTGCCAGGTTCTTATGGCCTAGATTGGCCACTGTTGGAAACAGGATGCTGGGCTTGATGAACCCTTGGTCTGACCCAGTATGGCATGTTCTTATGTTCTTACCTTCACTTTTCAGCTCCTCACTACCTCTTCCTTTTTCTCTATCTATAGCCCTCCTCATGCACTCTGTTCATCAGACATTCCTATCTATGTTCTTCTTCGCCCTCTGCCAATTCTCGATTCCATGCTTTCCACCGAGCCAAATAGATTTCCTGAGCTGATGCGTCATGCTCCCTCTCTTGTCTTGTTTAAATCCCATCTAAAAACCTACCTTTCTGAGGCTGCTTTTAAATTTTAGGCCTGATTGTCTTCAGCCTTACTAACTAACTAATTTTAACTTTGTCTTACTATGTGAAACTCTCTAAATCTCTTGACCTCTATGTTTGTCTTGATTAGATTATAAACTCTTTTGAGCAGGTACACTCTCTTATGTATTGTTTGTACAGCACTGTATATTAGAGATGTGAATCGTGTCCTCGATCGTCTTAATGATCGATTTCGGCTGGGAGGGGGAGGGAATCGTATTGTTGCCGTTTGGGTGTTTGAAGTATCGTAAAAATCGTGAAAATCGTGAGCCGGCACACTAAAACCCCCTAAAACCCACCCCCGACCCTTTAAATTAAATCCCCCACCCTCCCGAACCCCCCCCAAATGCCTTAAATTACCTGGGGTCCAGCGGCGGTCCGGAACGGCAGCGGTCCAGAACGGCCTCCTGCAATTGAATTGTGTTGTCTTCAGCTGGCGCCATTTTTCAAAATGGCGGCGCAAAATGGCGGCGGCCATAGACCAACACGATTCGACTGCAGGAGGTCGTTCCGGACCCCCGCTGGACTTTTGGCAAGTCTTGTGTGGGTCAGGAGGCCCCCCCAAGCTGGCCAAAAGTCCCTGGGGGTCCAGCGGGGGTCCGGAAAACGATCTCCTGCCGCGAATAGTTTTCCGTACGGAAAATGGCGCCGGCAGGAGACCTCCTGCAGTTGATCTCCTGCCAGCGATGTATTCGCAGAGTCGGCCCCAGTACCGCCCCGACTCCTCCTCTTTCAGGACCGACTCCGCTCCGACTCCACCCCCATTTAGTGATCGCACACGAAAAGGGACTTTTCGCGTGTGATCGCTTTTGAAAATGACCCCCTAAGTAGAAGAGACATAGGATTTAGAAATGCTACCAGAAAGAAAACTTTTCAATTGCTCAGGATCATAAAAATCATACTTATTCTCCTGAAAAATTACAATACACTTACCAGGAAATTTAACAAATAAGATTGTACGTGCTCAGGATTTGTGTGCAAAGCTCCAAAAATGTCCTAGTAATTTCTGTAACCTTGAAAACAACAGGAAATCTATGTATTGTGTGACCAAAAAAATAGATCAATGCTTAATGAAAATCTTCAACACCAACTTCCAAGACTCTGTCCATTCCAAGTCAAAAGAGGCAATCTGTGTCTCTCTGGATATTCTCTCTTCTGAAATTTCCAAAACAGCTGAAACATCCAAACTGTGCACCAGGTTAAGAGCCTCCATTGCCCATCCTGTTGTTCCCCCAAACATCTCATAGATGGAAGATATTAGGCTTATATAAGGAGACATAAAAATATAAATAAAGATAAAACTGTATCACTATTTTGTAGCTGAATTTTTTCTTGAATTAAAGAAAACTATTACATTATGCTATTGGTGTTATTAAATATGTAATAGTGTGTCCATTATTAACATATGGTATTGTTTCTACTGCATTTTCTTTCAAGAGTTGGCAGCAGTGACCTGTAATTGTAAATTTAAATTGCATCATGATTTCCATACTTCAGTAATGTCTTGATTTCTACATTTTGAATGTTGATTTTAATATATATATATTAAAAAAAAAAAGCAAATAGAAAAAGTAAAAAAACAATTTTGAATACAGGACTGAATATGACCAATGATTAAAGATGGCCCCTTCAGTGGTTTAAAAATGGAGCAGTAATGCCCAAAATACTGTGGGGTGTTATGAAGGTCTATTAAACTCATACCTGGTACATGTGAAATAATGAAAATTGGAACTCTGTCTTAATTTTAGAATTAAATTTAAAGGCATTTCAATTTTGACGTTGTATTGAATATATAATCTTAGTGTCATCAACCTAGAAAGGAGTATTATTTAATATAAATTTGAGGAATGCCTTAGATAGATAGATCTCTCTCTATATATAGATATATCTATGTCTATCTATCTAGATCTATCTATATCACTATGTCACCATGGTTTTCTTACATCAGGACTTGATCCAGTTACATTGATGAACTAGTTTTTATATGAACGTCTATGATGCCCAATTTTCAGGATTTTATCATTGCATCAATACTAGGAATCCACATTTATGATTTACTATGGATTTTTATTCATATCGTATTTCTTTTTGGATATAAGCATCACCTTTTAATCTAGCATGATTTACACATCAGTAAATAATTTATTAATGTACCATAGTTTTCATTCATGATCCTTGAAGATGGGATTCCAATTGAAGATAGGAACAATATTTTCAAAATGTTAGTTATATTTGACTTTACAAATTCTGGATTTTTTCTCTAAAATTCACAACTTCTCAAGGAATGAATGAGGAAATTGAATGGGCCAGTATTATCTGAGTGATGTCACAATCTGCCTGTTCTTTTATTGGGAACAGAAGAAACAATGTTGGTATATGAAAAACTTTGTTCTGACAATATTCGAGCCCGACTCTGGCCGAGTTTCGCTCTTTTTGTAGAACTGCCTCAGGGGCTACTAAAATTAAAATTAAATATAAATTAAAACACACCTATAAACAAAAATTAAACAAATAAAGCACCAAACATGAATGTGTGAACAATAAAGACAACTGAAACCATAAAAATATCAAATAATACACAAATAATCAGTAACTCATATTATTACACAAAAACATATATATGTGTGAAGACATCATAATGGCACATACAAGGACTAGAAAATGGAATACTGATAGAACGATGGGATTGTCAGAATAAACGTTTACACATACCAACCTTGTTTCTTCTGTTTGCTGTACAGCCATCTTGGATCAGCTTCCAGTTTGTTCTTTTATTGGGAGTTGAAGTTTAATTTTTATTGGCTCTTGCAGGTAAAACATGACATATAAAGATGGTTGACAGCATGGTAAACCCTGTGGAGATATAAAAATATTTGTTTTGAAAGCAAATTACCTTGAATATAGGACACCCATTAAGAAGTTGAATACCCCTAAAGCAGACACTAGACTCAGCTAGTGTCAGGTTGGACAGTTCTGCAAAAGGATAAGAACATTCTAATTTGATTTGTGTTTTATATGCAACAAAAAAAGTGGAAAAATAGGAGACTGATGAACACAAGAAGAGCCATATTTAGCTTGTTAGAGCTGGTGTGAGCCTGCAGGGATGATGATCCCCTTTCATAATAATGAATAGTGTTTGAAGGATTGCATATTTTTTTGCATTTGATTGTCATTATATTTACATCACAGTTTGGTTCATTTAATTTTGCACTGACCTAAATATTCATGGATTAAACATAGAATTCAAAAGAAATAGGTAGAGCATAGAATAAACCCCAATAAAAGAACATTTGGAATAAATGCTTTCTTTGGTCATTCACATATCCAAATTATGACGCGCAGAGTGTATTTAAAGTACAGATTTGTTGCACTTCAGCAATCTACAGGAAGATAAATATACTTACTCTCGGTTTCTCCTTTTCTGGAAAGGGTTACTGTCATGTATGAGTTCTTGAAGGCTGACATGAAGGGGATGACACGTGCAAATTTATGAACAGCTACTATGGTTGCTAGGCAACTGATGTTCAGAGTATAATTGACTGGACGCAGCTTGATTGCTTGTTGGAAAGAAATAGCTGACTTGTATACAAATTTGTTTTTTGTGCATGCATTTTAAGAGTTCAATAAAAGTAAGAATGCAGCAGTTTAATAAAAATAAATAAGGATATTGACTTGTTTGTAAAATGTTTGAATTTCCAAGTGCAAGCACAATTCTTCTGGGTGGAAAAAAAACCAAAACAATAAATAAGGTGTGTGGTGAAAAAGAAAGGAACGCCTAACAAATAAATCAAATAAATGAAGAGTTGACTGATGACATCATATGCTCAAAGCATTATTATATATGTTGCAGTCCCCTGACATGGACCATACACTAAGAGGTAGATCTTAAAAAAGTACGCGCGTACTTTTGTTCGTGCAACCGGCGCAAACAAAAGTATGCCGGATTTTATAAGATACGTGCGTAGCCGCGCATATCTTATAAAATCCAGGGTCAGCGCGCGCAAGGCTGTGCAAAATTGGCAGCCTGCACGCGCCGAGCCGCGCAGCCTGCCTCCGTTCCCTCCGAGGCCGCTCCGAAATCAGAACAGCCTCAGAGGGAACTTTCCTTCCACGTCCCCCCACCTTCCTCTCCCTTCCCCTATCTAATCCACCCCCCAGCCCTAACTAAATCCCCCCCCACCTTTGTAGTGCAAGTTACGCCTGCTCGAAGCAGGCGTAACTTGCACGCACCGCCTTGCCATCCCCCGGCACAGGCCGCAGTGCTGGGGAACTCGGGACCTCCCTCCCGGCCCGCCCCGAACCATCGCCATGCCCCCGGACCCGCCTCGGACCGCCCCCTGACCCCTGACACGGCCCAGACACACCCCTGACTTCTGACACGCCCACGGACATGCCCCCCGCCCCTTTTACGAAGCCCCGGGACTTACGCGCGTCCCGGAGCTTTGTGTGCGCCGGCGGCCTAAGCAAAATAGGCGCGCCGGCACACGAGTGCCCTACGCGCATACATCTGGCAGGATTTATGTGCGCAGGGCTTTTAAAATCTACCCCTAAGGCTGCATTGGGAAGGACAATACCTGGAGAAACAGAAAATAGTTAAATGGGCAAATCCAAAAAGTGGCAAAAAGGAAAACCAGACAAGCAGAATACATTCCAATCCTTACCAAAGGTTGAACAGTAATCACATGAAAGGGAAACAACATTGGTGCAATAGCTGACAATATAAATACAAAAAATCAATGCTTTAGTAATGGAAGGACCTACAAAAAAAAGGTGCCAAATAAGTCACATGACCAGTAGATGCCAATGAGAAAGAGCAAAAGTAAACAGTCCATAGGAGCTCAGTAGAACAAAACTAACTAAAATAAGAGCAAAGTATTTCAAATACAAGGAAAGCAAAACATCTGCTCTGATGCTAGTGCAAAACAGTATATAGTCAGCAATGTATTAGAGGCAGGTCCAGGAGGGGATCTCAGAATCCCCTTGTTACATTATTTTATAACAGCTGTGTTTCAATGAGAGGAGCAGAGCTGGCAAGAATCCACTTGATAAGAAGTTGATAGTGCATCAGTGAATAAAATTATCTAAATAAAATATTGAAACTACCAAGGGACTTTCCAGAAGAGTCGCACCCTATAAAGCTCTAATTGGCAAAAAAAAGAAAAAAATGCAAGTAAGCAAACGTGTCAATTTCTGCAAGATGCAGATATTCAGTAGCAATCTGATATCCTGCTACATGGCCAGTCTTTATGTTGAACTAGAGCTATATATCGTGAAGCCATTTCAGTAGACAAAGCCCTTGCTTATCGCTTTAATGTTTCACTAGAAAATTCACATCATATTCTTTGCATTTTTAATCTCTCCAGTACCTAATGTAAAACAGTTTTCCCCCATGATGGTAATTAGTAACATTTGTCAACATTAATATGGAAGACTAATATATATATATATACCATGTGTTTACATTTGTCAAATGTTACAATAATGAATTACAAATTTATATTAAATACAAATGCCTAGTTGTAGAAGCAAGATTATTTTCTGAGTTTATACAACTTGAGTAGTGGTGCCATAATCCCTTGATTTTCTCTTTTTCCCTTAGTTACAGTCGTACAGGGCTGCCTTATCTCGGACAATGATTGCTATGCTAGCCAGTTCAGGCATGACTACAAAATATATTTTGATGCAGTTCACCAAAAGGAGCTATATAAACCTAAACTGCTATGCTTTTCAACATTTAATATTATGTAAACTCAATATGATTTTTGGCTATGAATATGAAAACAACTGTATATAACTGATGAAAATAGGTAGCATTTGGTGATTCTCTATGAACCAAAAGTAATATTTGAGTGGATGTGGGAGCAGAGATTAACAGTTACATTCACAGTAACGTCTTCCAGTGTGAGCATAGATTTGTATAATGGTATGACAATGCTCTTTTGTTTTGCTTTCAAATCTTTTCTTACTAATTTCTAATATTTCATTATCATTTTTGGACCATCACTGTCCTTTAGGCAAATATTTTGTAGACAATTTTCCACAATGGTTCTAAGATCTCTTTCCTGAGTGGTTTCTGCCAAATTAGAACAAATTGTTGTACCTGAGAAGATTGGGCAATTATTCCTAATTAACAATATTGAAACTAGGGATGTTCTGCTACCAATTTTTCATTTTGGTTTGGTTTTATGTTTTGGAGTGTGGGGGAGGGTTCTTTCTCAGTTTGTCTAATTTTTTTTTTTTAGTTTGGTTTGTTTGCCAAACTGAAAACAAAACATTAAATTTGAAAATAATATAAACCCCAAACAATAAAACCCAAATCAATTTAAAAACTGGACCTCCTGTGGTCCTGAAAACTCCCTCCTACCCTGAAAAATATGAAACTGGGCCCCAGGACCAGCTGAGGCCTCCCCACTCTAATCCCCACTCCTGACACATAAAATTAATCCAGAACCTGGGCCTGGCCAGGACTTGCTTAGAGCCCTCTCCCCATTTAAATGTGCCAGAGCCAGTGATATCCCAACCCAGTCCCCTTCCTGGGTCCTGAGTGATGCCCACTAACTCCTGTGTAGGTCCCAATCCTTTAAAACTGGTGCAGTCTGCCTAGAGGATGGTGCTGAAAAGATGTCACATTGGCACCGCCTTCTGGAACAGTTTGCACCATTATGGTGTATAGCCATATAAATTGCATCTGGGCATGGGTTAGGCAAGGCTTGGAGTCTTGGAAGCTAAGGGATTAGTTTTAAAGGGTCGGGGAGGGTTTAGGGGTTATTTTTGTGTGCCGTTTTTCCCGCCCTCCCACAAAACAATAAGAGAACCCCCACGAACAATATCGTGGGGTTTTCCTATCGTTTTGGGGGAGCCGCCGATTTCTGAAGATTTTGAAAATATCGACGATATTTTCAATCGTCCGAAGCCCGATTCACATCCCTAGTATTTTTGCCACTGTAGGTGACTGCTTTGTACCTCTCATGGTTTCTTAAGGTCTTTATGCCACTCTTTATGCTGCTTTATCCCTCTATCTTTGTGATGCACGTGGCCTTGAGGACCGATCAGTGGGAGAACATGATCCCTTGGACTAAGGCACAACCCCAGAGTGAAGCTCCGAGGTATGCTCTGTGGGTAGGTGAGCACATCTGGGCATGGGTTAGGCAAGGCTTGGAGTCTTGGAACACTTGGAAAACTTGGAACACTCGGAGATTTGGGATACTCAGAGACTCCACTGAACCTGTATGCACAGGAATGAGACCCAATGCTGGGTAGCCCTCCAGCCACTCAAAAGCTTCAGGACAGATGGAGGTTAAGGACAGAAGATTACTCTGAAGTCAAGAACTTAGACGAAGGCACTGAAAACTTGAACTCAGCTTGGAATGAAGAACATCCCTTGGAATGAGGAACATCATTTGGAACTAGTAACATCACTTGGAGTGAGGAACAAGGAAATTTGCTTGCTGGAGTATTGGGCCGTATTGCCAGTATTCAAAATGGCGCCGGCGCTATCTTTGCCCTCACTATGTCACAGGGGCTGATGGTTGGTGACATAGTGAGGGCAAAGGCTAGCGCCGGTGCCATTTTGAATACTGGCAATACGGCCCGAGTGCAGGAGTTCGCTCCCGGACCCCCGCTGGACTTTTGGCAAGTCTTGTGGGGGTCAGGAGGCCCCCCAAGCTGGCCAAAAGTCCCTGGGGTCCAGCGGGGGTCCGGGAGTGATCTCCTGCACTCGTGCCGTCGGGTGCCAGGAACCAAAATGGCGCCGATAGCCTTGCCCTTACTATATCACAGGGGCTACCGGTGCCATTGATCAGCCCCTGTCACATGGTAGGAGCACAAGATGGCGCCGATGACCATGTGACAGGGGCTGACCAATGGCACCGGTAGCCCCTGTGACATAGCAAGTCAAAGGCTATCGGCACCATTTTGAACTGGTACCGAGGGTGTAGAGTGCATGGGGTGGCTCCCGGACCCCCCGCTAGACCAACAGGGAGTTTTGGTAAGTCTTGGGTGGGATCAGGAGGGTGGGGGGGTTGTTTAAATTGGTGGCCGAATATTGGAAAATTGGGGAATCGTGATATGTTTCGCTTCCCCACGAATACAACGAATATTGGCATATCCGTTGCAGATTGCCAATACGTAGGGACCGAATGCACACCCATTGAAGAGGAGACACCCTGCAGTTGAGAAGAGGAGAAACCCCGCAGCATGCAGCCAGCACTTGGAGCAGATAAGAAGAGGTAAGCGCACGCTGATCCATTTCCTTCCATCTAGATGGCACATGAACTCTGTGGAGGGCCCACGAAGATCCGTTTCCTTCCATCTTAATGGCACATGAACTCTGTGGAGGGCCCCACACAGACAAGCTAGAGAGAAGGGCTTTTTTGCCCATGCCATTCCACCTTATGGCCCCTTGGCACGCGGTCCCTTGCTTCTTGGAGACGGCATGGCTTTAGAGGGCCAACCCCTGTGGCCTTGTCCCTGTGCTGGACTGCTGTGGGGGTAAACGCAAGGAAGGAAGACTCCAAGGTGGGGTATGGCATGCCCTCAAAGATCTGGTTCATGATATTTGTGAGGGTGCTTATCGATGATGTGAAGCTGTTAGCATCCTGGGACCTAGCAGCAATCCCATGCTGCAGGATCTGCATTGGGACCCTTGCCTCAGGGATCTGTATTGGGACCCTTACTGTTCAATATATTTATAAATGATCTGGAAAGAAATACGACGAGTGAGATAATCAAATTTGCAGATGACACAAAATTGTTCAGAGTAGTTAAATTACAAGCAGATTGTGATAAATTGCAGGAAGACCTTGTGAGACTGGAAAATTGGGCATCCAAATGGCAGATGAAATTTAATGTGGATAAGTGCAAGGTGATGCATATAGGGAAAAATAACCCATGCTATAATTACACAATGTTGGGTTCCATATTAGGTGCTACAACCCAAGAAAGAGATTTAGGTGTCATAGTGGACAACACATTGAAATCGTCGGTGCAGTGTGCTGCGGCAGTCAAAAAAGCAAACAGAATGTTGGGAATTATTAGAAAAGGAATGATGAATAAAATGGAAAATGTCATAATGCCTCTGTATCGCTCCATGGTGAGACCGCACCTTGAATACTGTGTACAATTCTGGTCGCCGCATCTCAAAAAAGATATAATTGCGATGGAGAAGGTACAGAGAAGGGCTACCAAAATGATAAAGGGAATGGAACAACTCCCCTATGAGGAAAGACTAAAGAGGTTAGGACTTTTCAGCTTGGAGAAGAGACGACTGAGGGGGGATATGATAGAGGTGTTTAAAATCATGAGAGGTCTAGAACGGGTAGATGTGAATCGGTTATTTACTCTTTAGGATAGTAGAAAGACTAGGGGGCACTCCATGAAGTTAGCATGGGGCACATTTAAAACTAATCGGAGAAAGTTCTTTTTTACTCAACGCACAATTAAACTCTGGAATTTGTTGCCAGAGAATGTGGTTCGTGCAGTTAGTATAGCTGTGTTTAAAAAAGGATTGGATAAGTTCTTGGAGGAGAAGTCCATTACCTGCTATTAAGTTCACTTAGAGAATAGCCACTGCCACTAGCAATGGTTACATGGAATAGACTTAGGTTTTGGGTACTTGCCAGGTTCTTGTGGCCTGGATTGGCCACTGTTGGAAACAGGATGCTGGGCTTGATGGACCCTTGGTCTGACCCAGTATGGCATTTTCTTATGTTCTTATGTTCTTATGCCTTTGTAGCACCCGGTGCAGGCTGAGGATTTTGGCTCACAAGAGCCGGCTTTACAAGGATATCATGGGCTCATCCGGATGTGCTATAGGTGGTGGTACCGGGGCTGATGGTGGGGGGTGGTGCTGGAGGTGATTGTGTAGGTGCTGCCTGGCTACATGGTGTTGATAGGCCATGAGGCCTCAATATTGGCATACCTTCACTGCTGGCAGAGTGCGTTGGGGTGCTGATTGTTTCTTTCCAGCCTGCTGTGTCGTGCATTAACATGTCCAGATCTAGGGAAACATTAAGGCCAGTGAAGGGTGGAGAATCCTGCGGTGTATGCAGCTCCTCCTGCTCCACCTGTGTCTCGGCATTGAGCACTAAGGGACGCTGCATTATTGGTATGGCCTGGCTCATACCTGCCCCTTGCCAGCTGAGTCCTGGCAATTCCTGGCTGGGACCAAGACGTTCTTGAAGGCGAGCTGTGGAAACAGACAAGAAAATAGAATGGCCTTACAAGCTTTCAAGGTATTGGCATTAGAGGAGCACTTTGTGGGATTTGAAAGTGATCATCTAATGGCAATTTCTGTGTGAGTTTCACTACTGTGTTTGGGTCATTCCTTGCCAATGGCTAAAACACATAGTGTTAGACACAGTAGGTGTCTAGCAGTTGCTGTATTGGCCTTTATGGCTCATGAGAACTTACCAGCCACGACGTGTGAGGTGTCCAGCTGTAGCTCCAAGCCTTCAAAAACATCCGGTCCCAGACGCTCCAGTAACCTCTGCTCCATCTCGGTTATTACAGTTGGACAAGGTGCCCCTCCACCTGTCTGCTGCTGGTATTTTCGTCTTGCGGCAACTTTAGATTTCAGTTGGGCTTTGACATAACGATAGCGGTGAGATACCTGCTCCCATGATTGCAGTATGCCACTGTGACGGCTGTTGTTCTGGGCAATTTCCTTCCATAGGTGGACTTTTGCTGCCTTGCTGGTCTTGAATTTTCTGTTGCCAAAGAGATGTGCATAATTTTGCAGCACCTGCTATGAGCAGCTCGTTCTCATCACTACTGAATATTATGGCCCGCAGTCTCTGGCGGGGTGCTGGCTGGCTGCCTGAGGGGGGTGCCATTTGCAGTCCCGGAGGAGTATCTTCCCCACCCTCACTCTCCGTCCTGCTCTCATCTCCCCTCCCTTCATCCCCCCGACCTCATCCTGCCCTGGCAAATCCCTTCCCCTGTGTCCTGTCTCTCTAACCTCTCGTGCTCCTCCCACCACTCTTTCCTGACTACCCCTTCCCCTTCCCCCTCCCCCACCCTCCTATCCCTTCCCTCCTGCCTGTCCCTGCTTCTAACCCTGGCCTTATTTCTACTACTAGTTCTCATTCCCCTGCCACTCCTTTCTTCTTCCTCCCACTCCCTCTCACTCCTCCTCCCTCTACTATCCTCCCTCCTCTTCTCACCTCTCTTTCCACTCCTCTCATGCTCTATTCTCTCCCACCATTCCTCCGCTCCCACCACTCCTCTCTTCTACCACTACTCTTCCACCACTCCTTTGCTCCTCTCTTCCTCCACTCCTCCACTCCCACCACTCCCACCATTCCTCTCTTCCACCACTCCTCCACCTCCACTCCTACCACTCCTTTCTCCACCACTCCTCCATTCCTCCGCTCCCACCACTCCTCTCTTCCACCACTCCTCCACACAGAAATAGACAAACAAGACAAACAAAACTTGCAGTCCAAGAAATATGACACAAGACAAAAGGTAATGGGAAACAAAGGACAACAAAGAGACAGCACTAACTCAGAAATCAATGAATACCTCCTCTCCAAGAACCTCTCCAACACTACGCACCTTTCCTAAACCTCCAACCACTAATACACCCTCAAAGGGGAAGGTGCAGAAAGTGTGCTTTTATAATGGAAACATTATTGCAAAACGCGATGACGTTTTCGCAACACGCGAAGTGACTTCTCAAAACGCGATGACGTTTTTGCAAACTGCGAAGTCACTTCGCAGCGGGCGAAAGTACCGCAAAATGCGATACTTACCTTTGCGAAGCGGTAACACTTTCATTAATATAGAAATACCCATTTTTTTAACGCATGTGTTATTCATGCGATATTTAGTGCATTTTGATAAATCCAGGCCTATGTTACCTCAGTCACATATGCAAATACAAATAGACCCTTAAATACAAAATAAAGAGACCATACAAATACAAATAGAAATGTACTGACAAAAACTAAACTAAAATCGCATCAAGCCAAATTCTGTATGCACTGCAACATTGGGAAAAAACAGAAATATTACCATTCCTCATAAAACAATAAAATTCGTAAAACCATACCAATAAAAAGCATAATTCAAAATAACTAATGAATAGAATAACATTCAATAATTGAAAACTCAAATAAAAATTTTCCAAACAAAGATAACATATTTCAAAACAGACATATAAAATAACACCCAGCAATTAAAACTAATAAGGATTTAAAAAAAAAAAAAATCCCTTGTTATCCATACCTGGGAACTTTTGATTTCCAGATGCCCTGAAATTCACATGGATTAGCAGACAGAAAGGGGGTTGATGTGCACACACATCCTCCTTCTCATACACACACATGCTCTTTCTCTCTCACACTCACAGATTCACACATGTTCTCTCTCATTCTCACATACACATACTCATATACACATACTCTCACATACTCATATACACTTGCTGTCTCTCTCTCCCACACACATACACATATATTCTCTCGCTCTCTCTCTTTCTCGCTCTCTCTCTCTCTCCAACATGCATGTGCACATTCTCTCTTTCACTCTCATATACATCTACACAGATGCTCTCTTTCACACACAGACTAGAGATGTGCTTCAGGTAAGAATTTCATGTTGGGTATCTTTTCGGGCCCCCCCCCCAGGGGAATTTCATTTTTCCTGTGGTTCGGGGTTTTTTTTTGGGGGGGGGGCCCCAATTTTCGGGTTAGTGCACAATAACCTGGCAGAGTTAATGTGTGCTATCGGGAGTTAGTGTGCACTAACTCAAAAATGAATTTTTCCTGAAATTTTGGAAAAAAAAATCAATCGTTTTTTGGTTCTCCCGAACCATTCCGAATTAGGCAATTTCACTGACATTGCCTAAGTTGGGAAAAACGTTTGCACATCCCTAACACAGACACACATGCTCTCTCTCACACACTCCTCCCCCTTGAAGCAACAGCAGTAGCAGTCTCCATTTTCAGTCCCCATGGCCAAAGGAACGACTTCTGGCTACAGAATCTACACAGCTCTGGCCTTGAGCTCCTTCCTCCTAAGGCCCTGCCAGCCATGCTGCTGATTCTGGCTGGTTTACGCTGCTTTTCCACTTCCTAAGACCCCGCCAGTCATGCTATTAATTAATTGTGGCAGAGCTGCACTGCTTTTTCTCTTACTGAGGCCCTACTGGCCACACTGCTCTCACTGGCACATGGTGGCGCTATGGTACACTTTAGTAGTGGCACCTAAGCCATGGCCATAGGCACTCTACAGCTCTGGGTTTGTACTTGGTTACAGAACTTGGGAGGTGGAGGGGTCCACTAAGGGTTGGCCCATTCATACATTACAATTATAGCTAATTTGGCTGGAAATTAATTTCTGGTAATAGGAATCCAAGATTTTGAGATTAGGCTTCTGATTTGTGTTCTCTGCATTTATTTACCTTAAGCTTAGAATGGCATGTTTTCAAATGTTGTCTAGAAAAGAAAGGAAAATTAATGGGCAATGACTGGAGAGACTAATAATAAATGCCCCTTCCAACAGCAATTGAGGAAGGTGATAATTTTTACAATTATAAAGTAAGAGAAAGAATATACAATTTATTAAACTCACAGAATAATGTTTATACTGTGTGGCTTTTGTTCAGTGAAAGAGCAGAAGTGCTTCTGCTGTGTTAAGTGACATTACTAGCTTTATTTGCTTGTTCTGGAGTAATTACACATACAAATAGTGAAAAATGCGACTTTATATTCTGCTTATTGTTAGGAAATCTCAGCTAATAAAATGTAGGTGCACTGATATCTATCTGTACTGAAAATGTGTATTTTCCAGTAGTTTACATATCCACCGATTTCATTAAAATTGATTAGAAAACCCCAATTTTGAAGCTCAAAAAAGGTTGCCTTGCTTTCTCCTTGACTTTAATGGGAAACAAAAAAAATGAATGGAATGCATAATTTCTTTTTGTTGCTTGAAACAAATGTAGTAGTGTACAAACTGAAAAAAAATGAAATGATACAAGAATTTTATCTCTGCACATCCCTACTGTGTTTTCTTTCTTTATGTCACTATGCAGCAGATATGAAACGAATGCTTGTATTTATAGCTAAAGTAAGTCTTTGTGTATTTCTCAAATAAAGTTGAAACACATAGATGAAACATACAGTATGTTTGCCTTGAAAAGATCTTTCCTAGTCCTGTTTCTCATGTCTTTTTGCTACATATCATAACATAGGCTAGAATACAGTGCTTTCCTGGCATTGGAAAGTTAATCTTTTTTCTTAATTATTAACGACTGTTATAAATACCATACATGGCTTAAATCGTGAAATCAAATGGACTCAATGTGTGTGAAAGCAGAGAAGTTTCTTTTCAAGACATTTTGAATACAAACAAGTGCACTTGATTCAACATAAACAATACACATATGTAGGTGATTTCCGTATAGCAATAGGCACGGGCAATCATGACTGCAAATCATGGGATCCAAATCAGACCAACCTTGCAGCAGTCATGAATAATCAGTCTAATTCTGTGGGAACGCATGCACTTAAAAGCATCCCAGTGCAAACTGCTCCATTAGGAGACATTTTCCACGCCGCGACGATGCAATGTACCCGATCGCGACTTTGTAAGTAACATCTAAATGTCTGTAAAACGAACACAATCCCAAGGAACTGGTTGTAGTAACACTATGTCTTTTTAAAGGTACTTAAAGAGTCACTGCGGATATCCCATTCAGATAAAAGAAATTATATCCAGGTTGAGGAGTTCCTGAGGCAGCTTTGGACGCGAAACGTGGACACGTCAGACTGTATTCTGCATTAACCGGGAAGGTTGTACCCCCCGCGAACTGGACTCAACTACTCCTGAAAGGGAAGTACTGCAAAATTACTATTTCTGTATTAATACCGGAGGGTATATCTTATAAAAAATATAACAAAGAAAAAAATTTATATAAAAAAGAAAAATATGTAAAAAGAAAATGAGTGGACTTTAATAGACCTATGATTAAAGATGATCCCTTAAGCGGCTTGAAAAGAGCAGAAATGCCCAAAGAGTCCGCGGGATGTTATGAAGGTCTAACACAATAGTAATGGGATCTAGTTCCAAATTTTTGATTCAGTTGCAAAAAGTGAAGGTGAAATTAATTGACATCATTTTTCATGGTATTGGAAAGTTAATGCCATGTAATAAAAAAGCCAATCTGAGCCAATATATGTATTTCACAATCAGCATCTTCATGTTTTCCTCATCAGAAATAAAATCAACTATTTGACAATTCTGATTCATTTTTTTTTATATATCATACACTATTTCTCTTTTCAAAGGCTTCAGATGGCTTACTTCAGGGAGGAGGAGGAGAGTTTATGATTATATATACCACAAAGTAGTGGTGCGGGGGCACCTACACCTATGTATGAAACTTTCCTCCAACTCCTTCTAATATTTTATTATCCTATTCCACAGAGTTTATTACATTGAAACACACTCCACATTAAGTAGGTGCATTAAGTTGACGTTATATAATATCATAAAAAAATGGATTAGCAATTTAAAAAAAATTCTCATTAACATCAGCGTGATAGGTTTTTACCTATGATTTTTTTTTACTTCAGGATTAGGCAACTCTGGTGCTGGAGTGCCACAAACAGATCTGGTTTATAGGAAAGCCACAATAAATATGCATGAGATATATTTGCATCCAGTGGAGGCATAGCATGCAAATATAGCTCATTCATATTCATTGTGGATATCCTGAAAATCAGACTTCTTTGTGACACTACAGGTTGGGAGTTGCCTATTAGCCCTGGCTGAGGGTACTCTAAAAAATCAAGAAAACCTTCAGGGCAAAACTGTCAAAAATACTGTTCAATATTTTATCATTTATGTGGTCATGCAGAGGAATTAACCAGAAACATGTACAGTACTGTCATCTATGCTATGATTTCCTGCTGAAGGATTGTATTTAGTACATGTCAATTCGGTGAAAGAAAAACCTCAGGGTTAATAAAGTGCAAATTATCTAACTTCTTATCTGCATCTCTCTTACTTAAAACTAGACTCCAACCATGGTCCTTCTCAATTGATTGTATATTAAGAATCATCACAAATTGGCACCAAAAAAGTACAGGTAGGATTAGAATTTTCATTTTCTTCCTTAATTATATACAGCATTCACTCCAGTGTCTTAGTTCTCTACTTGAGGAAGAATTAATTCCCGGGAGCGATCACCCGTTCTGGGGCCGATGGCTGCCGATGGCCGGTTCCATCTTTAAAGATGGCGCCGGCCAGCCAGTGCTCCTACCATGTGACAGGGGCCGGCCAATGGCACGGATACCCTGTCACATGGTAAGGGCAAAGGGCCATCGGCGCCATCTTTATGAGTGGCAACCGACGGCCCCAGAACGGATGATCGCTCCCGGGACCACCACTAGAGCACCAGGTAATTTAAAAATGTTTTGGGGGGATTGGGAGGGTGGGAGAAGTTAAGGGGTCATCTTTAAAGGGTCGGGTGGGTTTTTTTTTTTTAATCGGGCCATCGGTGCCATTTTTGAGTGGCAGTCAAAATGGCGCCGATGGCCCGAGAGCGGGAGAGCGGTCCCCGCGCCCCCACTGGACCACCAGGTACTCGTAAAATGTTTTGGGGGGTTCGGAGGGGTGGGGGAAGGTAAGGGGTCAATTTTAAAGGGTCGGGCCTCACTAAAAAAAAATTAACGATGGACGTCCATCCGGGCACTCAGGTCATGGTGTGCGCTCATGCGCCTTTGCTGCTTGAGCACCCAAATTGGATGTGCGCTCATGCACCTTCACCAGCGGGGCTGCTGGAAGCCGCTTTCGCCGCCGACTGCCCCCGGGAGGCAGGGGAGCCGCGGTGGGTGCCTCGGGAGGAGGGGAGAGAGGACTGGGGCCGCTGGAAGCATGCAGTAAGTTTACTTTTGTTACAATTTTTATTTGCTTTAATAACATGTCGAGTCGATTTTCACCCTGCTCCTTGCTTCAGGAGGGGGGAGAGAGGACTGGGGCTGCTGGAAGCATGCAGTAAGTTTACTTTTGTTACAATTTCTATTTGCTTTAATAACATGTCGAGTTGATTTTCGCCCTGCGCCTTGCTTCGGGAGGGGGGGAGAGAGGACTAGCAATCCCCGATGCCCGAGCGTAGGAGAACCAGGCCTGAGCGTAGGAGAACCAGGCCACACCATGTTACTTGCTTGCTCCAACCCACCCACATTTGACTGGAGCCTGCCTATTGCTGTCACATCCCTCTAACGCCAGGGTCAGGGTAGGCAGTAAATTAGCGAGTTAAAGACGCGGCAAAACAGTTGGTTAAAAAGGCGATAATCGGGCCGCACGTTATTGTATGGGAGGGAATAGCTAATCCGATCGTTTACATATCATATACATGCTGCGGGTGGAAAGGGATACGCGTCGATTTAAAGAAGCGGTAAAGATTGGTAAAAACGGATAGTGAATCGCAGGTTAGACTTACGCGGCCAAATTGTGGGTAGAAAGCGGGTTAGAAACAAGGTAACCGTGGCCGCGCTTTACTGTATTGGCCTGACAGTCAGTTGGGTTTTCAGGATGTCCACAATGAATATGCATGAGAAAAATTTGCATATCATGAAGACTCGGTATATGCAGATTTAACCATGCATATTCATTGTGGTTAAGCTGAAAACTTGACTGGCTCTGAGGGTCCCCAGGACAGGTTTGGGAAACCCTGGTATAGTAGAATAGGGGGAAGTAACCTAAAGTCCTAGAGTGTCACAAACAGGTCTGATTATTTTTTATATCCACAATGATATGAATGAGAATATTTGCATACAATGGAGGCAGAGTATACCTCATAGATTTTCATTATGGGTATCCTGAAAATCAGACCTATTTATAGCACTCCATGACCATAGATTCCTCCCCCTGTAGTAGATATAAAATTGATCTTTCATTGTTCAAGAATTACATTTCTTGCAATTAATTGCATTTTTTAGGTGGGACTTTTGCCATACTTAAATCTATTTATTTTCAATTTTTCTATACCACTTATCAAAATGTCTAGGTGGTTTACAATAAAATACATCTATAAATTAATATATTAAATATTCAATAAAACAAACTTACATAAACAACATTCTAATACCAGTATTACAAAAACCAATAGAACTAAAGTGCAATAAAACTAGTCAAGTAAAAACAATAACAACAATTATTAGTAAAACTTCCATGCATGGTCCATTTTGCTTTTTGTTAGTCTGCATGTGTTTTCAAAGGTATTTTAGTAGCAGTGATACTAAATGATTGACTTAAACTTTCCAGTAGGTAGTTAAGATTTCATGGTCCTAAAATCCTTAGTGAGACAAAGAAATTTGGTTTCCTGTGGCCAGCTAGATTTCAGCAACTGACATTATTGTCAATACCTATCATCTAAACAATGTTCCTGCCATTGTTTGTTTCCATTAATAAAGCTTTCAGATTTATATTATTCTAGAGAAGAAATCACAGTTTTTATTATACACAATTGCACTTTTCTGTAATCATGTTACATCGATTTTGTCTCACTCAGTGGGCTAATAGAAACATGAGACTTGTCATAGATTATTGCCATAGAAAATCACCCTTTACAATCTAGTAACTTCATGGGCTATTTTCTAATAAAATCAATTTCTGATTCTATCATGTTACCTAGGCAGGAAATTAATCATTCTCTCTTACCATGTAAAGCAGAAAAGATTATTGTGGGTTTCTTAGAATATTCAGTTATAGATTTTTCTTCATTTTATAACTGAGATGTTCTATGTTTCAGAATGGATGTCTGAGTGGGTATAGTAAGGTTCTTTAAAATACAATGATAACATTAACTGCTATTACACTTAATACTATCACTTTCCTTCAATCCTACCCAAGCTCCAGAAGATACTACACAAGTTCATGTATATATATACTCAGGAGGTAATTTTAAAAAATTTTTACACCCATAAAACTAGACTTATGAAAATTACTACTTTTAAATATGTAACTCTTGTGAAACTTTACTCCATAGCGCAGAATTTTCAAAAGCCTTTATGCACATAAAATGACTTTTAAAAATTGTTATGTAGCATTTTTCAAAAGCCCATTTACGTGTGTAAAGAACATTTTCTCATGTAAAACCTTATGAAAACTCAGCTTTATCGAATTAATTTTCAAAGGAGTTATACATGTTAGAGTATCAATTTTCAAAAGACCATTTACATGTGTAAATCCTTTTGAAAATTAACTCCAAACAGTGCAACTATCATAGGCCTCCAGTATCAATAGATCAAAATACTCAAATGGTCACAGTCTGTCTGCATCCTTAAAACTGGACAAGCATTCTGACAAATAGAAGGAATGAGTTATAATCCACCAGCACCAAGGAGAATCAGCAGAATTTGCAAGAGAAGAGAAAATTCTAAAGAATCAGACAAGCAAACAAGGAAAATTAATTGTCAAAAGCACAAAAACAAAGGAAAATACAAAGGGTTAAATCAGCAACCACTGCTTAAAACCTGACAGGTTAAGGAGACGTGAACTTGAATCCAAAGATGAGAAATTGATAATTGCAGCACAGGAACTGGACTACAGACAAGATGTTTCATAAAACTAGTAAAACAGACAAATGCAGATTATGTAGAACAGAACTGGATAGACATCTCCTAGCTAGGTGGGACATGCTGATGTCAGAAAGCCTGCATACAGAGAAGCACAAAAAGATAGCATAGGGGGGCGCTGTTGGTTGTGTGATGGAAGCAGATGTGTGAACATTGAGCTCCGGTTATCGGGCCCTCAAACCCTTAATCTGCTCGGCAAAAATGTTGCAATTAGCTTCATTTTGTATAAAAATAGAACCTGGTAAACTTCCTGCAATGACTACTAAGTGAAAAACTGCGGACTTAAAGCATTTTAGCTTTCAAAAACAGACGCTGGAAGCACAGTCAGAAGAGACGGGGTAGGTCGCAAAATCCCACGAGGCTGCAGGTACCGAAGAGGGGACTCTAGATGTCGGCTCGGAGCCTAACACCAGTGATTTCCCTAGCCGAGATGAGCTTCGCAGCTGGTTTATCGAGCTTTGTAATGATTTACACCAACATAAGTCTGAGCTCCTCGCCTCCATAACTGATATACGAGACTATTTAGCAGCACTGGGGAACAGAGTCGACGAGTTGGAGACCCGCATAGAGGGACATGCGGAGAATATAGCGACTAAGTGCATCACAACTCCAACAATTTCAGCGAGACAATCAAGAAATTATGGAAAAGCTTGAAGATCTCGAAAATCGCTCGTGGAGGAGTAATTTAAGAATTAGAGGAGTCCCCGAGCAAGACGCATATAAGAACGCAACAGAGGTGGCCAGAAAATATGTACTTTTCTTCTTACCCACAACACCTCGGGAATGCCTATGGCTTCGGGAGACCCCCCACCTATAATAGAAATCGAGCGAGCCCACAGAGCACTGGGTCCCCGTACTGAAAATAAAATCCTGGATATTGTCATCTGTCTTCGCAGTTTCGCTCTGAAAACCCAAATCTATTCTATACCATTTCACACCAGCAGCCCACATGGCAGTGGGAAGGATACAGCATCGCCATCTTTCAAGATTTGGTGCCACTAACCCTGAAGAAACGCTATGAATTACGGAAGGCGACGAGAGTCCTATGGGACTATGACAAAAGTTTGTAACATTTCACGAAGCACTTCGTTCATCAGATGTTGGAAGACTGCAGGGGTGTTGCATAGTCCAAACGGCATTACTAAATACTCATATTGCCCGTCCCTAGTATTTAAGGCAGTCTTCCATTCATCTCTGGGTCTGATGCGGACTAGATTGTAAGCGCCATGTAAGTCAAGCTTAGTGAAAGTTTTGCACCTTGTAGTCTATCCAAACATTCAGGAATTAGCGGAAGAGGATAACGATCCCTCTTAGTGATGGCGTTCAGGCCTCTGTAATTGATACATGGTCTCAAGGAGCCATCCTTTTTCCCTACAAAGAAAAACCCGCTCCGGTGGGCGATTTAGAGGGTCTGATGAACCCTTTAGCTAGATTCTCAGAGATATATTGTGACATCGCTCTTGTTTCAGGCAAGGATAAGGGGTAAACCCTTCCTCGAGCCAGTGTGGTTCCCGGTAGAAGTTCTATAGCACAATCAAAACGGTGATGCTGTGGTAATAACTCCGCCTTTGTTTTGAAAAATACTTCTGCAAAATCTGCGTAAGGCACAGGGAGCAATACAGAAGTATGAAATAAAGGCATACTTGGGACGCATGGAATCTAGAGACAGTGGTTGAAGCAAAAGGGTCTCCATTGTGCAATTTGTAAAGTGTCCCAGTGGATGACAGGAGAGTGCTGCTGTAACCATGGTAATCCCAGCACTACTGGATGGACTGCCTTTTCCAGAATCAAAAAGGAGATCTCCTCTGAATATAGAACACCAGTTTGAAGCGTGAGAGAAGCTGTGCGAGCAGAGATATATCCTGGAGCAAGGTTCCTCAAATAGACGTGATCCACAGTGGGGGGTTACGTAGAAGAATGGGAATCTGAAGCTGCTGCACTAGATCAGACAAAATGAAATTCCTCCCAGCCCCTGAGTCAATGAAAGCAATAGTCTCAAAAATCCCTCCAGGATATTTCAACATAACAGGAACAGTGCATTGAGGAGCAGAGTTAACGCAGCCTAGAAGTATCTCCTCCATACAGCCTAGGCTCTGGCGTTTTCCGGCTGATCTTTATACTGGGCTAGAAAGTGGCCCTTGCTGTCACAATACAAGCACAAGCCCAATGCTTGACTTCGTCTCCTCTCCTCCTCCGTCAGCGGTGTTCGCCCTAACTGCATGGGTTCCTCTGCTGTTGTCTCTGAAGAGGCGGTTCCTTGAGCACCAGAAGAAGTCAATGGTCGGTTGAACACGGGTGCCAATGATGCAGTCCAACGAGGCGGGCGTACCTCCTTTGCCCTCTGCTGAAGATGACGGTCAGTTCTTCCAGCCATGTCTATTACTGCATTGAGGTCATCAGGAATGTCCCTGGTGGCCAGCTCGTCTTTGATGCTTGCTGACAGTCCTTCTAGGAAAACTCCTCGCAGACAATCATCTCGCCAACCTACCTGCAGAGCGAGGGTGTGAAACTCAATTGCATAATCTGTCAAGGAACTGGAACCTTGACGTAACTGCAGAAACTCCGAAGTTGTAGTGGACAAGCGTGCCAGTTCGTCAGAGGCCTGTTTGAAGCTGACTATAAACTGCTGCAGGTTATTTAGAAGAGGATCATTACATTCCCACATGGGAGATACCCAATTCAGCGCCTTCCCATCCAGAAGCGACAGGATATAGGTCACTTTTACAGCATCTGTAGGACATTAGTTGGGTAGAAGAGAGAACCTAATGTAACATTGGTTCAAAAAACCCCGACACCATCTCGCATCCCCAGAATAATGAGAGGGAGCTGGTAGCTGAGTTGGAGCGCGGACACTCAACACTGGAGCAGGAGGTTGTACCAGAGGAGGGTCAGCAGGCGTGGCACACAGGCAGTTTGCCAAGCGTTCCACGGTGGCAGCTAGTATGTCCAGGCAGTGTTGTTACTGCTGCAGCCATTGAGCAATTCCAGGGATGGCCTGATGACCAGAAAGGTCCGCCGAGTCCATGGCTTAGCAAACTGTTGAGACCAGGAATGTGGACTCTTGAGCCGGCCTTGTGGAGAAGAGTTAGAAGAGAAGATGGACTCCACTGAAGAGAAGACTGGGTTGGCAGCAGACTGACCAAGAACCGTGTAGAAACTTCACCTGGAAGTCCGTGGTACACCCGAGATGAGCCCGTGAGCACCCGGACCGCTGGGACTTAGGCGAGAGCATTGAAGAGGGAGTCTTCACCCTGGAAGTCCAAGATCCCCCCAGGAGGAGCCCATGAGGACCTGGACCGCTGGGACTTAGGCAACAGTGGTGCAAAGCGATGAGAAGACGATCCAGATGTCTAAACAGGCGGCAGACAGGAGAAGTGGAAGAGAAGCTGAGGTCACAAGCCAGAGAGTCAAGCAATGGAATTTGAAACTGATACCGTGGATTAGATCAGGATCAGCAGGGCAGGAGTCACAGGAGCTGAAAAGACTGGAGCTTGAATCACAGGAGCAGAAGTCACAGAATAGGAGCTGGAATCACAGGAGCTGGAATCGTAGGATGGAAATTAAAGACTCTGAAGAAAAACTCTGTTGCTAAGCAATGCTGATCAGGCAGATGCCAGCTTAAGTACCTTGCCAGCATCTGACATCAACCAGGGGGCTGTCCTTTGCCTGCGGGTGCTGAACCATTAGCAGGTCTTTTCTCATGTGCACGCGTGCCCCCGGAGGGGCAGAGCCAAAGTCGGACCTCAGCGGCGTCTCCCTCGTGGAGACGCCACCGCAACGCTGCCCAGCAGGCCCAGCCCTTGCCGCGACTCGGCATGGCCTCCCGTGGAAGAACAAAGGTAAGGACCCAGTCGCTAGTCTAGCAACCAGGACCGCAACAATAGGTCCTGCCAAGGATAGCGCCCTTTCTCTTACTTGTGTTAGTCTTGCTGTTTTGATTGATGGAATAGTTAGGAGTGCCTTTGTTGGCTGATCTCAGGTTTCAGTTAGGGATGTATATGCGAAGGGCTGTGTTCAGCCATTCTGCTTTTTCGTTATATAACAATTTATGTATGGTGCATAGTGCTTTGTACTATATTCTTTGCTCAATGGGTAGCCAGTGTAACTCAGCCAGGGTTTCGGTGATGTGGTCTCTTTTACTTTTACCGGTCAGAATTCTTGCAGCCATGTTTTGTAAAATTTGGTGTGGTCTTAGTGAGGTATATGGTAGACCTAGTAGTAGGACGTTACAATAATCAGTGCTTGCAAAAATGAAAGCTTGTAACACTGATCGAAAGTTGACAGTTGTTAGAAGTGGTTTAAGTCTTCTGAGAAACTTGAGTTTGGCCTATCCTTCCTTTACTTTTAAAGGTATATGTTGTTTTAAGCTTAGTTCTGTGTCAATTATTACTCCTAGGTTCCATACTTTCTCTGCTAATTCTATTTTTGGTTGTTTTTGAGTGTGATTGGGTTTTGAATGATATCTATATTTTTGCGTTCTAAATGTAGGAATTCTGTTTTCTCTATATTAATTACTAACTCCATTTGGTTTAGTAGCTGTTTGATGATATCTAGATACATGTTAGCTATGTTTAATGTTTTTTCAATTGTGTCATCGATGGGTAGTATTAATTGAATATCATCAGCGTATATGTAATGTGTGATGCCCAGACCAGCCAGCAGGTGACATAATGGTAACAGGTATATGTTGAAGAGTGTTGCAGATAGAGCTGATTCCTACTGTACTCCTGTTTGAAGGTTTATTTTTTCTGACATTACATCTTTGATTTGTACTTGGAAATATCTGTTACCTAGATATGATCTGAACCATTTGATAGTTTTGTTACTTAATCCTATTTCTTCTAGTCTATTTAATAGTATGTCATGATTTACGGTATCAAAGGCCGCTGAAAGGTCTAGCATCACTAGAATGTAATGTTTACCACTTTCAAAACCTCTCATGATGTTGTCTGTTAGCACAAGCAGTAGTGTCTCTGCTGTAGTGTTTGCAAAAGCCATGTTGTGATGGATATAGGATATTATTGCTATCTAAGTGTTCCGCTAGTTGCTTCCATTTGATAGCAGTCCCGGGCAAAGTGCCCCCTCTCTCCACAGTTGAAGCATGTCCCTTTTGGTGTCACTGCTTCTGGGTATTTACTCGTTCCACCCTCAGGCCCCTCTAAGGTGTTATCGGGGTCTCGTGAGGTAGGGAGACTTCACTTCTCGGCCGATATAGCAGCTTAGGGTTGCGCCCCTCGATTCTTTCCTTCCTTTCTCCAAGCCCTTTATTCTGGAATCCTACTCTGTTGGAGCAAGCCCACAGCCTGGGTCTGTAGCATCCAAATAAAGCTCAACTAGGGAAATCACATCCTTCAGGGTCCCTGCTGTCTGTCGCTGCACCCATTCATGCACTCGGGAGGGGAGAACATCCACAAACTGTTCTGCCATGACAGTCTCTGCAGCTTCAACGCCCCTTTTATTATCGGATTCTAGCTACCACCAGCACCGGTCCTTTAATTTCTGAGCCAGAACCCAGGGTCTCTCTCCTGGTGTAAAGGTTAAGCCCCGGAAACTTTTCTGATAAGACTGCTTAGACAGTCCCAGTTTATTGAGTATGGCAGCCTTGACCTCCTGATAGTCTTGGGCTTGCTGGTTGTCAAGGGCCCGGTATGCAGCCTAGGCCTCACTGGTTAAATGTGGGGCCACTCTCATGGCCCACTGGGACCTAGGCCAGGCCATGGCCTCCACCACCCTCTCAAAGGTGACCAGGAATGCTTCAGGGTCATCTTGGGGCCACATCTTTGTCAGCCGAATTTCCAGTGTTGGTAGGGGTGGACTCTGTTCCATTCCGGTGTATACCCCAGCAGTCCCTAGTGCTGGTGTCCTTCGTAGTAATTCTCTGTTAAGCTGTGTTTGGGCTTCCAGGTGATGCTGCATTTGTTACTGTAGCTGTTGGTGCTGCGCCTACTGGGTCTGAGCGGCTGCCTGGAGCTGTTGCTGTCCCTCCAGCTAAGGCTTGCAGTAACTGTTCCATTTCTCAGGGAGGTTCCTGCAAAGGCTGTTCTGAGCTCCTGCCCCTTCAAGGCCGGAAACCTTTCCCCTTCTTTCAAGAAAATAACCAAATAAAAGAAAAGCCTGCTTCTCCAGCTCTGACTCACTTCTGTTCCCTCCGGCGGAGCTTCTCTCCTAGCCGGTACCAATAAACATAAAAAAAAAAATCCTGGCCCCCCAATTTCTTTTTCTCTAATGTGGGTACCTGTCTGTGCAGACGCTTAGAACAGGTAATCCCACTTCTGACACCCTATGTGATGCCCTTGGAGTGGTCTATGGCTGGAGTAGGCCGCAGAACAGACCAGACTGGAGAATGATCTGCTTTTCATCCATTTATTTTCAAAATCACATAACAGAAAAGAAGCAAATGGCTGCTTACCTCAGCAGACAGACATGCAAAAAAAATGTCCAGAACAAACACAGCATTGGATTGCAGCTTCCTTCTCCTTCCTGGGGCCTCTCTAACTCTCTTAGGGCCTCACCTTTGTATCCCTTACCTCAGGGAAACGCCCCACCCGAGGATCCCTTTCTTTTCTGTCTTATGGTGAATCAGGCTAGACAGCTGGAGCCAGTCCGTTAAGGCAGTCTGAGGCTTTCTATCATATACTATATCACATGGGGCAATATTCAATAAAAGCTGAGCTGGATTTAGGCCTTTAAATTAGGGTCTTAGGTTAGGCACCTATTTTCAGCTGAATTTAGGTCCCTAAGTTTTCAGTTGACAATTCACTTACATTTAGGGTCCTAAAGGTTAACCTGCTATTTATTTGCCTAGATTTAGCCCCCTAAAAGAGGTGCTTTACCTGAAAATCTGTGCTTAGCTCCTAACTTTGTTTCCCTACCCTAACTCCACCCCATAGTCACCCACTTTTATCCTAAATTTAGGAGCCTAATGAAACTAGGAGCCTAAATTTAGGGACTCAGCCCTAGTACATTTTCAAAAGGGCCAATTTAGGGGACTAACTCCAAAAGCTAAAAGCCTAAACCCTTTGAAAACTAGCCCAATTGAATATAAACAAAAAATTCACCTTATTTATTGCCTCCACTCCATACAATGGCCTCAATTGATACATTTGAGGATGCTGAGAACTGGGTATTTCTGCTGCCTGATTTTCAGGAGAAAGGGAAGAAATGTTTAGGGAGAGAGCAACAGAATTGTCTCTCGCTTCACATGTTTTATAAAAATCTTCTGTGTATCTGTAGACTAAAACAAAATTCAAATGCAAAATGAGAGCAAGGTCTTATCTATCACTTTCCAGGTGCATAAATCATATCTGGCCATGGGGTTTACTAATGCAATTGAGAAATAAAGATCAGCAAACACATTGTTGCAAATCCAATTTTATGATACACTAGAAAGTCAGGCATGAGATTACTTCAAGGTAAACATTAACTGGCTGCCATACTGCAGCACCATAGACAGAATAAAATGTAAGTATTCCTATGAATTTATTTTTTTCAAAATATGATTAGTACTGCAATCATTATAATCTTTTAAAAAAGATATGATGGTCAATTCTAATGAATCTGGAATGAAAATAGATTGAAAATGGACACAAATTCTTATTTTTTTGCAGTGGGGAAACATATAACTAATGAGTAATAGAACCAACGGATATCAAGAAGACATATAGGGCCAGGTTTTCAAAGGGGTATGCATGTAAGATACGTGCGTACCCCCCGAAAACCTTGCCAAAGTACCCCCTGTGCGCGCCGAGCCTATATTGAGTAGGCTCAGCGGTGTGCGCAAGCCCCGGGATGTGCGTAAGTCCCGGGCTTTCCTGGAGGCATGTCGGGGGGGGGGGCGTGTCACGGTGGTGTGTCATTTGTGGGTGGGGCCACGGGCATGGTTCTGGCCTGGGGGCGTTTCAGGGGCGTGGCCAAGGCCTCCGAAATTGCTCCCGGGCCTGGGAATCGTGCGCCGGCGGCCGGCCCGGCACGCACAAGTTACGCCTGCTTTCGGCAGGCGTAACTTGTACAACAAGATGTAGGGGGGTTTAGATAGGGCTGGGGGGGGTGGGCTAGGTAGGGGAAGGTGGGGGGAGGCGGAAAGAAAGTTCCCTCCAAGGCCGCTCCGATTTCGGAGCGGCCTTGGAGGGAACGGAGGCAGGCTGCGCAGCTCAGTGCGCGCAGGCTGCCGATTTTGGGCAGCCTTGCATGCACCAACCCCGGATTTTAATGGATACACGCGGCTCATGCGTATCTATTAAAATCCCGCGTACTCTTGTTTGCGCCTGATGAGTGAACAAAAGTACGCGTGGGCGCAGATTTATAAAATCTACCCCATAGTATCACACAGTACATGGACAGTAATGTGCATTACAAAGCATAATTTTAATCATGAATATATATTTATTTTTATTTTTTGTAAGCCACTGGGAACATTCCCATGTAACATGCTGGTTAGAAGATTTTTTTTCCATAAATAATAATTAAATAAATAATCATGCTAGTCTATCAGAGGGCAATTTTCAAATTTTCTACCTTGATGCAAAGTATGTATGGACCTTGTAACTAATTTTCACAGGGAAAGTATGTGTGCACAAGGGCACAAAGTACCTTAGGTCTTTGCACCTTGTTTTTGTCTGGATAAATTTTAAATCAAAACAAAACACATACATTTGAAAATACAGTCTATGGGGCAGATTTTCAAAGGCTATGCACGTAACATACGTGCGTAACCTGAGAAAATCTGTCCCTCTGCGTGCCGAGCCTATTTTGCATAGGCTCGGCAGTGCGTGCAAGCCCCGGGACATGCGTGTGTCCTGGGGCTTGCAAAAAGGGGCGGGCGTGGGCGGTTCGTGGTGGTCCGGGGCGGGCGGGGGTGGGCCAGAGCCTCCAGGCACAGCGGCCATTTGCCGCTGTACCTGGGATCATGGGCCGGCTGTTGGCTGGTGTGTGTAAGCTATGCCTGCCAGTAGGCAGGCGCAACTTACCTGACAAAGGTAAGGTGGGGTTGTAGGTAGGGCTGGGGGGCAGGTTAGGTAGAGGAAGGGAGGGGAAGGTGGGGGGAGGCAGAAGAAAAGTTCCCTCTGAGGCTGCTCCGATTTTGGAGCGGCCTGGGAGGGAATGGAGGAAGGCTGCGCGGCTTGGCGCGCGCAAGGTGCACAATTGTGCACCCCCTTATGTGCGCTGACCCTGGATTTTATAACATGCGCGGTAGTGCGTGCATGTTAGAAAATCGGGCGTAGATTTGTTCGTGCCGGGTTGCGCAAACAAATCTACTCCCGCACACACCTTTTAAAATTTGGCCCAATGTGTATTATTTTCTGATCCTGTCCAAAACATGAACAGGGAACACCCAGGGAGCACCTCCTAAATTTGACAAAATATATGCATATTGTGATACAGCATGTGTACTTTTAGCTGTTGGCGGAGGGGGGAGAGAAGGACAGCAGAAAGGAGGGGATATTTACAGATGGCCAATTTACCTGGCCAAATCAGCGTGTTTATTACCCGTATAAATTGCTTTGAAAACTGCCTTCCCCATATTCAGATTCATCTGACATTAACTAACAGAAGACAACTGAATTGTGCTACTGATGTGGCCTGGAAAGAATTCAAATGTAACAGCTTTATTTTATCATTAATTTCATGTTATTAGTAATCATGTTCTTCTCAGGGTATATTATCAGATAATTGCATTTACTATATTGTTCTGTCTGTGCTCTCACTGTAGGCTTGGGGGCATCCAGTTATCAAGTACAGACACTATCGCTTTATTTTAAGATGGAACTTGCTTGAAGAACTGAATTCCATTGTGGAATACACAAAACCCATAATGCTAGTGTTTTTGGTTGCTTAGGACTTTTGCATGTTTTAAGGGTCTATTTGCAAAACAAATAACAAACAGGCCCTCTGATGCATAGTAAACCTTCATGTATGGTCTGCTACATAGGAAAGTTTTCTACAATTCTGAGATACTGAGCTGCTGTGATATGATATCATGCAAATCATTTCACTATCGCAGAATTCTACAAAAACCGTCAAGTGCCGACATCTGCATATTTCATTGAAAAGACAAACTTTAATAAATAAGTCACATAAATGTTTATACTAGAATCAATAATTAAATATACCAGGGTGAATCAGCATGAACAATATATAAAAAACGTGTGTGCCAAGTATATAAAAACAAGTTATATCAGAATTAGGGGTGTGAATCGTGTGATCGATAGTCTTAACGATCGATTTTGGCTGGGGGGGGAGGGAAATCTTATCGTCGTGTTTTTATTTTTTTTAAAATCGTTAAAAATCATAAATCGAGGGAGGGCGACCGTATGACATAGTGAGGGCAAAGGTAGCGCCGGCGCCATTTTGAAGATTGGCAATACGGCTCGCGTGCAGGAGGTTGCTCCCGGACCCCCGCTGGACTTTTGGCAAGTCTTGTGGGGGTCAGGAGGCCCCCCCCCCAAGCTGGCCAAAGGTCCCTGGGGGTCCAGCGGGGGTCCGGGGGCGATCTCCTGGACGCGTGACGTCGGGAACCAGAAACCAAAATGGCGCCGGCGCTACCTTTGCCCTGTCACATGATAAGGGCAAAGGGCCACCGGCGCCATTTCTCTCAACGCAGTCGTGGCCAGAGAGAGGGAGATCGCGTCAGGACCCCCCACTGGACCCCAAGTAATTTAAAATATTTTGGGGGCGTTCGGGAGGGTGGGGGATTTTTTAAAAGTTCGGGGTGGGTTTTAGGGTTTTTTGGTGTGCCGGTTTTCCCGTGCCCTATTTAACGATACAATACAAATGCCCTTGACAATAAATCGGTGGCATTTGTATTGTATCGTGCACTCTAACGATTTTGGACGATTTTAAAATTATCTGACGATAATTTTAATCATTCAGAAACGATTCACATCCCTAATCAGAATAGTATATATTGGTGTGTACAGAAATATATATGAAAGCCATAAAGGGATAATATAGAGTATGAGACTTATCTGGGCACCCAGATTCTTGACAATGGAGCCAAATATAATAATATATCCCTAAAAGTTGCTAATTTTCAGGGATCTTGGCATCTATATAAATCCCTTAATTTGTTTCACCCCTTCTGCTCCTATTACTGTCCATGGAAGACAATTTGACTCTGATAAAACTTTTTCACTTTCTAAAAAAGCAAGAAACATAACTAGAGAAAAAAAGAAAGCACTTTCTTTCTTTGTCAAAACCAAAAAAAAAATCAATTTTTGGAGCATATTTTTAAAAATTGCTTGTTTTCATGCAAAAGTAACTTTTAAATATCAAGTGCTTCATTACCTGCCAAGCACTATGGTGCTCACCTTTTAAAATATACTTTGGCCTGCCTTATCACATACATTATATAACGTTTATACCATCTCCCCTGTATTTTTATGCTATCTTGTACTTTGCCTGACACCATAAGAATGGGCAGATGCTAAATTTAATTAAATATGTAATCTAAAACTCTTTGTACTTTGATTCACAAATGTATACCTTTTCTCATAGTATTTCTTTATCATATTACACATTCACACATACATGCCATGTGGTTTGTACATGCATGTTTTATACCTATACAGCTTTCATCTTCTCTATGCATAATGGATCCCCAGGGCTGTACGAAGACTGGAAAACAAACAATATTGCATACAGAAATGACACAGTAGCAAGGATGAATCATTCACACTGGTTACATATAGCACTGTATACAAACAGTTCACCTCTCAGGTATGAACAGATGAAATATAAAAAGTAGCAATGCACCAAGAAATATACAAAATAGAAAAGATATATTTATATTTATAAAAACATTTAAACAAAAGTTCTTGGCTGCAGGTACTTCTTCAGGGTCTCTCCTATTGTGTCTGTTTCAGATTATAGAGTATAGAAACCTAAGGACAGCTCTGTTGGTTAAGATTGATAAGCAAGCCTTTCCTTATCCTCTAGCTTTCCTTTGACAGATTATTCTGGTTAATCAGTTGTGAAATGTCAAGGCATCCCATTCCAGGAGGTGCATAGTAGAAATTGAAGCTTCAGAGTAGTAACCAGAAAGAATGTTATTTTGGAGAAGGAATTATACATCTCCGTATGTAAATTCTGCTGAAAAGTTTGGTGCATGGGAGATGAGGTACTTTACTGGTATCTTCTGCATTTCTCTGTACATCAGAGCTTTTTCTAGCTCTCTTATAGCATTTCTATCAGTTTAATTCTGTTCTAAGTATTTTTCCACTAAGATTGAAAGATGTTTAATCTTTCTTATCATCCTTGATTGCTTTGGAAATAGACTTTGAAAATGGTATTGGCCGCACTGGAGGAAATTGCAAAAGGTACTTTTTAGACTCAGGGCGGAGTGCGTGGGCTTCACTCCTGCCCTTTAGGATTTGAGAAGGACCCAGGAAGAGGGTACGTGGGGACCAGGGTGAGAGGTCTCCAGCCCTGCAAATTTGAAAGGGAGGAGGCAAGAGTGGCCCTGGATGGCAGGACCCAGACTTGGGCTCAATACATTTCCTGGGTTTGACGTAGAGGTCAGATGGGAACAAGGAGGCCCAGCTGGGCAGACCTGGCCCCAGATTACATTGTGGTAGGGAGGGTTAAGGGAGGCCAAAGGTTTTTTTTTGTTTGTTTGTTTTGCTTTCTTTTTTAAAATGTCTTTGTTTGGTTTGGCAAATGAATCAGAGTGACTTGTCCCCATAAATTTAACTATTCAGCTAAATATTTTAATTTGCCCTCACCATGCCTCTAAAGCAACCCTTTTTGCTCAGGTAACTTTGCAGAAAACATTTGTGCAAACTAAAGTAATACAGACAAAAGGGGAATATATTTAAAGGATCAGATTTGTGCACATAAAATAATTTTATTCACATAAATCCTTTGAATATGAACCTATACGTGCTTAGGAAACATCTAAATATTCCTAAAAACAAGATCTAACAATTTTAGCCTGTGTATTGCATTATGCATCATGTAAACTTAGCACCTAACAGCGGCATTTTGAATAAGTGTATTACAATTAGGGATGTGCATTGATAATTCTTTGTTTTGTTTTCATTTCATTCCATTTTGTGCTTTTTTATTATTTTTTGGGTTTTTTTTTTTGTTTTGTCCAAGTTTCATTTTAATATGTAAGCCTATCACAAAGAGAATAGAGAATAGAAAATAGAAGGGAGCAGGTGGTAGAACACCCGCACACAACACTTAACCCCTTATGTGCACTTTTATTATTTTATCTCACTGTTAACATAGAGGAAATATACAGTTTATAAACTATACCTGTAATTTAAAAAGTAACTGGTATAAAAGGTCATGATTTATCACTTTCACCAAATAATATTGATCATAAAATTATGGGCCTCATTTTCCAAAGCTATCGCAGGCTTGCGCTGTTAGCGCAAGCCTGCGATAGCTAGCGAAAGTAGCGCAGGCCTGTGCTACTGAAATCAGGGTGGAGTCGGCCCCGGAAGAGGAGGCGTCGGGGGCGTCACCGGGACCGACTCCGCGAGGACGGTGCGTAGAGCGGAAAGGTAAGGCCCTTTTCGCTCGCTATTTCGCGCCCAATAACTACACCTTCTATGGTGTAGTTATTGGGCGCGATGCCGGCAGCGATCGCACCGCAACAGTGCAATCGCTGCCAGCTAGTGCAGGACCGCCCCCCGCCCCAGAGTAGCGCAATTTTCTAAAGTATCGCATGCCTGCGATACTTTAGAAAATGAGGCCCTATGTTACAGAATCTTTATGGCACCAACGTAGAATGTATGATCCTATACATTTATCAACCTTATTTTATGTGCATTCCTGTAAACCGTTGTTATGGTATTCAACTTAACGACAGTATAAAAAAGATTTTAAATAAATAAATGTACTATTCGCCATTAGTGCACACTATTTTGAGTTAGTGTGGACTCAAATACTACACACTTACAGAAAATAGTGTGCATGAATGGTGAATAGTGCACACTAATTTGCTCTACAGATAAAATGAAATCAAATAGACAATTTTGTTTAAATTATCTATTTCATTAAAAACAAAGCACATCCCTAAAAATGTTTTGTATTGGGTTTGTCCAGTGAAACTACTTTATATTCCTGGCAGTCCTAGCTTATTTCATCCTGTGATTATATTTCTCTCAAAATAGTATCTTGTAGCATCTTAATGCATTTGTCATTGCAAATAAACTTCTTATTAGAAACCAGCAATAAAATAAATTGATTCATTGAGCTACCAGAACATTTCAGAAATGCACATCTTTCTCACTGATCCACTTAGCATCACTATTCTTTTTTGCATTGAAATATACCAATATTACTATATTTCTAAAACTTAGATTTCAGAATTTACCTTCAAATACATATTTGCCTTTGGTATTAATCCTTTATATAATATATCAACAACACTGTACAAATCAAACTACAAATCAAACTGTACAAATCAAACTGTACAAATGGCACCGGTAGCCCCTGTGACATAGTGAGGGCAAAGGCTATCGGCGCCATTTTGAATACCGGCAGCCGACGGCCTGAGGGCAAGAGATTGTACCACGACCCTTGCTGGACCACCAGGGACTTTTGGTAAGTCTTGGAGGGGGGGTTGTAGTTAATTAAATTTATAGGGTTGGGATGGTTACGTAACTAATGAACGGATTGGGATCCCCTGAGAACGGATGCAACGGATTTGGCTCCCCACAAATACGAATACCGAATAGGACGAATCCGTCCCTGCTGCATATCCCTAGTAACTTTGTTCTCAAGATTTTCCACCTTCATGTTAAATGTAGAAATCAGATTAGTATTCAACAGTTTGATTTTTTGTTTCCAAAGTTATTTGGGACAAAGATATTATTGAAGATTCTATTGATTTTAGAACTATCCATATTCCCTCTAAAGTAATTTCTGCAGGACATTACAATTTAAGACCTGGTATCATAGCATCAGATTGTGCAACTCCCGTTTCCTCCTTAGTACCTATACTCATTCCATTGCCTTGTAAAGAAATCAACAATGCCATTGCATGGTGCTCCTCAATCGGGGAACCTTGATCAAATTCACCCATGCCTCCTCTGGAACTCATCCCAGCCTCTCCTCAAGACCCCATGATTTTCTCCAGGGTCTCACTCCATCGCTCTGGCTCCACTTATCTTTGTAAAGACACCAAGGAGATCCCCGCCATTGCTGGTGATAGGGTTGGCTCGTCCGTTTGTCCGGGCTGAGCAGGACTGTTCAGCTCACCGGACTCAAGATAGTGTTGAAGGTCAGGGGAGACGGCGTATGCTCCACCGTCGTCGCCCCAGAGATCAAACCTTCCAGTGATGAAGTTGTGGCTCCTGTGAAGAAACCCTCAATGTGGGGTTGAAGAGGATCAGAGGACGGTAAACTGGAGATCACTCCCCTTAATTTCCCCTTTCTTTTATATGTGGCATTACTAAAAATTAGGAAATTTCAAAAAAGAGGAAAGCCACACAACGAGAGACCCGACGCAACGTCCTACTCGGTGGCCATCTTGCCCAGCCAGCCAAACTTTTTTTTTATGGAATGGAAGCTGTTAAATTAGAGGTCAGAATATGAAGTTCCAAGATGGTGGATTCAGGAACAATCTCATGTAGAGAGTGATGGATGCCTAGAATGCCTTCCAGGTAAGGTGTTGAAGATACCATCATTAACAGACTTCAAAAAAGAATAGGATAAACATATACAATCCCTAGTGGTAAGAGAATCTTAATGAAACACAGGGTAACCTTCACTGAGCAACAGCTACAGAACAGGGCAACAGTGCTATGTGTTATACTTCCTGGAGGGCATGGGGTAACCTGCAGAGGAGCAACAGTTACAACTCTGAAGGTCAGTGGACACAAAGTGGGAATGGTGGATGGGTTCCATATGGGAATTTGATCTACTTTGGGTAGATGCAGGGATGGCAGAAGCACTGGACGAGCTAGGCCTGGGACAAGGGTGCCGACCATCGGGGCGGGAGCAATTGTGGGGCCACGAGGGGCAGGTGGGCAGGGGATGTGTCAGCACGACTAGGGGGTGTGACCGGTGGGAGGCGGCGCAAGGCAGAAGGTGCCTAGGGCACCTAATCCCCTTGTACCAGCCCTAGGTAGATGTACATATGGTTGCTGGTGGGCAAACTAGATGAGCTATCCTGTCTGACATTATTTAATATGTTATTTTGTGGCATGGTATTGAGGCCAAAGATAGCTGCTTTAGAACCACCCTATCTCCCCAAGAAGATACAAAGGCTGAAGACAGCTGCTGTGCAGACCACATCACATACTGATACAGCAGGAGAGGGGGTGAGTAGAAGAAACATGTGAGAAGGCTAGAGATGAAGGGAAAGTAAATAGGGGAGTGGGTGGTGGTGTGAAGGATAATTGAGGAAGGAGTGGTTGCAGAGGGAGGAGAATGAATGCATATGGGTGGGAAAGAGAGAGGAGAGTGAATAGGAGACAATCATGTTTTACAAAAAAAACTTTTATTCTGATAAGGATACTAATTTCATCACAAATTCTTTGCAAGTCTCTTTAAGTTTAACGATAAAGCTTAGAAATGTATTTGAATATTTTACCCTTGATTAGAAATCCCTCAGGAATATTTATATTTTCTGCTTCGCTCGTTCATTTCCAGAAGCTAATTCTGATTTTTTTTTTTGTTCCTCTTTGATAACAAAGTCTTTTCTAACTGAGGTCTTGATTGTGTGCATTCAATTCATTTATGATTTTGGGCATGTTGGTAAATCATTTTACAGTCATTTCTATAGAGTATCAGTTTAGTGCATGAAGTTCTTCTATTTGTGTTCTCTCTGCTTCATACATTATCTCACCATTTTCTATCCAGTCCACTACAATTACATTGACTGAAGATGAGTGGTAATACAGAAAGGTATTCTAATTATTTACAAGTAAATTAAATAGTGAGGCTTGGAGTATTAGATTGGCATGAGGATACAGGTAGAATTTTTCTTTTGCTTAGTTTAAACCCATCCTGGTCAGTACTGGCTAAACATCATGCTCAGCTGGCAGTTGTCGTGGTACGGGTACAATGAGTTAATGGTCTCCATTTTAATTCTCATTGATCGAGTATCCAAATCACTAATGTGAGCCTCACTTGGCACTTTAGCTGGTAACTTCAAAGAAATATGTAAGACTGTGAAATAACTATAATTCAACATAATTGTACTTTATGTAGCATCTTTCTTTTATGTGTATCCAAAAATGCTTTGCAGACACTATTGGACTTGCGGCCAAATAACACAATTAAGTGTCTAGGAGAGGGTGGAAAGAATGAAATGGATAGTGGCATTGACCAATGGTTTTGATTATGGTAATTTGAATAATCAAAGGCATGAGAGAAAACATGAGATTTTCAACAAGGTTTTGAAAACCAAGGCAGGATTAGTCATACACTATGAAAATGATATTGTGAGAGGATATAAATGCATAGATAATTATTTTTGCAGAGGATGGATCAAAGACATGCCAAGTGTAGGCAGTGTTACAGTGGCTCAATCAGGCAGCTTTGCAAATATATAAGATATGCATGGAGATAGCTAAAGATCTAAAATGCAAAACCTCAAACTGAAGAAAAAAAAATGACAGCAGAATCAAGATTTGAGGTAGAAGGAATGGTATTGCTTTTAATAAGCCCCCCTCATACCCAAGAGACCAATTAGAGACTCTGGTTGACATGATCAAGGCAGGAGGCGAGGTTAAGGGAGGAGTCACTGAAAGAGTAGGAGCAGATATATAGAGGCCAGTTTTCAAAGTGTTTAGTCTCCTAACTTTTAGGCTTAGACCCCTATATTAGCACTTTTGAAAATTTACTAGGGTTCATTGTCAAAAATTTAGGATCCTAGTTTCATTAGGGTTCTAAATTTAGAGACCTAAAAGGTTGATATCTATAGGAGCATAGTTAGGACGGGGAAACAAAGTTAAGAGCTGAGCATTGATTTTCAAAACTAGGTACCTAATTTAGGAATTTAAATCTAGCCAAATGAATAATAGGCCTGAAACTAGACTCCTAAATGTATGTGATGTTTTACTAAATTTGGCTGAAAATAGGCTCCTAACTTAGGCCTAGATTCATCATTTTGCTATAAATATTAGAGATGTGCTTCGGGTAAGAATTTTGTGTCGAGCTTCATTTTGGGCCCCCCCCCCCCATGGAAATATTTTTTTTCTTGCGACTTGGGGTCTTTTTTTCCTGGGGCCCCAATTTTTGGGTTAGCGCACACTATTGGGAGTTAGCACGCACTAACTCCCATTAGCGCACACTAACTCAAAAATTAATTTTTTTCAGAAATTTCAGAAAAAAGTTAATCGTTTTTCGGTTCTCCCAAACCATTCCAAATTAGGAAATTTCGTTGATGTTGCCTAATTCGGGAAAAATGATTGCATATTACTAATAAATATAGCAAAAATAGTGCCTGTGTTAAAAAAGGGGCATGATTAGGCACATCACAAGCTGAGATGTCCATTCCACACTGCATTACTGACTGGACAGGCTTGTATTGCAATTGGTGTTTTAGGTGAGAGAGAGAAAGAGAGAGAGAGAGCACATCTGTAGAGGCTCACCAAAAAGTTAACTATTTATACCACTCTAAGGGGGGGGGGGCACTAGTAAGAGTGAGATCTGTGGGGGTAAGTTGGGTTTTAGGGGCTGGTGTTACATGCACAGTGATACGTACGAACAGCACAGTTACCATAAGTGATTTAATGTGAATTGGAGTGATGAAAGGTGAAAGAAGAGTAGATATGCTACCCAGCCTATCTTAGCAACAAACTTCTTTATACAGATAGTCACTTTATGTCTGATTCTCTTGATCTTTTTGAGGTTGCAGGCTCCTCTCTACCCCAGGTAGGGAATATAGCTGGAACAACCCACTTTCATGGTAGGGAATAGCGATAAGTCCAAAGGTAATATTGCCCTTGATTCTGTGACCCAGCTCTAGGTCATTTTCTGGCATGTGTATGACCAGTGCCATTAATGGGGCATATGATCTATGGATCTGGAGCAAAAGCGGCATCAGTTAGCCTCATTGCATCCCCTGATGACCAAACCAGGGGGCATACTGTAAATATTGCTGGCTGATAAACCCAGGTGCTCCCCATACTTCTTTGCCATTGCTCAATTGTGGACCAAACATATCTGGGAGTGGCTACAGATCCATACCATTCTAGTAAAATGATCTGGGCCTGTAATAAACAGCATTTAATTAAGCTATTTTTCATGCTATCTGGATATATAAATGGAATTTGCTGGGTTGCCAATACCCAATCTGCTTTATGCTTTTTGCCAGGAGCCCTTTGGTAGCTGTTATGGTAGCTGCCCTGCAGTGGAAAGAGTGGGTCATGAAATCATGCTCATTCAAACCTGCATACACTGTCCATTCATTGAAAACCCTTTCAACTGACACTTTATTAATGGGAGCCAATTTTCATGTACTATGAACCAATTTAAGTTCATGGCAAAGTTTTACCATTGTCTGCAGCATGACCGTGGCTTGCCAGCAATATTAAAAGGCCAACACAGTATGCTTTTTCAGGTTTAAGTCAGTGAAATCTCACATTATTGTCTACCGACTGAGTGTCTGTCTTCAAAACACAGTAGCAGTCACAGAAGTACAGGATGCCAAGCACATTTATTATAGACTGCAAGGATGTGGGCTGTCTCATATCCATGCAAAATAAAATCTGGTCTCTAGAGGGCAAACTGTGAAGAAATGCTGACTAGCAACTGCTGTGAAAGCAGATATTCAAATTATATTCAAAAAGATCTGGAAAAGGATATTCAGGGCTCATCAAAGAAGGGGCCATCATAAATATACCACTAATGCTCTCCACTTTACCCATATACCAGCTTAGAAAGGCTGATTTACAAAAATACATATGCATGGTTGGGGGGTGGTAGGTTTGAGTCTGGGAGCTCTCAGCCCAGAATATATTTACTCTTACATGAGGCAGGAGTAACAGGATGAAAAGATGCCATAGCCATGTAGCACCTGACACCCTAAAAACCTTAGCAACCTTTGGGATATTTAGGGAAATCTTCTATCATAACCCTCAGAGGAGAATATGCAAAAGACGCATGCATAAAAAATAGCATGTGCATGCACATAAAATAGCAAGTATGCGAGTGTACAATATTTTAAAAACCACAACATACACGCGTATGTAAAAAAGGGCAGTCCAGGGGCATTCCGAGGAGAGGCTACACTTTACGTGCATAAATTGCTATTTTACAACCTGCCAAAGTGATGTCTTTTAATATACTTGCTCAATAAATGGTGCAAGTGGTCATAAACATGCCAAAAGTGAAAAAATGACTGGGTGAAATGAGGGGACATCAGACTGAAGAGCCAGGAGGATCTTCATGAGCTGCAGATGGACTTAGCAAACTGTTAGACTAATTGGAAAAATTGGTAATTTCATTGCCATGTGCATGTTATAAAATCCATTGACTTTCGGGGGTTAAATATGTCCAAGTAATGTAAGCAATATCTATTTGTAGGGATGTGCAGGGAGTTCTATACTTCCTGGCTTGTGAACAATGAAGCAGCCGATTCTGGATCTCTCACAGGGACGCCGACGCTCCTTGCATTATTTACGGACCTCAATCAGGGACTCAGGGGATAGGGCAGGGAGGGGATCTTGGGGGGGAGGGGGGCTAACCTTTGAAATATCTGTCTTCCATACTATTGATCAGGAAAACCGGGAGGTGTAGCAGTACCCTGCACCTCCTGGGATGTTTGTAATTTTGTTTTTGAAAATGCCAATAAAAATGTTTATACAAAAAAAAAAATCATTTTGTTTTTCAATTCATTATTGAGAGGATTTTTCTCCACAAATTTTAGGGTTCTGACACCTGGGCCTTAGCCTTGGCCAGGGCTTGGGCCCAGGACCGATGACGCAATCTGAATTGTTTAATTTGGATAAAACTTCCTGTTGGGCCTATGCCTAGGCTGAGATCACAGCATCACACTCGGGCCTAGACTGCAGCCCCTGTTTTGGGCCTCAGCCTATGCCCTAGGGGAGGCCCTGGCTTTGGGTCTAGGCGTAGACCCGAAAGGAAGTTTTATCAGAATTAAACAAAGAAGATTTGTTTAATTCAGGGGTCCTCTCAGTTCAAATGAAAAAATTGACCCTAATTCTTTGCAATTTGCAAATTCGGTTAAAATCAATGTGCATCCCTATCTGTTTGTGTAGCCCTGTATTTCGACTTATCTGGCTAAGTAGCACCTTTGCCGCTACTTAGTCAGACACATTGAACTTATCCATATAAATAGCTCTTTTGTTTTAGACTTATATGACTATCTTACATAGCCAGATAAGTTGAAAAAGTGCTACTTAGTTGGACAAGTAGCGCTTTTCAGACTTGTCTGGGTAAGTGCTGCTACTTAGCCACGTAAATTAGAACTTATCCACCTAAATGCCGCTTCTTTTCTGTAGAAATCCAAACTTGTGCGGCTCATGATTTTTACATGTGTGAGCATATGCACAAGCATATATACGTGTATTTTATAACCTGCGCATATCATTTGCGTGCAGGTTATAAAATACAGCAGTAAATTTGCATGCACCTATATACATATGTATATGGGAACATGTGAGCAGTTTTGAATGTTATGCTCTCATGTTTTTACTGTAACAAAAAAAGGGCCTAATTTACTAAGATTTTTATCCCATTCTGTGCCTATGAGAAAAAATTTAGTAAATGAGGCATGAATCCCCCAAAACTATTTTAAAAAAATATTTCTCCATTTTGCTATTTCAGGTTTCCCATGCAAAAGATCCTTTGAAAGAGCCAATGCTGCTTTTCAAGGCCAGGTTAGTGGCACTTGCCTTTTATAAAAATTGATTTGGAGCCTTCTAACACTTGCAGTATCCCATTTACACAACTTCTTTTATCCTAATCTAAGTCTTCATTTTCTTTCACTCACAAGTTTATTCCCTCTCTTTCTTCACACACATTTGGTCACACATTACACAGGCACACTTGTATTTTATGCACTTTCAACATGAACCTTTTATCACATATTCATCAACATCTACTCAGACAGTATAATCCATAGGAATAAGTTCCCATAGTATTATATGGAAATCAAACAACTTCAACAGTAAAGTGATACTGTATGGCTATATTAATGAGCATGATTCATCCATACTAACCACTCATAGTACTAGTTAAGAACTAGTGGTGGGCCCAGAGTTGTGGAATACTACACCATTGGATGTGAGGTTGGAGTCAATTTATCTGCAGTTCAGAAAAAAAGTGAAAACTTGGGTTAATTCCAAGTAACTGAGAGATGTTATTACTTAAGGGATAATGTTGAAATGTAGAGCAGTCTCTAGGTTTGTTTAGGGAATAGTCGGCAACCGGTAACTGTGTTTTTGGATTATGGCTATTTGTGGGGGTCGAGGAATTGGGTATGATTTTTAATTTTATTTTAATTAGTTTTTATTGTAATTGTGTTTTGTTGTGATATGTTGTTTGCTCCACCCCGGACAGGTCTGGTATCTGAGTAGGGCGGTATATTAGAAATTGTAATTAAATATGCGTTTTCAGTTCTGTGAGCTAAGAATCATGAATAGCTTCTGACTCGGTAAGTGTTAGAGCTTCCAGTCACGCCCCCATTTCCAACTCCCATTGCAGGATTTACCATGCACCTGTTCTTTGATGATCAGTTTTCAACCTGTGAATACATTTCATTGTGCACTTGCTATTAATCCTATGCTAATAATAACCGTGTCCTCATCTTTGGCTGCTTGGAAGGGGGGGGGGGGGGGGAACGGGACAGACTAACTGACATACAAAAGGCTCAATGCCAGAACAAAGGCTGCATGGAACATAGCCAATAAAACATATGGATAGAAGGGCTCTCAAAACTCTTAACAAGAAATCGTGGGTAAATGGACACTTCTAATATGACTACACTGAACAGGCTTTGCAGGAGACGTACAGATGCATTCTTAGAGCAATGGCACACTAGTAGTAAGACAGGAGAGAAGAGCTGCAATTGGAAGCAGATGAAAAGGAATCCTGCTGCTGATTCAGTGTGGGGTAGTTGGAGTAAGTTTGCAAGGATAGACAGGGAGGCTGGGGATATGAAGGGCTGCCACAGGCATGCAGGCAATACTGGCCAATTGACTCTGGTGGCAATGAAGGTGAAAGTGTAGCCTGTGACCTCAAAGCCCCTGAGGTATGTCCATTATGCAGATCACTGCACAGCCTCGCTCTCTTCTTCCTGTACTAGCTTGGCTACCATGCCACCAGGAAAGAATGGCAGCACTATTCTGTGATTTCCACGTCTGAAGCCTTACTAATTTGTTTGAGTGGCTAAAGATAGAGTCCCACTAAAACCAAGTTCCTGTATTTAGCTGCTCAGCAGAGGACAGTTTTCACAACCCCTGATCTAGCCAGCTAACTCTAGTTAGCTAGATCCCTTTGAAAATTATTCTCAACATGTACAGTAAAGAATGCATTGTTTTCTGCATTGCTATATCATGAGTCATCCTGACTGCAAAGAAAATCTGAATTTGATCACAAATAGTGCACTCTAACGGAGTGAATGAATACCTATGTACAGGAAGTACACGCACAAACACGTGATCAAAAATATTTACAAAACAGTTTAGTCATCTTCAGAAAGGCTCATCTCCATTATAACCCCATTTCCAAAAGCCTCTGCAATGCCTGTGCTTTTTCTAACTGATAAATACGGTTTAGTTATTAATTGAAGCATTTCATGCGGTCATTAAAATTCAGGCTCTTTGCTTTAACACTATAAACATATTAAATTTTCAGTATCCTTGATAGGCTTTAAGTTCTTGTTCATCTATCAGTCTTTTCCAGACAACAGAAGTGTCACATTCAGGCATAATTTGCATATTCATAAAATCATTTGCATGCTAGTCCTTGTTCAGTTTTTTTTGTTTTTTTTCATTTTTGCCTGAGTAAGAATGTGATTAGATTACTAGACTAAGCAGCTAAACTGAATCCCTTTTTGTACTATCAATTATTGTGTACTGATTAGCAAGAGGCAGGATGGCAATTTTGAAAGCCATTTACCAGGGCGAATTGCTGTCCCTCAATTTGGCTATAAGGACCAGAGCATGCTTACGTTTAACCAGACTGGGAGGAGGCAATGCCAGAGGTGAGTTTATGTCGGGGAAAAAAATGACCTTAGTACTGTAGACTAGATTTAAAAATGTATGCATGTTATTTTCATTGAAATTAAACACACACACACACACACACACACACACACACAAAGCAGTTTGTGGTATTTTGTATCTGTGAGCAATTTTCAAAAGGAAAGTACTTTGCCACTAGGCGGAGGAGTTTGAAAATTGGCCGCACAAGGAATGTAAACACGTGAACTTCCCAGTCAGATATCCCTTCCTCAGCAAAATTTCATTCAAATAGATATAATCATATGGAACTGGATAAGAGTACATATTATGAACAGTTCTGCAAATATATCTGCACTGGACTCATTAAAAAACAGAGTTCTGGTCTATTGTATACAGGAAAATACAGAATGTGCTCCCTCTGCTTAATAATTGCTCTATTCAATCCCACAGTATTGTATCAGCAATTCCAATTGCTATTTGAGAACAAAAAATAAGCTTTGCTTGGTCTTAATTCAATCTCCAGTGCAATTTAAATCAAAGCATATTTTGGTGTGAAAGTAAACTATGAGCATGAGTAAAAGTGTCACTTTTAGATGATACATGGCATCTCCAATCACTAGGCAGCTTTGCTTTTTGCAGTTTTGTGTATGGTATTCAATCAAAACAGGAGCTCATCTCAGAATAAGGCAGCCATGGTTTGGAAATTAAAGTGCAGAGCCATCTGATGACCTGCTCTTGAATTCTATTTTCTACTTCCCAACTCATTGTCACCACGGCAATAACACTTATAAGATGACAAGTGCCTTCACATGACTGATATCTGTAGACTAGTATGATCTTCCTAAAATTTCTTTCTCATATTGTTTACCTCCATAGGCTTCAATTATAGTAACCCATGCACAGAAAACTGAGAGGGTTACACTGGAGAAATAACAGAAATTATAAAGAAGAGTTGGAACAGCCAGGATAAATTATACTGGGGCCGATGTAATAAGACGCGAGGCAAAACAGGCGCTAGTTATGAGCATGGGTTTTAATCGCCGTGCACGGCTAAAGCTGCTGTTTCTGCAAGATGTTAAAAAAAATAAATTATGCAAATGATTTGTGCACACAAATCCACACACTCATGAAGAAATACACATACTTAAGCGCAGTAAGGCCCTATGTAATAAGCGGCTGCCTCTGCGCTGAAAAGCCACATGGATAATCTGCACATAAAAGTGAGCCAGCGAACGGATCTCCCTATTAATGAAAGTATGACCCTGGAATGTATTTTTAATATTTCAAATAACTGTGCTGCAGAAAAAATGGCAAATATTTTCATGGGTGATAATTCACACTGGCATCGCAGTGAGCTCAGCTGGGCATGAATCTGGATGCTTGGGTGCCGAGATAGGCTCTCAGTTGGACGCGAATCTGGATGCTCGGGTGCCCAGAAAGATGCCTAGATAATCACGAATCTTGCCGCTTGGATGCTGAGATAGGCACTGTTCTGGCCATGTATCTAGCCTCTCAGTGCTGAGATAGGTGCTAGGCTGGCTGCAAATCTGAATGTTTGGGCACCCAAAAAGCCACCTAGGTAATCCCCAATCTTGACGCTTGGGGGCGCCAAGAAAAGTGCTCTTCTGGCCACATTTATGGCTGCTCAGGTGACAAGATAGGCACTCAGCTGGGTGCAAATTCGGCCAATTGGGCACCCAGAAAGGCACCTAGGTAATCACCAATCTGGGCGCTCGGGTGCCCAGATTAGTGCCTGGGTAATTATGAATGTGGCCGCGAATGCGTCTACCTGTTCAGTAAAAATTTGACCCTGGAATGTATTATTACTTTGAATAGCCATGTGCTGCACAAAACATGGCAAATATTTTCATTGATGATAATTCACACCTCATGGCAGCTATGATAGTGGGTCTTTTAAGAGCGGGAAAAGCAGTGCCTGCTCTATTGGCTGCATTGGTAAGCGTGGGTAATGTAGCATTGGCTGAACAGGGGAGAGCGGGAAATTATAGCACGTTTTATTGGTTTTGTACAGTGGCATGATCTTCAGTGGTTTTGATTGGGATACATACATGCCACTAGTTATAGAACATGCCCCTTTTCTGCTAAAAAGCACATCCTTGTATTATACTGGCATTGGTGTACTTTGGAGTTGGTGGAAGCAAGAGGTGTTCAGAGGCCAGCGGCAGGTTAGGGGTTATTTTTGTGATTGCTGACTGCTATGTTTATTGAGTTAGTTGTTTATTCATTGTTCTTACCCTTTCCCATTGTCTATTACCTGTGAATGCAGTTTGGCAGAGCACTGTTTTGTTCTTGTCTTGCTGTCTGTGTTTTTGTCCTTTAGGCAAGAAAGAGCGGATTGGGAGTTTTTGAGAATGGAGTGTGACAGAGGGGGGCTGTCTGAGGGCGAGGATGGGCATGACAGAAGAGTGGGGGAAGGATGGATAGGAGGAATGTGGTGTTTGTCTCAAGTGAGTGTAGTCAGGGAGGGCAGATGGGGGCAGGAGGAGAGAGGGTGTGCAAGTATTTGAGGGTGCAGCTGGGGGTGGGAGTGCAGGGAAAAGAAGGCAGGTGGAGGAGATAGGGCTGGGGGAGGGGGGAGAGGGATATGGGAGAGGGAGTAGTGGTCAGGGAGGTAGGGAGCCACAGGAAGCTGGTCTCAGTAATATGGAAGAGAAAAGGTGGCAGAGGGAGGCACGCTTTTCAAAGAAAAGGATCTGCTTGCCAGGAAGGTATGTGCCAACTACCATGCACTCTTTGGACAAAAGATATCTACAAGGTTAAAGAGAAGAATATGGGAGAGTATAGCCAAAAATGTAAGCAGCCTGTAGGTGGCAAACAGGTCAGTGGAACAAGTAAAGCATTGCTGGCGTGACAACAGATTAGCTGTAAAAGCCAAGGTGGCCCAGATAGGTCATTGTGCCAGACAGGAGGAGGGCCACTATGTGAGGTTCAGCTTACAGAAGTAGAACATCTGATAAGGCCCACTCTACAAAGGGACTTTCACAGGGGTCCATACAGGAGGGACAGACACAGACGCTGCAGACAGAGACTGTGGGCGTATCACAGATATTGAGGAGATGGCTATAGAGGACACAGAAGAGCAAGAAAATTGCACCATTGCAGCAGATGGGTTGCAGGAGGAATCAATAATGTTGTTTAGTGAGCCCATGGGTAATAATGTCCAGTAGAGATGTGAATCGGAACCGGAATTGGTTCCGATTCCGGTTCCGATTCACATCATTAATTTTTTTTTATGCGGCCCGATCGCGGTTTTGTTTATCTGCTGTGCCCAGCCGATAAACAAAAAAACCCACCCGACTCTTTAAAACTGTTCCCTTAGCTTTCCCCACCCTCCAGAACCACCCCCCCCCCCAAACTTTTTACAAGTACCTGGTGGTCCAGTGGGGTCCTGGGAGCCATATCCCGCTCTCGGGCCGTTGGCTGCCACTAATCAAAATGGCGCCGATGGCCCTTTGCCCTTACCATGTGACAGGGTATCCGTGCCATTGGCCGGCCCCTGTCACATGGTAGGAACACTGGATGGCCCGTGCCATTTTTAAAGATGGCGCCGGTCGTCCATTACTCCTACCATGTGACAGGGCCTGGCCAATGGCATGGATACCCTGTCACATGGTAAGGGCAAAGGGCCATCGCGCCATTTTTATTAGTGGCAGCCGATGGCCCCGAGAGCGGGAGATCGCTCCCGGGACTTCCACTGGACCACCAGGTACTTGTAAAAGGTTTTGGGGGGGTTTGGGAGGGTGGGGGAACAGTTTTAAAGGGTCGAGGTGGGTTTAGGGATTGTTTTGGTGTGCCGTTTTTCCCACCCACCCCCAAAACGATAAGAGAACCCCAGGAACAAAATCATGGGGTTCTCATATCGGGAGCCCCCGATTTCTGACGATTTTGAAAATATCGTCCGATATTTTCAATCGTGCGAAGCCCGATTCACATCCCTAATGTCCAGCTTAATTTAACTTGCATTGAGATCACCAAACTCTGGTGGAGGAGGTTCCCCTGTTGTTGAAGAGACCTCTGCTACCAATCAGGAGGGGATAACAGTTGAAACTACAGAGACATCCATGGATGTGTTTGTGGAGAACCTGGCAGCTGACTCATTGCTAGGAAGGAACAAATTAATGCTAATATGTTATCAGGATGGAGGGCTATCCAGAATGAATTTAAGCAGATGCACAAAGAAAGATGCGAAGGTAGGCTAGACACTCAACATAGGACCTATGTGCTGCAATCAGGGAGTTGAATGCGACTTTGCAAGCTTAGCAAAACTCAGCAAGCGAAAGTTCAGTCACCCAAAGTTCTATCTCTTGCAGAGGTAGAGGCAAAAGAAGAGGTGAGGTTCAGGATAAGATAGCACAAACTAAAAAACAGAGTTCATGGTAGAAAATCAAAGGCAGTTACATAAAGAATGTCAACTTCATTGCTCGTCCATGCTGTACACGGAAATGGGCACCACAAACGTTAGATGCCAAGGAATGTCCGTTAAGAATCTTTATTTGGAGCCTTGTTAATCCAATAAAAAGACGCCCCACACGGGGCTGCCTCAGGGGCGTCTTTTTATTGGATTAACAAGTCTCCAAATAAAGATTCTTAACGGACATTCCTTGGCATCTATCGTTTGTGTTGCCCCCACGGCTTTTTTAGATCGCCTACCTCCTTGTTTTATCAACCCACGGAAATGGGCATACAGCTTCTGCAAGCATTGTCTCTTTGCTGACAGCTCTCCCTCCCTGACTCTGCCTTTGTTTGGCCTGTCTTTGCTCATTGCTGTGGTACAGAAATATGGACACTGAGCTAGTACACCTCCAGCCGGTGTGAATGCTTCTCTCACATGCAACTTTCATCTCCTCGGACATGCCTCCATCCTTCTGAATCTTCATATACATGGTCATATCTACTATGTTGCTCGTCTCTTCTAAACACGTGAGTAGCATCACTTTTCAAATTCCAGTGGTATCATCACTTCTTGGGTTCCTATAACTGGAAGTGTATTGTGGAGAAGATTTTAGCTTATTTTTTATCTTTTTTTTTTTCTATATTGTAGGTCATAATAAACATCATCGCTGGTTCATGCTGTACACAGAAATGGGCAAACAACATCTGCAGCACTTCCTTCTAGTGCTGACGGATCTCACGCCTGCAAGCATCATCTCTTTGCTGACAGATCTCCCTCCCTGACTTTGCCTTTGTCTGGCCTGTCTTCGCTTGTCACTGCTGTATGTGAGTAGTAGTAACATCACCCCTCTCCTACTCCTCCCTTTTCTCTTGGTGCTCATTCTCCCAATCCCCTTCCTTTGACCCCCCCCCCCCTTTCCATTCCCCCCTTCCTCTTCTCTTATGCAAGACTTGCTCATTTTTCCAACCCCTCCCCTATCCCCCTCCTACCCCTCCCTTTTCTCTTGGTGCTCACACTCCCAATCCCCCTTCTTTTAACTCCCCCACTCTTCCATTCCTCCTTTCCTCTTCTCTTATGCAAGACTTGCTCATGACAATTTTTAATTGTTTTCATTTGTTTATTAACCTCTTTTCAGGTGGATATCATTGTCGCCTCTCATCGCTGCTGTATGAGTAGATGGCAATTTTGACTCCTTCACTTTTTTCCAGTGCCAACACTTATTATTATTATTGCAAGCCTCTTCTGTTCACAGAAACCTTGCCATCCACATAAGAGCATAGGAAGTTGCCATACTGGATCAGACCAAGGGTCCATCAAGCCCAACATCCTGTTTCCCAACAGTGGCCAATCCAGGTTGCAAGTACCTGGCAAGTACCCAAACATTAAATAGATCCCATGCTACTTCAACATCATCATTTTACTTTAATGTTAAATAAACCATTTGCACATTAAGCACCGTCATCTTTGAAGAGGGAGGCAGGAATTTGCTGTCTGAACAAAAATACAAATGCTACTGCTCAGCCTAGGCAGCCTGCACAGGACACGTCACACGCCTCTCTCAGCAATTGGTTGTGTGCCTCTCTCGCAGGCTTGGCGCCAGCAGGTGTGCAATCCGTGCAATTACACAGGACAGCACACCCGGTGCGATGGCGTCAGGAGCAGGGAGAAGTCCATGCTGCCACTGATGGAGCCGATTTCACCATCAGAGGAAGAAGAGGAGGTCCGTGTTGCTGCTGGTGGACTCGATTCCATTGGCAGCAGAAGAAGAAGCGGAGGCCTCTGGTGCCACCGGTGGACCTGATCCCCCAGCGGTGGAAGAAGGAGGCCTCAGCAGAGGAAGCCCATCCTTCAGCTCTTTCTCTGGTGCTGCCCCACGATATTGAACACTCGCAGTGCTAAAATTTCCTGTATTCTCGCGAGATGAAAATACAGGAAATGCTAGCACCATGAGTATTGAATTACAGCAGTGCTAGCTCAGGAAGAGGAGCTGCAAAACAGCTTTTCTCCACAAAGGAACAGGTTGGCAGCAGCAGTGGAGGAGCAATGACCCATGGACTCTGACTGCCTGGATTGTATGTGTGTGTGTGTGTGTGAGTAGGAGGCTTCCTGGAATGAGTGGGTGTGTGAATGGGAGGCTGCGTGTGATAAGAACATAAGAACATGCCATACTGGGTCAGACCAAGGGTCCAACAAGCTCAGCATCCTGTCTCCAACAGTGGCCAATCCAGGCCATAGGTACCTGGCAAGTACCCAAAAACTAAGTCTTTCCCATGTTACCGTTGCTAGTAATAGCAGTGGCTATTTTCTAAGTTAACTTAACAGCAGGTAATGGACTTCTCCTCCAGAAACTTATCCAATCCTTTTTTTAAACCCAGCTACACTAACTGCACTAACCACATCCTCTGGCAACAAATTCCAGAGTTTAATTGTGCGTTGAGTGAAAGAATTTTCTCAGATTTGTTTTAAATGTGCCACATGCTAACTTCTTGGAGTGCTCCCTAGTTATTCTATTATCCGAAAGAGTAAATAACTGATTCATATTTACCCGTTCTAGACCTCTCATGATTTTAAACACCTCTATCATATCCCCCCTCATCCATCTCTTCACCAAGCTGAACAGTCCTAACCTCTTTAGTCTTTCCTCATAGGGGAGCTGTACCATCCCCTTTATCATTTTGGTCGCCCTTCTCTGTACCTTCTCCATCGCAATTATATCTTTTTTGAGATGCGGCAACCAGAATTGTACACAGTATTCAAGATGCGGTCTCAGCATGGAGTGATATAGAGGCATTATGACATTTTCCATTTTATTCACCATTCCCTTTCTAATAATTCCCAACATTCTGTTTGCTTTTTTGACTGCCACAGCACACTGAACTGACGATTTCAATGAGTTATCCACTATAATGCCTAAATCTCTTTCTTGGGTGGTAGCTCCTAATATGGAACCTAACATTGTGTAACTATAGCAAGGGTTATTTTTCCCTATATGCATCACCTTGCACTTATCCACAAAGGAACAGGCTGTAGGTGTAGGAGTGTGTGTGTGTGCATGGCAGGCTGCCTGGGATGGATGAGTGTGTGTGTGAGTGTGTGTGTGAGTGTGTGTGAGTGTATGGGAGGTTGCCTGGGATGGGTGTATGTGTGTGAATGGGAGGCTGCCTGGGATGTGTGTATGTGTGTGTGTATGTGTGTGTGTGTATGAGTGAATGGAGCCTGCCTGGGGTCTGTGTGTGTGTGTGTATGTATGTGTGTGTGTGTGTGTGTGTGTTTGCACATGCATGCATGGGAGCCTTCCTGGGATGAGCAGGGGTGTGTGTGTGTGTATTTTGCATGGATGTAAATGGGAGCCTGTCTAGGGTGTGTCCATGTAAGTGGGAGCTTGTCTGGGGTGTGTACGTGTGTGTGTGTGTGTGTGTATGTGCATGAGAGAGAGAGAGAGAAAAAAAAAATGGGGGGTGCAGGTGGATTCCAACCTGCCAACAGCTGAAATGAAGATTTTCCCCTTTTTCCCCTTGTTAACACCCTCATTTATTCATTTGTTAACTTGTTTTATTTGTTCAATGTAAAGTGCCATGCTTGGCATTTGTTTGTGTTACACTGTAAACCGATGTGATATCCTGGATGAATGTCGGTATATAAAAATTTTAAATAAATAAATAAATAAATAAATAAATAAGATGAGGGCCGGGGGTTGCTGGTAAATCCTAACCAAAGAAGAACTGGAGATGCCTGCGGGTTTGTCTGAGAGAGAGGATAAGTGTGTGTAAGAACATAAGAACATAAGAAATTGCCATGCTGGGTCAGACCAAGGGTCCATCAAGCCCACCTGTTTCCAACAGAGGCCAAACCAGGCAACAAGAACCTGGCAATTATCCAAACACCTAGGAGATCCCATGCTACTGATGCAATTAATAGCAGTGGCTATTCCCTAAGTAAACTTGATTAATATCAGTTAATGGACTTCTCCTCCAAGAACTTATCCAAATCTTTTTTGAACCCAGCTACACTAACTGCACTAACCACATCCTCTGGCAACAAATTCCAGAGCTTTATTGTGCGTTGAGTGAAAGAATTTTCTCTGATTAGTCTTAAATGTGCTACTTGCTAACTTCTTGGAATGCCCCCTAGTCCTTCTATTATTCAAAACTGTAAATAACTGAGTCACATCTACTCGTTCAAGACCTCTCATGATCTTAAAGACCTGTATCATATCCCCCCTCAGCCGTCTCTTTTCCAAGCTGAACAGCCCTAACCTCTTCAGCCTTTCCTCATAGGGGAGCTGTTCCATCCCCTTTATCATTTTGGTTGCCCTTCTCTGTACCTTCTCCATCGCAACTATATCTTTTTTGAGATGTGGCAACCAGAACTGTACACAGTATTCAAGGTGCGGTCTCATCATGGAGCGATATAGAGGCATTATGACATTTTCCGTTTTATTAATTATTCCCTTTTTAATAATTCCTAACATTCTGTTTTGCTTTTTTGACTGCTGCAGCACACTGAGCCGACAATTTTAAAGTATTATCCACCATGATGCCTAGATCTTTTTCCTGGGTGGTAGCTCCTTATATGGAACCTAACATCGTGTAATTAGAGCAAGGGTTATTTTTCTCTATATGCAACACCTTGCACTTGTCCACATTAAATTTCATCTGCCATTTGGATGCCCAATCTTCCAGTCTGGCAAGGTCGTCCTGTAATGTATCACAGTCCGCTTGTGATTTAACTACTCTGAATAATTTTGTATCATCCACAAATTTGATAACCTCCTCATCATATTCCTTTCCAGATCATTTATATATATATATATTGAAAAGTACAGATCCCTGAGGCACTCCACTATTTACCCTTTTCCACTGAGAAAATTGACCACTTAATCCTTTGTTTCCTGTCTTTGTGTGTGTGTATATATAAGAAAGAGAAGAGAAAGTTTGTGCATCCCTCTCCCACTAATCCATTACAATCCCAGGGTGACTGGAAATCAAAAGTTCCAGGTATGGAGAGTGTGAATTTTTAAAATCCTTTTTAGTTTTATTTTTCAGGTGTTATTTGCTGTATCTGCTGTTTTGAAATATTTTATTGGTGTTTAGAACATTAATAAAAACTTGTTTATGAGTTTTTAATAATTTGATTTTTTATTCATCAGCTTTTTTTGAAATATTATTATTTATTAGTATGTTTCTAGTATTATGATTATGTATTTATTTTATTTCTTGATTTTATTGTTGATGTTTGAGGAATGGTAATGGTTCTGTTTTATCATTGTTGTTGTCTGGCTTCTTGTGGTTTCCAGTTTAGTTTTTGTCTGCACATTTTTATTTCTGCTTTATGGGTTGCTCTATTCTGTATTTGGTGAGGGTCTGTTTATGTTTTGCATGTGTGACTGAGCTGAGGCATTTTCCTAATAGGAAGAGTATCCGGGCTTTCAGAGGGTCAAGCCCACACCCAAAACACATCACAACTGGCCTAATATCATATGGATTCCAAGTGTCTTTTTTGTAGGGATTTCTGGTTGGCATCACAGCAGTACATGTAAATATAATATAAGTAATATTTGTACCTCAGAATACTGTACTTTGATATTTTTCATGTAAAATAGAAATGCATAACTCTTAACTGTGTATATGGAATGGGGCAGGGGGTGCATTGTGCAAGGCCATAAGGTTCACCTGGGGCACCTAATATTCTTGCATCAGCCATTGGTATTAAGGGGGAGGGGGTCATTTTTTAAAGTTTGTATCACTGAAGGGAGCTGGGCTTTTTTTTGGTAGGCCTGGGACAGAGAATGAATGAATGGGTGTGATGGGGGCAGCACAGTAATTGTTCGCACAGGGTAGCAAAAAACCTAGCACCAGCCCTGTTCTCCTGCCTGGCACTCAGCAACAGAAGAAGCAGTGCGGCCCGCAGGATCACCAGAGACAGGCATGCGGCTAAATGAAAAAAAAAGCCCCAGATGCCATGATTATTGCAGCAGCCTTGGGAAATCTACCACTGCTCTGAAGAGCAGGAGACTGACGTCGGGGACGAGTTTGAAAGCCCCCGGCACCAAGAAAAGCAAGGTCACAAACCGGAAGTAACCCGCAGAGGCAATTCTGGTTTCATGCTGACTCGGGGGTGACTTTAAAATTAAAAATAAAAAAAAATTAATGAAACAATTAGTGATCCAAAGAGAAGGGACTCTGCCTGAGCATTAATTTCAAAGCCCTGACAGAACTTTGCCCAACCTGACCCAAAAAGTGCCCAGAATCCCTGGAAACTTTGAAAGTTGCCAAATAAAAGATAGTGTGGATGTGAAGGGAGCCCCCTGAGGTGGTCCCTATGTATTTTAGGGCCCCAAAGGGACTTTGATGGTCTAAACTTCATAATCTGCGTAACAAATAAGCATGGGGATAACTTGCTTATTACGGCGGTTACTACCCTAAACCAATTAAGCCTGATACATCCCTTTGAATACATATACAGTGCTGCTCTCTGTTTCTACAGCAAGGGGAAAAGTGGAAAACAGGATTTACATTCAGGCAACAACCAACAAGGACTGAACTTCACAATCTGGGTAAACAATTGTGGGGGTAGCTGCTTATTACGGCGGTTATTACCCTAAACCAATTTAGCCTGATACATCACTTTGAATACATATACAGTGCTGCTCTCTGTTTCTACAGCAGGGGGAAAAGTTGAAAACAGGATTTACATTCATTCAACAACCAACAAGGACTGAACTTCACAATCTGGGTAAACAATCGTGGAGGTAGCTGCTTATTACAGCGGTTACTACCCTAAACCAATTAAGCCTGATACATCACTTTGAAAGCATATACAGCATTGCTATCTGCTTCAATGGTAGAGGGAAGTAAGGAAACTGGGTTTACATTCAGACATCATCCAACAAGGCATCGATCTATGCAATCTGGGTAAACAAGCATCGAGGTAACTTGCTTGATGTGGCGGTTACATCCCTTAACCATAGGCCTTATGCTCACCTTTGATGCAACTTCAACGTTACTTTCTGCATCAATGACAGGGGATGGCAGGAAATTTGAATCAAACAGTTACCAACAAGAACCCTCAAGTTGGTGGTTGGTGAAACAGTTAAGTATGGGAAAATAAGTGTGGAAGCTTGCTGGGCAGACTAGATGGGCCAATTGGCCTTTTTCTGCCTTCATTTCTATGTTTCTATGTTTCTATTAAAAACGGGCATGATACCCCTGTAAATTTACAAAACTGGCACCAATTGATGGAGGAGATCAAGTAGGGACAGCCTTGCTATTCCCAAAATGACCCTTGACAAATTCTAAAATATTTAAAATTGGTTCACATTAAAAAGATCAAAACTGGAGGGAAAGGAGAGCTCAAAAATGATCAAAGAGAGGAGAAGTCTATGGTGGTTTGAGGAACAATATGGGGACATATTATAATTTTTACTCTCATGTCCTTTAATCTACTTTCACCATGAGATTATGTTATGTGGCTTTGAGGAAAGCTAAAAAGAACAAGTTGGGAAATGAAATTGGTTTCAGAGTCCATCCAAATTGTGAGTAAAAATGGGACCCCAGTCAAATAATACCTCAGATTCACTTCAGATCTTTGACACTGCAAACTCTATTTCAGGGCAAGGCTGTTCTGGAATGCTGTCTGTGTCTATGTAAAGGAGGTAGCCCCACCATCTTGTGTGCCAGAGCTGAGGGGGTGCTGCAAAGAGGCTGGCAGAATTATACCTATGTGTTCCTCACTAGAAGAGTAATCCAGATCACAATCAAGTTTATAATTAGGCTCTACGTTTTCAAAAACTTTATTTCTATAATCTAATATAAATAAAGGGGGGTGGTATCATGAGAAAAAAAACTATATGAAAACTGACCATAAAGACTCATAAATAACTATTTAAGCTGATGTCAGAGCTGGAAGAAGAATTCTCTACAGACTATTACAGTAAGACTTCAGAGAGAGTGGCAGTTGGCAGAGCTTCAGAGCAGAAGTGTTTTAAGCCTCAGCTCTATCAGAGCCTGCTAAAAAGTGTTTAAAGGTGATAGTAAGCACAGAGAGAAAAGCACACATTTATTTCAGAGTGTGAAAATAGTATATGTGTGTGTGTACGAGTGAGATATTTAAATTGTTATACTTCAGACAACTCCAGGTAAGAGCCAGAATAAGGTAGCTAACTGATTAATGATAACAACAGTGGCTGTAACACATGGTAATTTGACAGCCCTTGTAACAAAGTATATGAGCTGAATGAAAATTGAGAAAAGATTTGGTGAAGTGAGTTTGCTAGAACAAATTGTGCCACACAGCACTGTCATTATTTTCTATCTCAGAATTTCCGATGTACACACATCTCTTCCTTAATACCAAGAACAGAAAAACTTCCAGGCTGTAATGAGAGATATATCTCTGGAATAAATAATTTAACCATTACTACATTTGTCCTAACCTGGGTAAAGACTCTTTTTAAATAAGGGGCTGTGGGAAAACAATATTCTGTTTCAAATTTCTGAGACCATGGGGGTCATTTATCAAAATGTGAAAAGGTGTTTTTGCATGTGTTGAGGGCTTATCACATGTGAAAAGCCCTGCTAATGCATGCAATCACACCATCTTGTATGGTGTGATGCAAATAGGAGGAGTGTGGACTGGGTTAGCCTGTCTGCAAAGAGCTATTGCACAGCTGTAACACCAATTTTAACTACACCTCTTTGGATTAGAGAGAGAGAGAGAGAGAGAGAGAGAGAGAGAGAGAGAGAGAGAGAGAGAGAGAGAGAGAGACTGGCCATAATGTCATGGCCCATAGGTAGGTATTTGTATCCCTATGGTAGGCCCACCTAGTAACTCGAGGTGGGGTTTAGGGGTCACTTTGACATTCTTCGTGACACCTATGAACAGAACAGTGGTCTCTTTCTACAGGTTGGCCCATGGAAAAGTGCTTTAGGAGAGGATGTACAAAGCACATTGAAAAGGTTCTTCTTAGAAATTTTGAAATTTGAAGAATCTAAACTGCCCATCATAAATAAGGCCTACTTCCTTACTAAAATCGCTAGGGGAATCGAGGGAGACCAACGGGCTATTTTTGAGAATCTAACTGAATTTATTGAAAGTTCTGCTGTAGAGATAGTGGGCAGGGGTACGTTATTAGTATCATTTGTCATTGAAAAAGATGTTAGCAATGTAATGAAAGCTTTCTTTCAAAATTCCTCTGAAACTTTTTTTGGCCAATTGGTCAAGATTTTCCCTGACTTTGCCAGGCCTACCCAATTAAGGAGACAGGAATTTTTGAAATTGAGATCGCAAGTAGTAGCCCTAGGCTACACTTTCTTACTTAGATATCCTTGTAGATGTCTAATTAAGGGCAAAGGTGAAAATTTTGCATTCACAGAACAGTGGTCTCTTGTGAAGATTTGCTGGCCTTCGGAGTGAGGAAACTCACTCCAAGATGAGATTTGGGCAGTGTTCTCTCAACCTAGCTTGATGTTACCCAAAGGGACAATGGAAAAAAACAACAGATCCTAACTGAGAGCGACTCAGTAAAATCAGTAGGGGTGTGCATTTGGTCCCTACGTATTGGCAATCCACAACGGATGTGCCAATATTCATTGTATTCGTGGGGAAGCGAAACGTATCGCGATTCCCCACGGATACAATGAATTTTCGCTGAATTATTCGGCCGCCAATTTAAACAACCCCCTCCCCCACCCTCCTGACCTCCTCCAAGACTTACCAAAACTCCCTGGTGGTCCAGCGGGGGGTCCGGGAGCCCATCCCATGCACTCTACACCCTCGGTACCAGTTCAAAATGATGCCGATAGCCTTTGCCCTACTTTGTCACAGGAGCTACCGGTGCCATTGGTCAGCCCCTGTCAGATGGCCATCGGGCAAGGCTATCGGCGCCATTTTGGTTCCTGGCACCCGACAGCACGAGTGCAGGAGATCGCTCCCGGACTCCCGCTGGACCCCCAGGGACTTTTGGCCAGCTTGGGGGGGGGGGGCCTCCTGACCCCCACAAGACTTGCCAAAAGTCCAGCGGAGGTCCGGGAGTGACCTCCTGCACTCGGGCTGTATTGCCAGTATTCAAAATGGTGCTGGCGCTAGCCTTTGCCCTCACTATGTCACAGGGGCCAAGGGTCGGCCCCTGTGACATAGAGAGGGCAAAGGCTAGCGCCGGAGCCATTTTGAGTACTGGCAGCCGCTGGCCTTTGCCCTCACTATGTCACCGACCATCAACCCCTGTGACATAGCCTTGTCCTTACTATGTCACAGGGGCTACTGGTGCCATTGGTCAGCCCCTGTCACTTGGCAGGAGCACAAGATGGCGCCGATGGCCATGTGACAGGAGCTGACCAATGGCACCGGTAGCCCCTGCGACATAGTAGGGCAAAGGCTATCGGCGCCATTTTGAACTGGTACCGAGGGTGTGAGAGTGCTCCCGGACCCTCGCTGGACCACCAGGGAGTTTTGGTAAGTCTTGGGGTGGTCAGGAAGGTGGGGGGTTGTAATAAATTTAATTTTAGCTGGGTAACGAATAGGATTCGACGTATAACCGTATCGGGACACCATACGGACGCATGCAACGTATCTGCCCCCCGATGAATACGTATCCCGAATGCAACATATGGCGTCCCTCTGCACATCCCTAAAAATCAGTAAAAAGTACAAATATCATTTATCAGTGAAATTCATCTTGACCTGGGAAGGATAATTATTCTGGTTAATTGCAATACAATGCAAGAGAACAGAGTGAATTTTAAAATCACTACAACAGTGTTTATATTTTTATAAAATCTGAGAAAACACCAGATAATATCTACAACCATGTGGGGAAACTGGTTGATAACTAGTAAGATTAAATAACTGCCCCTGGAACCAAGAAACTTGAATAAGCATGTATATGTAAAGTGAGAGAGTGTGATGATACCTGTCCACACTGCCACTCATCCTGAAGAAATTTCCTCTGTGCCTTTGTCAGACTAGGATGCCATAAATAATCTGTTTATTCTTCAAGCTAGCCTAGTTCACTAAGATTACTGGATCACAGTTTGAGGGAACTCTAATATAGAACGCCAATGGAAGATCAACTTGATGATAGAGTAGAAAGCAAGATTCTATTTTTTATTTAGTGAGGGAGGGACTCAAGCCAGGAGATGACACAACAGATCCAGTGACAGAGCCCATTCACTACTCAAGGTACAATACCATCATCTTTTCGCTAGCATCAACAGCCAACATTAGTGAAGGGGATGGAAACCAAGTGTGCTATCGAGTCAGCTAAATACATACATACAGAGTAAATGCACAGTCTAGCTATCTTATCCAACTAAGAGGGTCCTTTATCAAATAGCATTATGGCATTTTCACATGCGTTAAGCACCTTTAATGTATGTGAAAACACCTTTAACACATGCGATAGCACCATCTTTCGCATAGGTATTAGCGCAAATTGCGATAAACTGCCTATTACCATAAAACACGCCCCTTTTTCTATCGCATGCGATATTTAGTGCATTTTGATAAATCCAGGCCTAACTGAGGTATTTCTACAGTCAAAAGTAGAGCATCAGACAGTGCAACTGGAAAACACAGATATACTAACTGTGATTTAAAAATTCTGAAAAGAGAGGGAAAATATGTACAGAGTAATACAGAGGGTAGAAACAAAGGAAAGAGATTGAAAAAAGGAACATACGTATATAAAAGAGAGAGAGAGAGAAGTTGAGAAAATTCAGACACAGACAAATAAAAACAAAACTAAAAAAACAAACCAACACCGCTTCAATACTTACCATTCATGTGGAAAACAGCTGTAGTCCACAGCCTCTGAAAAATATAATATACACACAAATTTCTTTCAAAGGAGCTATTATTAAGCAGTTAATTGCAGAAGAAAAAAAAAAGCAAAACTCCATTCAGAAGGAATTACTTATTTGATAAGTTTTCAGGCAGTTGAAAGAACCGGATATTCTTTTATTCTGAACTGTTGTTGTCTATATGAAAGAAAAGAAATAGAAAAGTGTTAACTGCTATGACTAGTATTGTTGATGTCAAAGTGTTTACAATTCTGCAAATGATCTCTGAGTGTCATTAATAAAACTGAATAAGAGTTTCTTTATACAAGATTTCAGTTTTCAGGATTCTGCCTTCCCTCTTTTCCCCTGGGAGATGTGCATCGTGGATTCAGATCCCCTTTTCCATTTCATAGGAGACCCTTCTTCTATCTACCCCCCTTCTGACATTTCACTAGGGATGTGCAGAAGGAAAAAAAATTAGTTGCTATTCGGTATTCGTTGCACCAGGGACCCAAATCCGTTGCTTACATTTTTGAGGAAACCCGATCCGTCCATTAGTTGCATTCGGTATTCGTTTTCCATTAAAGTTGGAAAAACAACAACAAAAAAACCCCCATCCCAACCCTTTAAATTTAATTAATTTAAATTTGTTAATGATATGTTGCATTCATGGGGGTTCGCCATACTTTTCGTGGACCCACAAATACAACAAATAGGGACCTAAACTTTGCGGATTGCGCATTCGTTCAAAACGAATGCACATCTCTACATTTCACACTGGTGACTCCTTTGGTTACATCTGAAACTCCCTTACTAGTTCAATACCTCAGCCACCACTGTGGGAGAGTCACTAGCATATGCCAGAGAGGCGGGAGATTAGACTTTGTTGCCATAATTTAATGGCCATCCTGGGGCTCACTGACGGACAGTTGAGTCTATTAGTGACAGCCCTTATATATCTAGATAGGATGCCGCTGCTCTTTCTCCTTTTGCTTGATTTCTGTGGGGGAATTACAGCCTTTTTTTCTGTGTGCTTGGGTTTCAACTACTGGCTTATGGCTATAGCAAGCTTTCCATATCTCAGGCTGGATCAGCTATTTAATGTGCCCTCAGATTCTTATGCTACTGGTGATGCTAAGCGATAGACTTTTTTCTCTTTGATTTGCTGTCAGTTTATGATTTATGTAAACTAGCGCCCCTCATCTTATCCAACATCATTGCACTTGTTGCTGGCTCTACAATTACCTCCAGCTAGCTGTGAGCTGTGTCACCTTTATCTGCGAGCTGTATGGTTGGCTGGAGGCAGAAGGAGGCAATCCTCCAAAGCATCTCCTTATTCTGTGGCATCTTTGATCTGTCTCAGTACTTGATATGGAGAGATGTGGAGCTTTTCACTCAATCATCATGCTCTCTGGATCGGCTTATGTTTCTTGCACCATTCCCCTTATAGTTTACCTTTAGTTCTGTAGATGATGTAACAGTGGTATTCTTGATGTACTGTTTTCAGACTGTGGGTTGGGTTTGGGATTGGGGGTGGGGGTGTTGGGTTGTTTTGGGGGACTGTTGGGCCACAGTTTGAAGCTGGTCCCATGGTCCTGGTTTGGTACGCACCAGAGAGGTCTAGCTTTATGAAGTATACAATTTGTTTTTGGTTTGTAGTATGTGAGAAACAATATTGTACAGTTAATAATCCATTTCTGAGCCTCTTTGCTCTCAAAAGGTGCGAAGCTGCAGCTGCACAGTGATTCTGTTTATTGGGAAGGTTTGTTTCAATAATATTGAGTTTTGATGTGGATCAGGGTGTTGTTGGGGGGTGGGGGAAAAGGTATACTCCAGATAAATGCATATCACTGTATTCTATAAATGCACAGACAGATATATCAAGATATATATATTTTCATGGCAAATGTTTTGCAGGTCTGCTTCATGTTTGCATATCAGTGTGGGGACAAAGCTTGGATAGCTGTATGGCAGGTCGCTGTGAGTAGTACATCAGTTATAATGTACTGCCATGGTGGTTGCGGCTTCTGATCTAAAATGAATTGCCCTAAATATGAGAGGAATATTGTCCGCAATTAAAAGGAAATGTATTCTGCATGTAGCTCGATGAAACAAGGTACATATCCTGTTTTTGCAAGAAGCACACTTAAGAAAGATGGTACACGAGAAACTGATAGGGAGTTGGGTGAGCAGTGTATTCTACTCCTCTTATAATCCAGGAGACAGAGTAGGAGGGGGGTCTGTGTTTTGGTCACTAAGTTCCTCCCCCTGAGTGTATAGCAGTCTCAATCAGACACAGAGGGCAGTTATATCATTTTCAACTGATCTGAGAGCTTCACTATGGTGAACATTTACAGCCCCAATCATGATAAGATTGTTTTCTACAAATCTCTGACAGATATATAACATCATTGCTTTTGGTTCTGAGAAATTGTGGGCAGGGAGCACCTGGAATGTATGCATGGACCTTATGCATGACAGATCTGTCTTGCCAGGTCTGTTACACAATCTAACCCAGACAACATAGATTTAACTTCCACCTTGCAATTAGTAGATATATGGCTCCTTACCCATGCCTCAGACTGCCTACATGTACTACTCACCTTACCATAGCTTCATGGCTCCATAGTAGATAGTAAGATTCTCTCCAGCACCATTTCAGATCATAGTCCAGTGGAGATTGTAACAAATCCTGTGAGTTCTAAACCTCCTACTTTTAGGTGGCGATTAAATACTTCACTGACCTTGATTTTGGCACCATGGTGTGGGAATCAGTTGCTGAATTTAATTCTCATAACTCTGTTGCTGATTACACACCCATACCTTATTGGGAGGCTTTTAAAGGCTGTTTAAAATACAAATTTATGAACTATGCCAGCTACCTCAAAAAGGAGACAACACAAAAAAGACTGTACTAATTGAGCATATCAGTTGTTAGAAACACATCATCGAGATCTATGTGAGTTAGAGGTCAATCGTATGGGAAAAGTGGTCAAATATACCCGTCTAAAATACCACAAGCACATAGACAGACCGGGAGCTCTATGTGCCCATGCTGTTAAGAAAAAAGTAGGCAAGTCTCATATCATTTTGCTGAAAAAAATCTGCAGATACTTACACTGTGGACCCTATGGAGATCGAGTCTCTTTTTATGCAGTACTATTTGGACTTGTATATAGCATCCAGTTTGGCTGGCATGGGAGATGTTCAGGGCTTTTTGGATCAACTTGGGTTGCTGACGCTAACCATAGAGCAACGCGATTTTTCAGATGGTCCCAACTCTCTGAAAGTTCCCTCCGAGGCCGCTCTGATTTCGGAGCGGCCTCAGAGGGAACGGAGGCAGGCTGCGCGGCTCAGTGTGTGCAGGCTGCTGATTTTGCACAGCCTTGCGCGCGCCGACCCCGGATTTTAAAGGATATGCGCGGCTACGTGCGTATCTATTAAAATCCGGCATACTCTTGTTTGCGCCTGGTGCGCGAACAAAAGTACGAGTGGGCGTACTTTTATAAAATCTACCCCATAGTACCACTAACAGAATTTCTGAGTTGGTGGGATGGATCCCTGGTTCCTCAGAAATATTGTCGTCTTGTCGGCCAACTGCTGCTGGCAGCCAGGTTCACTATCGCCACTTTTTGGTAGCATAATCCTTGTATGGCCCACTGGCAAGAGCAGATGCAAGATATTGCTGATACTGAGCAGCTGTGGTATGCCCTAAAACATGAGCAGTTTAAACACAACGCTGTGTGGGATATATATTATCAATACTATCAAACTGTAACACTGCAATAACTGGGTTGTAGTTGTTTTGGGGTGAATATATTACAAAGTTGCCTGTCTGCAGTTAACATTGTAATCATTGTCAATATGTGTGACGATTACTTATTACCTATGTAATGTTATGTGGCTTGCTTTTGTATGCTGCAAAGTTTTAAAATAAAGAGTTTCAAAAAAGAAAAATACTACCACTGGAAGCAAAAATAGTTCTTAAATAGTACTATCTGAGCAAACTGCTCAATAAAATCAGCAGGAATCCTCTATAGTTATGGAGCATCTTTCAACACAGATTTTACCACCTCCAGTGCCAAGTCCTATGGAATATTGGCATAAAGCGATTCTGTGTTCATAATGTCTACTATCATCTCGTGATTCCCTCTAAGTTGCTAGGTACTAGTGCACATTCAAATTTTATTTGTTTGATTTCCCCAGGGAAATATGTGCCCTTTGGAAACTTTCTTTCAACCAGGACAAATACTCATTTACTGCAGTTGTGTAAATGCTTTTAAAAATCATCTTCTTATTGTCTAAGACATATTTTTAAGTTTCAAGATAAATAACCTTTTTTTAAAATTTGCTGCTGTTATATTGATGCAAGAAGGACTGCATGAGAAAGTGTAGTAGTGAAAATGAATCCAACTCAAGCAATGAATCATATCAGTTTACATTTCAATTTTTACTTAATCTGATAGAGGAAATAGTTTAAAGTTTCTGTTAAATTCAGAGATGAGATATTGATAGCAGTGTTTCACTTATTTGACATTTCAACTACCCATGTAAATAATGAAATACATTTTACATGAGTATTTCATAGATACAGATTGTATAAAAGTACACAGAAAAAAAAGTTGTAAAAAATATTTTAGTATCACTAACTAAAGCTACACACATTGTGAAAGAGAAAGGTACTTCAGTTCTCCATGTCTCAACCTGATCTGTATTTTGATGCATCAGGGAAATCTTGATGTTCTTTTTCGGAAATGTGATAGATCACTCAATGTTTTATGGGTTAAAAAAAAAGTGCGGGAATATTGAAAAGAATGACATGCCAATGCATATAGAGTACGCTGGGCTACAATTAGATAGATACATAGACTACCACCCCGTTGATTTTTCTCTTTGAAGTAACTTCACATATACAGCCCTTTGGAACTAGGAAGTATTCTTTAAGCTGCACTGCTTTGATTTCAGTAAATTGTGAATACAGAGGTTTTTCCTTTAAATGTTGATATTTACAACACTGAATTGGGAATTTTATTGCATTATGCACAACTAATTTTTCAACTGTACATCTCCAACCCCCACCCCCCCCCCCCCAAGAAAAAATGGATTTGATATTGCTAATCTTTTCCTTGTTCTACACGAGTCCCAAAACTATTTTTATTAAAATATTTTTCAGAATATCTTATATAATGTATATACCTTTAGTTATACTGAAACAATTTTTATCACTGTTATGACGTTTTGTGGTTTTACATTAGCCATTTTTGCTGCTTTGCTTTAAATTATTAAAAAATCATGAATATTACAGAAACTGCTAGTGTCTCTTGTGCTACACGGTGCTGAAGGCAGCTCCCAGGTGCTGTCCTGAATCTGAGTATCAGGCAGTGATAACTTTTCTGTGACGCACCTGATCAGGTCTGAAGGCACACTGGTTGGGAAATACTGCGCTAATTCATACCAAGACCCAATTAAAGAACAACCTTTTTTTCCTCTGGCTTTTCTCTGCTGCAAATAAGAGAAATAAAATAAAATAATTCCAGTTGATTTAGGTATTAGCCTTTTCTTATGAGTTAACAAAAGAACTTTGTGTGTCCTGGAGCCCAGGACGAAGTCCATATTCAAAGGGCTTGTCTGGCTAACCTGTGGAGTTAATTGGGCAAAGCCCAAAGTTCAAAATTTCTCCTGCACTCACAGGAAAAATGTTGCCTGAACAACACTTGCCCTGACAAAAAGGGCAAATGTTCTCCAAGGGTTCTCCAAGGGTGCATTTTTATTTTATCCAGGCAGTACTGGTATTCAGCAGTCAGCACTGGTCAGATAAAATTACTCAGGTGACTCTATCAGAAAACCAGCTGTCCTAAAGGTACCCAGATAACTTTGTCCGGATAACCTTTTGCAATGTGCACCTCTAAATGTTTACCTTCTAAAACATCTGCAAAATCTATAGTACTAGTATATGAAGTTAGTATATTATATAGGGAGCATGCTATATATTACCTCATTATGCCTTCCCAAATGTTACCCTGTTACTCCCTTTTCCCCTCTGCCTATGGTGCTTTACTTTGCCATTGCCCTGAAACATTATCTTGTTAATTTATATCAGAGTAGCTTACAAACACTGCTGTACATTTTAATTTACTGTAACTCACTTTGAGTTCTTTTTGTTGGAAACAAATGTAATAAATAAATAGTGATGATGATGATCCAACTCCAAAGCCACATGCATCCTTTTGGGTCTAAAGTCTAGGAATCATATCATCCTGATATTGAGTTTACCACATTGGTTACAGGGCTGGTGCTAGCTTTTTTGCTGCCTTGAGCAAATAATTACTGTGCTGTCACCCCTAGCCCCTCCCGGCCCAATATATTCAGTCTCTGTCCCAGGCCCATCCCTCCATAAATCTATTTATAAACTGATATTAGGTACCCTAGGCAAATCCAGCAAGGTACTTTTGACCTTGATTGGCCACGGTTGGAACAGGATACTGGCCTTAATGGACCTGTGACCTGTGATGTGATCCAGTATGGCAAATCTTATGTTATTACCTTACAGCCTTGCACACATGCTCCCCTCCCCCTCACACATACATACACCCTCTATACACATACAAATATACACAATTAAATTATGCTAGAGGCAGGCGTAACTCAACAAAATAAGGTAGGGGCTATTTAGATAGGGATGGGGGGTGGGTTACATAGGGGAAGGGAAGAAAAGGTGGGGGGGACTAAAAAAAGTTCCCTCCAAAGCCGCTCTGAAAGCCATTGGGCCTCCCCTAGGGCTCGGCACGCGCAAGGTGCACAAGTGTGCATCCCCTTGCGCGCACCGATCTCAGATTTTATAGCATGCGTGTGGCAGCGCGCGCATGTTATAAAATCGAGTGTACATTTGTGCGTGCCAGGTGGCGCGCACAAATGTACCCCACACACGTAACTTTTAAAATCGGCCCCTATGTTTTTAGTTTATGCTATGTTATTATGAATATTTTATTACATAGTTTTAATGTTCTTTGAAAAGCTGCCCGGAGTCTTATGTGAAAGGGTGGTATATAAATGAAATAAATCAATGATGATGTGGTTAAACTTTAGTAAAATGTTATCTCTAATGAGAAACCACAGAAGTGTAGTTCTACAGTCAGTTAGAATCACTAAGAAATATTTTGTTTCATTTCGGTACATTTGGATACATCAAAAAGTCAATATAGTACTTGATTTCATGTAAGATATGGAATCTTAGAAATCCCAAATCACCTATCTTTATTTATTACTTCAAATATCCTTAAAAAAAAACCTTCCCCAACACAAACACCACCTGTCTTATGGATGACAAACCTCAACAAAGTTTGGGAAATTGTTAACATAATGGTATTATATTCTTCTACAATGGGAAAATGACACTTTAGCCAGATAGAAACAAATCTAGTGTGAACTTGCTATAAATAAGTACTACCAAACATCAATAGTAAATAGATAGCTTTACTGAAATTACTTTAAAATTAAAGGCTGATGATGCATTTTTAATTGTATGTATTTATTACAGTTTTAAAGTTAGAACCAAGCAATTTAATCTTGTAAAGAAAACAAATTGAATTTTGGAAGATATCTAGACAGAAATAAAGCAAACACCCTAACATTTATGGAATTTGAGAATAAACAGGACACAATTATGGGGAGGATCCAAGCCAAACAGTGAGGCATGAAAAATCAAAGGCAAACAGTCCTAAGTAAAATACAGGAAATACCTAAACAGCATGAGGTGAAAGGTCATATTAATAAAGTGATACAACATCAGAAGGATTGAATAGACATACGACTCCAAGGTAGCAGCAGGGCTCATCACTGGGATTTGTTTATCCATTATAAATAATGCCAGCTCTGATGATTCATAGAATATAAATTTAACACCTTGATTTCTTACAGAACATTTACAAGGACATTTTAATATGTAAGAGGCTCCAAGCTGTAAGACTTTAGGCCTCAAGAAATAATATCCTTTTCCTCTGAGTGGCTCTAGTCACACTAGGGAAATCCATATTTACTAATTAAAGAAAAGAGCCTCATGATTTCTGAAACACAGCTTCAAAACCCAGTTCTAGTCATGTTCTAGGCAAAATAAATTATCAGTGTTGCAGGTGAAACCTGAACTTCTTCCAGGTAGTTAGATTCTAGTTAGCAAATCAGAAATGAAAAGTTTCTGCTGGTCCTGTTCCATTCCCCTTCTCTTAGATGATGATAGGCAAAACACTATATGTCGACAGAAGGAATTTTTCTAGAATTTTCAGCACCTCTAATAAGTCCTAGGGTAGGATGGTTTTTAATGCTTGAAAACTTTATAAAACACAAATGACTGTATCTCATGACATTCTCAATGTTTTCCACTTGATTTACAAGAAATATATAGCTCTTCACAAAGGTGTCTTGATTATTCCCCAGTTTAGTTGTACTAGCTTCCACAATTTTTTCTAAGTTTATTAATATCTCAGCCTGCTGGTCATCAACTTTACCAGATATTTCTGTACCTGACCAGAGAAATTACTAATTTGGCTAGATAGTGAGTTTCCAAGTTCCGGGATTGCCTTCCAAATGTTTTCTGAGTTGAAAGTAGGAGGTCTTAAAAAATTGAATTCAGTAGGGGTTAAATATGTTGTCCTTCCAGTGGCTGGCCCCCAGATGACATACTCACTGTCATTTCCATAGGCGGACCCCCTAAGGAAGTAACAAGCCCTTCCCATAGGTCCTGGCATTGAGGAGAACACTACCATATCTTTACTTCCATTTTTAGCTGTCTCACAACTCTGTTCCTCCAGTGGAGGCACCTCCAGAGTCTTTCCCTCCCATCTGGGCTGTGCCAGGACCAAAATAATGGAATGGCTTAGTGACAAGAAAACTGGAGCTTTGCACACTCGGATCTGTCCATATTCACTCAGGGCTTAATGATACAACACTGGTCAGAAAGGCTGAAAATACATTGCCTACTGTTGGTTCTCCTATCTGTTCTGCTCCATGAACAGAGACAACCAAAAACATTTGATGTCCAACAAAGGCATCCACAGAAGCAAATGTATTTGAATGTGAGGAGCAGTCCAAATGCATTTGAAGGAAACATTCCATGGAGGCAGGTTTGTGGGTTGATTTAAGGGTTTTAATGTAATGTCTATGATGGGCCTTATTTCTACTTGCCATGTATTTCTTTTTTCAGCCTGAATATGTATTCTTACTATAGTTTATATTTAGAAAGACTTGGAGGTCTGCCACTCTTCACTCTGTCATGAGCAAAAATTATTTAGTTGAGCTGAGGTAAAAGTGCTTTCAAAAGGGACTAAAAGTATTTCAGCAGATAATATATTATCTAGTTCAACTATCCTCAGTATAAAGAACCGGTTCTACTCAATTAGTTCAAGCTTCTTGCAGACTACGTAGACTTCATGTTTTAACCATAGTTCTCAAAAGGTCCAATGCTATTTCTTAGTAAGTTCTTTGATGTACAGTGTAGACTATTTAAAATAGGTAGATGCCCTCTAGTACAGATTAGCCATGATAATCAGCAACAGGCAAGATGGAAAACAAAATATTAGTACTTGATGCATCAAGACTAAATTTAAAAATGGCATGCATAGTATAATTCAACATACTGTGCTATTACTTTACACTTAAAAGTAATGGGCAAAACTATGCCATGACACAGATAGCCATATCTAATCTTATTAATTTGAATCCACTGAATAATGGCTGTCATACTTTAAGAGTAAATTTTCAAAATATTTACATGCATAAAATTAGAAGATGCACAGATAAGTAGCATGTATGCACATAAGTAGTATTTTGCAAGATCCTGAAGTATGAACACACTAGCATTATCATATGTAAATGTGAAAGGAATAAAAGGGGCAGCTTAGGGACTGTGAAGGAGTGTATGCAAGAGACCACCAGAATATCTTAAGGGACCAGCAACAGGCGCTTGGCCTGGTCCACCTTAAGGCACATACCCAAAGGTCCTAGGGTGTTTCCCTGAGCAAGAGGATAAGTAAGCAGGCCCAGAGGTAACAGGAAGGTGCTGGAGAGGAGAAGGAAGCAGAGATTATGCTAAAACTGCTTATGTGTAAACTGCTACATTCTATTCCAAGAACTACTGAGGTAAGCAGACCTTTTTGTTTAACTTTGACTTGTAAATAATGAGCTTTGTGCAAGAACAACTGAAGTCCAGACCCTTCTGTCCTCTAGTACTTGTCCTAAGCTACAGACCACTGCTAACCTTCACATATGTAACTAGAAATGGGATTTATGCTCTAAAGCACCTGCACCCATGCCAGAAGAAAAAAAGATACTTTTTTAATTCTTTGTTTTCCTTTTTCTTCTGCTTGCTGCAGTAGCAGCCAATTATTAAATATAACAGGCTAAATGGGATGGCCCTGCTTATATAGATAGGGAATGCCAGTCAGTTAGAGCTAAACAGGATAGGATTATTTTTTTCATAGAGGCAAAGGGGAGATACTTTGTGTTCCATGCTTTTGAATAGAGAAGCCTCTGTGGTACCACAGCGAGATAAGGTCACAATGGAGCATATAATTTAGACATCACAGAGGGACAACATCAACTATGGACAGTGGTTGAAACCCAGTATACCCAGCAGCAGGTGCTACAAGAACTATTCAATCAGTAATAGAGAACACTAACCCAGATAGCATAAGCTGTACAAGCTGCCACAATCCTGGAATCCCCACTGACTCTGGTAATACTTAAATGATGGCAGGCAAAGATTCTGACTGTTTTGTTTTGGAACTTTGAGAAAACCACCTGGCTGACAGGCTGGCCAGAAGCCACATGGATCACTTACCTGAGCAATCTGCTTATAGGCAGCAGCCAGGCTGCATTCCAAATGGCTGACCCAGATGGAAGAGCCAGCTATACAGAGGTCAAGGTCATCATTCTTGAAAGGACTGGATGTACCCCAGTGGTATATTGGCAACAGTTCTGGCAGGGAAGACTCAAACCTGGCAAAATTCCATGGAGCCGTTTCTATTAGCTAAAAGATGTTGGCTAGAAGAGAAAACAGGATTTGAAGTAGCCAAGCTAGTCCTCCTAGAGCAGCTCCTGAATGCACTAGACTGGTCTATGTAGAAGCTCACAATAGACACCACTCTGGAAGTAGCTGATAACTTTTACCAGGCTCAGCTGATGCCAGAACCACTGCAAATCTTAGCAAGACAGCCCTCACAGGGCCCCAGGCAGCCAGTATGAATGCAAGACCCCTGCAGCAGGCCTTAAAGCAGGACATACCAAATTATTTACCCTGGTCATAGAACCCAGGCCTGCCACCCTTTTTTAAATCTGGAGAGAGTGAAGGCACTTTGCCCAGGACTGTCACCATGTGGAGAATGGACATTCTCCGCTTGGAGTTTTTAACCTTTGTAGCTCCAGTAGAACTGGATGACATCCCAACCCAGGTCTTGATGGACTCAGGAAACTTTTATTCAGAGAGAACTGGTAAAGAGAATACAGATCAATTATGAGAAAATGGTGACCCTCACCTATATCCACGAGACCAGAGACAATACCAGACCAATCTGGTTGAAAACCCCAGTTAGACAAGTTAAGATAAAATATGGAGTACTCCCCTGGATTCCCTACCCCATTGTACTGGGATAGGATTATCAAGACTTTGGGACTCTGTGGAAATATTTTATGACTAGTCTGGCTAGATATGGCAATGATGAAGCTTCATTCCTGGAGCTCTTCCCATTAGAAGACCCACATTTATATATTAGAGATTCTAAAATACCTAAGCACCATAGACAATGCCGGCAAGAGAAAGATAACTATTCCCAGCACTTAGGGCCTGTTGTGGGTGAAGAATCTGAATCAGAAGAAGATCTCCAAGCACTTCAGGAGTCCATAGTTGTTCCCCAGACTTAGTGGGGGTAGCGAACTCCAGTAACTTTAGATGGACCCAAAAAGAAGTTGAAATCCTTAAGTTTGCCCAAGAATATATACAAATCGTAGTTGGAAAGTTACTCTCTGGGACTGAAGACAGTAACCCAACTCCCCCTTTTTCATACTGAAGAAGGACTTAGCAAGTCCAAGTAGCAAAAGGGGGTGAACCCTTTGAACAACTCTTGGTTCCCTGGTCTTGCCACCAACAAGTATTGTAGTTAGCTCACAGCCACCTCCTAGGTGTCTGCCTAGGGGAGGAGAAAACTCAAGAAAAAAAATAATAGCTCAGTTCTACTGGTCTGGCTTGAACAAATCCAGGAATATTGTCAGTCCTGCCCTGCGTGTTATCTGACTAAGCCTGCTGGGGTTTAAGCAGCTCCACTGGTACCAGTGCACATTAGGGATGTGAATCGTTTTTTGACGATTTAAAATATCGTCCGATATATTTTAAATCGTCAAAAAATTGTTAGGGCCACGATACAATACCAATTCCCCCGATTTATCGTTAAAAAATCATAAATCGGGGGAAGGGGGAGGGCAGGAAAACCGGCACACTAAAACCCCCTAAAACCCACCCCCGACCCTTTAAATTAAATCCCCCACCCTCCCGAACCCCCCCCAATGCTTTAAATTACCTGGGGATCCGGCGGTGGTCCAGAACGGCGGTGGTCCGGAACGGCCCCCTCAATAGAATCGTGTTGTCTTCAGCCTGCGCCATTTTTCAAAATGGCCGCCGCAAAATGGCGGCGGCCATAGACAAAAACGATTCGACGGAGGAGGTCATTCCGGACCCCCGCTGGACTTTTGGCAAGTCTTGTGGGGGTCAGGAGGCCCCCCCAAGCTGGCCAAAAGTTTCCTGGGAGTCCAGCGGGGTTCCGGGAGCGATTTCTTGCCGCGAATTGTTTTCGTACGGAAAATGGTGCCGGCAGGAGATCGAGTGCAGGAGGTCATTCAGCGGCGGTCCGGAACCCCCGCTGAACGACCTCCTGCAGTCGATCTCCTGCCGGCGCCATTTTCCGTACGGAAAACGATTCGCGGCAAGAAATCGCTCCCAGAACCCCGCTGGACTCCCAGGAAACTTTTGGCCAGCTTGGGGGGGCCTCCTGACCCCCACAAGACTTGCCAAAAGTCCAGCGGGGGTCCGGAACGACCTCCTCCGTCGAATCATTTTTGTCTATGGCCGCCGCCATTTTGCGGCGGCCATTTTGAAAAATGGCGCCAGCTGAAGACAACACGATTCTATTGAGGGGACCGTTCTGGACCGCCGCCGTTCTGGACCACCGCCGGATCCCCAGGTAATTTAAAGCATTTGGGGGGGGGGGGTTCGGGAGGGTGGGGGATTTAATTTAAAGGGTCGGGGTGGGTTTTAGGGGGGTTTAGTGTGCCGGCTCACGATTTTAACGATTTTTCACGATAGTTTACACACCCAAACGGCAACAATATGATTCCCTCCCCCTCCCAGCCGAAATCGATCGTTAAGACGATCGAGGACACGATTCACATCTCTAGTGCACATTACAGAGAATCCCTTTGTGAGAATTTCCATGGATCTAGTAAGATACTTGTAAAGATCCAACTGAGAAAATAAATATATTTTAGATATCCTGGTCTATCCTACCAGGTATCCAGATGCTGTACCCATGTGGAATATGAAGACTTACATGGTAGCAGTGGCCCTGATGGAGATATTTTCCTGAGTTAGGCTACCCAAGGAGCTATTAACCGACCAGGGGACCCTGTTCAGGTCAAGATGATGAAGCAAGTTTGCACCTTACTGGATGTAAAAGCTTTGTGGACTTCAGTTAATCACTTACAAACCAATGGGCTAGTGGAATGCTTTAACAAGACCCTCAAGCAGATGCTGAAGAAGTGTATTACAGAAGATGGCAAGAACTAGGATTTGTCATTGCCTTATGTGTTATTTTCAGTTTGGAAAGTTCCCCAGAGCTCAACAGACTTTTCCTCATTCAAACTTCTATATGGGAGAAGGCCAAAAGGGATCCTAAACATAGCCCAGGAGACCTAGGAGGAAGAGTCACTTTATGGACAAAACCTGGTTGATTTTGGCCCAGAAATCCCACCAACCCCTGGACCATTAATTGTCCCATTTGGGGAACAACTCTCCACACCACCAAAAGTGGATTTAGGGCAATTAGAAAGCCAGAATAAGGATGTCTTCTCAAATATTCCAGGGTAAACTCATCTCATTTAATTTGGTATCATTACCCTTCAGGGAGTCATACTTTAACCATGGCCATACTGGATTCCAGAGGCTAGATGTCATATAGTAAAGGCTGAGGTGAAAGAAATGCTCTGACTCAGTGTAATAGAAGAGTCGAATAGTGACCGATCATTGCCCATTATACGTGTTCCTAAACCAGAAGGTAACATCTGGTTTTGTATAGACTTTAGAAAAGTCAATGAGACCTTGAAATGGACGCCTATCCAATATCCCAAGTAGGCAAACTTATTGAGCAGCTGGGGGTAGCCAGATTATCTCCACACTCAACCTGACATAGGAATACTGGTAGGTCCCACTCACACTGGCAATGAAAGAGATACTAGCTTTCTCTATTCCTGGAGGACACATGGTCCTGCCTTTTGGACTTTATGGAGCTCCAGCTATATTCTAGAGGTTGGACCACTGTCTACTATGACCACACCAGGGCTACAATGTGGCCTATGTTGACAATATTGTCATATACATTGGCAAATAGAAAACACATTTGAGCCACCTATAGGCTATATTTACAAGCCTGGAAAGACAGCTTATAGCCAAGCCTCAGAAATGCCTTCTAGCGAGCCAAGAAGTACAATACCTAGGATACTCCCTTAGGAAAGGGAAGGTAAATCCCCACGCATAACAAATAGAAGCAATCACCCAAGTACTGGCCTCACAGATGAATAGTAATGTGGGAGCCTTCTTAGGCCTCCTAAAAATGGTTGAAACTGAAATTCTGAAAAAAAAAAGCCAAACTTCTCACATGTCTGCTACAGAAGAAGGCCTCAGAAAATGTCAGCTGGTCTACAGAGGCAAAAGAGGCCTTTCAGGGTCTAAAGAAGGCCCTATGCTGGGAGCCAGTTCTGCTGAGCCTGGACTTTACCAGGCCCTATATAGTCCAGATGAATGCATTGGAAGTGGGGTTAGGAGCTGTACTAGCAAAAGAGAAAGAAGGCTAGATACACTGGGTAAGCTTCATTAGCAATAAGCTAATGTCCAGAGATAAATGCTATTCCACAACTGAAAGAAGGCCTTAGACATTAAGTGGAGTTTAGAGGCTTTTCACTACTACCTACTGGACCACCAGTTTTCATTGGTGATGGACTATCAACTCCTTTTGTGTATTGTATAGAACAGGGAGTCCAATAAGGTGAGTTCATAGCTCTTCAGTCAAACTGCAAATGTTCATAGCTCTTCAGTCAAATTGCAAATGTCAACTTTCTTTTCAAGGAAGTGTCCCTGATAGAAGCAGGCACTCAGCTAGGGAAGGTCGAGCAGAAGTGGAGGGAGTGTGAAGGAATGCATACAAGAGACCCAGAAGTGGAAGTCAATTAGGAAGCACTACTCCACTGTTGATCAGTAGCCAAGAATATAGCCCAAGTGGGAGAACTGTGATATTTATGTATTTATTTATTTATAGACTTATTTAAAAACTTCTGTATACTGCTTATACAAAAAGATAGATATCTAGGTGGTTCACAGGCTAAAAACATTCATAATATAACAAATTAAAGGACTAAATAAAATGAAGATAACATAATAATAAAACAAATGACAGGATATACATTAAGAAAAAAGGTTAGGAGTAGGTATTATTCTGAGTTATGTGTGTCGAAGGCAGTAGAATACAGATAGGTTTTTAGTTTTTTCTTGAATTCTTTAGGACTCTGAGTGTGGTTGGGATGGAGATCCAAAGGGAAGGACCTGCCACTGAGAAGACATGTTTGATTATTTCTAGCCTAGCAATTTTAACATTTGGGACCTGGAGAAAATTTTTGTCAATTGACCTTAAATGATGCTGCGGTTGATGCAGGCATAGGGATGTGCTTAGCCAGGTGGTGGAGGGATTATGAATTAGGTTGAAAACTAGCATCAGGATTTTATAATGAATGTGTTGTTTGATTGGAAGCCAGTGAAGGCTGAGAAGAATTGGGGTAATGTGTTACCTATTTGTAAGAAGGTGAGCTGCAGCATTTTGGACAAGTTGGAGTAGACAGAACTTGGGTTCTGGGAGACCAACATACAATGAGTTGCAGTAGTCTAAGCCAGAAAGGATGAGGGCTTGCAGGACAGTTGTAAAATCTGTAGGGAATGGGAGGGATATAGTCTTTTTAGAAGATTCCGTTTATAGAAGGATGTTTTTACAACTTTAGATATATTGACTGTCATGGATAGTTTTGAGTCAACATTGACTCCTAAGTTGCGGCCTGAGTAACAATGGGGATTGGGTAATAATCAAATATGAGTTGTGGAGGGGGACAGCATGATTAGTTGGGCATAGTTTAAAGATGTATTGTTTCAATTTTTTCAGCATTTAGTTTCAATCGATTGTGATGTTAACACAAAAGAAGGGTTCTTGGTGATTTACTGACAGCAACATGTCAATCTTAAAGGAAAATGAATGCTAGCATATGCTTTCTTCACAGTTATAAATCACAAATTCTTATAGAACATGAGGCTTACCCCTCCCAAACAAAGCATTAAATGACAAAGATCAGGATTGTGCCTGAAGAAACCAAATCTCTTTCTTTATAGCAGTATTCTGCTAGTATACATCAATTATGACTCATTCATTGGCACAAAAAAACAAAAAACAACTGTTAAATATCCTTCTCTATGTATCTATAACATTTTTTTGTATCCTTATTTTGTAATAACTTCTATCTTGGTCCACCGATCTTGCCTTTGCAAAGAATAACACTGTGCCTCTGTATCTTTCTGGTCTAATTCTCTTGAATATTTCTAGAATACAGTGTGATTTCATGAAGTAAATTCAGGGTTGAAAAGCAGTATATAATGCCTTTTATCTCCCAGGCTAATTCAAGGCCTGACATAGAGACATAAATTTGGTGATCTTTCCAGAAGATACTGTAACAAATTGGACCTCCAATGGGGACAGTGCAGCATTAAACAGAGCAATTAACTCTACAAACTAGTTGGTTGTTTCCCAGGATGCATGCTTTATGTTGAATTACGGTAATTGACTTACAAATAGGCAACTGAAACAGTTCAATTTCAGCAGCATGGCAGTTACAGTAAAGCAGGATTTCGCTTGAAATTCAGGGAATAATTTTATAACATTGCAACTAATTTATGTAGCAATTAGGCATGTAAATTACACCAATTTTCAAAGGAAACTTACATGAATATGTTCTCTGAAAATTATCCCATTGAAAGTACTGAACAAGTTGCAATTAGATGCGCACAAATTTTTCTTAAAAATATACATGATACTTTTCAAAATTGAACAATATGGAATAAATTTCAAAGGGGTTTTGTATGTAAAAATAGTATATACGTGCTTATGTAGTTTGTGCGTTTCTGTATGCTATTTCATAAATGTTGAGAATACATGTGGGATAGGCTTGGGTGATCCAGGGTAGATATACACCATAGTAGTTGCTATTTTGTAAGTAATATATGTGTATATGTTACTGATATTATTTATTAAGAACATAAGAACATCAGAAATTGCCATGCTGGGTCAAACCAAGGATCCATCAAGCCCAGCATCCTGTTTCCAACAGAGGCCAAACAAGGCCACAAGAACCTGACAATTACCCAAACACCAAAAAGATCCCATGCTACTGATGCAAAAAATAGCAGTGGCTATTCGCTAAGTATACTTGATTAATAGCAGTTAATGGACTTCTCCTCCAAGAACTTATCCAAACCTTTTTTGAACCCAGCTACACTATCGGCACTAACCACATCCTCTGGCAACAAATTCCAGAGCTTAATTGTGTGTTGAATGAAAAAGAATTTTCTCCGATTTGTTTTAAATGTGCTGCTTGCTAACTTCATGGAATGCCCCCTAGTCCTTCTATTATCCGAAAGTGTAAATAACCGATTCACATCTACTCGTTCAAGGCCTCTCATGATCTTAAAGATCTCTATCATATCCCACCTCAGTCGTCTCTTCTCCAAGCTGAACAGCCCTAACCTCTTCAGCCTTTCCTCATAGGGGAGCTGTTCCATCCCCTTTATCATTTTGGTTGCCCTTCTCTATACCTTCTCCATCATAAATATATCTTTTTTGAGATGTGGCGACCAGAATTGTACACAGTATTCAAGGTGCAGTCTCATCATGGAGCGATACAGAGGCATTATGACATTCTCCGTTTTATTCACCATTCCCTTCCTAATAATTCCTAACATTCTGTTTGCTTTTTTGACTGCTGCAACACACTGAGCCGACGATTTTAAAGTATTATCCACTATGATGCCTAGATCTTTTTCCTGGGTGTTAGTTCCCAATATAGAACCTAACATCATGTAACTACAGCAAGGGTTATTTTTCCCTGTGTGCAACACCTTGCACTTGTCCACATTAAATTTCATCTGCCATTTGGATGCCCAATTTTCCAGTCTTGCAAGGTCCTCCTGTAAAGTATCACAATCCGATTGTGATTTAACTACTCTGAATAATATTGTATTGTCCGCAAATTTGATAACCTCACTCGTCGTATTCCTTTCCAGATCATTTATATATATATTGAAAAGCAGCGATCCAAGTACAGATCCCTGAGGCACTCCACTGTTTACCCTTTTCCACTGAGAAAATTGACCTACTCTCTGTTTCCTGTCTTTTAACCAGTTTGTAATCCACGAAAGGACATTGCCTCCTATCCCATGACTTTTTAATTTTCTTAGAAGCCTCTTTTTGCGTTTTTTTTTTTTTTTTGGGGGGGGGGCAGCGCTACGAAACGATAAGAAAACCCACAAAATTTCATGTGATTTTCTTATCCTATTTTGGGGGGAGAAAGGGCACATTAAAGAAAACAAAACCCAAATGGCGCCGGCCGTCCATTGCTCCTACCATGTGACAGAGGCCGGCAAATAGCACCGATAGCACCTGACACACAGTAAGGGCAAAGGGCCATCAGCGCCATTTTGATTAGTGGCTGCCGACAGCCCGAGAGGGAGAGATCACTCCCGGGACCCCGCTGGACCATCAGGGACTTTCGGTAAGTCTTGAGGGGGCTCAGGCATGTCTTGGCGGGTCGGGAGGGTGGGGAGTGTGAGGAGGTTGCAATTAATTAAATTTGAAGGGTTGGGGTGGGTTTGGGGGTTTGTTTTTTTACAACCCCCCAAAGGACTGGGGCATGTTTCAGGCTTCGGTTAGGGGGGGACAAACAAAATAAAATCAGCCTGAACTGCGGGAAAACAAAATTTCCCACAGCTGGCCCATAACGAAGGCCGAACTGAAAGGTTCGGCCGAATCACATCTCTATTATTTATACACTTTTATACCTGCTAATTGACTGGTGTAAATGAAATCAGACTTCTGTTGTCTTCAGTTTTTGAGTGGGAGATCTGAGTGAACTGATGGGGGTTTAGGATAAAGTGCTAGAGGTTCTAGGTGAACTGGAGATGGACTGGGTGAATTGGCAAAGGTGAGTTGGTAATTTAAAGTATGTGCACAAGCATTCTCAAAACTGTAAATACACATACTTTATAAAATAACTACCTCTGCGTATGAATTGGGGTTATTACGTATACATTATATTGTTTTTGTATCCAAAATATATGCACGTACCTTTATAAAATAGCTAGAGAAAGTATGCATTTTCTTGCATTGGAAATTTTTCTGCATAATAAAACATGCGCATGTATTTTCAGAGCAGAACTACATGGTATTTTATAATCTGTGTGGCTTCTGCTGAACAATTATAAGATACTAGCATTAATCCACTTATGTGCATAAATGCTGTACCACAGATAAGTTTGAAATTTAAGCTCCCAGTGAATAAAATGTTAAACCTGCCTATATTCTGCCCCTATAATACCCCCAATGAACGTAAAAGCACGTGTGGAGCAGCATTTAGCATATACTTTTACCCAATGCTATCTTTCTGGAAAAAAATGTGGCAGTACTCACATGTAGGATGCATGGGTATTTTTGTTAGGTACCAGGTTGAAGAAAAAGGTACCAGTACTCAGTACCTGAGAAAACGCCTATACAAACCCTGGGGAATTTTGTGACCACACCATTTACATGCATAAACCACTGTTTTATACATGGCAATGGCTTTTAAATGTACTCCCTTAAGGGTCGATTCTCAAAACTTACGCGCGCTCATCCATGTGCGTGCGCTACCCGGCACACACACATGAACGTGCGATTTTATATCATTTGCATGCTGGCGCGCGCATTTTATAAAATGTGAAGTCAGTGCGCACAAGGGGGGTTAGAATTCAGCAAAATCGCACAGCGACACATCGGGCCTTTACCAGTTCCCTCCCAGTCTGCTCCAAATGTTGTAGCACATAATGAATTATAGTATTGTGTAAATGTATGATGGTAATTATTAATGATTCCTATTGTGCGATGATGTTGTAATTATTGGGGGGATCTGGAATATTCCTCGTAGTATCGTTCTAGGGAGTGGCCAAAAGTTATGCGCGTAGCTCCAAATTTTGAAACTGAAAAATGCAGTGTGCATGCGCTAGATATCCGCTTAACTTTATTGCTACTGCTCCTGATGAAGAGCAAGTCTGTAGATCTCGAGTTTTAGGGTTTATAGAGCAGGGTGAGGGGTCCGAGTCAAGTAGGGGACATGTAGGGTGAAGAACTAAGGAGGTCTGAAAGACCTCACTGTTAACTGAACAAACTGGAGGACTAATTCCCAAACTGGGAATGTGTCTTGCACATCTGCATGAGCATATTTTGAAATTTGCTGACATACACACGTAAAAGCCAATACATGTGTATGTCAGTGAATGTCAGCACTAGCTGTGCTCAAGTAACCTCTTAAAATTAGGAGCATACATGCAATTTGTGCATTTTAAAACATACATGGGCAACTGTTCACACAATTAAAAATTCCAGCGTATCCTTGCTCATGCACCAATATGCGCATATATGGGCACAAGTGCTTATTTTAAAATTCACCTCAATTTACATCAAGCATGGGCATTGTTTAAAAATACCACCTTGAAATCCCAGACCAGATGGATTCTATGCATTAATAAAGGTGGATGGAGGGCTGAATGACTACCAGCATGTTTAAAAGGCAAGGTGAGAGAGGATATAATAGCTAAAAGAACATCTTTCAAGAAATGGAAATATTTCTACACTGAGAGGGTGGTGGATGCCTGGAATGCCCTTCCGGAGGAAGTGGTGAAGACTAAAACTGTGAAGGATTTCAAAGGGACATGGGATAAACACTGTGGATCCCTAAAAGGCTAGGGGATGGGAATAAATAAAAAAGCTTAACCGGCACGGAGCGGGGCTAACCTGTACGACCTGGAAATGGGAACAATGAGTAAGGTGAAATGGGAACAATGAGTGAGGTGATCAAATTTGCTGATGACACAAAGTTATTCAAAGTTTTTAATCACAAGAGGATTGTGAGAAATTGCTTTATGATCTTGCAAAACTACAAGACTGGGCATGGAAATGATAAATGAAATTTAATGTGGACAAGTGCAAAGTGCTGCACTTAGGGAAGAGTAACCCAAATTATAGCTACACAATGCAAAGTTCCACATTAGGCATCACCATTCAGGAAAAGGATCTAGGCATCATCGTTGATAATATCTTGAAATCTTCTGCCCAGCGCAACACCAACCAAGAAAGAAAATAGAATGCTAGGAATTATTAGGAAAGGAATGGAGAATAAAACAGAGAATATCATAATGCCTCTGTATTGCTCCATGGTGCAATCTCCTCTTGAGTATTGTGTGCAATTCGGGTCACCACATCTAAAAAAAAAAAATTAACAGAATTAGAAAAGATACAGAGAAGGGCAACCAGAATGATAAAGGGGATGGAATGATTCCTCTATGAGGAAAGGCGAAATCCTGCTTTACTGTAACTGCCATGCTGCTGAAATTGAACTGTTTCAGTTGCCTATTTGTAAGTCAATTAATTCAACATAAAGCATGCATCCTGGGAAACAACCAACTAGTTTGTAGAGTTAATTGCTCTGTTTAATGCTGCACTGTCCCCATTGGAGGTCCAATTTGTTACAGTATCAGGAATCCCACTGTAGTTGTCAGTGTTACTTGATTTAAAATATGTCCCTGTTAAAGAAATATGTGGAACATCCACAAAGATTTCATTCCTGTCAAACAGACAAAATTGTTTACCAGCAGAAGCAAGCTATAAATCTCTCCTGAGGTTTCAAGTTAAGAAGGTAATGTCACTTCTGAATTGTACATTGCCACGGACTCTGCCATGATCCTCATCTTCTTCCAATATAAAATTCAATGCTTGTTTCATTCTGTTTAAGTATTTGGATTATATAATTTCATTAAAAGTACTCCTGGCACTTTTATAGCCAAATGGCGATCTCTAGCCATTTGTTGATCCATTTCAGGTATTTATGGCAAATCTTCCTAACTATAACTATACAGAAAAAAATACTTTAAATAATCCACATAGAAAGACCAATAATTGAGAAATCAGAATTATGTGTGTATGTATATATATATATATATATATATATATATAAATGTTTTATATCATTTTTTATTTTTAAGTTTTCAATAAAGGCACCCAAAATAGTCAGACAAGAAACACCAAGCAAATTGTAGGCAAGAGACCAAACAGATAAAACAGCTCAGAGCCCCCCCCCCCCATCCACCCATCTTACCTAAACAACATCATCCTACTTGAATTTGTCACGAAACCAGTTTATATCTGTCAGGTTGATCTCAAAGCGAGAAGGTGATATTTTCCATTACAACAACCTCTGACACTCTGTGCTTCCAGTGATCTATTTGGGGTGAGAACTTCCAGTGATCTGCTAAAATCAATCTAGCAGCATTTAGCAAGTAAAAGGTAAAGTCCTTGTAGAATTTGACCATAACCCTCTTTCCCACTTTCCCAACAAATAGAGCTTTGTAGACATGGGCAACATACAGTTAGCTATGTCATAAACAAGATTATGCACTTCTGTCCAAAAGGAAGATACCTTATCACAATCCCACCACATATGAAACAATGAAGCATCCTTCCCACAGCCCAGGCAACCCAGTGGTGTAGCCAAGCTAAATTTTGCAAAATACATCAGAAAACTAGGGGGCCAGATTTTAAAAAGGTTATGCGCGTTGAGCCTGTTTTAAAAAGGCCCGGCGACGTGCGTAAAGCCCCGGGACTTTACAAAAGGGGTGGTCCAGGGGTGGGGCGGTGCGGGGGCGGGGGTCAGGCTCACGGCACAGCGGCCATATTTGCTGCTGTGCCGGGGATCACGCACCGGCAGTCGGCCAGCGCGTGCAACTTGCACCTGCCCAGAGGCAGGCGCAAAAGATAAAATAAAGTTCAGGGTGGGGTTAGAGTAGGGCTAGGGAGGGGGAAAGGTGAGGGGAAGGGGTAGGAAGGTCAGGCTAGGGGAAAGGGAAGTTCCCTCTTGGGCTGCTCTGATTTCGGAGCGGCCTGGGAGGGAACGGGGGAAGGCAGTGTGGCTTGGCGCACGCAAGGTGCACAATTGTGCACCCCCTTGCATGCACCGACCCCGGATTTTATAACATGCACGCGTCTGGTAGTGGGCGCACATGTAGGCCACGTGTGCTTCTTTTAAAATCTATTCTTATATGTACGATGTAATAACTTATATATTAACTGGCTAATTTTAAAAGCCCTCCATGCACAAAAACCTGGCGATACGGGCGTGACTGTGGCTGGCGTGTGCCTCATGGCTTTTAAAAGGCACTCACTACGTGCGTATCTTCTGTTACGCACACAAAAATTTGGGGGGGAAGGGGTGGGGCATGGTCTGGGCAGGGCATGGACGGGAAATGGGTGGGCCGGGTCTGTACCATGATTCCAGTGCATAAGCATGCACACAAGCGCATGCCAGGGTCCCCTACTGTGTAAATTTACTTCTGCTATGGATAGTATGTAAGTTGTGAAATAAAAAAATAGAGGCTAATCAGTAGGGTTTTAAGTCTTGGGGCTAATACGGTGAAAGGGAGTATAACTAGTTAATGGGTTTAGGAAGTCCTCTCCTTTACTAGGGCGAACTGGCATCGGCCTGGGGAACAAAAACAACTGTGTCGGTACATGTATCTTATAAAATCGCCTCCACTTCTGCGGTAGAGGTGGCATATGCATGCATCAGTATAAAATCTCACTTGTAAGTATGCACGGATAGCTGATTTTATAACATGTACACGTTAACATGCAGGTACACATGTATGTTATAAAATCACCGCGTCCATGTGTATCCCGCATGCACCTCTTAAAATTCATCTCCAATTCTCTTTATGGTCCATGTTCAAAAGCCATTTAGACGGATAACATAATAGTTATCCGTCTAAATCATTTACCTGGCTACATTTAGCCCTTATCCAGCTAAATTCTAGCCGGGTAACTAGCAGCTGAAAATGTTTATTACAGATGGAAAGTTTCAGCAAGGGACAACAAATAGCTTGCTAAAGAGTAAAAAAAAAAATCTTCATTCCACCTGGTAATCAGTGTCCTTTCTATTAGTACTACATGCCATATTTCTGATGTAACAATAAGTTTGGAAAATAAACTTATGGATAGTTTAGCTGTGAGCAATTTTTCAAGCCCACCCTTACCCCACAAGGTGGTGAGATTTATTTTTTTTTATTTAAAAAAAGCTTTTAGACCATAACTCCAAAGGTCATAGCAGTTAACAAAAATAACATACATAACAAAATAAATAGATATGATGATGTCCTCATTAGCAGTCATTATGTACCTATGCAGTTGTAAATAAAGGTATTGGGTGTAAGAAGGGAAACTAAATTCCTTCTACAAAAGTCCAAAAGATTTAAAATCAGCACCATTCAAAATCTGCCCCCCAAAAATAAAACTCATGCTCCTTCAAGATTTTGGAATCTAGAGAAAAGCAATCTTAGATAAGGATGGATTAGCAGAAAGAGGCGCCAGAGGAGCTACACTTGAAAATCTTTTACCCAAAACTTTATTCACATCTTACCACACTTTCAGAGTGTGTGACAGAATGGGGTTAGTCCTGTGAATCTTCTTAATTATGGATATATTAGAAGAGCAATGCAACAAAGCTACTAAATAATGGTCACATGATGGAAGATCTTTTGGCCCCCTCCAAGGAAATATAGAATGATCATTCACAAACCAACCCCTCACCCCCATCAACCTGGCAGATAAAATTACGGAACTACCAAACCGCTTAAATCCACTGGTCATTGCAATGTACCAAGTTTTATGAGAATTTTCTTTCCATGCCAAAGAAAAGAAATAATCATCCCCTGAGAGAGGAAAAGGTCTGACGAGTTATTGTATATGGTAGGTGTTAGAATAAATACATCAAATGAGGGAGTACTACTATTTTGATCAGATAACATCTACTTAGAAGAGAAATAGCAAATGGCGTCCACTTCTCCAAATCAGTTTTGATCTTTTGGAGAACTTTGGGATAATTACGTTTATACAGATTAGCTCTATTTGACAATACACAAATTCCTAAGTAGGTAAAACCTGAAGAAGTGACCAAATAACTCATAAACAAGGGACTATGACACACCGTGCCCCTATATGCATAAAGACAGATTTGGTGTAATTAACTGTATATAAGTATACATAATATTTGCCATACTGGGTCAGACCAAAGGTCTATCAAGCCCAGTATCCTGTTTCCAACAGTTGCCAATCCAGGTCATAAGCACCTGGCAGGATCCCAAGGGATAGACAGATTCCATGCTTATCCCAGGGATAAGAAGTGGATTTCTGCAGCTCCACCTTAATATTGGTTTAAGGAATTTTCCTTCAGGAATTTGTCCAAACCTTTTTTAAATACAGCTACACTAATAACTTTCACCACATCCTCTGGTAATGAATTCCAGAGCTTAATTATGCTAGTAAAAAAATATTTTTCTCATTAGTTTTAAATGTATCACCTGGTAATGTCATTGTGTATCAAATATTTGAAAGAGTAAACAACCGATTAACGTTTATTCGTTCCTCTCCACTCTTTATTTTATAGACCTCTATCATATCTCCCCTCAGCCTTCTCTTCTCTAGGCTGCCCCACCCCGCTTGATCTGCTATTGGGGTCCCCACCCTCTGGGGGGACCACTCAATCTGCTGCGGAGGTCCCCTTTCTCCTGGGGGACCACTCCACCTCCGGATCTGCCGTGATCCTTTGGTTCCTCTCTCTTGGTAGGAGGGCTTTTCTTGGCTTGGGTTTATAGCTTCACTAGGCACATGGCTTGCTTAGCATTCAGTGATTCAGGCCCTCTGCAGTCTCAGCTTTCAGTTATTTTAGCTCCACTAAGCTCATGGCCAGTCATTCGCTGTTACCCAGTCTGGATGGGTATCCTTCTTCAGCCAAAAGGCCAAGACCCAGGCAGTTCCATGGGAAGAAAATGTGTGCACACCCTTCCAAACAGCCCTGATAGAGGATGCATCTTCCAACAGCCTAAGTTTGGGGATGAGTGATAGTTTATGCTGGGTTCTGCCATTTTCTATGCTTATGAATTGCCATTTGAATGAATATTCAATATTTTCTTAGAATCTCTGATTGGTCATGCATCTCAGCAATATTCACTAGAAACAGTCAAATGTACCAGTTGGGTTGATTGCTTTGATTGTTTCTAGTGAATGCAAAAGCTGACCAGGTGTCCTACAATATGTGGTTGCATATAAAATTAAGAGGCCAGGTAAAGAGTGCATCAAGTTAGTGAGAATACATTGTAGAAATCTCATCTTTGTGTACTTTTCCTCATTCCAAATCACATCAAATCTTCAAAGTGCTGCCCGTATGTCTCATTGTGAATGTAAAATTGTTCCCAAAACCCTAGACCACCACCAAAACCTCACCTCAAGTTACAAGTTGACCCTCCTACATTGATATAGATAGTTGACTTATAGAAGGTCTCTAGGAGCCCAATATGACACTAACATCACAGTGTTTTACTTCAAAAAGGTATTGAAATCTGCTCCAGGTACAGTTCCAGCAAAGAGACTTGAAAAGGCTTCCACCATGCTAAGAATGTAACACAATTCTATGTAAGGAGTGAGGGACACAGCTTTATAACTCCTTGTTTAAACTGTAGCCATCCAAACAAGCTAGGTATTAGGGATGTGAATCATTTTTGAACGATTAAAATTATCGTCAGATAATTTTAAAATTGTCCAAAATCGTTAGAGTGCACAATACAATACAAATGCCCACGATTTATCGTCAGGGGCATTTGTATTGTATCGTTAAATAGGGGGTGGGAAAACCGGCACACCAAAAAAACCCTAACACCCACCCCGAACCTTTAAAACAAACCCCCACCCTCCTGAACCCCCCCAAAATGTTTTAAATGACCTGGGGTCCCGGCGCGATAATCCCGGCGCGATGTCCCGCTCTCTGCCCACGGCTGCTGTGAAGAGAAATGGCGCCGGTGGCCCTTTGCCCTTATCATGTGACAGGGCAAAGGTAGCGCCGGCACCATTTTGATTCCTAGCTCCCGACGTCACACGTCCAGGAGATCGCTCCCGGACCCCCGCTGGACCCCCAGGGACTTTTGGCCAGCTTGGGGGGGGCCTCCTGACCCCCACAAGACTTGCCAAAAGTCCAGCGGGGGTCCGGGAACGACCTCCTAAACTCGAATAATTTTGCCGTACAGCAAAATGGCGCAGACCGTACGGCATGGTCGGCGCCATTTTGCTGTACGGCAAAACGATTCGAGTTTAGGAGGTCGTTCCCGGACCCCCGCTGGACTTTTGGCAAGTCTTGTGGGGGTCAGGAGGCCCCCCCAAGCTGGCCAAAAGTCCATGGGGGTCCAGCGGGGGACCGGGAGCGATCTCCTACGCTCCTGATGTCAGGGGACAAAAAACAAAATGGCGCCGGTGCTACCTTTGCCCTGCTGTCATATGACAGGGCAAAGGTAGCGCCGGTGCCATTTCTACAACCCACCGGAGGTCCGAGTGTAAAAGATCACACCGGGACCCTCCCTCTGGACCCCAGGTAATTTATGGCATTTTGGGGGGGGGGTTCGGGAGAGTGGGGGATTTATTTTAAAGGGTCGGGGTGGGTTTTAGGGATGTTTTAGTGTGCCGGTTTTCCTGCCCTCCCCCGATTTACGATTTACACGATATTTTAAAAAACAAAACCGCGACGATAAGATTCCCTCCCCCCCCAGCCGAAATCGATCGTTAAGATGATCGATCACACGATTCACATCTCTACTAGGTATAGCTTTGGTAAACAGATGAAGGACAGTCTAATGTACTGATGAGTTAATGCAACATTGTGGCTACCAATAAGAAGTGAAAGGCATAGTTTATGGTCTTGTACTTTAAACATTTAACATTCTCATTAGTTAGAGTTCAATCAAGCAGGGGTTTCAGAATTAGCAAATAGATATACTTTTTTGTTTTCAGACATTGAAAATTCACAGATGATTATGCTGCATTTAGCAAGCTGTTAATTAACAACAGTTGAAGTCCTGAGACACTGAATTGGCAAATTGACATATAAAGGTTAGGCAAATGTTTGCTTAAAAAGATTGGTTTGAAAAATCTTTTATACAACAATAACATGATACAAGTATTAATGCCAATATTGGGCCGGATTTTAAAAGGGTTACACGAAGAAGGTTCGCGCATAACCCTTTTAAAACCCCCCCTGCGCATGCCGAGCCTGTTTTGCATAGGCTCGGCAGCGTGCGCAAGCCCCGGACGCGCGTAAGTCCTGGGGCTTGCAAAAAGGGGTGGTTGGGGGCATGGCCAGGGGGCACAGTTTTGGATCAGGGGCATGTTTGGGGGCTTGTGGGTGGTCCGGGGGCATGGCCGAGTGCCCCGACACAGCGGCCTGTGTCGAGGCCTGCCGTGCCGGCGTGCGTAAGTTACTACTGCCCGGAGGCAGTAGTAACTTTTCTGATAAAGGTAGGGGGGTCTAGATAGGGCTGGGAGGGTGGGATAGGTAGGGGAAGGGAGGGGGGGTGGAGGGAACGGGCAGCGCGCCCAGGGCTCGGCGCGCGCAAGTTGCTCAAATGTGCACCCCCTTGCGCGCGCCGACCCTGGATTTTATAAGATACATGCGGCTACACGCGTATCTTATAAAATCCAGCATACTTTTGTTTGTGCCTGATGCGTGAACAAAAGTACGCGCGCGTACTCTCTTTTAAAATGTACCCTTTTGTGTACAACAATTCATTTCTCTGGTAGAATCAACAATAAGAGATCGAGTCCTCTTCACTGAATACAGTCCATGGTATCAACACAAGAATAGTTATGAACAATATTTTCCCCTGAGGAAGCTGAACAGCAAAACAGAGGCCTTTGTAGGGACAGAGAGAATACAAGATATAGCAGAAGTAGAACAGAGACTTCAAAACATCATTGGAACAACAGTCCTGTGAAACAATTACAAAGTATCCTTTCTTGTGGACGGTGATTCAATTGTATCCCCTTTTTAATGAAGGTATCTTCTATGTGACTCATTTGCAATTCAAAAAGTATCTTTCTTGAAGTCCAACTCTATTGCAAGTGTGTCATTGTTTCATTACAAGCACTCTGTATATATTTTGACAATGTTTTATGTCGATATCTATACATGTTATAAATGGATAACACTACAGAGAGTTTAGAAGCGGTGTAAATGAGGAATGATTGACTAGGGCAATTACTAAATATATGTGTGTGTTATTGTGCCAATTTTATTTTTTCAATTATTTTTTGAAGTTTTGATATTCTTTGCCATTGATAAATAATAAAGCTTGCAAAATTAAGCATCTTTCATATCATTTAAAACATTAATGGTATTTCTTACCCTATTTTAGAGTTCTCTGATGGATATACCATTTTAGGTACCCACATATAATTTTTATTTTATTTAAAGCCTAGATCCAATATACTATATATATATATATATATATATATATATATATATATATATATATATATATATATATATATTTAATGTGCTGGAATGCCTGGTGGCTGACCAAGCTCAAAGACTGACCATGAAGGCCTGTAGCACGTTTTTCTTATATATAAATGAATAGCGATAAGCCTCAATAAGAGGAGGGAAGTGGTCAGTGCTGACAGAGAGCTTGCAGTTGATAGAGAGAACAGTGATATAAAGAAGGGATGAACTCCTTTCCCTTTAAAAACCTCCAGCAGCACTGTCACTATGCTCTGTATGGCTGGCCAATTGGAACCTGTGCTGAGCCAGTAGCCTGGTGACATCACTGCGTGGCCGCACATAATGCCAAGATCAAACCCAGAAGGAACCACATGATGGCGACAAGGATGTCACATGTGGTGAGGAGGGGGAGCTGCCACTGCATGCGAGCCTCCAACTGGCCCACTCCCACCACAAGAGAGAGGCCTCCAAGACTAGGGCCAGATGAGTCCCTGACAACCTAACCCCTCCAAAAAGGGGAAGGATGTCCCTACCAATTGGGCGGAGGCAGGAGAAGGGACCCAGGTGCCCTCACACTCATGGGCATGGTTGCCACCCACTTAAATTTGAAATACCCGCCACGGGAATGCCCTGACCCGGACTTTTTTTTTATCTAGCTACATTTTTGTGGCTAGTAATTATTCCCAGAAATTTTGCTTGATAAATGGGGGGATGGGGGATGGGATTTGGAATGGGTAAGATTTACCCAGCTAAAACTTAGTTTTAACTTAATAAATCTTTTGAATATTGACCCTTTAGTTATTTGGCTAAATCTCTTTGAAAATTATCCTCTTACTGCACAGATAAGCAAATGTTCTTCACCCATCCACAGACAGGACACAGTCACTTAAAACAAGAAGAGGCTTTAAAATCCTTTAAGGAATATTATACTGGGGAAGCAGTTTCCATGGCAACAGTCATGCCAGCTTTAAGGGATTATGAATTCCAAAAAAAAAAAAAAAAAAATCAGTCTATTCACATTCATGTTAGTGATGGATGAATTAGGAAAAAAGATGTTTTAAGCTTATGCAAGCTCTGAAGCTTGATGTACAAATTGCAGAAGCTACAGGCTTAGATATCAAAATTCCAAATCTAAATTCATATGCTATTCTTCATTTCCTATTTAGCAGCAAGGTGCATGGTAGGTCCCTTTAGTACATGTTGTCAATGCATTGTAGGCCATCAAAAAAAAATGCAGAATACTCATTTTTGAAGAGAAAGAAAAATGGAGAGAATGCAAATAATTGTAGCCTTCATGTATAAAGTGTTCTTGTACCTTTCAGCTGTCTGACAAGTAATGGAAATCAAGGACAAGGTCTGTTAAACGCCAAGGACAAAAGATTAAATGAAAAATATCACCTCTTTTTATGGAAATTGAAGAAACAAAGACTGAAAACCTGGTTTACTGAGGTTTGTTCATACTATGTGAACAAACTGATAGTTCAGCCTGAGAGACTTAAAATATAAGGCTAAATGTGCTTTTAAAAAAAAAGAGTATTAAAAATAGAACTAAATGGTGGTTTTCCATATCTCAAAATGCAGCCTAGAGAAAAGGATGAAGGAAAAATTAAAGAAAATCCCTACAAATGGAAAAATAATCTATTTGAAAATCAGGAATACCTGAGAAGCAGTGCAACATTTCCCACTGGTTTCCTATCTCTTCTAAATATGATCTTCCTGAGTAAATTGAAGCCCAGGAGCAATGCAACATTTGGAGATGTGCAAAATATTTATGCACAGGAGTAAATTCATGTATATTTTTATTTATTTATTTGCTTCTGTAATTTCTATTCCTCTGATCCAACAATCTTAGCAAATTACAGTCAACATGCACAGTAAAACATAACAAAACCTTACGCAATACAAAACATAAACATGACAAAACAACTATAAAGCAACATTGGGAAAAAAAACAACAACAAAACCATAGCTTAACAAAATCAAGCAATACTCAGTCTTGGAAGGCTAAAGAAAAGAGAGATGTCTTTTTCTTCCTAAACTGAGAACGATCACTCTCTACTCTAATAGCTGCAGGAAGTCTGTTCCAGAAAGCAGGGCCTGTGATACAAGAGATCCACTTTCGAGAGGTTGCTAATTGGGCAAGGGAGAGCAATGGAATCTCAACCAAATGCTATGATGAGGAGCAGAGGCAGTGGGTGGGGCGGTGTCTGCTTATAGAAGACACAATGGCTGGATTGGCCAGACCATGGAGAGCTTTAAACATGAAAAGGAGGACTTTAAACTTCCCCTGCCAAGCTATCAGAAGCCAGTGAAGGCTAGCTAGAATTGGAGAAATATGGTCATGCATTCTGGTACCTGAAATGAGACGCATTACAGAACTCTGAATAAACTGAAATACCCATAAATAGGTATCGGGGGTCCCCAAGAATAGATCAATGCAGTAATCCAGTGAAGACAGGATAAATGATTGTGGGGGTCAGGAGGCCCCCCCAAGCTGGCCAAAAGTCCCTGGGGGTCCAGCGGGGTCCGGGAGCAATTTCCTGCACTCAGGCCGTATTGCCAATATTCAAAATGGCGCCAGCGCTACCTTTGCCCTGTCACATGGTAAGGGCAAAGGGCCATCGGCGCCATTTTCTTTAGTGCAGCTGATGGCCTGGGAATGGGAGATCGCTACCGCGGCTCCCCTGGACCACCAGGTATGTGTAAAAAGTTTTTTTGGGGGGGTCGGGAGAGTTGGGGAGGCTAATGAGGTAATTTTAAAGGGTTGGGGTGTTTTTTTTTTTTATCGACGCGGGCCTCATTAAAAAAAATTAGTGATGTGAATTAGAATCGGAACTGATCCCAATTCACATTTCTAACGATCAGATTCCCCCCCCCCCCCCCACCCCCAGCCGAACCCGATCGTAAAAACGATCGGGCACACGATTCACATCCCTAGTGCCTAATATCCTTGCACTGGCCATGGGCATTGCTGTACAAAAACATTTAACAAAGTTCCCCAACTTATGGTGTTATGTGTTGTGTAATGGGTGAGGGTGCAGTTTTCACTTGGCCACAAGCCTGGCTATGGCTCTGTATTCAAGGGTCCATTTGATATATATGGAATATTTAAGGCTGAGCATTTGCCAGAGCAGTTTCAGTTAATGTGAACTCTGGTTGTTTTGAAAAATATCATGTGATTTACATTACATTAATGAAACCTGAATATTTACCAAGAAATACAGGGCCTTTATAGAGCAAGCTTCAAAACACTATGAGGTTGCTATTCAAAAGCCATTTAGATAGATAACTTAAAAGTTATCGCTCTAAATGACAAAACTGGCATATTCAGCCATTTATCCAGCTAAATGAAGCAAATCTCAGTGAACCTAGAAGATGTACTAGGACAAATTGACAAATTAAAGAGTGGCAAATCAACTGGACTAAATGGTATACATCCCAGAGTGCTGAAAGAACTGAAAAATGAAATTGTGGACCTGCTATTAGTAATTTGCAAACTGTCATGAAAATCATCTATGGTACCTGAAGATTGGAGGGTTGCCATTAATGTAATGCCAATTTTTAAAAAGGGATGATCAAGAAAACTACAGACCAGTGAGTCTGCTATCTGTGATAGGCAAAATGGTAGAATCTATCATAAAGAAAAAAATTGCTGAACATATAGATAGGCATAGTTTAATGGGTCAAAGCCAAGGATTTAGCCAAGGGAAGTCTTGCCTCACCAATCTGCTACATTTTTTTGAAGGCAGAAATAAACATGTGGATAAAGGTAATCCAATTGATATAGTGCATCTGGATTTCCAGAAAGCATTTGACAAAGTCCCTCATGAGAGACTTCTCAGGAAATTAAAAAGTCATGAGATAGGAGGCAGTGTCCTATTGTGGATTGTGAACTAGTTAAAACACAGAAAACAGAGAGTAGGGCTAAATGGTAAATTGTCCCAGTGGAAAAAGACGAATAGTGGAGTGCACCAGGGATCTGTTCTGGGACCACTGCTTTTTAATATAATTATAAACAATCTGGAAATGGGGACAAGTGACATGATCAAATTTTCTGGTGATACAAAGTTATTCAAAGTTGTTAAATCACAAGAAGATTGTGATAAATTGCAAGAGGACCTTTCACAACTGGGAGACTGGACATGCAAATGCTAAAATGATGCACTTAGGGAAGAGTAACCCAAATTATACTTAGACAATGCAAGGTTCCACATTAGAAGTCACCATTCAGGAAAAGGATCTAGGCATCATCATTGATAATAAGTTGAAATCTTCTGCTCAGTGTGGAGCAGCAGCCAAGAAAGCAAATAGAATGCTAGAAATTATTTGGAAAGGAATGGAGAATAAAACAGAGAATATTATAATGCCTCTGTATCATTCCATGGTGTGACCTCATCTTCAGTACTGTGTGCAGTTCTGGTCACCACATCTCAAAAATGATATAACAGAATTAGAAAAGGTACAGAGAAGGGTAACCAAAATGATAAGTGATGTGTTATGGTTCGTGGGTTACGTGGATCCTTGGCCTGAGGTGAGCGTTGGTACTTACTGTGGGGAGGAGCCCCACCGGTTCACACCATCGGGAGGTGAAGTCAGGTACTGTTGGAGCTCTGGGAGAGAATCTGTGGGGAGGCTCCAAGGAGCGGGTGAGGGACCCCACAATAAGCAGGTTGGAGTGGAGAGCAGTACCTGGGCGAAGACCTCCAAGAGGGTGGTGCTAGGCAGGCCCAAGGAACGAGAAGCGCGAGGCCGGAAGAGCAGTAGGTACATTGCAGAGGCAACACCAAGGGGCAGAGCTGCATAGTGAGGATGGTATTGATGCAATGACGTAGGCTAACCTGCGGAGCGGGAAAGCCCGAGTCTGGTCTCCAAGTAATGATGTAGGCAGCCCAAGAAGCGGGGAAGCCTGGATAGTCTCTGGAGTAGAACATAGGCACCGTCCCGAGGAGCGAGGAAGTACAGATGGTGTCTGACGTAGAACGTAGGCACAGCCCTGAAGAAGGGGAAGCACAGACAGTCTCTGATGTAGAACATAGGCATTGTCCCAGGGAGTGGGGAAGCACAGACAGTCTCTGATGTGGAACGTAGGCACTGCCCCGAGGAGTGGGGAAGTGCGGAGATAGGTCTCCCAAGTAGTGAGAGCATTCCCTGAGGCAACTCTGAGGAGTGGGAAGCCGGCAAGTGGGATTCTGATAGTGCAGGGCTAGCCTGAGGGAAGCCAGGAGACCAGGTTTCCAGAGATAGTGTACACAGACCCCCGAGGAGCAGGGTTATCTACTATGAAGGTCGGTATAAAAAACTGTTAAATAAAAATAAATAAATAAATAAATAAAGTACATAAATCGAAAACCGGCACACTAAAACATCCCTAAAACCCACCCCGACCCTTTAAAATAAATCCCCCACCCTCCCGAACCACCCCAAAATGCCTTAAATTACCTGGGGTCCAGTGGGGGGGGGAGGGGAATGGGAGGGCGGGAAAACCGGCACACTAAAACAACCCTAAAACCCACCGGCGCCATTTTGAGCAAAATGGCGCTGGCCGTACGGCAACACGATTCGACTGCAGGAGGTAGTTCCGGACCCCCGCTGGACTTTTGCAAGTCTTGTGGGGGTCAGGAGGCCCCCCCAAGCTGGCCAAAAGTCCCTGGGAGTCCAGCGGGGGTCCGGAACGACCTCCTGCAGTCGAATCATTTTTCCGTATGGAAAATGGTGCCGGCCATACGCCGTATGGCCGGCGCCATTTTCGTACGGAAAAACGATTCACGGTAGGAGATCGTTCTGGACCCCCGCTGGACTTTTGGCAAGTCTTGTGGGGGTCAGGAGGCCCCCCCAAGCTGGCCAAAAGTCCCTGGGGGTCCAGCGGGGGTCCGGGAGCGATCTCCTATGCTCCTGACGTCAGGGGACAAAAAAACAAAATGGCGCCGGCGCTACCTTTGACCTGTCATATGACAGGTCAAAGGTAGCGCCGGCGCCATTTCTACAACGCACGGAGGTCCGACAGTAAAAGATCACACCGGGACCCTTCCTCTGGACCCCAGGTAATTTAAGGCATTTTGGGGGGGTTTGGGAGGGTGGGGGATTTATTTTAAAGGGTCAGGGTGGGTTTTAGGGTTGTTTTAGTGTGCCGGTTTTCCCGCCCTCCCCCTTCCCCTCCCCCTTCCCCCGATTTACGATTTTTTGACGATAAATCGGGGGAATTGTTATTGTATCGCGGCTCTAACGATTTTTGACGATTTAAAATATATCGGACGATATTTTAAATCGTCAAAAAACGATTCACATCCCTAGTGCTTTTTGGATTCCTGGGAGGTGCAGGGCTAGCCCGAGGAGTGGGGGAAGCCAGGAGACCAGTTCTCCAGAGATAGCGCACACAGGCCCCCGATGACCGGGTACCTGAACCAGGGTCCGAGTCTATGAAGGGTCCTAGGTGGTCTCCACAGTCCGAGGAGACAGGAGCTAGTACAGTAACGATGGAACTCAATGCCAAGTTGCTGGTAGGGGATGAAGGCGGTGCTTAAGAACCCTGACCCAGTGATGGATGCCCCTTAGGTTCCCGCCGTAGCAACTTCAAAAGAGGGCCTGGGGGCCCTGCTTCCAAAATATCTATTTTTTACATAAAGTGACTGCTGTCTATAATCACTTTTTCTGTATGGTGAGGGTCTGTGCAGACTTCAGCTGTCAAAACAAAGGTTTTTCCCACCCCTTCACTCGGGTTTGGAGGGGTATGGGTTACTATGCTGAATTTGATAACCTTGAGCTACTTACTAGCTGAGAAATGTGTATCAAATCAAAAACTCCTTAATTTATGTCTTCTGATAAGATTGGTTGCCTGAAGTTAAAATAATCCAGCCTGGCTTCTGCTGATTTTAGATACATAGTTTTAAAATTAGACATTTCTGCTTTTACTAATTTTTGTTTCTTCAAAGAGCAGGCTTGCTTTGTGGTAGACATACTCCTAATCTCAGCACTCTGTTAAAACGTTTATATAAAACAAACCGCAGTAAGACAAAGAGAGTCAAATTAAAACAGTTTGTTACAAAATCCTAAAATTAGATTGCCACATTTAATGCTTATCATAAAGAAATGCACATACCGAAAAGTGTGTGTGTGTGGGGGGGGGGGGGGGGGGGGCTTAATGCACAAACAGCACTGAGATGCTTAGGAAATAAAGAAGGAATAAGAAGGAATTTTTACAATCTAAAAATAGCTGTCTTACAAAATCTCTGTTCTTTTATGTTTTAAAAAAAACATTGAGGATGTGTAAACCACTGGGCAGTTACTGCACATGTTCAGCAGTGATGTGATTCATTAAAACATGGCTGCCTCCACATGGCTCATTTCTGTAAACAAAAAGAGCTGTTGACTGAGCATGCTTAGTGTAATTTCATGGCCTATGACATCATCCATGATGGCCACATCCCCATGGGCTACAGCATCTCAGGTTAAACAAGATTTGTTTTGATTTTACTGTGCATGCATGACCAGTATGTCATTTCCTGGTCTCATACAACAACTATTATCTTGGATGTATGGCATTTCTTGTCCTTTTTTCAAAATGAACCACAAAAAACCTCTAGTATAAGGCTTCAAAAATCCTCCTTGTTAAATCTATCACTCAAAACACTGCTCCAAAAAGGAGGAATTATATTTTACCCTTGCTAACACACAAATATTTTTTTGGGAAATTGTATCAGAAATTTGGGCAGCGGTTCTTAGATAGAGGGTATCCGGAAAGGGTTGTTAGACGAGCTCTGAAGCGGGCTCGCTGGAATAACAGGGAGCTCTTATTGAATCCTCAAAAAAGAACCGTGTCCAATAGAATGACATGTGTATTACCATTTTCTGAAGGGATACAAGGGGTGACTCAAAGTATTAGAAAGAATTGGCGTATTCTGCAAGTGTATCCAGTGTTTAAGGACCCCCCGATGGTGGCTTATAAACGGGGTAGTAAGATTAAGGACATGGTGGTGCATTCCTCCTTTTATGAGCTGACAGAAAAAAATGAAAATGAGGAGGTGGGTCATTTTCCATGTCAGGAGTGTTCTATGTGTGTGGTAGCGCATTCAAACTGTCATATTCCGAATGAAAAATTAAAAGGATATGTCCCACATGTGCGGACAAATTGTGCCACTTCACGAGTAGTGTATGTTATCTGGTGCACTTGCAAATTACTGTATGTGGGCAAAATTATGAGGAAGTTAAAAACACGGCTCATAGAACATAAGAGTGCATTGAAATGTCTGAGGATGGAAGCCCCTCTAGTACAACATTGTACAGAGCAGAGCCATGGCTTTGAAGATCTAAGATGCACAATATTGGAAGTTGTAAAAGAGGATCAGCGGGGTGGGAATGTTAATCTCAAACTGTTGCAGAAGGAGCAAAAATGGATTTTTAAGTTAGGCACGGTTCATCCGGAGGGACTGAACAAAGAAGTGGATTGGTCAGTCTTTCTGGAGATTTGATTGGATGAGAGAGCAGGAACTTGCCTGGTTTAAAAGCAGTGTTTTCTGGGAGTTTTGGAGACAAGTGCCATTTTTGAAGCAGTGCTGGGGCAAGGAGCTGGTTGCGGCCATTTCTGAAAGTAAGTCAAGTAGCTAGAGCCATAAAATGTTGAAAAATGTTTGAGAAATAACTTTGATAAGTGAGAATGAATGTGTTTTCATATTCAGGAGAGATCCCCTGAAGAAGGCGGGTGTCGGGAGTGTGTATATAACAGTGGCACTGTGAACTGAATGAACAGCGTAAAGAACTGAGATAAGCATTTAAATGTTTTTGAGATTTGAAATGATCAAAAACTGAGAATTTGAAAAATCTTTTGAGGATATGGGTGGAGCACTTAGGTGTGGGTAAAGTTTACATGTTGCACGAGAGATAGGTTTTAATAGTGAATTACGTGATGGGGTTTTTAAAACAATAAACTGGGAAAGTGTAAATGAGGTGACTTTGTGTGCCATATACACACGATACTGGTTGTAGCCCTGTAAGGGCAAGAGCCAGGCGACTGTGAAGGCACAATCATTCTGATACAAATATTTTTTTGGGAAATTGTATGTTAACAAGGGTAAAATATAATTCCTCCTTTTTGGAGCAGTGTTTTGATTGATTTCTTGTCCTTTGACACTTACCACCATCTTGAAAAATGTATTTCTGGTTCTGGTCTATTTCATCAACAAAGGGAAGCAAGGGGGTATTCCTCAATGCAACATCATCAAAAAGGAACAGAAAGGGTTTTTTTTTTCAGTGGGGCTCATATATTTCCTGATATGGCAACAAAGGGGCAGGCTAAGATGGGGCAAGGACAAGGGAGCAGGTCTTTGATCAGAAGTGCATTTTGATTGGCTGGGAGGAGAAGAGAGTGGGTGTGGCTTAACCTAGAAGTAAATCCTGATTAGCTGAACCATCTGCCAATCACCTGTCAAAACAAGTTTGACAAGTGCTGTAGCTCTAGACTACTTACATGTATATCTGTTGCACAAATTTCTAAAGGGCCATTTCATTAGGTAAATCACTATTTTACTGATGGATGTCCCTTTGAAAATTTCTTTCCCTATGTGTATCTTTTATTCAGGATAGTTCGCAATGTAGGTAGATGGTAGGATCCTCCTTTTGGGATGTTGCCAGAATAGATTGTAAATACCTGTAGAGTCTGTTAATTAGTTCAGTAACAGAGAGTGAGTGCAAAGAGAGATAAAGCAATTTCTTTTCCTCCTGCAGTATAGGAGGCATATAGACAGCACAGGAGCTGATGTGTGCTAAGGTAAAAGTGCAGGCCCAAGAGAATCGATTTTAGGCTTTTTTTTCTATTTTTTGGAGAGAAGGAGAACTTTCAAATCCTATTTTTCTATAAATTCTAACATCGTGGACAGAAAAAGGAGTTGAGTTTCCCACACATGGAAAAATGTTCTCGCTGTTAGGATTTTTCTGGAGGAAAGAGAAGATCCTGTTTTTTCTCTAAATTTTGTTCTCTAGAATGGTATCTGGGAACCCGCAGGTACCACCTGGAGTTTAGTGAAGAGAATGAGCTTGATATTAATTATCCCAGTTAGTGTACCTGGTGTCAACCCAGAGCAGCACACTGAGGAGGAAAGAAGTGTGCGCCAGCTCAGTACTACAAGGAAGACAGGAGCTGACACCCATACGATACTCAGCCATGTGGTGATGAGGGATTGGAGAAAGGCATGTTCCATCTTCGGTCAGGTGGACCTTAAGTGAGTCTGAGATGGTGGGGATAGGGGTAATGATCCATTTCATGGATCACTCAAATGCAGTTCCCACCAAGCAAAGAGACCTGTGCTGGGCACAGTGGCCATTTTAAGAGTGATAGATGCCATATAAGAGTCAGAAACTCTCTTTTCATCCCACAGAGCAGTCCAAGCTGTCAGGTATGGAACAGCTCATAAAATTGAGCATCTGTTTCCTTAACCCGCTAACAGGCAACTCTCCTGGGCACCTGCTGCCAAGGAGGTGCTAGTGGCGCACATCTGTCCCAAGCGCCTCCTTTTTAGCACGACCCCTCATTTAAATATTCAATTGTGTGCCCAGGAGAGGTGGCTGGGCGTGCATTAGGAAAGCGGGTGCTCAACACTGAGCGCCCGTTTTCCATGCAGATTTATTTGATCGGCTTGTCTGTGTTTCAGGCTCAGCCCCACTCCTCTTCTATGTAGGCTGCCTGGAGGGAAAGGGCTGGAGAAGAATACCCCTGTAGCTTTGCCTCTTAAGTCTGAAAAAAAGTGTCAGAATTGTGTTCCACCCTGTTCCCCCACAAATTAAACCCTGCAGTACACACATATACACACAAGGTTGTCAACTCATCTGAGGTCAACCAGTCTGTTCCAGTTCTGGTTTTGCCATTTTGGAGTCATGGATTTGTTCCTCTGATTGTTTAAGAGGAATCAATGGGACATTTAAAACTAGATCTCCATGCATGCATGCACCCCCTCCAACCCTCAGTGGTCACCAACTCCATTCAGCTTTCCCCAGTAGAGAATTAGAAGCCAACAATAGTTACTTTCAAGCCATTCTCCTCATAGACTCCCTGGCCCAGTTCCTGCTTCCTGGAGGAAAGGAAGGGGAGGAGGAAATCAATGATTGCTACTGTACTCCTCTTTAGCAGCCTGCTCTCCTTGAAAGTGATAGGGGAGGGGCTGAGTCAACATTGGAATGCTAGGCATGCTGACCCTCCTCCTACTGGAATCTTGATTGGATGAAAGTGTACTCCCCTGTGGCGAGAGGGAGGGTGCAACTCATCTTTCCCTGCACTCCTATCCTCTGACAGGGCATGAAAGGACAAACTGTCCTTCATAGCTTCTCTGTCACTGGGAGGGCAGGGGGATGGCCATCTTGGATAGACCTGTGTGGCTGTGATCTCCTGTGGCTTGGGACTGGTTTGTGCGTACTCTTCTCCTGCTTTTTCAGTGGGAACTGTATAAACCTGTACCAGTTGCGCTTGTGGGGTCCTAGCCTGCATTGACTTGCTGTGCCTCTCCCACTCCTCTCCTCACAGTGTTTGACTGCTCCTCTAAAGCCAGTCTGGATTGTTTTTCAGGCCTGATGTCTTCTATGGCTCCAAGGGTGGTGGAATTATATTAGTTCTGTCAGTCAGGGGGCTGAATTAAGTTGCTCTTGTGAGATCTGGTCCAGATGCCAGTTAAGCCAGCAAGGTGCACCTTTAGGGAGTATGGATACAGCAGAATCTACTTTCAAAGGAGTGCAAGGATAGGATAGTCAGCCCATGCTCTTCTTGTAGGCCTTGCCTCCTACAAGACAGATTGTGGCCTGGAAGAGGAGCATGCATTGACTCCATCCCATCCCTGTGCACCTTCCAAAACTACTTAGTTTTGAGTTGCTTTTTTCATTTATATGATCAGGCTCAGACAGGTCCCAGATTACCAATAAGGTCTGCTGTACAGGGGATTGGGAGAGGGGGAGTCTTAGCCAGTCAGCAGGCTGGTGGTCAGTAGAAAACTGACATTTACATTGGCTGATTTTCTGGTTTGCTGGCCACCAGTTTCCCTTTAAGAAAACCAGCCAGGTCAGGCAAATACTTTCCAGTTTGCAACCCTAGTTACCTGATCTAGCCTCATCTAACTGCCACCAGTTTGACATTAGGGAGAGATAGGCATATGTAGCGTTCTGACTGGTTTAGAAGTTGATAGTGAAATGGATGCTAATCTCCTCCATTTTGGCAAGGTACACCTGCATCCTGGCATGGCAATGAGAGTACAAGAAAGGGATCACCCTCCTACTAAATATTGTTCTGGAGGGACCTTTGTAATTTAAGGTGAACACATGCAGCATCCACTTAAATCCCACATTCTCAACCATAAGATTGTGTATTTGATAATGCTTTAGCTATGAAAATATGAAATGTCTTCTAAGCTAAAGCAAATGTTCAGCAAATATATAACATTGAATATACTTTACCTTCTTGGTTAAGAAATAAAAGGCAGTCATATTGTAGTGCCGTAAGCACTGGTGTCCTGGGGTGGAGCAGGGCCAAGATAGAGAGCTCTCAGGGACCTTTGAAAGCCCAATGTTACTTTTTGATTTCCTAAAACAATTTATCTTACCAAATGGAGCAGAGCTGATGAAAGTGCTTTGGTAAATAAAAGTATATGTAGGGCATTCTGCTTGTCTTGCAGGCTTATCCTTAAATAAGCAAACTACGCTGACTCTAATTCAAAATTTTTATGCAGGTAGCACAAGTTTATTCTGGGAGTAATGTGGGTTAATGATATTTGATCAAATTCTATCTTGAGGACTCCTGCTGTGGTTTAGTGTTCTGAACTGCAGGTCAGCATTGAAGCATTAAACTAAAACTATGGTACTTTGCTTCATCCATCAATGCTATGGATACACAATTCATTAAGTAATAATGATAAGCAATGAGGGTATTGCCTGGCAGTTAAAACTCTTCTGGGAGGAAACAAAGGCCAGAGGCAAAGCCTGGGGCCCTTTACTAGTGAATCCATTAACAGGAGGCTATTAACCCTATTACTGAGCTCTCACTATAAATTTCAAATTTCAATAAAGCTAAACAAACCATTATTTTAATTTTAAAATGGTTTTAGAACTGTCACTGTTTACCTTAAGGGCTTTCAACAACGAGGTAATGAACTGCTAAAATATATAGAATATTGATCATCATTTCTGTATTATCATTCTAGTTCTTTCCCATGAGGTATATAAATAATTTAAGTCAATTCAATCACATTTAGTAAGTACCATTCATCAGAAAGATCGCAAAGTGTTAAATGTGAAAGTAAATAAATTCATATTTAAAGAAAATCAATGACTACCCAAAACTTTGTCAAGCAAACATATTTTTGAAGCAGTTGTAAACATAGATAGAAACATAGAAATGATGGCAGAAGAAGACCAAACGGCCCATCCAGTCTGCCCAGCAAGCTTTCACACTTTTTTTTTCTCATACTTATCTGTTACTCTTGGCCCCCATCAGCAACCCCCTGGTTCCAGTTTCCCTCCACCCCCGCCATCGATGTAGTGAGCAGTGCTGGAGCTGCATCCAAGCAAAGCATCCAGCTCAATTGGTCAGGGGTAGCAACTGCTGCAATAAGCAAGTTATTCCCACGCTTGTTTGTTTACCCAGCCTGTGCCATTCAGTCCTTGTTAGTTGTTGTCTGAATATAATTCCTCTTTTCTTTATTCCCCCTGCCGTTGAAGCAGTGCGTTGTGCTGGATATGTATTTCCAGTGAAATATCAGGCTTAATTGATTCAGGGTAGTAACTGCCATAAAAAGCAAGCTACTCCCATAATTATTTGCTTACCCAGACTATGTAATTCATTCCTTTTTGGTTGTTGCCTGAATAAAAATCCTCTTTTCCTCTTTCCCCCCTGCCGTTGAAGCAGAGAGCTATGCTGGATATGCATTGAAGTGAAGTATCAGACTTATTTGATTTGGGGTAGTAACCGCCACAACAAGCAAGCTACTCCCTGGTTTTTTTGTGAATGCAAATCCTTTTTTCCACATTTCCTCTTGCCTTGAAGCATAGAGCACTGCTGGAATTGCATTGACAGTGAGTATGTTTATTGAATAAGGGTATTAATCTCCAGGTAGTAGCCGTAATTCCTGCAAACTACCCCTATGCCTCTTCTCTTCATTCACATCCTTTTGACTTTATGGATCCACAGTATTTATCCCACGCCCCTTTGAAGTCCTTCACAGTTTTGGTCTTCACCACTTCCTCTAGAAGGGTGTTCCAGGCATCCACCACCCTCTCCGTGAAGAAATACTTCCTGACATTGGTTTCTGAGTCTTCCTCCCTGGAGTTTCAAATCATGACCCCTGGTTCTGCTGATTTTTTTCCAATGGAAAAGGTTGGTCATTTTCTTTAGATCATTAAAACCTTTCAAGTATCTGAAAGTCTGTATCATATCACCTCTGCTCCTCCATTCCTCCAGGGTGTACATATTTAGATTCTTCAATCTCTTCTCGTAAGTCATATGATGAAGACCCTCCACCTTTTTGGTCACCCTTCTCTGGACCGCTTCCATCCTGTCTCTGCTCCTTCAGAGATATGGTCTCCAGAACTGAGCACAGTACTCTAGGTGAGGCCTCACCAAGGACCTGTACAAGGGGATAATCACTTCCCTTTTCTTGCTCAATATTCCTCTTTCTATGCAGCCCAGCATTCTTCTGGCTTTAGCTATCGCCTTGTCACATTGTTTTGCCGACTTCAGATCGTTAGACACTATCACCCCAATGTTTCTCTCCTGCTTCATGCATACCAGCCCTTCCCCTCCCCACCATCGAATACTGTTCTTTCGGATTTCCACACCCCATATTTTATTTATTTATTTAAAGCTTTTCTATACTGACATTCATGATACAATCATATCATGTCGGTTTACAGATAACAGGGGGGTGCAATAACTTTGTTCTTTTTAACCAGTGCAGAGGAAGCAAAAAGTTACAATATAACAAGGTTGTTGAAACTGGGGTAGGAAGAAGACAAGAATAGACAAGAATAAATATACATCTTAACAGCGGTAGATTATTTACATTGTGCAGTAATGACTCTTTATGGGTTTAATTAAATTATGCAGTAAGGTCTCAATGGATAATATGCATGACTCTGCACTTTTTGGCATTGAATCTCAGCTTCTCTTGAAGTTACTTCTAATGGTAATAGTCAGTACCGAATTTGAACTTCATATAAGTGATTTAATGACTCTCATAACATCCCGCAGGCTCTTTTGGCATCTCTGCTCTTTATCAAGCCGCAATTGGGATCATCTTTAATCTTTGGTCACAAATTCACGTGCATATTTTTTTGTTGAATTTTTTCTTTTAAATAAAATATTTAGTTCAAGAATACTTCCCTTTCGGGGGTCACAGTCCATGGAGGGTACAACCCTTCCCAGAAGATCAGAGTGCAGTTCAACGTGTACGTTTCGCGTCCAATGCTGCTTCAGGAACTCCTCTAACTATGTATTGTTTCCGCATTTACATGCCGGGGTATCTTCGGTTACGCTTTAATTTCTGAAAAAGCAAATTGTTATCACAGACCATTCTGTTGGGATTGCACTTGCCTTACTTGATCTTCAAAGTGTACTTACAGCCTCGTGAACGTATGTATTGCATCGTCGCGGTTTGGGAGAGATCTCCTACTAAGCAGCGACTCTAGAGAACTACTTTTAAATGCATACGTGTCATTTGAATTCAGCTGATTTTTCACAAGGTGACTTAACTCGAATCACCCTGATTTTGCTTTATCTGCGCAAATCGGGGGCTCCCCCAAAACGATAGGAAAACCCCACGACTTGAAGGGGTCAGGAAGGTCCCCCAAGACTTGCCAAAAGCCCCTGGACCACCAGGGGCTTTTGACAAGTCTTGGGGGACCTTCCTGACCCCCACAAGACTTGCCAAAAGTTCAGCGAGGGTCATGGAGTGACCTCCTGCACTCGGACCATCGGCTGCCAGTATTCAAAATGGTGCCGATAGCCTTTGCCCTTACTATGTCACAGGGGCTACTGGTGCCATTGGTCAGCCCCTGTCACATGGTAGGAGCACAAGATGGCGCCGGTCATCCAGTGCTCCTACCATGTGACAAGATCCGGCCAATGGCACGGATACCCTGTTACATGGTAAGGGCAAATGGCCATCGGCGCCATTTTGATTAGTGGCAGCCGACGGCCCGGGAGCCGGAGGACGGCCCGGAGTGGGAGATCGTGGGAGATCGCTCCTGGGACCCCCACTGGACCACCAGATACCTATAAAAAGGTTTTGGGGGGGTCGGGAGGGTGGGGGAAGCTAAGGGGTTACTTTTAAAGGGTCGGGGTGGTTTTTTTGTTTATCGGCTGGGGCGCAGCCGATAAACAAAACCGCGATCGGGCCCAATGGAAAAAAACCCACATGTGAATCGGAACCGGAATCCGAACCGATTCCGGTTCCAATTCACATCTCTAGTCTTTAAGATCATGAGAGGTCTTGAACGAGTAGATGTGAATCGGTTATTTACACTTTCGGATAATAGAAGGACCAGGGGGCATTCCATGAATTTAGCAAGTATATTTAAGACTAATCGGATAAAATTATTTTTCACTCAAGGCACAATTAAGCTCTGGAATTTGTTGCCGGAGGATGTGGTTAGTACAGTTAGTGTAGCTGGGTTCAAAAAAGGTTTGGATAAGTTCTTGGAGGAGATGTCCATTAACTGCTATTAATCAAGTTTACTTAGGTAACAGCCAATATTGCATCAGTAGCATGGGATCTTCTTGGTGTTTGGGTACTTGCCAGGTTCTTGTGGCCTGGTTTGGCTTCTGCTGGAAACAGGACGCTGGGCTTGATGGACCCTTGGTCTGACCCAGCAAGGCAATTTCTTTTGAAATAGAAAATATCGTCTTTATTTCCTATTTCATTACATTTGGGTAAAAAAAAAATAAATAGGAAAAACACAAAATTTTGTGTTTTTCCTATTTTTGAGGGGAGGAAGGTTAAAGAAGGCATGTGTAAAAAAAAAATCTGAACCTTTCCCAAGCCTTCCCATTTATTAAAATATGGATCCCCCACCACTAGAGCCCCCTGCCCCCCTAGTCACCCTCCTGACCCCCTAGCACTCACTAAAAATCCTTGGTGATCTATTGGGGGACCAGGAGTAACCTCCCTCTCCCTGGCCGGCAGCTGCCATTAGTCACAATGGTACCAGCCATCCTTTGCCCCTACCATGTGGGGTGTCCCATGTTCTAAAGAGAGACCAGTCACAAAAACTGGAAAAACATGCACATGCTGTGCACCAACCCTCTCCTTGCTCCAGCTGCCAGGAGAAGGGGCTAGTCCTATGCCTGTGCTCAGATTCCTGGGTGAGCTGCTGGATAAATCTGCATGCTGAAAGACTCTGGTAGGGGACTCTCGTACCATACCACAAAGTTCTCCAAAGAAGACCTGGTCATGCTTTTCTTGGTGCCTCCTCTACGTCAGCTTTGTTCTTTTCAAATCACCTTTCCCTATGGTACGTGCTAACTCTTGCTCTTGCCTTGGCCATCTGTTGCTTTGCACACTAGATACACCATTCTTTGGGTCCTCATGCAACTCTGATACTGCTTTGCTTCTCCTGGTGCCTTGGGCTTTTGATGACATGTTTCCTCCCACCTTAGCCCTCAAGGTACACCTTGGGAGGTTTTCAGCTTCTCTTCTTACTGAATTGTTCTACTCTTTTCCGTTTCTGTTTTTAATCACCAGCACACTGATGCTGTCCATGCTTCATGCCAGTTTTGGTATCTTAGGATGCTTTCTCCTCTGTTCCTTTGGTCTTCAAGGCTCTTTCCAAATCCCCTTCCCTTATGGTACTTGCTAACTCGTGATCTTGCCATGGCAATCCATTGCTTTACACAGGCCTTGCCCAGTTATCTTTAATGGTTTCATGCCCTCTTAGACTTTGTCTTCAAACTGCCTACTCTTACAGTTCTTACTCTGGGTGGCTGCTTTGTGACTCTCAAGATGCTTTGGGGGTTTTCATGCATTCTTTCAAAACATTGTACCACAGCAAAAGGCAAATGCAGCAGAAGTTCAGTTCCCGAAACCAGGACGTTGTTACTGATGCTCAGGTGATGAGGGCAGTATTTTCAAAGACTGATTCAGAAGAAGAATCATGTCCTGGATTCCCTGAATCACAGGATATTACACAGGTAGTGGCTAAAGATCATTTAGTGTCTCTAGTCAGTATCATCATAGCCTCCAGTGAAGAACTACTCTAAGCCTGAATAACCACCAGCTCTTTCACTTCATAATGAATATGGAAATGACATCAGGTCCCCTCCTGGGATTTTGTCTGGCTCCTCCCTTCTAGGGCTTTCTGCCAATTTGGTTGGTGCCCTTTCCCCCTCATTTTGACCCTCGAGGTGTTCTTGCCACTCTGGGTGGCTGCTTTGTGACTCTCATGTTGCTTTGGGGTTTTCATGCATTCTTTCAGTTGCTTGCCCTGGGTGGTTTTCTGATTCTTTTGATACTTTGGTCCCCCCCCCCCCCCCCGCATGGTTCCTTGAGCTGTTTATACCACACTTGATGCTGCTTTGCCCCTTTCATACAGCCTTAGGGGGTTCATGCCACTATTGTTGGTGCCTTTTGCCCCACTTTTGGAACTTTGGGAATTTCTGGTTACTCTTCTGCTGTTTTATCCTTTGACGGTGCCTTGGAGAACTTCTGCCTCTGCTGGTAGTGTTTTGCCCCATTGCGGTTCCTTGGCTGTTCATGCTACGTTTGGTATCATATTGGCATAGTTTGGATGTGTTAGCAGGCCTTCACCCTTCTGATGATGTCGAGCCATCAATTTCATTAGAAATTATTAGAAACATTTTATTAATTGTCTGATCGCAAAGATATTTCATCTCCTGATGTGGGTGAAGTTGTTCTTCTTTTGATAATTTGCATCTTACAGAGTTCCTTGAGAAGTCTAATCTGAAATTACTGAAAGAGCAACATTGTTGGTTACATGTGCTCAGGAATCAGATGAACAATGGACTCTTAGGCTATTTTTTCATCTGAGAGAGGTCTTTTTTTAGGCTAGAAGTGTAAATGTTTGGTTTAATTTGAAGGAGTCGAGCATGTATATTTTTGATCTGATCCAGTTGGAAGGATTTCTCCAGAAAAGACCATTTAGGTAATACTGTTGTATAAGTATCTGTACACGTCATATCAAATTTGCTTTGGTGATTCTTTATTTTTTCTATACTTATAATGGATTCCTTTGTATCGTCCTTTATATTGTGGTCTCATTTACAGAGATAATAAGTATGTTTCTTTTTTTTTCCTTGTTGAATATCTTTTCCTATGTATATTGTTGTGCTTTTCTATTTTCAAGAGTCTCTTGATTAAATATTTCTGGAAATTAATTTAAAAAGAAGAAATGATTAGAAAAGCCCAGTTTGGGAGCCCAAAATAGGCTGCATTGCTTCCGTCATTGAATATAATGTTAAGTGAAAGAATGAATAAAATGAATAAATTATTTGTTTTTGTTTGAATCAAATTGAACAAATGACTGTGACCTAAAAAACAAATGAATGGACCAAAAAACATTTCTTGACTCTGCAAATGAAGGGTTCCATAATAGTGCATTACAGCCTGTCCCCTAACCAGTGGTATAATTAGAACAGGGTAAGCCAGGCAACTGCCATGGGTACAGTCTTCCACGGGGTGTAGAATACAGTGCAGTTCATCATAGAAACATTGGCATGGGTGTGCAATTCTAGAAACTTGCCCTGGGTGCAAACACATCTAATTAAGGCACTGCTTTCAACACTGATTTTCTACCAATGATGGACTATTGCAACTAGGTGTATATAAGGTTGCCAACCATTACTTTAAGGACCCAGCAGATTCTGCAAAGCTCAGCAGCCTGGTTGATCTCTGGTCAAGGTATGAGAGATCATATTACTCCCCATTTTGTGGAGCTAAATGTATTGGCCAATGTATTGGCATATCAGGTATAAAATTGCAATGCATAAAATGTTGAGCATTTTCCTGGATTAATGTGACATTACAAATTTATAACCCAGCATGCTTGATGTCTCTTCTATTCAGCAGGTACGTCTTGCTGAACAAGGAAGAGAGCATTTTTTAGTGATTGCTCCAATTTTTGGAACTTTCTGCCTGAAAGTCCACACTTGACCAAATTTATTAAGACTTTCAGATCAATGTTAAAAACATATACAGTATATTCCAGCAGGCATTTATACGAGTGAGGACATATTTACAGATGAAGTATTCTGGGGATGTATTCCTTGGTGATGTTTTTATTGTTGATTGTTTTGTTTTGCTTTTTGGCAATTATTAGGAAATGTTTTAACCTTTTCTGTATGCTGCCTAGAGCTTTTCCAGTAGGCAGCTTATAACTGCGGTAAATAAATAATGTGTGCAACAGCAACACTAGTAGGAAATGCAGTTTATATCGAGAGATATTTGGAAGCTGACTTGAGAAGCAAAAAAGCTTTGTTCCATTGTTATTTAAAACACATTTCTTTTACATGTTGTGATAAATAGGTCTTGTATTTCACGTTCAAGTAAACAAATGATTAGGCCACTTTACTCAGCCTCTTATTTCTAGCAGGAATAATCTGTTTAGCAATGTTTAAGAAGCACATCTATTTTCATAAACATTCATAAGTTCCTACACCAGCCTCATGGTGTGAAGAAAACAGTTCATTAGAAGATGTGAGTCACACATTACTCCACACGCCTGTAACAGATTCTACAGTGAATTCATAAGGATAGATCCAGAAATATTTCAACAATATGTTGATTTAACATAGCTTATTGAGAGTCAGGCATAAAGCTATCAGAGTTCCACCCGTAACTCTGTGATGAATGATGCACTCTAATATGTGCTTCCAAGTAAATTACTATACAAGAGTGTTCTGAAACTGCCTGGTTTTGGTACATGGCACAAAGTTGACAGCATTGTGGTCTTCAGAGCAAAGTATCAAATGGAATGCCTCAGTTCTGGAAACAGGAACTCCCATGTTAGATCAGTGTTTTATAACATAAGGCTGTTTAATTCTGGGACCAATCTTAATTGGGATGAAAAATGTTCCCAAGTAAGATTTTATTTGTGTCAGTCATTTAAATGTTCACAATAGATACATTGTATAAAGTAAACATAACCACAGATGTATTAAGTTCAACCAGTAAAAAAGTATCCCATATCTTGTTTATAGGACATGTTAAGGTTTATGCTTTTCCCAGTAGAGAGCATATTGTAGTGAGTAGACTGGACCATTTGCTATGCCACTCCCCTTTAGTAGTGGCCACAATGATGTAGTCCAGGGTGCTGATTAGAGATTCCCAAGAAAATTCCTATTAGAAGATTTGGAGCTGAGAGAGCAAAATCTAGTTTCTCATCTTTCTGCAACAGTATGGAGTTTGGGGAAGGGGATGAGCCAGTCATTGCTAGGTACCTACAAGATTTAGGGCTCTGGCCCATAAACCCTTATTTTCCTTTCCCCTGAGATTTTGATAATTAACCATAATCAGCAGCTTCCCCTCTTGCCAAGAACAATCCTATAAAAAAACACATAAATGTACATCTATTTTCTATGTTATCATATAACTGTCTCTAGACAGAAAAACTATATAAGTAATAAAGAAGCCACTAACATTATTCAAGATCATCAATCATTAATGGGGGGTCTATACAGGATAGGACAGAATTCCAATATGAAACCTGCACCTCAAATCCCACAATACTCTGCATTCACAGAAACTCACCCAACACAGGGTGCAGAAAAGAACAAGGACATTTCCCCTTGCCACTCACCATAGAAAAATGTTATTAAAATTCTAGTTTCACCTCAGTAATACCAACACAAACTCCCTCCTCTATGAGGAAAATTGTAGAATAATAACACAAAATCTAGAAAAAATATATTTAGAACCTATAGGAAACTTGCCATATCATAATATCCTAAGTACCAGACTCAAACAGTAATGAAAAGGCACCACTAAAACTAAACAATAGAGAGAAATACAAAGTATCATGTTTTATCGGGTTTTTTCGGGCACACAATTTGCAAACAGTGAACTCTGGTTCCTCCGATCATCATCCCAAACCAGGGGTCTCCAAGTAACCCCATTCTGACCCTCCACCACCCTTAGAGAAGTTCCCCAACAAAAGGTTATAGTTTAAAAAAAAACAACTTGATTACAAGTCCCGCCCCCCCCAACCCCCAACTCATTCCCTTTGTTAAAAGATAGATACCCCAGGATCCGGCTCCCCCATCACTCACCCTTGCTCACCCTCCTGATTCCCAGGCTTACCAAATCTGCCCTGATGATCTAGTGGGGGCCTGGAGCCAGAGCCGTAGCTAGCCTGTGGCCGATATGGCCGTGGCCATCGATGCCGTTCACCAGGGCACCATCATGCTGAAGCATTGGCAGCATCCCCCACACCATGCAGTAAGAAGCAGCATGGTCCAAAGGGCCGTTAGAGGTATCAGATTCTCCTACTCCCTGGAAGTGAGGAGCATCAGGTTGCGTTTCCATGCCCCGCCTAGGCAGTGACAAACAGTGCAGCTTGTGGAGCTGTGAGAAGTATCAGTCTCCTCCTTTCTCTCATTGCCACAGCAGTGACAGTATGGAGAAAGTTTGTGTGCAACAACCCCTGCCTCCCCACAGCACCTACTAATCCATGATAATCTCAGAGCATCTGGAAATCAAAAGTTCATAGGAATGGAAAGCAAGGGATTGATTTTATCCTTATAGTTTTAATTATTGGGTGTTATTTAATGTATCAGCTATTTTGAAATATTTTATTGAAAATGTGAAACTTTTATATGAATTTTTAATTTTTGGATGTTCTATTTGTCAGGATTGTTTAAATATTTGGACCAATAGGGGGAGGACATTCAAAATGATTGCCTGAAGTACGCACTCCCCACTGCTCTGATTCCTGGATTTCTTTTATTTGAAATAAAAGTTGTCTTTAATTTGATATTATGCTTCACAAAAGGAAGGGGAAGATTAAAATCTTTCCTCTGGAATCAGATATCCCCTCAGGTCAGCAGTTTATATCGGAGTTTGCTACTCCAGAAAATAGGGTGTCGAGCCCCACTGGCGATTCGGCAAGAGGAGTGCCATTTTCGCCTGGGGAATTGTCTCTGAACCCACCGGATCCTCAAGCACCGCCACCCGTTTCTCCCCTGCATGCCGCCGACAGGGCTGAGTCGCCGGTGGATGACATCACTGGGCAGATTCAGACGGGAGGACGTGTCAGCGTCGGTTCAGTTGGGGAAACGGCTCCCTTCCAGGCTGTGGGCCCCGAAGCCCAGGAGAGTGGAGGATTGGGCGAGGAAGTTGGCCCTCCAAGACCATAGGAGAAGGTGGAAACACAGCGGATTTGGGAGCCTACCATCTTTGCCCCCTGGAGATCAGAGTAACCACTGCCGGTTTTCTTGAGTCCCTAAGGGATCTTGTTGCAGGTATTACCCTAAATTTAATGAACAATCCCAATCCTTAGAAATAGTGACTTGTAGGCTCGATTCAATTGAGAGTGATCATTGGCATTTATTTCAAGAGCATACTAATTCTGTTCAGAAGTTAACTAAAGATATTCGACACTTACAGGATTTAAATGCTGTGTCCGTATGGGACCAGATTTCTTCATCAAGAAGATTGGAATCAATGGAGAACTATTTGTGGCACCTAAATTTGAGACTCTTGAATGTTCCCAAGATACTGGGGGAGTTACCCTTATTGATCTTCAAGAGGTATATGCAAGAGGTGTTGCGATTCCGGGTCGGCCCCGGAATCGCTACTCACGTCTTCGGGGCCCCGCGTTGGGCCCGCGCTCCCCGGACCTCCGGGGACCTCAGCCACCGCGGGTTCGGTGTTCCCCCGCCTCGCCCGGGCCTGTGCTCGCTCCTGCCGAGTCCTCTTCGCTGCGTCACAGCAGCCGGCGTTCCTCGGCGGCTGGCCCTGCCCCCTAGACGCACGCGCGCGTCTCTGAACTAAATTTAAAGGGGCCAGCATGGGAAAATGCAGGGGAGGCCTCCAGGTGACGTCAGACGCTGCAGGGTATTTATACCCTGCAGCTCAGCCAAGACATCGCCTTGCAACGAGGTTCCCAGGTTTGTTCCTGTCTCCAGTTGCTGCGTTCTGACTGCGGTGTCTTCCTCTTGGCTCTGACTCGGATTGGCTTACGTTTTCTCTTGGCTCCTGACCCCGGACTGGCATTTGGTATTCTCTGGCTTCTGACCTCGGACCGGCTTGCGTTGACCCTCTGGCTTCTGACCCCGGACCAGCTTCCGTTGATTCTCTGGCTCCTGACCTGAGACTGGCGTACGGTGATCCTTTGGTTCCTGACCCTGGACCGGCGAGCAACGACCCTTCGGCACTCAACCTTGGACTTCAGCTGACCAGGCCCCCGTGGGCCCTCCTAAGTCCCAGCGGCCGGGTCTCTCCGGGCTCCTCCTGGGGGGACTATGGCTTCCAGGGTGAATCTCCTAAGACCCAGCGGCCGAACTCCTACGAGCTCCTCTCGGGGGAGGATCGGCTTCCAGGGCGAAGGTTCCCTCAACATAGTGCCAGCATCACCATCACTTCCTTCCTCGCCAGAGCTCTTGGTCGCATAGAGCTCCCAGGGTTCCACCTTCGGCCAGCCACCAGTCTGTCCTCGCCGCCTCCCGGTCGGAGTCGCTACTGCAACCACATCCAGCAGTTCTTCCTCCAACTCCGATCGGCTCAAGGGTCCACGAATCCAACAAGAGGTTCTTAAGATCCCTGCAGAGACAGCTCTGGTAGTCAAAAGAATAATGTTTCTTCCACAGAGACATGGTTCCACACAGCAGTTTCAGATCAATGAACGTAAAGAAACTGATCATTTAACCGATCATCTTGAAAATTCTAATTTGGAGATAACTGATAGGGATGTGAATCGTTTTTCTGATTGAAAATATCGTACAATATTTTCAAATTCGTCAGAAATCGGGGGCTCCCCGAAACCAATAGGAAAAGCCCACGAAATTGGTTGTGGGGTTCTCTTATCATTTTGGGGGAGTGCGGGAAAAATGGCATACAAAAACAACCTCTAAACCCACCCGACCCTTTAAAACACATCCTTTAGCTTCCCCCACCCTCACGACCCCCCCCCACCCAAAACTTTTAAAAAGTACTTGGTGGTCCAGTGGGAGTCCTGGGACTCCGGGAGCGATCTCCCACTCTCGGGCCATCGGCTGCCAGTAAACAAAATGGCGCTGACAGCACTTTGCCCTTAGCATCTTTTTAAAGATGGCGTGGGCCATTCAGTGCTCCTACCATGTGACAGGGGCTGGCCAATGGCACGGATACCCTGTCACATGGTAAGGGCAAAGGGTCATTGGTGCCATTTTAATTAGTGTCAGCCGATGGCCCGAGAGCAGGAGATTGTTCCCAGGACCCCCACTGGATCACCAGGTACTTTTAAAAAGGTTTTTTTTGGGGGGGGGGAAGCTAAAGGATGTGTTTTAAAGGATCAGGGTGGGTTTTTTCTTTATCGGCTTGGGCGCAGCCGATAAAAAAAACAAAAAACTGATCGGACCGCACGAAAAACATTCACCGATAGTCCCCGAACCCGGAATCGGAACAGATTCTGGTTCTGAATCATATCTCTAATAACTGAATGAGCTGTTCTTTTTGTTACCTTCTTTTCTGAACAGGATTTGAGTCAGATACATTTAAATTCTTGAAATAATTTTTAATTATCTTACCATGGTGGTTTAGTGCGTATTTACCCAGATCTTTTGAGAACGATGCAGATGCGTAGGAAGGCCTTTCTCTCTATGCGGTCTGAATTACTAGCTTTAGGGGCTATTTTTTTATTACGTTTCTCCTGTAAATGTGTAATTAAGCTATCTGGAAATACATATATTTTCTTTTGTCCTGAACAATTACGAAAGTTCATAAATGGCAGAATGCAATAACCTGGCATATAGGGGAGGAAGGATCCATAGAGCAAACTGGGGTATCATGCAGTCTAGCTATAATGTTTTTTTGGTTTGACATGGTTTCCTCTGATTTTCCTTCTCTCTCCCCCCTATTTCCTATGAAAAGAATAAGAGAAAATTACTTCTATATGTTAATGTTTCATGAATCTTATTGTATTTCGATCTGAAAGTCTCTTAAGTTTTTCTTGCAAAGATGTTCTTTGTAAATTTTGAAAAAATTAGCTAAAATTTTTTAAAAAGGATTGTTTATTTATAAATGTTATTAGCATGGTCTTAATATTATAATTTATATTTCTTGATTTTGTTTGATGTTTTATGAGGCATGATGTTTCTATTTTTCCATTGTTGCACTGCCTACAGTCAGGCTTGTTATGGTTTCCAGTTCAGTTTTGTTTTTTTTTTTTTAATTCTTTTTCATTTTTGAAATACACCAGAAAAAAAAAACATCCTATACAGAAAATTCAATGTCTCTCAAGATTCATTACAATTAAATAAACATATAATCATGTAATCTTAACACTAGGTAAATAATTAACCATATTTAACCATCACTAATACTTACATTTAAATTATAAGACAAAATTAGCAATTCGGAGGCGGAAAGGAGCAACTTTCATCAGAAACTATGTTTCATAGTAAAATGAATAGATAGACTCACCGGGTGCAACCACCTCTAATATTTATACTTCCACTCCTGTTGAGGATAAAATGGAGTTTCTCCCAGCTATCAAAGCCTTCAATTGGTCCAATTCTTGAAAGACATAGTTAACATTTAAGTACCTAATACAGGCCTTGCACGGATATTTCAAGGTAAACTTTGCACCTAATTTCTGTACCTCAGGTCTAATTACTAGAAACTCTTTTCTGCGAGTCTGTCACTTTTACAACATCTGGATAGATCCAGACAGGGGCAGATTGGCCTATCAGGGGATCAGGAATCTCCCGGTGGCCAATCGCTCCAGTCACGTGGTCTGCCGTGCGCGGACGTGACAAAGCCGCACTCGGCAGACCACGTGATGTGTCCTGGGCCGGCCTGGGCGGCAAATACCTGGGCTGGTCTGACATCGTGAATCCGCTGCTGGATCCAGATATGATTACCATAAAACAAAGATTGTTTGTATCTGAAAAACAAGCAAAGTATATTATTACGCTCAGATAAAAAGGAAAGATACAAGCATTGGTTTTCTACGGTTAACCTCAAATTCAGAAGACATTTCTAATATATTAGTAATGTCTATAGGAGGATCTTGTACTTCCGTTGAAATATTCTGCTGTAGATAAAAAGCTTTCATAACTACAGGCAAAGCAGGTTCTGGTATTTTCAGGACTTGTTTCATGTATATTTTGAACAATTCCAGCGGTGAAATTGCATTGATGACAGGAAAGTTCAGAATATGCAAATTATGGGCCCTTAGTGCATTTTCAACGGCTTCCAATCTTTTTGCTGTATTATGTTCCTCATTAATCATTTTACTTTGAGTATTTTCCATTGAGGTTAACCTTCTATCCAAGTCCTGTACTTTTCCGTAAATTTTGTTATTAGGTTATTATTTACCACCTGATTTTTTATTTCCAATGTAGCCCCAGAAAGAGTTTTAATTGAATTCTCTATAGTACTTAACATAGTCCATATGCCATCCAAGGTAATTGTATTAGGTTTAACAGTAATTTTACCAAGAGAGCTTCTCTAGCTGTTTTGTCCTCTCTTCCTCAACAGCAACTCTGCTCACTCCCATACCTTGTATCGCTGTAATTTCGGTAAAATGCGACTCCAGCGGTGTTGAAGACTTCACAGGTCCTGCCATTGCTCCTGGGCTTTCCTCCCCTAGCCAATTTAACATGCTGTCCTCTATGTCTCCAGACCGTCCTGTCACCATTTTCCCGACCTGAGCCATCACCATGGCTGCTCCTGCCTCTACCGAGGCAGGGCAAGGTACTAAGATATCTCCGGGGTGAGCAGGTTTAGAAGGAGATCCGAGGCTCAATGTTGTATCTAAGGTCAGAGGGGATGGCACATGCTCCTGAGCCGTCCCTCCAGCGACCAAGCTTTCCGGAGCCATGAATGTTGCAGGAGCAAAACAAATGGGTAACTGTGGCTGTCGGGGGTCGTCGGAGGGTGAACAGATAATTTCACCTCTCAGGTGCCCCTTTCTCTTGGTATGTGGCATGCATCTGAGATAAGAATTTGTTCAATGAAAAGAGAGTACAGCCTTCTCCCCAGGGTCTGCCCTGATCTCACATCATGGCGGCCATCTTGCCTCCTTCCAGTTCAGTTTTTATCTGAATGCTTATACTGACACTTTATGATCTCTTTGTTCATTATTTGGTGAGGATCTGTCAGTGTTCTGCATGTGTGAACAAGGTGAAGTATTCTGCTAGCATATAGTTTTGTATAGGGTCTGTAGTAGCTTGGTCTGTTCTGTTTTACTAATAGCAAGTGTATTGATGATTTAGAAACCGGTGTAATGTTTACAGTGTTGCCTTTTCATAGGTAGGATTGAGTGCTGGCATGTAGCACTGTTTTGGTATGGGAGGTTTACTATATTGTAATTCAGCTTATTCATGGCTTTCTGAGGGCCAAGCCTACAGCTAACATGCATTACCATAGGCCTAATTCCATATGGGTTTCAAATGCCTTTTTTCTGCATGTAAATATAATATAGATGTTGCTGTAAGTGGTATTTTTACCTCAGAATGTCCTTTTTCATGTAAAATCTGATATTATGAATGCATAATTTTTAATTGTGTGTGCGCAAGGCATGAACGGGAAGGGGCTGACACTTGGTGGTTGGATTGGGGGCCCATGACTGCAGGTTCTGAAGGGAGCTCTGGTGCATGGCCCCCAGCCCAGGACTGAGATTGTAATGATTGGAATAAATAACTTGGAAGGAGATATAAAATAAGTGGAAAACAGATCCTCAGAATTTGTGAATGGAGACTCATGGCACCAGGATCTCTGTATTGGTAATGACTGAACTGGAAGCCCAAAGGAGCAGGAGGAAACTGCTAGTCAAAATAAAAATCAAGGCCCCCTACATTTAGCAGAAGTTCACCGTTTGTGGTTTTGCATATGGGGTTCAGGATGAGGGAGCACTGTTTTACATGGTCATAGGTGCCAAATGGCCTGGCTACAGCTCTGCCTGGAGCAACCCCGATACTCTGAGAACCGATGGATGCCATTTTCCAAAATGACTCTAGCCAGACCTTTACTTCTATCCTGTGACAGGGTCTACACTGAGTCTTGATGCCAAGGCCTTGGCCCAGGCCCAGCCCAGAGGCCAGAACCTGACAGCAAGGCCTTGGCCTAGGCCCAGGACCAGGCCTAATGTCAGGTCCTGATGTCAAGGCATTGGCCTAGGCCAAAGCCCAATACCAGGGCCCAGTGTGTAGCCTAGGTCTTGACTCCAAGGCCTCAGCCAAGTACTGGACCCAACTCCAGGGCCTGGCCTGGAGGCAAGGTCCTGATATGAAGGCCAAGGCCCAGGCCCAATGCTGGGGCATATCCTGGAGGCTGGGTCCCAGCACTGGAGTCTCAGCCACACCCAGGACTAATGCTGACATCTTCTTCAAATGACACCGTCCGCTTGGAGAATGTGCTGGAGTAATGTTTCTCTAGCACCTTCCTCCTGAGCTGATGGAATCATTTTGATGTACAGATGTTCATTTTAACAAGCTTACATAAAAATGGCACCCTTCACTCATGAAGAAGACATTGGAGAGATGTAATTTCAGTGTGTTCTCCAAGTGGAAGGCATCATTTAAAGAAGTCAATGGAATATGATGTCTGGAGGCCTGGTTCCTGGCCTCTGAACCTGAGTCTGTGCCTTGGCCTAAGCCAAAGCCTGGGTGTAGGCCGATACTCTAGTGACAAGACCTAGCCTCAGGTCTGGACCCAGCTTCGGCCTCAAAGGATTGTATTCAGCCTCTGAATTGAGCTTTGGTGTTTTATATTTTTGTATTTTGTTTTTTCTTTAGAGTTCCACTATTCAGAATCTGATTTCTCAGGTCATGTTTCTGTTTCTAATTTGAAGTCCCTTATTTCTGTATTAGGTAAGGGTCGGTCTATGTTCTGCCTGTGTGTGACTGAGGTACAGTATTCCTGCTAGCGTGTAGTTTCTCTGTAGGGATTTGTAGCAGTCCAGCTTGTTGTTTTACCGTACTAGATGGTATATTAATGCTCTAGGGCCTGGTGTAATATCGATATTGCTGGTTTTTCATAAAGTTGTTGATATTTGAGTCTGGTGAGTCAGTGCTGTGATTGTATGGTATTGCAAAGTTCTAGGTCTCTTTTCTTGCAGGAGTTTGTGTTACTTTACAGAATGTTTAGCAGTGGAAGGATTTTTTTTTGCTAAGGTGATACCAGAATTTGAATATGTATTTTTTTCATGATGAGTTGTAATATGAACTTTCCTAGTTCTGCTTTGCTATTTTATTGTAGTTATAATGATCTCTGCCTTTCTGGAAAGAAGATTCATGCAAGAATACATTGATAGTTTTATTATTATTTGATTGTTGCAAGCATGAGGTGCTGACACTTGCATGAGAGAGAGTGAGCCCTTGGAACACGGCACAACCTCAGGGTAACACTCCAAAGTGGACACCATGGGAGGCGAGCATATCCAGGCATGGGATGGACTTGGAACATAGCTTGGACTTGAGACATCGCTTTCAGACCTCTGCTGAGCCTGCACTCACAGAGAGACCCAACAGTGCAATGCTGGTCTCTCGGATAGCCCTCCAGCCACTCGATAGCCCTTTTGGACTTGCTGCCTGGAATGGCGAGTGCGTCAGGACAGATGAAGGCAGAGGACAAGACATGGCTTGAAGAGGAACATGGACGAAGGCTTTGGAGATGAGGAACATGAACAAAGGCTCTAGTTCAGGTTAGAGTTCAGCTTCTCAGGGCACTGCACCTCAACACACTCTACACAGCCTGCCCTGGGCTGGTCATGGACCACACTGTCCCACTGTGTGCCCTACACAACCTGCCAAAGGTTGGTTGCAGACCACACTAAGAGCGAGACAGGCTCAGGACTGAGACTTGGACAAGGATGGGAGCCAAAACATCCCTTAGAATAAGGAACATGGCTTAGAATGAGTAACATGGAGATCCACTGGCTGGACAAGCTCCACGAGCCCTGGAACTAGGAACTTGACTTGGAAGTTGACTTGGAACTGGAACTCTAAAACAAGGATAGACACCAAGGACTTGATCCAACAAAGATGGACTTGGAGACAGGCCTTTGCCACTGGCATGCCTGGAGGAGTGATGAGAGATAATCTAGAAGGCAGACCTTGGAACAAAGACATGGACATTAGGAACTTGATTGAAGACTTGGATGAGGTGAAGATTCAGATGACTTGGACGAGGCACAGATGAGAGACCAAGAACATGGAAAATAGAACATGGAGGAGCTCCAAAGAAGAACAAGGAGAACAGGAACTTGAAGAACATGGAGACCAGGAATATCCAGCGAGGAACATGAAGACAATCAAAACAGAATCTTACCATGGAAGATCTTGCAGGATGAGGAAACTCGGACGAAGAGACCATGGACAACCATGAAGATCCCTAGCAAAGGCCCCGAGGAACTGGCAGAGAGCCCTTTTATTGGGCTGAAGATGTGATAAGGTGAGGTGTCACTAAATGGGGCTGCAGGACTTTTCCCGCTGTGGGCCCTTTAAATTGAGAAGAGAGGCATGCACACCTAGGACGATAGGTGCATGAGGAAGTTGGCAGCATCCCAGATGAGGGACCTGCATCAGCAGCATCCCAGCAAGACTTGAAGATTGGGCATCCAAATGGCAGAAGAAATTTAATGTGGACAAGTGCAAGGTGTTGCATATAGGGAAAAATAACTGTTGCTGTAGTTACACGATGTTAGGTTCCATATTAGGAGCTACCACCCAGGAAAAAGATCTAGGCATTATAGTGGATAATACTTTAAAATTGTCAGCTCAGTGTGCTGCAGCAGTCAAAAAAGCAAATAGAATGTTAGGAATTATTAGGAAGGGAATGTTAATAGAACGGAAAATGTCATAATGCCTCTATATCGCTCCATGGTGAGACCACACCTTGAATACTGTGTACAATTCTGGTCGCCGCATCTCAAAAAAGATATGGTTGCGATGGAGAAGGTACAGAGAAGGGCAACCAAAATGATAAAGGGGATGGAACAGCTTCCCTATGAGGAAAGGCTGAAGAGGTTAGGGCTGTTCAGCTTGGAGAAGAGACGGCTGAGGGGGGATATGATACAGGTCTTTAAGATCATGAGAGGTCTTGAACGAGTAGATGTGACTCGGTTATTTTCACTTTCGAATAATAGAAGGACTAGGGGGCATTCCATGAATTAGCAAGTAGCACATTTAAGACTAATCGGAGAAAATTCTTTTTCACTCAATGCACAATAAAGCTCTGGAATTTGTTGCCAGAGGATGTGGTTAGTGCAGTTAGTGTAGCTGGGTTCAAAAAAGGTTTGGATAAGTTCTTGGAGGAGAAGTCCATTAATGGCTATTAATCAATTTTACTTAGGGAATAGCCACTGCTATTAATTGCATCAGTAGCATTGGATCTTCTTAGTGTTTGGGTAATTGCCAGGTTCTTGTGGCCTGGTTTGGCCTCTGTTTGCAACAGGATGCTGGGCTTGATGGACCCTTGGTCTGACCCAGCATGGCAATTTCTTATGTTATGTTCTTAATCATCAGCGGCATCCCAGCTGCAAAGAAGGTGGAAGCAGCATCAGCGACACTTGGGCCATGAAACGCTGGCGGTGACAGTGGCCCCATGCTGCTAAGCAGAGGACAGCATCTGCAACCTACCCAGGCTGCGCTAGAGGTCAGCAAAGATAGCAGTCCAGCCACAAAGAGCAGGTGGCAGCCTCCCGCCCCGTGACTGCAGAAGTCAGCGGCAGTTGGGCTACATCTTCACTGGTGGCGGAGCTCAGTAGAGCGGTGTCAGGGGTCGGTGAGTGAAACTGCTCGCGGGCTTGTCCATGAGAGAGTGCAACAATTGATTGTATTTGATGTTTGTTATGTGCTTCTAGTGTATTTATAAACTGCAATAAATATAAGATTAATTAAGATAGATTAATAAGGAATTTTTAATTTGGTAAATACTTGAAATAACTGAGTTAAATTTTTTTAAAGTTTCACTCATGATGCATAACGGCTGTTGCAGACTATTTAGAAACCAATTGCAGGCTACGTACTAAGGCATTATTTATCAATAAGAGTACAACTAGTAGGACAGATTAGTATGCCTACAGCATAAATTGGTACTAAGCAGGCTACTCAAATTGTCCCCAAACAATACAAATGTAAGGTTGACTAGGCATCTCTATATTCTTGGAATGTGGAAGGATTTGGCTATGGGAGGGTTCCAGGGCTATCTCTTTTGTGCTAACTACTCTGGTTGTGGGGCATATAGACCCCATCACAATCTGTTTGCATATCAACCATAGTATGCACTGCACATACACAAAAAATAGTCAATATGGACATTAGGAATAAAATAAGAACAATTATTTAATTTATATAGCTGTTTAAAGAAAAATCTTCAGAAATAAATGATTTGCTTATACTGCTACACCATGAGTTGATATTCTGTAAGAAACATCTATTAAGCAGTATAGCTATTTTGTTGCATCTCACATTAATCATGGCTACAATCCAATAGCAAGGAGCACCCTGCAAGGATATGTAATTGCTACCTTATGTGGTCCCTGAGGTTCAGACTTCAGGAGAGCAGTCATGTGCACTGCAGTACAATTGCAAGGCACTTGAAATTGCATTACAAACTCATAAATGCAGAGCACGATTTGTAAATTCATACCCAAGCCCCTGAAGACCATTTGACTGTAAAGGCAAACCAGATGGGATTTTAAATGCTAAATTACATGTCATATTATTTAGCAGGTTACTTTACTCCTCATTTCATTGCCATCTGTCATTATTGCGGCATGCCAGGAAAAAAATGGCTAAGCCATTCACAATACATTAACACCAATATAAATTAGTTATGCAAAAGAAAACAATCTTGGGTAGTATTTTATATTTAAATTAGTAGTGCTACTACTGTTCATACTATTATCTTATTTATTAAACCATGTTAATATCATTTCTTTCAGTTGATTTTCACTTACATTTACATATTGACAGGTACATCAAGAAGAACACCAACAATGCTATTGTTACAACCACACGGGTAGGCAGAAGAGGAAAGATGTAAATTTAAATGCTTAATTTCAGCCTTTAAAATTTTGGGAAGGAATGATTCACCACATTTCAAAAATAGTTTAAAATTGCATGAGACAACAAGACATTTGTGATATGTGAGAAAACATCTCATGCAATTGGACCATCTAAAAAGTCCTGTCATTTGAGATTATTTAATAGGTCTTTCTCAGCTTCTGTTCCAATTTTGTGGAACAGTCTCCCATTTGATATAAGAGCATAAAAGGAGTTAAAGCAATTCTGGAAAAAATTAAAAACATGGATGATGTTTACAAACCTTTAACTTATCTCATAATGACTAATTATTGGAGATTGTGAACATGGGGTAAATGCTTGTACTTTGACCTATTATAGCTTTAGTGAGATCTAGCAGAAGTAATGATTATATTTTGTGTACCTTATTTTATTTGGTTGTACATCACCTGGGTGTTAACAGTAAGGTGATTAATAAATAAATGTTATAAATAAATGTTTTATATATATATATACACACCAAAAAAAACTCCAATAGGAGAAGGAAAAAAGCACATAAACAACTATACAAAAACAATCAAAAATTAACGTTTAATACAATCTTTTATTCAAAAATAACCACATTTAAACAAAGTAAACACTCATTCCATTCAGTTTTCCCTAGAATACTTAAGCATATCCAGCTAACTTACATGGGATATTCAGAAGTATGGCTATGCTGCTGAATATCCCCATATTTGCCACTACTTAGCTGGATAATTCTAACTTATCTGATTATCTTAACCGGATAAGTACAAATATCTCTACTTATCTGACTAAGGAATCCAAATAAGTAGTGCTATCCAGTTAAGTCTGGCTAACTATTTAGCCACTTAGCAAAATATTCAGCGGCTGCTACTTTTCCAGATAAGTTACTACTTGTCTGGCTAAGTAAAGTTCAGCATGTTTTGTTGAATATTGGGCTCAATGTGCATGCTAAGGCTTTTTATTTTGGACAAAATAGCAGGCTATGCAGGAAAACCCTAACATGCATACCAAATTCTAATTAAAAGACATTGGCTTATATGCACTAAAATGTTTGCGCATATTCTAAAACAAGCTTGGATTTAAGAATAGGCAGCTGCCTTTGCCATCATCTTTTGATAGGCACCGGTGTGTTGCCATTGCCTTGCCACCATTTGTACCTGCTGCTGGTCCTCTTCTGCCAGGTGTGCAGAGGTAGTACTAACAATTTCAAGGAAGCTTTGAGCCTGGAGGTCATCAAAGACAACTGCAGCAGCCCTGCCTCATACATAGGTTTTGTGCTAACAAAGGTTCATTGATGACAACTGATTTTCAAACATTATTGTAAACTGCACAAAGTATAAAGCGCATTGCTGTAAATGTTGCAAATAAAGTCCCTTCCCACAATTTCCAAAAGAATGTTATGATTGTGCTGGACATTCCACTCCATGTGTTCTCTGTCCTGGATGGGTGTCAGATTGTGCAAACAGCCTACAAGACAGGTTTTGCAGAGAAAAACTAGGCTGCAGCATCTGAGCCATAAGCCCCTCTCACATGGCATGGAGAGGATCCCAGAAAGGATAATCCTAGGGCAGCCTCTTCCACACATTTGGATGTTCCTCTCTAGCCCTTCCATTTCTGATTTGTGGCCCTCTGAGATGGCCACTCCTGTGTGGCAGGAATGGAATGAAATACCCTAGAAAGGGTGGATCATTCATCAGAAGTTCCGTTGCTAGCATATGGTTTAGATTCAGATTTTTAGATTTGATTGCTCACCTTTCCAAACCCAAGCTCAAGGTAAGTTATAATCAAGTACAGTAGGTATTTCTCTGTCCCCAGAGGGCTTAAAATCTTCTTCAATTCTGTGTGAAAAATGAGGCCCTAAGTTTGTACCTGAAAGAATGAAGGGTGAAGTGATTTGTTCTAGATCACAAAGAACTTCAGTAGAAGAAGCTGGATTTGAACCATGGCTTCTCTTTGTTCTTAACCTACTGCACTAACTACTAGACTAGTCCTCTACTCTAGTGTTCATGGCCATTGCTGTCATACTGTGATATTAATTTGTCCAAAGATCACCATAGGCATCCAGAGGTTTAAGCAAGAATAGCTGTCATCATACTGTTGCTGTGCCAGCTCTACAGAGCACTCATAGAGTGGCATATGCTTGGATGCTAGTGTCCTTCTAAGCAGGGAGTTTTCTCTCCTTGGTGTTAGTGACATGAATGTGCCAGGGTTGGTCAAGGCTCCTTCTGATGCCAGTCCTTCTCTTCCTTGAAAGACATCTGAAGCCATGTTTTTGGTCTGGAAATATATTCTTTTCTTTCATCTTCTCTTCTAGGGTCAGATGCTCTCTTACATCTAACCTCAGCACTATAATCAGACCCATTTGCTGGGCTTACTTTTATTTAGGTCTGCAGCAATGGGGCTTTGCCATGCGGACTGTGCATGCTACCGTTTAATGATATGGTGTGCAATCTAATAGTTTTGAAGTGCTATGGAGGGCAACTATTTTATTTTTGTGCCTACAAGGTAAAATATAATGCATTGCCCATTAAGTGACATTTTAGTGTGCACATTACATTTTTACTGATTGTGCACATTAAAACATTTTAACAAGAATGTTAGAGCAGAGACTCCATAATCATGAAGCATTCAGGTGGAGAATAGGGGTGAGAAGAAAACAAGCAGGAAGGAACAAAGATAAATAATCATCTATCGGGCTATTTTAGTGCTTCAGAAAAGCACTTCCATTGAAAACTTTTCTTTGGCATGATAAAAGTCTGATTCACTTGACCTGGAAAATCTGTTCCATTCCAAGCACCACCAATGAATGATACAGAGACAGTAGAAATGATTTCCTTCATCTCAATGCTTTGGGCATAACAAAGACTTTTACAACTATTCTGGGGATGAAAATTTAGAAGAAAAAAAAAAGGTTTTGAGTGATTATGCAAGCAAATCAGCCTGCCAGTATATCTGCCAATGAGATTTTTATTGGTATAATGTCTTACAGCACATCCTAATCAGTGAAACATTATTAAACTCTGGTATATATTATACAATAAACTGAACAAGTTGACTAATGCCAGCTAGCTTATACATGCCATAAAACAGCTTATTTTAATAATGCAAATGGCAGCAAATTTCTAAGACTAATAGATTCATCTCACAGTTGGATAAAGAGCTCAGTGGTAAATGTTTAACTTATAAATAGACTAAACAAAAGTTTACAGAAATAAATTACTGATCTCCAAAAACAAGTATTACATCATTGGGACAAGAAGAAAACCAAGAGGAAAACAAAATAAAAGAAAGATAAAGGAATGATGCCTGAAAAAAGAAATGAATGTGAGTAGGAAGAAAAGCTAAAACACATGAGAAGACAAAGGAGAAATGGGAAAAAGAGAAAATAAGTGAGAAACAGAAGATGGGAATCCAGGAAAGGAATGAACAAGGGATGCAGTGGAGACAAAGAAAAAAAAGAAAGCCAAGGGAAGTGATAGCATGGAGATGAATGAAAGAAAACTGCATGAGTCATGAAAGCTGTCAATTCAGAACACTGAAAAAGAAGAGAGAAAGAAAAAGTGAAATAATCAGGTTGGAGGAAAAGGAATGGGAATGAAGACAGGTATAAGAGAAAATACCTTGAAGAAAAAGATGGAGGGTGAGAAAAAAAAAAGAAAAAATAGAGGTAATTGATAGAAGACATTAAAGTAATAAGGAATTATGAGGAATAAATAAGCATAAAAGAAAAATATTAGGAAAAGGAGTAGGGAATAGAAACAGAAACATGAAAATAAACAGACTATTCAGCCTATCTAGTTTGTCCATCCATATGAACTGCTCGGCTCCACCATCCCTACCACACCTTCAGAACCCCCCCCCCCCCCCCGCCATACTTATCCCATGCTTTCATGAATTCAGATACTGTCCTTGTCTCCATCACCTCCATGGGGAATTTTTTCCATACATCCACTACCCTTTCTGTAAAGAAATATGGATTTAAATTACTCCTAAGTCTACCCCTTTTCACCCTTATCCTATGACCCCTAGTTCCATAACTTCCTTTCCTTTGAAAGAGGCTTGCCTCCTGTGCCTTGATATCTTGGTGGTACTTAAAATGTCTCCATCATATCTCCACTATCCCTCCTTTCCTCTAGAGTATACAGGATTAAATCTTTAAATCTGTCACTATATGCTTCACAATGAAGACAACTAACCACTTTAGTAATTACCCTCTGGACTGACTCCATTCAGTTTATATCCTTTTGAAGATGCTGTCTCCAAAACTGGGGTATTACCAGGAACTCACACAGGGGCAATATTTCCTCCCTTTTGCAGCTGGTCATTACTCTCTTGATGCACCCAAGCATCTTTCTGGCTTTTGCCATCTTTTTATCCAGCTATTTGGCCACGTTGAGATCATCAGATATGATTGACCCTAAATCCTACTCTTGTTTCATGCATAGAATTCCAGCCCCCATCCCCCCACCTCTTCCGCTCCAGACAGTTTCACTTTCTTGTGGGTTTTTTTTTCAGCCCCAGTCCATTATTCTACATTTGTTAGCATCAAGTCTTTACTATCAGACTCGACCAGCGCTTATCAACTGGTGTGTCGCGACACACCAGTGTGTCGCCAAACACCGGCAGGAATGACGCATCTCCCGGTGTCCCGCTGCCCCATTGTAGTTTCCTTCTCCCTGTTTCCAGCCCCCGCAGGCCAATTGGAAGCCTCCTTTCGTCCTACCCCCACTGCACAATGGGAAGCCTCCTTCATTCTGCCTGCCCCCACACAGGCCAATCGGAAGCCTCCTCCCTTCTACCTGCCAGTGGGAGTAGGAAGAAAGTAAGAAGCCTTTGATTGGCTGGTGAGGCAGGCATTAGGGATGTGCAGAGGGACACCATACGTTGCATTTGGGATACGTATTCGTCGGGGGGGGGGGCAGATACGTTGCATACGTCCGTATAGCGCCCCGATACGGTTATACATCTAATCCTATTTGTTACCCGGCTAAAATTAAAATTTACTACAACCCCCCACCCTCCTGACCCACCCCCAAGACTTACCAAAACTCCCTGGTGGTCCAGCGGGGGGTCCGGCACCCATCCCCTGCACTCTCACACCCTCGATACCACTTCAAAATGGCGCTGGATAGCCTTTGACCTACTATGTCACAGGGGCTACCGGTGCCATTGGTCAGCCCCTGTCACATGACCATCGGCACCATCTTGTGCTCCTACCATGTGACAGGGGCTGACCAATGGCACCGGTAGCCCCTGTGACATAGTAAGGGCAAGGCTATCGGCGCCATTTTGATTCCTGGCACCCGACGGCACAAGTGCAGGAGATCGCTCCTGGACCCCCGCTGGATCCCCAGGGACTTTTGGCCAGCTTGGGGGGCCTCCTGACCCCCACAAGACTTGCCAAAAGTCCAGCGGGGGTCCGGGAGCGACCTCCTCCGATCAGGCCGTTTTGCCAGTATTCAAAATGGCGCCGGTGCTACCTTTGCCCTCACTATGTCACAGGGGCTGATGATCGGTGACATAGTGAGGGCAAATGCTAGCGGCTGCCAGTACTCAAAATGGTGCCGGCACTAGCCTTTGCCGTTGGCCCCTGTGACATAGTAAGGGCAAAGGTAATGCCGGTGCCATTTTGAATACTGGCAAAATGGCCCGATTGCATAGTAAGGGCAAGGCCGATAGCCTTGCCCTTACTATGTCACAGGGGCTACCGGTGTCATTGGTCAGCCCCTGTCACATGGTAGGAGCACAAGATGGCGCCGATGGCCATGTGACAAGGGCTGACCAATGGCACTGGTATCCCCTGTGATATAGTAGGTCAAAGGCTATCTGGCACCATTTTGAAGTGGTATCGAGGGTGTTAGAGTGCAGGGGATGTGTGCCAGACCCCCCGCTGGACCACCAGGGAGTTTTGGTAAGTCTTGGGGTGGTCAGGAGGGTTGTTTAAATTGGCAGCCGAATAATTCGGCAAAAATTCATTGTATTCGTGGGGAACCGTGATACTTTTCGCTTCCCCAAGAATACAACGAATATTGGCACATCCGTTGCGGATTGCCAATACGTAGGGACCGAATGCACACCCCTAGCAGGCATTGCATAGCCCATGGGTGGGGTGGGAGGAATGGCAGTGTCGAACCCCGAAGAAGCAAGGCTGCCACGGGAGTCCATCCCTGTGGCACGAAGAAGAAAACCCAACCCCAACCGAGGCCACCACAGGAGCCCATCCCCGTGGCAGTGAAAAAAGAAGGCCTGCTGGAGTTAAGCCGCGGCAGAACTGGAGCCCATCCCTGCAGTGAAGGAAGAAGTTTTTGGTGACAGTTTGTGTGTCTGGGTGTGAATGAGTGCCTGGGTGAGAGCTTGTATCTGAGGATGTGAATGGGTGCCTGGGTGAGAGCTTGTATCTGAGGATGTGAATGGGTGCCCGGGTGAGAGCTTGTGTCTGAGGGTGTGAATGGTTGAGAGCTTGTGTGTGTGGGTGCCTGGGTGAGAGCTTGTGTGTGTGGGTGTGAATGAGTGCCTGGGTGAGATCTTGTGTCTGAGGGTGTGAATGAGTGTCTGGGTGAGAGCTTGTGTCTGTGGGTATGAATGGATGCATGGGTTAGAGCTTGTGTCTGTGAGTGTGAATGGGTGAGAACTTGTGTGTGCCTGGGTGAGAGCTTGTGTATGTGGGTGTAAATGGAAGCCTGGGTGAGAGCTGGTGTGAATGGGTGCTTGGGTGAGAGCTTGTGTGTGTGGGTGTGAATCGGTGCCTGGGTGAGAGCTGGTGTGCATGGGTGAGACAGCATTTGTGTGTGATTGAGAGCTTGTATATAAGAGAGCATGAGTGTGAGTGAGAGACTGGTCAGGGAGGTGATGTGTTTCTGTGTGAGAGAGAAAGACTGGTCAGGAAGATGACTAGTGTGAGAGAGACCGAGACTGGTTGTGGGCGCCAAGGAAGAGGACTGTGAGGACAGAGCTTCAACAGCCCTTGTTGCTTCTGGTGAGTTATTGGCCTGGAAGGGAAAGGAGTAGGAGAGTTGCTGGAGAGGGTAAGTAATAGAGATGTGAATCGTGTGATCGATCGTCTTAACGATTGATTTCGGCTGGGGGGGGTTGGGAATCGGATCGTCGCAGTTTTGTTTTTATAAATATCGTGTAAATCGGGGGAGGGCGGGAAAACCGGCACACTAAAACATCCCTAAAACCCCCCCCAAAATGTCTTAAATTACCTGGGGTCCAGTGGGGGGTCCCATTGTGATCTTCCACTCTCGGGCAACGAGTGCGTTGATAGAAAATGGCGCCGGCACTACCTTTGCCCTGTCATATGACAGGGCAAAGGTAGCGCCGGCGCCATTTTGGTTCCTGTCCCCGACGTCACGAGCGTAGAAGATCGCTCCCGGACCCCCGCTGGACCCCCAGGGAATTTTGGCCAGCTTGGGGGGCCTCCTGACCCCCACAAGGCTTGCCAAAAGTCCAGCGGGGGTCCGGGAACGACCTCCTGCACTCGAATTGTATTGCCATACGGCCGGCGCCATTTTGCAATAAGGCCGGTGCCATTTTGCAAAATGGCGCCGGCCATACGGCAACATGATTCGAGTGCAGGAGGTCGTTCCCGGACCCCCGCTGGACCCCCAGGGACTTTTGGCCAGCTTGGGGGGGCCTCCTGACCCCCACAAGACTTGCCAAAAGTCCAGCGGGGGTCCGGGAATGACCTCCTGTTGCCTGGACTGCCGCCTCAATGCGCATCTTTTCAGGATGTATTTTCTAAAGAAGCCGCTGATGTACTACCTCCACACAGATCCTACGACTGTGTTATCAACTTGAAACCGAATACTGAACCACCCAAGGGAAGGGTCTACCCCCTCTCTGTGGTCGAAAATAAAGCAATGTTTGAATACATCCAAGAAAATCTTCAAAAGGTTTCATAAGGCCATCCAAGTCACCTGCTGGGGCAGGCTTCTTCTTTGTGGGGAATAAGGACAGAACCTTACGTCCATGCATTGATTATCATGGTCTAAACGAGATCACAGTCAAAGACAGCTATCCCTTATCACTCAGCTCAGAGCTATTTGACAGACTACAGGGAGCCAAGATATTCTCCAAGCTTGATCTTAAAGGAGCATACAACCTTGTTCGTATTCGTTCAGGCGACGAATGGAAGACAGCATTTAATACCAGGGAATGACACTTTGAGCACTTAGTGATGCCCTTCGGCTTGTGCAATATCCCAGCTGTCTTCCAAACCATGATAAACGATATCCTGCGTGACCTACTCTACCAATGTGTCATTGTATACCTAGACGACATCCTGATATTCTCTCAAGACCTGAATACCCACAAGGAGGATTTCAAGAAGGTATTACAGAGACTGCGGGAGAATCGTCTATACGCAAAGCTGTCCAAATGCGAATTCCACAAGGAAATCTGTACCTTTCTTAGGGTACATAGTATCTAACCAAGGGTTCCAGATAGATCCTCAAAAGCTTGACAGCATTCAGAAATGGACTCAACCCACTGGTCTAAAAGCTCTTAGACGATTTCTGGGATTCACTAATTATTACAGAACCTTCATTAAGAATTACTCCTCACTAACTGTGCCATTAACAGCTCTGACAAAGAAAGGTGCCAATGTTGCCAATCGGTCTATAGAGGCTGTCACCACATTTCAAAAGCTGAAGGACGCTTTCTCTACTAAGCCATGTCTCCACCATCTGGTCCTACACACCCCTTCATCGTGGAGGTTGACACCTCAGATGTTGACGTAGGGGCTGTGCTAAGTCAGACCAGTGACTCCAAGATCCTACGTCCATGTTCCTTTTTCTCCAGACGCTTCACACCGGCAGAAATAAATTACGGCATTGGAGATAAAGAGCTACTGGTGATAAAGATGGCATTCGAGGAGTGACGTTCCTGTCTTGAAGGCGCTCAACATCAAATCACGCTTTTTACAGATCATAAAAACCTAAAATACCTTCACCATGCCCTGCGCCTCAACCTTTGGTGATATGTTCCTGTTCTTTAACAGGATTGAAATACTGACCTGGAGATAAAAACATCAGAGCAGATGCCCTATCTCGCTCCTTCATATCTGAAGATGTCCAACACATCATTGATCCAGAGAGAGTCATTCTTTCTGCTACTCACCCAGTGCCCTCTGGCAAGACTATTGTGCCCAACAGCCTCCAGAAGAAACTACTAGCATGGGCTCACAACTCTAAATTGGCTGGACATCCCGGTCAACGGAGAACGCTGGCGAAACATCAACAATACTACTGGTGGCCGTCTATGAAAAGACACCTTTGCCTACGTAGTGGCCTGTACCAACTGTGCCAGACCTCCACCCGGACATCCTTGGGGCCAGCTTCAATCTCTGCCAGTGCCAGATGAGCCGTGGACTCATATCGCCACGGACTTTGTGGTGGACACCACTCTCTGGAGGCAACAATACCATCTGGGTAACAGTGGATCGTTTCTGTAAGATGGCTCACTTTGTGGTGCTTCCTGGCTTACCAATTACTAGTGAACTTGCAAAGCTTTTCATCAGCCACATTTTTCACTTGCACGACATGCCGAAACACATCACTTCAGATAGAGGTGTACAATTCACAGCCAAATTCTGGAAGGCTCTGTGCAAGAAGTTTGATATCACTCTCAACTTCGCTTCATTTTACCATCCTCAATCAAATGGCCAAACTGAGAGGATGAACCATACCCTCAAGCAGTTCCTCCGTGCCTACGTTAGTTCACATCAGAATGACTGGGCTGAACTGTTACCATGGGCCGAGTTTTCCATCAACTCCCATCCAGCAACATCTACTGGATCAACACCATTCGAAGTGGTATATGGACGACTACCTTCACCACCTTTTCCACTTCTGCTGCCAGTGTCGACCCCAGAAGCTCAAGCTACTGCCGATGTGATTCAACAACTTTGGAAGAAGACTAAGGAGATGTTCATCAAAGCTGGAATCATAGCTAAAAGTGGTTATGACGCTCATTACTGCAAGGCTTCTGACTTCAAGCCTGGTGATAAAGTCTGGCTGTCTACAAAACACCTTAGACTTAAGCTACCATCAGCTCACTTCACTCCACACTATGTCGGACCATTTCCCATCCTCCGGCATCTGGGCAATCTCTCCTACAGTCTCAGACTTCCCCCAGCAATCCATAATGTGTTTCACATCTCTCTATTGAAACCGCTCATTCTCAACAAATTCAGCACCAAGACACCAGATCCCCCTCATATTGATGCAGAAGAGGACATCGAGTACAAAGTGGATGCAATACTTGATGTAAGGAAGAGAGGCAGATTTTGGGAATACCTCCTGTCATGGGAGGGATATGGACCAAAAAATAACTCATGGGAACCTATGGCTAATATCATGGACAAAGAGATGCTGAATAGGGATGTGCAGAGGGACGCCATATGTTGCATTCGTGATTCGGATTCGTTGGGGAGCAGATACGTTACATTCAGATGTATGGTGCCCCGATGCATTAATACGGCGATTTCTATTTGTGTCCCAGCTAAAATTAAAATTAACTACACCCCCCCCCCCCCCCCCCCACACACACACACACACCCTTCTGACTCCCCAAGACTTACCAAAACTCCCTGGTGGTCCAGCGGGGAGTCCGGGAGCCAACCCCTGCACTCTCACACCCTCGGTGCCGGTTTCATCATGGCGCCGATAGCCTTTGTCACAGGGGCTACAGGTGCTATTGGTCAGACCCTGTCACATGGTCATTGGCTCCATCTTGTGCTCCTACCATGTGACAGGGGCTGACCAATGGAACCGGTAGCCCCTGTGACATAGTATGGGCAAAGGCATCGGATGGCCGGAGTGCAGGAGGTCGCTCCGGGACCCCAGTTGGGCCCCCAGGGACTTTTGGCCAGCTTGTGGGGGGGGGCTCCTGACCCCAACAAGACTTGCCAAAAGTCCAGCAGGGGTCCAGGAGAGACCTCCTGCACTCCGGCCATCTGATGCCAGTACTCAAAATGGTGCAGATCGCCTTTGCCTTCACTATGTCACAGGTACCGACGGTCGGCCCCTGTGACATAGTGAGGGCAAAGGCGATCTGCTGCCAGTATTCAAAATGGCGCCGTCTGTAAGCATGGATAAGCGCGATCATGGTGTTTCTGGATGCTAACTTTCTGCAACCCTTGCCCTTTGCTGTGGCATAATCTATCAAAGGCTAAATACCAGATGAGAGCATTAGTCATAAGCACTATAAGGGAATGAAGTTTGAAGAAAATTCCCAAGAGGGCATGAAACCATTAGATAATTGGGTGTGTCAGGATTGTGAAAAGCATTGGATAGCCAGAGCAAGAGGAAGAATCAACTATATATTAGGATGCTGCAACCAGAATTGAACACAGTACTCAAAGAGCAGTCTCACCTTTGAAGCAATACAGAAGCATTATGGCATTCTCAGTGTATTCACCATTCCCTTCCTAATAATTCCTAACATTCTGTTTGCTTTATTGGCCACCACAGCACACTAAGCCATTGATTTCAATGTATTGTCCACTGTAACACCCAGATCTTTTTCCTGAGTGGTAACTCCTAACATGAAACTGAACATTGTGTAACTACAGCATGAGTTATTTTTCCCTATATGAATCACCTTGCACTTGTCCACATTAAATTTTATCTGCCATTTGGATGTCCAATCTTCTAGTGTTGCAAGGTCCTCCTGCAATTTATCACTATCTGTCTGTGATTTAACTACTCTGAATAGTTTTGTGTCATCTGCAAATTTGATCACCTTTATTCATTGTTCCCCTTTCCAGATCATTTATAAATATATAGATCCCTATAGAGAAACTACATGCTAGCAGACTACTTCACCTCAGTCACACATGCAGGTCACAGACAGAACTTCACTAAATACAGAACAGGAAGGTCATAAAGTATAAATATAAACATGCATACAAAACTGTAAACCACAACAAGCCATACAAGTAGTACAACAATGAAAAAACAGAAATATTACCAATCCTTATAAAACATCAAACAATAAAAACACAAAATATAAATAATACTAAAACCATACTAATAAAAATAATATTTCAGATAGCTGATAGCATCCAATAATCAAAAACTAAAAAAAATTAACAATTTTCCTAATACCTAAAAAGATTTTAAAACAGCAGACATATGAAATACCATCCAATAATTTAAAACAATAAAGGATTTTTTTAAAAATTCTCCTATTCTCCATACCTAGGAACTTTTGATTCCAGTCACCCTGAGATTGTTGTGGATTAGTCAGAGGTGGTGACATGCACAAACTTTCTCCTCCATATATAGAAACTCTATAACATGTTCATTCTTATACACACTCCCTCATATGCTCATTCACATTTATACATGCTGACTCACTGACTTTCTCACACACATACACTCACTTACTCACACACATGCTCTCACGCTCATACATACATGCTTGCCGAATTTCACATATGCTCTCTCTCTCATACTCCATTCTAACTCATGCTGTCTCTCATCCTCACACACTCACTGACTCTCATTTGCTGTCATGATCACATACATGCTCCCAGTCACACATGCTCAATGATTCATGCGTTCTCACATGCACTGACTGATTCACATACGCTCTCTCAAAAACACATATTCACTGACTTAGGTGCTTTCTCTCTCTCACTCCTCCCCTCTGAATAAATAATTAAAAATGTGTTTTTACTTACATTGAGAGTCGGGGGGGTCCAGGCAAGGCCCCAAGAATAGTGTCTGGATTCTGGGTGGGCTGCCTGTTGGCTTCCCCGAAGTGGAAAGGGGCGGGTTGGAAGGCCCTGATGCTAGGTTTGCAAGTTGTTTTGGGTTGTTTTTTTAAATTACTTTTTGCCATGACCTAGCTTGAGCCCAGCAGCTGAGACCAGGGTTGGAGTTGAGCCAGCGGTGAGAGGCCTGCTCACTGCCTCCCATCGGCTGCCAGCAGAAGCATGTAAGGGGAGGCACTATGAACATGGGATGGTAGGAGTAAGAGGTGCCAGAGCAGAGCAGTGGCAACAGATGCATGGAGCTGCCACTGTTACTGCTTCCACTGCTGCTGTGCCGGTAAAAACAATAAGTAAAATAAAATAAACAGAAGGCAGAGTGAACAGAGAGCCTCGGGGGAGACTCTCACTGTGATACAAGATTCTGAGGTGCCTGGCATTGGTCGTAGCAACTCCATAGGCACAGGGCCGCAGCGATCAACACAAATCACGTGATCCTCCCAATAGGCCAATATATCCCTGTGCTACCACTCTTTCTTTCTTTATGCATGCGTGTTGATGGTCCTGAAGGCAGGGTGAGGCAGCCGTGGGGTAGTTTTTGCCACCTCAAAATTTTGCCGCCTGAGGCCACTGCCTCACCCTGCCTCATGATAGAACCGCCCCTGCTATAGGAGCCTAAATTTTGGCACTCTGCCCTAGCAAATTTTCAAAAAGGCCAATTTGGGATCCTACTTCCAAAAGATAGGAGCCTAAACCCTCTGAAAATTGACCCCACAGGTAGTGTTGACAGCAAAACCTTCATCTGCTAATAGTAAGTTTGAACTTTACTAGGAAGAAGTGCTTAAATCTTGAGACAAAATTAATAAATAATAATTCTTGGAGGATTAAACTATTACTGCCTGTTTATATTGTTTGCTAGTTGATAGGGCAGTTAGGGTGTTGAACCTCTGGCACTGGAGATGGTAGATGAGCGTCTGTAGGGAGAGCTATTCTACCCATGAGGAATTGGGGAAGCTGTCATATTGTTACCTTCCCAGGTTCTGTGGACTGATCTACACCTAGCTAGGCTCCCATTGGTTATAGGTAACCTCACACTGTTTACCCAGCTGCATGGGGGTAACTTGCCGGTGTGGTGGTTACTACCCTTAACCAATGAGCCTTCATACTGTTGATGCAACTCCATTATTGCTCTCTGCTTTTATGGTAGGAGGAAAAGGGGAATTAGATTCAGAGAGGAACCAACAAGGGCCCTGTCTTTGATGGCTTGCTACAGCAGATACTACCATAAGCTTGCTGGGCAGACTGGATGGACCATTTGTCCTTTTCTGTTGTCATTTTCTATGTTGCTATATGTTCTTAATTGATAGCCAGCAGAGCATTCTCTGCTGTCATAGAGTGTCTCTTGAGTGTCTTCTGAGTGTTTCATGCTGGGTCTAAACAAGGCTGTGCTGAAATATAGTGAATTGGATTGGGTTTCTTTCCTCAGATAGGAGAGACTGCATCTTTTCGATTACTTTGGTTGTTTCCCTGCATGCTATAAATCAGGAAGCAATGTTTTGTTTTTTTAATTTTTCTCTTCTTGCATTAAGATTTCAATTAAAAGTGCAGCTATTGTGTTGTCTTTTAGACTCTGACACTAGTTTTAAGATTAATATTTGCCAGTGTTAGAACTGTTTACTAGTTTTAAGGTTAATATTTGTTTGCCAATGTTAGAATTGTTTATGTAGTGGGGAAAACAGATTTTGATTCTCTGAGCTAGTAAAGGATAGCATTTGTTTGCCAATGTTAAAATTGTTTGTGTAATTTGAAAATAGACTTTGATTCTCCAGTTTTAGACTTGTTTGTGTAGTGGGAAAATAAACTTTAATTCACTGAACTAGAAAAGGATAGCATTTGTTTGCCAGTTTTAAAATTATTTGCTAATGTTAAGGCTAGTATTTCATTGCCAGTATTAGAACTGTTTGCTAGTTTTATGAATAGTATTGTTTGCAAGTGTAAAAAATGTTGGTATAGTAGGAAAATAGACCTTGATTATCTGAGGTAGTAAAAGACCGTATTTGCCAGTGTTAAGATTGTGCAATTCAAAAATAGACTTTTATTCTCTGCTCTAGTAAAAGCTAGTATTTGTTTGCCAGTGTTATAATTCTTTGTAGTCTAAACTTTCTCTAAGCTAGTACAAGATAATATTTCTTTGCCAGTGTTTGAATTTTGAGCTTGCAAAGGTCACATACTTGATCTGAGACAGTGAGAGTATAAGTTATTTGGCAACTAGTTACTAATATAATTCCAACCGTCTCACCCACCCTGGCTAATTCTTTAGTATAGACTGTAAATTATCACCCCCACTAGGAAGAAAGTCTTCAAAATGTTAATTAGTCACTTAAAATAACATTAAATTAACCCTGATTGACTAATTTTAGGCCTGCTGCTGATCATTCATGAAATTAATCATCTGGTTTTCAAATTTAAAATGTGTAACACTAGTTTCAAGCTGTTTCAAAAATGTGGTTGAGAATTTTGCTTTATTCAAAGAAGGCTCCAACAGAGACAAAGGTTCAAACAATATGCAGTCGCCAAACATGGGAGCATGTTTTCCCAGGGCTGCATCGTGAGGGACAATGCAGGGCACAACCCTATCTGTATAAACAAAGAAACATTTATTACAAGCATGGAAACAGCAACCTCTACACTAAAAAATGTATTATAAATGTCATGGAATATACTAGTTTAGCGGAGTAAAGATACATGAAAGCAGAGAGAATATCTTATATTACAAATCTATACAAAAACAAAAGATGGGGGTTAGAAAAGTTTCACATGCTAAAAGTACTATGAGGCAGAGAATAGGCAGCTGAAAGGAAGTTACATGCCATTATAGTTAGTGGCGTCCGTAGCACAGCTCAATTATTTACCTGTACAAAAACAAAAGGATATTAAAAGGCTTAAAACCACGCCAAACGGTGGTCACATGACTGAAATTGCCCAGTCAGCCAGTAGAGAGCTAGGACAATCAGGACATATAAATAAGTATGGAGCCAATCGGAAGCCGAAAAACTCACATACTCCTTTATATGTTAACAAAGCACTACTTGTGCAGCACGACAAGCATCAGAGGACATATATATCATTGTAACTGTACGTGAACATGACAGAACTTGGTTTTTTTTTTGTGCCGGTAAATAATTGAGCTGTACTATGGATGCCACTAACTCTAATGGTATGTAACTTCCCTTCAGCTGCTTGTTCTCTGCCTTGTAGTATTTATAACATGTGAAACTTTTCTAAACCCATCTTTTGTTTTTGTGTAGATGTGTAATATAAGATATTCCCTGTTTTCTTGTATCTCTGCTCTGCTAAACTGGTAGGTTTCTTGACATGTATAATTAATTTTTTAGTGTTTAGGTTGCTGTTTCCATGCTTGTAACACATGTTTCTTTGTTTATACAGATAAGGTTGTGCCCTGCATTGTTCCTCCCTAAGCAGCTCTAGAGAAACATGGTCCCGTGTCGGGGGACTGCATATTGTTTGAACCTTTGTCTCTGTTGGAGCTTTCTTTGAATAAAGCAAAATTCTCATCTAAATTCTTGAAACATCTTGAAACTAGTGGTTACACATTTATTCCATATATTGATTGTGTGTAACGCCTGTCAAGCCACACTGTACTTTGTGCATTTTCAAATTTAAAAACCATGGATTTTAAAAGACAGCTAACAGATACATTTAAAAACCTTATTCATATTTTGCAACATTAAATTGAGACATACCTACTCTTTAATCAGATTTTAAGACTTTATCAACTCAAAAAATTAAAATGTAGAGAGAAGCCAGAGTGTGATATATATTATTATGTATTTGTTGGTGAGAGGTTATATGTGTGCACCTGGTACAAAGGTCTCCTGGCTTTAAGAGAATGAATCTGATCTCTGGAGGCCAAACTGGCAGACCTAGAGGAGCTAAGACATATAGAAAGGTATACAGAGGAGACCTTCAGGGACATAGACTGGAATTGGGACCACTCTACTATCAGCTCTTGTGCTGCTTTTGAAGAGCAAGGTTACCTGGCAGGAGATAATCACCTTGATGTGATAGAAAGTGATTCTGTAGTTAGGACATATCCTTCAAGTGATGCTTTATCCTCTTGCACTGAGAATGTTTCTCCAGGGGTCCATGCCCAGGAGAGAAGGTTTAGGATGAGCATTGCAGTGGATGATTCAATCATTAGGGAACTAGATATATCTAGGTGGATAATGGGTGTGAGGATTGCTTGCTAACTTGTCTGCCTGGTGCGAAGGTTGTGGACCTCACACACTACCTAGATAAGATTTAAAGTGTGCTGGGGAGAATCTGGCTATCATAATATATGTGGATACCAATCACAGGAATGTGCAGGAGGGATGTTCTGGAGGCTAAATTTAGACTCTAAGGTAGATAAATAAAATCTAGAAACTCCAGGGTTGCAGTCTCAGAAATGTTTCCTGTTTCACACATAAAACCCCAGAGGGAGGCTGAGCTCCAGACTTTCAATATGTGGATGAGATAATGATACAAGGAAAAAGATTTTAGGTTTGTTAGGAGCTGGGGAACATTTTGGGGAAGAGGAAGCCTATTCCTATGGGATGAGCTCCACCTTAACCAGAGTGGAACCAGGCTGATGGCATTACCTTTTAAAAAGGAACTAGAACAGCTTTTAAACTAGAACATAGAGGAAAGTTGACAGTTGCTCAGCAGTGCATAATTTGGAGAGAGATTGCATCAAAGGATACTGGAAAGTCATGCAAGGTAGAATGTTCCACTAGAGAACATAGAGTATGCAGATAAAAATGACTCCAAATTGTCTGTAGCATCTCATAATAAGCAGATTGTGGTACATATAAAAATGGAACTAGAAATACAGCTTTTTAAAAATGTCAATATATAAATGCCAAAAGTCTAAAAAATTAGACAGATTTATAATGTAGGCATCTTGGAGACTTGATGGAAGGAGGATATCCAATGGGACACTGTAAAATCAAGGTGCAAATTATATCTACCTGGTAGGGCAGATAAGACTGGTGGAGGGGTGGGACTATATGTTAAGGATGGCATAGATTCAAGCAGGATAAAAGTCTTGCAGGAGACAAATTACAATCTGGAATTCTTATGGATAAAAATTCCAAGGGTAAAAAAGAAGAGTATTGTAGTGAGGATATCATACTATCTGCCTGGCCAGATTTGAAAAGAGACTGCAAAATGCTATTGCTAACACAATAATAATGAGAAATGAAAGTTTAATGAGCATTGCTTGGGTAAATGTTCCATAAGGATATGCAAGGGAAGGAAAGTATCTAGATGCCATCGATGACTGCTTCATGCAGCAATTGGTCATGGAACGAATGAGAGGGGGACTATACTAGATCTAATTTTCAGTGGAATACAGGACCTGGTGCAAGAGATAAAGAAAGTAGATCAGTTTGGCAACAGTGATCATAACCTGCCCCAAACATTTTGGAGGGCATGGGATATAATTTTAAATTAATAAATAAATAATGTGATAAAATTTGACATAATCACTGGAAGGCGTATACTAAGGAAAACTACTGCAGTAACATTTAACTATAAAAAGATAAACTATGATAAAATGAAGAAATGTATAAGAAAAAACTGAAAGGAGCAATCCACATGCTTAAAAACATGCAGGAGGAATAAATGGAATTACCAGCCTTGAGGACCAGATAATATTTATTCCATGCATTTAAAAGGTTGAAGGAAAACCAAATGACTACCATCATGCTTAAATAATGAGGTGAAATAAGCAATTATAGCCAAAGGGCATCATTCAAAAAATAAAAAGAAAACCCAAATGAGGAAAATAAGGAAGGGCATAAGCATTGGCAATTTAGATGTAAAAAAGTAATTAAGCAGGCTAAGGGAGAATTTAAAAAAATGCTTGCACAAACGTAAAAACAAGTAATAATAACATTTTCAAGTACATTTGAAGCAAAAAGTCTGTGAGGAAGTCAGTTGGGCTGCTAGATAGCAGAGGAGTAAAGGGGGTAGTCAGGGAGGACAAAAACTGCTGAAAAATGAAATTAATTTTTTGCCTCTGTCTTTACTGAGGATGATGTTGGTGGTCATACCCACACCAGAAACATTTTTTGATGGTGATGACTTTGACTAGAAGGAATCACTGTGAAACTTGAGGACGAAATAAATCAGAATAAAGAAACATAATTCACAGGAACCAGATGATATTCACCCCATAAAAAATGAAACTGTAGAGCTGTTTTTGGTGATTTGTAACATCATTTAAACAGCCATGGTACAGAAGACTGGAGGGTGGCCAAAGAAATGCCTGTTTTTAAAAGGGCTCCAGGGGTGATCTGAGAAATTATAGATTAATGAGCCTGACATTGGTGCTAGGCAAAATGGTCAAAATTATTCTTAAAAACATAATTACTGACCGCATAAATAGACATGATTTAATGGAGGAGAGTCAGCATGGGTTTTGCAAAGAGAAGTCTTGCCTTTACTAGATTTTTTGAGGATGTACATAATAGGGATGTGAATCGTTTTTTGACGATTTAAAATATCGTCCGATATATTTTAAATCGTCAAAAATCGTTAGGGCCACGATACAATACCAATTCCCCCGATTTATCGTCAAAAAATCGTAAATCGGGGGAAGGGGGAGGGCAGGAAAACCGGCACACTAAAACCCCCTAAAACCCACCCCCGACCCTTTAAATTAAATCCCCCACCCCCCCGAACCCCCCCCCCCAAATGCTTTAAATTACCTGGGGATCCAGCGGCGGTCCGGAACGGCGGCAGTCCGGAACGGCCCCCTCAATTGAATTGTGTTGTCTTCAGCCGGCGCCATTTTCCAAAATGGCGGCGCAAAATGGCGGCGGCCATAGACCAACACGATTCGACTGCAGGAGGTCGTTCCGGACCCCCGCTGGACTTTTGGCAAGTCTTGTGGGGGTCAGGAGGCCCACCCAAGCTGGCCAAAAGTTCCTGGGGGTCCAGCGGGGGTCCGGGAGCGATTTCCTGCCGCAAATCGTTTTCCGTACGGAAAATGGCGCCGGCAGGAGATCGACTGCAGGTCATTCAGCGGCGGTCCGGAACCCCCGCTGAATGACCTCCTGCAGTCGATCTCCTGCCGGCGCCATTTTCCATATGGAAAACGATTCGCGGCAGGAAATCGCTCCCGGACCGCCGCTGGACCCCCAGGAACTTTTGGCCAGCTTGGGGGGCCTCCTGACCCCCACAAGACTTGCCAAAAGTCCAGCGGGGGTCCGGAACGACCTCCTGCAGTCGAATCGTGTTGGTCTATGGCCGCCGCCATTTTGCGCCGCCATTTGGAAAATGGCGCCGGCTGAAGACAACACGATTCAATTGCAGGAGGCTGTTCTGGACCGCCGCCGTTCTGGACCGTCGCTGGATCCCCAGGTAATTTAAAGCACAGATGCAGCTTTGATTTCCTTAAGAGAAGCGAGACACGGGAGTTGGATAAACCTGTCTTACACAAACAGTGCAGTTAGCCACCTTTGGGCAAACTCAGCTGGAGCTAAGCTAATGAAATATATTAGGGAAAAAATTAAATAGAGCAAGAAATAAGACCGCCGCCGTTCCGGACCGCCGCTGGATCCCCAGGTAATTTAAAGCATTTGGGGGGGGGGGGGTTCGGGAGGGTGGGGGATTTAATTTAAAGGGTCGGGGGTGGGTTTTAGGGGGTTTTAGTGTGCCGGCTCACGATTTTAACGATTTTCACGATACTTTACACACCCAAACGGCAACAATACGAATCCCTCCCCCTGCCAGCCGAAATCGATCGTTAAGACGATCGAGGACACGATTCACATCTCTAGTACATAAACATGCAGACAAAGGTGAGCTGGTTAATATAGGGGCGGATTTTCAGAGCCCTGCTCGCCGGTGCGCCTATGTTCAATAGGCTTACCGGCGCGCGCAGACCCCGGGACTCGCGTAAGTCCTGGGGTTTGGCGAGGGGGGCGTGTCGGCTGCGTTTGGGGGCAGGCCCGGGGGAGTGGTTACAGCCCGGGGCGGTCCAGGGGCGTGGCCGCGCCCTCCGTACCCGCCCCCAGGTCGCGTCCCGGCGCGCAGGGATTTAAGTCTCCCTCCGGGAGGCGTAAATCCCCCGACAAAGGTAAGGGGGGGGTTTAGACAGGGCCGGGCAGGTGGGTTAGGTAGGGGAAGGGAGGGGAAGGTGAGGGGAGGGGAGGGCAAAAGAAAGTTCCCTCCGAGGCCACTCCGATTTCGGAGCGGCCTCGGAGGGAACAGGGGTAGGCTGCGCGGCTCGGCGCGCGCCGGCTATACAGAATCGATAGCCTTGCGCGCGCCGATCCAGGATTTTAGCGGATACGCGCAGCTACGCACGTATCTACTAAAATCCCGCGTACTTTTGTGCGCCAGCAAAAGTACGCCAATTTGCGCGGTTTGAAAATCTACCCCATAGTGTATTTGATTATAAGAAGGCATTTGACAAAGTCCCTCATGATAAACTGAGAGGTCATGGGATCAGAGGCAGTATTTTATGTGGATTACAAACTGTATAAAAGACGAGAAGCAAAGGATGAAACAAAATGGCCAATTTTCCAATTGGAAAAATAACAGTGCATTTCTCTAGGAATCTGTATTTGGACCTCTGCTAGTTAGCATATTCATAAATGATGTGAAGAAAGGAATGATGAGTGAGATGACCAATTTGCAGATGACACAAATTATTTCAGTACAATAATGAAAGGAATCCGTAAAAATCAGGACAATGTCGAACATACACAATATACGAATCCTGAGTGTGTATATAGTGGGTGAAAAATCTATGATGTTTCTCTATGTGACCTCATATACAATGCCTTAGGAGGAACAGGCTACGGAGGCTACAGGCTCAGTAAAGAACTTTCAGCAGCGGGAATCTTTTTTAATCATTGGTCACATTAAAGATAGCTTGTGAGATGCCCCTAGTCTGGAGCTATCATGTAGTCCACTTATCTTTTGTTTAGGCTTTGCAGTACAGTTTTTGCTGGTCGCTGATAGACGGTTCAGAGCGGTGCTGCAGACTGTTTATTCAACAGTGCGCAACGCAATTCGCAAACGTTGTCACAGTGACATAGGAGCACCACATAAAATTCCTTGTACCGGCAAGAACTTCATCAGACCCCCTGAGGAAGGAGGTTTCTCCGAAACACCGAGTGTCGGACAGCGTCGGACATTTTCACCTGGCCAGATCTCCAATTGGTGCATGGACTCTCCTTAGAACTTTACCAGCAAAAATTGTACTGGAAAGCCTAAACAAAAGATAAGTGGACTACATGATAGCTCCAGACTAGGGGCATCTCACAAACTATCTAATGTGACCAATGATTAAAAAAGATTCCCCTGCTGAAAGCTCTTTACTGAGCCTGTAGCCTCCATAGCCTGTTCCTCCTAAGGCACGGTATATGAGGTCACATAGAGAAACATCATAGATTTTTCACCCACTATATACACACAAATTATTTCAGGTCATTTAAATTGTGAAGAACTGCAGAAGAACCTTGAGATACTAGGACACTGGGCTTCTAAATGGCAGGTTCAATTTAATGTTGACACGCAGAGAAATACAAGTAGGGAAAAATAATTCCCACTACAAGTATGCAATGCTGGGTTCCATGTTAGGAGTCAACACCCATGTAAAGGAGCTCGGAGTCCTTGTGGACAACAATACCTTGAAATGTTTGGCTCCGTGTGCAACAATGGTTGAAAAGGCAAATAGAATGTTCAGAATTATTTGGAAAGGAATAGAGAACAAAACTGAGAATATCATAATGTCTTTGTATAAATCGATGGTGCAACTGCACCTTGAGTACTGTATGCAGTTCTGCTAAACCCATTTTAAAAAAAGACATAGAAAAAGTATAGAGATGGACAATGAAAATGATAAAGGGAATGGAAAAGTTCCTTATGGAGTAATGCTAAACAGATTAGGGCTCATTAGCATGGAAAAGAGATGACTGAGAGGGGATATGATTGAAGTTTATAAAATCATGAGTGGGATGGAACAGGTAAATTGGGAACAGTTGTTTATCCTTTCAAGCAACACTAGAACTAGGGGACACTCCATGAAATTAGCAATTAGCAGATATAAAACCATTCATAGGAAATGATAAAGGGGATGGAACAGCTCCCCTATGAGGAAAGGCTGAAGAGGTTAGGGCTGTTCATCTTGGATAAGAGACGGATGAGGGGAGATATGATAGAGGTCTTTAAGATCATGAGAGGTCTTGAACGAGTAGATGTGAATCAGTTATTTACACTTTCGAATAATAGAGGGACTAGGGGGCATTCCATGAAGTTAGCAAGTAGCACATTTAAGGCTAATCAGAGAAAATTCTTTTTCACTCAATGCACAATAAAGCTCTGGAATTTATTGCCAGAGAATGTGGTTAGTGCAGTTAGTGTAGCTGGGTTCAAAAAAGGTTTGGATAAGTTCTTGGAGGAGAAGTCCATTAATGGCTATTAATCAAGTTTAGTTAGGGAATAGCCACTGCTATTAATTGCATCAGTAGCATGGGATCTTCTTAGTGTTTGGGTAATTGCCAGGTTCTTGTGGCCTGGTTTGGCCTCTGTTGGAAACAGGATGCTGGGCTTGATGGACCCGTGGTCTGACCCAGCATGGCAATTTCTTATGTTCTTATGTTCTTATGTGATGTGCAAAGGATTGAAAAATCGAAGAATCATGTATTCTTCAATATGTGACACATGGAGTCCCTGGCGCTTAATCGATTAAAGAATAGGACCGATATTATCATCAAGCCCGCCGACAAGGGAGCGGCGGTGGTGGTTATGAGTAGCCAACAATAACAACAAGAAGTGCATCGCCAGATGTCAAACTCCAGTTTCTATAAGGAACTTACTAAGGATCCCACACAGGAGATTATATCTAAAGTGGAGGAACTGGTTGGGAAAGGTTATGAACAAGGATATCTAACAAACTCAGAGAAAGAATTTTTGATTAGAAAGCATCCCAGGATACCAGTCTTATACACTGCTCCAAAAATTCACAAAATGTTTCATAACCCTCCGGGCAGACCAATTGTGTTGGCCACTGATTCAGTACTGGAACCCATATCCATCTTTCTGGATAAAATTCTACAACCATTTGTATCATTTGCTCCATCATATGTGAAGGATATTTCCAGCATGCTACAATTTCTTGATAACGTTAGTTGTACCTATGGCAGTCTATTAGTGACGATAGACATTGAATCATTGTACACCGTGATACCTCAAGATCAAGCGGTTTCTGTGCTTTTTTATGTTTTGGAAGCTCGTTCCCCTCTACAATGGATTCCTTCTCAGTATGTGGTTGAGCTATTACAACTGGCTTTGAGCAGAAATTACTTCATGTTTGAGGAAACATTATTTCTTCAGATTTGCGGCACAGCAATGGGTACGGCTATGGCCCCTGATGTAGCAAACATTTTTGTGACAGCATTTGAGTCAGCCCATATTCAAAATTGTCTATGGAACCAGCACTTAATGTGCTGGAAAAGTATATCCATGACATTTTTATAGTATGGCTCCAGTGTCAGGACCAGGTCTCCAAGCCTGGGCCTTGTATAAAGCCTAGGCTGAGATCACCATGGCCTAGGCCTAGGTGAGGTTGAGGCTTTAGCCTGGGCCTAGGCCTCATCATTGGATCCCTCTCAGATCCGGTAAGTGAGGGTCAGAAAGAATCCTGGCCCCAGCATTTTTTGAGTGGGAGGAAGGGGTGGTGGGGACATTTATTTTGTTTATTTAAATAAACAAAATAAACATTAAATACAATAAAATTAGTGGAGAAAACCAGCCCCCCCCCCAAAAAAAAAGAAACAAAAAATGAAACAAGTTTTTCTTCTTCCCACCTCTAATAAACAGTTATTAGCCAAGGAAATGTGTGAAAGTCAGTGCTTATTCCCTGGAGTACGATACAAGAAATAGATCAACTACAGAGGATCTGAAGGGTACTTGTGACTCAGACTGGCCATTGACAGTGACAGAATGATGAGTTTGATGGACCTTGATGTGACCCAATATGGAATTTCTTATGGTCTTAAGACCCCTATAATGTAGTGCTAGTAGCACTACCTGTGTAGCTTTTCAACTTGGATTACCATATGACTTTTTTTTTTACTAAAAAATGAACAATGAGGTCACACTTCAGTAGATCAACTATGATGCAGTTCTGAATTACCCATCATAAGAAGGGATGCTGCTATGCTAATACATATATATAAAAGTTAACACAAGATCCTTATCTTCTGTGACTAGCAATACATGTTGTGGTTATACTATGACGTTTGGGTTAACTTTAGTATTCTAGGGATGTGCACTCATTCAAGTTGTCTGATTTTTGTGCAAGTAATTATTTTACTTCCATAAAATTTGATTTTATGTGCAAAGTACTACTTAGAAAAAAAACAAAACAAGTTTTGTGCATGTAAAACAGCATTTATGTGCATAAATTCTGAAAATAAATTGAAACAAAAGGAACTTTTGCAATGAAGATTCCAAAATATGCCTGAAATAAATATAAACAAAATCAATATTTTTTTTTGTGCGTGAACCAGTTTATAAAACATGAACAGTGATCATAAAGAAAGTCATGCAGCCTAGTGATGTGTGGTCATTTTAAAACCACATGAAAACACAAACATTTGTATCATTTCCTATCCAAAACAATACATTATTTTCATTTGCAAGTATTCAATAACTCTTGTTTAGATGTGGTATTGTTAAATTTAAAGATCCACTTGTTGTTTCTCCCAGGCTGAATACCAGCAGAAATGCAAAATAGACTTGCTTGTTTGGGGTTATATGTTACTTTATGCAAACAGCTTGTTAATACCAGCACATGTTTCAATTTATCTCCTACCTTCAGGACATGATTATGGGTTATTTGTCTTATCTCTGGGAAACAGAAAAATAGTCTGTATTGACAGATGTTTTAGTGTACACCATATCAAATTATTTATTTTACGGGAAGAATTTGTTTAGACTTCCCATCTGTGTTTTTATTTAAAGAAAAACAAAACAAAACATACAGGCTTAAAATTAATGCACGTAATTAGAAAGATGCATATTCATACATATTAAAGTATATAGTATAATACTGCATAATGACCCATAAATATATAGATTTGAAATACAACTTAGGTTACAACACTGCATTAGTAATAGTTAGCCTATAGAGCATACAAAAGAAACCAGGAACCACCTCCTAAGTAGTATTCTCCATCTTAATGCTCACAGGATGTGAACTGGAAATTAACACAGTGTTAAAAAGGATTAACAGTGGCAAGAGAAGCATAGATGCAATTAAAGGCTTCATTCTTTAGATGGTAAATAGTGAAAAGAATCTGAATATCAATTATCATAACAGATATTTGGAATATATTTGGCAGATATGATAGCTGCTCTGGTCACTTTATTGGAACTGAGGAAGGAATTCCTTTCTCTGAAACATGACTGACTGAAATTGCAAATACCTTTATGTTTTCCCATGCAGCACTAAAGAGCAACTACTGTGACCACAGTGGGATAGTAAAGCAAAGCCTAAACATCATGGACTGGGCCTCCTCGCCTGACCCTGGCAATGGGTCAGGGCTTAGGCCAAGGCCCAGAAATCTACACCAGGCCTGGACATGGCGTCACATTCTTGATGGATAAGGTGAAGGTCGGGAAACTTCCTGGACCTGGGCATTTGCTCAGGCTTAGGCTTTGGCCCCTTTATTGGGCCACATCCTATGCCTAGGGGAGGCCCTGGCTTCAGGCCTAGGCCTAGGCCAAGGTGCTGGTGTCATGCTCAGGTGTAGGCTGGGACTCCTGTTTTGGGTTTCTGCCTATTCCCTACATGAGGCTCCAGCTTTGGGCCTATGCCTACACCAAGGACTGGCATCATGCTCGGGTGTAGGCCAGGGCACTTGCATCTCGGCCTATTCCCTGAGGCCTCAGCTTTGGGTCTAGGCCTAGACCAATTTTGTTGAAATTGAAATCATTCCATTTTGAAAATGACCCAAAACAAAATTGGAAATTTTGTCTCATTTCCTATTTTGTTTCTTCCAAATGCACTACTATATATATGAAACCAGCAGCAAGAAAACATGTCTTTTTTATTTATGGGTAAATTTATGTGTGAAAAGTCTTTGCCTGACACCAGAATTGATTCCATGTAGTATTTTTCCATCAGTGGGTAGTGGGAAAGGTTTTGAAGATTTTTTAATTCTCCCATAACCAAAACTCCACCTTTTGGGGGGAAAGGCTTCTAGTGGAGTATATTTATTGTTCAGAGGGTTAGGCAACAAAGAGAGAAATCCCCTCTGGATTTTAAGTGAAGGTGAGAGTCAAAGAGAATGGAGATCCCCTCTGGATTTCAAGTTAATGAGTGAATTTTGAGCTGAAGAGAAGGGGTGAGAGATTCCTTCTGGATCTCAAACAATTGGTTTAGAGTTGGAAGAGAGAAGTTCTACAGAGTCCTGGCCTCACCCATGGGGTTCTGCGATTTAACTGGAGCAAAGGAGTAAGTTTGCTGTTTTTGAAAATATTTTTGGACTGTGATTGATATGTCCTAAGGGAAGGGAATCCTCCGTGGTTTCCCAACAAGCGGACTCAAAAGATCTTTTTGCCTAAGCATCCAGGAATAGCTTAGGTGAAAAGAAGTATTGAGGCTTTTGAGAAAATGAACGCAAGAGACAAAGTGTTGAATTTGGACTGCAGTTCTGATATGTTTTCATCCACATTTGGGAGTTTTTTTCTAAAGTTTGTGCTGGGGACTATTTTTCTAACTAATTACCAAATTTATATCCCAACTTCCAAGGGGAGGATATTTTCTCTAAGGATGAGGTGCAAGAGAGTCTAGAAGGGAGCTAACGTAAGATGGACAAAGTTTCTTTATTTTTGTGGTAATAATATTTTTAATGTTGTTTTTTATCTTTGGAATATTAGCCTGGATCATACTCTAAGTTGCAGTAAACACTTTAGATTGAGCACCACTTCAGACTGTGTGCATTAGGGATATGCATTTGGATAAACTGAATTTGCACAACAAAACGAATAGGGTCAATTTATTTCTTTTGAGGTCCCAAAACAAATTTAAAGAATCCTATTCATATTGTTTGTTTACAAAAGAAAACAACCTTCCATTGGGCCGACACCTAGATCGAAGGCTGGGGCCTCACCTAGGCAATAGGCCAAGGCCCAAAGCAGGGGCCACAGCCTATGCCCGAGCATGATTCTGGAGCTTCAGATTAAGCTTAAGTCCAAGGCTTAGGGCTTCGCCTAGGTATAGGCCACAGTCCAATGCAGACACCGCAGCCTATGCCCAAGCACTTCACCAGGTCTCATCTTGGGCCTGGGCATGACACCAGGGCATTGGCTGAGATCCAAGCAAAAACACAGGTCCCTTGAAAAATATTTATGGGGTCAGTAAATTTCCCAACCCTCACTTACTTGATCCATCTGTGAATCTGACACTGTGGCCAGGCACAGGCCCATCGTCGGGGCCTGACCCAGAGGGCTGGGTTTCAACATCTAGGCCTTGATCTAGACCTAGGTTCAATGCTGCGTCCTGGCCCAGAGGCCGGGTCCTGATTCCTGGGCCTTGGTCTAGTCCAAGGCCTGGGCCCAGGTCTGATGGCAGGGCCTGGTCCAGAGGCTAGGTCCTGATGTGTAGGCTTCATCCTAAACCACGGCCCAGGACCAGGTCCAGAGGCCAGGTCCTGACACCCAGGCCTCAGCCCAAGTGCTGGAGCATGGCCCGGAGACTGAGTCCTGACAGAGCAGGGCCCATGACCAAGCACAATTCCAGGGCCTATTCCAGTGGTCAGATCCTGATACCTGGACCTTAGCCCAGGCCAAGACCTGGGCCCAGGCTCAATACAAGGGCCAGTCCAAAGGCCAGATTCAAATGCCTGGGCTTCAGCCCAGGTCCAATGCTGGGGCCCAGCCTGGAGGCCAAATCCTAATGCCTGGACTTCAGGCTAGGCCAAGACCCAGGCCCGATACTGGGACCTGGTCCAGAGGCCGGGTCTGAACACCTTGGCCTTGCACAGGCCCAGGCCCAATGCCATTTAGATATCTTCCTTCTGTCTTCTTTCTTCTTCAAATGATGCCGTCTGCTGGAGACATGTAAGAGTAAATTAAGTCCGGTGTGGCCTCCTCAGTGGAGGGCACCATTTTGCTCTACGGCAGTTCCATTAGTTATGATACAGCTAAATGGCACCTACTGCTGAAGAGGATGTGCCGGAGTTAATTTACTCCATCACATCCCCAGCAGACAGCTTCTTTTGAAGAAAAGAAGACCGAAGAATGAAGACTCCTATGAGAACTGAGCTCCAGCCTCTGGGCCTGGGCTGACCCTGGGCCAAGGTCCTGGAGTCGGGACCCAGCCTGAGGCTGAGGTTTTTTGGACCCGGACTCTGGACCAGGTCCCAGTGTTAGTCTAGGCCTGGGCTGAGGCCCAGGCATCGGGACCAGGCCCCAAGATTGGGCCTGAGCTCTGGCCTAGGCCGAGGACCAGCCATTGGGACCCGGCCTCCAGACTGACCACAGCATTTGTCCTGGTTCCAAGGTCTGGCCTAGGCTTAGGCTCAGGCATCAGGACCCTGTATCTGGAATTGGTCCCAGCATCAAGCCTATGCCAAGGCATCCATGGTAGGAGCACTGGACGGCTGGCGCCATCTTTAAAAATGGTGCAGGCCATCCAGTGCCTCTACCATGTGACAGGGGCCGGCCAATGGCATGGTTACCCTGTCACATGGTAAGGGCAAAGGGCCATCGGTGCCATTTTTATTAGTGGCAGCTGACGGCCCGAGAGCGGGAGATAGCTCCCGGGGCCCACTGGACAACCAGGTAATTTTAAAACGTTTTTGGGGGGGTCAAGAGGGTGGTGGAGGCTAAGAGCGGTTTTAAAGGGTCGGGTGGGTTTTTTGTTTATCGGCCGAGAGCCCGAACACGAGAGAATGCTCCCTGGATCCCCACTGGACCACCAGGTAATTTTAAAATATTTTTGGCGGGGTCAGGAGGGTGGTGGAGGCTAAGGGAGCAGTTTTAAAGGGTCAGGGTGGGATTTTAGGTTGTGTCCTAACTCCAGTAAGTGTGCACTAACCCGATTAACAATTTTTTCACAATAAATCATGGGAATTTCTATTGTATCACACTCTTTAACGATTAATGATGATTTAAAAAATATCGGACGATATTTTAAATCGTCAAAAAACGATTCACATCCCTAATGTGTTATGCTATCACACAGTGCAATATGGCCCCTAATTTAACTATAACCCACCCAAACTCCTCCCCAAATCCCACCCCCCTCAAAAATGTGCATTCGCGCCATGCACTACTATACTTTTTGCATGGGTTACGGAATTAATGTGTGTGTTAATGTGTTATTGCACACGTTAACATCATAACACATTTTCATAAATGATCCTATTATAAATTCCCTTCAGCAGGTCAGTCTGAGAGCTCAAAAGCTAATGACAGATCTTTTACTCTCGGACCTCCTGTGCATTGTAGAAATGGCGCCAGCGCTACCTTTGACCTGTCATATGACAGGGCAAAGGTAGCGCCGGCACCATTTGTCCCCTGACGGCAGGAGCATAGGAGATCGCTCCCGGACCCCCGATGGAACCCCAGGGACTTTTGGCCAGCTTGGGGGGGCCTCCTGACCCCCACAAGACTTGCCAAAAGTCCAGCGGGGGTCCGGGAGCGATCTCCTGCCGCGAATCGTTTTTCCGTACGGCGCTACCTTTGACAGGTCAAAGGTAGCGCCGGCGCCATTTCTACAACGCACAGGAGGTCCGAGAGTAAAAGATCACACCGGGACCCTTCCTCTGGACCCCAGGTAATTTAAGGCATTTTGGGGGGGTTCGGGAGGGTGGGGGATTTATTTTAAAGGGTCGGGGGTGGGTTTTAGGGTTGTTTTAGTGTGCCGGTTTTCCCGCCCTCCCCTTCCCCCGATTTACAATTTTTTGACGATAAATCGGGGGAATTGTTGTTGTATTGCGGCTCTAACGATTTTTGACGATTTAAAATATATCGGACGATATTTTAAATCGTCAAAAAACGATTCACATCCCTAATTTCTATACACTTGTTAACAAATAATTGCCATCTCATGGGGGTTACTTGCTGGTGAGGCGGTTACTACCCTTAACCAGTAAGCTTTCATACGGTTGATGAAACTCTATCATTGCTCTCTGCTTCAAAAGCAGGGGAAAAAGAGGAAAAGGGGAATTAGATTCAAACAGCAAACAACAAGGATATTGAATTTTATGTTTTGGGAAAACAAATAAGCATGGGGGTAACTTGCTGATCCGACTGTTACTACCCTTAACCAATAAGCCTGATACTTTTGTTACAACACCAACATTGCGCTCTGCTTCAACGGCAAGAGGTAACAGGAAATTGGACTCAGACAGCAAACCAACAAGGGGCCTGACTGACACTCTGGGAAAGTGATAATTATGGGGGTGACCTGTATGGCGCAGCAGATGCTACTATAAGCTTGCTGGGCAGACTAGATGGGCCATTTGGTCCATTTCTGCTGTCATGTCTGTGTTTCTATGTTTCTGTGAATGTTGAAATTCTGTGTGCAGGGTGAAAGTTTGTACAATATTTTGACACTTATTGCCATAGATAATAAATCAGAACAGCATTATCTATGAATGTCTTGTTTTAAGCTTATATTTTCATGTCTGTATAGGAAAATCATGTCACAAAAGCTAGAGATATGCTCACAGAATACCTGCAGATCTATAGTAGAAGAACATATTTGAGAAATGGAAGGTAATAGATGTGCTCCCTTTTTTTTTTAAAGGATCAACATAATCTTTATAAGATTAAAATTGGTTGGGATGGTGAAATTTTGTACTGACTTATTTGATGTTTCATTATATAAATTTTTATAAAGATTCTATTGTAAAAAATTCTCCTTTTTGATCTTAACTGAAAGGTAAAATAAGCTGACAAAGAGCCTGATTTGCTAAGGCTTTTCTCCCATTCTGTATCTGTGGGAAAAATGCTTAATGAATCAGGCCTAAAGAGAGAAAGTGACAACACATATTTATTAAAGAATGGTCTAAAATGTAGTAACTTGAAAAAAGGTGGCAGAGCAATGCACTAAGTTCCAGGTATAATTATGTGGCATCACAAACTCCTCATGCAGCTTGGGGGAATAATTTTCAAAGCTATTTACAGGTAGAAATAGAGATTTCCACATGAAAATAGACAATCTGAAAAATGCTGCCCCTCAGTACAGCTAAAAGTGTGCATACGTTTCCAGAGCATTCCTACTTTTAGGTGTATTTCGGGGAGGTGTTCTTGGTGGCGTGTTTTGGGTCAGAAAATAATACACATAAATTGTATTTTCAAGTCTAGCCACATTGTTTTCTGTAGAAAATTTACCTGCACAAAAAGCAGATGCAAAAGTTCATAAGTACTTTGTGCCCATGGCACGTTTCAAAGGGAAAATCTATGAATACCTTTTCTTAGAAACTTTGTACAAAATCTGTAGATAAAAAAATTGCCTGCAGACATTGTCTTAATGTGTACAATCAGAAAGGAATGTGTTTTCATTTTATAACATAGAAACAACTAAATAAATGAAATGACAGAAAAACAGACACAATTTCATTTTATTTTGTTTTTCCGTTTTTTGTACATACCAAGTGGTTTTAACATACACTAAATGCTTTTAGAGCATCTCAAAACCATTTAATGGACCGCAAAACATGAAACAAAACAAACAAAAATTGAAATGAAAAACTCCAACAAAACAAAACACCCTTTATATACATATTAGTGGTTAGGGGTGGAGAATATTATATGAAAGCATCAGAAAAGCATAAAAGTAAAACAGAGGTTTCAGCTGTGATCAAGAGCCATCAGATCCAACCATCCTTTTTTATTTACTTATTTTTATTATGATCACCGCATGTATCTGACAGTGCAGCCCTTGCAGTTGGGTCTTTCTCTTGGATGAGCGGTCACTGATAGTGCAGAACTACACATGGAGAGAATGTGATAACATTTTATATCAGGCAGGGCCTGAATGTTTACAAGAACAAAGAGAAAGGCAGGGTTTTAGGCGACCCTTCTGTTATCTAAATGCAAATGTTAAGATTTCAGTTACTGAAGCTGTTAATTGTACTTATTGAAGGGTGACCTTTAAAGTATAAAAGCCTTTGAAGGATCACATTTTCTTATATAGTGCCTCTTAAATCAGAATATATGAATATTTGTTTTAGATTAATTCTGATAGTTTGATACATCAGTAGTAGACATAGAGAAAATGTCTATCTGCAGTACACTGTAAATAGAAATATAGTAACATAGTGAATGATGGCAGATAAAGACCCAACTGGTCTACCCAATCTGCCTAGCAAGTTGTTGAGGTTGTAACTGCAGCGCCATGCAGGTTATCCCCATGCAGAAATGTTACAGCAAAAGTTATCACAGATTACCATTCTTCATTTCTATCCTCTAGCCACTACGAATCCTGTGGGTCTATTCCAAGCCCTTTTGAATTCATCACTGTTTTTGTCTTCACCACCTATTCTGGGAGAGAATTCCATGGATCCACCACGTATTCTATGAAGAAAAGGATCAGGTTATTCTGACTCATAGGTTATCTGAAATTGATCCTAGTGGTAAAACCCTTCCATGGTTTATCTCATATCTAAAAGATAGTTCCTTTCAGGTTAAGATTCGTAATTTCCTCTCCGAGAAAATTAACATGGACTCAGGGGTTCCGCAAGGGTCATCTTTATCTGTGACTGTTATGTTCTGGTGTAGTTGTGGACCCTGGATAGTAGTGAGAGCTGACTCCACCCACAGGGAGGAGCCCTGTGGGGACTCACTACAATAGGCGCGGCCTCAGATGAGACGGACACAGATAGAATGAGACTTTAGTAGACTGGAATGTAGATGAAGTACCCATCGAGTGTGAAGGATAACACAGTCCAGAGTGGTGATGAGGCTTAATGATGGTATCCCTGGTAGTGGCCCGCAGAGCGAAGGGTCACTTCCTGTATTCAATGAGATGCTGGTCGTTTTGAAAGACAAAGGGCACCCAGTATCCAGCATCTCCCAAGAACACTTATAATGCCAAATAAAATTTACTTTATACCTTTTTTTTTTTTTTTAAACAGAAGCCCTACAACACAATATTTTATACAAGATTTAACACACAATCTGTACACTGTACACCAGAATAAAACATTTATACTTACAGATTATTTTCTTAACTTCATTAAACATCTTCTCTGAGCTCATCTGTCATAATTAGCATGATAAGGAGTTTTTAGTTAGTGGATTGTTTACAAAAGTTGGGTTGTTTGCTGTCTTGTACAGGAAGATGCTAACGGCTTTAATCTTTTAAAGCAGACTACATGTGGTTAATTTCTTTCTTTTCCTCCTCTGATTAGCTTTAACAAGGAAGCCTATTTTCTTTGTCGGTGTGAATCTATTTATATAAGTTACGATCTGGTGTAAAAGGTTTCCTTGCTAAATAGATTAGTGATTGTAGTTAAACAAACTGGAAAAAACTATAACCGCCATCTTCCATGGAACAGAGACAGATGTGCTTTGTGCTTTGATACCCTGAAAAGAAATCTAACATATGACAATGAATATAATGATTAAAATTAAATTTAAAAATGACATTACAGTTTCCTTAAAAGTCAAACTTCTGTTATACCTTAATTCAGCAAAAAGCAGTCATAAAGCTACTTTCCTTTCTATTGTTCCACCTCTAGGAGGCGCTGTCCCCTGTGATAAGAGCTACTTCCATTTACAAATCTAAAACCTTTTTTTTTTTCCTGTGCTATAAACTCCTAACTCACTTAAAGGATAGACTTTGTTATACCCAAGAACAATTCGGGGAATTCCTCCTCCCAAGAATACTCAAGGTTGATCCGGTAGTGCCCACAGTGCAGGGTACACCGAGAATCAGCACTGATGATAAAAGAAGTGCAGGAGGTCAGCAGAGCTGGGTAGATGATGGTACTCACTCCGAAGCATAGAAGGTGGTCTGCTGAGATGATCACAGTAGTGGCCCGAGGCACGGGGTACACCGGAGGTTCCGTCAGCGAACTGGAAGCAATGGTAGAATGTACTCACTAGGCTGAACGAGGCTGGGTCCCAATCTAGGGTAGTAGAATACTCCAGGCAGGAAGGCCCTCCGAGGAGCAGATAGCCTGAATGCGACATGGCAGCCGAGGAGTGGGTACCTAAGGCATTCAAGTACCGGAGTGCAGGAACAAAGTTCAGAGTAGCAAGAGTGAAGCATCTCCAAGAGGAGTGGAATTCAGCAGAAAGGAAGTCCTTGCTAACTAGTAGGAAGAATAGTCTGGAGGGATTAAATACACTGGCGGGTGGCGTCATGCAGAGGGGACGCCCCCAAGGTTCCCGCCATGATGTGTACATGAGAGGCCCTGGTGCGTGTGCCTTAAGTAATCCCCGATTCAAGATGGCAGACGGGATCGCCCACACCGTCCCGGGAATGCCGAGGAAGGCGGTGTTTGTAGCGGAGGCTGCCATTTGTCTTAGTATCACTGGTGCAGGAAAAAAGGAGGTGAGCAACAAAGGTCACAGCCATCTGTGACCGGGCGCAATAGTAACCCCCTTCTTAGGGCCCCTCCCAAGGGGTTTCGGCTTCCTTGGATGAATTAGGTGAAATTGTCGAATTAGATCCTTGTCAAGGATGTTATTAGCTGGCTCCCAACTATTTTCTTCTGGACTATATCTTTCCTAGGATATGAGGTACTTTCCTTGCTTGCCACGCTTACGTACATCAAGGATGTCATCGACTTGGTACGTGATGTCCTCTTTGGCAGTAAGAGGTTGCAGATCTGGAGTCTTTTTTGAAAACTCTGAGAGGGTGAGTGGCTTCAAAAGAGATACATGGAATGCAATGTGTATTTTCATGGAAGTAGGTAGTTGCAAGCTGTAAGTTACAGGTCCCAGGTGGTGGAATATAGAGAAAGGCCCAATGTAGCATGGAGCGAATCGAACGGATAGCAGCTTGAGACGGATGAATTTGGTACTGAGCCATACCTTGTCTCCTGGTTGGAATTGAGGTGCTGCTCTATGATGAGTGTCATAACATTTCTTGGCCTGTTGTCCTGCCTTTTGTAGAAAACCTTTGGTTTGTTTCCATAGCTGATGAAGTTCTTCAGCTGAAACCTGGACTGCAGGAGATGAAACTGACAAGGGTATTGGTAATGGAGGTAATGGCTGACAGCCATACACTATTTGGAAAGGTGTTGATCCAGTAGCGGCTGATGAGTGTGAATTCAGGGCGAACTCGGCCCAGGGGAGCAACTCAGCCCAGTTGCTTTGTCTGGAGTTGACATAGGAGCAGAGAAACTGTTTAAGTGTCTGGTTCGTTCTTTCGATTTGACCATTTGATTGTGTATGGTATGCTGACGTCAGATCTAAAGAAATGTCGAATTTCTTACAAAGGGCTCTCCAGAATTTAGTCATGAACTGTACACCTCTATCCGAGAGGATATGCTTTGGCATGCCGTGCAGGCAAAATATGTCGTATAAACAGCTTTGCCAATTCTGGGGCAGATGGTAACCCGGGTAATGCCACAAAGTGAGCCATTTTTGAGAAGTGGTCTACTGTGACCCATATGGTGTTTCCGCTGGACACTGGCAGGTCAACGACAAAATCCATCATGATGTGCGTCCAAGGTTCTTCTGGGACTGGTAAAGGCTGGAGAAGGCCCCAAGAGCGACCGGCTGGAGGCTTCTGTCTTGCACAGGTGGAGCAAGATTCAACGTACGCATGTACGTCCTCTTTCATTGAAGGCCTCCAATAGTATCTCTGTAAGGTGGTTAATGTATGGAATTGCCCAGGGTGACTGGCTAATCAAGAATCAAGAGCCCATTTCAGAAGTTTCTTTCTCAGGGTCCGAGGTACCACTGTCTTACCAGCTGGAACAGAATGAGTAGCAGCCAGAATCACCTTCTCGGGATTAATGATATGACGAGGTTCATCCGGGACATCCTCTGAAGCAGAGTGTGAGATGGTGTCTACATGGGCATTTTTGTCAGCAGGGCGATATTTGAGCAGAAAGTCAAACCGATTAAAAAACAAAGACCGGGGGTCACGTGATGCGGTGACGCCGAGCGGACGCTTGAGCCCGGGCTCTGTGCCTCGCCCTCCTACCATCGATAAAAATCCCATCCATCTGCATCATCAACGGTGAACTTTTCACTCAGGTACCAAAGTACAAATGTTTATTGATCATTTCATGCTGAAAGGAGCTAATACCATGCGATTGAGGGGTGGAAAAAAAGACAAACTCTCCACGGCGGGGCCTAAAATGGCGGACGCCCCAGCGCGACCCTCAGCGCCTAGCTCCCCGGCGATCAGCTCAAATGCAAATGATCTTACCATTAACGTTACCAATGCCGTTGTGGCAGCTCTGGATGGTCGATTTAATGAACTGTCTTCCCAATTTAAGGAGCTCAAAGATGCCTTCGCTGAATTACCCCCGCGGTTAACCGCGGTGGAGGAACGGGTATCTACAATAGAGGATGAACATTCTACAATGCATTCCAAGCTAAAAGAGTTAGAGCAAGTAGTTCTCAATCAATCAGATAAAATCGATGATTTAGAAAACCGGGCACGCCGCAATAATATTCGTTTGGCAGGTTTTCCAGAGGACGTGGGAGACTTGAATTTAGAGGAACTGTTGGAAACGTGGCTCCTAGAGGCCTTGAATTTAACAGACATGCGGCCGTCATTTCATATCGAACGAGCGCATCGTCTTGGAAGACGCAAGGAAGGAGAACAGAGACCCAGGCTCATTATTGCTAAAATTTTGAACTGGGCACAGAAGCAAAAGATATTACGGGCTTACCGAGCGCAGACATCGCTGAAATACAAAGGTGCAGAGATACGCTTATTCCAGGATTTCTCGGCTGCACTGGCCCAGAAGAGAAAGCAGTTCAGTCCCGTATGCACAGATCTCTACAATAAAAATATTCGATTCCAACTGGCCTACCCGGCTATTTTGAGATTTCGGCATGGTGGGAAAGAACACACCTTTACAGAAGTGGATCCGGCGAAGAAATATGTCACCTCCATTGGCGCATGCTGATGCACATGACCTGAGACGGGAACTCGATCAGCGGGAGTAGATCCTTGCTTTATTTTTCTATTTCACAGCTGGTCGACATCGATTCTCAGGATTGTGGTCCCGGAAGGATTTTCCCCTTTGTCAAGATCGGCCGTTAAGTCTTCTACTTCCACGTGCTGCACCAGACGCAATTTGCAGAGCCCTACTGACATGGTACCGGAGCCTCACGCCAAGGTCTGGGAAAACAATTTTGTGCAGCGGTAAGGCTTCCATGGTATTTGATCGGGGAAAGACTCTATTTTTCACAATGGACGGATACTAAGTTTACTGCCATTATTGTAGCTAAGACTCTCTGCTGCGGTACGTTATCGGCATGACCTTGAAACCAATTGCATGGGGTTATGATTCTGGCTTGAGTAGTGGTCTTGTAGCCTTACAGTCTGGGATGGTGGGACCATAATTTACTATATAACACCTGGGTCAAAGACTCTTCTTATGTTTTGCTACCTTTCAGCCTAAAGGTTAATTAAGGTGAGGGGGAACATATTGAAAACGCTACGTACCGTCTATTCCTACTGGCATGAGTTTTGAATGCTATGTATTTTTGCTTCTAACTTTCTCATTAAGGCTCTTGTACGGGCTCATTAATTTACAACTGTATTTTTTAGGTTGGAACGTTATATACTTTCATATGGAGGGTGGGGCACGACGCATCTACACGTACCCCTGCTCATTTGTTTCCTTATCTCTAAGGAACAAATGGGATGTCTTTACATTCGTGGGGATAAAGTTGGGGGGGAGGGAGAAGGGTTAGGGAGGGTTTTACTTCACAGTGCAAGGGATTCACATGCTTCCCAGGGTATTTTCCATGCTGTTTTTCCAGGTGTACAATGGATGAGGCTGCAGGTTGGGGAAGAATTTATACTAGCTCTCTATTGGATGGTGGGTTTAGGCTGGGGAACCCACTATCTTCTCAAAATAACACCGTTCAGGGTATTTTATTTTCGAGATAATGGGTAAGTCATCTTTGAAACTGGCCAGTTTAAATGTTAATGGGCTCGGCCACCCCATAAAGAGAACTAAGGTATTGCAATTCCTCAAGAGATCGAAAGTTCAAATTGCATGCATTCAAGAAACGCACCTCACAGCCGCAGAGAGTATGAAACTCAAAAGGGACTGGGTGGGTTACTGTCATTTCTCAGCTGCGGTGGGGAAAAAAGCAGGAGTGGCCACGCTGATCCATAAAAGCCTTTCCTTTCAACTGACGAAAGAAATTGTAGACCCGGAGGGACGATTCATTATCATTATAGGGAAATTAAATGGGAAAGATATCACTATTGGAAATATTTATGGACCTAATTCCACTTCCACACCATTCTTTACGAAAATCATTAACCTTCTTACTGTACATGGGGAAGGGGCACAAATTCTAGCGGGGGATTTTAACTCTGTACACGATCCTTCCCTAGACCGCTCCAGTCACAAATCCACACTGCTTACGCCAAAACACAAAACACCTATACAACGTGTTTGCCAAGAACTCAATTTTTTAGATTACTGGAGGGTCCTCCATCTTGAGGAACGAGACTACACCCATGTGTCTAAAGCCCACGGCACGCTTTCTCGTATCGACTACATATTAGGCTCAGTAAATTTATTTCCCTTTATCATTTCCACAAATATTGCGGCCCCGGGAGTGTCAGATCATGCCTTGATCTGGGTGGACATCAATTGGGATGGTGAGGTGCCTAGAAATAACTGGTGGAAGTTCCCCTCTTATATGAAAGACGATCAAAATTTTCATAACTACTTAAAAACTAAATGGACGCAGTTTCAGGAATCTAATTCTCTCCATCAAGATAATCCTGAATTATTCTGGCAATCAGGGAAAGCGGTGATGCGTGGGGAGATAATATCCTTCTTACGCCATAGAAATAAAAAGTTGAATGCAGAAATCTTGTCTCTTGACAAACAGCTCAAAATGGATAAATCGAATCTCATACGCATACCATCTCAGACCCATTGGACATCGTACCATGAAACCTTAGGGAAACTCCAAGCTTTGCTACAACAAAGAGCTATTAAAGCTTTACATTATAAAGAGCACTCCTTCTTCCGTTATGGTAATAAATCTGGAAAGACATTAGCTAACATGGTTAGGCTTCGACAGTCAAAAACCTATATAGAACGCCTTAAGTCCACCCAAGGAACTTGGGTCCACGGAGGGGATGAAATAGCTGAAATTATGCGTCTGTTTTATACTCACTTATATACGGAAGACCGAACAGGTGGGCCTAACGAGGAAGATGAATTCTTCCGAGACCTCCCTCTCCCCAGCTTAACAGACTCCCAAAGGGAGAAACTGAACGCCCCTATCTCAAAATTAGAAATTCTAGCAGCTATACATAAAAGTAAATCGGGAAAAGCACCTGGCCCGGACGGGTTCACCTATGACTACTACAAAATACTTGGAGATCAACTAATCGACTCTCTACACTCATTCTATCTCAATTCTTTGACTAAGGGGGCATTCCCTTCTGACTTTAATAAAGCGTATATTACTGTGCTTCCCAAACCAGGCAAGGATCCCGGGTTACCGGCATCTTATCGCCCAATTTCCCTCCTGAATTGTGATCTCAAACTTTTGGCGAATGTTTTGGCGAATCGTATGAGTTTCATACTGCCTGGCCTTATCTCTCCTCATCAGGTAGGCTTTGTCAAAGGACGCTCCTCCAGCTCCCATATAGTTAAATTGCTAACTGCCATTCAGTATTGTCAGTTGCACCGAATACCTGCTATGGCTGTGAGCTTTGACTCTGAAAAAGCCTTTGACAGGGTCTCATGGGGTTACCTATTCTCTGTCTTGCAAAGGTATGGTTTTCAGGGCCCACTGCTTTCATATCTCTCCCTATTATATCACCAACCGACGTCACATATATTAGTCAACGGCCTTCTTTCAAAGGCGTTTACTCCACAACGAGGGGTACGACAAGGTTGCCCACTATCGCCTCTCCTATATATTTTGGCAATTGATCCCTTACTCCGCAGGATTGCGTCCGATGTTAACATTCCAGGTCTCAATTGTAAAGGTCAGGTTTTCAAGATTACAGCATTTGCTGATGACATATTGATTTTTATTACTCGTCCACAATACGCTCTATCGAAAGTCCTATCTCACCAATTTTGTTATGGCAGTTTTTCGGGTCTTAAAATCAATGCTGATAAATCCGAAGCCCTGGAAATATATGGAAATTTACAACGACTTTGGGGTACATCCTTTCCGTTAAAATGGGCTCCTGGACTTATAAAATATTTGGGAGTGTTGGTCCCCCAGAGACTGGAAACCATCTATGACATAAATATCCAACCCCTGCTACAAAAGACTAAACGACAGCTTCAACAATGGCAAGATTTACCGCTTTCTCTGATTGGCCGAGTTCACTTACTAAAAATGATGGAATTACCAAAATGGCTTTATCTGCTCCAAATGCTTCCAATTTGGTTAACGGGAAAAGCCCTTTCTCAATTGAATGGAGACATTAGACGATTTCTTTGGAGAGGAAAGAGGTCCCGGTTATCCCTCCGTCATCTTACAAACGCATGGGGAAAGGGGGACCTAGCTTGTCCAGATTTTCGCACATACAATTTAGTCTGTATGCTACGTCACATCCGGGACTGGATGCTGGGTACTGAATATTTCTCCCCTACACTCTTCCTGCAGGGTAGCCTACAGGGCATCTCCCCGGCTGGGTTGTTACAATGTCCCACACATAGCTTTCCTACCGCTTGTAGTGGCTTTCTGATGATCAACTCGGGCAGGAGGGCTTGGGCTCATTTCTGTAAGATTATCGGGCTCCCTCGGCCAGACACTTTATTCATACCAATTTGTGATAATCCAAAATTTCCCCCAGGACAAGGCAACACTGTTTTTCAGGGGTGGGCATCTAAGGGTTTGACTTTGGTTTCTCAATTGCTTCAACCCTCCACATCACATCTATATAGTTTTTCTGAACTTCAAACCAAATATGACCTCCCGCAGCATGTTTTTTACGCATACCTACAGCTTCGCCACTACATTCATTCCACTGGAATCCTTTCCATGGACTTAGCTCACAGGGATCGAATCCACAAGGTACTGGGTCTGGACACGCCTATCAGGTTTTCCTGCTCATTTTTTTCCAGGCTGCTGAAGGGCCATTTACCATCTACTTCTTATCAAAAAATATGTGACAAATGGAATGATATTTCAGAGATGGCCATCACACCCGAGGTAGTGCAATCTTACCTGCTAAGTATTAAGACAGTTTCTGAAAATGTTACCCTGAGGGAAATGCAATTTAAATTTATTTGGAAATTTTATTGCACTACTGATATGGCACACCGGATGGGGATAAGTCCCACTCCCCAATGCCTGAAATGTGCGGTTGCTGTTGGAAATTATTTCCACAGTTTTTGGTCCTGTGTCAAGATTCAATTATTTTGGTCGACTATTCAAGTTCATTGCTCGAGACTCGCTAATTGCTCACTCCCATTACATCCTATATTCTGGCTGCTGGGCAGTGAATTGTTCCAGACTTTAGACCTTGACCCGCTGGTGGCGAGGTTGATGGATAAAGCCGGAATGATAGCTAAGCAAACCATTTTGGCTAATTGGACCTCTACATCACCTCCTCATTACAATGAGTGGGTACAAAAAATGATTAGGTTGGCGACTTTCGAGCAAATGACGGCGAATACACTGGGTGCGGGACGGCGGCAATCAACATTAGCCCTTTGGAAACCCTTCCTTGACTACCACGCCAGGGGGTCCTTCATGGATTTTACTTCCAAGTAAGCATTCGGATTTCACTTTGTTATATCATTATTCCTTTTTCCTGAAGTCTTATGATATTCTTCTTCAAGTATGTGACGAATTCTGCCTTTTACTGTTACTGTTCTTCTTGTGACTATTGGAATTTACCACACATGATTCTTGTTTGCACTGTGAAGTAGGGGAGGGGGGGAGGGGGTTCTGAGGGGGGATGGGGGGGGGCAACTCATGATGTTCATGCGTTTAGTCAGCGGGGATCCAAGAAATGTTTTCATACAGGCTTTGCTGTATTATTACCATTTACTCTTTCAAGCTGACGGTACTACGGAAACTTTTTTTTTCCCAATGATCCTCTGCTGGATTATAATGGATTATAATGGTTTAAAAATTTTTTTTTCGATGATCGTATACTATTATGTAACCGGAAGAAAGTTTGTGTTAGTTCTATGACCGTATTATGTTTTTGTTCTGGTTTGTGTATCTTTGCAATATTAATAAAAAGATTTACCATAAAAAAAAAAAAAAAACAAAGACCATCGGTCTTGTCTATGATTCAGTCGCTGCGCATGCCGCAGATATTCCAAATTTTTGTGGTCTGTGTATAGAGTTATCTGATGTTGTGCCTCCTCGAGCCACGGGCACCACTCTTCAAATACTAGCTTGATATCCAGCAGCTCCTTATCTCCTATACCATAATTTCTCTCAGCAGGAGAAAAATGCCGGGAAAAAAAGAGCAAGGGTGCAGTGTATTGGTATCACTGTTCTGGTTAAGAGGCATCGGAGGCATCGACCTCGACTATAAATGGTCGTCGAGGGTCCAGGTGGCGAAAGCAAGGTTTTTAAAGAAAAGCCTCAAGGGTTTGAAAGACAGTGACAGCTTCTGGAGACCACTGTGAGGGGTTGGCTCCCTTCTTTGTCATGGCAGTAAGTGGTGCAGTCAAGGTAGAGTAGTGGTGGATGAATGTGCGATAATAATTGGTGAAGCCAAGAAATCGGCAGAGTGCTTTGCGACGAGTTGGTTGAGGCCAGTCCTGTATGCTTTTATTCTTTTGTGGATCCATTTGGAAGCCCCTGCTAGACACCACGTAGCCCAGGAAAGGAACAGACTCTTGATGGAAAGCACACTTTTCAAACTTACCATAGAGATGGTTATCCCGTAGTCTCTGCAGAACTCTGGCAACATCCACTTGATGACTTTGTAAATTTTGGGAGAAAATTAGTATGTTGTCTAAATACACAACCACACATTGGTAAAGCATATCTCACAGGATCTCATTCATCATATTTTGGAATACGGCCGGAGCATTACACAGGCCAAAAGGCATGACCATCACGAGTATTAATGGCCATCTTCCACTCGTCCCCTTGATGAATGCGGACCAGATTGTAAGCCCCTTCTAGGTCCAGCTTCATGAAAATCTTGGCTTCCTGGAGTCTGTCAAATAACTCTGAAATCAGGTGATTTCATTAAGTCCTCTGTCTATACATGAGCTAAGGGATCCATCCTTCTTGCCAATGAAAAAGAATCCAGCTCCAGCTGGTGACTTGGAAGGCCGGATAAATCCTTTCTGTAGGTTTTCATGAATATAGGCCAACATGGCCTCAGTCTCTGATAGAGAAAGTAGGTACACCCTTCCTCTAGGGGGCTCTGAATCTGGTTTCAAATTAATAGCACAGTCAAAGGATCGGTGTGGTGGTAATACGTCAGCTGCTTTTTTCGAAAAGACGTCTTGGAAGAATGAGTATTGTGGCGGCAAACCTGGGAGAGAAGTAGTGGTAGACATGCAGGGCATGGGTGTTACTCTCTTCAAGCATCTGTCGTGACAAGCTGCTCCCCATTGTGATAGTTCCAGGGTACCCCGGTTAAACTGGGGTGTGTGGTCTTGCAGCCAAGGAAGACCAAGTACTACGGGATGAATGGCTTTGTTAAGGACCAAAAATGAGATGGTCTCGGTATGAAGAGAACCAGTGCGCAGGCATATCGGTTGCATGGTAAAAGAAACTTCTCCTGGTAGTGGTTTGCCATGTATGGAGGAGAGAAGCAGCAGAGTGGGTGTTGGAATGACAGGAATCCTTAGGTGCTCCACCAGCCTTTTAAGTATAAAATTGCCACCGGCTCCGGAATCTACAAGTGCAAGAGTCTGGAATTCAAGAGTCCTGAAAATGATTGAGATTGGGACAGTCAATGGAGGAGATGGGGTAGTAAGACCTAGGAAGACTCCTCCAGCGGATCCTAGGTCTGCATGTTTTCCGGTCAGATGGGACAGGATTAAACTGCATGGCCAGGTTGTCTGCAGTATATACAGAGACCTAATCTCTTACGGTAGTGCCTCTCCTTGGCAGTTAGGTGGCTGCGGCCTAATTGCATGGGTTTGTCTTCTTCAGTACTAGTTACAGGCAGGGTCTGGGTTGAAGGTGTTACTCGTGGGTGCATAGTCCCTGATAGATGTTTCTTAGGACTCTTTACCTCCTTTGAACGTTCATGCAGGCAATGATCAATTCTCACTGCAAGGTCAATGACTGAGTCCAAGATGTCAGGTAATTCACGTGTTGCCAATTCATCCTTGATGTGGGATTGAAAGCCCTCTAGGAAAATTGCATGTAGGCACCCCAGGACCCAGTGAAGCTCTGAAGATAAGGTCTTAAATTCAATAACATGGTCCGGAAGTGGCTTAGCTCCTTGTTGGAGGTATAACAGAGCAGATTCAGTGACTGTCTTGCAAGCTGGGTCATCAAATACTGATTTGAAGAGAGCAAGAAAACCTGGCAAGTCACTGAGGATTGGGTCATTGCATTCCCATAAAGGTGAAGCCCAGGCCAGGGCTTTCCCGTCAAAAAGAGACAGGATATACGTAGTCTTGGCTACTACATTGGGAAAGTAAGTTGGCTGTAGTGAGAAGTGCATACAGCACTGGTTGAGAACCCCTAAACAGCAGAGAATCTCCTGAGAAGCGAGTAGGGGCTGGTAAAGAAACTGCAGTTCTTACAGAAACTCCTTGCAGCGAAGCATCTTTATCAGACGTAGTAGAAATGTTCAGTCGGGAATTCAACTGGTTAAACGCATCAGTCAATGTCTCTAAAGTCCTTTGCTATTCAGCAGTACATTAGGCCAGGCCAGGGATGGCCTGCAGGGCTGAGACCTGAGCCGGGTCCATGGAGTTAGCAATCTGTTATGTTCTGGTGTAGTTGTGGAGGACTGTGGGGACTCACTACAATAGGCGTGGCCTCAGCTGAGATAGACACAGATAGAATGAGACTTTATTAGACTGGAATGTAGATGAAGTGCCCACTGAGTGGGAAGGATAACACAGTCCAGAGTGGTGATGTAGCTCAATGATGGTATCCCTGGTAGTGGCCCGTGGAGTGGGGTATACCGGGGAATTCCTCCTCCCAAGAATACTTCTCAGGGTTGATACGGTAGTGGCCCACAGTGAGGGGCACGCCGAGAATCAGCACAGATGATGCAAGAGAAGTTCAGGAGGTCATCAGAGCTGGGTAGATGATGGTACTCACTCCGAAGCTTAGAAGGTGGTCTGCCGAGATGATCACAGTAGTAGGGATGTGAATCGTTTTAGGACGATTAAAATTATCGTCCGATAATTTTAATATCGTCTTAAACCGTTATGGAACACAATACAATAGAGATTCTAACGATTTATCGTTATAAATCGTTAGAATCGTGAGCCGGCACACTAAAACCCCCTAAAACCCACCCCCGACCCTTTAAATTAAATCCCCCACCCTCCCGAACCCCCCCCAAATGAGTTAAATAACCTGCGGGTCCAGCGGCGGTCCGGAACGGCAGCGGTCCGGAACGGGCTCCTGCTCCTGAATCTTGTTGTCTTCAGCCGGCGCCATTTTCCAAAATGGCGCCGAAAAATGGCGGCGGCCATAGACGAACACGATTGGACGGCAGGTGGTCCTTCCGGACCCCCGCTGGACTTTTGGCAAGTCTCGTGGGGGTCAGGAGGCCCCCCACAAGCTGGCCAAAAGTTCCTGGAGGTCCAGCGGGGGTCAGGGAGCGATTTCCCGCCGCGAATCGTTTTCGTACGGAAAATGGCGCCGGCAGGAGATCGACTGCAGGAGGTTGTTCAGCGAGGCGCCGGAACCCTCGCTGAACGACCTCCTGCAGTCGATCTCCTGCCGGCGCCATTTTCTGTACAAAAACGATTCGCGGCGGGAAATCGCTCCCTGACCCCCGCTGGACCTCCAGGAACTTTTGGCCAGCTTGTGGGGGGCCTCCTGACCCCCACGAGACTTGCCAAAAGTCCAGCGGGGGTCCGGAAGGACCACCTGCCGTCCAATCGTGTTCGTCTATGGCCGCCGCCATTTTTCGGCGCCATTTTGGAAAATGGCGCCGGCTGAAGACAACAAGATTCAGGAGCAGGAGCCCGTTCCGGACCGCCGCTGGACCCGCAGGTTATTTAACTCATTTGGGGGGGGTTCGGGAAGGTGGGGGATTTAATTTAAAGGGTCGGGGGTGGGTTTTAGGGGGTTTTAATGTGCCGGTTTTGCGATTTTTAGATTTTTAGATTTTTCACGATATTTTACCCCCCCAAACGGCAACAATACGATTCCCTCCCCCTCCCAGCCGAAATCGATCGTTAAGACGATCGAGGACACGATTCACATCCCTACACAGTAGTGGCCCAAGGCATGGGGTACACCGGAGGTTCCGTCAGCAAACTGGAAGCAATGGTAGAACATACTCACAAGGCTGGGTCCCAATCTAGGATAGTAGAATACTTCAGGCAGGAAGGTCCTCCGAGGAGCAGATAGCATGAACGTGACATGGCCCCCGAGGAGTGGGTACCTAAGGCATTCAAGTATCGGAGTACAGGAACAAATTTCAGAGTAGCAAGAGTGAAGCATCTCCAAGAGGAGTGGAATTCAGCAGGGAGGAAATCCTTGCTAACACATAGGAAGAATAGTCTGGAGGTATTAAATACAATGGCGGGTGACGTCATGCGGAGGGGACGCCCCTGAGGTTCCCGCCACGATGTGTATAAGAGAGGACCTGGCGCGTGTGCACATGCCTTAAGTAATCCCCGATTCAAGATGGCGGACGGGATCACCCACGCCGTCCCGGGAACGCCGAGGAAGGTGGTGTTTGCTAGCAGAGGCTGCCATTCGTCCAAGAATCACTGATGCAGGAAAAAAGGAGGTGAGCAACAAAGGTTGCAGCTGTCTGCGACTGACGGGCGCAACAGTGACTCTTTTTAACACAAATATGCTCCCATTATGCAAATTACTATTTGGATTAGGTATTATTCACTATATTTATACAAATAAGAACATGCCATACTGGGTCAGACCAAGGGTCCATCAAGCCCAGCATCCTGTTTCCGACAGTGGACAATCCAGGCCATAAGAACCTGGCAAGTACACAAAAACTAAGTCTATTCCATGCTACTGTTGCTAGTAATAGCAGTGGCTGTTTTCTAAGTCAACTTAATTAATAGCAGGACTTCTCCTCCAAGAAATTATCCAGTCCTTTTTTAAACACAGCTACACTAACTGCACTAACCACATCCTCTGGCAACAAGTTCCAGAGTTTAATTGTGCATTGAGTGAAAGAACTTTCTCCGATTACTTTTATATGTGCCACATGCTAATTTCATGGAGTGTCCCCTAGTCTTTTTATTATCTGAAAGAGTAAAAAACGATTCACATTAACCCGTTCTAGACCTCTCATGATTTTAAACACAGCTATCATACACCCCCCCCCCCCCTCAGCCGTCTCTTCTCCAAGCTGAAAAGTCCTAACCTCTCTAGTCTTTCCTCATAGGGGAGCTGTTCCATTCCCTTTATCATTTTGGTTGCCCTTCTCTGTACCTTCTCCATTGCAACTATATCTTTTTTGAGATGCAGTGACCAGAATTGTACACAGTATTCAAGGCGCAGTCTCACCATGGAGTGATACAGAGGCATTTGACATTTTCCATTTTATTCACCATTCCCTTTCTAATAATTCCCAACATTCTGTCTGCTGCAACACACTGAACCAATGATTTCAATGTGTTATCCACTATGACGCCTAGATCTCTTTCTTTTGTGGTAGTTCCTAATATGGAGAACCTGACATTGTGTAACTATAGCATGGGTTATTTTTCCCTATATGCATCACCTTGTACTTATGCACATTAAATTTCATCTACCATTTGGATGCCCAATTTTTCAGTCTCACAAGGTCTTCCTGCAATTTATCACAATTTGCTTGTGATTTAACTACTCTGAACAATTTTGTATCATCTGCAAATTTGATTACCTCACTTGTCATATTTCTTTCCAGATCATTTATAAATATATTGAAAAGTACGGGTCCCAATACAGATCCCTGAGGCACTCCATTGCCCACTCCCTTTCACTGAGAAAATTTTCCATTTAATCCTACTCTCTGTTTCCTGTCTTTTAGAGTTTGTAATCCATGAAAGGACATCACCACCTATCCCATGACTTTTTACTTTTCCTAGAAGCCTCTCATGAGGAACTTTGACAAATGCCTTCTGAAAATCCAAATATACTACATCTACCGGTACACCATTATCTACATGTTTATTAACTCTTTCAAAAAAGTGAAGCAGATTTGTGAGGCAAGATTTGCCTTGGGTAAAGCCATGCTGACTTTATTCCAACTAAACATGTCTTTCTATATGTTCTGTGATTTTGATATTTAGAATACTTTCCACTATTTTTCTGGCACTGATGTGCAATTCTTAATTCCAATTAAAGATTCTATAGAAAATACCTTGAAGCTGGTAGAGGTCTATATCTCAGCAATCCAGCAATTGATGATTCATATGAAACTGGTTTTAAACCATCATAAAACCAAGATTATACTATTAATCAGAAAATTATCATCAAACGTGCCCAGCTACTTCAAAACAGATTCCATGCAAACTGAATTAACTAGGCATGCACGTGATCTGGGTATAATAAATGATGGTGATCTCAATATAAAGAAGCACATTAGTCATACAATTAGCGATGGCTATAATAAATGAGATTTGTACGATGTACTCTCGACCTAGCTTGATGCACTCTCTACCTAGCTGCTGTCAAGCTAGGTTGAGAATACAATGTACAGATCTCATCTTGTGTACCTTTCATCACTCCAAATCATGTAAAATCTTCACTGATGTCTACTGTGCTGTTTGTACCTCTGACTGTGCATGTAAAACTGCCCCTCAAAACCAAGCCCACCACCAAAACCTCATCCCGAGTTATTAGTTGCCCCTCTTATAGTGGTATAAATAGTTTACATATGAGTGCCTTATAAAGGGGCCTATGCAATAATTTTCATGGACAGAGGGTGCCGACGCGTCAGTCTTCATAACTTGGCGGTCTGCCGAGTTATTTATTTATTTTTTACTTTAAAAAAGAAGTGCAGAAAATCAGTTTTTTCTGCTTTTCTATACTTCTTTTACCTGCGATCAGCTATTAACACCTGCTCCAGGCAGGCGTTAATAGCTGAGCAATAAATGTGCATCTGAGACGCACATGTATCTTTTGGCATGTGGAGTGAATGAGAAATCGGCTCATTCACATGCATTTGCATGTGATGAGCGCTATTACATTCACTCCGCGTCTGACGCAGGTTAAATAGGTGCTAATCCCCCTATTGCATTAGGGGATGGATTAGCGCCTATTTAACTTGCATCGGAGTGCGGGTTATACAGTGCGCTCGGCTGAGCACACTGTATTGCATTGGCCCCAAAGTCTCTCTCTCTCTCTCTCTCTCTCTTTCTCTCTCTCTCACTCACATGCCCTCTCTCTCCCTCCCTCCCTCCCAAATAAGGGTAGATTTTAAAACCCCTGCGCGTGTAAATCCTCCCGGATTTACACGCGCAGGGCACTGGCGCGCCTATTTTGCATAGGCCGCCGGCGCGCGCAAAGCCCCGGGACGCTCGTAAGTCCCGGGGCTTCGTAAAAGGGGCGGGAGGGGGCGTGCCCAAGGGGTGTGCCTGGGGGCAGGGGGCGGTCTGGGACAGGTCCGGGGGCATGGCGACAGTTCGGGGGCGGGCAGGGAGGGCGGTCCCGAGCCCACCGGCACTGCGGCCTGTGACAGGGAATGCCGGGGCAGCGCGCGCAAGTTACGCCTGCTTCAAGCAGGCGTAACTTGCCCAACAAAGGTAGGGGGGGGATTTAGGTAGGGCTGGGGGGTGGGGTAGATAGGGGAAGGGAAGGTGGGGGGACGCGGAAGGAAAGTTCCCTCCGAGGCCGCTCCGATTTTGGAGCGGCCTCGGAGGGAACGGAGGCAGGCTGCGCAGCTCGGCGCGCGCAGGCTGCCAATTTTGCGCAGCCTTGCATGTGCCGACCCCGGATTTTATAAGATACGCGCGGCTACGTGCGTATCTTATAAAATCTGGTGTACTTTTGTTCGCGCCAGTGGCGCGAACAAAAGTACGCACTCGCGTATGTTTTGAAGATCTACCTCATAGTGTGATAAATTTAATGCATTTTGGCCCCCTTTTTTTTTTTTTTTTATAGCAAAATGATGAATCTAAGCCTAAGGATGTTAAGATGTTTAAAACCATATTTAGACTTTTCTAATTTTCATTTGGTTTTACAAGTTTTAATCTTTTAAAATTTGGATTATTGTAATTCTTTATTCCTAGGGTTGCCAAAATATCTATTGCAATTCCTGGAGATGATACAGAACTCTGCTGCAAGAATCCTAATGTGATCTTCAAAATTTGAACATATCACTCCAGTGCTAAAATCCTTGCATTGGCTTCCTATTGAATATATATAAAATTTTAAATTTAATACACAATGCTCTAAGTCATGATGCTCCTGTTTGTATATTCTTCTAAAGATTCATCATCCAACTACATATTTGAGATCATAGGGGCAGTGCATTTATGGATATTCTGAATCACAAAATTATTTGTCTAGTGGACTCTCGAGATAAATTATTATCCGTCGCTGGTGCTGAAATGTGGAACAAATTACCTCTTTCATTGCGAAAGCAGGTATGATCTAAATCTTAAAAAAAAAAAATCTCAAAACATTTATTTCAGATTGCATTTTTTAATATATGATTGACAGGAATATTTATCATCTGTGAGCAAATATGGGTTATTTTATTTATTTTTAATTTATTTCATTTTATTTTTTAATAATTGTATTTCTTTTTTTTGTATTGTACTGAAGTTTTATTATGTAGATATTGTATGTAGTTTTCTTATATTATTATACATGTTATTAATTGTAAGTCGCACAGAATTTTAGATGAAGCGGCATATATATTTTTATAAATAAGGATCTATTGCGCATTTCTGAACTCCCTTAGTATTCTTGGATGTAACTCATCTGATCCCATGGCCTTGCCCACTTTCAGTTTTGCTAGTTCCATCCAATCTCTTCTGTAAATAGGCTGGTATCTAACTCGCCCTCATCGATACTCTAGCCAACTAACAAGAGTATCTCCACAGTTCCCTTTAGTGAACTCTGAACTGAAATCTGAAGTTCTGAAGGAACTAAAAAATGAAATTTCAGACCTATTTGTAAAAATTTGTAACTTATCATTAAAATCATCCATTGTACCTGAAGACTGGAGGATAGCAAATGTAACCCCAATATTTAAAAAGGGCTCCAGGGGCGATCCGGGAAACTACAGACCGGTTAGCCTGACTTCAGTGCCAGGAAAAATAGTGGAAAGTGTTCTAAACATCAAAATCACAGAACATATAGAAAGACATGGTTTAATGGAACAAAGTCAGCATGGCTTTACCCAGGGCAAGTCTTGCCTCACAAATTTGCTTCACTTTTTTGAAGGAGTTAATAAACATGTGGATAAAGGTGAACCGGTAGATATAGTATACTTGGATTTTCAGAAGGCATTTGACAAAGTTCCTCATGAGAGGCTTCTAGGAAAAGTAAAAAGTCATGGGATAGGTGGCGATGTCCTTTCGTGGATTGCAAACTGGCTAAAAGACAGGAAACAGAGAGAAGGATTAAATGGGCAATTTTCTCAGTGGAAGGGAGTAGACAGTGGAGTGCCTCAGGGATCTGTATTGGGACCCTTACTGTTCAATATATTTATAAATGATCTGGAAAAAAATATGACGAGTGAGATAATCAAATTTGCAGATGACTCAAAATTGTTCAGAGTAGTTAAATCACAAGCAGATTGTGATAAATTGCAGGAAGACCTTGTGAGACTGGAAAATTGGGCATCCAAATGGCAGATGAAATTTAATGTGGATAAGTGCAAGGTGATGCATATAGGGAAAAATAACCCATGCTATAATTACACAATGTTGGGTTCCATATTAGGTGCTACAACCCAAGAAAGAGATCTAGGTGTCATAGTGGATAACACATTGAAATCGTCGGTGCAGTGTGCTGCGGCAGTCAAAAAAGCAAACAGAATGTTGGGAATTATTAGAAAGGGAATGGTGAATAAAACGGAAAATGTCATAATGCCTCTGTATCGCTCCATGGTGAGACCGCACCTTGAATACTGTGTACAATTCTGGTCGCCGCATCTCAAAAAAGATATAATTGTGATGGAGAAGGTACAGAGAAGGGCTACCAAAATGATAAGGGGAATGGAACAACTCCCCTATGAGGAAAGACTAAAGAGGTTAGGACTTTTCAGCTTGGAGAAGAGACGACTGAGGGGGGATATGATAGAGGTGTTTAAAATCATGAGAGGTCTAGAACGGGTAGTTGTGAATCGGTTATTAGGGATGTGAATCGTGTCCTCGATCGTCTTAACGATCGATTTCGGCTGGGAGGGGGAGGGAATCGTATTGTTGCCGTTTGGGGGGGTAAAATATCGTGAAAAATCGTGAAAAATCGTGAAAAATCTAAAAATCGCAAAACCGGCACATTAAAACCCCCTAAAACCCACCCCCGACCCTTTAAATTAAATCCCCCACCCTCCCGAACCCCCCCAAATGAGTTAAATAACCTGCGAGTCCAGCGGCGGTCCGGAACGGCAGCGGTCCGGAACGGGCTCCTGCTCCTGAATCTTGTTGTCTTCAGCCGGCGCCATTTTCCAAAATGGCGCCGAAAAATGGCGGCGGCCATAGACGAACACGATTGGACGGCAGGAGGTCCTTCCGGACCCCCGCTAGACTTTTGGCAAGTCTCGTGGGGGTCAGGAGGCCCCCCACAAGCTGGCCAAAAGTTCCTGGAGGTCCAGCGGGGGTCAGGGAGCGATTTCCCGCCGCGAATCGTTTTCGTACGGAAAATGGCGCCGGCAGGAGATCGACTGCAGGAGGTCGTTCAGCGAGGCGCCGGAACCCTCGCTGAACGACCTCCTGCAGTCGATCTCCTGCCGGCGCCATTTTCCGTACGAAAATGATTCGCGGCGGGAAATCGCTCCCTGACCCCCGCTGGACCTCCAGGAACTTTTGGCCAGCTTGTGGGGGGCCTCCTGACCCCCACGAGACTTGCCAAAAGTCCAGCGGGGGTCCGGAAGGTCCTCCTGCCGTCCAATCTTTTTCGTCTATGGCCGCCGCCATTTTTCGGCGCCATTTTGGAAAATGGCGCCGGCTGAAGACGACAAGATTCAGGAGCAGGAGCCCGTTCCGGACCGCTGCCGTTCCGGACCGCCGCTGGACCCGCAGGTTATTTAAGTTATTGGGGGGGGGGTTCGGGAGGGTGGGGGATTTAATTTAAAGGGTCGGGGGTGGGTTTTAGGGGGTTTTAGTGTGCCGGCTCACGATTCTAACGATTTATAATGATAAATCGTTAGAATCTGTATTGTATTGTGTTCCATAACGGTTTTAAGACGATATTAAAATTATCGGACGATAATTTTAATCGTCCTAAAACGATTCACATCCCTACTAGATAGCCTTCCCTGGGTTCCTCTTTTTGAATTCCTTTGTACTTTTAAATGCTGACCTTTTTTACTTTATTTTTTTAACCATCTTGATTTATTTTTATTTTTCCTTTTATTTCTTTTTCTTACATTAAGATTTGTTGCTGTTATTATAGATACTTTCAATTTGATCTACTTTTGTCCCATTTCACTCATCTCCTCCCAGCATTCTAGCTCCTTTTGAAGATGCATTACTATTTTATCAAAGTCCATATTTTCGAAATCCAAGACTTTGATCCTTGTATTACTTCTCGCTGTCTTGGCCATTATATTAAACCATGCCATCAATTGATGTTATGGGCCCTGGAGTCTGGGAAACCCACCTGGGGTGTGGCACAGGACTGCAAGGCATGGCGTAGTCTTCTGCCTAGCTAGCCCTCTCCCCTGAAGGTTGAGTCTTTGGGTTCTGGGGGCCAGTAGGTCTCTGTGGTGGCAGTACCTTAGAGCAGTGTGTCCATACAGGCAAGGCTTGAACAAGGCAAGCTGGAGACAGGGCTCAGACAAGGCAGGCTGGAGAAGGCAGGCAAGGCTGGGCAGGCTTGGCAGGCTGGACAAGGCAGATAAAGCTTTGGCAGGCAGGCTTGGCTGGTAGGATAAGGCAAGGCTGGATATTAAGCAGAACCTGGAACTAGACAAGACAAGGGTGAGTCAAGGCAATGATAGGACTCTGGCACAGGCAGGACTGGAGACTGAAACAGATCAGACAAGGCAAACATGGCAGACTAGTGCAGGATGTAGACAAGGCAGACAAGGGAAACACCGAGCAAAGAACACAGAAGCCCAAAGGCAGCAAAACTTGGAACAGACAGAATAGGCCCAAAAGCCTAAAAGGCAGGATACAAAGTCCTTAAGGTATGGAACAAGGCAAGGTAGGCCCATGGGCCTCAAGGCTAGACAAGAGACTAGAAGGCCTGAAGACCACAAGGCAAGGCAAGACAGAAGGGACCTAGACCACAAAGGCAAGACAAGTATAAGGGTCAGGTCACGGAGAAGATAAAGAGCTTCTAGCAAGGCAGGGTTTACATAGGGCTGGGTCTTGGGTGTAGCAAGGGCAGTGAGGAGGAACCGGACAAGACTAGAGGTGAGGCTTACTGAAGGCCTCTGCTGGTGAGGAGGCATCATTGAAGGAGACAAGACAGTAGGATAAGGCTTCATAGCAGGCAAAATCATAACAGTACCACCCCCTCCTCCTGTGTCCCAATTTTCATGGAGGCTATGGTCAGATAAACAAGGCATCGCTCAGTTGGAGTGACAAGTCAAAGCTTGGCTGGAAGGCTGGATATCCAAACTGACATCAGGAAATTCACCCCCTTCTGGGCTGGCAGGCTATGGAAGAGCACCCCCTTCTGAGCAGAAAGGCTGTGGATAACACATCCTTCTGGGTGGTCAGGCTGTGAAAGAGCACCCTCTGCTAGGTAGGCAGGCTGTGAAAGAGCCCTCTCTGCTGGGCAGTCCAGGTGCTTGAGTAGGAGCATTGCTGCCTCGGAGTGTCCAAAAAGCATAACATTTGGCACAGGGTGAATGTAATGTAAGACAACTGGCTCAGGATCATTGGAAAACTGGATCACCAGCACAGGATGAGTGGAGAGTAGGACCACTAGCATGGAGTGCATGGAGCATGAGACCTCTGGTTCAGGATCCACTGACAGTAGCATCAGCACAGGGTGAGTGGAAAATTGAACCCCTGGCATGGTAGACTGGGGATCCTCCTGGAGTGGCATGGCCAGACTGAACATCCTATGGAGTGGTACGGCTGGACTGGAGCCCCTCAAGGTTGGCTGAGGGGTAGACCAGGCAGGTTCCCACTGGGACAAGGCTATGGCTGCAGGTTCTTCCTGAACTGGATCCTCTTGAGTCTTTCAGAGGCTGAAGTAGGACCATGACTACTGGATCAAGCCTCTCTTGAAGCAGAGGTTTTAACAGAATTTTCACTTCACTTACTGGCTACAAAAAGTGCTGAAGATACCTGGAGCCAGAACAGCAGACTGGCATGGACTCTGTGGAACAGGAAAAGATTTAGTCTCTAAATTGGATTATGAAATGGCAAGCAAAAGAAACATGCAAGCTAGTTTTTTGGTTGTCAGCAATTGTCTCATTAGTAAGCTTCTTCAAGCAGATGTGATTTTTTTTATCTTGAGAAACAGAATTAATTAGCTTGGCTTGACTCAGAGTTTCTTCTGACAGGGACTGAACTGGGTTAAGCAGTGCTTTCACTTGCCCCAAGAGTGTTAAGCTGAAATCACAAGATTTTACTTTTCTAGGTAGGGATTTTAATAGGGATGTGAATCGTTTTTCAATGATTAAAATTATCGTCCGATAATTTTAAAATCGTCTTAAATCGTTAAAGAACACGATACAATAGGAATTCTAACGATTTATCATTAAAAAATCGTTAATCGGGTTAGTGCGCACTAACAGAAAATGATACAAATTGACACTTTTCAGGTCCGTTAGGAATGAATATGTATTCCTATTGGCTGGCTGCCCTCTTATTTATTGATGTTACCAAGGTTTAGAGGTGTGCATCCGTTTTCCACGTATTTGTAATCCGCAACTTATTTTTTGCTATCTGTTAAATACGTGGGGAGGCGAAACGCATCGCGACTCCCCACGTATTAAACAGATTTCTGTTGTATTCAGCCTAAATAAAAATTTAAACCCCCCACCCTCCTGACCCCCCCAAGACTTACCAAAACTCCCTTTTGGTCCAGCGGTGGGGTCCGGGAACTCACTCACACCCTCCTCGGTGCTAGTTTCATCATGGCGCCGATAGCCTTTGTCACAGGGGCTACCGGTGCCATTGGTCAGCCCCTGTCACATGGCCATCGGCGCCATCATGTGCTCCAATTAAACAATAACATCATATATTTGGAAACCAAATTTAGATTGTTGTTGTGAACTGGAATCTCATAAATTGCTCACTCGTAGCATCAATAGCTTAATTCAAGCTTTCATCAGTCTTACTCTTTTAGACTGTGAATATATAAATTTTCAATCATTGATTCCAGTTCCTCAAAGGCGCCGATCGCCTTTGCCCTCACTATGACGGCGATTGGCGCCATTTTGAGACTCAAAATCGCCGTCCGATGCCAATACTCAAAATGGTGCCGATCACCGTCATAGTGAGGGCAAAGGCGATCGGTGCCATTTTGAGTATTGGTATCGGCCGGCCGGTGTGAAAGGAGGTCGCTCCTGGACCCCCGCTGGACTTTTGGCAAGTCTTGTGGGGGTCAGGAGGCCCCCCCAAGCTGGCCAAAAGTCCCTGTGGGTCCAACGGGGGTCCCGGAGTGACCTGCCGTCCGACGCCAGGACTCAAAATGGCGCCGAAAGCCTTTGCCCATACTATGTCACAGGGGCTACCGGTGCCATTGGTCAGCCCCTGTCACATGGTAGGAGCACAAGATGGCGCCGATGACCATGTGACAGGGGCTGACCAATGGCACCGGTAGCCCCTGTGACAAAGGCTATCGGCGCCATGATGAAACTAGCACCGAGGAGGGTGTGAGTGAGTTCCCGGACCCCACCGCTGGACCACCAGGGAGTTTTGGTAAGTCTTGGGGGGGTCAGGAGGATGGGGGTTGTAGTTAATTTAGTAGTAACGTATTTACAGATCGACAACTTATTGAATTCTCCATACTTCTGCATGAAACGGAATTGACCCCCCACGAATACGTATCACGTACGCAACAAAAACTTTTTGCCTGCACATCCCTACCAAGGTTCCCACTGAGGTGATGGTTGGGGGGATGGGAAATGGAAACGGTTGGTAGCTTGACAAAAAAAGTAATGTGATCAGTCAATGTGACTGCCTATCCCTGATACCGGGAATGTTGTGATCTTCCTGCACACAGTTCCCTAACCCTGATACCGGGAGTGTTGTGATCTTCCTGCATGCAGTGCCCTAACCCTGATACCAGGGGTGTTGTGATCTTCCTGCATGCAGTGCCCTAACCCTGATACCAGGGGTGTTGTGATCTTCCTGCATGCAGTGCCCTAACCCTGATACCAGGGGTGTTGTGATCTTCCTGCATGCAGTGCCCTAACCCTGATACCAGGGGTGTTGTGATCTTCCTGCACGCAGTGCCCTAACCCTGATACCGGGAGTGTTGTGATCTTCCTGCATGCAGTGCCCTATCCCTGATACCGGGGGTGTTGTGATCTTCCTGCACTGAGCAGGGATACGGCACTACATGCAGGAAGATCACAACACTCCTGGTATCAGGGTTAGGGCACTAGTGTGTGCAGGAAGATCACAACACTCCCAGTATCAGGGATATGGCACTGAGTGCAGGAAGATCACAACACCCCTGGTGATGCAGGACCAGACCATCACGACTGCGGGAACATGTTATGCAATACCATTAAATCTTTCTGCATTTTTTGGGTGAGAGCGACGCTTTTGGTACGGGGCATATCATTACTGCCGAGATGTATGACGACTGCCGAAGGAGTGTCAGGGTTGCGATTGCGTAGCTCCAACACAGTCGGTAATAACTGGTCCCACAACATCCCTGGGATCCCTTTCCAAATCAAAAACAGTCGCTGAGGTGCCATCCCTAGGTGCTCCCCTGTCGGGCATTGCAGGGCCCTCCTATGTGCCCACCGCACATAAGAGTGCCCAATCATCCTCGCAAATGACATCTTCCACCCACGATCTGCGCAAATTAAAGCAAGAGAAAAGAAACACATGAAGCGGGGAGGGTCGATAATCCCGGCTACCCACTACCTGTAAAATACCCCGGCGGCCTCACATCTCCTGAACCTTCCAGAGCGCCAACTGCCAATTGCCATGACCTCGCCAAACTAGCTGCTGCTGCCCCTATGCGGAAGGAGTGCGAAGAATAGCCCTCTGTGCCCAGACGCAAGGATTTTAAAGCCATTGCAATCCCGACAAAACTGGTATCTCGTTAAATGTACCCCAGACGCATGTACCAACAGAGGACCTCCGTATGTTGTACACCATATCTCCCAATATGCTATCGAGCAACGAACTGGGCAAGTGGGCTTGCATTACCATTCACGGAGGGTGATATTCGCTCCTGCTCTCAATTGATCTGTTTTGGACCTGTGAATGCAAGGAGTCAGTTTTCCCTCTTCAAGCCTTGTATCTAGCATCTCCCAAAGCGCTAGGAGGTAGCTCTTCCGCGTGTTCACTGACAAGGACCCCAAAATCATGCTCCAAAGTTCGGAGGGCCAAGTAGCCACACCACCTCAGGTGTGGGGGTCGGGTAACGGTCTGCCATTGGTGCTAGGCTGTGAAATGTTGTGAACTGCAAGCGGGAGAGAGAGTCAGCAATGTTATTGAGTCTACCTGGGACATGGGCCGCTCTAAAGGTGATATTGAAGCGCAAGCACGTGAGCATCAAATGCCGGATGAGAGCATTCGATTCAAAAGTGCGTGCAGACAGTGCATTAATCACTTCACCGCAGCCATGTTGTCGGATCTGAACACAATGTGAGACTCCACAAATGACTCTCTCCAGATCGAGGAATGTTAAGTCCTTGGTGACTTTGTCCCGGCACCAAGAATGTGGCTACCACTCAGCGCACCAAGTTACCTGGAAATAAATCCCGAATCCAACGCCTCCTGCCGCAACTGTGAATAACTCCAGCTCACTGTTCTGCCTAGTGGTCCTGCCACAATGCAACGCCATTGAAGTCCTTTACAAAGGTCTCCCACACAACCAGGTCACTCTTAATTGCACTGGAAACCCTTAGATGGTGGTGTTTTTTCACACACCCCAGCCGTAGCAAGTGATAACCTGCGTAAAAAGGGCCCTGCCCATAGGAATCACCCTTGAAGCAAAGGTGAGTAACCCGATCAAGGACTGGAACTGCCTCAAGGTGGCCTTCTTAAGGCAGCGCATTCCAGAGATTGCCTCCCTAAGCTTAAACACTTTATCCTCAGGCAACCTGGACCGCTGGGCCACCACATCCAGCTCAATCCCGAGGGAGGTAATTGTGGTAGCTGGTCCCTCCGTTTTCTCTTCAGCTAATGGGACACCGAAGTGTCTAGCTACCTCTTTTGCGATGACCAGTAGGTTAAAGCAGTCAGCGCCATTCCTCCCCACCAACAGGAAATCGAGGTAGTGCACTATCTGCTTCTATCCGCATGTTGTTCGATTACCCAATGCAAAATGAACTGAATAATTCAAACAATGCGCCAGAGATTGAACAGCCCATCGGTATGCAGCGGTCAAAATAAAACTGCCCCTTGAAATGAAAACCCAGCAACTGGGAGGAGTCCGGGTGCACCGGCAGAAGACGAAATGCAGACTATGTCTACCTTAGCCATGTGCACGCCGGATCCTGCCTCCTTGATCATCTGAATTGCCGCGTCAGATGAGGAGTACAACACCGCACATAATGAGGGTCAATTTGGTCTATGACCGAATTACCAGGCGGGAAGACAGGTTATGTATCAGCCGGAAGCGTCCCGGCTCTTTTTAGGGAACCATACCCAGGGGGATAATACCAAATTTGGCAAAGGCGGATAAGGGAAGGGGCCCGCTATCCTGCCTAAAGCTAATTCAGCTTGCACTTTTTTCCTTGCCTGCTCCTCATGCATCGCTATTGAACGTGCATTGCTTGGAGGGGGTTCCAGCGTAATAGGGGCTATAATTTGACTAGGGATCCATGAAGCCGTGCATGAAGCCAGTATAAATCCGCTCAGCCTCATCCTGGTAAGGATAGCGATCAAGCCATGGGCCATTGCCTCAACGCTAACCGGGGTTGGGGTCCGTGAACTCAGCCGGGCGTCCCCCCTGCTGCTGCTGAAAATTGTCTGTGATCTCTGGAGGTGCGAAACTGAATAGCTGGGTGTGCACTGAAACCACAGGTGGAGCAATGTGTCTGAACTTGCAGTTTTCCATGTGCAGTGACCAGCGTTGAACTGTTTGCATGTGTCTCGCCTCCCCGCACCCTGAAATGAACCACTCTCTCTCATGTATGAGCCCCTATCTCTCGAATAACTGTATGATGGAACTGCTCTATCCACCCATGAGGACTTTTGTAAAGTCATCTCATCCAACTACAGGTTAATCAATCTGTGCTGCCAAGAGAAGGCGGGGTTTTGGGCCATGTTTTTCCGAAAACAAATGTCGTAGTTCAGCCAAGGCCAACCTCCCCGCCTCTGCGCTGTCATGATGGTGTCCATGTATCTTATGAGGAAAGGGGAATATTCAGGCTCACGTTCCACAATCCCGGTCATGAAAATGTAGAAAGCCCTGATCTAATTCTCAATGTTCTTGGCCACTTTGGGTCTCTTTTCTTTCACCTCACTTGATCCCCCTTTCTCTGGCTCAACTTCCATATCAGTAATAAGGAGCGAAAAATATATCAAAATAATCCCGCTTCCATATTTTTTCTTTAATTGATGCTGGCACACTGTGGGCTAAGGGTGTGACCCCACATAAAACATCGCTCGCTACTTGTGGTGCTGGATTTTGATAAGCCAAACTGGCGGGGGATAAGGGAAGGATTGACGTCTAGTGTGAACTAAGGCTGGCAAACTGTTAACTGTTGATTGCAGCACCGGAGTCGAGGGTGGGACTGACAGGCAAGGGGTAGCCTGAGTAGAAGGGATCCTTTCTGCCTCAGTAACCGCTTACCCACTACTCTCATGCTCATTCACAGGAGGGGAACCACAGACTACCGCTGCTGAACCTCTTTGCCTCGCATTCTTCCCTCTTATGAGGAACAGAACAAAAGCAAAGCGACTCGGCTAACACCCTTTCGGTATCACTGCACTCAGACGACTATAAAGTATCACAATTCGAAGGTTTACCTCGTCCCCTGTCATATGAAGTAGCCTCTGTGCTAGGAGCTGTGGAAGCTGTAGCCAATGGATCGGAGGCAGGCGAAGCTTCCCCGCAACCTAAGACTGTCATGGAAGCCCCAGTGATGCATCAGGGCCAATTAATAGCTTTTCTGGGGCCCACAGGACGCCTTCCCTTGTCCGCTAATGCCCCTAGCTGCTGTGATTTGGCGCTCCTCTTGCGTAACGCTGACCACCGACCCTGCGGAACTGAGGAGAGCGCTGTTATATCCTGCACTAGTTCGTCTCCTGGTGAGCACTCTGGCTCTCCTGACAAAGCACCTTTGCCCCGTCCGTGAGACGATGAAGGGGGAGACCCCACCATGAGCTGCCTTACCCACTCCATTCCGTGCGCAGCTGCATGCTCTTTAATTTCTAACAGCCACTGATCCGTGTCACTTACAGCTGGTGCTGCAGTATTGGATGCCCCCTGCTTTTTGCGCCTGCACTGCCCTGCGGTCTGCTTGCTCACTTTTGGCTTGATGATCCTGTTCTTAACCTCGATCTTTCTCACCGCCGAACCTTTTGAGCCTGCTACCCCGAGGAGGGCCTGTTGATGTACCGAGGACCCTTCTGCCGCTGCTGACTGCTGACTTGTAGACACCATCCCCGACTGACAATTACTGCATTGCAAAGTTACAATTAATTGATAAACTTTTTTTTTTTTTAAACCTCTGCTGTTTGTATCCTCAATGGCAGCCGTCAAACCCTGCTCCCCAACCTGGCTGCCGCCCTGTGTTCCAGGTGATCACCGGCATAATGGCTGCTGCCATGTGCTGCCCCCCCAAAAAAAATGGCTGCTGCCATGTGCTGCCACCCCAGGATACAAAGACATGCACTACAAACAGGCCACTGGCCCTTTAAACACATAATGTGCACTGCACCGCTGTGGCCTTTGTCCTTTGCTGCTCCCCAAAATGGCTGCTGCCAAGTACTGCCACCCCAACATACAAAGACATGCACTGAAAACAGGCCGCTGGCCCTTTAAACACATAATGTGCACTGCACCGCTGTGGCCTTTGTTCTTTTAGGACCCTAGTAATTATAATGTAAATGATACCTCATACAACGTGGGGGGGGGGGGGGGGGGGGGGATCGGTATATGTTATATATGCGATATGAGATGGCTATTTAATAATACCAGATGGCTATTTAATAATACCTTTAAACATATATACCTATGTATTGCTAATCCTTGAAATTCCAAACCCATATCTAAGTATGCAAATACCCATTACACCAGGGCCCTTGGCCTTAAAAGAATAAACAGGCCACTAGCCTTTTTAGCCGCACTAAATACTAATTAGTAATGTAACAGGGGACATTACCATGGGGCCGCTGGCCCTATAACAAAACACTTCTAGCTGAAATAAATTTAAGTACATATGGCCCTTTGCAAGGGGCAACACCAATTTAAAATTACCTGGATTTAACATAACCTGGCTGAATGGTAGACATATATATTGCCACTAGTCTTTAATTACCCGATTCTATATATATAAATATATATTTATATCTTCTAGATGCAATAAATTAATTAGAACTGTAGTGAATTTAACATTACACCAGGGCCTCTGGCCCTATAGTATGGCAGGCTGCCAGCCTTTTAGATGCCATAAATAGTAATAAATAAGCGGAAAAGACAATTTCCATGGGGCCGCTGGCCCTATAAACAAATACTTTAGATGCAATAAAAGTTAAACACATAGATTTGAGGGCCGCTGGCCTAACCACAATCCCTAACCACAATCTTCAAAAATATCCATGGACTAGCTCCACTCCATCTACAAATAGCACTTAAAAAACACTCCTCCAACAGACCCACTAGAGAAGTGTACAGAGAACTTCTACAGGTACCACACGCCAATACCACCCAACACATAACCCTGAGAGACAGGGCCTTCTCTACAGCAGGCCCCCCACTATGGAACTCAATCCCCTTAGAATTACGACAGGAACCATGTCTTCCAACCTTCAGAAAGAGACTTAAGACATGGCTGTTCAAGAAAGCCTTTCCGGACTCTGACTGATGATCTCACCAAATACAGAAAGACGGTCTATCTCCCACTAAACTGATAAGGACATACCAAACACTACACGTTCTTATTCTTGTTAAATTTCTATCGTCTTATTCTTCTTCTTTTCCCAGTTAGAACCATCCTTGTTTTATTGTAACTGATTTTTTCTGCGCACTGTTATAATTTGTTATAATTTGTAAATATATAAAATGTATACTCATGTTATATTTATACACGTTTATAATGTATTGATCACCCCTGTTTTATGTAAACCGACATGATACGATTCTCCGTGAATGCCGGTATAGAAAAACTCAAATAAATAAATAAATAAATAAATAAATATAAGCAATAATAGTACAATTAAACATATAATAATAAATACAGGACCGCTGGCCCTTTAAGGATATAGAGTTAACTACCTTTGCTTAACTGTTCAGCTCGGTTCACCAGCAAGCTGCAGGCTCCAGCTAAAGCAAGGAGGAAAGAACAGCTACCTGGCTACCTGATTTCAAAAGTGAAACTAAAGGGAAAAATTCTGCCAGCTGTGCTAGTGGACTGGCTGCACCCCATGCTGTGCCTAGCAGAAAGAAAGGGGAGTGCCCTGTTTTTCCAGGGCTGATTCAGGAAAGAATAAGCCCTAACACAAAAGGAAAAAGCTGAAATGCTGTACGGGTTGCTCCCAGCCCTGCGGCGTGCCCAGCTGTAGGTGCCAGCGCCAGGGAGTTTACACCGGAAATTTAATTCCTGGGTCTGAGGTGGAGTAAATTCACATTTCTGGTGGCCAGTGTTGATCCGTTGCTGTGCCCAGTGTAGGAGAATCAGCTAGACACTTCCACATGGGTACATCAATAGAACAACATGGAGACCAGAGACGTGTATTAACTTTCACTCCAGTTAGACCCAGCAGTAACATTTCTAGCCATAAGAAAATGTACCTTGAGCTGTGTCCCCTTTACAGGACTTCCCTGCATTGCTGGAGAATAAACCATATCTTCATTAACATGGGATTTGCATGTACCAGCACTAATTTTAGCGCTGACCTTTTTCTCCTGTTTTAGCGCACATTATATTCAGTTTTGTTTTGTTTTTTTAAATCGTGTTAAAATACCCGGGTTAATTTATCGCTAGGAAAATGCTTGCAAAAACAAGAGTAAAATCTAGTGCTAAGGTTAGCATGCCTTATATTACATGGTGGGCCTCATAAAGAGGAGGCGGGAGGAAATGTCAGGGTACCGAAGTGGGCTGTAGGCCATTCCAGATTGTGCGTATGTCAGGCAGGAGAAGGAGCCGAGTCCAGCCAGCCGGTGGGCGTGGCCTCCCTGCCTTCTTCCCCTCCCGGGAGGCGGTGATCTGCCGCACAGGTCCACCCCAGCCTGGCTGTCTGCAGTCTCTGCCGATCGACTGGAGGCGTGACGCCGGCGACAGGACCCGCCTCTTCCCCCCGGCTCTCCAGTGTCCCTCTGTCGCTTTCAGCCCAACACTGGGCGGCTCCAGACCCAGGCTCCGCTCCCCCGGCTGGAGCAGAGCGAGGGGGGAGGGCCTGGAGAGTGCAGGACTAGGATCGTACGGCAAAGCAGCCCCGGCAGCTGGCAGCCCAGCTTTAAATGAACAGTAACGTTCTGCCTGGAAAAAAAACAATCTCCGTGCGGAGGAGCCCTGACTGCACCCAGACCCCCCAAATTACAAATAGTGCAGGTAGGTGCTGAACCCGGCCACTGTTAAAACTGTGCCCTGCGTACGGACATGACGGCATAGAGATGGCACAGATTGTCTGTTGTCTCGATAATGTTTCTGAAGCCGAGCGTGAATGTGGGATTACGTTTTGTTCGGATTAAACTCGATTGCTGTAATTTAGTGCTTTCTGTGCGTTGTGAGGTTTAAAGGTGCACTTCTACAACACACTGCATTAAGCATTATTGCCGTATGCATCCCAATCCATGTAAGAGAGTTTACACGTAGTAGTTACTTGCATATGATTTCACCTTCTCCTTGAAAGTAGATTCTGGCATTTGTACGTATAAAGTAGGATGCAGTATTTTCAGCCTAATAGTGTTTTACTGATTAAATTGCTTTACTGTTGCGCCAAATTTGTAGTCTGAACACAGTCTGGCAAGGTAGTCAGTATCTTGCACTTGGATGAGAGGAAATGCAGAGAGAAGCAACATTAAGGTTAGGCGGGAGATCGAGGTTTTGAAGAGTGATGCTGTTTGCTATGAAAGCTTGCGTTGGTATAGAAGGTTTGGCTTTTGATAAAACAGGAATTAAATCCGTGTAGTCAAAATCTGATAGGGCCAAGCCTCTATTTTAAGATTTGAGATGAAGTAATGTTATTACAGGCTCCAGTACCAGAGAGTAGAGACTAAATCTTTCGAGGGAGATTGAACATTTTCAGCAATAAGTTTGTACTCGGCACTGCACTGGGGGAAAAAGGATGATCAGCAGGCACTGTTGGGAGTGTGTAGAGTACAATATCAGTATTCAAATCACAAATTATTGTATAGTGTTTTTTTTCCCCCCAGCCTTCTGCCTTTACAGGATCCCTCTCTGGTAAGAAACACTGCTTACAATGGTCTGCACCTCATTGTGGCAAGAATCCTCTTCTTGGGGACTGTGGCAGGGTGCTCCTGGTTCCTTCTTGCAGCAAACCATTTATGTAAGTTAGCTGGGGTAGGCAAGCCTGTCCTACAGCCACCTGTGCAGAGCTCATAATCTACTCCATCACCCTCATTCCCATTCCTCCTGTTGCGCTCTCTCCTCTCTTCCTCCTGCCTCCTAATTCTGCCCTCTTCCCTCCCTCTGTTTTCACTCTTAACCGCCTGCCTTTTCCCTCTCAATGCCAGTGTTACTGCTTGCTCGCAACCCCTCTCCCTGCCACTGTTGCTGCCAGTCTCTTACCCTTTGCCTCACATCCCCAGTACTGGCACTGCTCTTTCTGTTTCCCTTTCCCCCAGGGCTACAGCTCTGTTATTCCCCCACATCTTTCTCCACCATTACAGCTGTTTCTTATCCCCTCTTTCCTCTGCCCATTGTGACTGCTACTGCTCTCTTTCCTCCCTCCCCTCTGTTCTAGATGATGACAACATTTGTTCTTACTCCATGCTCACTCCCACCCACTGCTGCCGCCACTCTTTTACCCTTTTCCCTTCCCCTTGGTACTGCCAATGATGTCACTCCTTCCTTTGTACTCCCCTGGTGCTCCTACTGCCTTGCAGGGAGCAGCTCCGCCGAATACACGGGAGCTGTGTGATTCTGCTAGTCTTGCCCCATTCTGCTTGATGGTGCTTTGAGAAGACAGCTAACATCACAAGAACAAAGCAGACCGATGTCTCCGTGGGCTTCAGCTGTACTCAGCTGAGCTGCGCAGCACTGGAGGAAGTATGGGGGGGACGGGGGGATGGAGGGAAGCAACATGAAAAAGGGGAGGGGGCATAGCATAGAAAGGAGATGGAAGGAAAGAAGAGAGAGGGACAGGAAGCAAGGAAAGGAAAAGAGAAGATGAAACAAAGAAGATTAAAGACAGAAAGGAAAGAAGCAGGCCACAGGAGGATGGAAGGAAGGAAGCAGGACTTGAGGGTAGGGGGTTTGTGAGGTAGGAGGTAGAGAGGATAGACCAGTCAATCTGTGGAACGGGAGACAGACAGAGAAAAGGGTCATAACATGAAGAAGGGTAGAGTCCAGCTGAAAAAGAGGAGAGAGACTGACTGAGGAGGAGGAGAGAGAGAGGAAAGAAGGCTAGATACTACTTAAGAAAGGGGAGGAGGGCTGGGGAGGAGGAAGAGGAAAAAAGACAAGGCTGGAAGGAGGGGTTGGAATAAAGGTGGAGGGACAGAGTGGGCAAGGGAGAGTGTCAAGAGAAAGTTGGAGAGACAAACTGGAAGTGGAAGAAGAGGCACAATGGACTGGAACGAGGGGACAGATGTAGAGAGAAAGGCACAGATTGAGAGGCGCACAGAAGGACATGGAAGAGAAATTGAAGACATGAGGAAAATAATATGAAAAGTCTGAAAAGGCAGGAAGGAAAAAAGAGGAGGCAGAATAGAAATGGAGGAGCTTGAAAAAAGAAGGCACAAACAGACATAATGGATTGGATACACCAAACTGAAGGCAAAGAAATGCTGGGAAATGGAGCAGGACGCCTGCAGCGGTCCTTTCCCGTGAGAGAGGAGAAAGAAAGAGAGGAGAAAACAGAGTGAAGGGGGAGGGGGAGCCCTAGAGAGAGAGAAAACAGAAGGATGGCAGAGGGAGACGGTGGGTTGGGATGCACAGTTTTGACACTTCCCATCTCTTTCTTTTCCCTTTAGCTCCCTGAGATCCTTAGTAGAGACATGGGTTAGCTAGGATAGTAGAGAGAGAGTGGTTGTGAGAAGGACTCCATTTGATTTTGGGGTCAGAGACAGGATGTGCAGGTCCCTCCAATGTAGAGGCTACCAGGCTGGAAAAGATGTGGGTGATGGGTAATCTAAGACCATACATTACTGTCCACGATTAGTTTCCTTGGGCAAAGGTAATCTAGAATACTTTTGGCTTTTCACTTAATTTCTAAGGGGCATGTGATGGCTGTGCTCCCTGACAAAAAACATAATTTGCCTGCCCTTTTTAAATAATTCACCATCCACCATTGAGGAAAAAAAAATATTTGCTGAAAATGTAAGTAGAAATAATTCCTAAAATGGGAGAGGTCATCATAGAATGGTAGAAGATGTCAGTGGAAAAGGTCTATATGGTTCACCCAGTTTGCATGTTTGTACCAAGTCCTACTTGATCTTTGGTCTTCTCCCTCCAGTTATCTAAAGGAAAGTTAAAAATGTTCTCCTCTTTAATAGATGTCACCTTACAAGACACTAGGTGAGCTTGATGATGCTAGTCTTCGAAGCAGAGACATGTTGGCTTATGACCTTGAGTCAGAACATTGTCCTTGCCTATCCATGTTTTCTGCTTTCACCGCCCCCTACCCCCATACGCCGCACAACTCTTTGTACAGAATGTTCAATCTTCCTTAAAGTGAAAAGCTTTTGCAACAAATGTACCTACATTTGATTGAGCTCATTGTAAAGTAACAGCTACAATAATCCCAGATTTGTTTTCCTTTAGTCTACAGGCGGCTATCCAACCTAATATAGGGATGGCGGAAACAAAAGTATTTGGCTTGGGGTGCAGTACTCATTACTTGATCTTTAGCCCCATTTAGTCAGAAATATAAGCATACTTTTTCTCTTAATAATTTCACCAAGCTAAATTCATTAGTTTATATTTAAAATGGAAGCAGTTACAGATATTGTCAGAAGAATGCTGCTGATTTAAGTCGACGTACAAGGGTATCATGTAATTGCTAGTGCTGGAAATTGTCTTTGATTTGCTGCTGAGGTTTTGCTTTCCACTTTGGCATTCTCTATTTTGGTTCAGCTAAACCTGTTGCCTTTTTTTTTTTAGTGATGTAAGAAGTCTCTAAATGTTAAGAATCATCTAAAAAAGGCAACAGATATCGGTGTTGTTAAGGCAGAACAACAATGCACGACACGTTTTACCTGAACTACTGAAATCTGGCATGCTGTGAAAAGTATACTGTTGAAACGCAGTCAGATTAAAAAAAAAATGAAGACAAAAACTGGAGGTTTTCAGTCACTTATGTAGACAAATCACCTAGTTGTCTAACCAGTGTTTGAACTAATTTGCAGAATTTGGTTGCACATGATTATGTGCTATAGATGAAAGTGATTTTGTGCTCATAGTTAGAATATATATTATGCTGTTACTGGTAAGCATTTCTTTTGTAAACTGAGGGTTCAAATTATGTTGTGAGAGGAAAAATATACATATTTTAAGATGATTTTTATTTTATTTTTTTAATTTTGGGAAGAAAATCCCTAGATTGAATGTTACAGTTTTGATACATTTGTAAATTCCCCTATTGAGATAGTGAAGAAGCTAAAGTTAGACACAAATGTGGAAAAAAAATCTGTTGGATACTCGCTTGTCATTTGCTTTTGGAAAAACCTGCCACTGCAAAACTTAGTCTCCTTTACATAAGCTTTTTGAAATAAAAAAACCAAAAATGAAATCTTGATGAACTCCTGTTTTGGCACTACATGAAACTAAGAACAGCAGCAGCGCTGATGCACAAACATAAAGTAGCAGTGAGCTTTTGCATTTCAGACTGTCAATGACATTTCAAGAATTCCTTTTGCAGTTTGCTTATCTTGGTTTGCTCATAAACGTCTGAATTTATTTAAAGCTCCGATTAAAACAGAATGATGAGCTGAACATTAATGCACTTCAGGTGAAGCATAGACTCAGGGCATCCAGCCAATCTGGATGCCCAGAAAGAGGTGCCAGATATTGCATTAGAAATTTCTTTTTCATGTGTATGAGCCTAGAAAAGGTCATTTCTCATGCAGCCCGTTCCATGGATATAAAAATTCAGTCAGGGGAATTTTTGTCTCAAGCAGACACGTTATCCAGATACAGGTAAGTCTGGTTCATTTGAATAACTTCATATGTGTGTCAAAAGCTTCAATGAATTTGCCTTTTAAAGTAGGAATTCCAGTCTTAAACATAGCATGAAAGCTTGTAGCATATACATTCTCCCATGACTGGAAGAGATACTGTGTCAGTAATATGACAGTCTTCAAATTGTGTGTTGATTTTAAAAGCAACCATAAAATAGAGGACAATTTTGCACATTTACTACTTGCTTTGTAACAGCTGAATTCAAATGGAACAATAAATTGATTTCAATGTGGGCTTCTGGACAGCTTCATTATATGACCCAGCTGATTTATCTCCCTAAATTAAATCACAGCCTACTACTCAATACTTTTACCTGAGTCTTATAATAATAATAATAATAATAATAATAATAAATATGTTTATGCTATAAAGAACATAGTAAGAAAAATCCAAATAGGAAAGAATAATGATTTTGAAGTATCTAGATACTCACCTAAGTTACTAGTACTCACTGTAAACTCTGACAATGTAGACATTTTGATTCTTTGGACTTCAATATGCCAACAAAATCATGGCATCAGTTAAGTAGCTGTAAATACAGAAACTCCAGAAATTGTCATGTTAATTTTTTGTTCTCAGATCTAAACCACAACCAGTGATATCCATTTAACAATTTTTGTGTGACTTGACATATATTGTAGATAAGTATTTCTACATAACAGATGATTTAAACCATCATTTTAGAAATCTGTGCTAGTCAATGGATGATCAGCCAGCCTTGGAGCAATTGGTCTGAAAGTAATAGCTAAATAAACAGTTGTAGTTCAAAATAATAATAAAATCCTGCAGCATCACCGCCAGCAAAATATGCATTTTTCTTTTCCTATGCATCTTAGAATAAAAAGCTTAATATTTACTGTTTCTTAATAGTGCATGTTCTAAGGTGCAAATATTGACCTTCATTTTCAGTTTTTATTTTATTTTGCCTGGGAATTTCAATGTTACAACAAAAAAGAAATAAAAAAATGACTTTAATATAACATACAGGAAAAAAATCAGTGGAAAAGTCATTTTTCCACTGATTTCTTTTTTTGTTCTAACTTTGACATTCCGAGACAAAATAAAATAATAAATGAAAACAAAGGTCCCTAAGTGTAAATTATGTTAAGCTATGGAAAATTATAATTTCTATATTAGCTTTTCATGCAAATGTTTAATGAAATACTTCCTTTTATAGTGTTAATAATTTATTTATACAGTTTAAAGTTTGTTTTGCAAAAAACGTACTCAGTTGATTCCTCTCTGGATCACCTCTGGAATCTGATTAAAATGTTTCATGAATTGAATTTTCTTTTGAAAATAATTTACTTCAGGAGAAAAAGACATGTGTGGATTTTACAAAAATGTTTTTATAACAGCACATGCTGTAATCTAAACGGGCACTATAATACCATATTTTAAAAGAAAGTTCCCCTTTCTTTCATGGAGACTTAGCAGAAATAACAGAGCTCATATCTGGATGCGGGTTGCAAGCGGAGTTATTTCATTGATATTATAAGACTGCAATCATTTTAATCCTGAATTTGGTGAACATCATGACATGTGGCAATGTTTGCTCAACAGATAAAAATAATTTGAAAGCACAGATGTCATCAACTCAACAGTGGAACTGCTAGCAAGCTGCATTAGAATGGTCTTTAAACATGTCCAACTAATCGGAAGTACAGAGAAAAATTGCAGTCCATCAGCTTCTGTCACGTCTGCAGTTTTGCATTGCATTGCTCAGACTGTTTTATGGACCAGTGCACAATAAGCCAACAGCTTCTATTTGAGACACAGATTTTCTTGTAAACACAGCCTTCAGTTGACAGATCTGGACCAGCTCTAGCACTTCATTGGCAGACAGGATCATCATTTGTTTGTATTCCAAAAGGGCTTTCTTTTGTCTTTCACCTAAGAATTCTTATTTGCTGTGTGGTTCTTTCAGCTTGCCTGACATTTTTAGGAATCATTCTAAAGCTAGATGAATACTTGGCGAAATAACCATGTACTTTGCTTGAATCTTATACTATGATAGCCTTGACTCTACCTTATAGCATGACTCATAACACAGTTTCAGCTATGGTGCAGTCTAATGATGGATCTTAGTGATGAATCCATTAGATATTGACATACACATGATCATAAATTAGTTGAGTGGATAGGCAGACTAGAAAGGCCATATGGTCTTTTTCTGCCATCACTATGATCATGATGTTCTTCAGTAATATGGTTCAATTTCTTGATCTCCCAAGTACCATGTTATAATGAATGAAGGATATGATGCATTGATTTACTGACCAGGTGAAACATAAAGCACACAGGATTTCTAAATGTTCTCTGGAATCAAAGCACATGATGACCAGTGCAATAATACAACCTTTTCACAGTAGAAACGTGCAGACTCAGCTCATGGAGCACAGCATTGTTATCCACAAATTGTATTAGCTTTGACTGAACTGAGCCTAGGAGGACAGCTCAATTGTATATTCTGTGGCAGCTAGGGACACACACAATAATACATTGACAGAGTATGTTGGTGATACATTGTAATAATATTATAACATACCATGGGATATTCAATCAATCAAAAAGCTTAACAGATGGCATGCCTACTGATGTTAGACAATTGCACCAAGGCCAATGTAATAAGGTGCGCTAGGCTAAGTGCACACTTTTACTCACATTTGCGTGTCTGTACATTTTTCTGTGTGCAACTTTACATATGATTTAATAGCGCTCAAAATATGTGCACACATATGTGAGAAAAAATATGCACACAAGTTAGCATGACTCCATGCAAATCCCATGTTAATGAAGGCATTAGCTCTTACTATCCAATGTAGGGAAGTATGTTAAAGCTCTGAAGGTTTAACAGTAGAAATTTAACTTATGGATCAGAGACGGAACACAAATTAACTCACATTTCTAGGATTAGGTGTTAGTCTATGGTGCTGTGCTAGCATGATCCCAGACCTGGAGTTCCTTGGTATGGGGGTTCTGGACATAGGTCTCCCAGGTCAAGAATGGATCATCACATCTAGGAACCTTAGGTTTGCGGCAATACTGGCACAGCACTATAGACTAACACTAGTGTTAGAAATGAAAGTGAATTTCTATTCCATTTCTGACCTAGGAGTTAAATTTCCAAACTTAATAAAACAGGCTAAGTATTGGGTTATCCAAGACTAGGACCCCACCAAATCCGAGACCCTCTGCCAAGAAAGCCTTGGGAACTCTGAGCCAAAGGGACTCTGTTCCAGGAATCCTGAGTTAGAGATGCAGAATTCCTGTGTGTAGCTATCATTACGTATGCTCTTTGGAGAAGGCATTTATAGTAGCACAATTGTCACTTGGTGATTCTCAATGTATGTACAACTGTCTATAGCTGTCGGCTCATGCTTCTCTGGATTTGTTAGATTTCTTGGTGCATAAAACCTGGGAGAAAAGCTAGTAGCAGAACTGTTGGCCAGGTAGGAGCTACATGACAGCAGTATGATGGAGAGATGGCAGAGAAGCATGAGGTGACAGTGATATACAGTGAATGTTGCACAATAGTGACAGTTGTACTAATATAAGTACCTGTACCAAAAAGATGCACTCTTTTCATTTTACACCTCCCTAGCATGCCTTTTCAGACTTATGTACTCATTGCACAGCTCATGTTTCTATATATAAAAGTCCTCTATTTTTGTTAGTACACTTCTTTAAGAGTATAGTAATTTGCATGCCATTAGCTTACTGCATCAGGAGTTGTTTTTCAGCACATGACTAAAGAAAATGTCTGCTAAAATTTAGTGCACGTTTTATGCTCCTGTTTTATTACATCAGCCGCACTGTGAGCTACAGGAAAACATTTTCCCCCATTTTATTTTTACAAAACTAGGGAAGGCAATTTAAAAAAGCTGTGTGATCTGGTAAATGGCATGTACTGTGCCTGTGGAAATGGGGGGTCTTTGAAAATCACCCACCCTATCTGCACATGAAAATATAGATGTAGTGGCACTATGCACATAGTTATACCTGCAATAAGGAGAGGCACTTCTGGGGGCAGGGTTGTGAGTGCGTGCATACTTTTGAATTTGTATCCCCAACAACTATCAGCAGACAGGCAGGTGCATGTACTTTTGCATAAGCAATTTTCAACAGAAAGTGTTCCTTTTGAAAACTGGTACAAAGTTCTTGGGTAAAACATACCAATGATCTTTGTGCTTAGGCACCCAATCTGAGACATGCCCTCTAATTCATTATACTGTGTCCTAGTACATTTCATATAGGCGCCTTATAATAAGCTAAGATATAAAATAAGCTCGTGTATCATTATCTGATTGCCTTAGGTGACCCTTTGAGATAATAAAGGACACTATTACGCATGATCTACGGAAAATGAGATGCATCATTTAGGGGATAGTTTTGTAATTCTTGCATAGATTTAAAGTTCATTATCCACCAGGTTCAAAGGGAAAACTATGCATGTACTTGGAAATTTACCTCACCAAAGTTACCCACACCCATTTACATCTGCTAGTGTGTGAGAATAGTTTTTATGGGCAAAATGTGTGTACTTTTTGAAAAAGCATTAGTCTGCACATAAATACAAATTCCTCCCCAACCCCACCTCCAGGAGATGCCCCTGTTCACTGAAGGCAAAATACAGGAATGCAGGCCCACCGTGAATGCTTTTACCTTCAATTTTGTAAAAGCCCATTTCTGAGGTTTTACTCTCGGAAATGGCTTTGAAAATGACCCTCTCACTGCACTCGTGCAGAGTTACAGAAGGAAACAAAATGGAAATTAGTTTTTAGGTTTGTGGTTCTCAAGTTACAAAAAAAATAAAGAAAATCAGCTTTCAGAAAATGAAATTTAATGCTGCAATACATATCCTGTCCTCCAAAAATTGCAATTAATTAATACAATCCTTTAGTAGAAAACAGCTGGGAATAAACAGGGGAATTCAAAAGGGATTCTTTGCAAGTAAACAGGTGTTTGCCCATGGAGAAAGGTCTTTAAAAATGTCCGTTCCCCCCCCCCCCCTTGCCATGCAAAAATAAGTATATGTTCTGTCAACAGCGTGCATACATTTCCCCAGGGAGAAAAGGAACAGTAGTGAAGCTGGGCTTCCAAAGGCACACATGGGGATTTCATTTTGAAATCCTTGTGTGTTCTTCACCCTTCTTTACCCCACATACTTTGCACCAGCAAAGAGGCTGAACACTTACCTCTTATTTCTGTGTGTGTTTGTCTCTATGTAGGTCTTTTTTTTTTTAAAACTAAATGCTTCTGCAATAGGGGTAGTTTACTTTCTAAAGGAAGAGAACGCTTATAAGATTGCACATGCACTTACTTGTGTGTGTGTGTGTGTGTGTTTTGTGTTTGGTGTCCTATCCACATTATATTTTTCAGGTCATGGGGGGGGGGGGGGGGGGGAAGCATAAGTATTCTGATAGGGGTGTGGATTTTGGATCCATGCATATGCATTAACTATGAATACACACTCCTGTATACATCCTAGAAAGTGTGCTTCATTAGTTCTGGGTGGAATCTCTTGTATTTATTCTTCTCCTTCCAGGGATTTCATAGCTTGCTTTGTTTTCTGTTAAAGCAGTGCTCTTTACTGGTGGTATAGAATCTTCAGCCCACTCTGATGGGTTCTGTGGAGGACAAAGATTTTGAAGAGCTATGCTTGGATGACCTTCTAATTGTAAGCATGACTATAAGCTCATTGTGGATCTCTAAAAATACTACAGGAGTAGGAAGCAAAAATATCAATCAGTATAATTATAGAATCTGATTAGATGTTGAAACATTTTTTGGCTTTTCTAAGCAGCTCAGTTAGATTTTTAAATTACAGTAATTGACTTACAAAAAAACGTGTTTATTTCATTATCAGTTTCATGTACCCAACATGAAACCATTTTATTATCCCATGTTACAACTGAAACTAGCACATAAGAACATAAGAAATGCCATATTGAGTTAGAGCAAAGGTCCATGAAGCCCAACATCCCCTTTCTCACAGTGGCCAATTTCACAAGTACCTGGCAGATCTCAAAAAATAGATCCATTCCTTGTTCCTCCCAGAATAGGCGGTGGCTTTCCCATGTCTATCTAGCTAATAATGGTTTATGAACTTTTCCTCCAGGAACTTGTCCAAACCCCCTTTTTAACCCAGCTATGTTAAATGCTTTGATCACATCCTCCAGCAACAAATTTCACAGCTTGATTGTGCAGGAGGGGATATAGAGCTGAGCACTTGTGTGGATGGGCAAATTAGGTGGGCCATATGAACTTTTGTTTTGCAGTCATGTTTCTATATTTCTGTGACTGAGTTATGTGATTGCCAAGTAGCTCCTTCACCATTACCCCTTGCACCAGGTCCTGCAGTCCACTGTGAACTGCAGTAAAGTAGTCGCATCTCTCATTAATTCTAGGATCAATTACTTCATGAAGCAGCCATGTGGGCCAAACTGCATTTACAAAGGACAAAAACTGGACTGGTCCTGTGGCTTTATGCTGCAGCACAGGGAATTTTATTCAGATCCACGCTCATCTGGAGTGGTTGGTTCTGGGTGCACTGTGGAGTTTGTGCATTCAGGCTCAGAGATGAAGACAGGGCCGGTGCTAGGTTTTTTCCTGCCATGTGTGAACAATTACTGTGATTCCCCCCTCCCCATTCATCCATTCTCTGTCCCAGGCCCACCAAAAAAAGCCCAGCTCCCTTCAGTGATACAAACTTTAAAAACTGACCCCCACCCCCAAATCCATGGCTGTTACAACGTGCCCTTCCCCCCCCCCCCGCACCATTTCCACACACTATTAAGAGTTATGCATTTATATTTTACATGAAAAATATCAAAGTACAGTATTCTGAGATAAAAATATCACTTACATTAAATTGACATGCACTGCTGTGATGCCAACCAGAAATCCCTACAAAAAAGACATTTGGAACCCATATGATATTAGGTCTATTGTAATTTGTGTTGGGTGTGGTCTTGACCCTTTGAAAGCTCGAATACACTAATACACTTCTTATTAGGAAAATGCCTTACCTATGTCATACATGCAGAACATAAACAGACCCTCACCAAATACAGAATAGAGCAACTATAAAGTAGAAATACAAACACGCAGACAAAAACTAAACTGGAAACCTCAAGAATCCAGATGCTCTATGCAGTAGGGATGTGCATTCGTTTGTGAGGAAATAGAGATGATATTTCCTATTTCATTGCATTTCGGGGGGGGCGACGAAATGATAAGAAAACCCACAAAATTTTGTGTGGTTTTCTTATCGTTTTTGGGGGAGGGAGAAAGGGCACATAAAAAAAAAAAAAAAAACCCCAAACCCACCCCAACCCTTCAAATTTAATTAATTGCAAACCCCCACCCTCCTGACCCCCCAAGACTTACAGAAAGTCCCTGGTGGTCCAGCGGGGTCCTGGGAGCGATCTCCCCTTCTCGGGCCGTCGGCTGACACTAATCAAAATGGCGCCGATGGCCTTTGCCCTTACCATGTGACAGGGGCTATCGATGCCATTAGTCGGCCCCTGTCACATGGTAGAAGCAATGGATGGCCCACGTCATTTTTTAAGATGGCGCCGGCTGTCCATTGCTCCTACCATGTGACAGAGGCTGGCCAATGGCACCAATAGCCCCTGTCACACGGTAAGGGCAAAGGGCCTTTGGTGCCATTTTGATTACTGGCAACCAACGGCCCGAGAGTGCAAGATCGCTCCCGGGACCCCCACTGGACCACCAGGGAATTTCGGCAAGTTTTGGGGGGGGTCAATAGGGTAGGGGTTGCAATTAATTCAATTTGTAGGGTTGGGGTGGGTTTCAGGTATCGTTTCGGGGGGTAGCCGAAATAAAATCGGCCCAAACTGCGGGAAAACTAAATTTCCCGCATGGGCCAATAACGAAGACCAAACCGGAAGGTTCGGCCGAATCACATCTCTAATATGTAGTGCTATAATGAAAAAACAGAACCATTCCTCAAACATCAAACAATAAAATCAAGAAATAAAATAAATGGATAATCATAACACTAAAATCATACTAATAATATTATTTTTAAAAAGCTGATGAATAAAAGATCAAATAATTAAAAACTCATGAACAAGTTTTTTTCAATCTCCCAACCACCAGTAAAATATTTCAAAATAGCAGACATAGCAAATAACACCAGGAAAATAAAACTGAAAAGAATTTAAAAAATCCATGCTCTCCATACCTGGGAATTTTTTATTTCCAGTTACCCATGGATTGTTGTGGAGTAGTGGAAGTGGGATGCACAAACTTTCTCCTCTCTTTCTTAGGCAAAACAAAAGTAAGACAGACCAGTCGCCCTAGCTTGAAGATATTTATTTGCACATATATTTAAACAGAGTCCAACTCATGTCAGGTGCTTGTTGTACCTTTTTTGTAAGGTATTGGTATGAATCAATTTTGCTAGATGTGATTTCTGATCTTTTTAAGAATTGCTAGACTTTTGCACAACAGCAAGTATCTCCACCATAACTTATTTCTGTTTCTTATACACATACACACACACTCCCTCTCAGACAAACCCACAGCCCCAGGCCCTCATCTTCATTTCAGCTGCTGGCAGGTTGGGATCCACCTGTAGCCCATTCTCTCTCTCTCGCACACACACAACACAAGCAGCTCTCATTCTCTCTCTTTCTTTGTCTCTCTCTCTCTCTCTCACACTCACACACACACACACACACACACACACACACACACACTCCAGACAAGCTCCCATTTACACCCACCCACCCCAGGCAGGCTTCCATTCACACACACACACACACACACATATCCCAGGCAGGCAGGCTTCCATTCACATACACACATACACATGCAACCAAGGGACACGCCCATTCACACATGCATCCCAGGCAGGCTCCCATTGACACACCCACTCATCCCAGGCAGACTCCCATTCACACACCCACTCATCCTAGGCAGCCTTCCATTCACATACATACACATACATATCCATCACAGGCAGTCTCCCATTCACACACATGCATAGACATATGCAACCCAGGCAGGCTTCCATTCACACCCCCATCCCAGTCAGGCTTCCATTCACACACAAACATCCATCCCAGGCAGGCTCCCATTCACACACACACACACACACACACACACACACACACACACACTCATCACTGGCAGCCTCCCATTCACTGACACACGCGTGCAGACCAGGAAATCAAGATCCGTGGGTCATTCCTTCTCAGTTGCTGCTGGTGCCTGCCTGTTCTTTCTGTGTGGAGAGCAGCTGCTCTGCAGCTCTTCTTCCTGTGCTGGCCCAGAGGTAATTCAACACCCATGGTGCTAACACCTCCTGTATTTTCATCTCGCGAGAATACAGGAAGTTCTAGCACCATGAGTGTTGAATACCGTGGGGCCAGCACTGGATAAGGAACTGCCAAATGGGCTTCCTCTGCTGTGGCCTCCTGCTTCTGCCGCTGGTGGAATCGGGTCCATCAGCGGTGCCACAGACCTCCTCTTCTTCTGCCACCAGTGGGATCAGGTCCACTGGTGGCACTACAGACTTCCTTCTTTCACCGGTGGGATTGGGTCCCACGCAGCACCACAAGTCTCTTCTTCTGCCGCTTGTGGTATCTGATCCACCGGTGGCACCTTGGACCTTCTTCCATCAGTGCAATTGAGTCCCTCATGGCACCTCGGGCCTCCTCTTTTTCTGCCACTGGTGGGTTCAGTCCACCAACAGCACAATGGACCTCCTTCCGCTGCCGGTGGGATCAGGTCCACCAGTGGTACCACGGGCCTCTTCTTCTGCTGCCACCAGTGGGATTGGGTCCACAGGCAGCACCATGGATCTCCTTCTGCTGCCAGTGGGATCTGGGCCCTCAGTGGTACCACGGGCCTCCTCTTCTTTTGCCGCTGCTGGGATCGGGTCCACCAGTGGCAGCACGGGCTTCTCCCTGCTCCCAATGCCGCCCCACCGGGTGTGCCGCCCTGTGCAATTGCACAGTTTTCACACCCGGTGGTGCTGGGCCAGGATGAAGAAAACGTGAAAGCCAAGGTTACCTAGTGTATGCTGCCCAGGCTTGCTGCTTGGATTCAGCCAAGGCTTGACAACAGAGGGAGAAAAATGGGGAAAGGCAAAAAAGAAATAGCTAAATTGACTTGTGTTGACTTAGTGTGGGCAAGCATCCTTGTCCTTGTGCTCTTCCTTCATGCTGGTATCAGTGTGAGCATGCTCATTGCTCAGTGTCATTCCTTCATCTCCATATGATGATTATAATCCTTGGGAATGTAGATGCTATACTGTATGCTAGAAAAGAGATAATGAGGTTCATCTATAGTGAAATAAAGTTGATAATTTATGGCATGGCTTGGAGTTGAGGGGACATTAAAAGTGTGTAAAGGGGGTTATGCAGCACTTCTGAGATGCCCCCAGTCCACCCCAACACATTTGTTTTCAAAGAGGATTCAAATTTTTACTCATCAAACTCTACAAATGTCTGCTTACTAAAATTCTTTCTAAGTTCTGAAGCTGGGTGACCTGAACATTTTTCCTTTAGATACAAAATATGAAAAGAAAAACCTTCATCAGAGCTGTAACTTGGTATTTTAGCTCCTGGGGCAATCAAGTATATTTACACCCCATTCTGATTCCCATTTTTCTCTCCCTCCACCTTCTCCACTCTGCCTTTCCCCTTTCCTTCTCTCCCCCAGTAACCTGAATGGTAGGAGACTAGTAGAACTCATCCTCACTTTTCATCCACTTCCATTGCATTTCAGTAATTTTCTGCTTCCAAGGGCATTGCACCCTGGGCATCTGCCTCTTTCAAACACTCCTAGTTATGGTTCTGCCCTTCATTACATAGGCTCCAAAATGCTAGAACAGAATTTATAAAGCCATTGGCATTTGAAGGGTTAGATTCTGATTAACATTTCAGTGCAGTACAGATTCATTTATCACAGAATTTATTTTTATCCTAAGTGGTGAGTTTTTGAGCTTGCAGAAATGAAGGGACACACTGTGCTAGCAATTGAAATCCATTTACGATGGGTAGATGAATTTGCATTTCTTTATGCAGTATGCCAATGGAACAATTTTAATCTAACAACTACCTCTAGAATTCAGTTTTTATTAATTCACTACACAAAAGCATCTACTTCCTAGTTTAGAAATATTACTCTGTACTTAGGGATAAACAATTAATAGAAAATTTAAGGGGGACATTTATTAGGACCCCTGTTTATTAAAATGAAGCAGAATACAGATTCTACAGGAAATTAACAGCACTCTGAAATCTCTATGAAACAAATTCCATGCATAACGGGGAGGAGTATAGCAGTGGGGGTTTACTACCATAGACCCACCCAGGATGGTGAAACAAATTGTGAAATGCTGAGACAGGCTATGAAGCATGGAAACACAGGGAGGTTTCATTTACTCCAATATTGGTTGGGTCAATGATTCCTGAGGATATGTCATTGAGGTTAAGTTTTTTTAGGCACTGTAAATGAATGTTTCATGAAGCAACTGGTCAACTTGTCCTAGAACCAACAGGGTGGGGGTGCTATTTAGATTTAACTCTTACTGAATGCAGGATCTGGTATAAAGGGTAACAGTGGTGGAGCTGCTTGTTAATAATGGTCATAATGCAATCAAATTTGAGATACTGGAAGTAAAATAAAAACTACTGCAATAAAACTTTAATAACTGACTATGCTAAGATGAGAAAACTAAAAGGAAACTAAAAGGAGCAATTATAAGGGTTAAAAGTCTGCATGAGGCATGGAGACTGTTTAAAAACATCATCTTGAAAGATCCAGGAAAGTTTTTTCCACAATATGCAGCTGTCAGCATGGCTAACTGTGCTGTGAAAGAGGCAATCAAAGACAAAAAGGCATAGTTTTAAAAAAATTGAAGCATGATCCAATGAAGAAAATAATAAGGCACATAAGCATTACCAATTTAGATGTAAAACATTAGTATAATAGACTAAGAAAGATATTTATTTATTTATTTATTTATTTATTTATTTAGATTCTTTTTTTATACCGAAGTATAGCGGGGAGCCTTTACTCTGGTTTACAATTGAACAACTTCATACATGAAAACATTTTTGTAACATATAAACATTAGTATCATAAATAACATCTCGGCTAAAGCATAGTAATATAGAATTAACATAATTAAAGAAAGTATCTTATAATTGAGTTTTCTGAATTAAAGAGAGATATTAGTTAAAGTGTAAGTAAAAGTCATATTAGTATTGTGGAGGGGTGAGAGATCAAATTATTAGAGTAGGGGCTGGGAGAGTAAAAAGGAAGAGAAGGTTCAAAGTAAGAATGGGGAGAAGATAAAGAGGGGTGGAAAAAGAGGAGGGAGTAATTTTTAAGCGGATTGGAAGGATGGAGAGGAGAAGAGGGTTAGGGTTCTTACATGGGGTGAGTTTCAAAGAGTTGAGAGTGGATATAGAGTTCAGACTGTGAATTCTTGTCTAAATAGCCAAGTTTTAAGTTATTTTTTTGAAGGATTTGGTATCCCTTATTGAGCTTAAATATGTTGGTAAAGAGTTCCATTCTTTTGGACCGGCTATAGAGAAAGCTCGATTCCTGGTGATGGATAGTCTTGCATCTGAGAGGGGGGGTATGATTAGCTGTAATTTGTTTGAGATTCTTGTTGATCGTGGTGGTTTGTGAAGTTTAATCATGCAATCAAGGGGAGCGTTGTTATCTTTGTATATTTCATTATGAAGAATAGTTAATGTCTTGTATTTGATTCTTTGGGTGATAGGTAGCCAATGTAGATTCATCAGGGTTGGTGAGATGTGATCAAATTTTTTCTTGCCAGTGAGAACACGTGCTGCAGCATTTTGCAGTAATTGTAGGGGTTTTAGTGTGGATTTTGGGAGTCCAATGAATATTGCGTTGCAGTAATCGAGGCATGAGAAGATGAGTGATTGAAGCACAGTTCTAAAATCATGAGGATGTAGTAAAGGTTTGAGATGTTTGAGTATGTGAAGTTTGTGGAAACCTTCTCTCATTTTTGTAGCTATGCATGTTTTGAGGTTCAGTTCATTATCTATCCAAATGCCTAGGTCTCTTACTGAGTTCTTCAGTTGGATATTGATGTTGTCAATTTTGATGTTGGGAATATATATAGATATAATATAATAATAATATAATAGATATATCAAGTAAATAAAAAAAAACAATAAACCTGTTTGGAAGTCAGTTGGATTATTAGATGACTTGGGGGTAAAAGAAGCATTTGGAAACTTAAGGCCATAGGTGAATTTTCAAAGGAGTTATGCAAGTTCTACTACCACTTAACATTTCTATAGTGCTACACGATATCGCAGCGCGATTCAAGTTAATGTAACATGCTATTGATGCAATTTTCAAAAGCAATTTACCCTCAATAAGTACACTTAATGAAGATAAAACCTATTGGCAATTCAATGGCATATATTGTAGCAATTTTCAAAAGCCCATTTACATGGGAAAAGTGCATTTATATACGTAAAACCCAGTTTTAAGCGTATAAATGCATTCAGAAGTCAGGTCCTAAATGAATTCTTTGCTTCAGACTTTACTAAGAAGAATGTTGGGGAGATACCCATGCTTGAATCATTCTTTGTAAATGATGTTTCAGAGGAACTGAATGAAATCAGTATAAATCTAGAAGAGATAGTAGAGTAAGTTAGCAAACTAAATAGAGGCAAACCACTGGGACCTGTTGGTATTAATTCAGAGTTCTAAAGGAATTTAAATCTGAAATTTCAGACCTGCTACTAAACTATCCATCAAATCTGCCTCTATACCTGAGGACTGGAAGGTAGCAAATGTACACCAATTTTCAAAAAGGGCTCCATGGTTTTGTCTGAGATTGGTGTCAGGTAAAATGATGGAAGCTATTGTTAAGAACAAAATTACTAGTCATATAGATAAACATAACTTAATGGGGGAGAGGCAGCATGGATTTAACAAAGGGAAGTTGTGCTTTACTAACTTATTAGAATTCTTAGAAAGTGTGAATTAGTATGTAGATAAATGCAAACCATTTGCTATCACATATTTGAATATTTAGAAGGCATTTGATAAAGTTCCTTAATAGAGGCTCCTCGGAAAATTAAAATGTCTTGGGATAGGAGAGAGTGTCTTACTGTGAATCAGTAACAGGTTAAAAAGATTGAAAACAAAGTGTAAGACTAAATAGCTTTCCCAGTGGAGAAAGTGGAGTGCCCCATGGAAGTATACTGGGACCAATGTTATTTCATTTAATTAATGATTTTGAAAAGAAAGCAATGAATGAAATGAAGTTAAAAGAAACAGACTGTAAGGAGCTACAGAACATTCTTGCAAGACTGGGGAACTAAGCATCTAAATAGCAGATGAAGTTTAATATGAACAGGTGCAAGTGAAGTAGATAGGGAAATGTAATCCTGAGGGGCTGAGAGGGGATATGATAGAGGTCTTTAAGATCATGAGAGGTCTTGAATGAGTAGATGTGACTCGGTTATTTACACTTTCGAATAATAGAAGGATTAGGGGGCATTCCATGAAGTTAGCAAGTAGCACATTTAAGACTAATCGGAGAAAATTCTTTTTCACTCAAAGCACAATAAAGCTCTGGAATTTGTTGCCAGAGGATGTGGTTAGTTCAGTTAGTGTAGCTGGGTTCAAAAAAGGTTTGGATAAGTTCTTGGAGGAGAAGTCCATTAACGGCTATTAATCAAGTTTACTTAGGGAATAGCCACTGCTATTAATTGCATCAGTAGCATGGGATCTTCTTAGTGTTTGGGTAATTGCCAGGTTCTTGTGGCCTGGTTTGACCTCTGTTGGAAACAGGATGCTGGGCTTGATGGACCCTTGGTCTGACCCAGCATGGCAATTTCTTATGTTATTATATGTAAACAATGCTGAGTTCCATATTAGGCATTACCACCCAGAAAAGGAGCTAGGAGTTATGGTGGACAATATTTTGAAACCCTCAGGGTGCTGGTGCTGGCAATCAAAAAAGCAAATAATATATTATATTAAGTGGAGGAATTGTCTATTGGTTAGAGCAGTGGACTGTGTGCTAGGGAATCTACGATTCAAATCTCACTTCCACTGCTTGTGAATTTGGGCAAGTCACTTTACTCTCCATTGCCTTAGTTACAAACAGATTGTAAACCCTCTGGGGATAGGGAAATATCTACATTACCCAAATGTAATCTGCTTTGAAGTGCTGAAAAGTGGAATATAAAGATATGCAGAATAAAAAGTAAATATATTGAATATTGTGTGATATTGTGATTGCCCATCTCAAGAAAGATATTGTGGACTTGAAAATGTGCAGAGAAAGGCAACAAAAATGATAAAGGGGATGGATCCCTTTTGAAGAAAGGCTGAACACATTAGGGCTCTTCAGCTTGAAGAAGAGTCAACTATAAAGGAGATATGATATAGGTTTATAAAATCAATTGTGGGATGAATAGGGAATAGTTATTTACCTTTTCAAATAGTACTAAGACTAGGGATACACCATGAAACTAACTGGTGACAGATTTAAAACAAATTGGAGAGACTATTTTTATTCACTCAATGCACAATTATGCTTTGGAATGTGGTCAATGCATCTAGCATAGCTGGGTTTAAGAAGGCTTTGGACAAGTTCCTGGATGAGAAGTCCATAAACAATTATTAGCTAGGTGGACTCAGGGATACTCACCATTTTTCCCTAGGAGTGAGCAATAAGATATTGGATCTATATTTTGGGATTTGAAGGGTTCTTCTTAATGACCTGGATTGGCCACTGTCGGAGACAGGATGCTGGGCTTGATAGACCTTTAGTCTGATCCAGCATGGCACATTATATGCTCTCATATGTTTCTCTCAAATATGTACTGAATACTTGAGCATTGTTGCTATAACACAAAATGATGCTCTCTAGTTTATAGATCAAGGATAACACTTGAGAAACTGGGAGCAAAGGATGCAAATAAGGGATTATATCTAAAGATTATCTATTGGAGATAACATTGTACATGCAAATCGACAAAATACTGTAAATGAAAATTATAGTAAATAAGAAGTGGAGATGATGAGTGGTATACACAATCGGTGAAAGCCACAATTAAGGATGGTATAGCACTAAAACAGTATAATGATCCATGAACTTTTTAGTGCTATACCATCTGTAATGACAATATAGTAACATAGAAAATGATGGCAGACCAAAATGGTTCATCCAGTCTGCCCAGTAAACATCTGTGCACTTTGGGAAGACGCATATTCAAATTTTCATATGGAACCCAATGCTCATCACCTAACTTCTCAAGGTTTTACCATTTACCTTTTAGGGTTGTAACTGCCACTCTGTGTAAATTACCCCAGTGCTTTCTCATAGATCTAATGGACTTATACCACTGCTGTTTAGGATTTAACTACTGCTCCATGCAGCTTTCCCAGGCCTTCTTGGAAGCACAATGCAGTCATTACACAACTGTTTTGGGCTGTAACTACCGCTCTGTGCAGGTTACACTAGTGTTTTATTCCTAGCAGCCTATGCACTATAGATTAGCGTGAAATTATTTAGGGAGTATGGTAATTTTGTAACAGTCAGCATAACAAAGTTGGGAAATAGATGCATAGATTACACAAGTATTCAAAGTGGACATACATATGTATTTTCACTTAGAAAATTACTATACCTAAACTACTTGCATATAATTACATCTGTTAATATGCATGTAGAAACCTTTACATATATTAAAAAAAAAAAAAAAAGCTATGTGTATATTTTTGAAAATCCAATAAAATGTGTGAAAGTTGAAAGCCCTCCACAACTCTGCCCCTGGGAATGCCTTCACTTAGTATGGGTAAACGTGGATAAATTTGCCCACATATTGGGCGGGTGAATTATAAAAAGCCATTTCCATTGGAAAAGCTCTGTTTTACAAACAGAAATTACCTCTGAATATGCGCACGTTATAAAATAACCTGGCTGCATGCACATGTGCACGCAATTTTAAGTTAGCGTGCACCTGTGTGCAAAATGCTGCTTCTACCATGTTTGCGGGGGGATTTTAATAGACACATGCACCGCGATTGGCCATTTTTCCATTTCATTCCTAGTTCACCCAGATAATGTATAGGACTTCCAAACCCCCTAGTTTAAAAGCCTTCCTTTTCCCCTGTTAGTCCTGAATTTTAAAACCCCACTGATTTGCATATATGTTTTTGTTTTACTATTTACACGTCATAGCAGAAGTAAAGTTATACGGCAGGGGACCCTGGTGTGTGCCAGTGCACGTATTTCCTGGTGAAATCCAGGAATGCCCATGCCCCCACCCAGACCACGCCTACTTCCTGCCCCTTACAAAAAAATTTTCATTTGTACACATAGCAGCAAGTATGCGTGTATCTGGTCGGTGGCCTGACATATTTATGCATCCCTTAATTTCAGTGCATGTCAGGCTTTTAAATTCACACTTATATGTACAAAACTTAGCATAGTAGGCAATAAGGTCTCAGCACAGGGGGTTGACATGAACAAGTGCAAACCATATGTTTGCACAGAGCAGCAGCTTCTTGGAGATGGCAAAGAGCAGTAGCAACTCACAACAGAACAGATCCTTGACAGCCACATAAACACAGTGGAAAATAATACACCTAGACTGTATTTTCGTTCAGTTTTCAAACAACTTGCCTAGGTAATTCCCCTTTGAAAATGATCACAGATACAAAGTACCTGGGGGCTTTGCGCTTGCTTTTTGTGCAGGTAAAATTTTAAAGGAAAATAACACATAGACCTAGATTTATCATTTTGCTACAAATTTCGCAAGAATAGCACCCACAATAAAAAGGACACAGTTAGGGTAATTTTCATGGAGAGAGAGAGAGAGAGACACTTTTTATAGGGCTCTCATATAAGTAAACTATTTATACCACTGTAAGAGGGGCAACTAGTAACTCAAGGTGAGGTTTTGAGGTCGTCTAGGTTTTGGGGGGCAGTTTTACATGCACAGTCAGAGATACGAATAGCACAGTACACATCAGTGAAGATTTGGAGTGAGGAAAGGTGCACAAAAATGAGATTTGTACAATGTAGTTTCGACCTAGCTTGATGCAATAGGATTTGCAATTTTTAACACAAATCCCGTTTCAGGCATATCGCACAGCATAAAATCAGGGAAAAAGGTGTAGTTACTTCTGGCATTGAAACCCACAAAAACGTGCATTACGCTAACACATGCAATGCTAAACACCCATCATTTTAATTTAATCCTCCCATTTGGGAAATATTTTAAAATTAGCATACACATCTCACGGTGCTTTATTTATTGCAGACGTTATCGTGTTATCGCGGGCATTAGGGCCTTGATAGATTTTAAAATACAGAGGTAGCTATTGTGGGTAACCTTTTGATTTGCCCTCACAACATTCAGTGTTTGAATACTTCCCCTCTACCACCCGCATACATCTTGAGGTCGATATTCAAAATTTATCTGTCTAAATGGCAAAATCGGAATATTAAAAGACTTATGCACCTAAATTCTAGCCATATAACTAGTTATGCGGCTAGAATTTAGGCGCATAACTCGGAAGCATTCCGGGGGCAGGCAGGAGGCACTTTGGGGAGGAGCAGAGTTAGTCAGATAAGTTAAGTGGCTGAATATTGCCCCCCCCCCCAATGCATGCAACCTTTTCTGCATATATTGTCCAAATAAAAGGGGCACTCATGGAGGCATTCTAGGGAGGTCGCTAAACTTTAGCCAGTGAGCGCACAATATTGAATGCTCTTTTGCTAAAGTTACAAGCATAAGTCTGGTGGGAAAAATAGTTGGCCTAAATTTGAGTAAAATTATGCATCTAACTTTATCTAGTTATATTCAGTGACATAAGTCCCTCTGAATATTTGGGAAAAGTCATGCACATATCTTTTACTGAGATAATTTACCTGCTTGCCAATTCTCTGAATATAGACTTCACAGTTAACACATGTTGCTTTGCATTCTCACCCAAAATATGGCCTTGGGAGCACCTCTCCTAAATATGATTACAAGGACACATGTTGTGCAACAGTGGGCATCTTTTTAACTGTTTAGGAGGGGGTAGTTTTCAAAACTTGAGGTGGCTGGCCGCCAAGAACCTCGGCCCACAGTTGTGGCTTGAGGACGTCGCCATCGCCGTCCTCCTTCAGCGCAACCAAACACTGGTGCGCCTCCCACCACAACTACCCCCCCCCCTTGGGTTCCCATAGGCGCATGCATGCAGCTCAGCCCGAGACTTAAAGGGGCCGCGACGGGAAATCTACCCGCAACCCCAGTTGATGACGTCAATAGTAGGGACTATTTAAAGGTAGCTCTGCCTCCCCAGAGTTGCCTCAGCAATGGTTCAGCTCCTCGTGGGTAGTGTCCTGCTCCAGTTGTTGCTCCAGTTCCCACTCCAGTTCCTGCTCCAGTTCCTCAGATTACTCTTCTGGCCTTGACCCTGGTATGTCCCTGGATTCATCTGCTCATTGCCTGCCCCAACTTTGGCTTGTCTTCTGGATTTGTCTGCTTTCTGCCTGCCCCGACTCTGGATCGCCTGACTCTGCCTTCACCTGCCGTCTACCTGGAACCATCACATGGAGATCCGCGCCCAAGTCCAGCCGGCCTTGGCACCCAAGGGCTCAACCTGCGGGCAATGAGGGCTGGTAGTGGTGAAGGTTGTTGGGTCTCCGCACCACTCCATACCACCTGCTGATGGTGGGGACGTACAATGGGGTGTTACGGTCCCGGGCCGTGCCCCGGTCCCTCCACCTACCTCAGGGGCGGCCCGGGCCGTTTCGGGGCGTCTCCGGGCCTGCAGGCCCTCCAGCGCGCCTCTCCCTCCTCGGGAGAGATGCCGACGGTCCGGCGCGGCTGGCCCCGCCCCCTGACGTGCGCACGCGGGGAGGAGCTCCCCTTAAAGGGGCCAGCGTGGGAAAATCCTCTGCTCTGCTGTAGATGACGTCAGACGCCCTCAGGGTATAAGTACCGTGCATCCAGATCACTCCAGTGCCTTGCAACAAGGTTCCTGGTCTCCGGTTGTTGTTGCTGCGTTCCTGGATTGTCTTCATTTCGACCCGGCTTGTCTCCTGACTCCTCTCTGCTTCATCCTTGGTGCTGTTTCTTCGTCCTGCCTCTGTGCTGTCCTCCTTGCTGGATTGACTCTTCTGGACTCCGACCCCTGGACTGGCTGCGGACCGCTCTCTGGACTCCGACCCCTGGACTGCCTGCGGACTGCTCTCTGGACTCCGACCCCTGGACTGGCTGCGGACCACTCCTTGGCCTTCGATTCCTGGACCGGCCTTTGGATTCTCTTCAAGATTACCTACGACCTGCTGGAGGCGCCAGCCATCTGAAACCCTCGATCTGCAGGAGGCGCCTGCGTCCAGACCATCTTCAACCTTCAGGAGTCGCCTAAGTCCCAGCGGCCGGGTCCCTACGGGCTCCTCCTGGGGGGACTTCGGCTTCCAGGGTGAATCTCCAAAAGTCCCAGCGGCTGGACTCCTAAGGGCTCCTCCCGGGGGAGTACCGGTCTCCAGGGTGAAGACTCTTCAGTCATCCAGGGTCCCACGTCATCCGTCCTTCCACGGGATACCGAGTCCTTGGTCGCATAGGGCTCCACCGTAGTCCAGGGTCTCAGCCTGCTCCAAGTCTTCAAACCGCCTCTTGGTTGGGACAATTGCTGTGGATCTCTACAACACTCCATTCTCTGTCCTAACCAGCCCAAGGGTCCACGAACATAACATGGGGCTTGCCTCCTGCAGGTAGCGTCAACCCCGTTTTGGCCCAAGGGTCCACATCACAACAAAAACTAGTATTCTACCTAGGTAAATATGTTTTTATATGCATTAATGTCTTTGAAAATTAACCTCATTGCTGCTGCTATGACTTGATAGGGATGGGCAAACACCAAGAATTTTGTTTCAGTTTTGTTTTTTTGTTTCAGGGATGGGGGAGGGAGGTTCATTTTTTGGTTCATTTTTTTTTCCAGATTGCTTTACTTGCCAAATTGAAGTAAGCATTAAGAAAAAAAATAGAAAAAAATGTGACTCACTTGGACATACCCCAGACCTGCCCCATCCCCATACATGGACCCCTCTACCCCCCTCCCCTTCATCAGTAAAATGGGGCATGGTCCTATTCAACTGGGCTGAGGCAATTCCAGCCAGAGCCTCCCCAGGCCATTCCAACCCCAAGAACTAAGCCAGGGCTGGGCACTTGGCCGGTTCCCGCTTACCCCTTCTATGGATGTCCTGCAGCAAGAAAGGAGCAGTTGTGATGCCTCTCTATCCTGCCCCACTGTAGTCTCTTCAAAAATGGTATTGACTGGCCTTGAGACATGTGCCAAAGTGCTGTCAAAATGGCACCAGTCTCAGGAATGGCCCGGAGCCCCATCTTATTGGTGAAGGTAGGGATGAGTTGCAGGGGGTCTGCAGATGCCCTGGGTATGACCAGCTGGGTAGGCTCTAGCCCCAGCTTACTGGTAGAGACCACAGTTTTGGGTTTTATTTCTGGGCAAATACTGTGCACTGTTTGCTAGTAGTGTGCACTATTTTCCAAAATGGAAACACAAACATTTTCAGGGTTTTCATAGGCAGGTGAGATTTGTTTCATTTGAAACAATCCAAACCAAAAATGGCCATTTTCATATTGGATTCATTATTCAAATGAATAAACATCTCTATTACTTGATGTAGAGTCAGGCTACCACAAAAATCCTTAGCCTGCATTTCTTTTAAGAAATGTATATTAGTGCTGTTAAATCATAGAAACCAAGGCAGAATTTTCAAAATTATAACATCAAGTGCACTGACTCAAGAATGATCTGAGTATAGAAGGCTTTGTTCAGAAATTTGATTTTGAGATTTTAATCCTATTAATCTAGAATCTCATTTCCATGTTTATTGATTTGAAATCATCATGAGATTCATATTCATGAGAAGAACCACTGCAAAATATGCATTGTTTTTAGTAAGTGGTATATTTCTAACAGTAATGAAAACTACCCAGTGTTGCTTGGGTTATCTCTCCGTAATAGCTATAAATTTTAAAATTGAAAAGAAGTGAAAGCGATAAATATTGTTTTATTTTGTTAAGTAATTAACAGCAAGCATATAGACACTTAGGGACTCTCTCTATAAATTACGTTGACAGTCTCTTGTTGCTTGTAGAGAACACTAAAAAGCAATTGTTATAGAGAAATTCTGAAAAGCACCAGTTCCTGAATATATCTCTGGGGCACTGCATTAATTGCTGTCCTCCAATGAGAGAACTGACCAGTTAGTCCTACTCTGTATTTCTTGACTTCTAACCAGTTCACAATTCACAACAATGGCATAGCCACGGGTGGGCCAACTCAGGCTCATGCAATCAGGGCTGCTTGACACTAGAGGAAGAGGCCCGAAGGTTGGCACCATGATTCCCATCCTGCAGTGGCGAAAGAGAGAGCTGGCCACTGCAGACCCCATCCCATGACAGCTGAAAAAGAGATATGGTGGTGCCTGAAGATGCCCTGTTGAGTGTGTATGTGTGTTTGAGTTGGAGTCTGTGTGTGTGTATATATATATATGTGTGTGTGTGTGTGTGTGTATGTGCGTATGCCTATCTGTGTGTGTATGTGTGTATTTGCTTGTGCCTTTGTGTGGGAGCCTAAGAGACAGGGCTTTGCAGACATGGAACAGTGCAATTTGCTCGGTGTTGTCTGAGCTGACTGGTGCACAACTGATGTACATTTTCCAAACCAAACAAAAGTGGAAAAGATAAATATTCTTTTAATCTTTTAACAAATTAAGGGAAGAGTCTGTGTTGGTGTGTGTGTCTGTGTATGACAGTGCCTGAGAGACAGGGCTTTGCAGACAGAGCAAATTATCTTTGCTGTGTACTTTCCGCTGTTCAGAGCATAACCTGGTGGCCACAGACAGATATGACATTGTGACTGACCAATCAATACAAGCCTTTTAGAGATATATATATATATATATATATATATATATATACAATATATATTATGAAGTGTGACTCATAGAAGTTAATGCAAATGTGCAAATAATTATTTCTAATTCCTATTTTTCCAGCCCACCATTCCCTCTCAATAGTTTTGCTTGGACAAATACCACCTCATGCAAAGAGAGCATTGGTGAGAGAGAAGAATTTATTCAGTGCTTCTCGAGAGCAAGCAAGAGTAACGCTAGAGAGAACGATCTCATTTTCCCCAGGACCCAAGCATGTCAATTCCATGATGCACCCAAACCTTGCCAGTTTCAAAAACATGCAACCCAAGCTAGAGCACATCAGAATTATCAAGCCTCAGGACCCACCAGAAATTAATTTTCAAATTCTTATTAAACAATGAACAAATTGTATGGGATACCTTTGCATTGGACTAACTTTATATGTTTGTAAGTATCTTTTGAGAGTTATGCTGCCTTCATGAGGTCAATACAGAATGACAGTTTCTTTGAAATAAAGTGGACTACCACAGTAACGACACTATTAAAATAATTTAAGAAGAACTGTGAGGGTATCTTCACAGTGAGTTTGTATATTGTGAAAAAGATGTTTACAGAATATTCCTTAGATTTATAATGTGGAAAAAAAAAGTATTTTTGATTTGAGGGCGTGCTGTATGTTTAAGATGCTGTTGCATGCCCCGGCTGTGGCAGGCCCGCAACCGAGCCTACTCACCTCTGGTGCCTGGCTCCTGGACCTGGCCTGTCCTCACTGGCAGCAGTGGGCAGCCACCTGCACTCCCGCACTCCCGCTGCCTCCTCGGGCGCTCCCAGTTGCTCTGCGGACCCCTCCAGCTCCCGGCAGGTCTCCCCACATGTGCCGTAGGGAGATGCCGCCATTCAGTGTCCTGCCTCCTCCTAGGCGTGTGCGCGCCCCGTCGGCCTTTAAAGGGGCCGTGGCGGGAAACTAACCTGCGGCCCCAGATGATGACATCATCGGGCCCTGCTATTTAAGGCAGCGCCTGCTACTCACTCCTTGCCTTGGCAACAGGTCTCCACGCTAGTCATGTGCTCCGTTGTCCGTTCCTGTTCCTGACTCCGTTCCTGGTTCCTACCTAGCCTTTGCCTTGGACTGATTACTGGCTTTGACCCTTGCTTCACTGGACCACACTCAGGACTGATTACTGGCTTTGACCTTTGCTTCATTGGACCACGCTCAGGACTGATTACTGTCTTTGACCCTTGCCTTGTTGGACTACGCTCAGGACTGATTACTGTCTTTGACCCTTGCCTTGTTGGACTACGCTCAGGACTGATTACTGGCTCTGACCCTTGCTTTGTTGGACTAGGTTCAGGACTGATTTCTGGCTTGATCCTTGCTCCGCTGTACCTTGCCTAGCACTGCCGCCTGCCCCGACTCCAGCTTGTTTCTGACCTCACCTCTGGTATCCCTTCAGACTTGGCCTTGTTAGGCTTCGGCCTTCTACTGCCGGGGCGTCACCTATCCTTGCACTCTGGTCCGTCATTGCTGACCAGGCCTCTGGACTCCTGCCTCATCCGGACCTGTCTAGGTCCCTCTGATACCTCTGCTGGTCCCTGGCCGCCTACTTCAAACATCCACTGGGAGTCATCTGACTGAGGCCTGCCTAAGACCAGCCGACCCCGGCACCCAAGGGCTCAACCTGCGGGGAACGAGGGCTGGTATTGGCGAACCTCCAGTCAGCCTCCGTCTCTCGGTCTGCTCTGCCTGCTGACAGTGGGGGCCTGTGGGGGCTTGCCCTACGGGTAGCATCAAGCCCACCTCTGGCCATGGGTCCACCACCAGCACAACAGATGCTGGTTTAACAGGTCTAGTTTTTCAGATATTAATATTTCTCCTAGATTGTCAGGGTGTGCATGCTGAAAATTTTCATTTTGTTTCATTTGAGTGAGGATTTGGGATTTTTGTGACATTTTTTAAAATTTAATTTTGTTTTTTTATACTTTTCTTTTTATTTTAGTCTGTATATGTATATAGTACTTTCTAAAAACTAAGGTGTACAGGCAAAATTTTCATTTTGGTTTGACAGTTCATTTCATAGGTCACCCTTTCATTCGGTTTGTTTCAAATGAATAAAAAAATATATCTGTTTTGTTTGATCATTTGTTTACCATTAAAGTTAATAGGAAAAGCACTGAAGCCTAATTTGGGCTTCAAAATTGAGGTTTTCTCATCAATTCTAATGAAACTTGTGTGAAGACATAATCATAAAAATGCCAAGGAACTAAAACTGTGGCAAAGTGGCACCAAACGTGGCATGAATAGCTAGGAACCCTTCCGTTTTTATTTTATTTGTCCTAAGAATTTCAATGTTATAACAAAAAAAAATCAGGGGAGAAATGATTTTGTATTAACAAATGGAAGAAAAATCTGTGGAAAATTCATTTTTTCACTGAATTTCTTGGTTTTAACATTGAAATTCCTCGGACCAATAAAATAAAAAACTGAAAAAAACTGAAAACAAAGGTCCTTATTAATAGCTTAAGGCACCATAAAGTGGCAAAATGGTACTAGCAATGGCAGGAGTTCTCCAAGAGGGGCAAAGAAGCAGCAAAAGTGGTAAGAACAATTCAAGGCTTTAAAAGAAAGCACAAAAAAAAATGAAATGAACCCTAGAAGGCAGCACAAGAGGAAAGTGGCACCAAGAGTGGCATCAGTAGCATAAAGCACTAAGAAGGGTATATGAAGCGGAAAAGCTGGTAGGAAAAAAACCCCAAGGCACCAATAGAGGGACAAAAAGGCACAGAGAGTGGTATCAAAACACCAAGGCACTATGAAAGGTGCAGAGCAGCCCTCCGGCCCTCCACAGTGGCAAGAACGTCCCAAGGTGTAGAGTCTTGGGTATTAGAGCCAGACCCTCAAGGTGTAAAGTCTGTGGCAAGGAGTAGCTTAGTGGTTAGAGCAACAGGTTATAAGCCAGGAGACCAGAGCTCAAGTCCCACTGTCACTCCTTGTGACCTTGGGCAAGTTACTTTACCCTCTATTGCCTCAGGTATAACCTTAGGGCCTGATTCACTAAGGCTTTTATCCCATTCTGTGTCTATGGGAAAAATACTTATTGAATCAGGCCCCTTAGATTGTAAACCCTCTGGGGATAGGGAAATACCTACAGTACCTGAATCCGCTTTGAAGTGTTATGAAAAGTGGAATATAAAAAAAAATAAATCTAAATCTGTGTATGGTAACAATACTGAATGGAAGAAAAGATTCCTAGGGTATATGCCTTGCTGTTATACCCCTTATCTTACACCTTAGGAGTCTTGCATGGGAGATGTCTGTCTTTCTATTGAAGTACTTGCCACACATCAGATTAATCGCAAGAGAAAGATCTGTCATCAGTATTATTGCTGTGACATAAGCTTTGATTATATTCCCTTCTTGAAAATGATCTTGCTGCTGGGTTGAATTTTGTGTTTCTTGTGAAATTTGCTTTCAGATTGAAACTTTTGTCACAATCAAAGCTTGATAATGGTCTTTCATCAATATGGTTTTCCTGGTGATTTGTGAGATTTGCTTTATTAAGAAAGATTTTCCCGATATTCTTTAGCTGAACAGTTTCTTCTCTTTGTTGATTTTCTAGTGTTGCATTAGTTCTCTCTTCCTACTAAAACCTTTCCCACATTCAGAACATGTAAAAGCTATCTCCTGTGTATGTTTTTGTGGTGCCTGCAATGCATGTGTTCCTTCTGACCTAAGATGTTTCTAGTCTGTTAGTCTGTAAATATATATTGGCTGTCTTGAGTATCAGATCTCTGCTATAATTTCAAAGTTACAAGATCCTTTTGCTTCTTCCCTGTGAAATTACTGCCACTTTGCTCATTCACTGGAGAAATCTCATCTGTATTTCCTGCTGAATTTTTTTAGTCTGTATTTGTACGTAATACACACTAAAAACTAAGGTGCACAGGCAAAATTTTCATTTTGGTTTGGTAAATTGTTTCAGCATATCCTTTAAACGAACTTGCTGAAAATCTCATAAAAAGAGGCATTGTTTGAAGCACACAGTATAACAGTGTGAAAACTCCTTGCCAGGATGGACAGGGGGAAAAGCTAAACTGAATCATTTGGATGAGTGATTATATTACAGGTTTCCTTCTGTTGAGACTGTGATGTATGTCTATTAGGGATTTGTATTCATTTGCGACAAAATAGGAAATATAGACAATATTTCCTATTTCATCACGTTTCGGGGGGGTCCCCGAAGCGATAGGTAAACCCACAAAATTTTGTGTGGTTTTCTTATCATTTTTTTTGGGGGGGGGGGGGCGATGAGAAAGGGCACATAACAAAAAAAAGAAAAAACCCAAACCCACCCCAAACCTTCATATTTGATTAATTACAATCCCCCACCCTCCCAACCCCCCAAAACTTGGCTATCCCTGGTGGTCCAGCGGGGGTCCCGGGAGCGATCTCCCCCTCTCAGGCCATCGGCTGCACTAATCAAAATGGCTCTGATAGCCCTTTGCCCTTACCATGTGCAGGGGCTATTGGTGCCATTGGTTTGCACCTGTCACATGGTAGGAGCCTTCTTAAAAAATGGCCTGTGCCTTCTTAAAAAATGGCCTGTGCCATTTTTTAAGATGGCACCAAATTCAGACAAACCCCTTTCACTACAAAGAAAGAGTGGGACATTTTTGAATGATTGAAAAAGAGACTGTAAAAAAGAATTTCTGCTCCCACAAGAAAAGAAAAAACAATTGTAAAGAACAATTGCGTATCCTTTTCTTTTCATAGCTAGAATATCAGTACATACTAGGGTCACATGATAGATTTCCGGAAGATATGCAGTGAGAAGGAGGTAGTCTCTCTTTTTTATTTCTTGAAGTCAGGCCAGTAGGTTGTCCCTCTAGTTGCTAGAAAGAATTAAGGAGACAGGGAACATGAGCCCAAAGTCAGGAGTGTATCACTCTCAAGCAGTTCTTCTAAAGGTCACGGCAAGCAATCCATTTGGGCATCAGTGACACCACACCCCAGCCTCATATAGCTAAGTCTGCACTCACACAATAGTCTAGGTTTGGCCAGAAACTGGTGACATTTTCTATAAAGGCATGGGTACAGTACAAAAAAATTAATCAAAAGTACTGTATATGAGAGATATAGATGCAGAGGTAAAGAAAGGAAATTTATACTTAACTAAGTGAAAAATTCTTAAAGTCACTGGAAGATAGGAACACAAAGCATTAGGGATGTGAATCATTTTTATGATGAATTAAAATATCGTACGATATTTCTTAATTCATCATATATCGGTAAAATCAATAAACGATCGCATTTCCCCCGAATTTTCGTTCAAAAATCATTTTTTGGCTTAGTGCGCACTCCCATTAGCGCGCACTAACAAAAATAACAAAAAGTAACAAAAAATAACGTTTTTTTGTTAGTGCGCACTAAGGGGTAGATTTTAAAAGAAGCGCGATCAGCCTACTTTTGCTTGCGCATCAGACTCAAGCAAAAGTACGCTGGATTTTAGTAGATACGCGCGGAGCCGCGCGTATCCACTAAAATCCTGGATCAGCGCGCGCAAGGCTATCGATTTTGTATAGCCTGCGCGCGCCGAGCCGCGCTGCCTCCCCCCGTTCCCTCCAAGGCCGCTCCGAAATCGGAGCGGCCTCGGAGGGAACTTTCCTTTGCCCTCCCCTCACCTTACCCTCCCTTCCCCTACCGAACCCACCCACCCGGCCCTGTCTACACCCCCCCTTACCTTTGTCGGGGGATTTACGCCTCCCGGAGGGAGACGTAAATCCCCGCGCGCCAGCGGGCCTGCTGCGCGCCGGGCTGCGACCTGGGGGCGGGTACGGAGGGCGTGGCCACGCCCCCGGGCCGTAGCCACGCCCCATACCCACCCCCAAAACGCTGCCGACACGCCCCCGCAACGCCGCGCGCTCCGGCCCCGCCCCCCGACACGCCCCCCTCCGAGAACCCCGGGACGTACGCGAGTCCCGGGGCTCTGCGCGCGCCGGGAGGCCTATGTAAAATAGGCTTCCCGGCGCGCAGGGCCCTGCTCGCGTAAATCCGCCCGGTTTTGGGCGGATTTACGCGAGCAGGGCTCTGAAAATCCGCCCCTTAGCCGAAAAGCGATTTTTGATGAAAAAAAATGGCGATCCGCGGGAAAACAAGATTTTCCCATGGCCACATGAACCCAAAAGTGAAAACGATTGGGCACCCGATGCACATCTCTACAAAGCATCAGTTCTAGAAAATACATTGGAGTTAATTGATGGACAGGATAAAGAGAGTTGGAAAATACTGATATTTACCTGAATATAGTCTTTAATGCATCTTGCTTTCTTATAAGAGAGAGACCTAGAAAAAAAATGCAAATTCAATAGTAACTATAACTATATTTAGCAACTGAGTTTATAAAGCTATTATAACTCTTCTAAAATCTTAATTCCCTAAGACCTATAGAGGTAGATCTTAAGTACGCGCGTGCGTACTTTTGTTCGCGCAACCGGCGAGAACAAAAGTACACTGGATTTTATAAGATACGCGCATAGCCGTACCTTCCCCTCCCTTCCCCTATCTACCCCCCCCCCCCGACCCTACCTAAATCCCCCCCCCCCCCACCTTTGTTGTGCAAGTTACGCCTGCTTGAAGCAGGCGTAACTTGCGCGCGCCACCTCGGCATCCCCCGGCACAGGCCGCAGTGGCGGGGGACTCGGAACGCCCTCCCGGCCCGCCCCAAAACCGTCACCACAATGCCGAGATCTGAACTGTTTTTTTGTAATATAGAATCCAGTTATTTTCATTTACCAAACAAACAGGATCATTTATCAAATTGCATTAGGGCCTTATCGCGCACATTAGGGCCCTAACGCCTGCGATAATGCCATAACACGTGCAATAAATACTGCATAGAAAAATGCACATGCAAATTTAACATTAGTATTCAAGTGGGAGGAGTAAATGTAAATGAGGGTTGGTTAATGTGGCATATGAGAGAGTAATGCACAGCAATGCAGGTTCTAATTTCACTTTTGTTTTTCTGTGCGTTATGCCTGTGTTAGCTATGCATTACCGGCCAAAACAGTTTTTATCTTGAATGCTGGTTCGGGGGGGGAGAGAGAGAGAGAGAGAGAGACTTTGTGGAGGCTCACTTATGTTAACTTTTTATACCTCTGTTGCCAGCAGCCTGAACTGCCATTCGTGATGATAACCTTTTCAGTTGGTAGCATGCCTGTGGTGGATTACTCAGCATGTGATGTGAAAATAACATAGGGTGCAATAAATGTGTTGCGCATTACGGAAAATACCTATGCAATGCGGTATCAGGAAAATTATCCTAACTATGTCCCCTTTTTTATCGCAGGCACTGTTTCCATGATATTTATAGCAATTTGACAAATCTAGGTCTAAATATCTTTCTGCTAGAAATGTTTCTAAGTCCCTGACTTGGGTAAATTGAGCCCATCCTGAAAACTGCAGTGGCTCAAACTGCTATACCAGAAGAAAGTAAAAGATGTCCCTAACTTTTTATAACAATATGTGTTGTCAGCATTTCTTTGCAGTCAAAATTACAAAAATGTTGTTAACTATTACAGAAACAAAGCCCATAAGCAATAATACTCCCGGACATGAAATAAAACTTGACTTAAGTAAATGACATGGTATGTTGTATTGCAGTAATGAAATAGAAGAAAAAAGTGCAAATAAAAATTTCATCTTTACGTTCTATTTTTTTCTAGATGCATAACATTCATGTCTTTCAATAGCGATGCTGGTATATAATATATATAAAGGAGTAATAAATAGCAGTACTCACCCAAATAATAATCAAGGCTATTTTATATTCCACAGGGCAAATGTTTCAGATTCATCCAAAAGCACAAGGCAAAATCAAATCCACTTGTAGAAGAGTGACCAGACCTGATCCACATTTTGCAAGAATATGCAATTTCATTTTAATCACAGGGATGCATTTTTTGTGCCTCCCCTCATCCATTAAAGACTGTTGGTTGGCCAGTACTAGAGCTATGATCTTTACTTATGCAGCTCCCTTCACATTTGCGTAGGATGTTGCTACTGTTAATTGTTTTAAACTAATTTCTTTGTACATTGTTTTTAATCATCCAGGTTAGGCAATTCAAATGTTACTAAATAAGACAAATCCTGATCCAACCAATAGGCAAAAATCTTAAAAATCTTAGGAAAAAAATCCTTGTCACATAACAATGATTATATATTCATTCACAGTAAACAGGGTTACATTCATATCCATTCCTTTTGGATACATATGGACCAGTTTAGCTAAACCCGTTTAGCTTGCATGACAAATAACTTCCTATTTACTATAGTCTTTACATGAATGCCATTAAGGTTTTAGTGAGCAGATGACATTCCGTAATGTCTAACTGACTGTTAATGAGCATAATGAGATGCAAATGAAGGCATAATGATCTTGCAAAATTATTCTATACACTAAACCAAACACTAATTAGTGACCAAATGCTATAGCCAAAAATTTATCATCTGATTTAGACCACACATTAGTCACTGATTGCACACATTATAGGCAGTTCATGAGGGAAAAATTGAGACAGAACAGTGGAGAAAGAGAGCAAAGGAGAAATGGAAGAGAAGGAGAAATAGGAGAGGAGGATGAAAGAGTAAGTAGAGGACAATTATGTGGGGAGAGGAGGAGGTAAAGGAAAGGTAGATGGAGACACAGGAGGGAAAAACAGAAGGCTGCTGAATAGCCAGCTTTTCAGGCAAAGAGCAATCTGCTGCTGGCAAAAATGCCACCTGTCTCCTGCTTGAATGCCAGTGCTGACTGGGCACCTTGCATTGTCTTTTCTAACTGTGGTCATCATGGGGTGGAAGATGGAGTCAAGGACCAGATTTCAGGTGGAAGGATGGTAGGCTGATACTGTCTTTGAAGGATGTTGGGAGTGGATACCAGGTGGTGTGGGCTTTGGAATAAAGCATCCTGACATGCCACAGGTAGCAGGATCTTAAAAGGGAGAGGTGGCAAGATGTAAGAGGGGGCATGAAACTTCTATTCCCATACACATCTCCAAGTTTCACAATCTCTTATCCATCCTCAATCACTTCTGAGGGTAAGAAAAGTCTCTTCCCCCATATCTGAATTCAATAAAAATAAACACATGAGTTTTTCTAAAACAAAACACTTGTATTGATTAATTTAGCAGCACTTAAGGAAATGTTATACATGGTACAAAAGGCAACAGTAAGACAGATGAGGTAAATTTTGGCATTGTGGTGCGTGCTTCTCAGGTATTTGCCACACCCTCTTCCAAGGCTATTCCCTTCAAAGCAATGGGGCTATCCTTTTCCCTTCAAAAAGTGAACTCAAAGGCCAACCACCTTGTCTAGAAATTTGAAAATCTTGGACCTTGCTTTGTGGCAGTAAGTTATTGAACTGCTTCCTTGTCATCCAGTTTTGCAGTGGTATCCATCTCCTCCGAGAGGCTGAATTAGATTTATGGTTCTGTGATGCCACAGAACCTTTTATCTGCTCTGCTCAGCCAGTTCAGTCAAGGGACTGCAAGCTCTTGTCTTTCTGTAGTGTTGCCATATTCAGGACCCATGCTAGCTTTTTTACTGCCCCCCCCCCCCCCCCCCCGATTAATTCAGTGCCTGTCCTGGGCCCATCAATTAAAACCCAGCTCCGTCCTGCAATTTATATTTTTAAAAACTGACATGTCCCCTCCCCCCCCTCCCCGGACCCATGGATAAGGAAGGGCATTAGGTACCCTAGGCAAATCTTACAGCCTTGCACACATGCCACTCCCCCCCTACACACACGCACACCTTTTACAGACACACACAATAAAATTATGCATTTATAACAAATTTTACATGAAAAAGAACATTCAAATGTACAGTCTTTTGGGGCAAAAATATCACAACATGCATATTATATATACATGTACTCCTGTTGTGCCAACCAGAAAACTCTGCAAAAATGACACTTGGAACTCCTAAAGAATTAGACTTTTTGTAATGCGTGCTGGGCGTGGGCTTTGCCCTCAGAGAGCCATTAATAAACGGAATTACCATTATAATATAGTAAACCTCCCATACAAATACCACTCTAACAACCTTATCCATTCAAAGGCAACACTGCACATATTACACCAGGCCCTAGAACACCAATAAAACTCTTATTAGGAAACCAGGCTGCTATATCCCTTCACATGCCAGCAAAATACCTCACCTCGGTCACATATGCAGAGCAAAAAGAGATCCTGATCAAATACAGAATAAAGAGATCAGAAAGTACCAACAGAAACGTGCTGACAATTACTGAACTGAAGCCCACAACAAGCCTCTATATGCAGAGCAAAAATGGAAAAATAGAAACATTACCATTCTTCATAAAACATTAAATAAGAAAATCAAGAAATATAAAACCAATCATAATTGTAAAATCATGTTCATAAAAATAATATTTCAAACCAGTTAATGAATAGAATATTGAAAGTTTCCCAAACATCAATAAAATGTTTCAAAACATCTGATGGATAAAAAATCCAATAATTAAAAAAATGTTCTATTCCCCCCCCAAAATTAAATATTTTGAAAGAGCAGAATCATCAAATTACACCCAATAATTAAAACTAATAAGGATTAAGAAGTCTCCTGCTCTCCATACCTAGGATCTGATTTCCAGTCAATCTGAGATTGTTGTGGATTGGGGGAAATAGGGACGCACACATTTTATCTTCTCTCTTACACACATACACAATAACACATTCATTCTCTCACACATTCCCCTCTCTAACATTCACAGGCTCCCTCTCCCTCACCCTCACAGATACATTATGTGTGTATGTGTGTGCATGCCTATGAGAGCCTATATGTGACACATAAGCTCTCACAGGCAAACAAAATACTTAAACACATAAGCACTCACATAGACACATTTATAGGCACACAGGCTCTCACACAGACACACACATAGGCTCTCACACAGTCACACACACACACACACACACACAGGCTCTCACACAGACACATAGCACACATAGGATCTCACACAGACATGTACACATGCACTATAGCCTTCTTAAACTCTACTGGAATGATGCTTTCTTCTAGAGATTAACAATGTTCTTTATAATAGGATACATCTACTTTGTTCTTTTGTAAAGTTTTTACTGTATTCTGTATGTCTGGTTGGCTCAGAGTCAAAGCTACCAGGATATTTGTGTTTTCGAATGTATTTCAATAATAATAAACAGATTTAAACATAATAGGATACATCTGGGCAGACAGATTGGTCAATAACAAGAAAGGAACCAAGTCACAAGGAGAATACAGAAATTTTAAACATGCAACCATTTTTGGGACTTCTTCCTTTGTCAACTTAAAATTCGACCACTAATCTCCATTTCTCAATTCATCTTGTAATAGAACATCTTCCATATTAGTCTTTGGGATAGAATCTTGTAACATTACAATTTTTTGCTCAAAACATCAGCAAGTACTTCACAGTTCACAGTCCACATAATCTACCTCCCTACATGTGGGCTTTTGCATCAATGAGTTCACTATAGCAAATAGCTTTCTCAGTTGACTAAGTGAAGAAGCAATTTGCAATTTATAATAGTCGCCTTTCACCCTTTCTGTCTCCATCTTATATAATTTTAGCTTAAGCAAATATGCATTCTTATTTTGTTAGACATATTTCTTCGCCATTTTCTCAGTAACTTACATAAATCTGGTGTAAACCATGGGTATTTCTTTTTATGAGCATGCCTTATAACTTCACATTCAAGAGCTAATTGGTCATATAAAACCTTCAATTGCTCAGACCAGCATGTTGCTAATTCCTCTACTTTTATGATTGAAAGATCACTTTAAAAACTATATTGCTCCCATAATATTCCAAATGGTTCAGATTCAATTTTTGTTCTTACTTTTTTAATCAATTTCCCGTAGAGCTAATCACAGAAATAAAATTAAATCTCCTTATCATCAAATAATGACCGGAACATACCACAAGGGACACAGCATCTATCATAGTATACTGTTAGGACCACATCAGCTGTGAACACAAAATTAAATCTATAATATGCCCTAACCAATGGGTAGGTACCTCCACAATCTGCCTGATTCCTGGCAGATTTGCATCTATTTGTCTGACAGCAATTAAAGCTTGGCTTTCTCATCATAAATTGTCATGAACCTTAAAAAAACTGAAGTTATAATATTAGGGTGCCTAACATGTCAAATCAGGCCTGGACCAGCAGGTGTACAAACAATGCAATTCCACAGGGCGGCACACCTGGTGGGGTTGCGTCGGGAGCAAGGAGAGGCCCGTGTTGTCACCAGTGGACCTGATCCCACAGGCGGTGGAAGAAGTGGAGCCCTTGGTGCCGGCCGGTGGGATCGGGTCCACTGGGGCAGAAGGAACAGGAGGCCCGTTGTGCTGCCTGTGGATCCAATCCCACTGGCAGCAGAAGAAGCAGGAGTTCTGTGGTGCCGCTGGTGGACTCGATCCCACTGGCAGCAGAAGAAGCAGGAGGCCACAGCAGAAGAGGAAGCCTGCCCGGCAACTCCTCCTCATGTGCTGGCCCCGCGGTATTCAACACACTCAGTGCAAGCACTTCCTGTATTCTCATCTCGCGATGCATGAGATGAGAATACAAGACATGCTAGCACCACGAGGGTTGAATTACCTCAGGGCCAGCACTTGAAAAGCAGCTTCAGAATGGCTATTATCTACTAGAGATGTGAATCGGAACCGGCATCGGTTCGGATACCGGTTCCGATTCACATCGTGAAATTTTTATCTTTCCAAAAGTCCCTAGGGGTCCAACGGGGGCCCGGGAGCGATCTCCTGCACTCGGGCCGTTGGCTGCCAGTAATCAAAATGGCGCCGATAGCCTTTGCCCTCACTATGTCACAGGGGCTACCGGTGCCATTGGTTGGCCCCTGTGACATAGTGAGTGCAAAGGCTATCAACGCCATTTTGAATACTGGCAGCCGACGGCCCGAGTGCAGGAGGTCGCTCTAGGACCTCCGCTGGACCACCAGGAACTTTTGGCAAGTCTTTTGGGGCTCAGGAGGGTCCCCCAAGACTTACCAAAAGTCCCTGATGGTCCAGCGGGGGTCTGGGAGCGATCTCCTGCACTCGGGCCATCGGCTGCCAGTAATCAAAATGGCACCGATAGCCTTTGCCCTTACTATGTCACAGGGTCTACCGGTGCCAATTGTCAGCCCCTGTCACATGGTAGGAGTACAAGATGGTGCCAGCCATCCTTGGCAGCATCCAGACTATCTATCCCACAGATGATTAAGAAACCCATGAATAAATGATTTACAGTGAGCTCTGGTAGAACAAGACGTGACTATACGACACCAAATTTCCCCAACTGTGCAGCATCTTGAATATCCAATCCCACTCCCACAGAGAAGTCGGACATCCAGGATTCAGAAACCGCAGAATAAATGGATTATAGTGGGCTCTGGCAGAATACGGCCCATGATGAAAAGGCCCCACCATTACTCTTACATAATACCTTTTCTGCATTGGCTAACAAAGAAGCTCCAGGAATAGAAAATGAGGTGATATTTGAAAGGGATGTCATCACCCTGTGTACCCAGAAACCCTTAAACATTATCAAAGGTCATAAAAAAGCTTCTGCTGGGAGACTCAGTCATCAGAGGAACCAATTTGGGTAATAATTTTGATGGGGGTACAACAGCTAAATTCCTTCCAGGTTCCTCAGCTAGTAGAAATGCCAACCAGATAGTTAATGAAATTACAGAACACAATAGAGACTCCAGTATCAATGTTGTCATCCATCTGGGGATCAATGACCTTGCTAGACAAGGTATCCTTGCAGTACATGGCAAAGATCATTGCCTTTTCAGAAAGGGGAAGGAAAGGCTCTGCCATCTAGATAACTTCAATGTTTGGCTCAAAGCATGGTGTAAATTAAGTGGTTTTGGTTACATTACTGTATGGGGCCATGTGTGGAATAGTAAAAGGTTATACTGTAAGGATGCTCTACATTTGTCCTTGGCCAGAAAGAGGATGCTAAGTGAGAAATTCAGAGCATATACTATGAGGCATTTAAACTAGAAGGTGGGGGTGGCAGGAGGTGGCCAATGAAATTGCCATGTCATCCCCCAAGCAAGGCAGGAATTGGGAGAAGAAAACAACAAAGTCAATTTGACATGTCACCCCTCCCCCCCCCCAAGGAAGACAGGAATTAAGAAAAGAACAAAGTCAATCAGCTCGAAATAGCAGAAAAGATGACTAGGAAGATGAGCTGGAAAGCTATGACCACAAATGCTCGTTGTCTGGGCAATAAAATCCCAGACCTGCAGGCCTTAATGGTGGAAGCAGACTTGAGCATAGTTGCTGTTACAGAGACTTGGTTCACTGAGTCTCATGACTGGGATATGGCCATACAGGACTATAACTTAAGGAAGGACAAAGAGGACAGAAAAGGGGGAGGAGTAGCTCTTTATGTTAAAAACAATATCCAAGCAACTGAACTGCAAGTAATGTGGGGTAGAGACAAAGCATTTATGGGCCATCCTAAAAAAAGATGATGGTGCATCCATTTCTACTGGAGTGGTTTATGAGCCTTCAACTCAGACGAAAGAACTAGACAGAGATCTGGTTGAAGACATCCAAAAGGTGGGAAAGAAGAATGGATAAGTGTTGATTGTTGGAGATTTTAATATGCTGGATGTAGACTGGAGAATCCCTTCTGCAGAATCTACCAGAAGTAGAGAGATAGTGGATGCTCATCAAGGGGCTCTGTTCAAACAAATGTTAATGGAACCCATGAGGGAGGGAGTACTCACTAATGGGGATAATGTCTCTAATGTCTGTGTGGGCACTCAACTGAGCAGTAGTGATCATCAAACGGTATGGTTTGATATTGCAAATAGGATACAGAGAGGTCGCAGAAAGACCCGAGTTTTGAATTTGAAAAAAATATGGAATTTGTCGAAATGGGGGCGTACCTGGATGTAGAACTAGAAGACTAGGAGAAAATGGGAGAGGTGGAACACCAGTGGGCCAAACTAAAAGGAGCAGTTACAAAGGTAACAAATCAATATGTTAGAAAAGTAAACAAGTAAAAGAAATAAGAAACCTATCTGGTTCTCAAAGGATGTGGTTGATAATATAAAGGCAAAAAAGCAGGTTCAAGAAATATAAAGGGTTCCAAAAAGAGGAACACAGGGAAGAATATCTGGTGAAACTAAGGGAGACAAAGAAAGAAAATAAGAAAGAAAAAAATCAGGCGGAAGAAAGGATTGCCAAAGAGGTAAAGCGAGGTGACAAAACATTTTTCAGATATTTCAGAGAAAGTAGAAAGATCTGAAGTGGTATAGTGAAACTGAAATGTGACAAAGATCAATGTGTGGAGAGAGATGAAGAAATGGCCAAAATATTTAACAAATACTTCAGTTCGGTGTTCACTAAAGAAGACCCTGGAGAAGGATTGTTGCTAGTTGACAAGACTGTGGATGGGGGTGGAGTAGACGATACTCTGTTTACAGAAGAGAATATATGGGAAGAGCTAGGAAAACTGAAAATGGACAAGGCCATGGGGGCGAGTGAGGGAGCTCAGAGGTGTGCTGGCGGGTCCGCTGAAGGATCTGTTCAATAGATCCCTTGAAATGGGAATGGTGCCACAAGACTGGAGAAGAGAGGTGGTGGTCCCGCTTCACAAGAGTGGGAGCAGAGAGGAGGCTGGAAACTACAGGCCAGTTATCCACACCTCAGTGGTAGGCAAATTAATGGAGACTCTGCTGAAGGAAAGGATAGTGAACTATCTACAATCCAGTGGGTTGCTCAATCTGAGACAGCATGGATTCATCAGGGGAAGGTCCTGTCAGATAAATCTGATGGATTTTTTGATGGGGTTAGAGAATTGGATCAGGGAAGAATGCTGGTTGTGATTTACTTGGATTTTAGTAAAGCTTTTGATACGGTCCCACATAGACTTGTGAACAAAATGAGAAGCTTGGGAGTGGGTGCCAAGGTAGTAGCATGGATTGCAAACCGGTTGACTGACAGGAGGCAGCATGTAATGGTAAATGGAACCTACTGTGAAGAAAGAAAGGTGTTAAGTGTGGAGCCACAGGGATCAGTTTTGGGACCGGTTCTGTTCAATATCTTTCGGGCCGATACAGTACAGTAAAAACTGCTTTTCTGTGCACCCTCCGACTTAATATCATGGCGATATTAAGTCAGAGGTCCCAAAAGTTACCAAAAGTAAAAACAAAAAAAAAATTTAAAGTCGGCTCGCGGGTCGAAAACCGGATGCTCAATTTTGCCGGGGTCCAGTTTCCGAACCCGTGGCTGTCAGCGGGCTCGAGAACCGACGCCGGCAAAATTGAGCATCGGCTGTCAAACCCGCTGACAGCCGCCACTCCGGTTCAAAAGGAGGCGCTAGGGACGTGCTAGTGTCCCTAGCTCCTCCTTTTGCCTGTTTTTACCGCCGGGCCTAATTTGCATAGTGAATTGCGCACACAGGAGAGTGGCCTGTGCACACGCCGGGAGAGCCCGTTTGTGAGCAACCTGTATCGGCCTGTTTGTGAGCAACCTGGCGGAAGGGATAGAAGGTAAAGTTTGTCTATTTGTGGATGATACTAAATTCTGCAACAGAGTGGACATGCCTGAAGGAGTAGAAAGAATGAAAAGTTATTTAAAAAAGCTTGAAGAGTAGTCAGCGATTTGGCAGCTGGGATTCAATGCCAAGAATTGCAGAGTCATGCATCTGGAGTGCGGCAATCCAAAAGAGTTGTATGTGATGGGTGGTGAAAGACTAATGCACACGGACTGGGAGATGGACCTTGGTGTGATAGTGTCTGATGATCTGAAGACAGCGAAACAATGTGACGAGGCAATAGCTAAAATCAGAAGAATGCTGGGTTGCATAGAGAGAGGAATAATAACCTGTATGAAAAAAGAGGTGATAATGCCCTTGGTAAGGCCCCACCTGGAGTACTGCGTTCAGTACTGGTGCCCATATCTCAAAAAGGATAAAGACAGGATAGAGGTGGTCCAAAGAAGAGTGACTGGATTGGTGAGGGGTCAGCATTGGAAGACTTAAGAGGAGAGGCTGAAGGATATGAATATGTATACCCTGGAAGAGAGGAGGTCAGGGAAGATATGATACAGACCTTCAGATACCTGAACAATCGACAAACCTTTTCCATTGGGAAAAAAAGCAATAGAATAAGAGGTTATGAAATGAAACTCCAGGGAGGATGACTCAGAACCAATGTCAGGAAATATTTCTTCACGGAGAGGGTGGTGAATGCCTGGAATGCTCTTCCGGAGGAGGTGGTGAAGAGAAAAACAGTGAAGGAATTCCAAGGGGCATGGGATAAACACTGTGGATCCCTAAAGGCTGGAGGATGGAATTAAAGAAAAGAGTGCATGGAGGTAACTGGGGATAACTTGCTGGTGTGGCAGTTGCTATCCTTAATAAATAACAGTGTCAAGGCTTAATGCAACTCCCATCATTGCTCTCTGCTTCAACGGAAGTGGGAAAAGGGGAATTGGATTCAGACAGCAGCCAATGAGGGCCCCCGACTTTTACGGTTTGGAGAACAAATAAACATGGAGGTAACTTGCTGATGCAGCATTTACTACCCTTAATCATTAAGCCTGATACTTTTAATGTGTCTCCATCATTGCTCTCTGCTTCCATGGCAAGGGTTAGGGAAAATTGGATTCAGACAGCATTTGAGGGTCCTGACTTTTACAGTCTGGGAAAGTGATAAGCATGAGGGTAACCTGCACAGAGCAGCAGATACTGTCATAAGCTTGCTGGGTAGACTGGGTGAATCATTTGGTCCTTTTCTGCCGTCATTTCTATGATTCTATGCATGTGTGACTGAGGTGAGGCATTCTCCTATTAGGAAGTGTATTAGTGTATTTGGGCTTTCAGAAGGTCAAACCCATACCCAACACACATCACAATAGGCCTAATACCATATGGGTTCCAAGTGTCTTTTTTGCAGGGATTTTCGGTGGGCATCATGGCAGTGCATGTAAATATATTGTAAGTGATATTTTTACCTCAGAATACTGTACTTGGATATTTCTCATGTTAAATATAAATGCATAACTCATAACTGTGTGTGTGGAATGTGGTAGGGGGCATTGTGCAAGGCTATAAGGTTCGCTTAGTGCACCTAATACCCTTGCACCAGCCATAGGTTTGGGGTGGGGGGAGTGGGGATGTGTCAGTTTTTTAAAGTCCTTTTGGTGGGCCCGGGACAGAGAATGAATGAACCGGGGTGGGGTGCGGGGTGTCAGCACAGTAATTGTTCGCTCAGGGCAGCAAAAAAGCTAGCATCTGCCCTATGTCAAATACTTCCAACTTTTCATTTGATACTCATGAGTTTCTATATATAAGAAAGTGCATGATTTAGATGTAATGCTTGATCCTTACATGTCAGTGTCACCACATATGAAAACCATTGTCCAGAATTTTTTTTTTGTCAAACTACAACTACTTTGTCATCTTAAACCACTGTGGATCCCCCAGATTTTAGAACAGTTTTTCAACCATTTAATTTTCAATATACTTGACTACTGTAACTCATTATATATAAGCCTTCCCCAGAACTCAATCAAATCTCTTCAAATAATCCAGTGGTCACTGGAACTGCCATTCATGAACACATACACCCTGTATTACAATTACTGCACTGGTTACCTGTGCAGTGCCAAATTCAATACAAATTGTCATAATACACACCCTTCTCAATAATGTTACTTCAACTTGGATTTCCTTGACATTAAGATTATATATTCTCTCCTAACCTTTATGTTTTGCCAGTCAAAACCTCCTAGACATTCTCTTTCCACACACAGCCCGTCCCAGCATACATTTCAAGGAAAAGGGCTTTTTTCAGTAGCTGGCCCCTGTAATGCCCCTTACGTCTGTGCTTCCAGAATAGCCTCCCACACTGTACTGTATCCAAGGGCTGTGTACAGTACTTCCTACTTCCTTGAGCTCCTCTTATAGGTCCTGCAGCTGGGACTTTCTGGGGCACTGGCTGGTGATATCACATCCTGACCATGTATATAAGGAAGCACTCTGCAACCAGCCAGCACTTCAGCAACAGGTCTCTAACGCTTGTCACTGGTACTTGTTGCCTTGCTGTGTTCCTGTGGCTTTTGCCTTGCAGTTGCCATGTTCCTGTGTTCTTGCCTTGCCTCATTCCTTGTCTGCATTGTCTCCTCCTGATCTCTCGTATTTGTCTCCCTCCTGACTTTATCTCTGTCTCCCAGGCCCGTTTCCTGCTCACCGTCTCTTTGCTCTGGACAGGCTCCTCTGCCCTGACTTTAGCCTGGACCTGAAGTCTGTTTACTGCCACCTGCCCTGACCTTAGCGTGGACTTTGACTTTGCTTCTGGCTGCCTGACCTGACCATCACCTGGATTTTGTCTCCTTAGTGCTCTTTGAGCTGCAAGTCTTGCTGGCCCCCAGAACCCAAGGGCTCATCCTGCGGGGGAGAGGGTTGGTCCACATGAAGACACTATTGCTCCATGGTCCTTGTCAGTGAGTGTGTCTGCCATTGATTATCAAGTCCTGCAGAAGCTCCTTACAGGCCAGGCAGTGCCAACTTGACAGCGGCAAAGGACTCACTTTCTTCCACTTGTGACAGTTCTGTACTCTGGAACTCCCATCCTCTTACTCTACACAGCATAAAAGATCCCAAAGATTTTAAAAAGGCTTTAATAAAAACAGCTTTATTGAAGGCAGCTTTTCCATCTGGGTAATGTCAGAGACATAGATGTATAATTCCAGTGTTGCAAACATAATCTTCTCACTAAAAGACAGCGTGAGAATCAAGGGAAATTCCAAAATGCACTATAAGAAAACACTTTGCCACATACCAATATATACTCAGTCATGCCATCATAACAGACACTACCGGTATTGAGATCTTCATTGTCTTATAAGTAATCATCTGACAAAATTTGTACTTTTTTTCAAAAGTTTTTTGTAGTTACATTTAAAAACTTATCTTTGCTCAAAGAGTACACGTCCCATCCTGACACGGTCTGCATTTCGAAACAAATGTTTCTACATCGGGGGTGATTTCATTGAAATGAATAATATCTTTCAATTCTCTGATCCAAAGCAACTCCAGCATAGCAAATATAGTTTTTCCATCCAGCCTATTAGAGAAGAATGCCAGTGCAGCAATTGTGTAATATTGTTTGTACGAGTGTATATTTGTCAGTTTTTATTATGTATGTTCTTATGTACCCTACCCCAAACTTTGGAAAGAGAAGGAAGCAAGTGATTTAAAATAAATAAATATATTTATATTTTAAGCAGGAGATTAATCCTCCTGCTTTGGCAATGATCATTATATCTTCATGTTCCCATTGGGATACAGGCTTTTTAATCAGACAAAAGGCCAAGAAGGGAGCAGCCTCAGTTTATATCTCAGACCCTGCACTTGGCCAAAAGAGGCCAAGAAGTGGCTAATATTTAGTATTGTATAGTATAGCACTGTAGTGTATGGTCATTTAGAAAGAGGGCTGTTTCATTTGTGATAACTACAGTTTGAAAGATGAGGCCAGATGCCTATTCCAATATAACTAAATCTGATTATATGATGAGGGTGACAGAGCGTGGGGCAAAGAGTGTGAGCCATGAATCAATGGAGTGACATGTTGGGTGATGACTTTAAATGGAGTAATTCAATTTTCTGCCTGACACTATCAAGAGCGGCATTGCTTTGTTAATCTTTCCTGTTCAATATGAGTGTGTTGTAATGCTTTTGCAGAGGAATGCTTGTACATGAAAATATAAAAATAGAGTAATTTTTACTATTGATGAAAAATCCTCCAAACCTCGACAAAATCAGACGATGTGTGCAGTGTATAGTAAACAGGAATTGGTGTTTTCCTTACAAAAGGAATGCTTGTTCTGACACTGCACACTAAAAGCTAGGCAAATTGATTTCTGTACAATAGTCACATATTATGTAAGAGATTTAATCATTTCACTGGACAAGAATGGATCCTCACAAAGGAGAGCCAAAAGCTTTATAAATTAAGCGAAGTTGCCAAAACCTGTTTTATCCTAAACAATTTGAGTGACTGACTGGATCTGGTGATAAAGTTATTCCATTTAAAATCTGAATGTGTCTGACTTAATAGATTGTTATGTCCTGCAACAGGAATCTGAATTCCTTATCCTTAATTGATTAGATATAATGTTCCATATCACTTCAGGCTCCCAGTTGAGTTTATCTATTGGCAAATGAAAATATGCCTCATTTTTGTATCTTTATGCTTGCAAATTTGCTATCCTTTCGGGCTATTAGTTGAAAAAAAAAAACCCAGCTCCAGCTAATGGCTTAGATGCAATGAGTCTATAAAAGCCGATAATAGCCATAATAATAGAGTTGGTAGAAGGATACTGGTTGCCTTGACAACAGTGTGTGTGCTGTGCAAGATAATGCAAGTGCTGTAGTGGAGGGTTCTTCCCTGAATATTGATTATAAGAGGTTCTGTGCTTTTCTAGGAGTCTATATAATATGGAGGAACCTTTGTTTTCAGTTTTTATTTTTTTTCCCTGGTATTAATCAGTATTTATTATCATGAATAAAAAAGGATAAAATCAGTGGAAAAAATTGACGTATTGTTATATATCTGGATAACTTTAGGCAAGTATATTCAGCAGGATGTTTATCTCGTGAATATATGGGGCAAGTTATTCGGCTAACTGTAGCCAGATAACTTGTCCACTAACCGGCTTATTGAATAATGGCCTGATACTAACTAAACTAGAACAGGGCCCATCCACCAAAGATTGTCACCCATTTTGCGATTAATTTTCAAACTGCCCACCTTGGTGTGTAGTACCTGCAGACCTTGTACCTGTATTTTAAATGGAAAGAATGTGCCTATTTTCCTTTTGAAAATTGTCATTAGTAGAAAGTGCATGAAGAATTTTGTACCTGCTTTATGTGCAGGTAAAATGTGAATGAAAAATAACCGACATAGATTTGAAAGTATAACCTGACTTAGTAATACTTGTCTCACATTCTTTGTCTATGGGAGAAAAAGCTTCTTAAATAAGGCTGTACATGCATTACTTTCCAGTCCCAAACAAAACACCCCACCCCAGAAACTCATCCTATAAATGTGGCTATAAGGGTCTGCGTTGTGAAACAACTGCTTAGAGGAGGGCCAGTTCTTAAAACTGGCATTCTGGACAAGTAAAAAGGTTTTCAAAAGTAAATGCCTTTGGATATTGCCCTCTTTGGATTTGATTTTCAAAGTGACTTGCCTGTATAAAACGCTGTTTTATGAATGTGAGTTGCATTTTAAAAATATATCAGGGGCCAGTGTGTTATGAATCCGAAAGTGGACCCCTGTTCCGAGGTAGAGTCAGCGCTACCCAAAAGGGAGACAACCCTCTTAGGTCTCTACTGTCGGAGAGCAAGACCTGATGATGTAGAAGTTGATTGGAAGACTTCACCCTGGAAGCTCGCGATTCCCCCAGGAGGAGCCTGTAGGAACCCGGCCGCTGGGACTTAGGAGACTCCCTGAAGACTGTAGATACATCTGGATGCAGGTGCCTCCTGCAGGTCAGGGGTTCCAGATGGCTGGCACCTCCAGCAGGTCATAGTCAGTCCTGGAGTGAGAGAAGAGTAGTCGAAAGCCGGTCCAAGGGTCCAATATTAGAAGAGGGTCGTAAGCCAGTCGAGGAGCAAATCAGGAGAAGGGTCCAAAGCCGTACCAGGGTCAAATCACAGGAAGCACGAAAGCCGGTCCGAAGGTCAAAAGCCAAGAATTAATCCAACAGGGAGGGGGAGCAGAGCAGGACAAAGAGCAGAACAGAACCACGATCACGGAGCTCAGGAATACACACAGCAAGGTGCCTTAATACCAAGGCAAGGTCTGAGGATCAGACTTTGCCTTAAATACAGGAACTCGAGGGAGGAATCCCAGGAGGAGCCATGACTATTTCCTGTCATGGTTCCTTTAAATAATCTCATCAGCCGTGTGCGCCGCTCTAAGTGGAGCCAGAGGGGGAGGAGTCAGCCCGGCCGAGAGGAACCATGTGGCTGGGCTTTGGTAGCGGCAGCGGCCGCGAAGAAAACCAAAAGGAAGGCTACCTGCCTCAGCAGGAGCCTCCGACACCGCCTGACGCCTCGAGTAAGCTCCTGGTGTTCCGAATCGCGGCGGCTGATTGCCTGACCCTGGTTGTGGCCCGCCGCAGCTGGCGGCCATGACACCCGGCCCCAGTCGTGGAGCACTGCAGCCGGCAGTGATAACAGTACCCCCCCTCCTTTAGGTCTCCCCATAGAAGGTTTGGGTTTTCCCAGGTGTTCAGAGTGAAAGTTCGTGAGAAGAGACTTATCCAGTATATATTCTTAGCAGGCTCTCAAGAATTCTCCTCAGGTCCGAATCCCTCCCACGCTAGGAGGTATTCCCAGGTGTTGCCCCGTCTCCGGACATCCAGAACTTCACGCACTTGGTATATGGATTCGTCCTCTGCTCTATGTTGTGGAACTTCGAGAGTTTTCCAGGTAGGCCAAGTGAGGACCAACAGCTTCAGAAGAGACACATGGAAGGAGTTGTGGAGGGCAAACAAAGCTGGTAAGTTACAGGATCTAATTGTCACAGCACCGGAAAAGGTCCAATGTAACGAGGGGCTAATCGCATAGAAGGAACTCTCAAATGGATGTGCCTGGTGCTAAGCCACACCTTTTCCCCTGGACGAAACTGGGGAGCCTGTCATCGATGTTTGTCAGCAAATCTCTTTGCGGAGTGAGCTGCCTTGCGTAGCATCTGTTGAGTATGAACCCAAAGCTGTTTCAGCTGTGCAGCAGTTAGCTGAGCCGCTGGTGATGGAACAGGCAGTGGTATTGGCACTGGGCTGACGACCAAATACAATCTGAAAAGGAGATGCCCCCATTGAGGTACCGGCATGCGAATTGTGGGAGAATTCGGCCCTCTCGACAGGATGCCCAATCATCCTGTCGAGAGTTGACATATAGCCGTAGAAATTGTTTTAAAGTCCGATTCGTATGTTCCGCCTGACCATTGGCCTGAGGATGGAATGCTGTGGTAAAGTCCAGAGAAATGCAAAACGTCTTACAGAGGTTGAGCCAGTATCGAGCCGTGAACTGAGAACCACAGTCTGAGGTGATGTGCTGTGGTAGTCCGTGGAGACGGAAAATGTGAAGCATGAATAATTGAGCCAGCCGAGGAGCAGATGGGAGGGAGGGCAGCGGGATAAAATGGGCCATTTTAGAAAAGCAATCCACTACTACCCATATCACAGTGTTGCCTTCTGATGGTGGAAGTTCCACAATGAAGTCTGTGATATGTGTCCACTGTTTCGTGGGAATTGGCAGCGGTTGTAAAAGACCCCAAGTTTTTCCTATAGAAATTTTATGTTGAGCGCAAGTTGGGCATGAGTCCACATAAGCTTGTCTATCCTTACGCATTTCAGGCCACCAATAGTATTGTTGGAGAAGTGTTTGAGTTCGAGCTCGTCCGGGATGTCCGGCTAACTGGGAATTGTGACCCCAAGCCAATACTTTATTATGAAGTCTTTTAGGCACCACCATTTTGCCCGGTGGAACAGTGAATGTCGCAGATAGAATAATGCGAGCTGGGTCAATGATATGTTGTACGGGCTCTTCAGTATCTTCAGTGGAAAAGGATTGGGATAAGGCATCAGCCTTAATGTTCTTGTCAGTTGGTGGGTAGCATAGTTCAAAATTAAAACATGTGAAAAAGAGTGTCCAACGAGCCTGACTTGGGTTCAAACGTTGAGCTTGCTGAAGATATATCAAGTTTTTATGGTCCGTGAAGACTGTTATGCGGTGTTGCGCTCCCTCCAACTACTGCCGCCACTCCTCAAACACAAGCTTAATGGTGAGAAGCTCCTTGTCACCGATGGAGTAATTGCGTTCCGCCAGAGAAAATTTCTTGGCGAAATATGAGCAAGGATGAGGAGTTCCTGATGTGTTGGTCTGACTTAAGACAACTCCAACTCCTTCCGCTGATGCATCCACTTCTATAATAAATGGAAGTCTGGTATTAGGATGTTGAAGACACAGTTGTTGTAGGAAGGAGTTCTTGAGTGCCTGGAAAGCTTCTTCAGCCTCTATGGGCTAGGCCTTGATGTTTGCCCCCTTATGAGTCAGAGCAGTGAGAGGTGCAGCCAGTTTAGAAAACTTCTGAATAAAACTATGATAGTAGTTTGCGAATCCAAGAAAGCATTGAAGTGCATGTAATCCATTAGGCTGGGGCCATTCTTTGATGCGTTTCAACTTGGAGGGGTCCATCTGGAAGCCCTGTTTAGATATAATATACTCCAGGAAGGGTAGTGATTCTTGTTCAAAAATGCATTTTTCAATTTTAGCATACAGCCGGTAGTTGTTCCACTACATCTTGGAGGATGAAGCTCCATCTGGTCCCCAAATCTACTAAAGCCAGTGTAGAAAAGTGGTGACCTCCGAGAACCAGGGAGACCTGTAGAGTGAGTGGGGGAACCGGAGAAGTGATGCCTAGGGTTTCTCCCCCAGTGGAGCCTAGGCTTGGGAGTTTCCCGGATGCTTCGGACAACGTGCAATGAGATGACCCGATCTTCCACAATATAGGCAGAGGCCTGCCTTACGGCGCCTTTGCCGTTCCTCCGGAGAGAGCGGGCCTTGTCCTAACTGCATAGGTTCTTCGGTAGTCCCCTCTGTGGTGGACGGATTTCAAGAAATAGGAGAAAGAGGACATGAGGAAGTAGAGCTCGCCATGCATCTCCTCATGCCCGAGACTTCATGAGCCCTTTCCTGTATACTCCGGTCTATCTTGCTTACAAGCTCAATAAGATAATCTAATGAGCGAGGTAGTTCCCGGGCTACCATTTCGTCCTTAATTCTAACTGACAATCTCTCCAAATATATAGTTCAGAGACAGCTCTCCTCCCAGTGGAGTTCTGAGGCTAGAGTTCCGAATTCAATAGTGTATTCTGTCAGTGCCCGTCCTCCCTGGCGAAGTTGCAGAAGACTGGACCCCGCAAAAACTTGTTTTCCTGGATCATCAAATACTGTACAAAACAGTTCCAAGAAGTTAGAAAGGTTTTGCAGAACTGGATCTGACCGTCTCCAATATGGCAAAGCCCAAGCCAGGGCCTTACCTTCTAATAGGGATAGGATATATGTAGTCTTTGTAAGATATCTGGAAAGAGAGAGGCTTGGAGATGGAAATGCATGTTGCATTGATCGAGGAATCCCTGGCACAGGCGGGGTTCGCCTGAATAGCGTGGAGGAGTGGGTAATGGAATTACTAGACGAGTATTCCCCTGCATCACGGGTGGTGAAGGTAAGGGTGGAGGAACTGCATGAGCTGCAACGACCGAATCCAGACGGGCGTTGAGTCATTCCATGGAGGACGCCATGAATTCTAGCATTCGTTTTTGCTCCATAATGTTCTGAGCCAGTCAAGGAATGGCCTGCAGAGCTGAAGCCTCTGCCGAGTCCATGGCCTTGGTATTCTGTTATGAATCCGAAAGTGGACCCCTGTTCCGAGGTAGAGTCAGCGCTACCCCAAAGGGAGACAACCCTCTTAGATCTCTACCGTCTGAGGGCAAGGCCTGATGATGTAGAAATTGATTGAAGACTTCACCCTGGAAGCTTGCGATTCCCCCAGGAGGAGCCCGTAGGAACCCGGCTGCTGGGACTTAGACTCCCTGAAGACTGTAGATAGGACTGGATGCAGGCGCCTCCTGCAGGTCGAGGGTTCCAGACGGCTGGTGCCTCCAGCAGGTCATAGTCAGTCCTGGAGTGGGAGTCGAAGAGTAGTCGAGAGCCGGTCCAAGGATCCAATATTAGAAGAGGGTCATAAGCCAGTCCAGGAGCAAATCAGGAGAAGGGTCTGAAGCCATACCAGGGTCAAATCACAGGAAGCACGAAAGCCAGTCTGAAGGTCAAAAGCCAAGAATCAATCCAACAGGGAAAGGAAACAGAGCAGGATGAAGAGCAAAACAGAACCACGATCTTGGAGCTCAGGAATACACACGGCAAGGTGCCTTAATAACAAGGCAAGGTCTGAGGATCAGACCTTGCCTTAAATACAGGAACTCGAGGGAGGAGTCCCAGGAGGAGCTATGACTATATCCTGTCATGGTTCCTTTAAATTTCGTCAGCCGCGCGCGTGGCTCTAAGTGGAGCCAGAGGGGGAGGAGTCAGCCCGACCGAGAGGAACCATGCAGCCGGGCTTTCATAGTGGCAGCGGCCACGAAGAAAACCAAAAGGAAGGCTGCCTGCCTCAGGACCTCTGACACTGCCCATCGCCTCGGGTAAGCTCCTGGTGTTCAGAATCGCCACGGCCGACGGCCTGACCCTGGTTGCGGCCCGCCGCGGCTGGCAGCCATGACATCCGGCCCCGGTCGCGGACCCCCGCGGCAGGCAGTGATAACAGTATTCTAGGGGGCAGAGATAGGGGTAGAATTGGGATATTAGAATATTTTGATTTTAAAATGTATGAATCTGATTTTTAAAAAGCAATTACACACTTACAATTGTGTTTTACAAATGTAAATGCACTTTACTCGTGTAAATTGACTTTTGAAAATTGCTACAATATATGCCATTGAATTGTCCATAGGATTTACATGTGTAAGTGCACTTTATTTGAGTAAATTGCTTTTGAAAATTGCTATGATATGTTACATTTACTCATGTAACTCCTTTGAAAATTACTTCCTATGCATGTAAATCACCTTGCACAAGTTGTTCTCTGCTTGTAGGAGGTGCAGCTTTGTGGGAGGTAATCTATGTGCCTACTCAGCCTATTAATGCGTGTAAATTCACTTTGAAAATTCTCTATAAAATCTGTGTGTACAATATACATGCCCACTTTAACACTATGCAGGTTGTTAGAAAATTACCCTCACTGCATCTATGGAAAAATGCTTAATACTTAGGACCCCTCCCAATATTGGTTCCCTGAAGGATGCCATCACTGCATACATGTTCTATATTTATCCAAACAAAATGCTGAAATACGCAAATGCCAATATAAGCCTTCATGATCTACTTCTCTGTGAAATCAATTCTCCCTTGTGGTTTCCCACAGCTTGTGGTTTTAATTGCTTGCCAGTGCTTTCCTTCAAATCAGCTACTGTAAATGCAAATCAGCTAAATGCAAAGCCAGCAAGCATTCTGCTGTAAAGTTTCTATAATGTTACTATTATCTCTACCTAATTACAGATAGATAAATTAAGTTACAAACAGATATCGTAACAATTTTCACAAGCACATTTGGGTCTTATGCACATAAATGGAGTTACATATTAAGGATGTGCATAGTCAAAAAAATGTGTTTATACTTTTGTTTTCATTTGTCACTTTATTTTTTTATGTTTTATGTTTTTGGGAGTTTACACTTTTTGTTCATTCATCACTGATTTATTTTCAGCAAAGTATTGCAAATAGTGCACACAGATTGAAAACTGTGCACACTAATTGCAAAGGGATGGTAACTTTCAAACCTGCATGCTTCCACATTTGCACATGGTTATTGGCCTGCACCCCACACATGCATATGTGTGCCTAATTTTAAGTGGGCAAGCACTTGGGTGTGCAAACCCCACTTCTACCGCATAAATCGAGGGTTTTTAAAAGAGGCGTTCGCTCATGCCATTCCCAGTTTACCAGTTCGTCCACCAGTTCACTCAGTTAACATCTAGGTCCTGCAACCCCCTGGTTTGATCGTTTACAACCCCCCCCCACCACCACCACCACCAGTCACTTAAGACCCTTTAAACTCCTCAGAAATGGCTCGATCCTTTTATTTTATAACTTACACGTTATCCATAGCAGAAGTAAAGTTACATATCAGGGGACCTTGGTGTGAGCCGGAGTGCTTGAGAAAATCCATGCACATCTTTTGGTCAGGCCCCAAAATGCCCACGCCTATTTCCCGCCCCAATTATGCCCACTATTTAGAACCTTTTGAGATGTGTGTGCAGTGGAATTTACACAATGTATGGGTGCTTTTTAAAATATGGTCCGCATGCATGAACATGACTTCTTTGCGCATCCCCTAATACGCGTGCCGGGCTTGTAAAATTCACCTTATAGTGTGCACTGTTTGCAATACTTTGCTAAAAATAAATGAGAACAAAAACATTTCTTTTTGGGGGGTGCGGTCAAATTTTTTCTTTGAAGCAAAATGGGCTCATTTGTCCCATTTTCCATTTCTCTTTTAAACAAATGCATATCCTATTGCATATATGATAGCAGAGAATGGCATAAAAACTTGACAAATTGTAGGATATCATGACTTACATAATTAAGCTTTTGTTTGCCAAATTGGTCCCTTTATTCTGAGAAGAGAAGCATTCAAGATCCCAATTTTAAATAACACCTTGAACCCTCGAAGCCTTACCATCAAGCCTAGTGGCCAATGTAATTGTTATGTTCATGGACCCTTGGGCTGGCTGAGACTGCAGGTGTCGTGCTGTGGAGGATACCCACAATGGGCGTCGCAGCCAGGAGGTGGCGCTGAGGAGAGACTTCAAAGACAGCTTCAGCACTGGAAGCCCGAGGTCCCCCCAGGAGGAGCCCATAGGGAACCGGGCCTCTTGGTCTTAGGTGGATCCTATGTGACCAAGGATCAGAAGAGCAGCCTGCCAAGGTAATCCAACGATGAGAAGATGCCCTGGAGGTCAGAAGAGGCTTCACCCTTGGAAGCCCACGGTCCCCCCGGGAGGAACCCGTGAGGACCCGAGCCGCTGGGGCTTAGGAGAACCCTCCGGGTGATGATGAACAAGTACCTGCAGCAGTGGGAAGAGATGAAACCGAAGTCCAGGAACAAGCCAAGGTCGGGAGCCAGAAGTCAGATATCGGATGCCAAAACCAGGGATGGAAGCAGGAGCTGGAGTCGAAGAACGGAGCAATGTCAGGAGCCAGGAATCAGACGTCGGATGCCAAAACCAGGGACGGAAGCAGGAGCCAGAGTCGAAGAATGAAGAAAGGTCAGGAGCCAGGAATCAGACGTCAGGAACAAGCAGGAACCGGGAAGCAGGAAGCACAACTAGCTACTCCGAAGAGTCAACCTCGTTGCAAGGCACTGGCTAGCTGTGGCTGCCGGGTTTAAATAACCCGGCAGTGTCTGACGTCAGCAGGGAGGTGTCCTCTGTTTTCCTGCGCATGTGTGCGCGCCTAGGGGGCAGGGCCAGCAGCGGATCGCTGGCAGCGTCTCCCTCGCAGGGGGGGATGCCGCAGTAGGCCGCATCTCGGGTTCGGCAGGCCGGAGGTGAGTGGAGATCCCAGGGCACGACCCAGGATCGCAACAGTAATAAAGTGCGCCCAGTCTAGCACACAGCTTAACGAGCAGTTGGACGCTCGTTATGGACGCGTCTGCAATAAGGGAATCAGTGCATCCAAGACACGCGTCCAAACTTGCGCATAGCTAATAGCGCTCATCACATGTAAATTCCATGTACATGAAGCTATTATCTATTACCTCGCGAAGCAATAAATTACTGCTCTCCCAATGAGCCCTTGTTAATGCAGCAATTTTAATGCCAGCTGCCGCTAGTTAAGGCCTCAAGTAAAAACAGGTAAACGATAAACATGCAGTCCCTCTATCTTTAATATATAACACCACCACATCTAGAGGACATATACTAAATGAATGTATTCAACTAGACTTTTATTAAATATATTAATACATTAATACAACACAATTTTTAAACCTCTCCTAATACATCAGGTCACCTATCTAAGCGGTCTCTTAACTACTAAAATCCATGATACATTCATTACCCTACATCCACACTATACATCCATACCCAATCATATCCTCATATTAAAACAACCATCAATTTCAAGTATGACATCAATCTCTCAAACGGGTAGTGAAACTACCTCACAATTCAATATTATTAATAATATGTGAATTAATGCTACCTATTTTCATCTCCACATTATAATATTTTTGTATCGTGTGATGCCACTACTTCATGATTCATACAATAGTGTCTATAATACCAACCCCCATCTAAACAGATCACTTTTAAATATCTTTAAATAATACTTTTAAATAAGTATTAATTCACATATTATTAATAATATTGAATTGTGAGGTAGTTTCACTACCCGTTTGAGAGATTGATGTCATACTTGAAATTGATGGTTGTTTTAATATGAGGGTATGATTGGGTATGGATGTATAGTGTGGATGTAGGGTAATGAATGTATCATGGATTTTAGTAGTTAAGAGACCGCTTAGATAGGTGACCTGATGTATTAGGAGAGGTTTAAAAATTGTGTTGTATTAATGTATTAATATATTTAATAAAAGTCTAGTTGAATACATTCATTTAGTATATGTCCTCTAGATGTGGTGGTGTTATATCTGAAGTAAAAACAAACATTCCTGCTTTCTGTGGTGCCTCTTACTTCATATCACGAGAATACTAAGTTGGAGGAAACAGAGAAAGCTCTAGCATGACAAAATGAAAAGGGAAGAAAAAATTCTGGTTGCGTAATATAAACGCACAATATAAACGCTCCAGGCTGTGTATATTGTGCATATATATTGTGCCAGTATCGGGATAAAATGGATGCTCATATAGAGCTTCTGTTTTCTTAACCTGCACATGGCCACATTTCCTGGGCGCCAAGGACATGCTAGGAACCCACAATATTCCCTAGCGTGTCATAGGCAGGTCATTTACCTATTGCATTGGACACCCAAGAGAGGTGAATGTGTATGCGTAAAAGATATGCGTCCAAAGAGCTTTGAACTTGCATCCCAGTTCTCCTGTCAGCCTTTTACACACAATATGGGTTTTCAGCAGCTGAAAACCATTTATACCAAGTTTATTTCATGCATAAATTTACCTGCAAAAACAAGGACGTTTTTACAAGTCATTTTAAGTTGCGCATATCCCTGACCATGCTGCATAACAACCTAATCTTCAAAGTCATCTTTCAAGTTATGCATGAAAATCAGTTTGGTTTTATGATTACAACTCTGCAGTTAGGTGCACTGCTGAAAATTTACCTCCACCATAATTACTTTTTTGTTATATGATTTTTATTATCAGTTATTTTCCCCAGATTTAATTAGTATTCCATCTTCAATTACCATTTTCCCATTTTGTACTTTTTGGACATTGGGAGGCCAATTTTCATAGGTGTTTCCATGAGAAAAACAGTGTTTTAGGCACAGAAATAGCCTTTTACAAAATTGCCTGCCTGATAGCTAAAGCTTCATGCGTACTGCCTTTCTTGCAGAAGTTTACCTGGACTGAGTGAAGGCATTCCCAGGGGAAGGGTCTGGACTTCTGCGCATACTTTTGGATTTTCATAAGTATGCACATACATTTACCAGAAAGTTTTGCAAACAAACCGTAGGATTTATCATTCTGCTATAAATATAATGGAATGGTAAGCCGCGGCCAGAAAAGGGGCGGGTGGCAATAGTGTGCAGCCAGCTGCATCGTGGCAGTGTGTTTTCATCTGCCGTGGTTGCGGCTGCGCCGCACACTCTCGCCCCCATAGTGCCACAGCAAAAGGTGGTGTTATTTCCGGTGCTACTGCCGGCGATAATGTGTAAAACATCATTGCCCGCAGTGGTAACAGAATAAACATTTTTTTACCTCACCCTATTCCCGCCCCTTTCCCTCATTTAAATGTTAACATTGCAACATGATAATGGCCCATCTCGATTTGAAAATTGACCCCTAAAGAGCAATTGTGTGGGGGTAAATTTGGTGGGATAATTTCAAAGTGGACATATGCATCTGCTTTGAAAATTGGTGTAATTATACATGTATTTGCTTCCTAATTTATTGCCCCCTCATTGACATCAGTTCCTCTGTAATACAGATGAGTAAGACAGAAAATCAAGCGATTCTCAGATGACAGAAAGATTTAGATCAGAACCAAACTACTCAAGAGAAGATGCTGTGTAAGTTAAAATATAAGGAAAGCTAGCATTTCTATGGTTTTTTAAGGATCGGGGCTAACTGAGGGGAGTGAAAGCTATCAAATCAGGGGGGGTTGGAGGACTTATCTCTTAACTGGGTGAACTGGAGATGAACTGGTAAAACAGAATGGTGTTGGCGTGTAACCCTTTTAAAATTCCCAATTTATGCAGTAGAAGCGAGATTTGCACAAATATATACATGCCTACTTAAAATTTGGCGAACGTGTGCACGGCCAGGCTGTTTTTTAAACATGCGAGCATATTCGCACGTATGTTATAAAATGGCCACGTCCTTGGGCACGGACAAATGTACATGTGCAAATGTGCGCACATGCGAAATTTGAAAGTTACCGTCCCTGGTTTTAGGTGTCAAGTTCCAAAGAGTCCTGCAGGGGTCATGCATGCAAAATTGTGATATATGCACACTTATGTAGCTCTTGTGCATAGTAGGTGAATTTTCAGAAGGTCGTAAGTACGTGAATACTTTTTATTTTATGTATACTTCCATTAAGTGAAAAAGAGAGCATTTCAAAGACACTCCGGGCTGGGGTTTTGAAACTACATGTAAAAGTAACTTGTAAGTGGTATAAGAGCAATTTACATACATGCTTTTATACCTGCTATTCGAATTGTGGAAATGAAATCACACTTGTCTTTTTTCTGATGTTTTTGGATAAGAGGTGTGGATTAAGTGGTAGGGATGTGCAATTGTTCTGGTTCGGAGACCCTGAAAACCGAAAGAGTTTTTCCTGAAATTTTGGGAAAATTTGTTTTTTGGGTTAGCGTGTGCTAACCAGAAATTTCGGGTCCCATGAAAAACAAAAGCCCGAACCATGGGAAAAATGAAATTTCCTGTGGCAGGCCGAAAACGAAGCCCGAACCGAAAGGTTCGGGCAATGCACATCTCTATTAAATGGTAGAAGCTCAGGGTGCAGTGGTGGAGGTTTCAGCAAATTGGTGATTAAAAATACACACACAAATATTTTTATAAGCGGAGTATGCGCTTGTGTTATACAATGTATGTTTCCATGCATAAATTGAGGGTACTTGCATAAACAAATTACAATTGCTTTCCACATAAAATCTGGCCCATAAAATATGTGGGCCGGATTTTAAAAGCCCTGTGGGCTTCGTAAAAGGGGCGGGAGGGGGCGTGTTCGGGGCGTGTCCGGGGGTCAGGGGCGGGTCCGGAGGCGTGGTGCCGGCCCATGGGCGTGGCCGAGGCCTCCGGACCAGCCCCGGGACGGGAAATGGTGCGCCAGCAGCCCGCTGGTGCTCGCAAATTTACACCTGCCTCGGGTAGGCGTAAATCTGCCGACAACGGTAGGGGGGGTTTTAGATAGGGCCGAGGGGGGGTGGGTTAGGTAGGGGAAGGGAGGGGAAGGTGAGGGGAGGCAGAAGGAAAGTTCCCTCCGAGACCGCTCCTATTTCTGAGCGGCCTCGGAGGGAACTTACACAAATGTGCACCCCCTTGCGCGCGCCGACCCCAGATTTTATAAGATACGTGCGGCTACGCGCGTATCTTATAAAATCCAGCGTACTTTTGTTTGCGCGCACGCTGTTTTTGAAAATGTACCCAGTGTGCGTACATTTAGAAAATCTGTACACAAACTGTATGTATCCCTGCATTAAAAGATTGTACACGTACTGACATGTGAGCATGTATTTCCAGGATAGACATGTGTGTTATTTTATAAACTGTGCGACTGCTGCCACACAGTTTACAAAGTACAGTATCAACTGTAAAAGTACCAACTTATGTGTATGTGCTGATTTATGCACAGTATTGAAAATTACCCTCCCTAAGTTTATAGCACGCAAGATACACTGAATTGAGAAAAAGCTAGACAGAAATAATGCAAATGCCCTAATTCATATAGGGGTCAATTTTAAATTTTGCACACGCGGGGTACATGTACACCCGATTTTATAACATGCGCGCGCTGCCGCGTGCATTTTATAAAATCCGGGGTCGGTGCACGCAAGGGGGTGCACACTTGTGCGCCGAGCCCCCATCCCTCCCTTCCCCTATCTAACCCACCCTCCAGCCCTACCTAAATCCCCCCCACCTTGTTTCATAGAGTTACGCGCGCCGGCTCACTGCCAGAGCGCCAGGCCCTGACACTGGCTGCTGTGTCGGGGCACTCTGCCACGCCCCCGGACTGCCCCGGGATCTCGGCCACGCCCATGGCCCGGCCCCCGGACCGCCCATTTTTCGAAGCCCCAGGGCATATGTGTGTCCCAGGGCTTACGCGTACCATCGAGCCTATGCAAAATAGGCTCGGCGTGCGAAGGGGTAGGTTTTCGGGGATTACGCGCGTAATTTACGCTCATAACCCTTTGAAAATCTACCCCACAGGATTCAAGAACATACAGGTCACAATTAATGGGAGGATCCAAGTCAAACAGAAAGCGAGAAAAAACAAAGGCAAACAACTCTAACTAAAATACAGGAAATACTTAAACAGCATGAAGTGAAAGGTCATATTAATAAAGCGATACAACATCAGATAGATTGAATACATCTTAGATTCCAAGAGAGCGGCATGGCTCATCAGTGGAACCTGTTTATAAATAGAAATAATGCCAGCTGTGATGGTTTGTAGAATATGAAATTTACATCTTGAATATTATACAGCATTTACAAGGACATTTGAATATGTATCAGAATCCAATTTGTAAGACTTTAAGCCTTTATTGAAGAAAAAAAATCTTCATGTCCTCTATGTATTTTTAGCTACATCAGAGAAAATCCTAATTTTCAATTTAAAGAAAAAAAGTCACAGTTTTTGAAAAACAATAGCTTCAAAACTCAGTTCTGGTAAGGTGCTAGGAAAAAATCAGGACTGATGAAAGGGTATTAGGTGCTCTATGTGAACTTTACAGTCTGGTCCACAGGTCGCACTCTTCTTACCCACACAATTTAAAATTATGGGCCGGATTTTAAAAGCCCTGCGCACGTAAATCCGGCTGGATTTACGCGCGCAGGGCACTCGCGCGCCAGCGCGCCTATTTTGCATAGGCAGCCGGCGCGCGCACAGCCCCGCGCGTCCCGGGGCTTCGTAAAAGAAGCAGGAGGGAGCGTGTCCGGGGCGTGTCCAGAGTCAGGGGGCGGTTCGGGGCGTAAATCTGCCAACAAAGGTAGGGGGGGGGGGTTAAGATAGGGCCGGGGGGGGGGTTAGGGAGGGGAAGGGAGGGGAAGGTGCGGGGGGGGTGGAAAGAAAGTTCCCTCCGATTTCGGAGCGGCCTCGGAGGGAACAGGCAGCGCGCGCCGGGCTCGGCGTGCGCAAGTTGCACAAATGTGCAACCCCTTGCGTGTGCCGACCCCGGATTTTATGATACGCGCGGCTGCGCGAACAAAAGTATGCGCTTACGTAAATTTATAAAATCTACCCCTATGTATTTATAATATATTTTACAATAAAAACAACAAAGTATTTAGCCTTTGAGATAAAAATATTACTTACAACAATATGTATATTATATTTACATGCTCTGCTATAGTGCCAAACAGTAAACCTTGCAAAGAAGACATTTGGAACTCATATGGTATTAGACCTGTTGTCCAGTATTTGCTTGTACTAGAGGCAAGACCGAATGGTATGCATCCTAGGGTACTGAAGGAACTAAAAAATGAAATTTATGGTCTATTAGTTAAAATTTGTAACATATGACGAGTGAGGTTATCAAATTTATAGACAATACAAAATTATTCAGAGTAGTTAAATCACAAGCGGATTGTGATACATTACAGGAGGACCTTGCGAGACAGGAAGATTGGGCATTCAGATGGCAGATGAAATTTAATGTGGACAAGTGCAAGGTGTTGCATATAGGGAAAAATAACCCTTGCTGTAGTTACACGATGTAAGGTTCCATATTAGGAGCTACCACCCAGGAAAAAGATCTAGGCATCATAGTGGATAATACTTTAAAATCGTCGGCTCAGTGCGCTGCAGCAGTCAAAAAAGCAAACAAAATATTAGGAATTATTAGGAAAGGAATGGTTAATAAAACGGAAAATGTCATAATGCCTCTGTATCGCTCCATGGTGAGACCGCACCTTAAATACTGTACAATTCTGGACGCCGCATCTCAAAAAAGATATAGTTGCGATGGAGAAGGTACAGAGAAGGGCAACCAAAATGATAAAGGGGATGTAACAGCTCCCCTTTGAGGAAAGGCTGAAGAGGTTAGGGCTGTTCAGCTTAAGAACATAAGAACATAAGAAATTGCCATGCTGGGTCAGACCAAGGGTCCATCAAGTTCAGCTTGGAGAAGAGACGGCTGAGGGGGGATATGATAGAGGTCTTTAAGATCATGAGAGGTCTTGAACGAGTAGATGTGAATCGGTTATTTACACTTTCGGAGAAAGACTAGGGGGCATTCCATAAAGTTAGTAAGTAGAACATTTAAGACTAATCAGAGAAAATTCTTTTTCACTTAACGCACAATTAAGCTCTGGAATTTGTTGCCAGAGGATGTGGTTAGTGCAGTTAGTGTAGCTGGGTTCAAAAAAGGTTTGGATAAGTTCTTGGAGAAGAAGTCCATTAATGGCTATTAATCAAGTTTACTTAGAGAATAACTACTGCTATTAATTGCATCAGTAGCATGGGATCTTCTTGGTGTTTGGGTAATTGCCAGATTCTTGTGGCCTGGTTTAGCCTCTGTTGGAAACAGGATGCTGGGCTTGATGGACCCTTGGTCTGATCCAGCATGGCAATTTCTTATCTTCTGAGGGGTAGATCTTTAAAAAATACGTGATTGCGTACTTTTGTTCGCGCACCAGGCGTGAACAAAAGTACGCTGGATTTTATAAGATACGCGTGTAGCCGCGCGTATCTTATAAAATCCAGGGTCGGCGCGCGCAAGGGGGTGCACATTTGTGCAACCTGCGCGCGCCGAGCCCAGCGCGCGCTGCCTGTTCCCTCCGAGGCCGCTCCGATTTCGGAGCGGCCTCGGACGGAACTTTCCTTCGCCCTCCCCCCACCTTCCCCTCCCTTCCCCTACCTAACCCACCCCCCGGCCCTATCTAAACCCCCCTACCTTTTTCAGCAAAGTTACGCCTGCTGAAAGCAGGCGTAACTTTGCAGCCCCGCTCCGTACTCCGGTCCCGGGGGCTGGTCCGGAGGCCTCGACCATGCCCCCGGGCCGGTGCCACGCCCCCGGGCCCGCCCCCGAAACACCACGGCACGCCCCCGAAACGCCACAGCATGCCCCCGAAACGCCGCATCGTTTCGGGAACGCCCCCGGCCACGCTCCCTCCCGCCACTTTTCGAAAGCCCCGGGACTTACGCGCGTCCCGGGGCTTTACGTGCGCCGGCGGCCTATGCAAAATAGGCGCGCCGGCACGCAGGGCTTTTAAAATCGGCCCCTTATGTTCTTAGTATATTCTACAACAGGTTGTGAATCTGGCCACTTTAAATGTAGTCATTGTTCTGTTTATGAATAATGTCATATACTTAACCGGCCCATTTACTTGGGCCAGTTAAGGTGATGGAAAGCAAGAACACGAACTTATTGTGATACACTAGGGGTCATATACATTATGTGGTGCCTGTGTCAATTAATATGTATTTTATGAGAACAGATGAGTAAACACCAGTCATGTTTACGGTGTGAATGGAATGAGGCCCCACTGGTGACACATTGCCTTATGAAGTCTCATAGCTTTGAAGGGCTGTGTTTTGCAATTTTGGAAAAACTTAAATGTACGAGGAGGAAATTTAAACACACGCTTATTGCAAAGAGAACATTTTGGATCCATAGGTTAGGCCCGATGGAAGTATTCATTTAATATTAGTGTCCTTTGATTTTATTGTGTGGTGAGAAATCATTGAGCTAGAAATAAATGTTGATTTTGCTGGTAATGGGGAAAAGTTATGATTGGCTAGTGATATCATGTAAGTCTCTTTAAACTAAAAGGACATTAGTTTTATGATGACATCAATGATGAGATTGGCAGAAGCTTGTGTTTGTTACTTGAGGATGAGGAAAAAGAAGTGTGATTGGTCAGTACATTGGTTAGATTCCATGATTGGTGCAGTTAATCATGTGACCTGATTCTTTAAATGCTGAGGAGCTTTCCTATGCGGTTACATCATTTTTAGCTTTATGATGAACAGGCTAGATATCCATTAAAAAGGTATTTAATTTATATTCTAAGATATTTTATAAAGATGTATTTGATTGGGATGTTTTGATAAATATTTTATCTTTCTGCAGTTTCATGATCCCATGATACACGCAAGCAATTGCTGAAACATTGGTGATGTCGGAATTGAAGTATGAAAGCAAACTGGTGTGTTAATAGGTTTGGAAAGACCATTGCATAAGATAAGTATTTTTTGTGTGGGATTTTTGAAGTTTAGAATTATGATGGGATTTTTGGAAAGAAATAGAAACAAGAGATTGTAAATGATTTTAGTTCTTAATGTACTATCTGGTTGTTATAAATATTGTGCTATCTGGTTGTTATAAATATTGTTTGAATAACATATTATAAGTGAATGTATTTTAATATGTTAGCAATAGGTATTTTGTTGTATTAGAAATAGGTGCAATATTATTGGTGCAATATTTTCTAGTGTGTGTGAATGTGGTATGAGTGATGAGTGTTGGTGTAATTTTAAAATGGTTATGGTCTTAAATTATAAAACTGTATTAAATTAAATGATAAATAAAGATGTGTTGAAATATATACAGGTATATCTTAATATTGTTTATTCGTAAAGAATTATACCTGTGGGTTACCCGTGTGATGTTATATTGATTAGTTCTTAATGTACAACATGACTACAGGTTAAAGCCCATTTGTTATGCGTGCCATCCACGGCAGACCTGCGGTGTGGCCCCCTCACCTTCTTACACAGACTCCAGCTTCTGGTTCCTCCTCGCTAGCGGCAGTAGGCTACCAGCTCGACTTCGGGCTGCCCACGGTGCCTCCGGCTCTGCCATAATCCCCAGCATTTCAGGTCAAGATGCCATTGCTCGTCGGTCCTCTCTGCGTGGCCCGCGGAGAGACGCCACTAACCGCGCTGCGCCCCTCCCTAGGCGCGCACTCATCACTGATCCTTATGAAGGGCCTGCAGTGGGAACCTGGCTGCGGCCCTGGATGATGACATCAAACTCTTCAGTGTATTTAAGCTCAGGCCTCGCTCCATAGCGTTGCCTTTGCAACAGGTCTCCTCACTACTCGAGTACTTGTTGCTGCTAGAGATTCGTCTCTGTTCTTCACTTCTGAACCTCGTTGTTCCTGGTTCCTCTTCTCTTCGTTCCTGCCCTGCCTATGCTGTGGATTGACTACATGGATTTTGACTTCACTTTGCCCGACTACGCTTCAGCCTATCTCCAGACCCAGACCTCCGCTATGCCCGACTACACTACTGCCTATCTCCAGACCCAGACCTCCGCTACGCCCGACTACACTACTGCTTATCTCCAGACCTTGACCTTTGCTTCCATTGACCAACGCTATTGACTTTTCCGTGATCAGATCTCAGCATTGCTTGCCATGACTTCCACTTTGCCGCCGGCCCTGATCCAAGCCTGTCATTGACGCCTCTCCTAGCCTACTCCCTGGACATGGACTTATTAGGCTTTGGCCTACCTTTGCTCGAGCGCCCTCAGTCAGCCTCTGTTTCATTGGCGCCCGAGTTCCAGTACCTTACCCAGTCTAGAGTAGGTCTATGCCACCTATCATGTGCTGTCTCTGGGCTGAACCAACCTTCTCTGATATCCAACCTCGAGACCCAGCGCTTTGTTCCTTGATCCTAAGTCTACAGTGCCTTGATCCTTTGTCTACGTCTACAGTGTCCTCATTTGAGTCATCATCTACAGTGTCCTTGCCTGAGTCTTCGTCTACAGTGTCCTCGACTGAGTCTTCATCCAAAGTCTTCTGTGTTCTAAGACTCTGTCTGCCCTCATCCTATGTCTGGCCTGCCGCCTTTTGCACATGCCCATCTATGCATATAGATGGGCACACACAAAACTCTGCTATTTTATAATCTGTATGTAGATGGTGTACATAAGTTATAAAATATCCATAAATGTGCATCAGAACATGCATGTGCATGTGAAAAACATGAGAATACATTTTTGCAATTATCTGGATAAGTTCCGAGTTATCCGGCTAAGTAGCTGCACTTATTTGTATAAATTCTGATTTATCCAGCTAATTAGAGTCAAAGCTACTACTTAGCTGGATAAGTCTTAAAACACTATTTATCCAGCTAAGCCTAATAGCCAGAGAAGTTTAAAGGCTCTATTTATCTGATTAAATCAGATAGGCGACTATGTAGTGCCTTTTAGACTTATCCGGCTAACTGACTTAGGGGGTCATTTTCAAATGCTCATCATGTGAGATAAGCCAGAATCACACGCAATAGCATGCTGGGGGCGGAGTCGGGAAGGCGAGGGGAGGAGTTGGGGCGGCGAGGAGGCAGACTTCACGGTGTCTTCGAGGGCGGTGATAAGGTAAGCAACGTTATCATCGCCAGTAGCGTGCCCAATAGCACCACCTTTCACGGTGGTGCTATTGGGTGTGAAAGCCAGCAGCGAAAACACCACGGTGGTGCGAAGGCTGCCGGCTTTCACAGGCCCGTCCCCCCGTTTTCAACCGATAAATCAGAATTTGTTCGGGTAACTGCCGCTATGTAGCTGAATAACTTGGAACTTATCTAAAATAGCAAAAAAGTACTGCTTAGCTGGATAGGTCAGAATTTAGCTGGATAAGTGTGCACAACTGGTATACTCATGTATTTTTAATTCTAATTTTAAAGTTATACATGAGTAGATTTAATATGCATAAATTAGATGTATTACCCTCAATACATTGGCTTTTCACATGTAAGTAAAGAGATATTTTTTAACCCATGTGTGGCAATGAAGTTACCATTTTTATTAATTGTACACCAGTTCATCCAGTCATTGAGACTCTCCTGGCTCTTCAGCTTGAAGTTCCCCAATTTCACCCAGACCCACCCCCACTAGTCAGTATTTCACTTTTAAGAATTAACTATCACTTACTCCAGATACTGAACAGGAATAAATATACTCTAGTAAGCTGCCAAATTTACATGCATAAATCGCTTATAAAATAGTTTCTAATCTTTCTTAAGACCACAGTGCTTAAATATTCATCTTGGCCTTTCATAGAAAGCACCTCCCACTCAAGTTCTCTCTCTGACACAAAAGCATTTCTTCTAAAAACCCAGTACTCAGTCTTACTGGTTTTTTTCTGGTAAATGCAGCTGAGGGGGCACTTGCTTTGGCAGTGATGTTGCCTTTTGTTTATTTGCTTCACAGTTCTGGGCTGCCTGCCAGATGTGACGTCTGTAAAATGGGCTGTGATTATAACATTGATAGTCCTTCACATGAAGTGACATTTCTCAGAAATATTATGATTGCCCATGTGTCCGTAAAATGTGCATATGCATTAGGTGGACATGTGATGGCACTGTTTTGCCTTAGGTGGGAGGCAGAGTGCATGCACTGAGGATGAAGTGGCTAAATGGCTGCTGCCTGTCACACCTGTGTAAATTTGTGTTTTGTGAAAAAGTATGTAGAGAAATAGTTGCATGGTAAGCTAATTTATTAGGACAGATGTGCTGAAAGCCAATATTGTTCCAGCGGCATTACCCTCTGGAGGTAAGAATGCAGGCCAGCAATAACAATCCCAAAAGTTGGAAGCTATTGTGGGTGAATAATACTGATGTTGTAAAAAAATTAGCTGATTAAAGGAGAGGTTTTACAATGGGTCCTCCAGAGCACCTTGTTGGTTGATGGAAATGCTCTACAGATAGTGACCATATGCCATCTTTTGCTGGTTTCCTTGCTTGCACATTTTCTAGGCCAAAAGATCATCACAGCTTGTTTTATATAGAGAATCCAGAGAGCAAGCAGCAGTTAGTTTGCTCCTTTCCAGGGATACGGCAGATGATTTTTGCATTGATATAGCCACCATCAAATAAATAATTATTTATCACTTGCCACCAAAGAGGTTGCATTATGGATCAATAGAAAAGGAGCTTCTACTATACAACGCTTCAGGTTCAAGGTTGGGTGAGAGGAGTGCAGAGAATGGGAGAGGAAGATTGGCTGTCTGTTTCCCCTGGTGTCACACTTAGAGATACACACAAATCCAAAACACTGCAAAAGTGCATTATTTCTTCCCCAATAACAATGCTAAAAATCTGTCTGTCTTTTTGAGCATGCTAGCAAAACGCTCATTCACTCTCATCACTTTCTGCTTAGTCTACTGCAACTTACACTTCCCGGTCCTCCCAGTGGATCATTTTTCTTCACTGCAAACTATTCTTAATTCAGCTGCATGATTTATCTTTCTTCAACATCACTATGATCATGTAAACCCTCTTCTCAAGTCACTTTTGCAATCAGTTCAAGTTTCTCTTACTCTTCTACAAATGTATTCAGTTTGCATTTCCTCATTACCTAATTTCTCTCCTCATACTCACTTCCTCATGAACTCTATTCATTGAGCAAGTGACTTATTTGTCCCATTTTCCTTCACCATCTTCTCCCTGCTCCATGCGTTCTACCATACTGTGCCATATGTATTGAACTGATGTGTCTTGTTCCCTCTCTGTTCATATTCAAATCCAGTCTAAAAGCTCACCTTTGGGAGATTCCTTTTAAATGTGAAGCACTTCTCTACAATAAATACACTTCCCTTTAGACTCCTGTTTGTCATATATGTTTGTCTTGAATAGACTGAAAGCTCAATGGAGCAGGGACTGTATGAATATCTGTAGAGTGCTGTGTATGTCAAGTAGGATGTTAAAAATGATAGTAGTAGTAGTAGTAGAGGTAATACTGGCAATAGTAGTAGCAGTAGGAATTAATCATGTCTGCTGAGTCCCCAGAATAGGAGGAGGCACTGGCAGCAGTTTTTGGCTGGACCTGGGAAGAGGAGAAGACTCACATCCTGCCTGCTGGTATTAAATTTTCTATGACACCTCCAGGGTCTTTGTGACACATTAGTGTGCCACAACACAGTGGCTGAACTACTGCTGTAGGAAATACCCAAAAGATTTAAAAAAGTAAATCCATTTCTTGTTGCTCACTCCGAGGGATAACAGGTGGCTTTCCCCAAGTCTATCTGGCTAATAATTGTTTATGGACTTTTCTTCTAGAAACTTGTCCAAACCTTTTTTAAATGTATCTATGCTAAATCCCTTGACCACATCCCATTGCAACAAATTCCATAGCTTAATTCTGCATTGAGTGAAAAAGTACTTTTGTTTTGTATCCTCTATCCGTTAGTTTCATAGAATGTCTGCTTTCAATTTACTGTCTGAAAGAATAAGTAAACTTTCCCTATTTATCTGTTCTACCCCATTCATGATTTTATAAACCTTTATCTTATCCCCTCTCAGAGATGTCTTGTCCAAGCTGAAGAACCTTAAATTGGTTAGCTTGCCTTCATATGGGAGCCATTCCACCCCCTTTATCATTTTTTTTAATAACTCTTTATTTTAAATCACACCTTTTACAGAGAAATCAAACAGTGGATATAAGATACAACATGTATAGAGGTAAATCTTAAATAAGTACGCGCAACCAGCGTGAACAAACGTACGTCGGATTTTATAAGATACGCGCGTAGTCGCGCGTATCTTATAAAATCAGGGGTCGGCGCCCGCAAGGCCACGCAAAATCGGCAGCCTGCGCGCGCCGAGCCGCGCAGCCTGCCTCCGTTCCCTCCGTTCCCTCCACCTTCCCCTCCCTTCCCCTATCTACCCCAACCCCAGCCCTACCTAAATCCCCCCCTACATTTGTTGTGCAAGTTACGCCTGCTTGAAGCAGGCGTAACTTGCGCGCGCCGCCTTGGCATCCCCTGGCACAGGCCGCAGTGCCAGGGGACCTGGGACTGCCCTCCCGGCCTGCCCCGAACCATCGCCACGCCCCTGGACCGCCCCTGACCCCGGACATGCCCTGGACACGCCCCCCTCCCACCCCTTTTACGAAGCCCCGGGACTTACACGCATCCTGGGGCTTTGCATGTGCCGGCATGCGAGTGCCCTGCGCATGTAAATCTGGCAGGATTTACACGCACAGGGCTCTTAAAATCTAGCCCAATGTATGTATATGACTGGGATTTCCATGGGACCTGAACCAACATCTCAAAAATTAAACAATATTGATCAATTCAAAGTTATCCATAAGACTGTCTCCATTGCCAATATGACTGCTGCTTGGATCCGACCACTGCCTGTTCACCGATCTCGTCTGACTGCTGCCTGGAACCGACCTCTGCCTGTCCACTGACTACTTCTGATCGCTGCCTGTAACTTGACCACTGCCTGACCTGACTACTCCCGGACTGACTACAGGTACTCACCCCTGCTTCAGCTGACCATGCTGGACTGATACTCTGGCCTTGATCCTCGCTATCTACTCGGACACTCTATTCTGGCCTCCTGTGACCTCTGGATATTTTTGCTTGGATATCAGCCGCGCACCCTTGTTCATGGTGGGCACTCCTCTGAACTTCCTCTCTAGGAGACCCTGCAAGGCTCACCTAAGGCCAGGCAGCCCGGGTACCCAAGGGCTCAACCTGCGGAAACCCGAGGTTGCTATTGGCGAAGCTCCAGCTAGCCTCTGTCTCCTCCTGTGCTCCGCCTCCTGATGGCAGGCGCTCTCTGGGTCCGACCCGAGGGCTGTACCAATCCTACACCAGGCCAAGGTTCCACCTCCAGCACAACACCCACCACATATGTAAATATGTCACAGGGTGCCCACAGCCTCTCCAACACAAGGGACTTAAAGAGCTAAATCATGCAACGTATAGGGGATATTGAAAGGTTCTGTGTAATAATCAAAATATTAATTCCCTTACTTTATTGCATCTAGACATTTTGAAGATAGCATTCCACATTTCTCTCCAGTCATCTTCATCAAGATTTAAGTTCAGATCCACATTCCATTTTCTTTTAAAGCTATACTAGTTTGAGACTGCAAAACAGCCATTTTATCTTGTAATCTCAAAATACCCCTGCATAACTGTAAGAAGTTATGAGTATGTTCTGCTACTCCAAATTGTAAATGTAGATCATGAAAAGTTTTCATGTGATTCCCACTCCAAAGTTGATCTAAAAATCTTAATTCTTTATCATACCAATTGCCCATATCAACTGACATGGTAACGGTGATGATATGGGTGATAATTCTTCAATTTCCAAATTCAATAATTTATGTACCACCCTCCACATTTTTTTATGGGCTACAAACAGATTAGATCTTCCCATTCTAGCATAGATGGGAGAAGTTCTGTCCATAGTTATTAGGAAAATCAAATCAACTCCCTTCAATTGAGATCTTTCTGGGGAGATTCAACTAGATTTGGTCGGGCAAGGAAATCAACTTTGTAACCCAAGTAATCTGACTGATAAAAAATATAGGAAACAATCAGGAACCTCCAAGGCCCCCCCCCCCCCCCCCCCCCCACAAACACACACACACCCTTTGGGATACTGTAATGTGGATAATTTTATATGAGGAGTCTTCCTGTGCCACAAGAGAGAAGACATTGCCCTATTAAGGGCTTTAAACTTTCTTCAAGGAATATCACAAGGTAAATGTTGGAAGAGATATAAAAGGCGAGGAAACACCACCATCTTTACTAAGGAAACTCTTCCCACCAGTGACAAAGGGAAATCTGTCCATCTGCTCATCTGCATGGATTTATTAAATAATTTTTGGATGTTATTTTTATAGATCTCTTGCGTTAAGAAACCAATATCTTTAATAATTTAATTCTGATTCTACAAGGGTAAAATTCCCTATATTCCCTATCTGAGAGCTTGTCAACCCAATTGAAAACAATAAACATTTAGCGTGATTAACCTTATAACTGGATAGTTCACTGTATCTACTGAGAATGTTATGGCCGCCGGCCGCAGTAGCCCGAGGCTGGGGCCGACTGTCATGGCCGCCAGCCACGGCGGTCCGTGGCTGGGACCAAATACTCATCCACAGCGTCGGGCCCGTGCATTGGCTCCCGCTGGAGCAGGCAATCTTCCCCAGCATTCCCCTCACGGCCACGGCCGCTGCTGAGGCTGGCCACATGGCTCCGCTCGGCCTGGATGACTCCGCCCCTTCAGATTAATTAGGGCCGCGCGCACGGCTGAAGAAAATATTTAAAGGGGCCATGACAGGAAGTTGTCATTAGAGATGTGAATTGGAACCTGAATCAGTTCTGATTCCGGTTCCGATTCACATCGTGTTTTTTTTTTGTCCGGCCCGATCGGGTTTTTTTTTATCGGCTGTGCCCGAGCCGATAAACAAAATACCCACCCTGACCCTTTAAAACTAATCCCTTACAGGTACCTGGTGGTCCAGTGGGGGTCCCGGGAGCGATCTCACCTCTTGTATTTAAGGCAAGGTCTGCTCCTCAGACCTTGCCTTGGTATTGAGGCTTCTGGTTGTTAGAATTTGGTGCAGGTGTTCCTGGTTCCTGGTCTTCGTTCCTGGTCTTCGTCCCGCTACTGTTCTCCTCCCTCGTTGGATTGAGTCTTGGCTTCTGACCCTTGGACCGGCTGTCGTTCTTCACTTGGTTTGACCTTGGACTGGCTGTGGATCCTTCTCCTGGCTTGCTCCTGGACTGGCTTCCGACCATTCTCCTGAATTGCTTCTGGAATGGATTCAACTTTTTTCCTGGCTTCAACCCTCGGAACGGCTCCTGACCACTCTTCAGCTTCTACTCCTGGACTGACTCAACCTGCTGGAGGTGCCAGCCATCTGGAATCCATGACCTGCAGGAGGTGCCGGCATCCAAACCAATTTTCAGTCTTCAGGGAGTCTCCTAAGTCCCAGTGGCCAGGTTCCTACGGGCTCCTCCTGGGGGAACCACGAGCTTCCAGGGCGAAGTCTTCATTCAACTGCTGAACCTTCAGGCCTTGCCCTCCGATGGTAGGGACCAGAGAGGGTTGACTCTCTCTTTGGTAGCGCTAACTTTACCTTGGAACAGGGGTCCACCTCTGGATTCGTAACAGAGAAGGGATAAGGTAGGTATTGAAGTCTCAATTCAGGTAAGGTACAACAGGATATCATTGGCATATAGAGAGATTTTATGTGTTACTGATTGGATCTGAAAACCAGCTATATCTGTGGACTCTCTTGTGCCAGTAGTTCAAAAGCCAAATTAAACAAAGTGGGGGAAAGGGAAAATCCTTTGCATGTTCCTTGTAATATGGCTAATGGGGTTGACAGGGCCTCATTTGTCAATATTTGTGCTCTAGGTTTATCATATAAGGCTCATACCCACTGTAAAAAAAAAAAGGGGTGGACTACCAAAATTTGTAACACCAGAAAGAGATACTGCCAATATATTCTGTCAAAAGCCTTATCAGAGTCTAAGGATAGTATGACTCTGGGGATCTTAAGCCAGTTCGCTAACAAGTCGATTTTAAAAGGCTTGCATGCACAAATACTGGGGGTTATGACTTATGAGCATGGCTGGGCCTTGCGCGTGCCAAGCGCATTTTAGAAAGGGCACAGCCATGCGTGTAACTCCCGATATGCGTAAAAGTGCTGGGCCTGAAGAAAGGGGTGGGTTGGGGCGAAGTCTGGGCGGGGAGGGGCAGGGCGGGGGAGGCCTTTAGACGCTGTCCCGGGGAAGTGCGCACCGGCAGTTGACCAGCGTGTGGAGTTTACTTCTGCTCCAGAGGAGCAGTAAGTATAAAACAAAAAAATTGGGGATAGCTAGGGTAGGTTTAGGGGTTGGGGAGGAGAAGGGAGGAGGGAAGAAGGATAGGGTTAGAGTTAGGGAAGTTCTCTCCCAGTCCACTCCTTTACTGGAGTGCACTGGGAGGTAACTGGGGAAAGACCCGTTCATGTCGCCACATGATTCTTTTAAAATTCCCGCCCCCACATGTGCGCTCAAACATTAAAATCCGGCACGCATGTGTGTGAGGGAATCACTTTCAATGTTTCCCAGCATAGCCTAGGGTTGTAGTCAGCAGCGGGATAATGATTTTAGAAATCTTCAATAGTTTTTCTAACCAGTTCCTCAAATTTAGTGTTTATGAGAAAAGATAAATTAAGGCGCCATCTTGTACGAGATCCCTGCTCCTCAAGGAAATCACAAGTAATGGTAATGGGATGATGATCAGATAAATAAGAGGGCAAAATGTCACAATCTGTAATATGAGTCATGATATCTGAACTACAGAGAAAAAAATCATTCCTGCTGTACGATCTATGCCTTGGAGAGTAAAATGTGTAGTCCCAACTACTAGGAAACCATTCTCTCTAAACATCAAGATTTTAAAATTGGATGATGTTTTGAGAAGCTGCTGGAATTGGTAAATAAATAACAGAAATATGGGACTTGCTAAAATTGAATTCAAGCACATGTTCCAATCTCCTCCCATTATTATCAGACATCACGCCTGCCAATCTCCCAGCTATCTATATCACTAATAATCAAATCGCCACTAGGTGAAGTGCTTTCCCTGCCCTCCTGAATATACAGCCCTGAAGATGCATCCATGATGCGAGAGGATAATATGCCACATGGAGAGTAGGTCCCAGCTATAAGACTACTTTCTGCCTCTGACAGATGATTCTTTCTTTCCTAGTGATCTTGTTCTTCCAAAGCATCTCAGGAGCAGTGAGAGAGGAAGTGAGACCTCTCTTCTGTATCCCTAATGGTCTTATCTTCATACCTTTCTGTCTGCCTCAGCTCCTCCAGGTCCATAACTTTAGCTTCCAGAGACTGTACTCATTCTCTGAGAGATTGGAACTCTTTGCACTGGGTGCACACATAACCTTTCCTCAACAGGAAGAAAATCATACATATTGCACTCAGTACAAAAGATTGAATAGCCCCCATCCCAATGCTGGACTGCTATCTGTATATGTTTAATTTTTTTAAACTCAGGGATTGGAAATTTAACACACATTTACATTGGAATTCTATCTAAAGCCAGAAAACGCAAGAGTTCAAGTAACCTTTAAGAGAAGAAGAAGAGATTATGCACAGGAGTGGCTTTTATGCCAGTGAGGATATATATGCTGATGAGAATCCTTACAGAAAAGGACAGCCCAGTTGAAGACAGCAGCTGGAATGGAAACTGCTATGTTAGACAGAGCAGGTGTCAATGCATCATCACAGATTCAAGACTAATATCTGGATATATATGGGTAGCAAATGTTAGCATGTCCCCTGTTAGTCAGGGATGCATTTATATTTGTTTGATTTTATAATATAGAGAAATGGCATGACCTTCACTGAATCCTTAGTGGAACACAAGATTTGGTGCAAGAGGTAAGTGTTGGAGCCACTTGGCAACAGTGATCACAACATGATCAAATTTGACTTAATAACTAGAGAGAAGACTCTAAAGAAATCTACTGCAACAGCATTTAACTTTCATAAAGGTGACTATGATAAAATGAGGAAAATAGCAAACACTTAAAGAGGCAGCGCAAAGGTTAAGAGTTTACATCAGGAATGGATATTGTTTAAAAATACCATCTTGGAAGCCTAGACCACATGAATTTCATGCATTAGAAAATGTGGAAGAAAAGATAAATGACTACCGGCATGGTTAAACGGTGAGGCGAGAGAGGCTATAATAGCTAAAAGAACATCTTTAAAGAAATGGAAAAGGGATCTGAATGAAGAAAACATGAAACAGCTTAAGCACTGGCAAGTTATATGCAAAGAACTGATAAGGAAGACAAAGATAATTTGAAAAGAAGCTTACCATGGAAGCAAAAACTCATAATAAAAATGTTTTCAGGTACATTTGAAGTAAAAAGCCTGTGAGGGAGTCAGTTGGACCATTAGATGATCAAGGGATAAAAAGGTCAGTTAGGGATGACAAAGCCATAGCAGAGAGACTAAATTCATTGCTTCAGTCTTCAATGAGGAAGATGTAAGAGAGATACCCATGCCAGAAATGATATTCAAAGGTGATGATTCTGCACAATTGAAACAAATCTCAGTGAACCTATATTAGCGCAAATTGGCAAACTAAAGTGTAGCAAATAATCTGGACCAGATGGTATACATCCCAGAGTGCTGAAAGAACTGAAAAATGAAATTGCAGAACTGCTGTTAGCGATTTGTAAACTATCATTACAATCATCTATGGTACGTGAAGGCTGGAGAGTTGCCAATGTAATGCCACTTTTTAAAAAGGACTCAAAGCGTGATCCAGGAAACTACAGGCAAAATGGTAGAAACTATCTTAAAGAAAAAAATTTCTGAACATATAGATAGGCATAGTTTAATGGGACAAAGCCAAATTGGATTTAGCTAAGGGAGGTCTTGCCTCACCAGTCTGCTACATTTTATGAGAGCATAAACAAAAATATGGATACATGTGAGCCAACTGATATAGTGTGTCTGGATTTCCAGAAAGCATTTGACAAAGTCCCTCATGAGAGCCTTCTTAGGAAATTAAAAATTCATGGGATAGGGGGCAGTGTCCTGTTGTGGATTGGGAACTGAATAAAAGATAGAAAACAGAGAGTAGAGCTAAATGGTAAATTTTCTCAATGGAAAAAGGTAAATAAGGGAGGACACCAGGAATCTGTTCTGGGACTACTGGGTTTTAATATATTTATAAACAACCTGGAAATGATGACAATTAGTGAGGTGTTTAAATTTGCAGATAATACCAAATTATTCAACGTTGTTAAATCACATGAGGATTGTGAGAAATTGCAAGAGGACCTTGCAAAACTGGGAGACTAGGCATACAAATGAAAATTAAATTTAATGTGGACAAGTGCTAAGTGACGCACTTAGGGAAGAGTAACCCAAATTATAGCTACCCAATGCAAGTTTAGGAGTCACCATTCAGGAAAAGGATTTAGGAATCATCATTAATAATGCATTGAAATCTTCTGCTCAATGTCTATCAGCAGCCAAGAAAACTAATAGAATGCTATGAATTATTAGGAAAGGAACAGAAAATAAAATGAGAATACATTTACTTTGCAGTTAAAATCAGTAACATATCTATTTCTATGTGACAGGTAATACAAAGCATTTACATATTGTAGATGAGCATATTAACATAGGTAATACGGATAATATAAAATATTTAGCAACAGTTTGGCCAAACTAATAACTCTAGAAGGATAAATCTTGTATGAGAGTGATTAGGCAATAGATTAGATTTCTTCTAAAATTGTCAGATCAGGAAATTACACATGTAGTTTTTAAGCTACTGTTGTGTCCGTCGGTTGCAGACGGCTGCTACCTCTCATGTTCACCTCTTTTTTCCCTGCACCGTCAATCATTGGGAGAATGGCGGCCTCCGCCAGCCAACGCCAACTTCCCCGGTGACCCTGGGACAGCGTGGGCGCTGCCGACTGCCATCTTACTTCCGGCATCACTTAGGCGCATGCGTGCGTGCAGGGCCTTCTTATGAATATGTCATGGTGGGAACCTCGGGGACGTGCCCTCCCAATGACGTCAACATCGCTAATATACGGACTGTCATCTTGCTATGACGAGTTAGCAAGGAGTTCTCTCACTTGTTAAATCCGCTCTAACTTGGATCTTCTGTTCCAGACTCTCCTCTTGGCATTCGGATGCTCTGAGTACCCGCTCCTCGGGGGCTCTTCTGTGTCTTGGCTATCTGCTCCTCGGAAGGCCCTCCTGTCTGGGACTTCCTGTCCCGCTCCTCGGGTATCTCTGCTGGGACGTCCTTGTGTGAGTACATTCTCCAACTTCTATCAACTTTACTGAAGATTCCATGGCATACCTCATTCCTCGGGCCACTACCGTTCTTCAGTCTGTCTATGCTACTCTATCTGTGCCTCAGGATATTACACCATCTATACGTGGTCTACGGCCTGGTTCCTGTATCACTGACCTCTGCCTCGTTGGCATCTACAGTACAGCTTCCTTGGTATACTCCGCGCTGTGGGCCACTACCGGATCTGTACTCAGAGATATTTATATCAGCCTGCAGGAATCCCCGGGTGTACCCCACGCTGCGGGCCACTACCAGACCTTCATATCTACATCATCATCTTGACTACAGTATTTGCTTAAAGACTGTGTTTATTACATTTCCCGCTCCTCGGGTTACGTGCTATCTTTTCTCCTTAATAAAGTCTCTCTCACAGCTGTGTTCAACATTGCTGAGACCACGCCCACTGATGGTGAGGCCCACGGGGCTCCTCCCTATGGATGGAGACACCCCTCACCTTGTCCCGGAGTTCACAAATTCATCAAAACCATAACAGCTACGATCCACTTTCTCCGATTTGGATCATTGTCCATTCTCCATAGTCAAAGGCATGAGTGTATCTCATATGATGTAATGACGCTAATAGTAAACAAAACACTTTCAGAGAGGGCGATTCCTGAACCCCTCAAAATGACAACTATACATCCTGTTCGAAAAATAAATAATATTCCTTGTGACAACATTACAAATTTTTGTCCCATATCAAATGTTAAGGATGTGCAGAAGGAAAAAAAATTGTTTTGATTCGTTTTTCATTTCGCCGGGATCCAAATGCTTTTCATTAGTTTCATAGGGGGAAAAACCAATTCGTTTATTAGTTTTATTCGTTTTTTGTTTGCCATTAAAGTTAATGGGGGAAGTATTTGCAGCCTATTTTTGGCTGCAGAATTGGGGTTTTCTTATCAATTCTGATGAAACTTCTGGGGAGAAATCATCAGAATGAGAAAAGAGCTCCAATTTATTTTTTATTTATTTAACGTTTTTGTATACCGACATTCGTTAAGAAAACATCACATCGGTTTCCATAGAACAATAAGTAGCCAACAGGGCTTTACAGTGAAACTGATAATAGAAACTGGGGAGAGGGGTGGGGGGGGAGGGAAGGGGCTGGGGGGGGGGGTTGGAGGGTGCGGGAAACCAAGGTTATGCTGTACAAATAGGTAAACGCAAAAACATAGTTAAATTCAAGTATAGATTATGTACAATAAAATACTAGTGGGGGAGAGTTAAGAAAAGGAGTTTTCGGTCATGGACCTAGGGGGCGAGGGGAGTGGAGGGGTGGGGGTGGAGGAGGGGTGATGGAGAGTAGGAGTGATAAGAAGAGGGGGCTCATGCATAGGATCGTGTGAACAGCCAGGTCTTGAGGTTCTGTCTGAATTTCTTAGTGCAGGTTTCACGGCGTAGGTGGGTGGGCATAGAGTTCCATAAGGAGGGTCCAGCTAGGGATAGCACACATTGTTTGGTGGCTGTTAGATGGAAGAGTTTGGGGGAAGGTGTGTGAATGTTTGCGGTGTAGGGTGTTCTGGTGGGTCTGGAGGAGGAACGGATGCGTAAACAGTCTGAGAACCAGAGCATGTCTGGATTGTGGATGGCTTTGTGATTAAGGGTGAGGGTTTTAAATTGAATTCTGGCTGTGATGGGGAGCCAATGAAGTTGTTTGAGAATAGGTGTGATGTGTTCTTTTCTGCGGGTGCCTGTTAATATTCTTGCAGCTGCATTCTGAAGCAGCTATAGAGGGGCAAGGCTGTTCTTCGGGAGTCCTAGGAGTAGAGCGTTTGAGTAGTCTATTTTAGATAATATGAGGGTTTGTAGGGCTGTTCTGAAGTCGTTGAGGTGCAGGATAGGTTTGAGTTTTTTGAGGGTGTGTAATTTGTAGTAACAGTCTTTGATGGTGGAGGAGATACATTTCTGTAGGCTGAATTGAGGGTCAAGTGTGACACCTAGGTCTCTTACAACTTGTGAGAGGACTGGGAGAGCGAGGGGAGAGTTGGCTGAGGGGGTGGGTACGGGGTTGATGGGTTGAGGTGAAATGATCATAAGTTCAGTTCTGTTAGGATTTAGGGCTAGGTTGAGTTGGGTGAGTAGACAGTTGATGGATGAGAGGGCACTCTCCCATCTTTTTAGGGCGTTGGAGATGGAGTCGGTGATGGGGATAAGCACTTGCACGTCGTCAGCATAGACAAAATGTGGGAGGTTGAGATTTGAGAGTAGCTGGCAGAGGGGGAGGAGGTATATGTTAAAGAGTGTGGATGATAAGGAGCAGCCTTGGGGTATGCCCCTTGTGATATCGATTTGGCTCGGATTCGTGGTTTTCAATTTTTACCTTGTAGTGTCTGTCACTTATGTATGATTTGAACTAGCGAAGTGGGGTCCCAGAGATGCCAATGTCAGCTAGCCTGTCGAGTAAAATAGTGTGGTTAATAGGCTGCAGAGATGTCTAATAGGGCTAGAATGAATGTGTGACCTTTGTCAAAGCCTCTGATGACGAGGTCGGTGAGAGAGAGTAGTAGAGTTTCAGTACTGAAGCACTTTCTAAAGCCGTGTTGTGATGGAAAGAGTATCTGGTGCTGGTCTAAGTAGTTTGACAGTTGAGTGTTGACCGTTTTTTCAAGGACTTTAGCGATGAAGGGGAGGTTGGAGATAGGTCGGTAGTTGGATAAGTCGGTAGAGTCAAGTTTCGGTTTCTTAAGGATGGGTTTTACTATGGCTGATTTGAGCTGGGAGGGAACATCTCCAGTGGAAATGGAGATTTATTTATTTATTTATTTTATTTAACAGTTTTTTATACCGACCTTCACAGTAAATAACCATATCGGATCGGTTTACATTTAACAAGGGTATAACTGGAGTAACAATTCAAGTAAACGAAAGAAAACAATAGGTAGAATAGGTAGAATAAGTCAAAGTTACAATCTGTTGATAATATCAGCTAGCGGTTGGGAAATGCTGTCTGGGATTGTCAACAGCACTTTGGAGGGGATCATGTCAGAGGGGTGGGTAGCGGGTCGCATTTTCTTAAGTATAGCAGAAATTTCAGAGGGGGAGGTGCTTTCGAATGTGTTCATTTTGGAGTCTCTTTAGGGGTAAATTTGTTAAGTGAAGGAGCAGGGGGAAAGCGGGAGGCAAGGGTGGCGATCTTGTTGTGGAAATATTGGGCAAGCTGGTTGCATTTAGTGTTAGGGTCTTCTCATGGAGATGTCTTGGGAGATGTCTTGGTGAGGTTAGAGATAAGAGAGAAAAGAGCTCTCGAGTTGTTTGTTCTCCTGATCCAATATACTTAGACTGTGGCAAAGCGACACCAAAGTGGCATGAACAGCCTAAGGCACTGAAAAGGGGCAAAGGAGTACCAGGAGGTTCAAGAGTGCTTTAACAGAGGTGCAAAGCAGCAGTGAGAGTGTCACAAACACACCACGGCTTCAAAAGAGAGCACCGATAACAGTTGCATGAACCCTTGAAGGCAGCACGACAGGCAAAGTGTTGTGAAGCGCTAGGAGAGCAGTTCCGCTTACCAGGGGATGTGTGTTCTTGGACCATGGCTTGACCCCAGAGGAACTCCGAAGAAGTGCCGCGGCAGGCGAGGCATGCCCGAGCATGGGCTGGACAGAAGCGAGGCTGGATTGAAGACAGATGACTGGAGATACTGACCCTCCTCCGGACCTGCACACTTCGGAAGACCAGCAACGCAATGGTGGTCTTATGAACAGTCCTCCGACCGTTCCAAGCCCTTTTAGACCTGCCGCAGGGTACGGCAAGAAGCGGCAGGATGGATGGAGGCCAGGGCAGCGAAGACCAGAACATGGAGATTCAGACAAGACTCAGGAACAAGGTACTTGGATGCACAGACAAGACTCAGGAACAAGGTACTTGGATGCACAGAAGACTCAGGCAAGATTCAAGGTATTCAGGAGAGTCAAGCAAGGTTAAACACATTCAGGAGAGTCAAGCAAAGTACTGGGTTGAGACTGCAATGCAGCGCGCCATACACAGTCCACCCGCGGAACTGGTCACAGACCACTCTGGACTCGAAGTGCCTCTAGACGAGATGTGAAGCAATGAAAAGGAACTTGTCTCAGAAGCTGTAGAGGCCTGCACTGAGGCGTGCCCTACACAGCCGCCAGTGGCTGGTCGCGGACCACGCTGGATGGTACAGGAACTGGCAGAGTATTTGACACAGACGGAGCAAGCACAAGGGACTCCGTAGACCAGGGATAAGGACAGAAGCAGAAGTCTCCCGGAGGGCTGTGCTGCAGAAGCGGAGGAGGAATTTCACCACAAAGTGCCCTAAACAGCCCGTCCGTGGGGCTGGTCATGGACCACAACATGGCACGCCAGGAAGAGTGGCAACGAGGAACCAGGGGTTCAGGATAACTGACCACGGATATCAGGATCAGGAGAACAAACATCTGGACTGGAACACAGATTACAGGATCAGGAGACAGACCTCAGGACTGGAACACGAATATCAGGAACAGCAGGCGGACATCTGGACTGGAACATGGACATCAGGACAAGATGAGGAGCTCCAATGCAGAACAGGAAACACAGGACTTTGAAGAAGAGCTGGAACAGGGATGACTCCTGGAACAAAGGACAGCAGGATCCCAGGAGTGTCTAACTCCTTGCGAAGGCAAAGCTAGAATGGACGTTGAGCCCTTTTGTAGGGCTGAAGAGGACAACGCCCAGGGAGGGGTCAGCAGAGGGCCAGACCTGGCTGGCCCTTGAAAAGCAGGTGAGAGGCACACGCCCGCATCTAAGGAGAGCTGGAGGAAGAGAAGACAGGCTGGTGGCAACCCCCAGCCACGTGAAAGACCCGAGGAGAAGCAGGCAGGCAGCGGGAGCAGCCCTGCCCAGAAGCTGGACGAAAGGCAGGCTGCTGGAGCGGCTCCATGCCATGAAGACTGAAGCAGGAAGAGAAGGATGGCTGCAGGCACCGGCAGAGACGGCTTCTCTGCAGGGCAAGGACCTGGGCTGTAGCAGGCACCGGCAGGGACGGCCTCCCTGCCGGCCGAAGACCCCGGCATCAGTGAGGACGGCTCCCTACCATCCAAGGACCCCCGGGAACATGAGAACAGCCACAGGAACAGCTCCAGCCACGTCGGGGAGGACAGTAGTGGCAGCGGCAGTCCCATCTGCATGGGAGAGCTCCTGGTGGCTTGGCCCTGCCGCGCAGGGTGGCCGGCTGCCAGAGAGGAGCCCGGTGACAGCGGCATGCCTGCTGCAGAGAGAACAGCGCCAGTGTCCGACTGGCCGCGGCAAGGTAGGGGACCTGCCCGCGCTCCTTGCGGGCAGGTTCACAACACAAAGTGGCAAGACAAGTGGCATCAACATCCTACAGCTGTTAGGATCTGTTGCTGAAGACTCCTGATGTGGGAGGAGTTAGCAATTTGTTAGAGACTCAATGAGGAGTTAGCAATCTTGATAGGATCTGCTATGCTGATGGGAGGAGCAAGCAGATAGTAGATAGTGATGACTCCTAAGGAAGGAGGAGTTAGCAATCCTGTTATGAAACTGTGTTGCGGACTCCTGAAAGAAGAGGAGGTAGCAAACTGTTACCAGCGGAGTGCTTGGAGAGGGCACTCGGCTGTAGAGGAATGTAGATAGGTGAATCCTTGGGCCGATGGCAGATGACAGCACCCCCAGGAGCATATCCTGAGAGGGACCATCAGCTAGGCTTGGGTATGGAGACAGACACAGATAATTCTTTTATTAGACAGGTTAGTAGAAACACCAGAGGTGGCAGTAGTGAGCTGATATGCCCAGCAGGGCTGAAGTCCCTCAGGTACTGGAACAGTATTCCCAGGGTTGCTGAGATGTAGAGAAACTATAGATAGTGAGTAGACAGGGTATGCAGTGTACATAGCCAGAACTGGTTGACAAAACTCACATAAAGTCTTAAAGAAGTTCAGTAGCTGGAAATGGTTAGGCCCTCGAGGAGTGAGTACCTGGTTCCAGGGAAAGCTCTGAGAGAGCAATGGTAACTCACAAATGTCTGTATCTGTGATAGCTTCTAGCCAGTAGAGAATCTTCAGAGTATTCAGGAACATAGGCCCTCGAGGAGCGAGTACCGGTTCCTATCTGCAATCTGAAATAGTAACTCACAAATGTCTGTATCTGTGATAGCTTCTAGGCAGTAGAGAATCTTCAGAGGGTTCAGGAACACGGGTCTTCGAGGAGCGAGTACCGGTTCCCATCTGCAATCTGAAATAAAGAAAAGAGTGCGGGGCCCCCGAGGAGCAGGTACCGCTGGTAAGTCCAAGGAGGCAGAGTAGCTTGGACGAATCTGAATCTGTATCCGTGTCCGTGTCCGAGTCCGTGTCCTTGCTAACTCGATTCATTAACAAATACTGAGACCTTATATATTGGAAATGGATGACATCAATTCAGGGGGACACCCCCGAGGTTCGCACCCTTGCTGGTAAATCAATGGGATCGTGCATGCGCCCGCACCCTACTTCATCAGGCAACATGGCGGATCCGCACCGTTGAGCCGGTCCAGGGACGCTGGAGGGAGGCGGCATGGAGACACCGTGGCAGCAACCATCCATCAGACCCGGAGGGAGTCGCCACGTAGAGAGGGCGGAGTGAGGGCGTTGAGCAGCAACAGATGCAACAGTACCCCCCTTCAAAGGGCGATCTCTTCGGGTACCAGATTTTAAAGGATGCGCAAGGTGAAACTGATGAAGCATCTCTATATCCAAGATATTGGTCTGAGGCTCCCAAGTAATGAAATTGGGGCCAAAGCCTTCTTAATCAGAAGGTATTCAAAAATCTTGCCTCTGTAGCGAACATCCAGAATCTTTTAAACTGATCTCCAATTTGTCTTCTGCAAAGGTGATGGATGCATCTTGAGATTTGGAAGAATCTTTCAGAGTGTAATGATGATATCAGCAGCAATGGGTTGAGCTGCTGTGGATGTCACTGAGGAATTCAATGGAAGTGGTGATGTAAAATAGGGATGTGAATCGTTTTTTGACGATTTAAAAAAATTGTCCGATATTTTTTAAATCATCAAAAATTGTTAGATTGCGCGATACAATAGAAATTCCCCCGATTTATCGTGAAAGATCCTTAATGGGTTAGTGTCCACTAAAGGGAGTTATTTGGGGGATGGGCGGGAAAACCGGCACACCAAAACAACCCCTAAACCCACCCCGACCCTTTAAAACTATACCCTTACCTTCCCCACCCTCCCGAACCCCCCCAAAAAAACTTTTTACGAGTACCTGTGGTCCAGTGGAAGCCCCGGAAACGATCTGCTCTCGGGCCATCGGCGCCATTTTGGCTGCCACTAATAAAAATGGCGCCAATAGCCCAATAAAAAAAAAACCACCGACCCTTTAAAAATGACCCCTTTGCTTTCCCCACCCTCCCGAACCCCCCCAAAACCGTTTTAAAATTACCTGGTGGTCCAGTGGGGGCGCAGGGAGCGATCTCCCGCTCTCGGGCCGTCGGCTGCCACTAATAAAAATGGCGCCGATGGCCCTTTGCCCTTACCATGTGACAGGGTATCCGTGCCATTGGCCGGCCCCTGTCACATGGTAGGAGCACTGGATGGCCGGCGCCATTTTTAAAGATGGCGCCGGCCATCCAGTGAACCTTCAGCGAAAGTGGCAATGTTGGTGAACATCCAACCCCACTACTAAGGGTAATCTCTTCAGTCAAGTAACTGGATAAAGTGTTGAATTCAGCAGCAATAATGTCATTGAAATGTCAACAGAAGAGGCAAGGTTGGGGTGCATCCAATCCCACTTCTAAGGGTAACTTCTTCAGTAAGTCACTGGATGAGAGGTTGAATTCAGCAGCATTTGTTTAGCTGCTATGGATGTCACAGAAATTTCAACAGAAGTGGCAATGTTGGGGTATGTCCAAAACTCACTTCTGGGTAACTCGTCCGTAGATGAAGCTGGAAGAGAGATGGTGGCAGCACCAGCAAACGAAACAGGCTGGTAGTTAGAGATATCTTCTTCAGAATTAATTGTGCTGTAGTCCTTCAGACACAACTTCCGAGAGAAATAAGCGTAGCAGATATCTCTAAGTTATAGTCTGTGAAGACGGTAAAGATGTAGAGTGCCATCTAGCCATGGCAAACATAGCAACCGCTATGAATATCAGTCCGTGAAGACGGTAAAGATGTAGAGCGCCATCTAGCCGTGGCGAACATAGCAACCGCTATGAATATCAGTCCATGAAGATGGTAAAGATGTAGAGCGCCATCTAGCCATAGTGAACATAGCAACCGCTATGTATATGAGCAGCCAGGAGTAGAACGACTGTGGACGTCATTAAGATCCTCAAGAGAAGTTGCGATGTAAAGGAATGTCCAAAGCCCACTTCAATTATGATGCAGTAAAGGATCTTCTTGTTTGACGAAGGGACTTCTCAGGTCTTCCAAAAGACGTCTGAGAATAAGGTTGCCTCCTGCCCCTGAGTCCAACAGGGCAGGGGTCCGAACCATAGCTGGTTCAGATGTCACAGAGACTGAACAAGAGAGCGGAGGAGATAACACCAAATGGCCCAAGAACAGTCCTCCCGCGGGACTTAGGCCCGTCCGTTTCCCGGACGAATGAGGCATGTAGAGACATCATGGCCGGGCTGACCACAGTACATGCACAGGCTGTGTTTCTTCCAAATTCTTCTCTCCTTTGAGATCAAGTGACCACGACCAAGTTACATAGGTTCATCTTTATCAACAGCAGGAATTGCTGGATCCTTCCGAGGTGCAGGGGTACTGGCCTGTTTCAACCCAGTTAACACCTTAGGCCGGAGTTCCTTCACCTTGTCTCAGAGCCGACAATCAATCCGAGTAGCTAAGGCTATCAATTCTTCCAGCGAGTCAGGTGTCTGGCGAGCAGCCAGCTTGTCTTTCAGGCGGGTATCCAGGCCTCTGCAGAAGAGAGTATTGAGACAACTGGGGTCCCAGCAAAGTTCCGTTGCAAGAGACTTGAATTCTATGGCAAATTCAGCCAATGATCTGTTGCCTTGCTTCAAGTCCACCAAAGAAAATCCGGCAACAGACATACGAGCAGGGTCATCAAAAACGGATTTAAACACATCCATAAATCCTTCTATGTCCTGCAAAATAGGGTCCTTGCATTCCCATAAGGTAGATGCCCACGACAAGGCTCTCCCATCCAAGTATGACAGTATATAGGTGGTCTTAGAGAGGCCCATGGGAAACAATGAAGGCTGTAAGGTGAAATGCAAGCTGCACTGGTTCCAAAAACCCCACATTTTCTGGAGTTCTCCGGAGAAGCGAATAGGAGCCACCAGTGGAACAGCTGTCTTTAAAGTTACCTCCTGTAACTGACCCTCTTGAGTAGAAGATGTGCCTTGTATCTTCTGTGTGTGAAGCTGATGAAATGCTGCAGTAAGTTTCTCCAAGGTTTCTTTCTGTTCTGAGATGCGTTGAGCCAGGCCCGGTATAGCCTGCAAAGCGGAGAGGTGTGCCGGTTCCATGGGTTACTGACATCCCATACTTGAGCTGGATTCCCAGGAGTACTGCTTTCTCCAAATTAAAGCCGGATCCACTGGAGTTAGCAATCTTGCTGAAGACTCCTGATGTGGGAGAAGTTAGCAATCTTGTTAGACTCCGTGAGGAGTTAGCAATCTTGATAGAATCTGCTATGCTGATGGGAGGAGCAAGCAGATAGTAGTGATGACTCCTAAGGAAGGAGGAGTTAGCAATCCTGTTATGAATCTGTGTTGCGGACTCCTGAAAGAAGAGGAGGTAGCAAACTGTTACCAGCGGAGTGCTTGGAGAGGGCACTCGGCTGTAAATGAATGTAGATAGGTGAATCCTTGGGCCGATGGCAGATGACAGCGCCCCCAGGAGCATATCCTGAGAGGGACCACCGGCTAGGCTTGGGTACGGAGACAGTCACAAATAGTTCTTTTATTAGACAGCTTAGTAGAACCACCAGAAGTGGCAGTAGTGAGCTGATATGCTCAGCAGGGCTGAAGTCCCTCAGGTACTGGAACGGCATTCCCAGGGTTGCTGAGCTGTAGAGAAACTATAGATAGTGAGTAGCAGGGTCTGCAGTGTACATAGCCAGAACTGGATGACAAAACTCACATAAAGTCTTAAGAACATAAGAAAATGCCATACTGGATCAGACCAAGGGTCCATCAAGCCCAGCATCCTGTTTCCAACAGTGGCCAATCCAGGCCATAAGAACCTGGCAAGTACCCAAAAACTATGGGGCGGATTTTCATACTCCGCGAATAGGCCTACTTTTGTTTGCGCTCCAGGCGCAAACAAAAGTACGCTGGATTTTAGTAGATACGCGCGGAGCCGCGCGTATCTGCTAAAAACCTGGATCGGCGCGCGCAAGGCTATCGATTTTGTATAGCCGGCGCGCGCCGAGCCGCGCAGCCTACCCCCGTTCCCTTCCTTTTGCCCTCCCCTCACCTTCCCCTACCTAACCCACCCACCCGGCCCTGTCTAAGCCCCCCCCTTACCTTTGTCGGGGGATTTACGCCTCCCAGAGGGAGGCGTAAATCCCCGCGCGTCAGCGGGCCTCCTGCGCGCCGGGACGCGACCTGGGGGCGGGTCCGGAGGGCGCGGCCACGCCCCCGGGCCGCCCCGGGCCGTAACCACGCCTCCGGGCCCGCCCCCGAAACGCTCCCGGCACGCCCCCTAAACGCCGCGCGGTTCGGGCCCGCCCCCGACACGCCCCCTCGGAGAACCCCGGGACTTACGCGAGTCCCGGGGTCTGCGCGCAGGGCCCTTCTCGCCTAAATCCGCCCGGATTTGGGCGGATTTAGGCGAGCAGGGCTCTGAAAATCCGCCCCTAAGTCTATTCCATGTTACCATTGCTAATGGCAGTGGCTATTCTCATAGGGGCGGATTTTCAGAGCCCTGCTCGCCTAAATCCGCCCAAAACCGGGCGGATTTAGGCGAGCAGGGCCCTGCGCGCCGGGAAGCCTATTTTACATAGGCCTACCGGCGCGCGCAGAGCCCCAGGACTCGCATAAGTCCCGGGGTTCTCCGAGGGGGGCGTGTCGGGGGGCGGGCCCAGTCGTCGCGGCGTTTCGGGGGCGTGTCGGCAGCATTTTGGGGGCGGGGTACAGGAGCGTGGCTACGGCCCGGGGCGGTCCGGGGGCATGGCCGCGCCCTCCGTACCCGCCCCCAGGTCGCGGCCCGGCGCGCAAGAGGCCCGCCTGCGCGCGGGGATTTACGCCTCCCTCCGGGAGGCGTAAATCCCCCGACAAAGGTAAGGGGGGGGTTTAGACAGGGCCGGGCGGGTGGGTTAGGTAGGGGAAGGGAGGGGAAGGTGAGGGGAGGGCAAAGGAAAGTTCCCTCAGAGGCCGCTCCGATTTCGGAGCGGCCTTGGAGGGAACGGGGGTAGGCTGCGCGGCTCGGCACGCGCCGGCTATACAAAATCCATAGCCTTGCGCGCGCCGATCCAGGTTTTTAGCAGATATGCGCGGCTCCGCGCATATCTACTAAAATCCAGCGTACTTTTGTTTGAGCCTGGAGCGCAAACAAAAGTAGGCTATTCGCGCTCCTTTTAAAATCCGCCCCTAAGTGAACTTAATAGCAGGTAATGGACTTCTCCTCCAAGAACTTATCCAATCCTTTTTTAAACAGCTATACTAACTGCACTAACCACATTCTCTGGCAACAAATTTCAGAGTTTAATTGTGCGTTGAGTAAAAAAGAACTTTCTCCGATTAGTTTTAAATGTGCCCCATGCTAACTTCATGGAGTGCCCCCTAGTATTTCTACTATCCGAAAGAGTAAATAACCGATTCACGTCTAACCATTCTAGACCTCTCATGATTTTAAACACCTCTATCATATCCCCCCTCAGTCGTCTCTTCTCCAAGCTGAAAAGTCCTAACCTCTTTAGTCTTTCCTCATAGGGGAGTTGTTCCATTCCCCTTATTATTTTGGTAGCCCTTCTCTGTACCTTCTCCATCGCAATTATATCTTTTTCGAGATGCGGAGACCAGAATTGTACTCAGTATTCAAGGTGCAGTCTCACCATGGAGCGATACAGAGGCATTATGACATTTTCCGTGTTATTCACCATTCCCTTTCTAATAATTCCCAACATTCTGTTTGCTTTTTTGACTGTCACAGCACACTGTACCGACGATTTCAATGTGTTATCCACTATGACACCTAGATCTCTTTCTTGGGTTGTAGCACCTAGTATGGAACCCAACATTGTATAATTATAGCATGGGTTATTTTTCCCTATATGCATCACCTTGCACTTATCCACAGTAAATTTCATCTGCCATTTGGATGCCCAATTTTCCAGTCTCACAAGGTCTTCCTGCAATTTATCACAATCTGCTTGTGATTTAACTACTCTGAACAATTTTGTGTCATCTGCAAATTTGATTATCTCACTCGTCGTATTTCTTTCCAGATCATTTATAAATATATTGAAAAGTAAGGGTCCCAATACAGATCCCTGAGGCACTCCACTGTCCACTCCCTTCCACTGAGAAAATTGCCCATTTAATCCTACTCTCTGTTTCCTGTCTTTTAGCCAGTTTGCAATCCATGGAAGGACATCACCACCTATCCCATGACTTTTTACTTTTCCTAGAAGCCTCTCATGAGGAACTTTGTCAAACGCCTTCTGAAAATCCAAGTATACTATATCTACCGGTTCACCTTTACCCACATGTTTATTAACTCCTTCAAAAAAGTGAATCAGATTTGTGAGGCAAGACTTGCCCTGGGTAAAGCCATGCTGACTTTGTTCCATTAAACCATGTCTTTCTATATGTTCTGTGATTTTGATGTTTAGAACACTTTCCACTATTTTTCCTGGCACTGAAGTCAGGCTAACCGGTCTGTAGTTTCCTGGATCGTCCCTGGAGCCCTTTTTAAATATTGGGGTTACATTTGCTATCTTCCAGTCTTCAGGTACAATGGATGATTTTAATGATAAGTTGCAAATTTTTACTAATAGGTCTGAAATTTCATTTTTTAGTTCCTTCAGAATGCTGGGGTGTATACCATCCGGTCCAGGTGATTTACTACTTTTCAGTTTGTCAATCTACCACATCTTCTAGGTTCACCGTGATTTGATTCAGTCCATCTGAATCATTGCCCATGAAAATCTTCTCCATTATGGGTACCTCCCCAACATTCTCTTCAGTAAACACCAAAGCAAAGAAATCATTTAATCTTTTCGCGATGGCCTTATCTTCTCTAAGTGCCCCTTTAACCCCTCGATCATCTAACGGTCCAACTGACTCCCTCACAGGCTTTCTGCTTCGGATATATTTAAAAAAGTTTTTACTGTGAGTTTTTCCCTCTACAGCCAACTTCTTTTCAAATTCTCTCTTAGCCTGTCTTATCAATGTCTTACATTTAACTTGCCAATGTTTATGCTTTATCCTATTTTCTTCTTTTGGATCCTTCTTCCAATTTTTGAATGAAGATCTTTTGGCTAAAATAGTTTCTTTCACCTCCCCTTTTAACCATGCCGGTAATCGTTTTGCCTTCTTTCCACCTTTCTTAATGTGTGGAATACATCTGGACTGTGCTTCTAGAATGGTATTTTTTAACAATGACCACGCCTCTTGGACATTTTTTACTTTTTGTAGCTGCTCCTTTCAGTTTTTTTCTAACAATTTTTCTCATTTTATCAAAGTTTCCCTTTTGAAAGTTTAGCACGAGAGCCTTGGATTTGCACACTGTTCCTTTTCCAGTCATTAAATCAAATTTGATCATATTATGATCACTATTGCCAAGCAGCCCCACCACCGTTACCTCTCTCACCAAGTCCTGTGCTCCACTGAGAATTAGATCTAAAAATGCTCCCTCTCTCGTCGGTTCCTGAACCAATTGCTCCATAAAGCTATCATTTTTTACATAAGTTTTATGTAAACCGGCCTGATATGAAGCTTGTCATGAAGTTCGGTATAGAAAAAATGTTAAATAAAATAAAAAAAAAAAAAAATTTATTCCATCCAGGAACATTATCTCTCTAGCGTGACCCGATGATACATTTACCCAGTCTATATTGGGGTAATTGAAGTCTCCCATTATTACTGCACTACCAATTTGGTTAGCTTCCCTAATTTCTCTTAGCATTTCACTGTCCGTCTCACCATCTTGACCAGGTGGACGGTAGTATACCCCTATCACTATAGTCTTCCCCGACACACAAGGGATTTCTACCCATAAAGATTCAATTTTGTATTTAGTCTCATGCAGTTCAATATGGGGTAGATTTTCAAAAAACGCGAATAGGCGTACTTTTGCTGGCGCATCAGGCGCAAGCAAAAGTACGCTGGATTTTAGTAGATACACGCGGAGCCGCGCGTATCCACTAAAATCCTGGATCGGCGCACGCAAGGCTATGAATTCTGTATAGCCGGCGCGCGCCGAGCCGCGCAGCCTACCCCCGTTCCCTCCAAGGCCGCTCCGAAATCGGAGCGGCCTTGGAGGGAATCCTCTAACGCCCTCCCCTCACCTTCCCCTCCCTTCCTCTACCTAACCCATCCGCCCGGCCCTGTCTACACCCCCCCCCCCTTACCTTTCTCCGGGGATTTACGCCTCCCGGAGGGAGAAGTAAATCCCCGCGCGCCAGCGGGCCGCTAGCGTGCCGGGCCGTGACCTGGGGGCAGGTATGGAGGGTGCGGCCACGCCCCCGGACCGCCCCGGGCCGTAGCCACGCCCCCATACCCGCCCCCAAAACTCTGCCGACACGCCCCCTAAACGCCGTGACGACCGGGCCCGCCCCCGACACGCCCCCGACACGCCCCCCTCGGAGAACCCCAGGACTTATGCGAGTCCCGGGGCTCTGCGTGCGCCGGTAGGCCTATGTAAAATAGGCTCACCGGCGCGCAGGGCCCTGCTCGCCTAAATCCGCCCGGTTTTGGGCGGATTTAGGCGAGCAGGGCTCTGAAAATCCGCCCCTTAGAGAATAGCCACTGCCATTAGCAATGGTAACATGGAATAGACTTAGTTTTTGGGTACTTGCAAGGTTCTTATGGCCTGGATTGGCCACTGTTGGAAACAGGATGCTGGGCTTGATGGACCCTTGGTCTGACCCAGTATGGCATTTTCTTATGTTCTTATGTTTTCTTATGTTTATCCTGTTGGACTCTATGCCATCCCGGACATAAAGTGCCACACCTCCTCCCGAGTGCTCCTCTCTGTCATTGCGATATAATTTGTATCCCGGTATAGCACTGTCCCATTGGTTATCCTCTTTCCACCATGTCTCTAAGATGCCAATTAAGTCTATGTCATCATTTACTGCTATACATTCTAATTCTCCCATCTTACTTCTTAGACTTCTGGCATTAGCATACAAACATTTCAAAGTTTGTTTTTTTGTTTATATTTTCATTCTGCTTTTTAATTGATAGGGATAAGTTAGAATTTTTTAGCTCAGGTGAGTTTTTAGTTACAGGCACTTGGACTACTTTTCTAATTATTGGAACCTCACTGTCGGGATGCTCTAATTCTAATGCATCATTAGTATCCATTAAAGATACCTCTCTCCGAACCATGCGCTGCTGAGCGACTGTCGGCTTTCCCCTTTGTTCTAGTTTAAAAGCTGCTCTATCTCCTTTTTAAAGGTTAGCGCCAGCAGTCTGGTTCCACCCTGGTTAAAGTGCAGCCCATCCCTTCGGAAGAGACTCCCCCTTCCCCAAAAGGTTCCCCAGTTCCAAACAAAACTGAATCCCTCTTCCTTGCACCATCGTCTCATCCACGCATTGAGACTCCGGAGCTCTGCCTGCCTCTGGTGACCTGCACGTGGAACAGGGAGCATTTCAGAGAATGCTACCCTGGAGGTTCTGGATTTAAACTTTCTACCTAAGAGCCTAAATTTGGCTTCCAGAACCTCCCTCCCACATTTTCCTATGTCGTTGGTGCCCACATGTACCACGACACCTGACTATGCTACTGCCTATCTCCAGACCCAGACTCCTGCTTCGTCCGACTACGCATTGCCTCTCTCCAGACCCAGAACTTCACCTTGCCTGACTACGCTATTGACTATCTCCGTGATCAGACCTCAGCCTTGCTTGCCACTGACTTCGGATCACCACCAGCCCTGACAAGACTAGCATTGGACGCCTCTTCTGCTTACTCTTTGGATGTGGTTTCTTCAGGCTTCGGCCTACTTTTGCTCGAGTGCCCCCTGTCTGCCTTCGATCCATTGGTGCCCGAGTTTCCAGGACATTACCTAGTCCTGAAGATTTGATAATCTGGCCCTATTTGTGCAGGCAGAGGAACAGAGCAAACTATCTGGCTAATTTTAAAAAGAATGCTCATGCTCACATATACACATGTATCAGCACGCAAGCAGAGATTCTGCAATTTTATATTGTTCGTGTAAGTAGGGGGTAGATTTTAAGATTTTAAGAAAGTGCGCCTTCGCGTACTTTTGTTGGCGCACCAGGCGCCAACAAAAGTACGTGAAGGCGCACTTTCTCTATCTAACCCACCCCCCCGGCCCTATCTAGACCCCCCCTACCTTTGTCGGGGAATTTATGCCTCACGGAGGGAGAAGTAAATCCCCGCGTGCCAGCGGGCCGCTAGCGCGCCGAGACGCGTCCTGGGGGCGGTTCCGGAGGGCGCGGCCACGCCCCCGGGCCCGCCCCCGAAACGCCGCATCCCACCCCCAAAACGCCGCGCCGATCCGACACGCCCCCGACACGCCCCCCTCGAAAAACCCCATGACTTACGCGAGTCCCGGGGCTCTGCGCGCGCCGGTAGGCCTATGGAACATAGGCGCACCGGCGCGCAAGGCCCTGCTCGCGTAAATCCGGGCGGATTTACGCGAGCAGGGCTTTTAAAATCCGCCCCCAGGAGCATACTATTTTAAATACCCCTGCCGTACGTATGTGTGCGTGTAATCTTAAGTGGCAGCTTGAGTAAATCTTTAGTGCATATTTCTGCTAGGCTGGGGCTGTTAGTTTATGCTCATAAGCATGATGCCCTTAAAACATGCTCACGCAAGGGATAAACCAGTTTTTCCAATCAGTTCACCAATTTGTCCAGTTGATATTGAGGTCTTCAAGACCTTTCTGGTTCTTCAGCCTGTAAGCCCCCTATTTGACCTTGAACCCTCATAATCTCCAGACTTGCTCCTCATCAGGACCAGCAGTAAAGTTACGCAGATAACACACTGTGTGCCATTCCAGCTTTTTTAAAATTCAGAGGTATGCGTGCAAGTCTTGGCCATGCCCTGGAATGGCCATGCCCCGCCCATTCTCTGCCCCTTTTCCACCCCCTTATTCTGTAGGTGGGTACAGGTATGTATGCATACTTCATGGCTTCTTAAAATTCACGTTGCTCGCCTGCAGCTACGCATATATGTGGCTGTTTTTGTGTGCACAACGCTTTTAAAACCTACCTCTGAAAATGTAGAGAGAATGACCAACTGTACAGCAGAGCCTTAGCCAGCCTATGTCTGTGGCCATAGGCGCTTCCTCGTGACACCACCTGCTCCTGCACAGCCTGTTTCCTGTATCCAGCCATTTGCCCGCCCCATCCTGTTTGCTTTGGCCAATTGACATTGCAATTTCCTGCCCGTGCATCAAACGAGGAGTAAGAAACAGGCAGCGTCCACTTCCGCAGCACAGGAAGAGAAGGAAGAGGCTGCTGCTGCTCCAGGAGCCCAAGTTAGAGTCTGCTGTTGTTAGTGTGTTTTGAAAGGGGGGTACAGAGAATGAATGAGCATGTCTGTGAGAGTGAGTGAGGGTGTATTTGTCTAGGAAGAAAAGATCTGAGAGTGTATGTAGGTGAGTAGGAAAGAGTTGAGTGCAAGTGAGCATGGGTGTGAAAGTGAGTGGGCATGTGTGTATGGAAGAGGGAGAGACATGAGTGAGTGAGTGTGTGTGTGTGTGTGTGTGTGTTGGTGGGAGAATGGCAGAAGTATAGGTGTAAATGGAGATGTAAGAATGTGAGAGAATGAGCAGTGAAAGTAAGTGTGAACATGTAAGAGTGTTTATGAGAGCACATTTGTGAGCATCCGGTCCCACTGTGCAGTTGCCCTCCCCCTGTTCCCTCCCCCCCCCCCCCCCCCTACTAATCCATGGTAATCTCAGGGTGACTGGAAGTCAAAGGTTCCCAGGTATGCCAAACAAGCAGCACTGTGCAGCATGCTTTTCCAAGAACAGCCAGCCTATCAGCATTTGCTAGACAGGAGCTTAATCATGGCCATAAACCACTAGCTGAAGAAGGCATCAAGTGGAGTCTGCTCACATGTCCCATGGAAGTGTGGGACAATGTACTTGTTGGCTTAATCCACTAGAAGGCAGGCAGCTTCTACAGTTGCAAACTCTGTAGCTAAACGTTTTTTATTGTGAAGGGGTCTTACCAAGAAAATGGATAGGAGGTAATGGGGATCAGTTGAATCTGGTTTCCAGATTACATAGCATCTTTCCATCAGGTGGGCTGTATAATTCTTCTCACACTTTCTCTCTTAGAGATGTCTCTGGACCAGGGGTTCTCAACCCAGTGCTCAGAACACATCTAGCCAGTTAGATTTTCAGGATATCCACAATGAATATACATAAGATAGATTTTTATACAATGGATTTAGTGCATGCAAATCTCCTTCTTGAATTTTAATTATTGGATATCCTGAAAACCTGACTGGCCAGGTATGTCCTGAGGACTGGATTGAGAACCACTGCTCTAGACTTCTAGCAGGGTCCTGTTACTCCCACTGCTGGAAGAGCAGACATACTGTGAGTGAACTGGACCAAACTAGTTCCTGTTGCGGGCATGGATTTAGATTATATTAGGCAATAGGGCCTTACATTTGTATTCTAAAGAAATGAGGGAATTTCAATTAAAATATTACTAAATGGAGTCTTTAAAATATCATATTGCCTATTCCCTGGCTTTTTACATTCTCTTTTGATCTTATTATTAGATTTCCTTTACATTGTATATATTTTACATTTATTTGGGAAAAAAAAGTGTGATTTTTTTATGGCCATGCCCCAGTTTTGAAACCTCCTTTCCTGAGTCCACCCTTCACCTTTATGCCTTACATGTGTGATGTCTTCACAAAGTTCTGATATAGATCAGTACAACAACTCTGATTTACTTAGATTTATAATTATGGCTGAGTTAGAAGGGCTTTCAAAACATTAAACACTGTCTCATTGGTTTTTAGCAATTAAACTAAATCAAAAGGGAGATCTTAATGATTTAGTTTAATTGCTTGCTGTAGTATGTCAAAGAAATGTGTTATTTCAATTGCTGCTTTAATTAAATACCTTAAATGCTACTGGCAACTAGAATTAATGCTGTCTCTGGTCTTCAGTAAGTAAAAATCATATCTCAGGCTGGTCCTGAGGTTCAGGGCCTAGTGCAGGATACTCTAGTTGAAGCCCATAGTCCATAAGGGCTATCTAGGGTCAGGCCCACTGCAAAAGTGATACATTTGATCCCTGGGTGGGAGAGAGGGAAGATTCAGCTACTATTCTGGCACTTTATGCTGGCCAAAGCAGTGGCACTAAGTCTCCAAGGAGATGTCCTCAGATAGTCCCAAGTAGACTTCTTGGATGTGTGGAGTAGAGGAGATGGATGTGTGGGGTAGAGCATTGGTAGAAGGTTAAAGTATACACAACACCTCTTCCTACCCAAAACTGGCAAAAGACATAAAACAAAAGGGGTCATTTACTATGCTATGTTAGGGCTTTAACCCATGAAAATTGGCTTTTATTGCACAATATTTGCAAATATTTGTGTGATATTTACAATTTTTCTCTAATTTGCATGCAAATATGCAGATCTCATGCAAATGAGAACCCCCATCTGCTCCTTGCATTAAAATAATGCATGGTTTTTGACTAAATATCACAAAATAAGTTAAAAAATAGCTACAGCTTTTGAATTTAATTATTTGGTGTTTAGACAAAATATTGCACGTTGGTTTTTTTTCCAAATTTCAGCAAACATGCCTGTAGGGGCCTTCTTCAATATAAAAAAACCTTTCCTACCAAACTATCCTTCTAGGAGCACAAATATAGGCCAGTTTATAGTGGTATTGGCACACTGGATGGTTCAGGCAGCTAATCAACAGTGATAAGAGAGAAAGGGGAGAGTGATGCCGCCTAAGGAAATACCAGCACTGCAGGTAGGGCTGCAACATGTATTCATGGGGCAGCAGGGCTTATATCTAGGATCACCATGCAGGAGGCCATACAAGGCTGTTATTTACTAGCTATGTATGTAACAGACCACCATAGATGTGTGTGTGCATGCCTCTTTTCTTTATCATGTCACACACAGCATGTATGTATATTTGGTCAAGCTAATGTTATGAGATGCAAGACCTTCAGTGTGGAAGGCATGTACGCTGTAAGGGGGACATAATAATAGATTGTTTAGGTGCTAGGTCTAAAAGGATTTCATGGCTTTTTATGTAGCAGAAGTTGAATTTCAAAGCAAACTGGCCAGTGTGAGATGAACATAGTGACCAGTTACTATGTACTTAGATATCTGCATATATATATAGTGTTTGATACTCTAAATCATGAGTGTATGTTTGTATGCTAGGTTATATGCCCACTACAACATTCTTCTGACACATGTAATCTATAGCTGTTCTTCAATTCATGTGGCTTTGGGTGATGTCAATGGACATTGTCATGAGTATTTTTATTGGTATGGCTAAGCAAAGCTACAGGTCTTGCCCTGACTAGGTTCATAATAGTGTTGGCAGGTTAGCAAATGCTAAACCTCAGCATCAATGTGACCCATTCTAGCTTTTTGTGACATAAGTAATGAAGGATATGGCTGCCGGATGTGGCTTCTCACCTCAGTTGCTCTTTCTACTATACCAGCAGAGAGTAGGTACAATGAAGCACTAACATTTACTCATTCAGTCATCAAATGTACCTTTGGTGTGTTGAAAACTTATTTTTGATATTTAGACAAAATGGGGGAGCCTTACTGTACAATCCTCACAGAGTAGCTGAGATAGTGCTGGCCTGCTGCATGTTTCACAATATAGCTATCCAATATGGCATCCAAGCTAACATGATCCGGGATCTTGATTAGGATCCAGTGGGTCCCCCTGCTCGTCCTGGGGAAACACACAGATTCGTCACAGAATCATAGAGCACTACTTTGCCTATTATAACAATCCTAGCTTCTATGTGGCCCTTTAGCCTGCAGAGGCCCTCAGTAGACTGCAATCTGAGCTGTGCAGGCTTGCTTCAAAAGCACATGAGGCAGTCCTGCTCTGTTTAGAAAGACTGCCTCACTCGCAGCTCACATCCTCATCATCGATTCTCCTTTTCTCCCTGCTGTAGCCATCTGAGTCTTTACCTTGCCTTGTCTAGATTCCTATTCTGCCTGTTCCTTTTTCCTGCCAGGTTGTTCCTATGGGGCCTTCCAATGGCCCTCCAGTTTGTTTGTTTCCCTATCTCCTGTGGGGCCTTCCAGTGTCTTCTTGCTTGTTTTCTGCCTTACCTGTCTGGTCCCTGCCTTGCATTCTGTTTCTGATCTGCCCTGCCTTGGCCTTACCCTATGTCTGAATTGCCTTGTACTTTGTCTTTCTACTTTGTTCCTATCCAGCTTGTTTGGCCCTAGTCCTGATCTTGGTATCTTGTTTGTCCTGTACCTGTTTTGCCTTATACTCTGGCTTTACCTTGTTCCAGTTCCTGTCTCCTTGTCTGCTCTGATTTCTGCCTGCTGTCCTTTGCCTTTGCCTTAGACTGATTTCTCGTTGCTGACCTGGCCTTATCTTTGACATTGCTTCGCTTGCTGCTGGCCCTGACCTCAGTCTGCCTCGACTCTGCTTGAACCCCTGCTTCATTGGCACTGTCAGCAAAGTCCTGCCAATCACCAGAATCTGTGGGCTCAACCCAAGGGGGAGGTGACTGGTCAAGGAGAAAACTTTGCACTACCCAGCTCTTGAGTCCTGTGCTGCTCCTGTCAGGGGATTACCTCTAACCAGCCTGCACTGCCATGACACCTATAAGTGCAGGTCATAGCCTTCTTATATTGTAGAATGTATCAGTGATGAGTGGCTATTCAGTTGCAGCTCTCCATCTCTCAGTTCTTGACTTGTTTTGGGTCTTGCAGGAGTCCCTGGCCTTATGTACCATATTTTGGTAATCCTGTCACTGAGTCTTATATACCAATGTGACTAATATGAGGTGCTTTCAGTGTCAGCGTGTCTCTTTCTCTCTCTCTCTCTCTCCTTACCGATGGAGCCTCCATACCACTTGCTCCTCCATGTGGCCTCACCAACAGCCGCTCGCACACCACTCAGCCTGCAAACATTCTGCACTCCCCTAGAACACCTCCCACGTGGCCTCAGCAACAGCCACCCACACACCATGCAACCCGCTAACATTTTGTATTTCCCCAGGATGCTTCCCACATGGTCTCACCAACAGCCGTTCACACACCATGCAGCCCGCTAATGTCCTCTAGGATGCCTCCCACATAAGTCCAGAATGCTCGGCACTCAACTAATACACCTCATCCTCTCACAACCTGTTGCCTTGATCACCTGTGCCTTATCTAACAATGCGACTTATCTACTGAATTTTTCATGAAAAGGGCTGTTGAGAGAGATGTGCGACCTATACAAGGGTGTGACCTATACACCAGAAAATATGGTATATATGTGGAAGCAATGCCTTGATGAACAAGGTAAACCTCAGGGATAACTAAAGGGCAGGAAGATGAGTTTGAATAACAGCAAACTGTGGTAGGCAGTGCTAAGGCTTGGGTTCTATGCTACACATTGCTTGTCATCTGTAAAGTCCAAATAATAAGGCCTCACGCAGTTGTCCCAGAACATATAGCACGGACACTTGGGAATATAAAAACATCCACATGTGTGCCTTGGCATTCAAAAGCCCTGCAGTACATGTTGCTACAGTTTGTAAGAAATTGGGTGGATCTTGGTCAGAGCCTGTGATGGCCTCTTCTTTGTCACATAACTGGCTTTTGTCTTCTGGCATGTTTTTTACCCAAACCCTCTAGGCTGTGTTGTCTAGCAGTTGTGATTCTTTTTACCTGTGCCCACCGCCATCCCAGCTGTCAGCCTCCAAATTAACAGCTGGAAAGGGCCATATCAAGTTATTTGGTGTAGTTTCTTTCAGATCTGTTATCCTGAAGGGGTTCAAGCCTTTATCAGTCATGCAGCATTTTTTTGTTTCCTTCACAGTTCAGTTCTGGATGTTTGACAGTGTATCACCTCTGGTCTATTGGCTATGATTATAACCTTTACTGTGGTTCACATTATGTGAATATAGTCAGATATGTATGAATGCCCCTTGGTCCTAATTATGTGCACACGTCTCCATTCACAAGTAGAATTAGAGCTGTATATCCATTACTGTCTTAGATGGGTGCCAGACAACTTAAGTACAGGTTCCAATGCTCTCACGGCACATGGAAAACTGCTGTGTGCATATGAGCTATGTCTTTTTATTTTCTGAGTTCACCTTGTGATTACACTGAAGAAGCCAAGTGTGCTGAATGGTACAAAATCTCCTGCTGAGTACCTGCTTTCATATGCCTGTACATTATCACATTGGTGCTAAGTAGATAGGCAGGCTGACCGATGATTAATCTGGATTTAGTGCTTGAAGGCTTTATTACAATTTGCCCATCGCACTATATATACCAGGTCTTTGTATCAATATAGGCTTAACCCACATAGCCACTGATAAGACAAATATGATGGTCATCCATACCACCTACTCAATTTAATATATGAGTCATTTGTAGCAGAATATTATATTGTGTGATTATTTCAAAGTTTCTGCTCATTACAGGGGTATTATAACTCAAGTGGATAGGCAGAGCATTTCAGATGCAAATGTGACAAAATATATTTATGCTTTACTATTGGTCCTTGTTGTTTGTACAAACTGTTGTAATCTGAGAGATGACAGCCCCTACCGAAAGGATGTTCTTGGCAGCACATGGAGAGGGCTTGTAAACAATCAACGCTGACTGTCTGTTGAGGAGGCAGAAAATTACAGCAGCAGTTTGCCTTTGCATCAGTACTTTGTTCTGATAATGAATATAGTACAGACAATAAAAGATAACTAGTATAGGAAAAAATATTGCACAAAGGAGTCCTGAAAGTACTGCTAGATTACACATTCAAGGATGCATAACAGGGACAACAGTTTGGTATAGCTGCAGAACTCTTTTGTGCCGGGCCTTCTTTTATTTCTGCCCTGGTACCTGTAAACCTCTTTACAAGCTAAAGTTATTATTAAAGTAATTTCACACTGGATTAAACATTGTAATGTCTGTGTTTGATTTGGGGGAAGGTCATGTTATGTCTGTCAGCCTTTGAAAGTAGTGTGGTACTTACATCCTTAGAAAATGGCATGTACTAGACACAATGCCTGACAAAAAAAAATTCTGTGCTGTAGCATTTTTTAGTTCTGAAAGCATGAATTTACCCAAGGGAAGTCTTGCCTCACAAATCTACATTTTTTTGAAGGGGTGAATAAACATGTAGACAAAGGTGAACTGGTAGATGTGGTGTATTTGGGTTTTCAGAAAGGTTCGACAGTCCAGCATGAGAAGCTTCTAAGAAAACTAAAAAGTTGTTGCATCCATCGCTGATCGACGCCCTCACTCCGCCCTCTTTACCTCTGTGGCGACTCCCTCCAGGTCTGATGGACGGCTGGCTACCACGGCGTCTCCATGCCATCTCCTTCTGGCGTCCCCGGACCGGCTCGACGCTGCAACTCCGCCATCTTGTCCTGATGCCTAGGGCGCATGCGTGCATCTCGACTCTTGTACCAGCAAGGGCGTGAACCTCAGGGGCGTCTCCCTGAGATGACGTCATCTGCTTCTAATATTTAAAGGTCTTTGAAAACGCTAGCAAACCGAGTTAGCAAGGGGAATATGGGGATTGCTTTGGCTACTCCTCCCAAGCTACTCTGCCTCCTCGGACTTACCGGAGGTACCCGCTCCTCGGGGGCCTCGCTCTTTTCTTTATTTTCAGATTACAGATAGGAACCGGTACTCACTCCTCGAGGGCCCATGTTCCTGAACACTCTGAAGATTCTCTACTGCCTGGAAGCTATCACTGCTACAAACAATTGTGAGTTACCATCGCTCTCGCAGAGCTTTCCCTGGAACCAGGAACTCGCTCCTCGAGGGCCTAATCCTTTCCAGCTCCTGAGCTTACTTGAGACCTTACATGAGTTTTGTCATCTAGTTCTATTCATGAACGCTGCCTACTCTGCCTACTCACTTTCTACAGTTTCTCAACAGCTCAGCCATCCTGGGATCATTGTTGCAGTACCTGAGAGACTACAGCCCTGCCGGGCATATCAGCTCACTACTGCCACCTCTGGTGGTTTCTAATAACCTGTTTAATAAAAGAACTAATGTGTGTCTGTCTCCATACTCCAGCCTAGCCGGTGGTCCCTCTCGGGGTATCTTCCCGAGAGCGTGGTCATCTGCCATCAACCCAGAGATCCACCCACAACTATATCAAATTCATTACAGTTTGCTACTTCTTAGCAAGACGATATCTGAGACTACAAGATCGCTGACTCCTCCCTTTCCAGGAACCCGCTACACAGAGCTTTCTCTTCAGTTTGCTCCTCCTATCTGATTGCTTCTCCCATCAAGCATCTTCTCCATAACAGATTGCCAACTCGAGCAGCAGATATACATCAGATTGCTAACTACTTAGCATCGCTAACAGATTGCTAACTCCCAGCTCTAACACAGAGTTTTCCTAACAGATTGCTAACTCCCAGTTCTAACACAGAGCTTTCCTAACAAAAGTCATGAGATAGGAGGCAATGTCCTTTTGGGGATTGCAAGTTGGTTAAAAGACAGGAAACCGAGAGTAGGATTAAATGGTCAGTTTTCACAGTGGAAAAAGGTAAACATTGGAGTGCCTCAGGGATCTGTACTTGGACCAGTGCTTTTTATTATATTTATGAATGATCTGGAAAGGGGTACGACGAGTGAGGTGATCAAATTTGTGGATGACACAAAATTAAGCAGAGTAGTTAAATCTCAAGCGGATTGTGATGAATTGCAAGAGGATTTTGTGAGACTGGAAGATTGGGCTTCCAAATGGCAGATGAAATTTAACGTGGACAAGTGTAAAGTGATGCATATAGGGAAAAATAACCCTTGCTGTAGTTATACAATGTTAGGTTCTATCTTAGGATTTACCACCCAGGAAAAAGATCTAGGTGTCATAGTGGATAATACATTGAATCGTTGGCCAGTGTGCTGTGGCGATCAAAAAAGCAAACAAAATGTTAGGAATTATTAAGAAAGGAATGGAAAATGAAATGTAGGATATCATAATGCCTCTATCACTCCATGATGAGATTGCAGCTTGAATACTATGTGAAGTTTTGGACACCCCATCTCAAAATGGATATAGCTGCACTGGAGAAAGAGCAGAGAAGAGAGACCAAAATGATAAGGGGCATGGAACGGCTGCCCTCTGAGGAAAGGATAAAGAAGTTAAGTCTGTTCAGTGTGGAGAAGAGATGACTGAGAGGGGATATGATAGAAGTCTACAAAATCATGAAAGGACTTGAACAAGTTAATGTAAATTGGTTATTTACTCTCTGAGATATTATAGAAGGACCAGGGGGCATGAAGTTAGCAAGTAACTCATTTAAAACAAATTGAAGAAAATTCTCACTCATCGCATAGTTAAGCTCTGGAATTCATTGCCAGAGGATGTGGGTACAGCAGTTAGTGTAACCGGGTTTAAAAAATGTTTGGATAAGTTCCTAGAGGGTAAATCCATAAACTGCTATGATGGTAATTAATGAGCAATAGTAGCTTGTGATCTATCTAATGTTTGGGTACTTGCTAGGTACTTGTGACTTGGACTGGCCACTGTTGGAAACAAGATATTGGGCTTGATGGACCCTTGGTCTGACCCAGGAAGGCATGTCTTATGTTCTTATGTTCATTGCAGGATACCATATATGTTCTGGGGGTTTTAACTGTGACTTTCCGCAATGTCTTTCACATTCAATTTAAATCTATTGTTGCCATTTGTGACAGAGGTTACATATTCTGCATGTGTTTATATATTGTGTCTGCAGTGAAAGCTATGCTATGTTTTTGATTGCAATAATGTAGGTACATACATACAAAATTTCTAGAGTTGCCTTGCAGTGTTAATGTTGTCCACCATTTAATTGATAGAGTTTGGGGTGCTTCAGCTGGCTTCCTGTTAAAGATTTGTTAATTTGATTATCTATGTTATTGTTTCTGGCTGTAGTTTTATTTCACAGATTGTGTGGTAGAGGAGGGAATTTGTGGTGCTCTAATGGAGCTCATACCACTGAAATAAAGGGGATCTTTGTACGCTATTAGTATGTACCAAGGAAAATGGTCCTATATAACATCCACCCAAAGAGGGTCCTTTAGGTGGACAGCTACAATCTGTAGGCACTACATTCCATGTAGGGTGTGTTTCAGTTTGGTTGTCTTTATGTTGACTTTCCTAAGGAGAGCTCTTCTCCGCCCCCGCCCCCCCCCCCCCCCCCAATCTCACTCCCATTAAAATGTACTACTTAACTGATGATGTTATTACATATGAATAGTCTTGGCATTGGTGAGCTTCAAATAATCATGAGGCTTCTTGGTTGTTCTCTAGCCTTTTTGTGTTTTAACCTCTGGTCTGGATCACAAAACTTTTTACATCTCTGATGCACTCACTATCTCATCTTAGCATGTAGAATTCAGGCTATGCTTGTCCTGTTCTTTATACAGGAACTCTGTTTATAGATTGGGGAGATCTTATGGCCTTTACATGTGCCAGTCTTTGTATCAATATTCACAGTAACCTAATAGGATCCATGATGTTATGTTGATGTGTAACAGTCAACAGATCTTGAGTGCACTTTACAGACTGAGGTGAAACAGTAACCTAATGCATGGCTTATAGCAAGCACTATACAGTTAGGTTCTGTAGTATAAGTCCTGCATATAAGGAACATTGAAGAACATCTTCTGGTAACATCCCTGTTGCTTTTCTTGCTATGTTGTGAATCTCCTTGACTACATAATGTATATACAATATGTTCCTTGCAGCAGAATATTTCATATGTGGATGTTTGTCTTACAGGTCTTTCTGTCCATTATTCCTGTGAGAAGTTAGTAAAACATCATGGCTATAATAAGGTGGCTGTAAAGGCTTTGCTGCACTCCATGACTACCTCTAATAGTTTTGTTGAGGGATATATGTGACAACCTTGTAGTCCATGGTCTCATGGGAAAAGATGTGGTCAGTTATTGTGTGTTGTGGAATGTTTGGCTATCGCACCTCAATGGATACTTTGGCAGAGCACTTAGAATAGCAAGAAGCATGAATGGAGGTGTTCACTGAATCTACATCATTTTTCCTGTGTACTCCTATCAGCCTATCATACCACAGGCATTGTGGTATGATTATGATTGCTACTAGGTATCATGCTCCCTAATGGAAGTAGTCTGAGTTTTGAATCAGCAAGTGTGATATGCCAAATGACTCTATGCCTTGTGACACAGCAGTAGATCCTCAAATGTGCAGTACCTAGGTGGGAAAATCCTGGTATTGAACCTAAAAGCTCACATCTCAGTTTTACGACCCTATTTGCACAGTTCTTGTGACTTTACCCACCACTCTGAGTGTCCAGGATCCCCTGTGGAGGGAAGCTCAGCTTCAAGGCCCTTTTGTGTTGTCTATGCCCCCAACCTCTCTTTCTACACTTTGTAAACAGCATTAATGATTTCTTCACTTAGACAGCAGCAATAGCGATACTGGAATCTGTGTGCTTTCCAACTCAATTTTACTGACAGATTGTAAAAGTGAATAAATAATTTTTAACAACTCAAATTGAAAATTGCCAATTATCTTCACAAATTAAATTTAATAAATTTCTGACCATACTATTTCCAGTAACCAACTCTTCAATTACTTCAGCCAATTCCTGTAGTGATTTTCCTTCTTCCTCCTCACTTTATATATTAATCTCTAGATTCTCCCATGGGAATGGGAAAGAAATGTATCCCAAGTTACTTCCAGAAATCACAAAATTTCCCATTTCTCATACATTTTCCATAGTCTTCACTAATCTTCACTCTCCACTTTGTGGCACCTGATGGGCACCTTATCACACCACTCTTCTCTGATGATAATCTCTGAGTTCAAACAAAATTCTTACACCCTACCTCTGCTTCTTCTCCTTGGAAATGGATATGTCCATTCCTCCGTGATAACGCCACTTCTTCCCATATGCCTTTCAAAAGGAAAGGAACCTCTCTAACCAGCAGCATCTGTGCCCCTGGGTCACTCAGTAACACAAAAAGACAAACTTTTACCAAAAACGACACAAGAGGCAGGAAGGGTGGAAAAATATAACTTTGTTCTATAGCAACTAAAACAGTTACCAAAAACATGGACAAAATTACAGGGAACAGGAACTCTGTCTCCATACTGGTCCTAGTCTTTGATTAGAGAGACCCCAGAGTGCTAACCCAGGAAAATAATGAACTAGGAGGAGCAACATAGGTTATGTTGCCCTTTGTAAGGAATCTAACTAAAAAGTCCAACCTAAAATCCACATTCTAAGATGATGGCAGGGGTTTATAAAGGTTCTGAGTACACCATCTGCTTTGCCCATATGGGGGATCAATGACCAAACTTCTGCTTCACTACACTCTTCTACACTGCCCCAAAATTTTGATTCTGTCCTCCTGGTAAAGAAACCAAAGTTTTCCTTCACATATAGGAGGTCAATATTCAGACATAGCTGGCTAAGTAAGTGTTACACGTGCCGTCCGCATTAAACCCGTGGCACGGCCCTCTCACCTCTCTGCAGTAACCCCAACTCCTGGTTCCTCGTCTGGCAGTGGTAGGCCGCCAGCTCCATCCTCGGGCCTCCCCTGGTGCCTCTGGCTCAGCTACATTACCTGGCATTCCCGGTCCAGCCACCACCTCCATTGCTTCACATCAGGCCTCTCCGCATGGCCCATCACCAATGCTTAAGTAGGGCCCGCGGTGGGAACCTAGCCATGGCCATGGATGATGACGTCAGCGGAGCACCGGTACTTAAGCCCGGGTTCCGCTCCCTTGCTTTGCTTTTGCAACAGGTCTACTCACTGGTCGAATACTCATTGCCTCCTGAGAGATTCGTCTTATTCCCATGTTCCTGTTCCTCGCTATTCCTGGTTCCTGACTCCTTGATTCTCCATTCCTGCTCTTCACCCTTCCTCGGATAGCCTACATGGACTTTGACTTTGCTTTGCCTGACCATGCCATCGAATCTCTCCAAGCCTGGACCCCTGCTTCGCCTGACCATGCCGTTGACCCTCTCCAAGCCAGGACTTCTGCTTTGCCTGACCACGCTTTTACTCTCTCCAAGCCCGGACCTCTGCATTGCCTGACTATGCTGTTGCCTCTCTCCAGACCCAGACCTCTGCATTGCCTGACCACGTCATTGCCTCTCTCCAGACCCAGACCTCTGCATTGCCTGACTACGTTGTTGCCTCTCTCCAGACCCAGACCTCTGCATTGCCTGACCACGTTGTTGCCTCTCTCCAGACCCAGACCTCTGCATTGCCTGACCACGTCGTTGCTTCTCTCCAGACCCAGACTTCAGCATCCTTTGATTATGCTTGACCCTCTCTGTTCAGACCTTAGCCTTGCTTGCCACTGCTTCCAGATTGCTGCCAGCCCTGACTCAAGCCTGTTCTTTGATGCCTCTTCAGCCTACTTCCTGGACTTGGTCTATTCAGGCATTAGCTTGCTCTTGCTCAGGCAAACCCTGTCTGCCTATGTTACTTTGGTGCTCGAGTTTCCAGGACACTACTTTGTCCAGTGTAAGACTGTACCATCTCCCCTCTGCTGTCTCTGGGCTGATCACCATCACCTTATTGATGACATACAGAGGCCCACCTAAGTCCAGCCAGCCCCGGCACCCAAAGGCTCAACCTGTGGTGAAGCTCCAGTTGGTCTCTGTTCGTCAGCCCACTCCACCTGCCGACAGTGGGGACCCGTAGGTCCCTAAATGGGTTGCGTCAACCCCACCTTGGCCCAAGGATCCACCTCCGGCACAACAGTAAGTTAACTAGATAAGACTTATCCAGTCAATTTAGCTGGAATATTTAGTGGTGCGGATGTGATGCTGAATATATCCAGGTAAGTTTAAAATTATCCGGATAAGGTAACCAGCTAAATTTAGATCTGCTCAATAGCATGTCTAAAGTTAGTTAGATAAGTTTGAATATTGCTACTTATCCGGTTAGGTTAGACAGATAAGTAGTTCCTCTTAGTTACGTCCCTAGAATACCTTTCTTTTATCTGGCTAGATTTTATCTGGATAATGACTTATCCAGATAAAATCTAGCTGGAAAAGAGGCTGAATATACCAACATTTGTCATTTAGATAGATAACTTTGCATTATCCGTCTAAATGAAGTTTGAATATCTATCTCATAGATATATAAACTGGGCCACATGATTGTGTGGACATGCATGTCTGAAGGATGTCCATGAATGTAAGTGCTTTTAACCTGTTGCCACTATTAAGAGCTGTGGGGTATCTTATAGATCCTGTGTGATCTTTGATTGAATATGGCCATAGGTGTTGGACTCATGCCTTTCCTGTGCTGCACTGGCTACACAACTTGTTATACTTGATGTGCCCAGCATCAGCAAGCAATGAGTCTGCCATATCAACTAAAGAAACAGGGCCTCTATACATAACAGACAATCAGAAGCAGGGCCAGGTTTGAGGGAGTGATTCAGACTACATGACTATCATAAGTAAATATCAACCCACTCAAAGGGCCAAGATGGCGACGTGAAAGGCTGCAAGGAAAGCTGCTCTTCCAAGTTTTCGTTGCCTTATCAAGATGCCTGCAAAAAGGAAGGGTAAACTGCGGGTATATCCTCCCAAACCCATGTTACCTACTGGTCAGAAGATGATAATGGCTTTTGCAACCCCGATGCCGGAGAGAATGGGGGGCGAAGTCCCTGCTGCGGTAGTTGGAGAGGGAGCTTCACTACTGCCTGGGGAAACTACTCTTAGTCCCCCAGATTGTAGACCTCCACCAGCTCCGATGACACGAGTCAGCTTCCAGGAAGCGGCGCGGAATGATGATGTCACCTACCCGACAGGAGGGGGATGCCAAAGAGGTGAATCCACACCTGCATTTCAACTTTCCTTGAGCCTGTTGGAAGCAACAGGGATGCAGGCAATGGAAGAAAGTTTACCATCTATATCTCCATTTGACCCAGTAGAGGAGGACCGCAAGATCCAGGAGGCTCAAAAGATGGAGACAACAGGGTTATTGTCTGCCCGAACAGGGGATGAGTTGTTCCAATTACCCCTAAACCGACAGTGGGTACCCTGGATAAACTGTGGGACCTGGTGGCTAGCTTGGGATAGCTAGTTAAAGACTGTGATTCAAAATATTCAAAGGTAGAAACAGAATTACAATCCTTAATTCAAAATCTGGGAGGTCAAATAAAAGAATTTGGAAATATGCTGACTGGAATGGAACAGATAACTACTCAAGTGCAGATGGTGAATGTTAACCTGATAAAAGTCATTGGAATGCACTCCAAAAGACTGGAATCGCTTGAAAACTATACACGGCACTTGAATCTAAGATTTCTCAATTTTCCTAGGACTGGGTGAAGACACCCAAAGTACGTTAAAAAAGTTTCTAATAGAATGTTTTAAATTTGAGGAATCACGGATACCAATAATTAATAAAGCTTATTTCTTGAAAAAATCAATGAAGAAAGCAGGAGGGAATCAGATGGAAGTAATGGAAAACTTAACAGTTTATTGAAAGTTCTGCCATAGAGGTATTGGATAGAGGTACCTTGCTGGTGTCATTTGGTACTGAAAGGGATGTCAGCAATGTCATGAAGGGTTTCTTTCAAAATCAAAATGTAGAATTCTATGGTCAATTAGTTAAAATATTCCCGGATTTGTCCTGACCTACCCAGGTTAGAAGAAGGGAGTTTATAGATTTAAGGCCTCAAGTGATTGCTTTATGGTACACTTTTATACTAAGATATCCTTGTAGGTGTTGTATTAGGCACAAAGATGAAAATTTTGTTTTCACATTTGTAGAACAACTGAAGTCCTTTTTATATGCTACAAATGTCAATAGCTTGATTGAACCAGGTCATCCATGACAATCATGTAAAATTACTCCGACACTATGTTAAGCCAGTTATCTAGTGGAAATAATGCTTTATTGTACTCCCTATAAGTTTCGGTCCTCCTCTTCATCAAGTTGTACCTCGTAGTAAAAGCATGTAATATGATTAATGATTTCAAGTTGAAGTTATCACCTATATAGTTTCCTTTTGTATGCTTTTTATTTTTCCTGTCAAAGTATGAAGTATAAATACTTTGTAAAAAACCAATAAAGTATACATTGAAAAAAAATATATCAACCCACTCCTCCTGACATAGGACCTGGGAAACAAAGCATGAGGGTAGGGGTGAGGGTACAGTCTCGGATGCAATATTGGAAATAGCCTTTATTTATATATTTAAAATCATTTATTGATCACTTTCTAGATCAAATCTTCCAAAGTGATTTACAAATAAATTTAAAACAATCAAATAACAATCACAAATAAATAATAAAATAAAAATACATCATTATCTAAGCTATATACTCGCTCTTTTGACGTTTTGAAAATACAGAGGTTTTGTGTCCGTCAGTGCCCGACGCCGACTCTCCGCCCTCCTTACCTCTCTGGCGCCTCCCTCTCCGACCGCAGGAAGATTGGCTGCCGCGGCGTTCTTTTGCCGCAAGTCTTTGGGCGTTCCCGGACCGGCATGACACTGCTATCCACCATGTTCCTGAAGGCCTAGGGCCGCGCACACGGCGCAACCCCGACTGAAGTACCAGCAATGGCGCAAACCTCGGGGGTGTCCCCCGAAGATGACGTCACCCGCGACGGATATTTAAGGTCTCAGTATTTGAAACACATCGAGTTAGCAAAGATTGACAAAGGACTCGCTTTGTCTTTCTAAGCAACTCTGCCTTCTCGGACTTACCAGAGGTACCCACTCGGGGGCCTCGATCTCTGTTTTTCAAGTGACAGTCTGGACCCGGTACTCGCTCCTCGAGGGCCCTTGTTCCCAGACTTGCTTCATATACTCTTCTGCCTGGAAGTCATCACTACCAACTATATCAGCTACATCAGTGAGTTAACATCATTCTCTCTGAGCTTTCCCTGGAACCAGGTACTCGCTCCTCAAGGGCCTATACATTCCAGCACCTGGGCTTTATTGGGACATTGTGTGAGTGTTACCATCTGCATACCCTGCCTACTCACTATATCTCAGTTTCTCTACAGCTCAGCCTCCAGGGATCGCTGTTCTAGTATCTGAGGAACTACAGCCCAGCTGGGCTTTCCAGCTCACTACTGCCATCTCTGGTAGTTCAATATATTGTTTAATAAAAGATCTAGTTGTGTCTGTCTCCAAACTCTGAGCCTGACTGGTGGTCCCTCGGGATCTTTCCCCCCCCCCTGGGGGGCGTGGTCATCTGCCACCGGCCCAAGGATCCACCCACAACTTTAACAGAGACTTCTAACTACCTAGCAGATTCTGAACAAGAGGAAAGTCACTATCTTAAGTTGTATATCATATCCATAAAATTCGGAGTGGAGACAAATTACCATATCAGCATTAAATGGACTCTAATCATTAAAAGCCACAGGTTTTCAATTCTTATGAAATTTTAAAACATCTTTTTCTTCCTTTAAACTAAAGAAGGGAGTTCCATAAAACTGGAGTCCCTGCTACAAAAGACCAATTTTGTAATTGTTCCTTACAGAAATCTTTGATGCTTGGTAATTCAAGGGAATACATTTTATTTGAATGCAAATTCATGCTTACCTCATACCATTTTAATTTTCCTTTCAGATTGGGGGGGGGGGGGGGCACATGGACCATTCAAGGACTTAAAAGCAAGCATTAAGATTTTAAATTTGCATCACATATTCACCGGAAGCCAATGCAGACCAATAATAGTGGCCTAGCTGAAGATCTTCTAGGGCTTCCAGTTATTCTGCATGCTGTAGTATTTTGAATTACCTGTAGCTTACACAATGATTTTATAGGTAATCCCACAAACAATGCATTACAATAATCCAAGTGAGATAAAATAAGTGCATAAGCTTCAGTTTTCAGGGAATCCCAATCCAAAAATGGTCTGAGCTGTCTTATCATTTTTACTTTTAGATAAACATTACAAGTCACTTGCTGTATATATTTCTCTAGGCATAGATCTGAATCCAGAATTATACGCAAGGATCGTACTTCTTTTTTCATCACCAAATCAGCATCATTGAATTTCAGTCTCCTTGGACCATTCCCGTTCCTAACCAAAGCACCTCCGTTTTACTAGTATTTACTACCAAATTACTACTTTTCAACCTTTGTGCTAAATGGGTTAGACAGATTTATGCACAAAAAATCTCCATCAGCATCTTTAACTAATGGAGCCAATAAATGCATATCGTCAGCATAGATGAATGTACTAAACCCTGCATTACGAACCAATTGCCCTAACTGTGCTAAAAAATATATTAAATGGTAGTGGGGAAAGAGAAGACTCGAAATGTCTCCACCATCTGTTCTCTCTTTGATAAAAAAAAAAACCCCTCTCTAACTATTGTAGGACTCTATTTCTTAGTCCTACAGATTTACAACGTTGGAACATTAGAGTGATCCACCACATCAAATGCACTAGAAAGATGCAAACGGATCAAAACTGCATTTTCCTCTTTGACTAACCTAGGAAGTATTTCATCCTTTAATGAAAACATAAAGGTTTCTGTGCTGCACCCTTTTCTGAAACCAACATGAGCTGGATTCAGTATTTCCTCCTTTTCTATAAAGGAGGAAATTTGATTAGTCACCACCTTCTCCAAAACTTAGCAGGGAATGGTAGATTTGAAATGGGGCAATAGTTGTTGCATAGCCTAGGATCCAAACTTGCATTTTTCAGAAGAGAATATACCACTGTGATCTTACAATTCTGTGGTACAATTCCCTTTTCCAACGAGAAATTAATAATTGTTGAAAAAAATCTTAAGACACTGTCAGAACAACCTCTAACAAGTCATGATGGACAAGGGTCCAGGGCAAACTTAGGTTTAATCTGAGACAGATATTGTTTCAGTTCATTCAGTGAGACAGATTAAAATTCATTCATAAAAACTTGTGGCCTATTTTCCTGATTCAAAATGAATCTCTCTTATCCAGTCAGCTGTCAGAAGGAAGCTATCCTTTTAGGAATGGGACAGTTAAAGGAAATTCCATGAATTTGATCTCTAGGGCATAAGACGAGCTTCTTTAATGAATACAGATAGAAAGAATGAGTACTGTTCCTAGGGCTGCCAATATGTCAGAATGAGCCTGAGACAACATGTTGGATAACACTTTATCCTGCATGCCATTATAATATAGTGCTCACAATATATTGGCTGTAATCATTAGGGATGTGAATTGTTCGATTTAAAATATCGTCCGATATATTTTAAATCGTCAAAAATCATTAGAGGCGATATATAATAGGAATTCCCCCGATTTATCGTCAAAAATCGGGGGAAGGGGGCGGCGCCATTTTGCAATACCTGCAAAATGGCACCGGCCGTATGGCCATATTGCCGTATTGCAAAATGGCGCCGGCCGTATGGCCGTATGGCCGGCGCCATTTTTCATTACGGCAACACGATTCGAGTGCAGGAGGTCGTTCCCGGACCCCCGCTGGACTTTTGGCAAGTCTTGTGGGGGTCAGGAGGCCCCCCCAAGCTGGCCAAAAGTCCCTGGGGGTCCAGCGGGGGTCTGGGAGCGATCTCCTACGCTCGTGACGTCGGGGGACAGGAACCAAAATGGCGCCGGCGCTACCTTTGCCCTGTCATATGACAGGGCAAAGGTAGCGCCGGCGCCATTTCTATCAACGCACCCGTGGCCCGAGAGTGGAAGATCACACCGGGACCCCCCCCCACTGGACCCCAGGTAATTTAAGACATTTTAGGGGGGTTCGGGAGGGTGGGGGATTAATTTTAAAGGGTCGGGGTGGGTTTTAGGGTTGTTTTAGTGTGCCGGTTTTCCCGCCCTCCCCCGATTTTTACGATTTACACGATATTTAAAAAAACAAAACCGCGACGATCCAATTCCCTCCCCCCCCAGCCAAAATCGATCGTTAAGACGATCGATCACACGATTCACATCTCTAGTAATCATGCTTAAAAGAAACATGGTGTGTGAAAAGTTGGTACCTATGTACTACATTGGCAGCATCTGCAAAAGTGGCGGGTGATATGGCTAAGGTCAGGGCCTATGACATTGCACTGAACAGCACACGCCTCTTTTTTTGTATAATTACCGATATGGATTCTCATGGCTTGCTAAAACTAACTCGTTAGTGCTCTGTAACACATAGCCCTTGGGAACAGAGTGACCCCATTGCCCTGGAGGTCACAGCTGTATATTTTTCAAGGAGGGGTGTGGGGAATCCAAAATAGATAAGCCTTTTTTCTCTTACTACATCTTTTATGTAGCACATGTTTATACTGTGACTGTTAGTGTTCAAACGGAGTGCTAGTCAGTTAGTGGACCCTTGGACCGGTCTGCCAGGGTAGACAGACTGGCAGGCCGGAAGGCAGAGTCTGAGGCCAGGTATGATTTCACCCGGGACCCGGAATCACCCCGGGAGGAGCCCATAGGGACCCAGGCCCTTGGGACTTAGGCGGCAAGGAGAAAGTTCGATACAGAGCAGGGACAAGGCCAAAGGTCCGTGGACAGGGTCAGGGCAAGAGTCCAAGGAGAGAGTCCAGTAGCAAGGGAGGACTAGGCCGGCAACTGGCAGGCAAGTTGGGAACAGAGGCAAGTGTAACTGGGGCTGGCGGCCAACAGGCAGGCAGAGTACTGAAGCAGACCCGGATCAGGGCTGGCCGCTGGCAGGCAGGCAGAGTACTGAAGCAGACCCGGATCAAGGCAGGCGGCAGGCAGGCGGGTAGAGTGCTGAGGCAACCAGGGATCGAGGCAGGCGGCAGTCAGGCAGGCAGAGTACTGAGGCAAACCGGGATCGAAACAGGCAGCAGTCAGGCAGGCAGAGTGCTGAAGCAAACCGGGATCGAGGCAGGCGGCAGTCAGGCAGGCAAAGTACTGAAGCAGGCCGGAGTTGGAAACCAAGAAGACAAACGAGAACGTCACTGAAGCAGGTACAGGAACGGAAGGCAACTAGTATTCGGAGAACCTAGTTGCAAGGCGTTTAGTCGGAGACTGGACGCCGGTTAAATGCGGTCCGGGGCGTGACGTCAGAGAAGGGGGCCGTCCTGAACTTCTGGGTGCTGGACGCACATAAGGGCCCTCCTCGCGCGAGCGTGAGGCAACCCAGGGGGGAGGAGCTTCTGGCGGCCTGGACGGCGTTCTCCACGTGGCGAGGCAGTGGCCTGGTGGCCTACGGGCCGGAGCCCCAGCGCGGTCCTCCGTGGACCAGGACAAAGGTAAGTAGACCCAACCCCAAACATGGGGGAGGCGGTCGGGACCGCAACAGTGACCATGTTTTGGGCCAGATCACTGCAATAGCCAATGTAGATATAGATATTGCTTTTAAACACAAGGTATGCAGGATACCACCTATACCAGGTATACATCCCCCTTCACCCCTGGGGGATAAACATATAATGACATTATCTTTATATACAGCGGCTATTATGGGATACACTGCCAGCATGCCACTGGGCATATATACACTATAGAGTGTCAGTTTACAGTTGCCTTTTTGGAGAATAGTAGGTGTCCTTTGTCTTCTCTTTCAGGAGTTATCACAGCTCTTCAGGATAGGCTCAACTGTATGCAGGCACACTAACCTGGAATGACTAACCACTTCAGTAGGCTCCCTCTTTCAGGAAGAATCTATGTCAGAGATCAGACATTCCATCAGTTAAGAAGCACTAGGTAAAACAGCAGTTCCAGAGAATTATCCCAGGAGTGGCATTGGTGGCCCTTTCACAAACCTTAAATAGATAGCTGTAGTATACCATAGCGAAGCTTGTTATATAGCTAGATATAGATGATGACTAAATTCGTATCCTGTTTGGAAATATTATTCTCTAATTCAAGGAAGATAATGTCCTAAAACAGGGAGCTATGTATTAGAATAGCAGTCTACATTCAGGGATCAATACCAGCTTAATAACAAAAAGGTACACTTTTATACCTTACTTAAAAGAAAAGCTGCTATCGTAACAAATACCAGAACTTAAAATACATCCACTATAATATCTAAAATGTACAAATGTACTTTACATCTCAGCTATACTAAATGTTTTTGCTGCATATTAAAGCTACTCCAAACTGATGCCATATAGCTTATTGCTGTCAATGGAGTTTACTGCATGTATGAAGGTACTTTAGGTTTATGCTGCTTTCTCAGATGGAGAAAATAATGGGTTAGGTTGGAAAGGCATGACTGATGAGCCAAGTTTATACTTACTTCCTGAAGTGAGAGTAGGCATGCATTTGAAGGAACTCTTCAGTGAGGAAGGTACAAATGGCAGGTGCTTTTACAAGATTGATCCTTGGTGGGAACCCATTCAGATCATTTCTTTATTCACCAGATTTCAGGACATGTATAAGGATTGCCTTTCTCTAACATATATTGCTCTGTCTCCTCATGGAACTTAGACCATCACTATCAAGATATAAAATGTATTTTTGTTGTGAACTGTAGCGAGTGTACATGTTTCTATTTCTTTCCCCTTTATTTCTCCTCATTTCACAGCCAGATACATAACCAATGTGACATTATCTTAGAAACATAGAAACATAGCAATGACGGCAGAAAAAGACTAAATGGCCCATCCAGTCTGCCCATCAAGCTCCCACACTTATTTTCCCATAATCTGTTTCACCAACCACCAAGTTCATGGCCCTTGTTGTTCAAATTTCCTGCCACCCCCTGCCGTTGATGCAGAGAATAATGTTGAAGTTGCATCAAAGGTAATCATAAGGCTTAATGGTTAAGGGTAGTAACCGCCGCATCAAGCAAGTTACCCTGATGCTTGTTTACCCAAACTGCACAGATCAATGCCTTGTTGGATGTTGTCTGAAAGTAAATCCTCTTTTCCACATCTCCCACTGCTGTTGAAACAGAGAGCAATGCTGTTTATGCATTCAAAGTGAAGTATCAGGCTTAATTGGTTTAGGGTAGTAACTGCTGCAATAAGCAAGCTACCCCACACTTATTTGCTTACCCAGACTGTATAGTTCAGACCTTGTTGGTTGTTGTCTGAATGCAAATCTTCTTTTTTTTACACTTTCCCTTGCCGTTGAAGCAGAGAGCAATGTTGGAGTTGCATTAACCGTGTGAAGGCTTATTCAGTAAGGGTAGTAATCATCAAGTAGTAGCCATCACCATTCCAGCAAGCCACCCCCATGGCTCTTCTCTTCATTCCCATCCTCTAGCCTTTATGGATCCACAGTGTTTATCCCATGCCCCTTTGAATTCCTTCACAGTTTTAGTCTTCACCACTTCCTCCGGAAAGGCATTCCAGGCATCCACCACCCTCTCCGTGAAGAAATACTTCCTGACATTGGTTCTAAGTCTTCCTCCCTGGAGTTTCAAATTGTGACCCCTAGCTCTACTGAATTTTTTCCAACGGAAAAGGTTTGTTGTTGACCATGGATCATTAAAACCTTTCACGTATCTGAAAGTCTGTATTATATAACTCCTGCTCCTTCTCTCCTCCAGGGTATACATATTTAGGTTCTTCAATTTCTCCTCATAAGTCATTTTATGTAGGCCCTCTACCTTTTTGGTTGCCCTTCTCTGGACCACCTCCATCCTGTCTCTGTCCTTTTGGAGATACGGTCTCCAGAACTGAACACACTACTCCAGGTAAGGCCTCACCAAGACCCTGTACAAGGGGATCATCACTTCCTTTCTCTTACTAGATATTCCTCTCTCTATGCAGCCCAGCATTCTTCTGGCTTTAGTTATCGCCTTGTCACATTGTTTCGCCGACTTCAGATCGTTAGACACTATCACCCCAAGGTCTCTCTCCTGCTCCGTGCACATCAGCCCTTCAGCCCCCATCAAATACAGTTCTTTCGCATTTCCACACCCCATATGCATGACTCTGTACTTCTTCGCATTGAATCTCAGCTGCCATATCTTCGACCACTCTTCCATTTGTAGGTAAGCCTAGAACTTTAGAGACACCCTCCCTCCAATATCTTTTGTAGCTTTAAAAACAGTGAGGTATTAGTTTTGGATAGATATTCAATAGCCTGGAGTAACTAAAGCTGGGTGAATCATTAACAGTAGAACAGCTGATTATTAACAGGCCAATACAATAAAGACACATGGAAAATGGGCGCTCAGTGTTGAGAGCCCGCTTTCCTAACGTGAGCCCAGCCACCTCTCCTGGGCATGGAATACAATATTTAAATGCGGGGGTCACACTTAAAAGGAGGCACTAAGGACAACTTTGTGCCCCTAGCATCTCCTTGGCAGCGGAATCCTAGAAGAAGTGGCTGTCAGCGAGTTAGGAAAATGGATGCTTAATTTTACGAGCATCCGTTTTCCTAACCTGTGCACAGCCATGGGTTAGGAAAATGTACACTTGTTAATTGAGCATCCTTTTTCCTAACCTGACCACTGGCACACTTTTTTTTTTATTTTTTTACCTTTTGCGCCTCAAATTTAATATGGCCATGATATTAAGTCGAAGGATGTACAGAAAAGCAGTAGGCCGGATTTTCAAAGCCCTACGCGCGCCGGGTCTATTTTATAAATGCCCAGCGAGGCACATAAAGCCCCAGGACATTTCTAAGTCCTGGGCTTTACTAAAGGGGCGGTCTGGGGCGGGGCGGGGCAGGGGTGGGGCCAGAGGCCTCTGGCACAGCAGCCATTTGCCGCTGTGTCGGAGGATCACGTGCCGACAGGCTGCTGGTGCGTGCAACCTTCGTCTACCTCCAGGCAGGCGCAAAAGGTGAGACAACAATTTGGGGGGGTTAGATTAGGGTTAGGTGGTAGAAAGGCTAGGGGAAGGGGTGGCAAGGTCAGGCTAAGGAGAAGGGAATGGGGGAAGGCTGCGGGCGTTGGCGCGCACAAGGTGCACTAGTGTGCACTCCCTTGCTCGCGCTGACCCCTGATTTTATAACATGTGTTCGCCTACGCGCGCATGTCATAAAATTGGGCGTACATTTGCGCATGCTGGGTTGCGCGCGCACATGTATGCCCACGCATATTTTTGAAAATCTACTCTAGTATTTTCTGCTTTTCTGTTCACTGTTTTGGGCTGCTCAGAAATTAACACCTGCTGTGGGCTGGCGTTAATTTCTGAGCACTAAAATGTGCGGTTCAGGTCACATTTTTTTGTATCTAGGGTGAATAGCTAATAGCCTCATCGACATGCATTTGCATGTGCTGAGTGCTATTAGATTCGGGGAGGGGGGGGGGGGGTTGGACGCACATTTTGGATGCGCTAAACCCCTTATGATATAAGGGATTGTGGACGCGCGTCTAAAACGCACGTCCAACCACGGGTTAAACAATGCGCTCAGCTGAGCACACTGTATTGTATAGGCCTACAAGTAACTTAGACCAGCATCTGTCACCTTTGATACTGTATTGGAGAGGTAGAGCCTTAGACAGAGAAGAGAACCACAACCTACTAGGAGCCCTTATTGTTAACCTCCTGAAGGAAATTTCCCTTTGGAGGACAAGCCTAATTGCCTTGGTAGGGAGCTAATGGAAATGGACCCTTTCCATTAGCCTAGGATATATATAACAGTACTAGCCCTGTTCAGAATATCACACTCTACATGTGCTAAATGATTTGCTATGTAATAGAAAGTAAAGGCATACACCTTTGGCCACCCTGAAACTTGGGCGTTTTTGGTGTATTCTTCCTCTTTTTAGCTGTAGTTTCCTTCCGCCCCCAGAGTAAAGAGCCGTTGGCATTCTGCGCTGAGACTTAATCATATAATATTGGGTTAATGCTGTCAGCAATGTGAAAATCAGGAGGGCCTGTAGTTAATGCTAGTATCTATGCTAGATCTGCTTTTTTATAGGGCCAAAGTATAACTATTTCAGCAAGTAGAGAACCTCTACATTTCCACATTTTGTTTCTTTCATTAGTCTACTGTTTAGATACAGAAAGAAGAAGGGGCAGAGCAATCACTGACCAGCACATCCATCAAAGCAGCAGGAATAGTATGTAGAGCCTTTATAAACACAGTCATAGTACATAAGCTGTGTGACATTCAGACAGCATTTTGTGGAAGGAGGAATGAACAGTGCTTGGAGGTTCCCCTATTATGAAAGGCCCAACAACCTGATATCTGGGAGAAGGGAAGAGGCTAGGGATGTGCATTTGTTTAAAATGAAAGTGCAAAATGCGAAGAATAAGGCTAATTCTTTTCATTTGAAGGCCCTGAACAGAATCAGCCCCCCCCCCCCCCCCCCGAATGACACACTATATCCGTTCATTTCATTTTAAACAAATACATTGGGCCTAGCTCAAGGCTTGAAGCCAGGACATCACTTACAGCATAGGACGAGGCCCAAAGCAGGGGCCATGGCATATGCCTTAGGCAAGGTCCCAGTTTCAGGTCTAGGCCAAGGCATCAGCATCATCCTTGGGCATAGGCCGAGGCCCAAAGCAAGGACCATGGCCTAGACCCAAGTGCAATGCTGGGATCCAAAATAAAAAAAAAACCCAAAACCTTATCTGATCCATTGGGTATCCATCGGAGGCTGAATCCTGGTGCTGGAGCCTTGGCCCAATCCCAGGCCTGATGCTGCAACTCAACCTGGAGACCGAGTCCTGATGTTGGGGCCTCGGCCTAGGCTGGAACCTGATGCCATTACAATTGCCATACATCAAAATGGTGCAGTTCAGCACAACCCCAGCAGATGCTGTCATTGTGCTTTGGGAAGGAAAAAAGAAGAAAATGTGTGAAGAGGAGCTTCCAGGCCTGGGCTCAGAGGCTTGGGCCTGACCCTGGACCGAGTCCCAGGCATGAGAACATGGACTCCTGCCAAGGCCCCGGCATCAGGCTGGGTCCGGGTCTAGGCCCTGGCATCAATACCCGGCCTCCAGGTTGGGTCACAGCATTGGGCCTGGGCCCTGGCCCCGGCCTAGACCAAGGCCCTAGCATCGAGACCCGGCCTCCTGGTTGGGTCGTGGCATTAGGCCTGGTTCCAGTCCAAGGCCACAGCATCAGGACTCGGTCTCTGGGTCAGGTCATGGCATTGGGCCTGGACCCGGGTCCTGGCCTAGGCCGGGACCCGGCCTCCCGGTCGGGACACAGGGTTGGGCCTGGGTCCAGCTGTGCTTCTGGCATTGGGACCGGCCTCTAGGCCAGGCCATGGCATTGCACCTGTGTCCGGGCTCCAGCCAAGGTCCAGGCATCGGGCCTAGGGTTAGGTCAAAGCCTCGGCCTTGTGTAGGCCTAGGCTGTGGCAATCCACCACAGCCTCGGCCTACACAAGTCTGAGTCTTCCACTTAGTCTGAGCTGGCAGATCCCCACCCGGACCGGGTAAGTTGGGGCAGGGTGGATCCTGGCCCCAGCATTTTTCCGGGAGGGTGGGAGGGACGGCTCATTTTCGATTTCTGGCCATTTTTTTTTTTTTAACTTGCTTGATTCATTTTTTTCACACGAATGAAACAAATCAAGCAATCCACGAACTGAAATTATTGGGGGGGAAAAACCTCCTGAAAATGAACCAAAAAACAAAGACAAATATTTTTTCCCTGCACATCCCTAGAAGAGTCATTTTCCGGAGCAGCATTCTTCTGGTCTAGATGTAGGTCATCTCAGTGGAGTGAAGGATTGTAGTCAGGTTAAAGATATTAATACTGATTCTATGTGCCTAGCTTCTGGAAGATTCTTCCCCTTCCTGGAAGAGGACAGAGAAAGAGCAGTGCTTCCCTGCCAACAATACTAGGCAGAATAACTGTGCTAGCCAGCAGTGAATTGAGATGTTTTTTTTCGAGGATATTATGTATTTGAAAGAAAAGATAGTCCATCATTCCAGCCCGGGAGAAGGAGATGAAATGCACCATTTCCATGCTGCTTGTGAGAGTATATACAAGAAAACTGCCTTGATATATCATAGGAGAGAAAAAAGATCTCTAATTCCACCCAGGAGCCTGACTACCACCACCTAGAAGAAAGCATTCATTCACCTACTGCCAGTCAGTCAGAGGGGATTCTCAGATAGATGTACAGGCTTGAGAAAGTCTTCACATCTGCTTTTCCTGAAAGGTCCAAGTCTATCATTGAAATCTTGTGGGGCCCAATATTCAGCCATATCCAGCTAAGTTACAAGGGATATTCAGTGGCACGGCAGTATAACTTTGAAATAGTTGGGTGAACAACTAAGTCTAAAACCAAAATGAATGCCTTTTTGATAAAGGTAACATAATTGGTAGCTCATATGATACCCTAAGTTCAGACCTTGACAGAGCAGTTTTTCTGTTTCAGCCTATTGCTAAGTACATGGCATTACATTAATCTTTATAAATGATATGTGGATCATTAAACAATTTCATATATTATTTGACACTAAAATCAATCCAGATAGGATTCTAAATGCCAGCATAATTCATTTACGGGTTTGTTTAACCTTTTCTTCTATGGCTACCTCTTAATATTTCCTTATTTTAGGAAACATTTAAGATGCCTGTAAAATGAAGAATCATCTTAAACATAGGAAGGATAATTTTCAGTCCCACTGCAGAGCTGACAGGCCAAACACCCTGTGGAGATTCCGCTTTGAAAATGTTTTGCCTGGCGGGACTGTGGATATATAAGTACCCATGGAGTTTGCAGGTGCAAATATCTTACAGGGAAGAATGCATGGGGAGTTCAAAATAAACTGCTTCCCCCACCAACCCAAGCATGTGAACATCTGAATTTGTTAAAAGCAGACTCATACATTTCATAACATTAGCTCTGTGTAATAGCTGAAATGCTTACATAATAGGAGTATAAAGTATACAATCAGAGGTCCTATACGCAATACTATATTCTACAAATAAATCTTTTTTATTAAACACATTCAATATAAATCATCCTCCTCTAATACATAGGAACTCCTAGCTAGACAATAATTATTTAAAAACCACTCACTCATTCGTTACCCCCAATCATACTTTCCAAACAGTATGATTGGGGGTAACGAATGAGTGAGTGGTTTTTAAATAATTATTGTCTAGCTAGGAGTTCCTATGTATTAGAGGAGGATGATTTATATTGAATGTGTTTAATAAAAAAGATTTATTTGTAGAATATAGTATTGCGTATAGGACCTCTGATTGTATACTTTATCTTCGATATAGACGGAGGCACTGCACTATTTTAGTGTACATAATAGGAGTATGCAGAAGCAGTATTAATAAATTAGCAAATACTACATATATAAATTGTATGTTGGATTACAATAACAATTGTTTTCAAAATAGTAAAGAGCTGCAGAATGAAAGGATGTATGAAACTTTTTGTTTTTGTTTTTTTTCATTTTATTTTTTTTGAGATTTTTTTGTTTGTATTTTCATCTTCAAGGTTTTTCTTTTTTTTACTTTTGGGAAATAGTGCACACTGTAAGAAACACCATTTTGCTAATAGTATGCACTATTTACAAATAGGGCCGGATTTTAATGGCTACGCCCAATTTTATAACATGCGCATGTTATAAAATCTGCGGTCGGCGTGTGCAACAGGGTGCACACTAGTGCACCTTGCATGCGCCGAGCCCTAGACTTTCCCCGTTCCCTCCGGCCCCACCCCCCCCACCTTCCCCACCCTTCCCCTATCTAACCCTCCTCCCAGCCCTACCTAAATCCCCCCCCACCTTTATTTTATAAGTTGTGCCTGCCTCTGGGCAGGTGTAGTTTGCGCACGCCAACCGACGGCCGGCCCGCGATCCCGGGCACAGCGACAAATGGCCACTGTGCCTGGAGGCTCCGGCCATGCCCCCACATGCCTCCAGACTGTCCTGCCCCGCCCCTTTTTCGAGCCCCGGGACATACACCCGTCCCGGGGCTTTATGCTCGACACTGGGACTTTTGAAAATAGGCCCGGCGCGCGTAAATCCCCGCCCCCACACACGTAAATCAACCTGGATTTATGCCCGTAGGCTTTGAAAATCTGCCCCATAGTGTTCACTATTTGATAATAATGTGCACTATTTGCAAATAATGCACATCATTTGAAATTAGGTTGAGTGTGCAGAATTTGCTAATAGAGCATACTATTTCCGGAATAAAACATTGACAAAAATTGTCATTTTTTTTAAAAATGTGTCGCCCGTATGACATAGTTTATTTATTTATTTATTTTTAATTTTTATATACCGAAGTTCTTGTAGGGACTACAAATCACTCCGGTTTACATAAAACGAAGAACTGCTCAACAGAGAGCTGAGCTTTACATGGAACAGTAGAACATATGGAACAGTATAACTGTAGTGAGGGCAAAGGTAGCACCGGCGCCATTTTGAAGATTGGCAATACGGCCCGCGTGCAGGAGGTCACTCCCAGACCCCCGCTGGACTTTTGGCAAGTCTTGTGGGGGTCAGGAGGCCCCCCCAAGCTGGCCAAAAGTCCCTGGGGGTCCAGCGGGGGTCCAGGGGCGATCTCCTGCACGCGTGACGTCGGGAGCCAGGAACCAAAATGGCGCCGGCGCTACCTTTGCCCTGTCACATGAGAAGGGCAAAGGGCCACCGGCGCCATTTCTCAACGCAGCTGTGGCCAGAGAGCTGGAGATCGCGCCGGGACCCCCCCACTGGACCCCAGGTAATTTAAAACATTTGGGGGGGGGGGGTTCGGGAGGGTGGGGGATTTGTTTTAAAGGTTCGGGGTGGGTTTTAGGGGTTTTTTGGTGTGCCGGTTTTCCCGCGCCCTATTTAACGATACAATACAAATGCCCCTGACGATAAATCGGGGGCATTTGTATTGTATCGTGCACTCTAACGATTTTGGACGATTTTAAAATTATCTGACGATAATTTTAATCGTTCAAAAACGATTCACATCCCTAGAATACATACATGCTTGCTACACTTTGTGATCCACAGGTGAAAGGTAGTTTTCGCTCTCTAGTCCCAGTGTCCTACATACATTTAGGAGATACTGGTGGCTAGGCTGTGGGAACAGGAATGCCAGAGGCAGAAGCACATTGGGGATGTAGTGCAGGAAAGAGTGGCCACCACAGAGATTTGTGCAGGAACGAGCAGCAGTCCTGTCAACTAGCACTTCCTCCCCAATCCTCCATATGCAAAGACACATTGTCCCACAAAACTGTGTCTCCTAAGACAGGCCACAGCTAAAGCAGCTGGCAAAAGCGTCCTTGGTCGCATTATCTTTCTTACTCATCAACTAGTGTGCCTAGTGAAAATATCTTCTCAATGGCAGGGGACATCTAGAGTTGATGTAAAATCTGGTCTTTTTTAAAATAAATATGCCTTTTCTGGGCTTCCCAAAATTTCCATTAGAGAAGCAAAATGACTGAAAGCTGTCTTATTGCCACTTTGCCTAGCTGCCATTCCCCAGATGTACCACCTTTGGGTTCTTTCTGCCTCTCTGCCTAGCCATGTCCCTCTTTAGAGGTCTCTCTACCACTCTTCCTAGCTGCCATGCACATATGTATCATCTGTGGGGTCTTTCTAACAATCTGCCTTTCTGACATGCTCCTGATGTACAAACTTGAAGGTCTTTTGACCCTATATCTAGCTGCCATGACCAAGATGTACCACTTTGGGGGTCTTGCTCCTATTCTGACTACCTGCCATGTACTAGATTACAAGGCGGCTGGGGTTTTGAACTGCTGGCCATGGTAGTAGTGGGTGAAAGCCCTGTGTTTAGAGCTATTCTGACTGGGGAGAAATGGGGAAACAGCTATCACTCTTATCTTCCCAGGAACGATGGGCAGGAAATTCCCAGCCAAGTACTCAGTGGTCAAAGTAGACCCATACTGGTTACGCTGCTGTTTTTAAGTGCTAGCCAGCAGGGACTTTCTTACTAGCAGAATGCTTTTTCAAGTGTGGAGCTGGGGTCTGTACAAGGTTCTGCTGATTAATATTTAATTGTTTTCTCCTGCAGTTGCAAGCCAGAGAACATATTTTATGTTTTGGACTTTTTTGTCTTTCTTATTAAATCACAATGGACAGTGTGGCCACTGAGTCATGATTTTGTATTCATACCTTGAAAAAGATGTATCATCTTAATGGTCTTGTTGCCACTGTGTCTAGCTGTCATGCTAAAGATGTACCACCTTAAAGGTGAATTTTAAAAGCCTAGTCTGCGCCAAATTAGGGAGATGTGTGCACTTGTGGGGCTGGTACGCGCTGAGCAAATTTTAAAAGCTGCCGAGATGAAAGCGTATATCTCCCATGGTACACACATCTCAATTGTTTACAAAAAGGGGTGTGGTCTGTGCGGCATGGGTGTTTTAGGCCTGGCCAAGAAATGTGCATGAAAATAGTTACACGCTCTGGCGCGCACCGAGGTCCCCTGCTGTGTAACTTTATTTCTGCTAGAAACAAAGTGTAAGTTTACAAAAGTTAAAAAAGACATCTGAAGGATTTAAACTGTATAGGCCAAGTGGGGAGAATACAGGCTTTCAAACTAGGGTTTTGGTAGGCCCTAGCTGGTAGCTAGGCAAACTCATGAATGAACTGGTGAACTGGGAATGGCGTAGGCATGCATCCTTTTTAAAATCCTGCAACTTACGTGGTAGAAACGGGACTTGTGCACCCATGCATGTGCCCACTTAAACTTAGGTGCACATACGCGTACAGCCAGGCTATTTTATAATATGCACAAATATGTGTGCAAGTTAAAAATTAGCAGTGTCCTTAAGTGCAAGCTGACTCACATGTGTCAATATGCACCCACATACTTAGGTTTTTTATGCCTTCTTGTTGTTTGCTGCTTGGATCCCAGCCTAATTTTCCTACTCTGCTTCTTCCATTGTTATAGTAAGATGTTTTTTCCCCAAAATAAAATGTGAAAAAAGAAAAAGAAATTAAAGTTTCTTCTCCTACACCACCTGCTTTTACACATTACTGTTTTTTGAACCCTTCTACAATCCCAGCCTAGTTACCCCACCCTGCTTTTTTCTTGGTTACAGTGGGATATTTTGTCTGCAAAAAAAAAATATGAAGAAAAAATATACTCTTCTACCCTGCCTCTTTTCAGGTTTTAGCTGTTTAAGCTTGCCATTTTTACCTCCCTATCTGCTCCTGGCTCTTTCATCCTGCCTTGGAGAAAACCTGCTTCTTCTGGTACCATTTTGCCACTTTGTGGTTCATTTGGGTATATTCATGCCATTGTTGATACTACCTTTACTGCCTTGGCCTGTTCATACAACTATTGTTGGTTCTCTTTTTCCCTTTCATGTTTCCTTGATACTTTTGTGCTGCTTACAGTTCCCTGCACTCTATGCCTTGGGAGTTCTGAGGCCTTTGTGCTGTTTGCAATTCCCCACACTCGACACCTAGGGGGTCTTGTTGCTACTCTGCTGTGCTGCCATGCTCTTGATGCTATACCTTGAGGGTCTTACTGCCACCCTACCTATCTGCCATAAGAACATAAAAAATACCATACTAGTTCAGATCAAGGTCCATCAAGCTCAGCATTCTGATTCTGACAGTAGTTAGTCTGGAACAGAAGTACCCATCATATCCCCAATAGTTGATCTATTTCTTGTAGAACACTCACCAGCAATAAGCACTGACTTTCTCAAGTCTACCTGGCTAATAACTGTTTATGGACTTTTCCTTCAGAAACTTATCCAATTCTCTTTTGAACCTCACTATTTTAGTTTCCTTGACCATGTCCTCTGGAAACTGATTCCATAGCTTGAGTGAAAAAATCCTTTCTAGAATTTGTTCTAAATCTGCCAGTTGCTAGTTTCTTGGAATATCCCCTAGTCCTAGTATTGTTTCAAAGGTTAAATAACTGTTCCCTATTTACCCATTCTATCCCACTTATGATTTTATAGATTTCAATCATATCCCCTCTCAAGCATATCTTTTCCAAGCTAAAAAGCTCTAATATGTTTAGCCTTTCTCCATGGGGGAGCTTTTCCATCCTCTTTGTCACCTTTCTCTATACCTTTTCTATGTCCGCTATGTCTTTTTTGAATAGGGGAAACCAGAACTGCACACAATGCTCAAGGTGTGGTCGCACCACAGATCTACACAAAGGCATTATGATAGTCTCAGTTTTATTCTCTATTATTTTCCAAATAATTCCTACATTCTATTTGTCTTTTGAACTGGATTCAAGGTATTGTCCACAAGGACTCCAAGGTTCTTTTCCCTTGGTGACTCTTAACATGGAACCCATCATCGATTACTTGTTGGGATTATTTTCCTGTTCATTCATTACTTTATACTTGCCCACATAAAATTGCATCTGTCATTTAGAAGCCCAATCCCCTAATCCCTCAAGGTTCTTCTGCAGTTCTTCACAATCCACTGCCATTTTAATGACTCAAAATAATTTTGTGTCATCTGCAAATCTGGTCACCATACTCATTTTTTTTCTCCAGATAATTTGACTATGCTAAATAGAACATGTCCTCATATACACCCCTAGGGCATTCCACTAATGATGACCTTTCTCCAACTGAAAAACTGAGCATTTAATCCTACCATCTGTTTCTTATCTTTAATCCAGTTACCAATCCAGGATAAGACACTACCTCCGATCCCATAACTTTCCAATTTCCTGAGGACTCTTTTATGAGGAACATTGTCAAATGACTTCTGAAAATCCAAATACACTATATCAGCTAGCTCACCTTTGTCTGCTTGTTTCTTTAAACCCTCATAAAAATGTAGTAAATTCGTAAGGCAAGACTTTCCTTTCCAAAATCCATGTTGACTCTCTTCATTATTTTTTTCTTTAGATTTATATTCTGCTTTTTGCAGCACTTCAAAGTAGATTATATTCAAGTACTGAGGTATTTCCCTATCTCCAGAGGGCTTACAATCTAAGGGCCGAATTTTAATACCTATGTGCTGGTGTACATTAGTGCGTGCAACCCGGCGCGTACAAATGTATGCCCGATTTTATAAGATGCACGCGCAGCCGCACGCATGTTATAAAATCCGGGGTTGGCGCGCGCAAGAGGGTGCACAATAGTGCACCTTGCGCGCGCTGAGCCCTTGGGGAGCCCTGCTGGCTTTCTCCATTCCCTCTAAGGCCAATCTGAAATCGGAGCGGCCTCAGAAGGAACTTTCTTTCCACCCCCCCAACCCTTCCCCTCCCTTATCCACCCCCCAGCCTTACCTAAAATCCCCCCTAACCTTTATTTTATAAGTTGCGCCTGCCTCCGGGTAGGCGTAGGTTGCATGTGCCGGCCAACGGCCAGCCCATGATCTGGGCATGGCCGCTATACCTGGAGGCTCTTGCCCCGCCCCTTTTTTCAAGCCCCGGGACTTACATGTGTCCCGGGGCTTTATGCCTGCTGCCAGGCCTTTGAAAATCTGCCCCTATGTTTGTACCTGAGGCAATGGAGGGTAAAGTGACTTAGCAACAGTGGAACTTGAATCCTGGTCTCCTGGTTTGTAGCCCACTGCTCTTCTACCACTAGGCTACTTCTCTACTCCATTAAACCATGTGGTCAGTAATTTTGTTTTTAAGAATGACTTTGACCACTTGCCCAGCACAGACAGGCTCACCAGTCTATATTTTTCTGTATCATGCCTGGAGCCTTTTAAAAATTGGTGTCATTTTGGACACCCTCCAGACTTCTGGTACCATGGTTGTTTTAAATGATAGGTTGCAAATCACCAAAAATAGTTTTTTAAGAACTCTGGGGTGAATACCATTGGTCCCAGTGATTTGTTATTCTTTAGTTTGTCAGTTTGAGCTATTATTAGAGATGTGAATCGGAACCGGAATCGGTTCGGATTCCGGTTCCGATTCACATCGTGGGGTTTTTTTTCGTCCAGCCCGATCGCGGTTTTGTTTATCGGCTGTGCCCGAGCCGATAAACAAAAAACCCACCCCGACCCTTTAAAACTAATCCCTTAGCTTCCCCCACCCTCCCGACCCCCCAAAAAATCATTTTACAGGTACCTGGTGGTCCAGTGGGGGTTCCGGGAGCGATCTCCCGCTCTCGGGCCTTCGGCTGCCACTAATAAAAATGGCGCCGATGGCCTTTGCCCTTACCATGTGACAGAGTATCCGTGCCATTGGCTGGCCCCTGTCACATGGAGGGAGCACTGCATGGCCGGCATCATCTTTAAAAATGGTGCGGGCCATCCAGTGCTCCTACCATGTGACAGGGGCCGGCCAATGGCACAGATACCCTGTCACATGGTAAGGGTAAAGGGCCATCGGCGCCATTTTGATTAGTGGCAGCCGACGGCCCAGGAGCGGGAGATCGCTCCCAGGACCCCCACTGGACCACCAGGTACCTGTAAAAAGTTTTTTGGGGGGTCAGGAGGGTGGGGGAAGCTAAAGGATTAGTTTTAAAGGGTCGGGGTGGGTTTAGGGATTATTTTTGTGTGCCGTTTTTCCCGCCTTCCACCAAAACGATAAGAGAACCCCCACGAACAATATCGTGGGGTTTTTCTATCGTTTTGGGGAGCCCCCGATTTCTGACGATTTTGAAAATATCGATGATATTTTCAATCGTCCGAAGCACGATTCACATCCCTAGTTATTATGTTCTTCGTACCCCTGATGTGTCGGCTTTGGAGTCTTGCTGCCACCTTGTCTTGCTACCATGCTCTTGATGCTAAAGCTTAGGGATGTTGATGCCACTCTGCCTAGCTGCCATTTTTTTTTAATGTACCACTTTTGTGGTCTTGTTGCCATTCTCCTGATGAACTATCTTGGTGTTCTTGGCTGGCTTCAGTACCCTAAATTTTACATCTTTGAGGTCTGATGCTCAGCCTTGCTGCTGTACCCCAGATTTTACACCTTGGTAGTCTTGCTGCTACTCTCTTGCTGCCATACCCAGACTACAACTCAGGGGTATTGCTGCCATTTTATCTTGCTGCTATACCTCCTCATACTACACCTTGAGTGTCTTTCTGCCACTCAGCCTTGCTTCCATACCCTAGACTCTTCACCTTGGAATTTTCTTACCCTTGTAAATGGCTGCTCTCCATCTCTCATGGAGTCTTGTCCCTCTATCAGTGCCTTCATATTTTTCCTGCCACCTTTGCTAGTTTGATCCCCCTTCATAGTGTCTTAGAATGTTCATGACACTCTGTGCCACTTTGTCCCTTTCATGCTGCCTTTGGGAGTTCATGCTACTATTATCAGTGCCCTGTTGAAGTCTTGTGGTTTTCTTGACACATTTATTTATTTATTTTTAAAAATGTATATTCCGCCCACTCCACGGTTCAAAGCAGATTACAAGAAGACATACAAAGGTTCGGCCGAATCACATCTCTAGAAAATAACATAATTGCATAACTAAAAATAACTTAATTAAAACAATGATATAAAAAAAAAAAAAAAAGATAAAACAAGACTCAATAAGGCCCTTTCCTTATGCCCTCAATGCCCCCAACCTCTTGTGGACCCTCTAACCCTATGAAGTCTTTAAAAACCTGCTTAAATCATCACACAGTGACAGCGATTCCCCATTGCTCCTGTTCCACTACACATGCCTTCCACATACAAACCCCCACACAAATACACATACTCCCCACACACAAAAACTCACATACTTATTGATCCTCACACACTCCAGATTCCTCCAAATAAACTACACATATACCAGCTATAAATACCCCACACACCTCTGCACACATCACTCCATACATACCCCATATATAACCTCCACACTCATACAGTCCCCTACCTCCACAAACACATCTCTTCATACCATACTCACATGCATACCCCTCTGCACCCAGACACACACACACACACACACACACACACAAAGCCACACAATCCTACTCATACTATCCAGAAACAGCTCTTACCACAGATCTCATACACTCCCCTGCACAGGCACAACCCCCCCCCCCCATTCCCCCCACACAAATCCCCATATCACACACACACACACACACACACAAACATACAGGCACATTTACCACTGTTTAGACTAGTGGTCAGAGCAATGGGCCCTCAACCAGGAGATCCAAGGTTCAATTCCCACTCAGAGATTACTAAAGGCAAATTACCTCTCCCTCCGGAACAAATACATAAGAACATAAGAACATAAGAAGCTGCCATACTGGGTCAGACCAAGGGTCCATCAAGCCCAGCATCCTGTTTCCAACAGTGGCCAATCCAGGCCATAAGAACCTGGCAAGTACCCAAAGTACCCAAAAATCCAAAGTACCCAAAAACTAAGTCATGCGGTGAATAACCTTTAAGATATGGCAGTTGGGATTCAGTGCCAAGAAGTGCAGAGTGTGGTAATCCAAAAGAACTGTATGTGATGGGAGGGAAGGGCTGTTGTGCCCGGAGCAAGAGAAAGACCTTGGGGTGATAGTGTCTAGTGATCTGAAGATGATGAAGCAGTGTGACAAGACGATAGCTAAAGCTAGAAGAACGCTGGGCTGCATAGAGAAATAAATAACCAGTAACAAAAAGGAGGTGATAATCCCCTTGTACAGGTCCTTGGCGATGCCTCACCTGGAGTACTGTGTTCAGTTCTGGAGACCACATCTCTAAAGGGACAGAGACAGGATGAGGTGGTCCAGAGAAGGGTGACCAGAATGATGGGGGGGGGTCTCCATCAAATGACTTATGAGGAAAAGTTGAAGGATCTAAATATGTATACCCTGGAGGAGAGGAGGTACAGGGGAGAAATGATACAGACCTTCAGATACCTGAAAAGTTTTAATGATGCACAATCAACAACAAACATTTTCCGTTGGAAAGAAATCAGTAGAACTAGGGGTCACGAGATGAAACTCCAAGAAGGACGACTTAGAATCAATGTAGGAAATATTTCTTCATGGAGAGGATGGTGGATGCCTGGAATGCCCTTATGGAGGAGGTAGTGAAAACAAAAATAGTAAAAGATATCAAAGGGGCATGAGATAAACACTTTGGATCCCTAATGGCTAGAAGATGGGAATGAAGAAAAGAGTGCCGGGGGTAACTTGCTGGTGTGGTGGTTACTGGTTACTACCCTTAATCAATAAGCCTTCATAATGTTGATGCAACTCCATCTTTACTCTCTGCTTCAACAGCAGGGGAAATAGATTCAGACTGCAACCAACAAGGACATTGAATTATACAGTCTCAAAAAAACAAATAAGCATGGGGGTAACTTGCTGATGCAGCAGTTACTGCCCTTAACCAATAAGCCTGATGCAACTCCAACATTGCTCTCTGCTTTAACGGCAAGAGGCAATGGGGAATTGGATAGTGACTTGTATAGAGTGGTAGATACTACCATAAGCTTACTGGGCAGAATGGATGGACCATTGGTCCTTTTCTGCCGTCATTTCTATGTTTATGTTTCTATATGTGTGCATGGTGTGTGACTATGTATGTCTGTGTATGTGACCCCCTATGTAAGAACTCTATCATCTACTTCTGCCAAGCTATGTTAGAAAGTATTCCTGAAGCCATGTCTCGGCCTGTTTTCTCTACTTATTAGTAATGGGGAAAATAAGTTGAAACTGATTTAAATAGGTCAAGTAAAACAAGTGCTAAATGCTGATAAATTAGTAATGCATCTTTACAATGGTGACAATATCTGGAGTGATTAAACTTGATGGCAAGAAAATAGGTAGCAAATGACATGGAAGTCATTGTTGACAAATGATTATGAATGTTGATGACACGTCACAGCACATAAGGCACTAACTATGCTCAACTGAACTGAAAAATTAAGTGGCAGCAATGATGGATTAGGAGGGAAAGTCACATTGAAATGTTGAAGGAGCTGGAAAATGGCCCAAGCTGCAGAGTGTGTACTAGTTAATAGCATGAACATAGAGAATGGGTGGGGAATCTCAAAGGCAGCAAACCAGTTGGGTTTTCAGGATATCCCTAATGAGCATGTACAAGATAGATATGTATGCACTGACACAAATGTATGCAAATCTATCTTGTGCATATGCATTACAGTTATTGTGAAAACCCAACCTGTTTGTGGTCCTCATGGACTGAAAGTTTCCCACCCCTTTTACACAGGAATAGAGGTCAGTATTCCAAAGATTTTGCACTTAAAATCTGCTTTTAAATACATACATGGTTAAATATGAAATTGCTTCATACGTACACAGATTTAGCCAGACAAAAAAAAAGTTAGTTTGATATTCAGTGCTAACTGACTAAGGGAGTCATTTAGTAAGCATTTTTCCATAGACACAGCATGGGAGAAAAGCCTTAGTAAATCAGACCCTACATTTGTGGAGGGATTTTGGCTGATCTATGACTACCCTAAACAAATTGCAGAAAGTATTTTTTCATGCAGTGCACAATTATGCTGTAGTATTTGTTGCCAGAGGATATGGTCAAGGCATGTATCACAGCAGTGTTTAAAGGAGGATTGGACAAGCTACTGGAGGAAAGTTCATAAGCAATTATTATCCAGGTAGACTTGGAGAATGGTACAGCTTATCCCAGGAAGTGAGCATAAAGGAACTGGATCTAATGTTTGGTATCTATAATGGTACTTCCTAATGACCTGATTGGCCACTGACAAAGACAGGATCCTGGGATAAATGAACCTTTGGTCTGCCCCAGCATGGTATTCTTATATTCTTAAATCTATGAACATTTTGTTGAGACCACACTCAAAGCCACTTAATTGGGTCATTCATCAAATCATGTTAGGGCCCTAAGAGGGGGAGGGAGAGGGAAAGGGAGAGGGGGAAGGGGAAGGGGATGGATAGAGAGAGAGAGAGCACATCTCTGGGGAGGCATACATATTAGTCAACATTTTATACCATTGTAAGAGGGGCCATTCTGAACTTGGGGTGAGGATTTGGTGGTGGCCTAGGTTTCAGGGGGCAGTTTTACATGCACAGTCAAAAGTTCGAACAGCACAGTAGATATCAGTGAAAGTTTTATGTGATTTGGAGTGATGACAGGTACATGAAGATGAGATTTGTAAATGATCTCTCGACCTAGTTTGATAGTCGTATCTCTTACTGTGCATGTAAAACTGCCCCCCAAAACCTAGGCCACCATCAAAACCTCACCCCAAATTGCTAGTTGCTCCTCTTACAGTGATGTAGTTTACTTATATGAGAGCCTTATAAAAAGTCTCTCCCTCTTGCTTTCAGCACAAAATGTGATAAAAAATCCTGACTGGGCACTTCTCAGCTTGCAATGTGAAAATATCATGGGTGTGATAAATTTCATGCATGTTGCACTAAAATACCTATGCAATATGTTAAAATAGCATGTGTTGTGATATTGGGAAAATTATCCTAACCACACCCCTTTTTTATCATGGGTGCTGTTCTTATGAAATTTATAGCTAAATGATGAATCTAGCCCTAAGTGAGGTTGAATATCCAGGCAAAGTTAAGCAGTTAATAAAGTTCACAGGTTAAATTTTTTTGCTCTGCCACTGGTATGTATTAACATACTTACAGGTGAATTTTCAAAGGAGATATATGTGTAAATGTAACATACTATTGAAGCAATTTTCAAAAGCCATTTATGCACATAAAGTGCACTTACACAAATACATCCTATGGACAATTAATTGGATTACTTTGTAACAATTTTCAAAAACCCACTTACATGAATAAAGTGAATTTACACGCGTGTAAATGTTTTGAAAATCAGTCCCATACAGACCAGGAAGCTCATTCTTTTTGGACCTGCCATCTTATTAAAAACTTCAGGGTGTATCTCAGTCAGATGATCAAGGGTGTACCTTTCCAGTTTTCAGTGGAAAAGTTACATTTTGGTGATATGTTGAGAAGACTTCTTAGTAACAGAAATATAAAATTGTTGCTTGAGAAACTTTCTTAGTAGCAAAGAAGAGTATTTAGGTAAGATGGAGTGATATACAAGTACCCTTATTTCTTCAATGGATATTGTCTCTGCTCAGTTTGATGGAAATGGAAAGCTGGTCAATAAAGGAGGTAGATGTTAACAAAAAATAGACGTTTTTATTATGTACCTGGTAGCCCAACCTTTAGTCACTGCTTCATAGAGCAAGACATATGGCATTCAATTACTTTTGTTTGAGGGTTTGTAGTCTTTTAGTAATTTTCAGCAAGTTTAGAGAGAATGTGAGTGTCCATCTAAAAACTTTCAGTGTAGAGATTTACAATTGTATGCCAAACTTTAGACACCCCTAGTCAAACTGTATGTTTCAATGATTCTCTAAGTGAACAGAAACTGATGCAACCTCTGCATGGCACAAAGCTAAATATTACCAACAAAAGAGTTCATGGTGGAAGGGATAAAAATTCAGTAATACAATCACAAAACAGCTGTTGCTTACGATATAAATTCAATATACCAACAATGCTGAACACATCAGAAGATTAATCAAAAAGTGCTATCATAACAGGAGACAGAGATGCAAAAAGCTATAGCTCTACCATAGTCATTATATTTAATCATAGGCTCTCTTGTGATTGTTTTAACGTTTCAATGTCACAAAAATCCAACATTTTAAATGGTTGCAAAAATTGTAAATGTGGTTGCAAACATATTCCTGTGTGTCACTCAGTATAGCACAGCAAATTCTATTCGGTAGATTTTCAAAAAGTTGCCTGTGTGAAAAACCGGGGCTACATGTGTGGCAGGACCTTGCGCACATTTTCAAAGAGGCCCAGCCACACCCGTAACTCCTGTTACGCGCAGAAGTGCCGGGTCGAAGGAAAGGGGCAGGGAGGGAGCATGGAGGGGCGGGGCTGGAGGCGGCCGGTACAGCGGCCATTTGCCGCTGTACCGGGGAAGGGACTGCCTGGGCTTGCAAGTTGCTACTGCTTTGTTGGAGCAGTAAGCTACAAAATAAAAAAAAACTAAAGGTAGGAAAAAGAGTTTAGGGGTTGCGAAGGAGAGGGAAAGGGGAAGGGAGGTTAGGGTAGGGGTTAAGGAAGTTCCCGCCTTTCTGCTTCTTAATTGCAGCGGACTAGGAGGGAACTGGGGAAGGCCAGGATGCATCGCTGCATGAAATTTGCTTAAGTCTACCTTGCGTGCGCTGCCCGCACATACATGCGTGGATTACAAAATCCGGCGCGCATGTGCCAGGAAGCGTGTGCACATGGATACACGCTCGCGGTTCTTTTAAAATCTAACCCCTATGTGCATAAATCTAAACAATTACGGGTAGATTTTCAAAAAGTTGCACGTGTTAAAAACGGGGGTTATGCGCGTGGCCGGGCCCCTTTGAAAAGGGGGCCCTGAAGTAAGTTGAAAATCTGGAAACAAAAAAAAAAGTGTGATTTAGGGGTTGGGGAGGAGAGGGGAAGGGGAAGGGAGGTTAGGGTAGGGGGTAGGGAAGGAGCAGACTGGGAGGGAACTAGGGAAGGCCGGGATGCGTTGCCACGAGAAGTTTACATTAATGCCCCCCTCTTGCGCACACATACGCACAAGGATTATAAAACCCAGCACGTATGTGCGCGCAGCCCACATATTTTATAGCATGCATGCGCCGGCATGCACATGTTATAAAATCGCCGTGTCCATGTGTGCGTGCCGGGAAGTGCGCGCACATGGACGCGCATGCGCTTCTTTAAAAATCTACCCCTAAGTGAAAAGCAGTAATCCTCATCAAATAATCTCATCAGATGTTCACGCAGGCAAGGCAATCTAAAATCCTTTCTTGTCATATCCTCCACCAGTGTTGCCAGATGCCCGTTTTCACAAAAATTGGGCTACTTTTTCTGAGTGTGTGCAGGTTATTTTTTCCTTTTTTTTAGCTATGGGATTTTGGGCTTTTTTTTTTTTTTTGTCATGTGTGTTTTTTTGGGCGTCTTGCCGGAAGGGGAGCAGAGTGGGCGGGGTGTATGGCCTTTAAGCCTCCGGCACACATTTGGTCTCAAAACATCTTATTTCCTTGTGGTGTTGCCTTATAAAATTGTATGATAGTCTCTATGGATGTTTTGTCCAGTGTGGTAAGGTAATTTGGCTTATCCATTGCCTATGCTGTTTGGTAGTTTTTGTAGCTACGTAGTCTGGGGTTGAATCAAGATATTTACATAGCCATGTATCAACCACAGAGGTTTGATCCAGGCCCTTATATATATTTGCATTTTATAAATATTTCGGCAGGGTCTTGTGCATGTTCAAAAACTCATCAGTGAGATTTAAAGATTTGTCAGTTGTTTTGTTGAGAATATTAAAAACATGCATTGATATACAACCTACACTTCTTTATACCACCATTGCCAATCCTCGAGGCTCCTCTCCCCACCGGTCATTGAAGATAATGTCATGGCAGAGCAAGTGGAGCTGGATCAGACCTGGCGGCAGCCCCTCCACTTGGGGTGCAGGGGCTGCGGCCTCTTCCATGGAAATACCCCTGTCCAGGGGACTGTACTAGGGCACTTTAGTTTTTATTATGCTGGGGTAAGGAGAGGTGACATTCTCCTGGCAAAAAAAACCCAAAACTTTTTATATATTTCTTTAGACAAATGTCTTGAACATTAGGTATGAAGTTAAAAATATTATGAAAATGCCATTCACATTTTATTTTGTCATATAGGTGTCACAGCAGTCAATATATACACGTGACAATATGCCCTTTCATATCATGGAACAAAAAAGCCCCTAGGGGGTTCAATTCAAAAAATGCTAATGTATGATAATTGTTATACAAATTACCATACCAGCAGTGTGGCTAATTAGATTTTAGTATCCAGGATTTCCAGAGGAAGGCTTGTACAACATATGCTTTCACAGTTATTTTTTTCTTTCTTGGCCAGAAACATCCATAAAAATGAGAGGTGTGTGGGTATAGTATAGCACTTGGATTATTAATAGATGCCTGGAATGTGAACTTCTAATTACATATATTTTGGGTTCCTCTCATTGTCAATTGTAAATATAAATGGCCTAAAATCCTCCGCTATGTTTTAGTTACAAGCTGTCCTTCCTCCATCTATTTCCTCTTCTTCCTTCCCCTTCCCCTTTCATGCCTCTATCCCTTGCCCCTTCTTTTCCTTCTTTCCCTCCTCCATTACTCCCCATTCACTTCTTTCACTTCCTCTCTTACCCCTCCAGCCCTCTCCTTTTCTCCACTCTAACCATAGAGGATAACTTTCAAAGAATGCTGTGCGTAACGGGTGCAGAGATCTACTATAGTAGTTTATAACTCGTGCTTATCTGGTCTGCAGAGATTATAAAATATGTCTCTATGTCCCCGTCCCCCCCCCCCAATATACACACTTAAATATCAGCGATGCATTGAAAGTATGTCCCTTTTCTACCAATTTTATAAACATATGTGAGTATAGTTTGCACAGAAACAAAAATATAGCTGTTTGCATAAAGCCTTGATTTGTACACAGAAGTAGGTGTATTTTAAAATATGTCCATGTACTTGAAATCACCAGTTAGCCAATACCTCTACCAGTGTACTCAGTCTGTCTCCAGTTTACTGAGATGCTCTTAGAAATACACCCTGAGCTCCCCCAGTTCACCCAGACCTCCCACCCAACAACAGCAGACAATAGAGTCTGATGTCAATTGTGCGAGATAATTAGTAGGTGTAAAACTGCATGAATAAGTTGCCTGATGACAAATTGTAAATCTCTTATAGCAACTTGTGCATGTATCTCTTGGCCCTGCCCAGGAACGCCCCTAGATCATCCCTTTTTTTGCACAAGTAAATATGAGTATGATACCGAAAACACACATATTTTAGATGTTTATAAAATTGTATGTGAGTACAAGCTACTTACGTGTGTATATGCTAACTTTACATACATAACTCCTTTGAAAATTACCTCCATAGTGTGATATCCCCTGACACTACCTCCCATACCGTTTCTCACTCTCCAGCTCCAGAACCATTACAGTCTGTAGCTGCCACTGCTGCAGGACTCAATGTACTCTGAGGCTCATGATACTAACCAGAACTGTTAATGGCAGCACTGCCTATTAGTTGTCGGTGGATAAATGTGGTAGCGGGCAGCTCAAGGATGAGGAAAAGAATGCAATAGCTTGAAGATGGAGAAAATGCCATAGCTGAGGAGGGTAGGAAGAGAAAATGCAGTTGGTAGGGGGGGTGGGGTGCAAATGAGGAAGAGTGCAGTAGCAAGCAGGAGAGTGGAGAGAAGAGAGTTCATAAGTCAGTTTGAAGGGGAAGGGAGAATGCAGCATTTGAGCAGGGGTTGAAGGGAAGATGAATGCAGCTGTCTGGGAGGAAGCAGCCATTGTCTGAGGTGGCAGTTGAAGGTGTACAAATGCAGGAGACAATGGCAGGATTATTTTCTCTCAATTCTTCAGGGGACAATTAATTCAGAAAGCTAGTAAAATCTTGGCTATTTGTGCAAATAGTTTCTTTAGCAAGTGTACATTTATAAGAATTTTTTTTTTGTACTTTAGTTTTAACATACTCATGGTTTGTTTTTTTTCTCATTTTATGATGTGGCTTTTAGGGCTTTTTTTGTTTAAGTGATCATTTATTGCAGGGGTGGCCAATTTCAGTCCTCAGGAATCACAAACAGGCCTGGTTTTCAGGATATCCGCAATGAATATGCATGAGCTAGATTTGCATACAGTGGCGGCAGTGCAAACAAATCTATCTAATGTATATTCATTGTAGATATCCTGAAAACCATGTGACTCTTGAGGACTGGATTTGGCCACCCCTGGTCTGTTGTATGTGACTTATTTGTTACTGAATGTGGGTTTTTTTTCCTTTTTATTGTACACTGTTTTGAAGATTTTGAAAATTGGTATAAAAAGTTACCACAATAGTGGCTGTGGAATTATGAGAAACATGATCCCTGCATGTGATGATGTACCTAGACTTTTGGGAAAAGTGATAATCCAGAAACTTAAGCTAATCACCATATATATGATCACAAAGTAATTTATTTTCACTGCACTAAAAATCTGCTGCTATTGATGCACAGTTTTTGCCTTCCCTTGGATACCACAGGCATGTAGCTTTAAGGTTATTACACCGACAAAGGAGGCTGGACTTGATGAACTACTGCTCTTCTGTCAACCCAATCAACTGCAAAATAACTCTGAGTGTAATTTTCAAAGGCATTTCCATGAATAAAACAGTGCTCTGCCTGCTGAATTTGCCTTTTACAAAATTTCCTGCCCGATATGTGGGCAAACTTATATGTGAAGAGGCATTCCCAGGGATGGTGTTGGGCAAGGGTTTGTACTTGTGTGCATATTTTTAAAACATTGCAAGTACATTTTCCAGAAAAATTTGTACGCATAAATTGATAGTATAATTCTGTGTAGGTAGTTTTGGTGGGATAATTTATAAAGCAAACCTTTACATAAGTTTGCTGTGAAAATTGGTGTAGCAGGCACATATTATGCTATATAATAGTACTTCTATATATACATTACCTATAGTTAAGCATTTTGAAATGTTGCATTAAGTGTGATGAGTGATACTTTGATCTGAAAGAGGATGGAAACGAGGAGGAGAAGAAAAAATGATGAGTGATCTAAGAAAGCTTGCTAAGTGGTTAAGTTTGGCAACATGATTTACTGCAAAAAAGTGTAGAGTCTTTATTTGGGACACAGAAATCCAAGACAGCAGTACATGATAGGAGATAAGGTACTGATGTGCACCAAGAAGGAGAGAGATCATGGTTGATTATATCTGCTGATGTGAAAGTCACAAAATAGAACGACAAGGCAGAGAACAGAGCCTGAAGAATGCTAGGTAGTACAGAGGTATTACACTGGTCTACATCAATTTTGCTGACTACATGATAACATGTGATCTTTATGTATTTTAGTGTGTTGAATCCAAAAATCTCATCCATTTCCTCGTCACGTGTTTTTTCCGCAAAACGCTGTCTACTCATAAACTCTTATAGCAATAACGTAACATTATTATTTAGATATGCTGAATACGCAAATAGATAATTAATGCACAGAAAGACATGTTGAATACGCTATTTCCTGCTCTTTCACATGAGAAGTTGAAAGCTGACATATTTGATGGCCCGCAAATTAGGCTTCTAATCAAAGACAGAGAATTCTTCAATACCATGAAAACCATAGAAAAGGATGCTTGGTCTGCTTTTTCTGCTTTTTCTGACATGATTACAGTCTTTCTTGGCAACTTCAGGGCCGAAAATTATAACCTTTTAGTTCAAAATGTGTTGATTGTTTTTCAAAGACTGGAAGCAAACATGAGTGTCAAATTGCTTTTCCTTCATAGCCACTGAACTACTTCCCCTCAAATCTTGGAGCTATGAGTGAAGAACAAGGAAAACGCTTCCACCAAGACATCAAGACCATGGAACAAAGATGTCAAGGCAGATGGAATACAAACATGAAGGATGTGCAGCAGGGACAGATTCGTCCCATTCGGTATTCATATTTGTCGGGACCCAAATCTGTTGCATCCGTTCTCGGGGGACCCCAATCCATTCATTAGTTACATATGTATTTGTTTCCCAAAAAAATCCCCATCCCAACCCTTTAAATTTAATTTACTACAACCCCCCACCCTCCTGACCCCCCCAAGACTTGCCAAAAGTCCCTGGTGGTCCAGCAGGGGTCCTGGAGTGATCTCCTGCACTTGGGCTGTCGGCTGCCAGTATTCAAAATGGCGCCGATAGCCTTTGTCCTTCCTATGTCACAGGGGCTACCGGTGCCATTGGTCAGCTCCTGTGACATAGTAAGGGCAAAGGCTATCGGCGCCATTTTGAATACCTGCAGCTGACAGCCCGAGTGCAGGAGATCGATCCAGGACCCCCACTCGACCACCAGGGACTTTTGGCAAATCTTGGGGGCGGGGGCGGGTCAGGAGGGTGGGGGTTTATTCGTTAGTGATACGTTGTATTCATGGGGGGTTAGCCATACATTTCGTGACCCCCACGAATACAACGAATGTGGTGTATACGTTGCGGATTGCCAATATGTTGCAAACGAATGCACACCCCTAGCAAACTACTGCTGTGTTTACAGCATGACAACCCTCATCATAATTATTCCAGAACATCCAAAAAGAGAAAATGTCTCCCTAACATTTAAAATTTACACAACTATTGCTCTCTTGGTTAGACGATAGACTCCTTTCTTGCATGAAACAAATATATTCCGTGCTATCGCTTCTTCAGAACTTCTTATTACCCTTGATATTTGACTTTATAATCTTTAATCAAACATTCTCATTTGTGAAAAAATTTGTATTGCATATTTTTTTACTTCATATTTCGAATCAGCACCTTTCATTTGGGTAAAATCAGCAAAAATAATTAGGTCAACAGAAAACATTTTTTCAAATGTAGACCAGTGTTATCAGTAGAAAATAAGATGACACTGTTTACAAGTCATTGGTTAGGACTCATTTTGTTTATTGCAGGGGTCTTCAAGAACCACAAGCAAATCTATTTATAAATTTATTTATTTAAAAGATTTTATATACCGTCATTCATAATTACATCATAATGGTGTTCAAAGAACCTTAAGACATTAAAATATAACAGCAAAAGAACAACAATCAAACACAATAGTAAAGTATAAAACAGTTAAAACATTCAAATATACAGTGCAGTCAGCAGAGGTAATTATTACTCAATTTAGGACTAAGCTTGTAATCTGTCTGAGAAGGCTTGCTCAGGATATCCACAATGAATATGCATGTGTTAAATTTATATATAATGGAGGCAGTCATGGGCGTAGAGCCCATAGTGCACAGTGGTGCACAGGCACCACCAATCTTGAAACGGGGTGTGCCATGCACCACCAACTGTGTGCACATCCAAGAGCATAGCAGCCAAAAAGAGGAAGAGGATTGGGTTGCTGTGAGCATAAAATTGATAGGCTTTTTGCAGCCAAAAATATAGTGCTCACAAGGATTAATAATGCAGGAGGATGGACTGTTTTGTAGGGTACTTGACAGCAGCAAATTTTCTGGTGCACCACCAACTTCAGCAGTCACCCTACAATCTTGGAGGCAATGCATGCAAATCTATCTCCTACTTGTTCATTATGGATTCCCTGAAAATCAGGCCTGTTTGTGGCTCTCGAGGACCAGTGTTGACTACCTCTCATTTATTACATCATGTTCTGGAGGCCGTACCAGGCTGGAGGTGATCAAAAGAAAGGCTACCTAAGTGCTGCAGAGTTTGCACCCAAAGCCTTACATCAAGAAACTTAAGGATGTAAATATATGCAGTCTACAACAGTGTTTTTCAATCACTAGGCTCTGGATTGGCAGTGGTATGCAGTAGGGATGTGAATCATGTGATCGATCGTCTTAACGATCGATTTTGGCTGGGGGGGAGGGAAATCTGATCGTCATGGTTTTTTTTGTTAAAAAATCGTCAAATCGTAAATCGGCGGGAAAACCGGCACACCAAAACAACCCTAAAACCCACCCCGACCCTTTAAAACAAATCCACCACCCTCCCGAACCCCCCCAAAATGTTTTAAATTACCTGGGGTCCAGTTGGGGGGGGGGTCCCGGCGCGATCTCCCACTCTCGGGCCACGGCTGCGTTAATAGAAATGGCGCCAGTGGCCCTTTGCCCTTACCATCTGACAGGGCAAAGGTAGCACCGGCGCCATTTTGGTTCCTGTCACCCGATGTCACGATGCAGGAGATCGCTCCCGGACCCCCGCTGAACCCCCAGGGACTTTTGGCCAGCTTGGGGGGGCCTCCTGACCCCCACAAGACTTGCCAAAAGTCCAGTGGGGGTCCGGGAGTGACCTCCTGCACTCGGGCCGTATTGCCAATATTCAAAATGGCGCCGGCACTACTTTTGCCCTCACTAAGTCATAGTGTGACATAGTGAGGGCAAAGGTAGCGCTGGCGCTAAAACCCACCCATAGTGAGGGCAAAATGACGCGGACGTCACGTGATTCACCGTGCCTCTGCTCCGGGACCCCCGCTGGACACAACCGGAACTTTTGGCCAGCTTGGGGGGGCCTCCTCGCAAAGGAATACAGGAATGGCTTCCTGACTCCCCGCTGGACCACCAGGGAGTTTTGGTAAGTCTTGGGGGGGGGATTAAGGAGGGTGAGGGGTTTAAATTTTTATTTTTAGATCTTTTAGATCTTCTTCTCTTAAATAGTAGGTGGTTCTTGGATTTCTGTATCCAATTGAACAATATCTTTTCTTTTTTGAATTAAAGTGCAGTTGTCTAACCCTTGATCTTTCTTCCAAATTTTGAAGATTCTCTTTAATTTTCTCTGTCCCCCCAGCATGTCTACTCTGTTGCAGGTTTTCATATAATCCACATCTTCTTTTCTAGCCCTTCCACCATATCAACAATGAAGATGTTGAGGATGATCATACTTAGCACTCTGCTGGCCATCTTCCCTGTACCAGACTGGTCCCCATTGACCACAGTTTCTGAAATATGTTGCTTAACTAACTTCTTACCCAATTAGTACTTTTATGTTATCATCCCATATATTTATCTCCAAGTTATTTTTTTCCTGTTCCTTGTAAGACATTTACTTGTCACTGTTGTTATTGTTCAAAATGTAAACCGAATTGATCAGTAATTCTGTTACTAGAAAGTCGGTATAGAAAAGATGTAAATAAATAAATAAATAAATAAATTTAGGGAACCGGTGCACGTATGGACATAGCCTCAACTTATGGAATTCTACATATGTCCATATTGACCAAAATTGACCCTCACCTTCGACTTATGGACTTATGAACATAAACTTTTTGTCTGCACATCCCTAATGTTGGGTACTAGCCAGGTACTTGTAACTTTGATTGGCCACTGTTGGAAAAAGGATACTGGGCTTGATGGACCCTTGGTTTGACCCAGTATGGCATATCTTATGTTCTTATGTTATAATAGTAGAATATTAGCCAGGTGTTTCTGTGTACAATTATAGTAAAATACTCACAATTATTGTTGTTTGTTCTCCATCTATTTCTGGATGCTGAGCATTGGATAATTAATCCTGGTCCTACCATAGGGGTAGATTTTCAAACAAGGCGCGTTGGCGTACTTTTGTTGGCGCTCCAGGCGCAAACAAAAGTATGCGGGATTTTAGTAGATACGCGCGGAGCCGCGCGTATCCACTAAAATCCTGGATCGGCGCGCGCAAGGCTATGAATTCTGTATAGCCGGCGTGCGCCGAGCCGCACTGCCTACCCCCGTTCCCTCCAAGGCCGCTCCGAAATCGGAGCGGCCTTGGAGGGAATCCTCTAACGCCCTCCCCTCATCTTCCCCTCCCTTCCTCTATCTAACCCACCCGCCCGGCCCTGTCTACACCCCCCCCTTACCTTTCTCCAGGGATTTACGCCTCCCGGAGGGAGAAGTAAATCCCCGCGCGCCAGCGGGCCTCCTGCGCGCCGGGCCGCGACCTGGGGGCGGGTACGGAGGGCGCGGCCTCGCCCCCGGACCGCCCCCGGGCCGTAGCCACGCCCCCATACCCGCCCCCAAAATGCTGCCGACACGCCCCCGAAACGCCGCGACGACCGGGCCCGCCCCCCGACACGCCCCCGACATGCCCCCCTCGGAGAACCCCGGGACTTACGCGAGTCCCGGGGCTCTGCGTGCGCCGGTAGGCCTATGTAAAATAGGCTCACCAGCGCGCAGGCCCTGCTCGTCTAAATCCGCCCGGTTTTGGGCGGATTTAGGCGAGCAGGGCTCTGAAAATCCGCCCCTTAGTGTCTATGATCTTTTTAAGTGGCAAAACACTGCAGTGATTTGCCATTGCCTTCTGAAGCCCATATCACCTGGATTTTCCTAGTGGTACCCCACCTAGATACTGGCCTTATCCTGCTTAGCTTCTGAGGTAACAAGTTTGGGATTTCTCAGGCCACAGTTGAAAGGGATAAACAATTGCAGTAGCCTGATTATTGCACTTTAGTAGATTTAATCAATCCCAGTACCAGAATTATTGCATAGTACATTTAATCAATTTCAGCACTAAGATTATTGTACTTTAGCACATTTATCCCATAACAGGACTTAATTGGTAAAGGTTAGATCACTAATAGTTCCTGTGCATGCAAAACCAGTTTAGCATGCATGATAAATAGCAAATATCTTAAAGGTCAATAAAGCATTTATCTGGCTAACATTCAAAGTTAGCTGAACAAAATGCATCATTAAAAAATGTTGTCATAGGAAAAGCCAATGCATGGGGTAAAAGCCATCCAGGGAGGGTGGAGGGCATAGGGGAAAGAACGGGGGAGGAAGTGGTGTGGTTTTCAATTTTTAAATATCAGTGGCACTGTTGGGAGGGGGTTGCTTCAGGAATACAAAGAAATAAAATATTTATAAGTGGTGGTAGTATTGGGGTTTAATTTCCTAATGAAATAAAAATGAAACAAGATTTTTCATTGTCTTTTTCATTTCATTAGAAAGCAAGTGCACATTCCAATCAATGTGATATGCTAATCTGAAGTGTTACTTATTATAGATTTAAATATATATTTTTGCTTGCATTTATGCAAATTATTTTAGTAACACAGAACCCTTGCTTTGAAAAAAAAATGCTTCTTTTAATTGACAATTGATATAAAAAGAGACAAAATTTGCAGACTTATCTTAAGCTTTTCTCCCTTTTCAGTCAGAGGTAAGCAAACTGCTCTGCTTATCTCTCACCTTCAGACCATGCTTACTGATTGATAGTTCTTATCACTCTGAGCCAGAAAATGTCTATAAATTGCTAGGCAGGCAGTCAAGCATTACCCACTGTCCTTATATTTTAAGTTACTGATTTAGCAAAGGAAGCTTTTCCATTTACATTGAAACTGTTCTTGTTTCATAATGAGAGCTTATTATAAGCTAGGGTTTTTGAATTAAAGCCTGGGGATAACACAGAATGTAATAGGAGAAAAAATTACTTTCAGTCTGAAGCAGGAGGTTGAACCGAAGTTTGATTTTAGAATTTGTATATAAATCCATTTTGCAGCCTATCCATCATCATTGAAAGAAGGAAGACCAGAGATGGTGCTGTGAGACTGAGAAGAGATGAGGAGCAATGTGTGGAGAAAGATGAGGGAAAAGAAGAAATGCTAAATAAATACTTCTGTTCAGTCTTCACTGAAGAAGGAGTTGCCAATGGTATATATAGGAATGGGGTAGATACAACACCATTTATGAAAGAGAGTGTTTGTGTATAACTAGACAAACTGAAAGTAGAAAACGCTATGGGAACAGATAGGATGCACCTTAGGATACTCAAGGAACTGAGAGAGGTTCTGGCAGATTCAGTGAAGGAAATGTGCAATAGATCTATGGAGACAGGTGTGGATCTACAGGATTGGAGAAAGACAGATGTGGTTCCTGTTCATTAAAGTACTAATAGAGGAGGCTGAAACTACAGGCTGGTTAACCTTACCTCAGTGGTGGAAAAACTGATGCTCTACTGAAGGAAATGATAGTGAACTATCAACAATCCAGCAGGCTGCAGATCTAAGGCATCAGGGTTTTATTAGAGGCAGATCATGTCAAACTAATCTCATTGATTTCTCAAACTGAGTGACTAAAGAATTAAATCAAGGACAGGCAATAGATGTAATTTATTTGGATTTCAGCAAAGCTTTTGATACCGTCTTACATAGAAAGTTCATTAATAAACTGAGCAGCCTAGGGGTGTGTCCCAAGGTGGTGGACTGGATTAGAAACTGATTGAGTAACAGAGGGTAATGGAAAATGGAATTATTCTGAGGTAAAATCCTTCAGGCATCGATCCTTGGATTGGTTTTGTTCTATATCTTTGTAAGCAACATTGTGGAGGAGTTAGAGAGTACACCCGTGATGAAATAGACAGAATAAAAAAATAATCTAAGAAAGCTCTAGGAATATTAGAATACTTGGCAGTTAACATTCAATGTAAAAAAAAAAAAAAAAAGGTCATGCACTTGAGGTGCAGAAATCAACAGGAGTAGTATTGCAATAGGTGGTGAAGAACTGCTTTGCACCAACCAGGAGCGACACATTGGGGTGATAATGTAGGATATTAAGATAGCTATTTAGTGTGAAAAAGCACTGACCAGAGCCAGAGGGATGCTGGGGTACATAGGGAAAAGCATAACCAGTATTTATTTATTTATAAACATTTGATATTCCACATTTTGTCAGGTTTGGTCTCAAAGAGGAATACAGAAATTAAGAGACAGATATAATGTGTAGTTAACCCTGAGTGCCATTGTGTAGTGTAAGGACCAAGTGTGGGAAAAACTTAACTTTTATATTCCTAATGAGCCAGCTGGGGAAAGCCTGGTTAATAGCCATGCTGTGGCTTTTTTCCAGAAAGTGAGGTAGTTTGGTTCCTGGTGGATTGGTAAAGGAACCTCATTCCAGATCTTGGGAGCATAGCAGCTGACAGTTCTTAGTCTTGTGCAGTTCAATTTGGCACAGTCAGGGGTGGGGAGGATTGGAGCTCTGCAGCCAGAGTATAGAAGGCAAAGAAACAAGTGAGATATGCCAGGGCCTGTTTGTTCACACATTTGAAGACAAAGCAGAAGGTTTTAAATGTAATCCTAGTTTCAATTAGTAGCCAGTGCAATCTGTAGAAGATGAATGTTACGTGGTCTGACGGTTTGGCCCCTACCAGGATTCTGGCTGCAGTATTTTGTATGTGTTGTAATCATTTCGGGTGGGTCTGGGAGATACCATTCAAAACAGAGTTACAGTAATCTAAATTACTAGTGATTAGTACATGGATAACTGTGCTGATTGAAGTAGTAGCATAGTTGCTGGATCTGGCAGAGATACATGGAGGCTCTTACTACTTTAAAAATGTTGGTTTCCATAGTGAGATTAGGATCAAGTTGGATCTCTAGGTTTCATACGGAGTCTTTGAGCTGGAGATGGTCCCTGATAAGGAGGGAATGGACTGTAGGGAGTGAGCTCGCCAACTTAATCAGAGGAGTTCAGATTTGGAAGGCTTAAATTTGAGTTTATAGTTGTTGAGCCATTGGGCTACTGCTATCATTGTGGTTGTTGAACTTAACAATGGGAGAGGATTAATCAGATCCAAGTTTAATGCAAAGTTGGATATCATCCTCATACAGGTGACTTTGAATGTTGAAGGATAGAATCAGGTCTCAGATAGGACAGATGTAGATGTTGAAGAGAATCAGGGAAATAACAGAGCCCTGAGGTACTCCACAAATGAGGTTTTTAGGAGTGGACTGTTTCTATTATTTGTATTCCGCATAACCAACACAGTTGTGCTATGCTGATCGCATAAGAAACATAAATACAACTTACACAAAACAACATAGAAACATGGCAATAACAATAAACACAGCAAACCGAGCAGAGCTAGCACTCTAATATATATCCAAACCAGAAATTGAGTGCTAGAATAAAGGGTATACAGTCCCGGAATTCACATCAATTTTTAATGTCACACATTTTTATTATTCATATTGGCAACTCCACTGTATAAATCAGCAATTGTTTCAACAAGAAGGGTCCCCCGACACGGACCCGTGTTTCGCCAGGGGCTGCATCGGGAGGGACGCACAAAAGAGTTTAAATGAGTACTGTAAATAAAACATAAACATGGGACTGTATTAGAGGAAGCAACCAGTGCCATATATAATAGTCATTTCATAAGTATAAAGTTTAAAAATAACACTTACCAAAGTGAAGTCTTTAGAAAACATAACAGGGAGCGCGTTACCTGTAATCAGACAAGGAGCTTTAAAGCTGTCAAAAGGCGCCAAAACAGTGATAGACCAATCGGCTGAGGAGGATAACCCACCAATCAGAACCTAGAATTCTTATCCAATCAGAAATCAAGTGAAATGAACCCATTCAATTTCTTTGTTTAACCCTGCCGGAGTAACAGTGTTTAAACGGTGAATCCACCGTTGTTCACAATGAATCAAATGGGAGTCAAAATCCCCTCCCCTAGGGAGGGCAGGGACCACTTCCAGTACAAAAAAGAATAAGTCTGATACTGTATGAGATAAGGATACCCAGTGGTCAACAAGGGGGGCCAGAGCTCTAGCGTGTTTGATGTTAGAGCGATGCTCAATCACCCTCGTTCTAATCTGTTGTTTAGTTTTGCCTATATAGAGTTTTGCACATGGGCAGCGTATCACATAAATAACTCCAGCGGAACTGCAATCAGAGGAGCCATATAATGTGTAGATTTTTCCTGAATTGGGGTCAGTGAAATGAGTCATAACAGATGTATGTTTGCAAACAGAGCAATTACCACATGGAGTGTGGCTGCCAGGACTACGTTTCAGTGATGTTTGTGAAAAATCAGACCGAATTAAAATATCTCTTAAATTCCTACCTCTACGATAGGTAAAGCGCAGGGAACCCTGAAACAGCTCTGAAAAAGATAAAGCCGATCCTCCTCAGCCGATTGGTCTATGACTGTTTTGGCGCCTTTTGACAGCTTTAAAGCTCCTTGTCTGATTACAGGTAACGCGCTCCCTGTTATGTTTTCTAAAGACTTCACTTTGGTAAGTGTTCTTTTTAAACTTTATACTTATGAAATGACTATTATATATGGCACTGGTTGCTTCCTCTAATACAGTCCCATGTTTATGTTTTATTTACAGTACTCATTTAAACTCTTTTGTGCGTCCCTCCCGATGCAGCCCCTGGCGAAACACTGGTCCATGTCGGGGGACCCTTCTTGTTGAAACAATTGCTGATTTATACAGTGGAGTTGCCAATATGAATAATAAAAATGTGTGACATTAAAAATTGATGTGAATTCCGGGACTGTATACCCTTTATTCTAGCACTCAATTTCTGGTTTGAATAACAATAAACACAACATATCATAAAATAGTATTTTAAACTAAAAAATGTCTATTTATTGAATACTATTGGACAGAAAGGACTGGAAGCACCTGGGGGCAGCACCTTAGATGGTGATATTCTCTAGGCATTGAATCAAGAGGCTGTGATCAACTGTGTCGAAAGCAGTAGAAAAATCAAGTGACACTAGGATAGAGTCACCACTTTGATCTGCATTTAGATGGATTGCATTGGTTAAATCTAGTAGGATAGATTCATTGCTATGATCTTTCCTAAAACTGGATTGGTGGGGGCCCAAGATGTTTCTCTTTTAGAGGAAGTCAAGTAGTTGGAAGTAGACTACCTTTTCAACTAATTTAGATAAGACTGGGAGGCTAGAGACTGGGCAGTAGTTAGTGGTTATTTTGGGAGTCAGATTTTTTTTTTTTAGGATTGGTTTGATTACTGCTTCCTTGGGTGTCTTGGGAAGCAAATCTTGGGATAGGATGCCATTGATTATATTGGAGATCCATGGGACTAGTTTTTGCTTAAGGTTGCAAAGGTTGGGTCTTTTGGGCTGAGGAACTGGTTAATTTTCTGGAGGATACTTTCCATCTTTTTAGTGGTGATGGGTTATATTGGTACATGGGATACAATAATGAAATAGTGGCATCACATAACATATTTTAAGTGGTATGTGTATAATCCCTCTACTTTTTTAAAATATTAAAAGAAAAAATGGTCACATTCAAAGTGGGGTTTTTTTTTATTTTTACAGAAGAAAATAATGTTGGAAATGTTGCATTCAGTTTATATTCGATAATATGGGTGTTTGTCTTCAATAATCAAGTTTTTAGAATGTTAAGCTTGGAGTTCATGTGGTCTGTGATTGTTCATAATCAGTAGTCTCTTTGATTTCCTTCACTAACTACCATATGGCTTCCACATTTTAATTTGTGCTTCTTGGTCTCTTTCAAGTTCATATAGTCCTCATAATATCCCATCTGCACAGTGTTCTCCTCTTTCAACTCTCTGCTTCCTCAGTTCATTTTGTCCTCCCTACCATTTTTTGTTGCCATCCCTACCATTTTATATCATGAGGCCTCCACTCCTCTCTCGCCACCTTCAAGAACTGTTGGAAGACTCAGGACTTAATATACAGTTTCCCCTTGACTCTATAGAATCCATTAACTTCTCTGTGATCTTCTTCCTGAACATCTGGGCAACTGCCCCCATCCTTTTCCCCCCAGCCTTATTCCTCTTGTATGTCTTCATTGTCAGCTCTGGGGAAGAAATTCCCTTATATGTACCTGCATAATTACAACCAAGCATTTATTCTATCCCTGTATTAACTTATATACATATTTACCATTTAGAGGGCTGCACACACTGTCATGGAAAAGAAACATAATAATTTTAACAGCATTTCTCAACAGATCTGTAAGCAGGCTGATAATCTAACTTCAACACCTGCTGTAGGATTTTCGCAACAAGATACAATAAACTCTGGAATTATTGAAGTAAAGAATGACAGGTGGTGGATATTTATGCTAATAACTTCTCCACTCCAGGGAATGTTTCTGTTTCATTTGGTAGAACCCAAAAATATGTCCTCAGCACTTACATTAGTGAAGACTAGAAATGTATCCATTCTTTCTATGTCCTATCTCCAGAGATAATTAGCCAACTGTGTCAAGAACTAGAAACATGTAAGAACCTTAAAAAAAAAATTATACCAGCAAACATGGACAACATTAAATAAAAAAAAAAAAAAAACCATCCACTGAAAGTACATAGCTCACTGAAGTCACTGCAATGCCTTCCTCCAGAATGAACATTACCATATTGTTGTACAACCATTGAAAAGTACAGTCAAACAGAGCAGCGGAATGCCTTTTTGATTGTTGGGGCCAACCAAGCTTCACCTCCATCTCGGCCCCAGTTCTGCCCATGCTCCACCCACATTCCCACTGCCAATTTTATACTTTATATTTATAGTTATCATTCTATCTTACATACATTCTTCGCATAAATCATAGAGCATAATTAAATGCTTGATACTAGAAAATCAATCATAGTGGTAAAAGAGAAAACGAAAAAATCAGAACAAGCCAAGCTGCTATAGATCCTTTCAGAGAAAGGCAGAATACCTCACCTCAATCCGCACATGCAGAACACAGTCACAGACACAGACAGAACCTCACTAAATACAGAATAAAGAGACCATAAAGTAGAAATAGTAAGGTGCAGACAAAAACTGAACTAGAAACCACAACAAGCTACACTCTGCATGCAGTGCAACAATGGAAAACCAGAAACATCACCATGCTTAATAAACAACAAAATTAAGAAATATAAAATATCACTCATAATATTAAAACTCATTAAGAAAAACAATATTTCAAAATAGTTGACAAATAGAATATTCAGAGGTCCATATTCAAAGGCATTTAGCCGGATAACTCAGAAGTTATCCAGTTAAATGAAGATTTGGCCACGTATCTGGCTAAATTCTATCTAGCTAATGTTAGTCACAAATAATTTGGGGAGTTCAGGGAGTGTAACTGAGAAGAGTTGAAATAACCGATTAAGTTATCTGGATAACTCTGATATTGAGAGTTAGCTGGGTAACTTAATCGGCTAAGTCTAATTGGGCCAAAGAACTTCCCTAAAGTTAGCTAGATAAAGTTAGCCAGTTGTATTCAATAGTGCAGCCACACTATTGAATATACCTCCAAAGTTATCTGAATAAGTTTATCTGGCTAACTTTCCTATCCAGGCAGTGACTGAATATGAATCTCTTAATAATTAAACTCATATAAAAAATTTTGAAAGTTCCTAAAAATCAGTTAAATATTTCAAAAGAGCAGACATATCTAATAACGCCCAATAATTAAACTTATAAGGGTACAAGAAATTTGCTTCTCTGCATACCTGGGAACTTTTGATTTCCAGTCACCCTGAGATTGTTGTGGATTAGTTGGGGGAGGAGAGGTATGTACAAACAATGCCCTGTCTCGCTCTCTCATATATATACACACACACACTAACACATACATGTTCATTCTCTCATACATATGTTACTCCTGGGGGAATTCTGGACATAAAAATTTAAAATTCTGCAAAATTCTACTTATTTTACATTGGTCAAAATAACACAATACATATCACAGTCTTTGAGTAATTAATTTAAAATGTAATACAGAAAAGTTATTACTCAAAGATGCAGAATTTTTAATATTTTGAGCAGAATTTCCCTAGAAGTGCACTGTTAGAGTGTCCCTTCCACCTCTATCCCTACTCCCCTGGCCAGACCTTTTTCACTCTGCTCTCTCAGGCCCCAACTTCTCTGCTATCCATTATCTCTCCCCTCACCCTCCAGGCTTAAACCCTTCTACTCTTTCACTCCCCAGCCTTCCACTCACAGTTTGACTCCTCCCTCATACTGCCCCCTCTCTCACACAGACCCCCCCCCCCCACACACACACACACACACTCACAGGATTCCTCTTGCACACACCCATCCCCTCACACTGGTTCCCTATCCCATACACACACAGCCCCTCACACAGGCTCCCTCTCTCGTGCACACACATCCACACAGGTTCTCTCACTCTTTCACCCACACCCTCTCATACAAGTTACCTTTCTCTCTCTCATACATACACACCTGCATACAGGCTCCCTTTCCTTCTTGCACCTCCCCCCCCCCCCACACACACACATACATACTCTGATACAGGCTCCCTCTATCACAAATAAACATGCACCCTCATTCCCTCATACATACACACCAGTTCCCAATCTCTCATTCATATATACACTTCCTCACAATCCTCACATTCACTCAGACCCATGCACCCTTGCACAGGCTCCCCCCCTCTCTCTCTCTCTCACACACACAAACACTGGACTTGTCTCCTAATTCTGTGCCAAAACATAAAATTCTGAGGTTGTGCAGAATTCCCCAGGAGTAACATATGCTTACACTCTCTTACATGTTCACACACACACAAACATAAATAAATTTTTCTCACCCTCTGGAATGAACAAGCGGCAGCTTCTGCCTTCAGTCAATGGGATAATTCTTGGGGCATGGGCTGATGCTGCTCCTGCTCTCTTCTTCTGGCCACATGGGCCAATATTGATTCTAATCCTCCCCTCTCACTCACCCATCCCTCCTTCTTTTCCCCTGTTCCCTTTCACTCACTCAGTCCTCCCTTTCCTTCCCTCCCCTCTTACCCCCCTTCCCTCTCACTCCTCCTTTCTTTCCTTCCCTCCTCTCTCACTCATCCTCCCTTTTGTTTCCTTCCCTAACTCCCCTCTCTCTCTCTCTCTCTCTCACTTACCTCTTCCCTCCCCTCTCACTCACTCCATCTCCCTTCCCACCCCTCACTCACCACCTTCTCCTCACTCACAACCCCCTCCCATCCCTTTCACTCAGCTCAGCTCCCATTTCCTCCCCTCTCTTCTCAGTAAGAAGTTAGGGAATGTAAGTGAAGCAAGAGGAACTGAGTGAGTGGGGGGAGAGGAGGTGGGAGAGTGAGAACTTCTTAATCCTCCTCCCCTCCCGTCCCTTCCCTTAAACTTCCTGACTCAGTCATTTCACCCCCTCTGGCCTGCCGGCATCTATATGGAATTGCCAAGGTTTTCTTCAGCCTATGGGAGGTGGGGACCCTATGGGCAGGTCATCACCATGCCACTGCTGTTCTCTTCAGATCTGCCTACATGAGGATTGTGGCCTTGGCAATAACTTTGGCTGCTTCATTCTCCTCGGCTGTCGGTACCTGGTGACCATTCAAGTGTTGGCAGTCGAGGAGGAGGAAGTGGCCACAGGGACTGCAAGGCTGTGATCCTCTTCCAGTGCATGGAGGCATGAGTGAGAGGATTGGGGCAGGGGCAGGGCAGCATTAGCAGTGGCCATGGACATTTTGGGGGGACCATGACTCCCCCTGCCCCCCTGTTCTGATGCCTATGCAGTAGTATATTAAAATTCTGCCATCCACTCGGGATGAAGGAACAACAGTGATGTCACTGAGATGCATCCTTCCAGTGGACAGCATACCTTTTTGTCAACAGCAAAAGAAAGAAGATGGGCCTAGGATTAGGAGTGGGTCTCAGCGACGGAACCTGACCTCAGGCTGGGCCCTGGCATCAGGCTTAGGCCTAGGCCCATTTTTTCTTTGACAGAGAAGTCAGTGGGGCCTATGAATTGCTTCTCACATTCACGTCAGTAATGTAAAACAAAAAAACGAATTAAACTAACAAATGAAAAAAAATTTCACTTGAGATAAACCTGCCAAATGATTGTGATCTACAAAATGAATGAACGAACCTAAATGAATGTTTTGATTCCCTATTGCACACTGCACTATACTAAGCAGCAGCACAGCAGTGAGCTGAACCAGTGTTAGGCTGACAGCACATTATCACTAAATTCTTTTTTTTTTATATACATTTTTATGTTCAGTTCTGAGAAGCAAGGAGCTTCACATCTCTGTGTGTTCCTTTTTTGAAATTAATCCACAAGTGATGTGAAATTAAATCTGTTACAGTTTAGCATTCTGTTTCAGTTTCTGGTGAAAAAAAAATAATCAGCCAAGCCAAATGCACCAGAAGCCAGAGGAGTTTGAAGGAGTCTAACAGGCATGAGAGAATTACACCAGGTTTGAAGAGGAGGCAGTGAGGAAAGAGGACTGGGATAAGCCATTTTTAACAATCTCAGTAGGGCAGAGGGCTGGAGGAGTGGTGCCGATCTACCAGTCAGCCCTTATTCTTTCTTATGAGGGGGTGTGGGGGAAGGATTGGGCTAGATTCAGACTAAAATATTTTGTAGTTACAGCACAAAATTCTCCATAAACCAATCAGATTTGCTGATTGAGACTTTTCCCTTTTATTTAATACATTCCACTGGCTCCATATTTTAGTGTGACCTGAGGCTTATACTTCAGGTAATATAATTTCTTAAATCTTATAGCTCAAAGACATGTTCCCCTTTTCTCTGAAATATCTTTGAATTCTATTTCTAATGTTATATTTTTCAGATTAATGCAAATCGGAGGATTTGGGTCAGATCAATAATTGGTGTACCTTTTTCTATTAAACTTTAAATCCCTACTTGGGAACGAAGAGCCGCGAAACTGCTGTCCACGTGGACTGGTGCTGAAATATCTCGTCTGGCTACCAGGCATCCTCATTCCAAACCAAGAGATATGGCAACAAATGGAACGAAAATTGCAGATGGACAGATATCCACTGAGCTTAGTGATGCATCCATCACCAATGACAAACCGAAGACCTTGGTAGTAAAAGTACAAAAGAAAAGAACAGAAGATACAGACAGAGACACCTGGAAAGGGAGATTCGACTTTCTTATGTCTTGTGTTGGTTACGCCATAGGTTTAGGGAATGTGTGGCGATTTCCATACCTTTGTGGCAAAAATGGTGGAGGTAAAGTCTTATTGAGATTCTTCCTTTCATGTTGTGACTACTATGGTCAACTATTTTAAAAGCAACTTCCATTTCAAAAGCAAAGAAAATGTGGGTTTTATTCTAAAGGAACCATCACATTCTCAAAGATAATTGCAGAATTTGACGCTTTCTTTAGAATAAAACCCACATTTACTTTAAAAAACAACTGCAGCAATTGGTATGCACAAGTAAGAAGACTATGGGGCTGATGTAAGAAGCTATATTAATATCCGCCATTAACATACAGAAACATAAAGGGTAATTTTAAAGGAGTTACACACGTAAATGTAATATACTATCATAGCCATTTTAAAAAGCCATTTATGCAAAAAAGTGCACTTACATGTGAATATCCTATGGACAATTCAAAGGCATTTATTGTTACAATTTTCAAAAGCCCTCTTAGACAGGTAAAACCCAATTTTAAGTGTGTAAATACTTTCTAAATCAGGCCTATAGTGCTTATAATGCTTTCTAATGGCTGATGTTAATGACATACAAATGGTTACCAATATATGCAGATACATGGGACAATATCGCAAAAATGTAACTATACCTCACTGAGGTTTAGCAATATTTTAATGTGTTTCTTGTTTTACTGTATCTGCAAAGCAGTTTGCATACACACTTTTTGGCTGTACTTATAGATAATGAGCTATTTTGCATAGTTTTGCATCTCATTACCTCAGCATATATTTTACATTAAAACCAGAACAAGCTAGTTGACATACATTAACAATACACGTAACTAGCTTGTGATAGTGTTTAACATGCATCAATGCTTGTGATAGTGTTAACACACCTTTGTCCATTGGTCCTATGGGGTTTTTAAAAATAACCAATCATCCAGAAAAACATTTTTATTTTCATTGTAAATTTATGGGAATTACTAAAAATTTGAAAAAAAAAATGATGGAGAATATACTATTATATTATGTTCATGTTTGAGGAAAAATATTACATGATCTTATACAGATTTAATCCAATACATTGTTAAACATGGCTCTATAAACCATGTCTTCTTTCAGATTCAGATGATTGAACTTTTCAGGCATCTGCTAATATGTAAAGGGACACAACAGTAAGAGATACTAAGGGGCGGATTTTAAATGGGTTACACGCGCCGAGCCTATTTTGTATAGGCCCGGCAATGCGCGCAAAGCCCCGGGACGCGTGTATGTCCTGGGGCTTTGAGAAAGGGGTGGAATGGGGGCGGGGCATGGGCAGGGTGCCAATCTGGGGACGGGGCGGCGGCAGGACTGAGGCCTCCAGCATAGTGGCCATTTGCTGCTGTGCTGGGTGATTGTGTGCTGGCAGTCGGCCGGCAGATGTAACAAAATAAAGGTAGGGAGGGATTTAGGTAGGGCTGGGAGGCAGGTTAGATAGGGGAAGGGAGGGGAAGGTGGGGAGGGGGCCGAAGGAAAGTTCCCTCTGAGGCTGCTCCGATTTCGGAGCGGCCTCGGAGGGAACGGGGAAAGCCATCGGGGTTCCCCTAGGGCTCGGCGTGCGCAAGGTGCACTAGTGTGCACCCCCTTGTGCGTGCTGACCCCGGATTTTATAACATGCGTGCAGCTGCATGGGCATGTTATAAAATCGGACTTACATTTGTGTGCACCGGGTAACACACACAAATGTAGGCCACGCGCGTAGGTTTTAAAATCTGCCCCCAAGCTAATAGTGCAGCTAACTAGTATATAGAGAACCAAAATTCACCTCCTAAAATAGCCTGACAAGTGTTTGGTTGGCTTTCCCTTTATGTTAGTTTTCCAAACCACGTCTCTGCAAATAGTAGAACATTATTCTTGTCTTACATAAATCTCCCAAATATGATCATATAAAAATCAAGAAATACTGATTGTATTGATTCTTTAAAATAGCCCATTTGCTGTTCATGTTGATAAAGTTCAACTATTTTTGTTTGTTTCATTGAAAAACTGCTTAGTTTAGAAGTTGTTGTTTATTTTATTAGACATTAACTATCAACTGTGTTTTAAGAATTTGGATGATTATTTGTACATTTTGATTTCAACACCTTTTTTCCCATATTCCTATTAGGTGCATTCTTGGTTCCATATTTCCTAACTCTGATTTTTGCTGGCGTTCCCCTGTTTATTTTGGAGTGTAGCCTTGGTCAGTATACATCTATAGGAGGCCTTGGAGTCTGGAAACTTGCCCCAATGTTTAAAGGTACGTTTCTTGTCATCTTCCATTGAACCCAAAATTAAGTCAAATATTCAGTCACATGATGAACTGATTGTGGCTACTAAACTCAGTAGCCCCAATTGCAGTCTGACTCTGAGGGCACTGCTCGATTTTGCCATCCTTTTGTGGCAGAATCATGATGTACATGGTACGTTAGGCAATATTTTAATTGAATCACCAAAAAGCACCATTCTGCAGGGCAGGTCTGCTAAAAAGTTGCATGTGCCTTTGTTCATCCATGGGCTCCTGCAGTTGGCCACAGGACAACTCCATTTTACATAAAACTGCCTGCTGTCCTCCATGGGTTTTACCAGAAATTGGCAAGATTGCAGCTGACTGCACTGCAACATATTAAACATTTATGCCATTTTATTAAAGACGTGTTTTCATCTGTTCTACTCGTGTGAATCTGATTATCATGGATTGCCCTTGAGTAGTAACATTTTAGAAATGTTTATTTCAGTATACATTTTCCACTATTTAACTTTTCTAAATCTAACTATGGGGATCATTCTTTAAAATGCGATGTGGCCTAGCCTTATCATGTGCGTTAGGGCCTTAACGTGTGCAATAACGCCCTAATGTACGCAATAGCAACTGCATCGCGACATTAAAATTTAAATGAAGTAAAGGGGCGAAGTGAGGGCAGGGTTTGGGCGAGATTAGGAAAATGTTTTTTCCGGTATCGCTGCGGGCGATAATGTTTTAGATATTAGCGCCGGCAGTAGTGGCGGAAATAACACCACCTTTTACGGTGGCGCTATGGGGTCATAATGTGCACCGTGCCTCAACTGCGACGGGCGAAAACGCACCGCCGCGATGCGGTTGGGTGCACACTGTCGCTCCCCCGCCACTTTTTTCTTTGTGGCTCATCATTCCGCTATATTTATAGCGGAATTCCGCTATATTTATAGCGGAATGATGAGCCTAGGCCTATGTTTGTTTAAAAGTGATTACTGCAATTTACAGTGAGCCATGCTTAATGATCACTTTTTTTTTCTCCTTTTCTACAGGTGTGGGACTAGCTGCTGCTGTTTTGTCATTTTGGTTAAATATTTACTATATTGTGATCATAGCATGGGCCATATATTACCTATACAGTTCATTTACCACGGTATGTGTACTTTGTCTCTTTTATGGCACTTTTATAAGTAGAAAGCATTCATACTAGCAAAAGAAAGCCAGAATCATGGTAATTAGAAAGAACAAGAAATGTGACAGGTTTGGGAAGCCCTGGCTTAGGTACTCTCACTCATCACTGAGCACTAAAAATATATATATAAGAAATATATATATAAAATGAACTGAATCAAAATGTCAGCATGAGAAGGGAAAAGCAAGAAACATACTACATTTAACCCTGCTGTTTTATAGCATACATAAATTTTAGAAGATCATCTGCTGCTTTAGTCTAAATCAGGGTTTCCCAAACCTGTCTTGGGGACCCCACAGCCAGTCGGGTTTTCAGGATATCCACAATGAATATGCATGAGATACATTTGTGTATACTGAGTCTCCATGGTATGCAAATGTATCTCATGCATATTCAGTGTGGGTATCCGGAAAACACGACTGGCTGTAGGGTCCCCAGGACAGGTTTGGGAAGCCCTGGTCTAAATGTGTTCCATCTCTAGCTAGAACTCTGCCTAAATTGATTGCTTCAGTTTATTTTAAATGAATATGCATGAGATGGATTTGCATGCACTACCTCCAGTGTATGCAAATCTATCTCATGCTTAATCATTGTGAATATTCTGAAAACCTGGCCAGTGTGTGGCACTGGTGAAACAAAGTTGGCCATCCCTCGTACCCTAATTGCCAAGTGTATTTATTTATTTTTTAAGTTCTCTAGCCATTAATTTGCTGCATGACATTAAGGGCCACCTTTTTAAGTTGAGGAGGTCTCTGACCTTCAATTTATGTGTTCCTGTTTTAACACCTGTTTCATATTAGTTGCAGCAACAAACTGGTTGTGACAGCTTGTACTGTTGCTGATAGTGTCAGCATATTCATGGGGTCACGCTTTTGGCCCTTACTGGTCTGCATCAGTGTCCCTTCATGCCTTTCATGTAAGCTTGGTTGATAAATCATCACGCAGTCATAATAAATACCGATACATCAGTGGGATTTATTTTGGCTCAAATAAATTGTGTCCCCAAGTTTATCTCTCAAGAGAAAATGTGGAAATACAGCTAATGAAAAGTATCACTCCTCTAAGATAACGTAGAATTTGAATGCAAAAGGGTGAGTGAACAGTATATTTTCAAGTTAATTGTTTGTCAAGGGAGCAAGGTCTTTAGACTGTGTTTACATTAAAAATATATGTTGTCTTCTGAAATACATCCTGATACATAATAGTTGCCATAAAAACCCAACCTAACAAACTTTACTTAATGAGCCAATTACCTTCTTCTTCTCTGGACAAAATGATTAATTTCTTTCCACTAGAAAAGATAGTTGTTTTTCTACTGGTGGCTAGAAAGGGTAACAATCTGTGTATATTTTGTTTGCATTCAAACACCTTTCCACAAACTGATTTCTCAAAATCATCAAAACATTTTGAGGAGCTCTCTAATTACATTGAAGATTTCTTATTTCCCAAGAGGCACAAACAGAATACAAATTTTTCATGCAAATTTGATTCTCCCAAAATGACCTGCCAGTAAATTACCTGGATGGTTTAACATGAAGCTCCTGTCTTATTCCTGAGCTCAAGATAAAGTGCATTGCTTTAAAACGGTCTTCTTCTATAATTCACTATTTAGTTATCTATTTTTATTTTCAGCCACTTCACTATGCGCAATACCGATGAAACAAGCTTTCAGGTTTTTTTGTTTTCTTCTGACCCAGCTGTTTCCTCTTCTTCCCTGGTACATTCAGCTCAGTTGGAACCTGGGCAGGGATCCTGGTATCATGAGCCAGACAAATCTCCCCTATTTTATATCTCTTCCCTCTCTTCATCAACATAGCCAGCCTGGTCATTGCAGTGATGGTCCTGGGCTAGCAGCCATGCATCAGGGCTCCTTCGGGAACCCTGCAGTCATGGGCTCTGAATCCAACCACCATTAAGTAATGGCCATGACTCGCTCCCCCTCGCCCCAGAGGTAGTGAACGTTACCTCCAGGGCATCTCCAATCCCAGCTGACCTGGCTAGTGGAAGACCTCACTTGAGGACTGAACCAGGGATTTTCTGCATGGCGATGCACAGCACTTGCCACCTGTCACCGGGCTGGCCACTTTCAAATTCATAAGATGAGTAACACATTTTATTGAGGCAATGTATGAGTTCATTTTTCAACTCTCTGAAAAAATCAGAGGGTTCATGACCAAAGTAATAAGAGGCTTGCTGATTGGGCATATCAAGAAAACCAATACAAGTTAAGCACAGAAATGTACTTTGGAGGTTATTGAATAACAGTATGAAATGACATTATTTTAAAAAATTAGCTGTTATCCTTAGTGAAGTTAGCACTGGGTTGATTCTTAGCTTGTATGAAAAACATTTATAATTCTTTTTTTTTTTTACTCAGTTTTATCCAGTTCCTTTGAGATTTCAGATTAATTGAAATGGACTTTTCTCCATTTTTAAATTCGCTTCTCCCCTCATATCTAGGTCAACCATCACGATAATATTTTTGGTCAGGTACCATTAGCTGTTGCTTCCTTTGAAACCCTATGCACATTGAGTATCCTAGGCCTGCCCAATAAAGACCAGATTCCCTAAGAGGTTGATTTTCAAAGGATTTTTCTGGGTGACTTTTTGAGTTACCCAGACAAAATCTGAGATTTGAATATTTTATGCTGCTGTCCAGCTAAATTTTGTGCAAAGTTTAGCACAAAGTTTAGCTGGATAAAATGAAGCGATGATTGAGGTTTTCTGGGACCATGGTTAAAGTTTAAAGATACTGAGTGCTTATATTCAACGCTACCTGGTAAGTTTGCTCAGACAAATACCTATCCTGAAGTTACCCAGATAAATGTAACCGGGTATATTATTCAGCCAAACACTTATCCAGTTATATTCCATTGAATATCTGGGCAACGTTAACTGGCTGGGTAACTTTGCCTTGGGTAACTTTGCCAGTCACCGGCCCACTGGATATCAACCTCTAAGCTTTGTTTCCCACAGAATAAGCCATAGTAGAACAGGTCCTAAGATATACTCTCGCAATAGCTGGAAATCTTCAGTAGCTGCAGCAGCAGTGGCATCCCTAGCCGCAGCAGCCTACAGAGCAGAAGTCATGTTCAGATTTCCCAAATGGCAGCATGCAGCACTGCCACTAAAACCATGTGGCAGACCCGGGTTTAAACGTTTAAGACCTCTTTGTATTTCTTGTTTCAGGTGCTTCCTTGGAAACACTGTGGAAACTACTGGAACACTGAACGCTGTTTTTCAAATTACAGCATAGTAAACACCACCAATTTGACAAGTGCTGTTGTTGAATTTTGGGAGTAAGTGCAATACATTTCATTATGATTATTATAAATTGTAGATCAATGTAACATTCTGGGGAAGTGGCCATGAAATCAATATTTTTCTTTGCTGATTCCAGACGTAACATGCATCAGATGACAGATGGATTGGAAAAACCAGGACAAATCCGCTGGCCTTTGGCAATTACATTAGCAATTGCATGGGTTCTTGTGTATTTTTGCATCTGGAAAGGGGTTGGCTGGACTGGAAAGGTAAGATCATTATTATTGTTATTTAACTCTGACCATGCAGATATTGCTTTTAGATGCAAGTCTATAGCTATGTAATATTATAATTGTATTTGATTGAAAACACTCCAAAAGTTATCTTTCAGTTTTATGAACCTTCACCACTTGAAACTAAATATAGCAGCTTACAGAACTGCAAAAACAAGCATATTTATTGTCCTCGATAGACTTATGTGAACAATAATTAAAATTTGTAGTTGTTTTTTTCTCTTTAAAAGCTACAAAGGTAACCTGTTACTGTAGCCACTATTTCTACCTTCTGCATGTAGCCTTAAGCGGGGTATTTAGTCTAAGGGCACACAAACTTATTTAAATCTTCGGGGCTTCTCTGGCTAGCGCTCTTCTCATTGCTTGTACTCTCTATCCCAGAGGTGGATTGATTTATGGGGGGGGGGGAGGGGAAGTTCAGGGGGAACTCAGGCCTGGGTAGTGGAGTATTGAAAACTCCTGCATCCGAAGGGGTGAGATGCTGGAACAAACCAGGCAGGGCAAAGCACTGGGTGTTAAATTATAAGTTTACTGATTAGTTAAAAGTCAAATTAAAGTCCATTTTATCCATAAGTATGAAATTACAGCTGAAATTGGTACAGCTGTAACTTCATACTTATGATATGGCTTTCTCTTCTGGGTAGATGTCCAGGTGTCTGGGCAGGGTTTCCCATGGTGATACTTAAGTGCACAAAAACTCTCCCAGTGACCTAACAGGAATCCTACTGGGGAGGTTCCCTCGAACACAGAAAAAGCAGTTCTACCTGAGTCTCCGACTCATCCCCAAATACCCATCCCTGTGTCCTCGTCCCATGTAGGTGGAGATCTGGATGGGAGTCTCCAGGTCTTACTTCATTTCCGTAGTTGTTTTAGAAGGTGACTCCTCGTGCTGAAAAGTCTTAAGATCGAGAACCTGCTATAGCAGCCTGTCTTCCAGTGAGAAGGGGGTGGCTAAAAAGATCTCCTCACAACAAGAGAAAATATTCCTTAATCACAAATCTTCCTTGACTAGTGTTTAATGCCACAGGTGGTTACCACACTGAAGAGGTGAATGGGCTCACTGACCTTCAGCCCCTTTCCTTTGTGTCCAGCCAGTGAGGTTGACTTTTTCCCAAAGGAGCAAGGATTAAACGCAGTCTCTTCTCAAAAGTACATATTTTCTGGCCATCAAACATCTCATGCTGCCAAGACTGTCACAAGTGCTTGCCACATTCAAGGGGTGAATGAGCTCACTGGGCCTCAGTCCTGGAATGGGAGTCCCAAAGGGTTTCTGGCAAAAGTCTATTTTACCCTCTGGCAAGGAGTGCTCAGTGAAGGCACTCTTCAAAAATCAAAAGCCTGTTGAGGCAGGGAGGCCTCACCAGGGAGAAGAACCCAGATATCTTTCTAGCTTTGTGTCTAAACAAAAAACTAACCACTACCACCCCCAATAACAAAATGGCTGGGTTAAATAGGCAAAGGCAACTAATCCCAGCTCTCCAGGAAAGGAGGAAGCCGAGGGGGATGGAAGGCTCATAGTGTTGAAATATCTAAACCAGGACCTAGCGACATCTACTGGCGGATGGGAGGGTCCAGCCACATGAGCCTATTGTAATTTTGAATATTCTAACTACCATAGAGATCCCTAGTTTCAAAATGCTGTACTCTGGCAATAGATTCCTCAGTTTCTACTATTGATCTCTTTGGTTTGCTTCCATTTATAAGGACAGCACACTTTGATTTGAAAGCAGAGAAATGCTAGGAAGAAGGTGGATAGGGTCTAGGGCTGGGTAAAGATAATTTTGAAGATTTTGACTAAGATTTGACTAAGATTTTCCAAACTCATTTAGGAATTAAGGCAAAATTATGTGTTAGTATCATTGTAACAAAATGTAAAGACAGAAAACTTGATTAGAAATCAATATACATGATTACATTAAAAAAAAACAAGTGTTGTTTCACCTAGTCAATTAGTTAAGAGAAGCTGGGAACAAAACTAGAGGTGCAACTAGGCCCATGCATAGGAAACGAGTATGCATGGACCAGGATATTTATGTTTATTTATTTAAAAGTCTTATAGCCCACTGCCTCCAAATACATCCCTATTTGATATTATATATAAAAAAAATCAATAAAACCATGTATAATACATTTCTAAAAAATAAAAACAAGTGTTAAAACTTCAAGTATTGAATGCAGCTTTGAACAGCTATGTTTTCAGTTCTTTCCTGAACACCTTAAAGACTCTTTGCATTCTTAATTCTTCAGGAAGTGAGTTCTACAGAGTTGACCTGTTCCAGATTCAAGCAGTCTATAGTATGAATCCAAATTTTTGCTGGATTATTTTGCCGCATCTGGAATAGCTGCCAGTTTAGTAATCAATACACTAGTCCTCATTGCTCCTTAAGAAGTCTAGATTGATGTAAAACTTGTCCATATTGAAATTTTCCCAATCCCCACCAAAGGTTTATAGTGATTAAATATCATGCTATATAACAAGTAGAGATGTGAATCGGAACCGGTATCGGTTCGGATTCCGGTTCGGATTCACATCGTGAAATTTTTATCTTGCAGTCCGATCAGGATTTTTTTATCAGCTGCGCCTGAGCCGATAACCAAAAAATACAGCCGACTCTTTAAAATGAGTTTGTTAGTAGCCCCCCACCCTCCAGACCCCCCTCCAAAAAATTTTAAATACCTGGTGGTCCAGCGGGAGTCCCTGGAGCATTTTCCCACGCTCAGGCCGTCGGCTGCCAGTAAACAAAATGGCGCCGATGGCCCTTTGCCCTTAGCATGTGACAGGGTATCCGTGCCATTGGCCGGTCCCTGTCACATGGTAGGAGCAATGGATGGCCGGCGCCATCTTTAAAAATGGCGCGGGCCATCCAATGCACCTACCATGTGACAGGGGCCGACCAATGGCACCGATAGCCTCTGTCACATGGTAAGAGCAAAGGGCCATCGGCGCCATTTTGATTAGTGGCAGCCGACAGCCCGAGCACAGGAGAATGCTCCCGGGACCCTCGCTGGACCACCAGGTATTTAAAAAAAAAATTTTGGGGGGGGGGGTCCGGAGGGTGGGGGGATACTAACGGACTAATTTTAAAGGGTCAGGTTGTGTTTTTAGGTTGTGTCCTTTCTTCCCGCCCCCCCCCCCCCATAATGATAAGAAATCCCACTAAATTAATCGTGGGGTTTCCTATCGCTATCGGGGACCCCCCGATATCTGACGATATTGGACGATATTTTCAATCGTCAGATAAACGATTCACATCCCTAATAGAGAATACTTTTCAATAGTATGCTTTCCTAGCATGTAGACAGATAGGACCATTGGATTTTACTCCCCTGCCAGCAGATGGAGATGGAGCAAGTTGATGTCTCAGTATATATGTTCCTGCAGAGACCCCAGCCTGCCAATATTCTCCATCTCCAGGAAATGGAGGACATGCATCTCCTTTGGGGATTGCTTTGAGTTTTTTGGAAGGAGAAATTAGAAATTTGACTTAAGGAAAAGAAAGCTCCGCTGTCCTGCAGTAATACCAAAAGGTCCCTCCCCCAGCTGAGAATTCCTGAGGTGATTTCAGTGATCCTTCAGACGTGTGCCTTGGTCCGGTAGCTGGGTTTCCCGGCATGGACTTAGCTGCTCGTCCAACTGGAAGGCAGAGGGTGCAGGAGGCTGAGCACGATGGCAACAGCAGATGCCATCACCCCCCTCGCTGGAGATGATCTCTGTACTCAGCCTTTAGCGCTGAGCTCAGGTAAGGTTTTAAAAAAAAGGTGAACGTTTTACTTTTAGATACAGAGATAGTTAGAGGGGATTTTAGGATTTCCTCCAGTCTCTGTGCTCGGCACACCATCCTGATGTTCGTTCCCACTCCCACTGGGGTTGGTGAACTAGGCAGCCTCACAGGTTGAGCAGCCCCGGTGTGCTAGGCCCGCAGTAAGGCTTTGTGCTTGCTTGCCATGTGTTAGGCCTTGACGGCGTTTTCTCGTGCTTCTGTGCATATTGTGCTGCCCTCTACAGGCTGTTGGTGTGCACAGTGCCTTGGGTCTGAGCACACATTGTGAACTCAGTTTTGGGCGTGCCTTTTGTGTGCACAAGTTTTGCACTGTGTCAAACATTTTCCTTGGTGCACAGATTGTGCATTGCTGCACTTACCTCTCAGGCGCTTAATTTTTGTGAGCATAAATGTTTGAGCCAGGTCATTCAGATACACGTTTACCACCTCAATGGTGACAGTAAACAAAAAGCCTAAGCGCCTTTCTCTTTGTGTTGCCTGTAACATTAGGGCTTCTCAGCCTGACCTTTCTTCTAACATGTGTCAGCGCTGTTCAGACCTCAGAGTGAGTTGTCTTCCTCGGATTTTGCTAAACATGGCTCTTTCTTCAGGAACCCTCCGGTATTCAACTTGGCGCTAGGGATTATTTTTTAACTCCTTTGTTGCTCTCCTGGAAGAAAAATATTCGTATCTACACCATACATTTCTGGAACAGCATACCATCACTTTTGTGTTGGACGCTTACCCTCACACGATCATCTCTTACTATTACACAGCCCGGCATATTTGCATCCCCAGATCACCTCTATTAGCATTTTATATGCATGCTTGTGTCTTAGCAGGTAATTGGATAAGCTGAAACCCTCCCAGTCATCTCTAATCATAGCATTGATTATACTCATTCACATGAAGAGTCCATTCAATCTCTCGATTTAACCCATTCGGAGAAACTGATTGCAGCTGGAATGGTGTCTCAATTGCCTAACACGGTTCCCTCCACGCCAGTGAGATGGTATGAGTTCCAAAACTGTCCATTGTATATCTTCAAAACTATGATGGAATTCATTAAAATGGGCGACTACGGGAGCCTCCATCTTTCCTGTTTTCAAACAGCTTCTATGCTCAATCAATCTAGTCCTAATCAGCCGCTTTGTCATCCCCACATAAATCAATTTGCACGGACAAAACATTGCGTACACAGCAAAACTGGATTGACACAAAATGTCACTGGGTAATGTGACATGTTGGCCAGTGGATAACTTGATTATTATCACTGGAGATCTCAATGAACAAAAATCACATCCAACTCATTGTTTGGTTGAATGAAGTGATATAGGAAGCTTATTTTAACTTGCATGCACAACATGATCTTTGATGTTGGATCCCCTACTATAAGCAATCTGTATCTGGTCCTTAAACAAAGGATGTATTTCCTGAAGACTCTTCCAATGCTTATGAATAGCCTGACTGATATGGGTGGATGTCAATGTGTGCCTCAGTACCAGGGTCTGCTGGTTTGATTCCCCATCTGATGCTCTTTTAAAAATAAATAATCTCTGTTAGCATAGAGTGCACGGCAATATGCTGCCTTTAAACAGGACACAGGGTACCCCTTTGCAAAAACCACTCAGACATCTGTTTAGCCTAGATCTTAAAGTCTGCTTGTTCTGTACATAAACGTTGAAGTCGTAGGAACTTCTTAAAGTTAACCAGATGAAAACTGTCATAACGTAGATTATTTCTTTCATTTTTCTTATGGTATATGCTAGTGTTGAATCTTGTACCTTGCTTGGTAGTTAAAATATCTAGATATGCTATCTGTTGACTGTGAAAGTTAAATGTAGATTTCAGGCATGTGACTAATGAATTGAGCCAAGAATGAAATTCCACCAGTGCTGATTCGGGACCGTCCCATATTATAAAAATGTCATCGATATACCTTTTCCAGCACATTAAGTGCTGGTTCCATAGACAATTTTGAATATGGGATGACTCAAATACTGTCACAAAAATGTTTGCTGCATCAGGGTCCATCACAGCACCCATTGCTGTGCCGCGAATCTGAAGAAATAATGTTTCCTCAAACATGAAGTAATTTCTGCTCAAAGCCAATTGTAATAGCTCAACCACATACTGAGAAGGTATCCATTGCGGAGGGGAACGAGCTTCCAAACATCAAAAATCACAGAAACCACTTCATCTTGAAGTATCACAGTGTACAATGATTCAATGTCCATCATCACTAATAGACTGCCATAGGTACAACTAATGTATCAAGAAATTGTAGCATGCTGGAACTATCCTTCACATATGATGGAACAAATGATACAAATGGTTGTAGAACTTTTTCCAGAAAGATGGATATGGGTTCCAGTACTGGATCATTGGCCGACATAATTGGTCTGCCCGGAGGGTTGTGAAAGGTTTTGTGAATTTTTGGAGCAGTGTATAAGACTGGTATCCTGGGATGCTTTCTAATCAAAAATTCTTTCTCTGCGTTTGTTAGATATCCTTGTTCATAACCTTTCCCAACCAGTTCCGACACTTCAGATATAATCTCCCATGTGGGATCCTTAGTAAGTTCCTTATAGAAACTGGTGTTTGATACCTGGCGATGCACTTCTTGTTGATATTGTTGGCTACTCATAACCCCCCCTTGTCGGCGGGCTTGAAGATAATATCAGTCCTATTCTTTAAGGGGTAGATTTTCAAACGAGCGCGAACAGCCTACTTTTGTTTGCGCTCCAGGCGCAAACAAAAGTACGCTGGATTTTAGTAGATACGCGCATAGTCGCGCGTATCGGCTAAAATCCTGGATCGGCGCGCGCAAGGCTATCGATTTCGTATAGCCTGCGCGCGCCGAGCCGCGCAGCCTACCCCCGTTCCCTCCTAGGCCGCTCCGAAATCGGAGCGGCCTAGAAGGGAACTTTCCTTTGCCCTCCCCTCACCTTCCCCTCCCTTCCCCTACCTAACCCACCCGCCCGGCCCTGTCTAAACCCCGATCCTACCTTTGTCGGGGGATTTACGCCTCCCAGAGGGAGGCGTAAATCCCCGCGCGCGAGCGGGACCCCTGCGCGCCGGGCCGCGACCTGGGGGCGGGTACGGAGGGCGAGGCCACGCCCCCGGACCGCCCCGGGGCGTAGCCACGCCCCCGTACCCGCCCCCAAAACGCTGCCGGCACGCCCCCGAAACGCCGCGCAATCCGGCCCCGCCCCCCGACACGCCTCCCGACACGCCCACTCCGAAACCCCGGGACTTACGCGAGTCCCGGGGTGGTGCGCGCGCCGGTGAGCCTATGTAAAATAGGCTCACCGGCGCGCAGGGCCCTGCTCGCGTAAATCCGCCCGGTTTTGGGCGGATTTAGGCGAGCAGGGCTCTGAAAATCTACCCCTAATCGATTAAGCGCCAGGGACTCCATGTGTGACATACTGAAGAATACATGATTCTTTGATTTTTCAGTCCTTTGCACATCACGTAGAACTAATTCTTGGAATGTATTAATAGCATCATATCCCGGGGGCAGTGGACTTCAATTTGATTTCAACTTTACCAGGGATGCATCTGTTGATATCGGTGGACATTCAGACAAAAAAATCTTCTGTTGAAGCTGACGTATGAATTTAAAAAATTCACAACGAAATTGAAATGAATTGTGTGTCTGTGTGGGAACATAATTCAATCCTTTATTTAGGACTTATTCCTCAGCTTCAATTATTCTACACCCAGAGATGTTAATTACAACTGAGGGCAGTTCAAGGGGTATTAATGAGGAAATTGGTTCAATGGGAATTTATTCGACAAGAACTGGGATCAGGTCCTTGATCTGCTCCACTCTCCTGATTGGTAATTCCGAGTTGGTCACCGCTTGCCTCGAGTATGTTGACCCCTGTATGTTAGCGGTCGCTGGTAATCCCCCGATATAGGTTCTTCATCACTGCCGGAGAAACTATCAGAAGAAAAACTGAACATAACATGCTTGGGTATTTTGCTTGATGGATCTTGATTCAACCAAAAGCAGATAGGACCCTTTTTATAATCAACTTCATCCCTCTTAAATTTATTTACCTTAGAGATTTTAACCTCTGATTTAAACTTCTCCATATTCTTTTTAAACTCTTGGAGACTAGTATCAAATGCATCCTAGGCCACATCTATTTTCAAAGTCTCTAACATGGGGCCTCATTTTCCACGCCGCTTGCATGCAATAAGGGACCTTTCGCACGCGAAAAGTCCCTTATCACCTGTGATACCAGGATGGGGGCGGAGTCGGGGCGGAGTCGGCCCCGGAAGAGGAGGAGTCGGGGCGTCACCAGGGCCGACTCTGCACTGACGCCGTGGACAGCGCAAAGGTAAGTGCCTTTTTGCGGCAGCTTTCGCTCCCAATAGCTACACCTCCTATGGTGGCGCTATTGGGTGCGAAATTGGCAGCGATCACACCGCGACGGTGCGATCGCTGCCAGCTAGCGCAGGCCCTCCCCCCGTTTTGGCCCCCCGCCCCTCATCTTCTAAAGTATCGCAGGCCTGCGATACTTTAGAAAATGAGGCCCATGGTCTGTGTCTGTATGTGAAGATCTGCTTCAATTTTGCGTACCTGATCTACTATTAATAGCATAAGATCCATCGAACACTTGTTCAAAATAAAGGACCACGTCTCAAAAAAATCAGGGTATTCCATGTAAATTTTGGATTCTTTAACCAATCGTAGCCCTCTAGGGATAAGCTGATGTTTAAGGTACTCCACTAAGGTGGCACTAAGCAGTTCAGTGTGAATCATGAGTTTTTAAAGGGCAATCAATTCAGACCAACTTGGGGTTAAGGCTGGTGATTCTCCATCTAAAAATAGTGAACTACTTTTAAGAACATAATTTAAATGGTCAACCATAAAGCTAAGGACATTTTCCCATCATGAGTGTGCTTACAGCCCTTATAAAATTGGAAAAATTTAGAAAGACTATGGACTTTTGGACCGATGATTAAAGATGACCCCGAAGCGGTAAAAATATTGAGTAATAGTGCTCTCTATCTGCGGGGTGTTATGAAGGTCCGAGGAGTGAAAAAACAGATATGGTAACTGGGATCTGAAAAATCAAATGAAAGTGGATTATTGAAGTATTCAGATTTTGCTATCAACATTCTTTAGTATAAACTTTTTGTTTCGTTTTTTGTTTCATTGATCAAGGAAGGATTACTTTTTTAAAATATTGGTGTCTACTATAGTTATTTAGATTTAGCCAGATAAATTGTCCTTCTAAGATAGACCTGCTCAATAGCAAGTCTAAACTTAGACAGATACAACTTATCTGGCTAAGTAGTGATTTCTAAACATATTCAGCAGCATAGCCGTGCCAGTGAATATCCACATAACTTAGCCGGTTAAGTTATAATCAGTTAAGTTGCTTAGCCGTTTAGGCTTTAAATATTTACCTCTTGAAGGATAATAACTTAGCACATTAAGAGAGTAATTTTTTTCCTATTTTGTTTTCTTTATTAGGTAGTATATTTCTCTGCTACTTACCCCTACATCATGTTGGTCATTTTATTTTTCCGTGGAGTAACTTTACCTGGAGCAAGAGAAGGCATTTTATTCTACATAACTCCTAAATTCAATAAACTTTCAGATTCTGAGGTGAGTCTTCAATGGCTATCAAATTTATTTGCCAGTCAGATGCACATTTTGAAACTAAAATGGTTGTCCAAGATCTTATATAGCCTTAAATTTTCTTTTGACTCAATGCCTTTAGGTATGGCTGGATGCTGCCACTCAGATCTTTTTCTCTTATGGTTTGGGTCTTGGCTCACTGATTGCTCTTGGAAGTTACAATCCATTCCACAACAATGTTTACAGGTAAGTAAACTAATACATACAGGATTGGTTTACCTATATTTTATAGCCATATCTCTGCACACTGGGCATTTAGCACTAAATTTTCAAAGCTATATAACTGCACGACTAAAGCCAAAGCTATGTGTTTAAAGTTTGATGCAGTTTTTAGTAAACAGCCTAACAGCAAGACATACTGATACTTTTTGTACCTAGATACGTTTTCCTGTGTAGTTTCTTTTTGAAAATGTGCAAAAATGCACACATTTTGCCCCTTCTATATCTGTGGATGGATTATATGCTATGAAATATGTGGGTATATTTGAAAATGTAATATACATATTTATTTCCACCACGCCTCCTCCACATACCATGCCTCCTGAAATACCCATTATTTGAGCAGCAAACATAGCCATCTAGTGAATAATGTGTCTATATTTTGCTGCTCAGTTGGGAACAGTTTTTACCCCAGGTGATATAGTCAAATACTTAGCCTTTGGTGTAGATTTTAAAAGCCCTACGCGTGTAAATCCATAGGATTTACGCATGTAGGTGGGTTATGAGCGCCGGGCCTATTTTACAAAGGCCTGGTGATGCGCATAAAGCCCCGGGAAAAGGGGCGGAGAGGGGGCTGGGCGGTCCAGGGGGAAGGGTGGGGCCAGAGACCTCCGGCACAGACCTCCGGCCGCTGTGTCGGAAGATCGCATGCCGGCCGGATGCAGGCTTAGCAGGTAAAATAATTTTTAGGGGGGGGGGATTAGTACAGGGATGGGGCGGGTTGGTTAGGGGAAGGAGAAGGGAGGTTAGGGTAGGGGGTTGGGAACTGGGGCAGGTCGCGGGCGTCAGCGCATGCAGGGGGCACAATTGTGCACCCCCTTGCATGCGGTAACACCCAATTTTATAACATGCGTGCAGCTGGACGCCCGCGCACAACTTTATAAAATCTATTTGTAAATGTAGGTTGAAATTTCAGAGGGTGCTAAATATTTAGAAGAAAAATATAGACATCTGAGAAAGTGAATTTTCAAAGTGTTAGACACTTGATCTTTTGCATTCATGACCTGTAAATACTGTATTTTAAGTATCTATAAATATTACGGATGTGCATTTGTTTGAACAAAATAAGAAATGTTTGTGACATTTCCTATGTTATTTCACAAAGTTTTCAAAATGAAACAAGAAAAACAAATTAAATTACATTGGTTTTCTTCCTTTTTGTTTTGAAAAAAAAAAAAAAAAACCATTGGGGAAGAATGAAGGCAACCCTGGGCTGACCCCAGGCCCAATGAATGGGGCCAACCCAGCGACCAGGACCTGAATTCCATCCCCACCCAAAAGATATTGGCAGCCGGGATTCACCCCGGTCCCCACTTAACTCAGTTTATAGGGATTCAGACTCACTCCCTTCCCTCTGGGTTGTGCGGATCAGCAGGAAATGGTATCAATCAGCCCTGAGACTGGTATCATATTGTGACATGTGGTCAGCCGGTGCCATTTTCTTGTGGGGGCCATATATTTGTATACAAGGCACCATTTTGACATCACAATATGGCACCAGTCTCAGGGCTGGTACCATTTCCAGCTGATCTGGATGATCATGGGGCAGGAGGTGATGGGGCATCCCACCTGCTCCTCTGGACCTCGTGGATGGGGTAAGTGGTAGAGATGTGCTTCCTTTATCATCAGGTTTGTATGGGGGGAGGGGCACATTTTATTTTTTTAAATAAAAAACCACCCCAAGCATTACAATTTACTGCAATACAATCCCCCCCCCCCCACCAGCCCGATCCCTCCCCAAGACTTACTAACATCCCTGGTGGTCCAGCAAGGGATTTCTCCCTCTGTGCCATCGGGCTTTCCGGCCTGCCTCGCATCAAAATGGTGCCGATAGCCTTTGACCTACAATGTCACAGGGGCTACCGGTGCCATTGGTCCGCGGGACCACCAGGGATGTTAGTAAGTCTTGGGGAGGGATCGGGGTGGATGGGGGGGGGGGGGGTTGTATTTAATGTGTTATAGTAACTTTTAATGCTTGGGGTGGGTTTTTTTGAGTTTCGTTTTCCCGTGTTGTTTTTTGGGCTGGTTTCATTTTTCCCCATTTAGTTTTTTGTTCGTTTTTCCAAAAAACTAAACAAGGAAAAACGAACTTTACCCCGAAGCGTCCGACTCAAAAAACGACCCGGTAGAAAAAAACGAAGCTCATCTCTAGTAAGTGGGGCAGAGTGATTCCTGGCCCCAGGACTTTTTATCAGGAAGGTGAGAGGGCAAAGGAGTACTGAGGAGGATTGTTTTGTTTTATTATTATGTTTTGGGGATTTTGTTTTTGCAAAGAAACAGATATGAAATAACCATTAATCAAAATGATACCCAAGGTAACACCCCCCCCCCCCCCCCGCCCACAAAAAAAATAATTTTTGAAGCTGCATACCCCTAACAGAGATATACAGCCACTCATTTAGTTGTGATTGAGTATAACGGTGGAAAATGTTTGAAGTATGGATTAAGAGAAAATAAATGATGCTTGTAATAAACAAAAATTAGATATTTTAGCATACTTTTGAGAGCCTTAAATTTAGGAGCTCAACCTGAGAAAAATGTAAAGAGCCAGTGCAAGAGATCTAGAATATCAGGCTCATAATTATTAAGAGAGGAAAGCAGGGTGCATATAGCATTTACAGTATCAGTGTGATAGCAGAGTGTGTGGGGGATTTATAAATGCACCTGCACCCTCAAACAGCACAAACACTGAGAATAGAAAACTCAATAGCAGCAATGGCCTGCACAGGCCAAGAACAGAAGACAAGGCAGTGGTGGTGGCATCAACAGTTTGCACAGATAAGAAAATAAGGCAGTAAATATTCAAAGCTGACCGTTTAAGACAGTATCGGTAGTTAGCCGAATAACTTGTGTGACTAACTCGCTCCACTCCGATCCACCCACTGTAGGCCTACAAGTTATGCAGCTATCATTTTAGCTTTATAAGTGACTTATGCAGCTAAGCAGTGGCCACTGAGCATAGACGCATATTCAGCGGCCTCTGCTTAAGGGCATAAGTTACACTTATCCGGCTAAATAGCACTGAGCGTGCTTTGAATATTGACCTCAAGAAGCCTACACAGGCTGAGAAGAGGAACCTAGAAGCTGCATTAATGATGATCCACGAGGCTGAAAACACAAAGACCAGGCAACTGCTATTATAAGAGAAGCAGACCTGGTAGCAGCAACATTTGATCCAGAAGAGAAAGCAGGACTGGTACCTTGTGTGGATCAAAAGGAAGAGATACTGCAAAGGTGTCAGCAGCCTGAATAGCCCTAGAGAAGGACACCCAGCAACATCAGAGGAGGATACGAGAACAAGGGAGGGAGGGAAACAGTGATGCGGTTGAGGGAAAGGAGCAGAGAGGAGTAAACGTAATGGGCAACAAAAAGAAGGAGCAAATGGGGCAAAGAAAGGAAAGAAAGGGTTAAAAAGGAGGAAGGTTCCCAACAGGGATGTGCAGAGGCAAAATTTTTGTTTCAGTCCATTAATTTATTTTGTAGGGCACCTCCATTCATTTCATTAGTTTCAAACCAAAAAATGTTTTTTGTTTGTTTTATTTGTTCATTTGTTGTGCTATTATAGTCAATAGGGGAAGCAATGCAGATTATTTTGGGCTCCCAAATTGGGATTCTTCTAACCATTTCTAATGAAACTGGTGGTTAGACATCATCAGAAGGGTGAAGGCATGTCAGTGCATCAAGACTATGTCAATTTGGCACCAGAAAATGGCATAAAGAGCCCAAGAGCCCGCATTAAGGCAAACCAGTACTAGCAATGACAGGAGTTCTCCAAGGTACTATCAGAGGAGCAAAACAGTAGCAAGCCTGGCCAGATCACTGCAAGGCTTCAAAAGTGGTGCAAAGGGCACCAACAATAGAGGCAGACAGCCCTGGATTTGTCAGTAGGCACCCATTGTACCTGTTAGAGATGTGAATCGGGCTTCGGACGATTGAAAATATCATCAATATTTTCAAAATCGTCAGAAATCAGGGGCTCCCCCAAAACAATAGGAAAACCCCACATTGATCGTGGGGGTTCTCTTATCATTTTGGGGGAGGGCAGGAAAAACGGCACACAAAAATAACCCCTAAACCCACCCCAACCCTTTAAAACGAATCCCTTTGCTTCCCTCACCCTCCCGACCCCCCCAAAAACATTTTACAGGTACCTGGTGGTCCAGTGGGGAGCCCGGGCGCAATCTCCCACTCTCGAGCCGTCGGCTGCCACTAATATAAATGGCGCCGATGGCCTTTGCCCTTACCATGTGACAGGGTATCCGTGTCATTGGCCGGCCCCTGTCACATGGTAGGAGCACTGGATGGCCCGCGCCATTTTTAAAGATGGCACTGGCCATCCAGTGCTCCCGCCATGTGACAGAGGCCGGCCAATGGCACGGATACCCTGTCACATGGTAAGGGCAAAGGCCATCGGCGCCATTTTTATTAGTGGCAGCCGACGGCCCGAGAGCGGGAGATCGCTCCCGGGACCCCCACAGGACCACCAGGTACCTGTAAAATGTTTTTGGGGGGGTCGGGAGGGTGGGGGTAGCAAAGGGATTAGTTTTAAAGGGTCGGGTGGGTTTTTTGTTTATCGGCTTGTGCGCAGCCCATAAACAAAACCGCGATCGGGCCCGATGGAAAAAAACCCACATGTGAATCGGAACCAGAATCGGAACCGATTCCGGTTCCAATTCACATCTCTAATACCTGTGCCTAGGGCAGCAAACATTTAGGGGCAGCAGGCTGTTTAAAACATGCTGCCTTCCAGCTCTGGTAAATCTCAGAGCTACCCTGTAACAGACCCTTACAGGGGGAGGCAAAAGTGCCAAGGAGTGGCAAAATTATAAATCCGTCTCTGCCCCCCCCCCCCCCCCCCCCCCCGGGCTGTACAAGAAGGTCAATGTGGTATCAAGTGTCTGTCTTTTCCCTCTGCTCCAAAACAAGAGGCAGAGGAAAGGGCAGTGGTGGCACACACACTCCAAATTTCAATGTCTTCGGTCACTCTAGAGCTCAAAAAATCTCTCTTTAATTTTGGAGCAGAACTGGTACCTTTTATTATCACTGCTACTAGACATAGACTGAGCTAGATCTACACCACCTCCTCTGTCCCTGCCAAAGCTACCAACCCTGCCAACATTCTCTCCCTGACATGATGGAATTGTTGAAGTGCACTGCCTACTGTGAGATTGGATATTACAAATGATACTGTAGACCACCACTCACAATACCACTTACTGTATGGAGAACTGTCTCACACATACACACACAGACATATATACAATGTATGTATGTTGTGCTGTATGCACTAGTGCTGACTGACTCCACTCACAAAAAACCCCAAAAACTGTTAAATACTAACATTACAAAAAAAAACTGGCAGCCTGGTAAGATTCTTCTCTTCAGTCTCTGAGTGTGCACTGCTCACCTCACTTTTGTCCAAAGAGAAAGAGATTAAAAGAAAATCACTAGCACTGCTGCAGCTGCAACTGTAATCTCCACACTGGCTCCCATTCTGACCCTCCCCTAGTAAAGAGAAAAATCAAAATCAGTAGCAGTGCCCTTCCGCTTTTTTTTCTCCAGTAAGTATGTGAGACGACTGTAGCACAGAGAAACAGCCCTTTACAAATGCCAAATAAAAAGTTTCTAGCTTTTTTAAAACTCTGAGAGATTTTCTTAGCACATATCCTTTTCTACCATCTGTTAGGGAGGAAATACAGAGCTTCTTGCACATCCTCAGAAATTACAGTGGGAGGACATCAGAGTCACTTGATTCAGATAACAGCTATAGGCTCGTTAGAAAGATGCTTTACTGTGATTAGTCTTCTATGTGGTTTCCTTGCCAACTTGTCCTGTCTCGGCTCTGACAGATGTGAGGTCACACAGGAAAGAGTTATTTGCTGAATTACCTGCACCTATTTATGTACTTAGAGCAGAAACATAGACTTCAATGGGCCTTAGACTTGAATGGAAAACATAAAAAAAATGAAACAAAGATTATTTTTTTCATGCATGGGACCCCTCAGTTTGTATCAGGGGACCATATGGATTCATTTGTTGTGTTTTATCATTTGTTTCAGACGAATGCACATCCTTAGTTTCAATATTGCCTGCCTAAAACTATAGAGCTAGGGTCAGAATTATGTCTATGTGTGAGAAATCAAAGCTGCATATGTGTATAAATGAGTATGTGCTTGTTTTCTGAGTATACATGTTTATGATTATGTGTGCCTAAATGACTGATGTTGTGTGTTTGTGTTCATGCATAGGCAAGTTTGCATGTGTATGTATGTATGTATATATGAGAGAGATAGAGACTGAGGTTATGTGAGTATGTTTGTCTGTAACTAGTGGTACATGCTTATGTAGGAGGCTGTATGCATGAGTATATGAGCAAGGCAGCAAGTGGTATATCTGTTACTGAGGCTGCCTACATTTGAACGAGAGTGATTGCATGTATGTGTATGTGTGTGTGTTTGATTTTAACCTTACAGGCCTAAAGTATTTACTAAGCTACAATAGGGCCTGATTTTCATAGGCAATTACATGCTGAAAAATGGGTTTTACACATGTAAATGCACTTTATCCAAGTAAGTGGGCTTTTGGAAATTGCTTCAGTGTATGCCATTGAATTGTCAATAGGTTTTACCTCTGTTAAGTGCACTTAACTATGGGTAAATGGCATAACTCCTTTGAAAATTCACTTGATAATGCGTATACAGTTAGTAAACAGCATTGCCATGCAGTAAAATATATTACTACCTCAAAATGGAAATAACATACAGCATTTGCAAGTTCCAAGAATTATTTCCTGGCCCCCTAAACCCAGTGTAACATAGATATGCTAATGAGCTGCATGACATGCAGATGCATGCAAAGTAGCTCATTGAAATGCAAAGCAGTAGCTCAATGTGTGAAAATTATGTGAATACTGCTTTACTCCAGGAATGTTAGTTACACCTCAAAAGATATAGCAAACTTTTTCCCAGGAGTATTGTCAGGCTAACACATGTGAGGATACTCCCAGGGCTGTCATTTAAAAGAGGCCACAAGGCCCTGTAAGAGTTACCTACATGCCATGTTCCCAGTCAAAGTCCCCTCGTGGTCTGTAGTGCCACATCTCCCATACCTTCATCTAGACATTTATGTGTTAAAAAATAAAAGTTAATAACTCGCTATTAAGCCCTGACCCTATCCTGCAAATCCATCCCATTTCAAATAATTCAAATCTGCCTTGTCCACCAGATTTTTCCCCTCATTATTCTTCTGGACTCCCCTTTCCAACCTTACTAGAATCCCCTGAAGATGAGATTGGGCCAAACCTTTCGGTTCAGCTTCGTTATCGGCCCGCCGTGGAAAATTTCATTTTCCCGCAGTTTGGGCAGATTTTATTTTGTCTGCCCCCTCGAAACAAAGCATGAAACCTGCCCCAACCATTCAAATTGAATTACAATGGGGGGTAGTAAAAAAAAACCCAAACCCACCCCAACCCTTCAAATTTAATTAATTGCACCCCCCACCCTCCCGACCCCCCAAAACTTGCCAAAATTCCCTGGTGGTCCAGCGGGGGTCCCGGGAGCAATCTCCAACTCTCAGGCTGTCAGCTGGTGCCATCTTAAAAAATAGCGCGAGCCATCCATTGCTCCTTCCATGTGACAGGGGCCAACCAATGGCACCGATAGCCCCTTTCACATGGTAAGGGCAAAGGGCCATTGGTGCCATTTTAATTAGTGGCAGCCAACGGCCAGAGAGGGGGAGATCACTCCTGGAACCCCCGCTGGACCACTAGGGAATTTTGGCAAGTTTTGGCGCAGCCCTGTGAAAGAGGGCCAAAAATCAAATTAACCTGTTATTATTGGTTCATACTGGCTATGACATTGTAAGCATCACTACACACATTGCAGTCTTTTTCCTTTCCATGCTAGGTCAGCTGTGACATTGATCAGGTCATGAATGACACAAGGATTTCAGGAAATTGCAGGGGAGCAGTTTCAATAATATCAAACATAGCATCCTACATATAAAATGTTTACTTAACAGAAGGATATTATTAATACTTGCTATGTGTACGTTTGAAATATTATACACCAAAAGCTATAGCTTTTTTTTTTTAATGCACTTACAAACAAAATTGCTCTGGTAACTTTTCTGAAAAGACAGAATTTCAGACAATGCAGATGATTACAGATGATTGTGAAGCATTTAAAAATGCATTGTATGTTTTCTTTTGCCTCAGGGATTCTATCATAGTGTGCTGTATAAATTCTTGTACAAGCATGTTTGCTGGTTTTGTCATCTTCTCCATTGTTGGCTTCATGGCTCATGTCACAAAGAGGCCTATTGAAGATGTAGCCGCTTCAGGTACTTGTGTCTTTAAACAATATAATGATATTCTTTGCATTTAATGTAGGCAGCATCCTTCCAAATAATTTAGGTACTAGTATATTTCATTGCATAGATAAATACAGCAATAATGACCAATAACACAGAATGTGCAATAGGCCCATAAAGATAAATTTACCTAACCCTGAAATTCATAATTACAATTACTACCTCATCTGGAAATATATACTTCAATTAGCAATGCTTTTGAAAATTACCCTTATTCTGTTTACTTCAAAGGATTTTACCACTGAGAGAATAAAACACTAAAGCAAACAGAATGTTCTGTATCATCCAGTCAGAACTCAGATCCTCATCCTAGCATTCAAAGTCTCATCTATGGGTAGGATAGTATAGTTTATACTGCAAAATGCTCTTGATCATTTTAAAGAAATTGCACTATCATAGGTCTAAAAAATAATTGCACGAGACTTGGCCAAATCCAATCCTCAAGGGCCACAGACTGGTCTAGTATTCATCATAATCTTAATATACAAATCAACCAGGCTATTAGAACAAATCTATACAAATTTACCTCACAAATATTAATGGTAGACAAACTGACACCAGGCCTGTTTGTAGCCCTCAAGGATTCTAGCTGGTCATCCCTCATTTAGAGCATTATGTGTATTGGTGTAATTTTGCTATTTCAATATGATATTGACTGGGACTTAGTTTGTAGTAAGTGTTGGCATCTTTGTCAAGTTAATGAATGTAATATTTATGTATTCCAATGCAATTTTTCCTAACCTTTTTCTGTTTTTTTTAAGGGCCTGGTCTTGCATTTTTAGCTTATCCTGAAGCAGTGACACAGTTGCCAATATCTCCTTTGTGGGCAGTATTGTTCTTTTCTATGCTGCTTATGCTTGGAATTGACAGCCAGGTAATATAATAGTATTCTATTCCCAGTGGAGTTTTCCTTTGAAATTCCCACTTGCAACCTTATTGCAGGTACAGATTACCCATGTATATTGCATCTGCAGAAAATATGCACAGAGATTTTAAAATTCAGTTTCCATAAGTACTTTGTCTCCCCCATTCTGTCACCATCTGTGAACAGCACACAGACTTTTACCCACAGTGAGGAGATGGCAATAATAAAAATGGGTTTTATATGATAAAGATGTTTACTCATGTTAAAGGTTTTGAGTATAGGCCCATGTTTTTACATTTCATAGTAATGTAAGCATTAACATTAAAGTAGGAGAGTTTTGTTTACTGGTATTAACAGCTCTTGAATAGAACATTATAGATAGTATTGAGGCCCAGGTCCATCACTGTGGGTGGGTAAGACGGGCACCCACCTGGGACAAGCAGCCAGGGGAGCACAGGAAGAAGGAAGTAAGAGGGATGAGCCACACACACCTAGCTGCTTTTCCTATACTATCCCACCACTACCACTATGAGATATGCCTGCATGATCCCTAGATTAGCTAATAGCTGCTCAGTCAGCCCCAGTGTGAAGGCAGCCATAGAAGCCATGCAGCCAGTCAGGGAGAGTAAGTGTGATGGAGAGGGGGAGAGTGCCAGTGGCAACTCATTCCCAGGGCATGATGTTCCTTGAAGAGAGTTCTGATGGGGACTATGTAGTAAACAATCCTCTCACTTGTGTCAGTAGGAAACATGCTTAGTACATAAGGCCCAATATGTTGTTTGTTGATGTTTCTGACATTTCTTACATTCTGTACAACGCTTTTATATTCCTGCAGTTTTGTACTGTGGAAGGATTCATAACTGCATTGGTGGATGAATTCCCAAAGTTATTACGCACACGGAGGGAAATCTTCATTGCTATTGTGTGCGTTATTTCTTATCTGGTGGGACTGTCCAATATTACTCAGGTAATAATTACATTATGTTCCATTGTATTATATAGGATGGAGTGGTAACCATATTATGGTTTCGACTAAGGGGCCTATGTACTTTTCCCATAGACACAAAATTGGAAAATGTCATTAGTACATCATGCCCATAGCCTCTCTGTATATTTATTTAGATTTTTATATTCTGTTTTTTGGCACACCGAAGCAGATTATATTCAGGTACTAGAGGTATTTCCCTAGCCCCACAGGGTTTATAGCCTCATTTTGTACCTAAGGCAATGGAGGGTAAAGTGACTTGCCTAAGGGCACAAGGAGCAACAGTGGAATTTGAACCCTGGTTTCCCTGGGTTGTAGCCTGCTGCTCTAACCACTTGGAGGGCGTAACTTGCATGTGTTAACTTATGCACACACATTTTAACCTAAAAAGTATGCACACAAGTTCCAACTATGACTCAGGAATGCCTCTCTGACATACACGTAAATGTACACACATAACTGGGTTCTACACATACTTTTGCAAGCACTGAGCCCTGGGCTGTTTTAGTACAGCCATTTCTATGCATAAAACCTGGATTTCTGTATGTAAATAGCTTTGAAAAATACCCTTAAAAGGATTAGTAAAATGTCATAAAGCACTTTCTTACAACTATTCTGATCAAGAGAATTCTTCTTTCTCCTTAAAGCATAATTTGCAAATGATACTCACTTATTTACATTCATGTACACACGTAATTTTAGCATGTACATGATAACATGTTTGAGGACCCTCTTAATGTGCATGTTAAGGCCGTATTGGATAGCATGCTATTTTTAGTTCACACAAAATGACTTTACTCTGCACACTAAACTTTATTGCATAGCCCCCTGCCCCCCAAGTTTTATCTCATAGAACGTTTGGTGTAGAACCTGAACTATACTGGTAGCCTTTCTTTGGACTGCCTCCACCCTTTGTATATTTTTTCAGAAGTACAAAACTGAGAGAGCAATATTCAGCCACTGGCTGGCTTGCAAAGTTAACAGAATAAACTTAACTGAAAAACTTTGGCTGGATATTGAGATTTATCATTTTGCTAATTATAGCGAAATGATCACTCACAGCCAAAAAAAGGGGTGGGGGGGGGGGGGCGAAAGCGTGCAGCCGCCCGCATCATGGCGGTGCAGTATTGCATGCCGCAGTTGCAGCCGCACTGAACACTTTCGCCCCCGAAGCACCAGTAGAAAAGATGTAGGTGTTTCCGGCGCTACTGCTGGCGATAATGTGTGAAACATCACCCGCAGTGCTACTGGCCCCTCATTTTACTAAACTCCGCCCAAACTCCTCCCCTTTCCCTCATTTACATTTTAACATCGCAATGCGGTTGTTATCGCATGTGTTAGGGCACTATTTTGTGTGATAACGCTCTAACGCCTGCGATAATGGCCCATCGCGATTTGAAAAATGACCCCCTTAGATAGCCAGATGACTTTATCCAGCTAACTTTAGGAATTCTCTATGGCACAACCAGAGTTAGTTGAATAAGTTGTCTGGCCAACTCTAAATATTGAAGTTAGCTGAATTATGTATCTGGCTAACTTAACTCCACCCTAAAATGTCCCCAGAACACCCCTATATTATCTGGCTAAATTTTACATAGATAATGAGTTATCCATCTATAATTTAGCTGGATAAGTACCCAAAATATTTAAACATTGGCATTTAGCTGGATAATTCACAAGTTATCCAGCTAAATGCCTTTGAATACGGATCCCAGTGTTTCTAAAGACTGATAAATTTGTCATTATATTCTCAGGTGCTCTTGCCTAACACACTGGTTAACATTTTTAGTCCTGTAGTTTAAGTGTTTGAGATAAAAGGCACTTTAATGTGTAATGGCTAGGCATCAAAGGGATAACTACAATTTCTTTAAAAAAGTATGACTTAATTACTATGTTATAAGATGGTATTTACTTACTAACAGTTACATTTTTTTTTTTTATATTTACAGGGTGGCATTTATGTGTTTAAGCTTTTTGACTATTATTCTGCCAGTGGAATGTGTCTCTTGTTTCTTGTATTCTTTGAGTGCATCTCCATATCCTGGTGCTATGGTAGGTATTATATTGCACTGACCATTTTATATCTCTTGTGATTTTTTTTCAAAGCATTATTTTTATGCAAGAAAAATATCTCTTCAGCAGTCCCGACCATGTAATTATTGTCAGTCTATCTCTTCATCAACATAGTATAAAAGTTTCTTCATTTTGCCATCATTATCCTCCTCCAGTCCCCTTTACCATTGGACATCATGTCATTCATGTTGAACAGGGAATAGAAGAGCAATTGTTTTGAATGAAAAAATAATTTCACACAATTAAAGGTGAATTTTAAAAGCTGGATATGCACCTAAACGGGAGATGAGTGCACATCTAGCACTTGTGCATATCCACCTGATTTTATAAGGTGGCCAGGTGCACGAACAAGTGCCAGTGTGCGAATATCTCCCATCGGACAAAAAAGTAGCCGGGCGTGGGCAGTGCATGGTGACCGAACTGGTGAAACTGTCATCGACTGGATGCACGTTTGTTATAAATTACCCTCACTTGTGCATCCGTAAGTCGCCTTATGCTGCTGGGCATGTACTAGTTTAAAATTAGGTGCACATACAGTATACGCATGTTTTAAAATTGCCGTATATCTGGTCGTGCCTGACCCACACACATATATGTGCGCCCACACACCTGTTTGAAAGTTACTGTCCCTGTGAGCAGTTAAGTCAACTTTGGTCCTCATGGCCCTCAAACAGATCTGGTTTTTAGGGTGTCCCAAACTATGCAAATCGAAACTGGCTCTTAAACCATGCAAATAGATTTCATGCATATTTTTTGTGTATATCCTGAATCTCAGATGAGGATTGATGATGAGACCCACACATTCAAAAAAGGGCATGATTCTGATTCTAGACAGTTTTGTTGTGAAAGCTCGAGGCTAAGCCTTAACTAGACTAGAGAGCAGTAGCACTGTGGTTGCTCCTAAGCTGAGATCTCACTCAAAAACACATTAAAATAAAATGTTGCAGTATCCCCTATACTACTTAGAACTCTGTCTTTGTTGTCTTATTGGTATATTTGTAAATTGTATTTTTAGTTATAATTTCTCATGCAATATTATGCTTAAAGGAATTGCATTATGTGGTTATAAGGAAACTAACAAATTGCTACGGTGCCTCTGGTTTGCTATATAGATAGTAATGTCCATACTGAGTAAGCCAGGGAGCGGAAACTTTATCTAGGCAAAGTTATCTGCATAACTTTACTTGAGTATTCAGCAGAACATAACTGGATGCAATTTCCACTGAATAAACCCAGCTAACTTCAAAGTTACCTGGATAAAGTTATCTGGACAACTTTAGGACAGCCCCGTGGCTGGATAGCTTGAATATCAGCACTAACCGGCTAAAATGAAGGCTTGTCCCTGGAATGCCCCACACCATTCCTTTTTTATCCTGTTAAATTTTGTGAATGTAATGAGTTACTCACACAGAACTTGAAACAGAGAGCAGGGAAAAATATTGAAACTACAGATTTGTCTGGGTATCTCCCCAAATTTCCCAGACCTTTTGAATATGGTCTTCATTGTTTATAACTAGAGATGTGAATCGGAACTGGAATCGGTTCTGATTCTGGTTCCGATTCACATCGTGGTTTTTTTTTTCGTCCGGCCCGAATGCGGTTTTGTTTATCGGCTGCGCCCGAGCCGATAAACAAAAAACCCACCCAGACCCTTTAAAACTAATCCCTTAGCTTCCCCCACCCTCCTGACCCCCCAAAAAATGTTATACAGGTACCTGGTGGTCCAGTGGGGGTCCCGGGAGCGATCTCCCGCTCTCGTGCCGTCGGCTGCCACTAATAAAAATGGTGCCGATGGCCTTTGCCCTTACCATGTAACAGGGTATCCATGCCATTGGCCGGCCCCTGTCACATGGTAGGAGCACTGGATGGCCCGTGCCATTTTTAAAGATGGCGCCGGCCATCCAGTGCTCCCTCCATGTGACAGGGGCCGGCCAATGGCATGGATACCCTGTCACATGTAAGGGCAAAGGGCCATCGGCGCCATTTTGATTAGTGGCAGCCGACGGCCCGGGAGCAGGAGATCGCTCCCGGGACCCCCACTGGACCACCAGGTACCTGTAAAAAGTTTTTGGGGGGGGTCGGGAGGGTGGGGAAGCTAAGGGATTAGTTTTAAAGGGTCGGGGTGGGTTTAGGGGTTATTTTTGTGTGCCGTTTTTCCCGGCCTCCCCCAAAATGATAAGAGACCCCCCACGAGCAATTTTGTGGGGTTTTCCTATTGTTTTGGGGGAGCCCTCGATTTCTGACGATTTTGAAAATATCGTATGATATTTTCAATCGTCCAAAGCCCGATTCACATCCCTATTTATATTTGCTTTCCAATCATGTGTGATCTTTATACGAAGTGAGGGTAATTTTATAACTGTATGGGTAGTACTAAAATCTGTGTGTAACTTGTACAGATAAACTTCAGCCAGAATTTTCAAAGTAACTTTATGTGCATAGGTTCTCTTTGAAAATGCGTGGGTAATTGGCCCATTAGGCGCATAGATTAACTCACGTAAAGTTATTTTCAGAATGTGTAACTTATACAGTTACTTTGAGCATACATTTTAAAATCAAAATTTAAGCATGTAAGTTCCAACTCTGCCCAGACTCCATCTCCTGGAACATTTAAATTAGGTGACTAGCACTGAAAATCAATGTTAGGCCCATAGGGCCTGATTTCAAAAAGCATTTACTCGAGTAAAACTGGGTTTTATTCAAGCAAATGCACTTTATTCAAGTAAGTGGGCTTTTGAAAATTTCTATAATATATGCCATTAAATTGTCCATAGGATTTACTCACGTAAGTGCAATTAGACTTTTGAAAATTGCTACAATAATAGTTACATTTATGCATGTAACTCCTTTTGAAAATTACCTCCAACTGTTTTTCTTGCCCTAACTCCCCCCCTATGCCATCCCCTTTGTAGGCATGTAAACTTAGAAGCTTAGTAAAAAAAGATCCTTAAATCTAGGCAATTGGTCCTAGTCAATTTTTTAAGGAGCCGATTTAGGAACCTAGAGGTCAATTTTGAAAGGGTTTATGTGCCTAACTTTGGGAGTTAGGCGCCACTTAGATTGGCCCTTTTGAAAATTTTACTAGGGATGTGTCCCTAAATTTAAGAGCCCAGTTTTACCTGGAGCCCAGTCTTCAAAAAAATTCTAGATCCTGAGGTCAATATTCAAAGCACACTCAGCGCTAGTTAGCTGCATAAGTGTAACTTTATATGGCTAAGAAGGGCCACTGAATATGAGCTTATGTTCAGTGGCGCTTCATAGCTGCATAGGTCACTCAAATGGCTTTTTAGCCAAATAAATTGTGTGTGTGTGTGTGTGTGTGTGTGTGTGTGTGTGTAGTAATATTCAGTCTTAGCTGCATACGCTAACAGTCTAAGTTATACTTTCCATAGAGCAGGTCTAACAGCCAATTATAACGTATGCGGCTAAGGTCGAAAATATATGTGTATATTAAGCGGCTTAGATGTGCCGCTAAATATCACATCTAAGATAGCCACCTATGTATATCTGGATAGTTTAGAAAAATGGCTAACTTTTAAATATCTGTCCCACTAAATTTAGTAGCCAAACTTATAGAGTCATTCTTTATTGTGCGATGTGCCAATATTGCGGCGGTATTATTAAAATTAGGGGAAGGGGAAGAGTGTGGGTGGGGTTTGGGCGAAATTATCTCCCAGCAGCGCTGTGGGTGATAATGTTTTTCACATTATCGCCAGCAGCACCACAGGAAATAACTACATCTTTTCCCATGGCGCTATGGGGGCGATAGTGTGTGATGCGGCCGGCTACCCACTATTGCCCTTTTTTTTGGCATGAAACATCATTCTGCTTAATCTGCTATAAATATAGCAGAATGATTAATCTAGGGGTTAGGTGCTATGTTTTCAGCTGAAAATAGGAAGTTAAAAGTATAAATTTAGGATTGTTATTAATTTGTCTAGTTTAAAACCCGTAAGTTAGGTGACTAGTGCTGAATATCAGTGTTCTGCACCAAACTTTTTTCCCCATCCTAATTCTGGCTCCATGACCACCTACTTTTTAGTGTCTTAAATATAGGATCCTAAACTTAGGGCCTCAGCCCCAGAAATTTTTCAAAAGAACGTTAGGCTTCTAAACCCTTTGAAAGTCAGCATCTAGGCTCCTAAATTTAGGATCCTAAAGTTGCTGGCTATAGGAGCGAAGCTAGCATGGGGAAGGAAAGTTAGGATCTTAGAACTGATTTTCAGCATTGAGAACATAATTTAGGGGCTTAAATGTAGGCAAATGGGAGGTCATTTTTAAACAGCCTGTATAAGAAAATTGACAAATAATGCATTTAAGTTGCAATTTTCAAAGTTGATTGAATGCGTATAACTCTGTTTTGAAAACTTACCCACCAAATTTACCTACACAAGTTATACCTGTTAAAACATCTGTACAGGGGCAGAACAAGGTGGCCACGAGAGGCTAAACAGAGGATGCTGACCTACACTCTCCTGATGGTTTCTGTTTCCTCATTTGCAAATGCCACCTAAGAGGAAGGGTTTTCCCTGCTGAGCCCGTATGTTTGCCCAGTCAGCTGACCATCAGGTCTTTCATGTCTTTTGAGTCTACTCTATCCAGGTTTGTTGTCCTCATTGTTGGTCCCATCAAGGGAGCAGTGGACCAGCTAAGGGACGAGGTTTCCCTCAGCCACCGTGAACAAGATTTTCCACCACTGCAGAGACCTGGCTCTCCCTATGACGTGACATCAGCATGTGTTGATGACATCACCACTTCTGTGATGCCGGTGGGGGCAGAGGAGATAGTCGTGCCTCTGCTTGAAGTGGTTTACCCGGCTCTTTGTATCCCCGGTTCTAGTGTTGCTGAAGGAGAGTTGAACTTTCTATCACAGGACTCTCAAGTTGGTGTTGTTCTTGGGTTGGTCTGTGTGACTGATTCATCTGCTACAGCTGAACTGGGTGAGTTGCCAGTCAGATTGGTGAAGCCTGCGGTGGACACTTTATACACCATGCGGGAGCTGTGACTGTTACCAAAATACTCTGTTCTTGAAAAGTGGATCTTCAGGTTTCTATTCATGATTTTTTTGCTTCAGGATCATGGCAAAAAGATTACTTGGGTTATATCAAGAAGTGACCAAGGTTCAAGCAATTCAAACTTCCTTGATTCAAGACAGAGCTCTGCTTTCACGAAGACTGGAATCTCTTGAAAATTCCTCACGTAGGTTTAAATTTTCCTAAAGTTATTGGGGAAGTGCCAGTGGTTACTTTGAGAAGATATTTCACTGAGGTCTGAAAAGTTTCCTTCAATGAATAAGATTTCCTTCTTGCTAACCTCAGCTCGTTCTTCTGGTCAAGTGACTCATCTTCCCTCGGACTTGGCTAATTTGTCTGAATTCCTTGAGACCTCAGGCCCAGAAATTGTTGAAAGAACAACTCTCTTTTCTTTTGTATCAGAATCTGACATTAGTTTTGGGATGTCTTCTTACTTTAAAAATGTGAATCTTCCTTTTTATGGCCAGAATGTAAAAAAATGTCCTGACATCTCTAGAGTTACCCAGGAAAGGAGAATGGGATTTATGGCCTTGCGGAAAGATATTTTAGAATTGGGAGCCACATTCACCTTAAGATACCCATGCAAATGTTTTGTTAAAATCCAATCTGATTTTTTGTTTTCTTTTTTCCCTGAACAGCTCAAATCTTTCTTAGATGCAAGGAGAATTGTAACATCTTCTCCAGTTCCACTGTTGTCTTAATAATCTTGAATTGTATTTAATTATAGACTCTTTTTTTTTTGCCTTTTGCTAATGCATTTCTTTTTTTTTTTTATGTTGCCTTTCACTCCCTATATTTCTTTCCATCTCCCTCAAATTGTTTTCTTATTTGATTCAATGTAAGGACATTTAAAGAAGAAGTGTAATTTTTTATCTTGATTTTTCTTTCCTTCTTTTTGATTATTGTCCTTACTGTTTCTTATGCAAAGTATGTATTTGCTTTGTTTTAATAAAATTCATAAATTTAAAAAAAATCTGTACAAATTTTCTATGAAAACTTATGTGCATACTTTTTAAAATCCAAAAGTATGTGCACAAGTCCAAATCTCGGCCTAACTCCACTCCTTGGAACACCTCCACTCAGTCTAGTTAAACTTGCACATGAACATGACATATGTGCATAAGTTTACCTGCTTATTGGGCGGGCAATTTTGTAAAAAGGCATTTTTCAATTTAAGATAGTGTTTTAAACTCTGAAGTCCCTTTGAAAATCACTCTCATTTATTTTATTTATTTAAAAACTTTTATATACCGGTATTAGTATGCATACATCATACCGGTTTACAATGTAACTTTAAAGGTAGAAATTACAATGAACAGGGAGGGCGAACAAGGAGGAGTATACAAAGAGCAGGAGGTGGAGGAATTAAAGCAATAAATAAAAACTGCAACGGACTATTTACAGGAATATACAAGGCGTAGGCAATTTAAGAGCCTAAGTTTTAGGTTCCTAAAGTTAGATTAATTATAGGGATGTGCCTTTGTTGTAAATGAATACGTATAATATGACAAGGGGGGGACACATGATGCCTTGAGACAGGGAAACAGAGCTTACTTGGAGCCACCCCCCATTTAAGCCTTTAAAGTATGCTGATTTTATAATCTTCTGAAAGAATTGAAGCTACAGAGAATTGGGTTGATTTATGGACAGTTTTGACTTTACAAACAACTTGGAGATGAACTCCAGACTCCAGGAAAAAGATAAAGAGAAACTGAAAGCATCTGATGGCAAGATGGCTGACAGGCAGGAGTTGTTGTGTTCACCAGCAAATGGACAAAGACATTATCTCTATACTTAAGGGTAGATTGTAAAAAAGGGCCGTGCATGCGCTCATAAATGCACATATCTCACTGCGCACAAAAATGTATACTATTTTATAACCTACGCATGTAGGTTATAAAATACCCTTCATGTGTGCAGCTGTATGCACAAGATGAGAGAGAGTGTGTGAGAGAGAGAGAGAGCATCTTTATAGGGCTCAGTCAGATAGTCTATACATATTGGCTGCCTATCTCATCTCGTATAATATTCAAATCACTGACCATCATTCACAAATCCCTCCACAACCAAGACATGCATTGGTTCAATGAGCACCTCTGTTTCCGCACCACTGACAGACCAACCAGAAAGCAATACCTCACAACGCTGCACACTCCCTCACCCAAGCTCACTAAACTGGTGACCACCAGAGAACGTGCCCTCTCCCTCGCAGGACCTTCTCTCTGGAACAACATGCCTCTGCCTCCACCAGGAACCATGTCCAAGAAAATTCAAACAGAATCTCAAGACATGGCTTTTTAAACAAGCATTCACCTGAACCTTGTAACCAACTCTCCCGCCTCCTCTATGTTTGCATCCCCCCTTCCCCATAGATCTACCTCTCTCCTTCCTGCATCTGCATATACCGCTATTCCCCTCTTCCCTTGTTAAGCCCCCAATATTCCTCCCAAAAGTTTAATAACTTCCCCCTCTGTTTACCATTAATTTCCCCCTTTCTCTGACAACCAATCCTTTCGCACCCCTTATGACTATGCCTTTATCTCCACACCGTTATATGCTGGTAAAACCTTGTTATTACCGCCATTTCCTTTTTTGTACATATTTCCGTAGGTTAATCAGTTCCTAGTACTACTTGTGTTCACTGTGTAATGCCTGTTGCTATATTATTTTCCCTTGTATGTTGCTTGTAAAGCCTGTTGCTGCTTTTTTGTTACTTGTAAACCGAGGTGATGTTCCGAACGTGCCGCGATATATAAAAATACATACATACATAAATAAATAAATAGAAAAATAAATAAATAAATATATATATATTAGGGGTGTGCATTCGTTTTGAACTTAAATGTAAAACGCAACTTTTTTTTTTTTTTAACTTAAAAAAGTGATGAGGCGAAAACGATCGGATTTCCAACTTATTCAACATAGCTATGTTGAATAAGTTGGAAATCGCGATTGTTGATCCTAAATAAAAATTTAAACCCCTCACCCTTCTTAATCCCCCCCCCAAGACTTACTAAAACTCCCTGGTGGTACAGCAGGGAGTCAGGACGCCATTTCTGAACTCCTTTGCGAGGAGCACGTGACGTCGGCGTCACGTCGGAGTGACGCGGTGTCACGTGATTCCCCGCGCGTTGCACCCAAAAGTTCCTTTTGGGTGCAACGAGGGTCCCGGAGCGATCGCGCGGGGAATCACGTGACGCCGACGTCACATGCTCCTCGCAAAGGAGTTCAGAAATGGCGTCCTGACTCCCTGCTGTACCACCAGGGAGTTTTGGTAAGTCTTGGGGGGGGGGGGATTAAGGAGGGTGAGGGGTTTAAATTTTTATTTGCACGTATGGACATAGACTCAACTTATGGAATTCTCCATATGTCCATATTGACCGCAAATGGGACCCCCTTTCGACTTATGGACTTATGAACATAAACTTTTGCTCTGCACATCCCTAATATATATATATGGACCATTGTAAGGGGGCACTTTGATTCAGGGTAAGTTTTCGGGAAGTGGGCTGGAGTTAGGGGGGTGGTGTTTCAGACACTTTCAGAGGTATCCATTGTAAAATTTACATCATTAAAGAATTTTAGACCTTATAAGTGATGAAAAGGAGTTGATTTGTACAATGCAACTAGCAGAGACTACAGTGTACAAATCAACTCCTCTTTTTAGAGTTATCACTTATAAGGTAAAAAATTCTTTAACGGTGTAAATTTTACAATGGATCCCTATGAATCAAAGGGCCCCCTTTCAATGGTTTATATATAGAATATATAAACTTTCAGAGTGAGCCCTATAAAGATGTTTTCTCTCTTTCTCTCTCTCTCTCTCTCTCTCTCTCTCAATGTTCACTGGAATCCTGCAATTATAGCAAAATGGCATGAGGAAAATTTGGAGTTATGTACATGAGTACTGACCCTGCCTCTGGAAAAGCCATGATGTGCCCCTTTTCCACCTACTTTTTCTGAGCATGCATACCTCAATGTACGTACGCCTTTCCCGGCTGTTTAAAATTTGCATAGCTCCCATGCGGCCCACTTTCAGGCATATGTGGCTGGTTTTACACGTGCAAGGCTTTTAAAATCTACCTTTTACTGCGTGGTGGTAGCTGCCCTTGAGAGTAAATTATGGGCCAGATTTTCAAAGCCCTATGGGCATAAATCCATAGGATTTACGTGTGTAGGGGGAGTTACGCGGCCGGGCCTATTTTTTAAAGCCCGGCGACACGCGTAAAGCCCAGGATGCGTCTAAGTCCCGGGGCTTCGAAAAAGGGGCTGAGAGGGGGCGGAGCGGTCCGGGGTAAGGAAAGAGGCTGCTGGCACGTGCAACTTGCACCTGCCTAGAGGCAGGCGCAAGAGGTACAATAAAGGTCAGGGGGTTAGAATAGGGCTAGGGGGTGGGAAGGTTAGGGGAAGGGGTGGGAAGGATAGATTAGAGGGAAGGGAAAGTGTGCGCGCATGTTATAAAATTTGGCTTCCATGTGTGCGCACCAGATAGCGTGCGCACATGGACGCACAGGCGTACCTTTTAAAATCTACCCCTATAAATACAAATATCACAGAATTAAAAGGTGTGATGATAGAGGTGGATAAGAGGCTGGACAAAGCAGAAACTAGAATATCTGTTGTGAAAAACTCATCACTGATGTTGGAAAGGAAAATATTGGCCTTTGAAAAGAAGGTGGCAGGAAATGAGGCTAAGACCGATGATTTAGAAAATAGATCCCATCAGAAAAATTTGTGATTCATTGGAATCCTAGATATAGATAATATAAATGATAAGCAGTTACCGGTTGCGTAAGAAAAATTACTGCCACAGGCGCTGCAGGAAGAGGAGTTGGCAGATAATCTGCAGATAGTGTGCCCACAGAGTAGGCCCAAATCGTCCTCTAATACAAAACTTAATGTGGATCTGGCATGGTTTTAAAGCTATGCGCAGAAACAAAGGTACTCACAGAATTCTGAAAACAAAAAGATATTGCTTTGAAAATCATAAAGAATTAATATTTCAAGATTTTTTGGCCACAGTAGCCTCAAAGAGAAGAGAGTTCAAACCTGCTGCTCTAAATTAAGCAAGCAAAACATCCATTTCCAACTTCAATATCTGGCAAAGCTAAGTCTTTGGTATGAGAGAAAAATGGCATCTGTCTAGAGAGGAGAATCTTAAGCCAAAAAAGATGGGTGTCTCAGATTTTTTTTTTTGCACATGGTTCTTCCAAAAGTAGGAGGGTAGCTATTTTGCTGCACAAATCAGTGTCTTTCAAATTGGAAAAGAAGATCAGTTACAAAAATGGCAGCTACATTATACTGTTAGAATTATTCAATGAGTAAATCATACTACTTTTAGTTTAAGCCCCCAAGCAATATGACCATGCATTTTTTAGTAAACTGGACTCGAAGCTTAACTCTCTAGGAGAATATCTGATACTAATGGGAGTAATTGCATTGTGGACCCCGATATGGACAGGACCTGTTGGAACAGGTTAAACTCATGGGGACACAGAAAGGAATCTCATATTTTATTCTGAAACTTATAGATCAATGTATGGCAGATGTTAAATCTGATGGTTAAGGACTGTATACTACAGGTAAGAGCATATGACACTTTTACTCACTTTCGGGCCGATACAGTAAAGTCCGCGGGAGAGCGGGCGTTTGCCCGCTCTCCCGGTGTGTGCACAGGCCACTCTCCTGTGCGTGCGATTCTGTATTTAAATGAGGCACGGCGGTAAAAACGGGCAAAAGGAGGCGCTAGGGACACTAGCGCGTCCCTAGCGCCTCCTTTTGCACCGGAGCGGCGGCTGTCAGCGGGTTTGACAGCCGACAGCCGACGCTCAATTTTACTGGCGTCGGTTCTCAAGCCCGCTGACAGCCACAGGCTCGGAAACCGTACGCCGGCAAAATTGAGCGTCCGGTTTTCGACCCAACAGCCACCGGCCGACTTCAATTTTTTTTTTTTTTTACTTTTGGAAAGTTTCAGGACTTCCGACTTAATATCGCCATGTGCACTTTCCCGGTGCCTGAAGAAATTAGCGCCTACCTTTGGGTAGGCGCTAATTTCTGAAAGCAAAATGTGTGGCTTGGCTGCACATTTTGCTTTGTGAATTGCGCAGGAATACCTAATAGGGCCATCAACATGCATTTGCATGTTGCGGGCGCTATTAGGTTCGGCGGATTGGACGCGCGTTTTTGGCCCCTTACTGAATAAGGGGTAAGGGAAAACGCGCATCCAGTGGCGGGTTAACAATGTGCTCTGTTGGAGCGCACTGTACTGTATCGGCCTGATTGACTATATACTGGCTTCAGAAAGACTATTTTCCAAAATAGTGGGTTACCAAATTTAGAATATGGTAATATCAGTTCACAGCCCAGTCTCATGTCATTTTCAGAGTGGATATAGCAACTCCAAGCCTTCAGTATGGAGACTGCCTCCCAGTTTAGCATTAGATAAATACTTTCCAACTTTCTTAAAGGAGAGTTGGGGGAAATACAAATTGACAAATGGCATGCATAAAGGGGATCCCTTACTGTACTGGGAGGCTGGCAAGGCTGTATTGAGGGACACGATTATAAGCTATATCATTGGAAAAAAGAAAAAGCTAAATGCACACATTCTAGAAATGGAGAAACAGGTCAAACAACCACAAGCAAGTCTGGCTATGCATTCAATCCCTAACACATAAACAGTACTATTTAATGGCACAACAAGCGTTAATTGATTTAATCCACTGAAAGGTGGAATTTTTGTTGTGGCTCCGGTCCACGGCCAGTTCCTCTCCCTATCTCGGGGCTGCTTCAACTGACCGCGGCATCCTCACTGCCCGTTTGGGCCTTCTCAGGGCTTTTCCATGGCTTTTCCATGGCGGAATTCAACAGCGTAATCCATAAGAGGACGGCCCCCTTGGCGAAGGTGCAAAAGTTTGGTAGCTACAATAGACTGTCGGCCTGGTTCGACGAATACTGTCTTATAGGTTTGAAAGAATAGCTGCAGGTTAGATAGTAGGGAGTCCCTATGCTCCCAGAATGGAGAGGCCCAAGCTAGTGCTCGTCCATCCAGGAGGGATAATATATAAGTTGTCTTGACTTGGTCAGAAGGGAACTGTATAGGTTGCAAAGTGAATCTCATGAAACAGTGGTTTAAAAAACCATGATCAGAAATTTCATTTTTGAGTTCCTTTAGTACCGTAGGATGCATACCATCTGGCCCAGGTGATTTGCTACTCTTTAGTTTGTCAATCTGGCCTACTACATCTTCCAGGTTCACAGTGATTTCGTTCAGTTTGTCTGACTCATCACCCCTGAAAACCATCTCCGGAACTGGTATCTCCCCAACATCCTCATTAGTAAACACGGAAGCAAAGAATTCATTTAGTCTTTCTGCAATGGCCTTATCTTCCCTAAGAGCCCCTTTAACCCCTCGGTCATCTAATGGTCCAACTGACTCCCTCGCAGGTTTCTTGCTTTGGATATATTTAAAAAGTTTTTATTATGAGTTTTTGCCTCTATGGCCAACTTCATTTCAAATTCTCTCTTCGCCTGCCTTATCAATGTTTTACACTTAACTTGACAATGCTTATGTTTTATCCTATTTTGCAACATGCAACAGAATGTCACAACATGTCATGTACTCACACAATGCACCATGCATTACTTACCTAGGCAATTTGGTAGGAGGAAATTAGCCTAACCACACCCTTTTTTTTATTGCAGGTACTCTTTTCACTATATTTATAGCAATTTGATGAATGTAAGCCAACTTAGGGCCAGATTTACTAAAGCTTTTATCCCATTTTGTTTGTGATGGAGTTTACAGGAAACTCCCTCAGAGCACCTTAAGGGACCAGCCACTGTCATCTGGTCTGGTGCTCCTGAAGACCCAATCCAGCAAGGGATTCTGGGCCCAGGGAGCATCCCTTTAGCCTAGCATAAGAAGGCAGGGCCAGAAGAATGGAAGAGGCCCAGGAATTAGGCAGGAAGTCAGCATATGCTAAGACCAGTTACGTTTGAGTTTGTTTGTACCCACAACTACAAGGTGAGCAGTTTTCTTTCCATTTTGTTTTGCTCTGTAAATAAAATTATATCTAAGGAAAAGGCCAGAGTCTGCCTCCTTTTATCCTACTTGCTGTTTCCCAAACTGCAACCGCCCCAAGTTACCACATATGGTAGCAGCAGTGGGACCTTCTGGTAAAAGTTGAAAGCATATACGGCCGCAGCAGCAGAGAAAAAAAAATAAAATGAAAACCCTACAGAATTTTCCTGGGGTCTCCTGGTTTTACTCATCCTGCATAAGTTACAACAGGCCAAGGGGGCTAAGCCTCATCTGTTCAGTCAGGGTCCAAGCAGTCAGTAAGGGCCAGACAGGCCAGCAGGGCTTTTGTTTTTTCTTTCCTTCTCCTTTCTCCAGAGTGACATACAGTTTGGAGACAGCTGGAAAAGCAGGGATGATGGAGCAGGTAGTACAGCTCCTTGTGGTAGGGCATCAACAACTGAAAAACATTGTGCAAAATGAAATAGGTCAGCAGCAGTCACTGTGAGAACAGGTTAAGCAGCTGCACATGGTGCTAACCTAGATAGCACAGGCAGTACAAACTGTCATAAACAGGCCACCTCCCTCCCTTTTCATCAGCACTACTTAAGATTACCCCTGAATGGTTTTCTGAAAAACTTTGAACGTACAGCTCGACTGGCAGGTTGGCCAAAGGACAGGTGGGCTACCCATTTCGGGAATCTGTTCACCGTGTGTAATCAAGATGCCTTCCAAACTGCCAATCTGGAAGGAAGGACCACATATCCAACAGTCAAGACCGCCATCCTAGAGAGAGTGGGACTCATTTTGGCAGGGAATGCTTGAAAGTAGCTGTGCCCAGAAGGGAAGACTGTGGTGGAGATAGCCAATATGGTTCTGCTGAAACAGTTCTTAGACAGCCTAGAACAGCCTATGCAGGAGTGGGTATGCCGACACCCGAACCTTACGCTTGAAATGGCATTGGAAGTGGCGGAGACCTACTACCAAGCACAGACTATGTTTGACCCACTACAAATTCTTGAAAGAGCAAGTGACCCAGGGAGAGGCCGGATGAAGCCCTAAAGGCCAGAGATCCTGACAAGCAGCCAAGCTGGGCCAACCAGTTTCTCCACCAAAAATTGGATTGGTCCACCATGTTTCATCTGTGGTGAAAAGGGGCATTTTGCCAGAGACTGCCTCCGCAAGGAAGAGGAGCCAATGGGCATTAACTTCTTGGCTCCACATTTTTGTAATTTGGTGGATGTGCCCAGTCAGGGAGTGTCTACATTTGTAATTCCTGTGGAGCTTAAGGGCTTATCCACCCAGGCAGACTCTGGGAGCATGAAGAGAGTTTTAGAAGAGAGTTTGTAAAGTGGATCTAGATTGATTATGGAAGAACTGTGATCTCGGTCTGTATCCACACGGACCAGCAACAATATTCCGGTCAGCCAAGTTCAAATAGAGGTAGGAGTTCTTCCTTGGCGACCCTACCCAGGATCACAGAATGGGACTGTCCAAATTTTGAGAGCCTATGGAACCAGCTCACAACAGGTTCATCCAGCTGTGACAATGAAGAATTGGCATTTCCAGAACTCTTTCTCTTAGACAATCCAGATTTGTATCATAAAGAGTCACGGAAAAGGCCAGAGTCTGCCTCCTTTTATCCTACTTGCTGTTTCCCAAACTGCAACCGCCCCAAGTTACCACATATGGTAGCAGCAGTGGGACCTTCTGGTCAAAGTTGAAAGCATATACGGATGCCTACAGCCGCAGCAGCAGAGAAAAAAAAAATAAAATGAAAACCCTACAGAATCTTTTTTCCTGGGGTCTCCTGATTTTCCGCACGGAAAAATGATTCGCGTGCAGGAAGTCGTTCCCGGACCCCCACTGGACTTTTGGCAAGTCTTGTGGGGGTCAGGAGGCCCCCCCAAGCTGGCCAAACGTCCCTGGGGGTCCAGCGGGGATCCGGGAGCGATCTCCTACGCTCCTGACGTCGGGGGACAAAAAACAAAATGGCGCCAGTGCTACCTTTGACCTGTCATATGACAAGGCAAAGGTAGCGCCGGCGCCATTTCTACAACGCACCGGAGGTCCGAGAGTAAAAGATCACACCGGGACCCTTCCTCTGGACCCCAGGTAATTTAAGGCATTTTGGGGGGGGGGGTTCGGGAGGGTGGGAGATTTATTTTAAAGGGTCGGGGTGGGTTTTAGGGTTGTTTTAGTGTGCCGGTTTTCCCGCCCTACCCCTTCCCCTCCCCCTTCCCCGATTTACGATTTTTTGATGATAAATCAGGGGAATTGTTATTGTATCGCGGCTCTAACGATTTTTGACGATTTAAAATATATCGGACGATAATTTAAATCGTCAAAAAACGATTCACATCCCTAGTCCCTACTCCCTCCCCCCTTACCCAGCGGTGGATGGACTGCCTCGGCGACTCTTTTACCCTTTCCTCCTCCTGCATGTAACTGTCCGGCAGTCCCTACTACCTCCCCCCCTTCCCCAGCGGTGGAGGAACGGGCTGAGCTGTTTCTCAGAGCGTGTTGCCATGGCTCAGTCTGGTTTAATTTCACATTGCTCATTAGCTCTGCTCCGGCCGTCCCAACTCCCTCCCCCCCTTCCCCGGTGGTGGACGGACTGGCTCAGCGACTCTTTTACCCTTTCCTCCTCCTGTTTGTGTCTGGCAGTCTCTACTCCCTCCCCCCTTCCCCAGCGACAGAGTAACGGGCTGAGCCATTTTTCGGAGCGGCGACTCATCTGCCCTTTTCTCCTCCCCTCTGTGACACCCAGTACATAGCGCAGAGCTCTATGGGCCACACATGCGCGGTAGAGCTGCTCTCTACTGCGCATTTGCGGTTCGTCGGTCAGAGCCCATTTATATTGTAGATAGCATGTGTTGCTTTTATGTCCAACAGCTGGCGCTGTTTTTCCCAAAAAGCATGTTTTTACCTGTCACAGGTATGACATCTATATAATATACGTATATAGAAACACGCGCGAAATCGAATGCAACGTTGTGTCAAAATTTCTAAGCAATTGGTGAAGAACTTTTGGAGATATAAGATTTTGAACTAACAAACATTTACATTTTTATTTATATAGATTTATTGCAGTTTTTAAATGCACAAGTATAGAAAACAATCAGATCCAATCATGTAATAAAACAAAAATTAATGTATTCTTCCATGAACCATCTTTGCAGAAAACCAGAAATCTTCATAAATACAATAAAATATAATTAATCATCAGAACAGGTACAGTACAGAGCTAGGGCAATTCACATTACAACTAACATGAAAAAAAAAATTTCAAATTCTGGTGTCACCTCAGCAAAAAATAACCCTCCACTGCTATTTTGTGAAGTAACACAAACTCTTGCAAAGAAAGAGGCATCTAGAACCTTGCCATACAGTCACAGCACTGACTCTCAGGATTCAAATAACAGCAACCTTATAAAAAAGCAGCAATGCAAATACCACACCAGGCCCTAGAACATTAATACATCACCTATGGGAATAACAGAATAAGCTGGACTACTACTACAGACAAACTACACGCTAGCTGAAATACTGCATTTCAGCACACAGGCAAAACAGAGGCCGATCTTTACCTAATATAGAAATAAGAGACCACAAATTAGAAACAGAAACATGCAGATAAAACCAAAATAGAAAGCCTGAAAAACTATAGTCTCTGAACAGTGGAATACTGAAGAAAGAGCAAAATACAAAAATATAAGACATGCACATTCTCAAAGATGGCATATCTAACATCTCCAAATATTCTCTCACTCTCATATGCTCTCCCCCCCCCCCCCCCCCCACACACACACAAGCTCACATTCTCTGCAGACACACAGGCTCTCACTTTCTTACCCCTCCCCAGGCTTACATTCTTATGCGCACAACAGATGCACATCCAGGCACCCATTCTCACACACATACTCAAACCCAGACTCCCATTCTCACCCAAAAACCGATGCTCCTATTCTCACCCACACATATACATATTCAAGTTCCCATTCTCACCCACACATAAACATATTCAAGCTCCCATTCTCACCCACTCACAAACCCAGACTCCCATTCTCACCCACACATTCACACATTTAAGGTCCCATTCTCACCCACATATACACACATTCAAGCACCCATTCTTACCCACATATTCAAGCTTCCATTCTCACCCATACACAAACCCAGGCTCCCATTCTCACCCACACACAAACCCAGGCTCCCATTCTCACCCATATATACACACACATTCAAGCCCCCATTCTCACCCACACACAAACCCAGGCTCCCATTCTCACCTACATATTCAAGCTCCCATTCTCACACACACACACCCAGGATCCCATTCTCACCCACACATACACATTCAAGCCCATGCACAGCTTCCGCTTCCTCTCCCTCTGGGAGAGGGCTGTACGGCCCACCGATCTTCATTCTTGGGGGGGAGGGGGAGGAAGCAGAAGCTGTGTGCAGCACTTCTGCTCCCTCCCCCCCAAAATATGAAAATTGGTGGGCCATACGGCCGCAGGATCGCTTCTCCATGTGTGCCGTGCAAATGCACAGAATGGCATGCCGGCCCTGGATCCTCCTCTTCGCCGTACGGAGATGGGATCCCACGACAGCCTTGCAGATCTAGTGCTCCACTTCTGGTTCCAGTTGGGTGGGCCTGGGATGAGCAGCTGCCCACCCAGGCCCACCCATGGCTATGCTTTATCTGAATGACGGTCTTCTAAGTCTCAGGCACCTAAACCCTTTGAAAACTGACCCTTATTTATATATGGAATACTATGTAAAATTAAATTAAAGATGTATCCATGGTAACAGACACACAAAGTGGTGAAATAGCACAAATGTGGAACTTGTGACCAGTAGCACCAATTGTCAAGGCTTTACCATTAGCTATTGGCCTTTCTTTCAGCTCCCATAAATATACAGAAGTTGATATCAGAGTTGTGCATTAGTTTCTTTTTTTTTTCATTTTTTAGTGAGCACATACAAAAAATTCACAGTGTGCACTGTTTTGATTTAGTGAGCACTAAATCAAAATGAAAATTAAGCAAAAATAAAAAAAAAAACAATGAAGCAAATTAAAAAAACCTCCAAAAAATGAAACATTTCTGGCTGCATGCCCCTAACTAATATTCAGTGCCATTTTTCCAGCTAAGTTCAGACATCCGGAAAAATGGAGGAATTTGAAAACTCCCCCACATTGGCCATCCTCAAGTTAGCTGGATACATTTTTATCTAGCTAACTCAGGGCAGGACAGGGTGGAGGGATTCCAAAGCAGAGTTGGTTATCTGGCTAAATTAGCTGAATAAAGGTTGATATTTAACTTTATCCAGATAATATATCAAGATAACTATAGGATAGCTGAACAGCTGTCTTAAAGTAAGTTGGATAATCTTATCTGGATAATTAAGCAGGTACACTGCTGAACATCCCTGTAAAGTTAACCAGATAAGTTTATCTGGCTAAGGAGGTCATTTACCAAGCAGATCGCATGCAATAAGGGACATTTTGCACACGAAATAGCCCTTATCGCGTGCGATACCAAGATGGGGGCGGAGTCGGGGTGGCGTCAGTCCCGGAAGAGGAGGAGTCGAGGCGGCACTTGGGCTGACACTGCAATGCCGGCAGCCATCGCACCGCAGAAGTGGAATCGCTGCCAGTTATCGCAGGACCGCCCCCCCACATTTCGCTCCCCATTAGCACGCGATTCAGGGAGCCCTGCGATGTTGGTAAATCTAGGCCTAACTTTGCTAGCCAGCTAGTGAATGAGTATGGACTTCTAATAATTCAATTGCCTTAAAAATGCAAATAAAAAGAGCAAAAGTAAAAGTCAATCTTTCAGTCACATACTTCATGCTTGGATTGATAAGTCAGACTTGGCATGCTTGGTTTGCACTAAGAAATGTAAATATCATTTGGGAAAGGTTTATAAGAGCACACAATTCAGTCAAGTAAGGGAGTGCAGAATATCAATAGCGGGAACTAAAGTATGGAATTCTTTACCTACTTATTTGAGATTACAAGCAGACAAAAAAAAATGTAAAGCAGATTTAAAAACATGGTTGTTTGAATATGCTTACACTGAGTTGGAACAGTCGCAGTGAACAGTAGCATTATTATTATATTTCTGGTCTTAACTTTTTCTAATTCTTTTAAATTTTAACTTTCATTTTAGGAAAGATTAATTGACTTTAGATTATCTTATTAAGTTCTTAAATATTTGTTCTTAGATTAATAATGTATCATGTTTTTGTTATATTTTATAGTGGTTTTATGATATTTTTAGTAGCTAATTTATATATGTCTCTTTTTATTAATTTTAGCTGTTATCTCTTTTATGATATAATTGTATTTCTCTATTTTAATGTAATTGTAAACCGTTGTGATGGCATTGCCGATGTGACGGTATAGAGAAACCAATAAACTAAACTAAACAATTGTCTAGGGGACCGGAGATGGAGGCTAGAGGTAAAGCATATATTTAAGTAGCTATGTTTCTATTAAATCCTTCAGCAATCATATTACACATTATTCATCACTAAAACGTGGTAGATGCCTGTACAAGTTTGTGGATGATCTTGAACAGCACAGCCTTATGTTTTTTAGAAGTAAATGACATAGGATTTTATTAAATTCTATTGAGCTTACTAACTTTTTTATAATCATTTCAGGTGTTAACAGATTTTATGACAATATCCAGGAGATGGTTGGCTACAGACCCTTCATATGGTGGAAACTTTGCTGGTCTTTCTTTACTCCAATCATTGTAGCAGTAAGCAGAAAAATATTCTTTCTTCTAAATTATGAATTATGAGATTTGAATCATTGACATGGGTATGTAAGATTGACATCCATTATGTTTAAATAAAAAGCTGTTGTATATTATTAAATGTGCTATTATAGTTCATGAATGTTGTGGCAAAAGATGTGCAATGTCTTAACTAGAAATTCTACAAGACTATGAGGATCATTTACCAGATGGATCGCACGCAATAAGGGACGTTTCGCAAGCGAAAAGTCCCTTATCTCGTGCGATACCAGGATAGGGGCGGAGTCAGCCCCGGAAGAGGAGGAGTCAGGGCATCACCGGGGCCGACTCCGAGAAGACACCGTGGACAATGAAAAGGTAAGGGCCTTTTCGCGTCCTATTTCGCACCCAATACCTTCACCTTCTATGGTGGCGCTATTGGGTGCGAAACCGGCAGCGATCGCATCGCGGCGGTGCGATCGCTGCTGGCTAGCGCAGGACCGCCCCCTGTTTCGGCCCCCCACCCCTCATTACCTAAAGTATCGTAGGCCTGCGATACTTTAGAAAATGAGGCCCTACATGTCTTTGAATTACATAATGCCTTTGCTATAAATATTAATCATGCTGCAGTTGTGTCTGCTTCTAGACTGCCGTTTTATTGGAGCAAATATGCAAATACATTTTAAATAGAGCATATGTATAAATTCTGGAGTTCTTAAAAGCAACAAAGACAGAGGCAACCCTAGTAATGTAGGAAATAATGACTAATGTTCTAGTGATCTCTAGCAAAGAATAATGTTCTACAAAACTCCCAAATAAGATTTTTAAAGAGGGAGAAGCCTGACAAAGTTACAATTTGTGTAAACTAAATGTATCCTTGTATAGATAAAGAAATAGGACAGAAGCTAGCATTCGGTTCCTGCTATGCAAACATAAAGTGACCATAATATATTTCAGAGTTGCATCACTGTTTTCATGAAGAGATCACTTTCATTTTTCTCTAAGGTATCCAGGCAGGACGTAAACCATTAAACCTAAGTCCAGATATAATAAGGCAGTAGATAGGGCCAGAAGAATGCTAGGGTGAATAGGGAAGGCATAAACAAGTGAAAAAAAAAAGTAAGAAAAATAATGCCTCTACATAAGTCACCAGTGAGATCTTATCTAGAGTATTGTGCCTAATTTGAGAAGCCTTTATTTCCAAATATATATAGATAGACAGAATACAAGCAGTCCAAAGAAACATCTACCAAAATGGTACAGAACCTGAAGTAAATGTCCTATGAAATGTGACTTCTAAATATGTATACCCTAGAAAAGGGGAGAGATTAGATGACTGAGACATTCAGATACCTCTAAGGGCCTTATTTTCTACATGTATCGCATGCGGTAAGGGACGTTTCGCACGTGAAATGTCCCTTTTCGAGTGCGATACCAAAATGGCGGCAGAGTCGGCCCCAGAAGAGGAGGAGTCAGGGCGTCACCGGGGCCGACTCCGGGAAGCCGCTGTGGACGACGGAAAGGTAAGGACCTGTTCGCGGCCTATTTCGCTCTCAATAGCTACACCTCCTATGGTGGCGCTATTGTGTGCGAAACCAGCAGCGATCGCACCGCGACGGTGCGATCGCTGCCAGCTAGCGCAGGCCCGCCCCCCGTTTCAGCCCCCCACCCCTCATTTCCTAAAGTATCGCAGGCCTGCAATATTTTAGAAAATGAGGCCCTAAGGTATTCATAATGCAAAAGAAAAAAAAAACATATTTCAGTAGAGAAGTTCTAGAAGAATGTATTTATTTTAACTTCATTTCCTATCTTTACAAAAAAAAAAGAAGCTCAAAACAGTTTATCATCAAAATTAATATTCACCATAAATACGCACAGAAATATATAAAATACATCAAAGCCAAAAATATTTATTATTCTTTTATTTACTTATTTAAAAAAATGATTACCTACATCTATCTGACAGCCATATAAAACAACTCATAATAGTCACATAAAACAACTCATAATAAATAACGACGCTGGATTATATGATCTGCTCTGACTACTGCTTCTTTCCCAACCAGAAATTATCCAGTGTGCATTACACACTAAATCACTCCAGCAAATGCCTGAATAAACAAAAACAAACTGTATACTAAACAACAAATCAACATAAGAATTTATTAAATAATATTGAGTATGAAGAAAATAGATCAAAATCAAATCTAACTCATTTAAAGACTTTTAGTCTGGCTCACCAAATTTTTCCAGGGTGTTAAATTAAAATTATAAAAAGACCTGGCCAAACAGCCATCTTTTTATCTTCATTGAAAAAAACAGAAAATGTGTCTCCTGCTTTAGATTCAATGCAACAGAGTTTAACACTAATGGGGCAAAAAGTTGAAAGGCTATGTGCTTGGTGGTGGGGATCTGTAGGGAAGGACAATTTCATTTTGATTTGTTTTTCCATTTTGGGTTTTTTTATTTCAAGTTTCCCTTTGTTAAATGTTTATTTAGGTTTGGTTTATTTGCCAAACTGAAATTAACATTTAAAAAAAAAAAAAACAACCAACAACCCTCAAACCAAAACAAGACCTCCCAGGGTCCCTCCACCATTCCCTGGAACTGACCAGGTCTGACCAGGACCTTCTAAGACCCTTCCACTGCCCCAAAACCACTGCAAATAAGCCTCAGTCTCCCCAGCCCCTTGCTTCCACCAGCCCTCTGCCCCCTGCAAATCAGCTTGGCCAGGACCTCCCTGGCCACCATTTTCTCCTTTCATGGAGGGGGTCTTCTATATAGAAAGGGGCAGAAGCAATCCCATTCAATCCTACCCTGCTAGCTCACATTTAAAAATTGTGCCGGACTGAGAGCTGGTGCCATATTGTTTTATAGCTGTAAAGTAGGGATGCACAGGGTTAAAAAATTGGTTTATTTTTCAGTTTGTTTTTGGGAAGATTTTTCCCCATGAATTTTGAACCCACCCTAGCCCACACCCATGACTTTCCCTGGCTCTTATCTAGCTAGCCCTGGTGGTCCATTGGGATCTGGAGCATCCTCGAGGGCTCTGGGCTCGGTGCTACCATTTTCTAAATGATGCCAGCCAGCCAACCTCATACCTTTTCCCTATCAGGTGATGGTCCTGGGGAAAGTTAAATAGCTCTTGAATTGTGACTAGTTTTCCTTAAAATAACTTAGCTTGCAAATTTGGTTGCAAGCCACATAATTTTATTTCTTTCAGATTAACTAGTAATGAGCCATTACCATTCCTGCTTTTTGCCGGGTTTATGGGCATCAAGATAATGTCTGGTATTTGAAATACTACACATTATCTCAGTGTTAGGCTGTTTGCAGTATGGTAAAGCCTTAATGCAGTTCAGTAAATGAGCCCCTTAATCTGAGCCTCAAAAGTTAACAAGGAATCTAAAATTACTCCAAGGTTGCAAATCAATTCCTAGATGCTATATTTGCTGTGACTTGATATTAATAAGTGGCACTGAGTAATAGGTGCCACATGAAACCAAGTGCCAATGTCATGCCAGCCCACTGTCCATCACCAGAGGAATATAACGAAGAGAGGCGGCAGTTAGTAAACTGACATCATCAACCTGTGTGGCCTCATGTCTTGATTGCATGGTGATTATGTAGACAACTTTTGGATCCAGCATGTCCTGTATCTTCCAAGAGCCCATACAAACATCTTGGGGCCAGCCTCCTTCCCCCAACTAGAGGTCTGTGATCCTGCTGTAGATTGCGGGTTGGGGAGGGGGGGGGAGGGGAGAGCAGAGATCAGAGAGCCAGGGAGGAATAAGAGGGTTGGGCACTAACTGGTTCAGTTTCTTTCTCCTTCTTCCCATCTAACTGTACAAATAAGCCTTTAATATTTTCCTCTCAAAATATTTGTCTCTGAAATGTTTATTTGTGTGTTTGATACAATGCAGTCAGGGCCTGGATGTGTCAATGCTGCACTGGATCTTGAGAGTTCTTATGAATATGAACTTATTGATGCAGAAATCTTTTCAAGTGTAGTTCTATTATTATTACTAACTTCCTTACTATCTTGGCATATTTTGTACTAATTTTCTTACCATTGCCAAACTGTATTACTCTACAAATTTCTACATGGGAGACAATTCTCCATCACTTTGCTTCTAAAATACCCACAACTCTTTCTTTCTCATTCCAACCTAACTCATCCTCTGAATCCATCCTCTGTTCACTTATGTAAATATGCATATTTTATGGATGAAATTTCAAAGCTGTATCTAAGTTCGGCACATGCATCACTGGAAGTTCATGCCCTGCTCAAATAGAATTCACTTTTATTTTATTTTTTATCTTTTAGGGAGTGTTCATTTTCAGTGCTGTCCAAATGACTCCTCTTACTATGGGTTCTTATGTTTTCCCAAAATGGGGCCAAGGTGTCGGTTGGTTCATGGCTATGTCTTCTATGGTGCTGATCCCTGGCTATATGGCATATATGTTCCTCACCTTAAAAGGCTCTTTAAAACAGGTAAGCAATTAAAGTATGATTACGGTTATCTGGTAAATGTATTGGTTGTCAGTCCTGCCTAATGTAAATTCTGTATACTATTCATTTTTTAAATGGTTACAGCAGTGCAGCATTGCAAAGGAAGAGAGGTCTTTAAGGGGGTGTCATTTTCAAATGCATTTTTGTATTTTATGAGCAGACATGGGGTTTTATAAAATTGCCCACCTGATTTATGGGTAAATTTGGATGCATAAAATTACCTGGTGGTCTAGTGGGGGTCCCGGGAGCGATCTCCCATTCTCAGTTCGTCAGCTGCCACTCATAAAGATGGCACCGATGGCCCTTTGCCCTTACCATGTGACAGGGTATCCGTGCCATTGGCCGGCCCCTGTCACATGGTAGGAGCACTGGCTGGCCGGCACCATCTTTAAAGATGGCCACCGCCGAGAACGGGAGATCGCTCCCGGGACCACCACTAGAACACCAGGTAATTTTAAAATTTTTGGGGGGGATCGGGAGGGTGGGGGAAGGTAAGGGGTCATTTTTAAAGGGTCGGGTGGGCGGTCTTTTTTTTATTGGGCCATCGGTGCCATTTTTGAGTGGCAGCCAAAATGGTGCCGATGGCCCGAGAGCAGGATATCGGTCCCCGCACCCCCACTGGACCACCAGGTACTCATAAAAAGTTTTTGGGGGGTTCGGGAGGGTGGGGGAAGGTAAGGGGTCAATTTTAAAGGGTCGGGCCTCACTAAAAAAAATTAACAATGTGAATCGGAACCGATTCCAATTCACATCACCACCGATCAGATTTTTTTCTCCCTCTAGCCGAACCTGATCGTTAAGACGATCGGGCACACGATTCACATTCCTATTGTGAACTAGCACCAAAATTATCCAAGATTCTGTAATAAGAATTTCAAAATGCAATTATACACAACCCTTTGCAAAAACATATGAAGGGACATCAAACATGGAGAAACTATGGACCAATATTCAATAGGCCATTTAGAGCAGTGGTTCTTAATAGGTGTGTTGTGTCGCGAGGTCATGAACGGTGTGACTGACCCAGCTTTTGAAAATTGCTACGATAGTATGTACATTTACAAGTATAACTCCTTTGATAATTACCTTCTTTGGTGTCCTTTATCCAACTTATGCAGTCTCAGGGAGATTTGTCCAGTCTTACTGCTGTTTTTCTCTTCTGCGGTGCCTTGGAGAATCCTGCCACTGCTGGTACCATTTTGCCCCAATGAGGGTGATTGGGCTGTTCATGCTAATTTTGGTGCCAAGTTGACATAATCTTGATATCCTATCTTGCCTTCACCCTTCTGATGATGTCTAACCACTAGTTTCATTAGAAATGATTAGAAAATCTCCAATTGGTAGCCCAAAATAAGCTCCATTAATTCCCCCAATGATTATAATGGTAAGCGAACAAATAAAATGAACAACATTTTTTTTTACTTAAAACTAATGGAATTAATGATAGTCCCCTATGAAATGAATGAATTAACCAAAACAGAAACCTTTCCTCCGCACACCCCTATTTGTATATTTGAGTTTCTATTTGTCTTTTTGGACCCCAATGGAGCAGGTAAGTTTCTACAATTTTTGGGGTCTCGGCCAAGGCCCTAGCATCAGGCCAGACCTTGGCAAAGACCCCTGCATCACACTCAAGCCTAGGCCACCGCTCCTGCATCGGGCTGTGGCCTACTCTTAGGCGAGGCCCTGGCCTCGGGCCTAGACCCAAGCCCCAACCTTGGCATTGCACTCAGGCATAAGCTGAGGCCCCTGCTTTGGGCTTTGACCTATTCCCTAGGTGAGTCCCTGGATTCGTGCCTAGGCCTAGGCTTGACAGAAAACTTTTTTGTTTTCAAAATGAAATGTTAAAACGAACAAAACTTTTTTGGATTATCAATCGTTTCACTTTGAGAATGAAATTAAATGAAATAGGACATTTTGTCTCATTTCTTATTTTGTTTCTCTCGAATGCCCATCCCTAAACAACAATTAAATAATGGGGCTGATTTTTTCCTAAGTCAGCCACATTATTTTATTAGTATAGAATTAGGGATGCAGTAGCTGCTTTGTATGGGTTTCCAAATTCATGCATGCAAATTACAGACAAAGCAGCTAATTGTGTTTGGGGCCTAAAGAGTGCACAATATCTCGAATATCATGTGATATCGCCATGATATGGCAATATCGCATGATGCTGTTTAATGAGCGTTACAGCCTTATCATGGCTTAGGCCATAGCCGTTTAGATTTTAAAATAATCTGGCTATATATAGCCAGAAATCTTTAGACAAATATATTCAGCTAGACGTTTATCCCATTGAATATCCAGGACATTATCCAGCTGACTTTAGCTGGATAACTTGTCCACTCTCCAACTTACTGTTTATGCCCCACTCTTGTGTCCAAAGTCATCTTAAAATGTGAATGAATAAAGAAGTTCGATAATTCTGTTGTGCAACTGGGGGTAGATTTTAAATACTTGGCGATCGCGTACTTTTGTTCGCGCACCAGGCGCGAACAAAAGTACGCTGGATTTTATAAGATATGCGCGTAGCCGCGCGTATCTTATAAAATCCGGGGTCGGCGCGCGCAAGGGGGTGCACATTTGTGCAACCTGCGGGCGCCGAGCCCAGCGCTCGCTGCCTGTTCCCTCCGAGGCCGCTCTGATTTTGGAGCGGCCTCGGAGGGAACTTTCCTTCGCCCTCCCCCCACCTTCCTCTCCCTTCCCCTACCTAACCCACCCCCCCGGCCCTATCTAAACCCCCCCCCTACCTTTGTCGGCAAAGTTACGCACGTAACTTTGCGCGCATCACCGGCAGCCCCGCTCCGTCCTCCGGTCCCGGGGGCTGGTCCGGAGGCCTCAACCACGCCCCCAGGTGGCACCACGCCCCCGGGCCTGCCCCCGAAATGCCGCGGCCCACCCCTGGACACGCCCCCTCCCGCCCCTTATCGAAAGCCCCGGGACTTATGCGCGTCCCGGGGCTTTACGCGCGCCGGCGGCCTATGCAAAATAGGCGCGCCGGTGCGCGCGGGCCCTGCGTACGTAAATCCGGAAGGATTTACGCGCGTGGGCCTTTTAAAATCCGCCCCCTGGTCTTCAGTATATACTGAACCTTCAAGGAAATAAATGTTCTCTCTCTCTTGTGTATTTGTCACAAATCAGCATTGAGGTATGCAGTAGTATCAATCAGAAGCAGCAATTCAAACTAACTTCAAATAAGAAAACGTGACTTGTTGCCCTTTTGTTTATAATTCTCAGGTGTCTGTAAAATTTCATTCAGCTCTTTCAATTTTATTTTGATAGCGTTTACAAGTAATGATTCAGCCGAGTGACGATATTGTTCATCCTGAAAATGGGCCAGAGCAGCTGTCACAGAGTAATTCGGCAAACAAAGAAGCTTACATCTAAACTACTGCACATGAATAATAACCTACCAGCTCTGCTCTAAAAGAAATGGTTGAAATGACCACAAATTTATGTCTGCATCATGTTTACCTACCTCCAGTTACAAGAAGGGGACCATCACCAATACAGCATAAGGGAATCGACTAGGGTATTTTCATACTGTTTTGTGGAACAGAAAGTGACATAATGCTTTGTGTTACCGAGCAATTAAAGACTGTTAAATGTTTTTATGCTTTCTCAATAAGAGTTGAATATCTTTGAATTTGTAAATCAAACACATTTTTAATCTGCCTTTTGGAATGAAGATCTGAGGTTTTGTGATGCCGATTTTTAGTAGTTTACTGATATATTTCTTACAGCTGAGTCCCAAGACTGTTATTTCTGACTTTTCAGAAGTACAATTAAATTTCAAAGCTAATTTTTTTACACATTAATATTGTATTTTGTACACAAACAATTTACAACAGAATATTGCCCTTAAAATTCTAATAGTTAAGTGCTATTGCTTTCTTTTCTGTTACTTTTTCAAAGTATCCAGCAGCTGAAGCACAGTTTTATTATAAAACATAACATTAATTTAAGTGGCTTGATTGGCTACATTTAATTTCAGTGTTAACATTTTCCTTGAAGCAAATGTATTACTTTTTTTGTATGATCGATTTTTATTTCTGCGTCTGCATAAATTGAAAAAAAAAAAAAAGATCCATGTCTGAAAAACACTGTTGAGACAAAAATGGTCCTATTAAAACATCTTAGCAACAACTGGGGCAAAAAACATTACAGCACAAATTCATATGCAGATACTCAAGTACTGCATATCGAGCACAACGCATTTGTTACCTATAGCCAGGACCAATTCCATTTATATCCCTTTGACAGAGACACATATTCAGTTGTTAGATAACCCAAATAAATGGCAAAACTGTAAACATCAGTACTGGAGCACAATATGCTGCCAAATCAATAAGTTTCTAATTATATTTGCCATGTCCATAAGGGGACTGTTGCACCCAGTCTCTTGAGGTTTTTTTGAGCACAAGTAAGAAGTAAGCATAGGATGGCCTTTATGGCTCTTTTAGAACAGCTCTTATTTTAATTTTATTTTTTAATTATTATTTGTATGGTGATGATGATGATGGGAAAAGAAATGTTACCACTGTCTCACGTTTCCCTACATGTCATTTCTAGTTCGGCAGCTAAGAGCAAGACATGAGGAAAATTCCATGTTGTTTGGATTGTAAATGGCTGTGACTGAACTGTGCAATGAACATGCTTTCCAGCAAACTGTTGTGCAATGTGAAATATTAGGTAGCACATACGTTACGTAGATCTAATATGTGAAAAAAAAAACCATGTTAATTGTGAACGTTGGTTTATTTTGTTGTTTCTGTCTCAAGGTAACAACCATATATGTTCTTGCAATAAAGTATTATTCTCAGAATGTCAAGCACATAATTGTAGAAAAAAAAGTATATATACATATATTTCAACGTAATATATACAAAAATACCACTCAGAAGGTACTGTCTAGTAGTTTTGCACCTGTCTCATATCAACTGTAAAATATTATTATAACACATAATCTACATTCTGTCGGTTGTTGAATTCACATTAAATGCAGAAGAAATGTAGTGTAACTTTCCAGGGTTTCAGACTATTGTCATACTACATGTCCTGCATAACATGTATCACTGTACAATAATCCTTCTTTATGATAAGTCAGCAGAGAGCCAACACGTATATTTCCTATACGGTGGATTTGTTCTGGCAGAATTTGACTTTGCTAACAAAATAAAATGCACAAGAACTCCTTTGGGGGACAGAATTAGTAATAACCAAGGATTTGAATAAAGGGCTTGACTATAAAGAGGGTCCATTACAGTTGTGAATCTCATTAGAGGCTAAGGACAATAAATTCTAATTTCTTATGTATTGTTTAATGTAATGAAGTCCCACATTGTTCTAAGAAAACATGCATTGTTTAATATTTGATTGTAAATGATCATTAAACAAATGTTGGACAGACTTGCTTACTAGCAATGCTCTGTACAAACCAGTATCTTATATACCACAAAAATGGTGTTGTAGAACTACTGTGTGCAAATTGTGAATAGCTGTAATCTTTTTGTAGTATTTGCCCTTACAACAAAACTATTGTCTTATCATCTATGCTTTCTTGCAATAAGGTATTGTTCTCAGAACACCAAGCAAATATAGTTCTATATAAAATATATATGTATTATACATATTCTAAATATATACAGAGCCTGTTAAAAGAGTACAGTATTATTTAGTAACTTGCAATCTGTTCTATGGACTAAGTGTATAATATTTATAAATTAAGATACATTTTAAATGTCTATTAATGGTGTCATAAATAAAGCACGGTTGTCATGTACGTTTTCAAGAGTTTAGAAAACAAATAAAGGTTATATTATACAATATGTGTGTGGCATGTTACAGTGGTGTCTTTTCATAAGGCAAGCCAACCAGCATCCAGCATTTTCAGTATTTAAAGTTTGCAACTGTGATGTCAATTGTATTGTCAATTCTTAGATAACAGTTCCAAAATAAATTCTGCATAAATATAAATGGAATTCTGCAGTTTTATAGTACTGCCGTGCTGCTCAGCAACATATTGCCAGATATTTTTTACACAACTTTTGACTAAATATATTTGATTTATAAGATTTATATTTACTTTTTGCCCAGTTCAACTGTCCATAAAGGGCAAGATTAATACCTTGTATCCAGTTCAGACCTAAGCATTCACATGCATAAGATTCTTTTGGCAGTATAAACCTCAAACTGGTGAATCTGATTTGAATTCTTTTTGGGTGGCATGTAATTGTATTTCTAGTTATTCAGTATTGTCTTAGATTGTTAAACTCACATTTTATTACATTCAGGAAGGATAATTTTCAAACAAATGTGTATGGCGGCATATATGCATGTATATGGCCACGAACAGATCAATACTAGTATTTTATAAACTGCACATATGATATACATGCATTTTATTAAATATACATATCTCTATCCTGCAATATATGCGCATGTGTAGGCTTATGCGTGAGTGTATATCAATGTGTAGATCATGCATATTTTTCCTACCTATTTAAAAATTTATGTGCATATATTTTACATGCAAAAACTAAAGTAGGATTTACTCACATAAACTGGTGTATTTTAAAACATGCGCATCAAGGGGCGGATTTTAAGAGCCCTGCTCGCGTAAATCCGCCCAAAACCGGGCGGATTTACGCGAGCAGGGCCCTGCGCGCCGGTGAGCCTATTTTACATAGGCTTACCGGCGCGCGCAGAACCCCGGGACTCGCGTAAGTCCCGGGGTTTTCGGAGTGGGCGTGTCGGGAGGCGTGTCGGGGGCGGGGCCGGAGCGCGCGGCGTTGCGGGGGCGTGTCGGCAGCGTTTTGGGGGTGGGTACGGGGGCGTGGCTACGGCCGGGGGCGTGGCCGCGCCCTCCGTTCCTGCCCCCAGGTCGCGGCCCGGCGCGCAGGAGGCCCGCTGGCGCGCGGGGATTTACTCCTCCCTCCGGGAGGCGTAAATCCCCCGACAAAGGTAGGATGGGGGTTTAGACAGGGCCGGGCGGGTGGGTTAGGTAGGGGAAGGGAGGGGAAGGTGAGGGGAGGGCAAAGGAAAGTTCCCTTCTAGGCCGCTCCGATTTCGGAGCGGCCTAGGAGGGAACGGGGGTAGGCTGCGCGGCTCGGCGCGCGCAGGCTATACGAAATTGATAGCCTTGCGCGCGCCGATCCAGGATTTTAGCCGATACGCGCGACTACGCGCGTATCTACTAAAATCCAGCGTACTTTTGTTTGCGCCTGGAATGCAAACAAAAGTAGGCTGTTCGCGCTCGTCTGAAAATCTACCCCCAAGGAAATAACCAGTTTTACCAATTAGTTAACCAGTTCGCCCAATCCTTCTCCAGGTCATCAAGATCCTCCTGGTTCTTCAGCCTGAACTCCCCCCCAGTTCACTCAGACCTTCCACCCAGTCAGTAAATTTTATTGCATATTTATTTATATAGTATATGATATTTAATATGTATGTTTTGAATCCGCTGTGAACAATGAAACAAATGGAATAACAATCAAATTAATTAATTAGCACTTTTTATATCACTTATGCCAGATAATTAACAAGTGTAAAATTACACAAGTAAGTTGACAAAGTGTGTTTTAAAATTGCAACTTATACATGTATATGTTGGACCTGCCCCAGAATGCCCATAGACTATCTCTTTTTTTATATGTGTATATGTGCATGAAAGTGAAAATACATGCATATTTTTGAATTTTATAAAATATGGAATATGTGGATAGAGGCTACTTCTGCCAAATATGCTCATTTTTATACCCATAACATTTTGAAAATTCACCAGTTATTGCACTGTTACAATGGAGATGGGGAAAGAGTATTGCCAACTCAAATGGGAGAGAAATCCTCAGAAACCTAATTGCCATGCAACAGGGGTGGAATGAAGGATCCCTTTATACTAAGAGCAATTTGGGGCGGATTTTAAAACAATATGCGCGCCGGTACTTTTGTTCGCGCCACTGAACAAAAGTACACCAGCCGCGCGTATCTTATAAAATCCGGGATCGGCGCAAGCAAGGGGGTGCACATTTGTGCAACCTGCGCGCGCCGAGCCCAGCGCGGCCTACCTGTTCCCTCCAAGGCCACTCTGATTTCGGAGCGGCTTCGGAGGGAACTTTTCTTCGCCCTCCCTTCCCCTACCTAACCCATCCCCCGGCCCTATCTAAACCCTCCCCTTACCTTTGTCGGCAAAGTTACGCCTGCTGAAAGCAGGCGTAACTTTGCGCGCGTCGCCGGCAGCCCCGCTCCGTCCTCCGGTCCCGCCCCCGAAACGCCGCGGCACGCCCCCGAAACACCACGTCTTTTCGGGAATGCCCCCGGACACGCCCCCTCCCTCCCCATTTCGAAAGCCCCGGGACTTACACGCGTCCCGGGGCTTTACGCGTGCCGGCGGCCTATGCAAAATAGGTGCGCCGGCGCGCGAGGGCCCTGCGCAGGGGTTTTAAAATCCGCCCCTTTGTGAATAGATGGAAGCTGGGCTATGCCTGCAAATGAATTTGCTGATTCACCATGGAAGCTACTACTCATGCATGTGCATCACTTCAGCTTTCAACAGAGTGGGGCAGATTTTCAAAAGGTTACGCGCGTAACCCCCGAAAAGCTGCCCCAAGCTGCCCCTGCGCGTGCCGAGCCTATTTTGCATAGGCTCGGTGGTGCACGCAAGCCCCGGGATGCGCATATGTCCCGGGGCTTCGAAAAAAGGGCGGGAAGGGGGCGGGTCTGGGGGCAAGGCAGGGGTCTGGGGGCGGGACCAAGGCCTCCTTCATTGCGGCCGTGCTGGGGAATGGCACGCTGGCAGCAGGCCGAGGCAGGCGTAACTTCTGCAACAAAGGTCAGGATGGGGGTTTAGGTAGGGCTGGGGGGCGGGTTAGGTAGGTGAAGGGAGGGGAAGGTAGGGGTGGCGGAAGGAAAGTTCCCTCCGAGGCCGCTCCAATTTCGGAGCGGCCTCAGAGGGAACTGGGAAAGCCATCGGGGCTACCTTAGGGCTCGGTCCATGCAAGGTGCACAAATGTGCACCCCCTTGCGCGCGCCGACGCCGGATTTTATAACATGTGCGCGGCAGCGTGCGCAAGTTATAAAGTCGGATGTAGATTTGTTCGCGCCGGGTTGCGTGAACAAATCTACGCCCGCGCGCATCTTTTAAGATTTGGCCCAGTGTCTGTCGCATCATCTTCATGTTGCTGATGCCTCCTATTTGACTGGAGCTGATAACCAGTGATCTTGCTCATGTGCAGCCACATGTCTAATCATTGCTTTATAATGCTGTCAGCAAGAGTGCTCAGGAATGTTGTGGCAAGGGATCAGGGAATAGGACACAGAGTGTATCTTTTCTCTTCAAAGTCCCAAAATGCATTGCATTATTTCAATGGGAGAAAGTATGTGTGTGTGTGTGTGTGTGGGGGGGGGGGGGGGGCGTGGGGGAGCATAAATGGAGACAGAACCTCGCAGGAGCAGGGCAGGACTGTCTCCCAAATCCTACCCATATTTAGGGCCATAAGAGAGCAGCAGCATGCTCTTTGCATTGTCTCATCTCCCCCACCCTAGCCCCAACCAAAAAATCTTTAAAAATTGTTTTATTTCTGATGTTTGTGCTCTTGTCCTTCTGGGTTTGACTGATGTGTTTTCTGTTTATTGTGTATGTTTCAGTACTGTGAATGGTGTTGGTGGAGGGGGAGATAGAATCGAGAAGAGGATGGGAGAGGGAATGTAGGGGTTATATTAATCAAAAACGCCCTCTCAGAAAAAGTTAAACTACAAACAGGAGTCCCACAGGGATCAGCCCTGTGCAACACTCTAACATTTACCTCCTCCCAGTATGCCACCCACTCGTAGGACTTGTAATCATACACTACATATATGCAGATGATATACAACTACTGTTACCCATTGTAAACACTATTGAAGAAACAATGAAACTGGCCAATATGTATCTTGAAATAATCAAACAGCTACTAAACCAAATAGAACTGGTAATAAACATTAATAAAACAGAATTCTTACACCTGGAACGAAAAAATATACACCCTATCCAACCTACAATAGCAATCAAAAATAATCAAACCGTGGACTTAGCAATAAAAGTACGTTTCTAGGGGCTATAATTGACCCTGAGCTAAACATGAAACAACACATTTCACAAAATTAAAAGAAGGTTATGCCAAATTAATGGTCCTTAGAAGACTTTAACCCCTATTAACTCTAAACAATTTTTGCACAGTTTTACATGCAATGATATTTGCAAGCACAGATTACTGTATAGGGCTATCTCAAGTTACCATTATACCACTCCAAATATTACAAAATTCCGCTGCTAGAATATTGACAGGCAAAAAGAAAAGAGACCACATTACAGGGATGCTTGCTGAACTACACTGGCTACCAATTGAACAAAGATTACTATACAAAGCACTATGTATAATTCATAAACTAATCCACGATGAAAAGGCCGACTGGCTTAACACAGCACTGCGCGTACATGTACCACACAGAAACCTGAGATCAGCCAACAAAGCTCTACTAACTGTTCCTACTGTTAAATTAGCACGCCTCACTCAAGGAAGAGAGAGAGCCCTGTCGCTGGCTGGACCTGTTCTATGGAATTCCAGTCAGCACACTAAGCAACATGCTGGAGCTCAAGATTAAACCTAGCAAGAGCAAGGAGGAAGAGTGAGAAAATAAGTGACCAATGTTATCTACAGGTATCCTTCTGGGAGGAGTACTGGCCGGCCAAGCATTACCAGGTAACTTACCCTAAGCAAGCAGAGCTGCTAGCTTTTTGGGCCATTACACAACCAAACCAGGGATAGGGCAACCCAAACAGAAGTCAGATCCCGAACATGCCAAAGAAGTTTGATATCTAGGTAACTCTGTCCCTACCCTAACTAAAATCCCCCCTCCCTCCACTATAATGAACATATAATCAGAAATTAAATGAACAATTGTCACAACAGAGATTTACAGACATGAGAAAAAATTATGTTGAGCTGACTAATTAAACAAGACTATCCACTACTTTGGCTGTGAGCACCTTATGAACATTTACATGAGGGTGTATGGATGGGAGAAACTAGATGATGTGGTGTGGGAAGGAGGAAGTGGGTACCACCCAACTGACTGGCCCTCTTTATTGCTTTCACCCTCTCTTCTCCCTTCCACTGTCTGTGCCTTTCAAATGATATACTAGTAGGCCCTCTGGAGCTACAGGAGGGGGCATGCTTTCCTGACTCCATTGGAGCACACTGTTAGCCTGCTATTGGACGCGCGTTTTCCCTTACCCCTTATTCAGTAAGGGGAGGAAAATGCGCGTCCAATCTGCGGCACCTAATAGCGCCCTCAACATGTAAATGCATGTTGATGGCCCTATTAGGTATACACGAGGGATACAGAAAGTAAAATGTGCAGCCAAGTCGCACATTTTACTTTCAGAAATTAGCGCCGACCTTAGGGTCGGCGCTAATTTCTTCCGGCGCCAGGAAAGTGCACAGAAAAGCAGTAAAAACTGCTTTTCTGTGCACCCTCCAACTTAATATCATAGCGATATTAAGTCGGAGGTCCCGAAGATTAAAAAAAGTAAAAAAATAAAAAATAAAAAATTTGAATTCGGCCCGCGGCTATCGGGCCGAAAACCGGATGATCAATTTTGCTGGCGTCCGGTTTCCAAGCCCGTGGCTGTCAGCGGGCTCAGGAACCGACGCCGGCAAAATTGAGCATCGGCTGTCAAACCCGCTGACAGCCGCTGCTCCTGTCAAAAAGGAGGCACTAGGGACACGCTAGTGTCCCTAGTGCCTCCTTTTCCCCATTTCTACCGCGCCACCTAATTTGAATACTGCATCGCGCGCACCGGCGAGGGGCCGGTGCGTGCGCCGGGAGAGCGGGCGTTCGTCCGCTCTCCAGCAGACTTTACTGAATCGGCCTGATTGTAAGCAATTGGACTGACAACATGACCTGATGTATGTCATCAATTTGCATAGCCTGCCCTCATCCCCTCTTCCACAAGGCACTCCTGGTGAAAGAAGTTGCTGCAGGCTGACCCTCTCAGCATCCTTCTCCTCCAGAGGGAATGGGGGAGGAGAGGGATACTGTCAGGCATAGACATCAGAGGAAACCAGGCATTACAGAGTGTATAGTGATACATTCAGCGTGACACACCAGCCTTTAACAATGGCAACCACAACCAATTTGACCCATGAAGAAAGAGAGGGGGATTACTCAATTTGAACAACACATGACTCAAAAGTGGAAAGAGCACATAATTGAATGAAATAGATATAACTGCAACTGTATTAAAGAATGAAGAAAGAGCCTACACATCAGTACAGCAAAACCACTTTCCTTTTAAACTGACTCACTGAAAGCAAAAAAGGCACGATCTTTCCAGGAAGGGTAGAGGCCTGATATTGGGTGATGACCATGGTTTGGGTGATGATCTTGCAAGCCAGGCTGCTAGCCCTGTGGTCAGTGCGAGTCATCACCAAATGAATTGAGGTTTTCCAGTCTGCCAGCCAACCAGGATTAGGGCAGCCCAAATAGCAGAGAGACCCCCCAACCATGCAAAGGAAGTTCTATACCTGGATAACTCTGGCCTTCCCCTAACTAAAACACCCCTCCCCGATCGTCGCCTGTATGACATAGTGAGGGCAAAGGTAGCGCCGGCGCCATTTTGAAGATTGGCAATACAGCCCGCGTGCAGGAGGTCGCTCCTGCACCCCCGCTGGACTTTTGGCAAGTCTTGTGGGGGTCAGGAGGCCCCCCAAGCTGGCCAAAAGTCCCTGGGGGTCCAGCGGGGGTCCGGGGGCGATCTGCACGCGTGACCTCGGGAGCCAGGAACCAAAATGGCGCCGGCACTACCTTTGCCCTGTCACATGATAAGGGCAAAGGGCCACCGGCGCCATTTCTCAACGCAGCCGTGGCCAGAGAGCTGGAGATCGCGTCAGCCCCCCCCCCCCCCCCCCCCACTGGAGCCCACGTAATTTAAAACATTTTGGGGGGGGGTTCAGGAGGGTGGGGGATTTGTTTTAAAGGTTCGGGGTGGGTTTTAGGGGTTTTTTGGTGTGCCGGTTTTCCCGCGCCCTATTTAACGATACAATACAAATGCCCCTGACGATAAATCGGGGGCATTTGTATTGTATCGTGCACTCTAACGATTTTGGACGATTTTAAAATTATCTGACGATAATTTTAATCGTTCAAAAACGATTCAAATCCCTACTGTCCAGTATTGCTGTGTTTCTTTGGGAGTCAAGGCCACATGCTCTGCTGGGTCCCTGCTTCTTGCTGACAGATGAGACGAGGCCACTGTCAGTGGGGCCCATGATGATGAAAGTGGTTCCTGCAATCAGCTGGGCCTGCATGGGGAAGAGGCTGCTGTGTACACACCCACTTGGCCGAAGGAAACTGTTGCATTTGTCAGGCTGCACAGCTGAAGAAAGAAATCTGCTGTTGCCTCCATCCTGCACATTTTGGGGAGACAGTGATTGAGTGTCTGAGCAAATATCATGTTTTAGAGAAAGCATGTGTATATGTGTGTGTGTGTGAGAGAGAGAAAGAAAGAGAGTGGATATGTCTGATTATGTGAAAAAGCATGTGTGAGTGAATGTGTGTGTGTGTGTGTGTGTGTGTGTGTGTGTTTGTACTGTGAGAGAGAGAGCATTTATGTGCGTGAGAGCATGCATGAGAGATGACCGTATGGGTATGTGTAAGAGAGATAATAGATGTGTATGTATGTGAAAGAGAGCGAGAAAGAGAATGTGTGTGTGAGAGAGATAATATGTGTATATGTGAGAGAGCATATGGAAGAGAAAGACCATGTATGTGTGTGTGTAAGAGAGACAGTATGTGTGTGAGCATGTAAAAGAACATGTGTGTGTGAGGGAGCAAGAACATTTATATGTGTTAGAGATGATAGCCCAAGGAGGAGGCTACTTCTGCCTACACATTCTGGGAAGAGAGAGAGAGCATGCATGTGTGTATGTGTAAGAGAAAGAGAGATAATGTATGTGTATATGTGACAAAGCATATGGAAAACAGAGAAAGAGCATGTGTATGTGTGAGCATGTGTGACTAAATGAGTTCATATGTTGGAGAATGTGCATATGAGAGAGAGAGAGGAAAATGTTTGTGCAACCCCCACCCCCTTTCACTATTCCATGATAATCTCGATAACTGGAAATCAAAAGTTTTTAGGTATGAAGAGTGGGGATTTTTTAATCCTTATTTGTTTTAATTATTATATATTAATTGATGTGTCTGCTGTTTTGAAATATTTTATTGGTGTTTGAATTTTTTTAAAATTTTTATATGAGTTTTTAACTATTGGATATTTTTATTCTTTTTTTGAGTGTGATTTTCGTATTATAATGTTTTATATTTTTTTATTTTCTTGTTTGATGTTTTAGGTGAAATGGTGATGTTTTTCCCTTGTTGAACTGCATAGAAAATCTGACTGCTTGTAGTTTCCAGTGAAGATTTTGTCTACATGTCTATTGTTTATACTTTTGGTCTGGTGTTTATTTTGTGTTTGGTGATGGCTTATCTGTATTCCGCATGTGTAAAAGAGGTGACATTCTGATATCATGTAGTTTCTGTGTAGCGGTCTACAGTAAACTGGTTTATTCTGTTGTCCTAATAGGAGATGCATTAGGGCCTGGTGTAATATTTGCAGTGTTGCCTTTTCATAGGTATGGTTGTTTTGTTTGAGTGCTGGCAGTTAGTGCTGTTTTGGTATGGGAAGTTAACTTTATTCTAATTGTAATTCATTTTTCCAGAGGATCCATTGTCAATTTGTTTTCATCTTCAAATTAAAGACAGCACAATTATTGAATGACTATAATACTGTAACCCAAAGGTTGTATATAATTGACTGTGTGCTGTGCTGTACTGTATTGTGCTTGGGTCCCTCAACCAGCTTTGAGAAATTCTTAGGAAGAGATCAATGAAGGATATGGATGATTGATGCACTCATAATATTTCCATAACATTGCAAAAAGATGAGCAATACACATGTGCGCACAAAATTAATGGAATACATATAATCTGCAGATTGTGCTCTATCATTCTTATGGTGTTTCTGTTGCAGCTCCCGGCCGCAGCGGGCCTTGGCCGGTCTCCTCTACTTTTTTCGCCACCAGCCACTGATGCAGCTCGGCGTAGTGTGCCCAGCTCCACGGCAGGTCGACCGCGGCCTTCTATGTGGCCGCGAACGCCATCTTCCTCCATCCGGCGGGGCTCTCCCTAGGCATGCGCGCACGGGATGCTCCACACTTTAAAGGGGCTATGGTGGGAAATCTCGGCCCAGCTCCGAGAGATGACATTACAGGGGAGGGATATTTAAACCCCACAGCAGTCTTCAGCCCTTTGCCTTTGAAACAGATCGCATCCTTGAAGTGCTAGTTGCTGTTCCTGATGTCTCTCGTTCCTGTTCCTGCCTTGATCTTAATCCTGGTTCCAGTCCTTGAGTTCCTGAGTCCAATCCTGGCGTTCCAGTTCCTGCTTTCCTGCCCATGCCTTCGTTCCAGTCTCCGGCCTTCTCCATGATCCTCAGTTCCTGTGACCCTGTCCTCATATCTCCTGTTTTGAGATCTTGTCTCTGCCTGTCTGCTGTCCGTCTGAACCCTTGGCCTGGTTCTTTGCCTTTGCCTCTTTGCTGCCTGCCCCATATCTTCAGATTGGACTCCGTTCTGCACCTTTGCTGCCAGCTCAGACCCAGACCTTTGACCCTGTCTTCATCCACAGCTTCATCGTCTTCTACGAGACATCCACACCTAAGACCTGCCAGCCCCGGCACCCAAGGGCTCAACCTGTGGGGAACGAGGATTGGTATAGGTGAAGGTCCTGCCGGGTTGTCCTCACCAGCTCCACCTACTGGAGATGAGATCCATTGGGGGCAATCCCTCAGTGGTTACATCTTCCCTTGCTCAGGTCCAAGGGTCCACAACCATAACAGTTTCAAGTTTACAGGCCGATACAGTATGGTGCGGTAGAAAGAGGTGCGTTAGTGCCGGGCGCACCCGCGTTTGCCGCATGCACAGTTCGGATCGCATACCGCTCGATACGCTATTTAAATGGCATGCAAATGCAAGCCGCGTCCGACGCGCATCCAACGCGCGTCCATAAAGCGCAATCCATTTTACTGTATAGGAGCTATACAGCGCCTATTTATTTATTTATTTATTTATTTAGGGTTTTTATATACCGACTTTCTCGATATGCAAATCAAATCAAGACGGTTTCCAAAGAACAAAACCTTCGCCGTAAGGCGTTACATTAAACAATCGAGTATTGAACAGGTAACGTTCGGGTTTACATTAAACAATCCACAAATTGAACCAAAAGAACTAAAATCAATAAATGATAAAATTAGATGTGATAGATAAAACACATATATACAATATACGACAATAGTAGTTGTCAACTAACAAGAATAAACAATAGGTAAAAGGTCTGTGTTGGGCCTTGTAGTGAGCTATTTTGCTCATTGATCGGAGTCAAAGTGTACCTTCGATTCCGGATAGGCTTGCCGGAAGAGCCACGTTTTTAGGTTTTTCTTGAATGTTAGATGACAGGTTTCAAGTCGCAGATCAGGCGGTAATGAATTCCAAAGGGTGGGTCCGGCTGTGGAGAGTGCCCTTTTAGCTAGCGAAGTTTTGATCGGGGGAGCAAATAAAGAACCTTTATAATTAAATCTGATAGGTCTTTTTGATGTGTGAAGGCGTAGTTGCGAGGTAAGATTTAAGTGGGCGCTGCCCATAATATCCTTATGGATCATTGATAAAGTCTTGAATGTGATGCCAGTGGAGGTAGAGCAGAATTGGAGTGATGTGGGCTCTTTTGTTGGTATTGGTGAGTAACCTCGCCGCGGCGTTTTGTACCATCTGTAAGGGTTTTATGGCTGATAACGGAAGACCTAGCAGAAGAGAATTGCAGTAGTCTAACTTGGATAGAATTATAGACTGAACTACTAAACGGAAGTCACTGAAGTGGAGGAGTGGTTTCAGATTTTTTAGCACTTGAAGTTTGAAATAACATTCTTTAGTTGTGTTGTGGATGAAGGATTTAAGGTTGAATTGATTGTCGATGCGCACCCCTAAGTCTCTGACTGACGGTGAGTGGTTGATGGGTGGTATTGTGGATTGTGTTAAGTTTTGAATGTTGAAGGTAATGAGTTTTTCGTCCGGTGAGATGATGAGGATTTCTGTTTTGTTTGTGTTTAGTATAAGTTTGAGGCTGGTCAAAAGGGAATTGATGGATAGTAAACAGTTGTTCCAAGCCTATACAGTATCCTGGCTGCGCTGGTACCTGTCATTTCAAATGTCATTTCAAATGACATTTGAAATGACAGGTACCAGGAAGTGGATCCCAGCTTTAACCAAAGAAAACCTAAAAACCTAAAATCCCCTCCTCCCGAAGCAAGGCAGGCGAAAAGCGACTCGACATGTTAAGTATTGTGAATAAGTGTAACCAAAGTAAACTTACTTTTTCTTTCTTTCAGCCCTCTCTGTCCTCCTCCGGAGGCGCGCACCGCGGCTCTCCTGCCTCCCGGGGGCAGCCGGCGGCAAAAGCGGCTTCCAGCGGCCCCCGCCAGCGAAGATGGACGAACGCACGCCCGTAGTGCACGGGCACTCAAGCCAGCGAAAGCACACGAACGGGCGTGAGTGACGTCACGGCGTACGTTTATACGCTTCACTGGCTTGAGCGCCCAAATTGACGGGCCCCCAAGTCAGAGAAAGCCTATGAACGTACGCTGTGGCGTCATGCACGCCCATTCATACGCTTTCGCTGACTTGGGGGCCCGTCAATTTGGGCGCTCAAGCCAGCGAAGCGTATAAACGTACGCCGTGACGTCACTCACGCCCGTTCGTGTGCTTTCGCTGGCTTGAGCGCCCATGCACTACGGGCGTGCATTCATCCATCTTTGCCGGCGGGGGCCGCTGGAAGCTGCTTTCGCCGCCAGCTGCCCCCGGGAGGCAGGGGAGCCGCGGTGCGATCTGCACGCGTGACGTTGGGAGCCAGGAACCAAAATGGCGCCGGCGCTACCTTTGCCTTGTCACATGATAAGGGCAAAGGGCCACCGGCGCCATTTCTCAATGCAGCCGTGGCCAGAGAGCTGGAGATCGCGTCGAGACCCCCCCACTGGACCCCAGGTAATTTAAAACATTTTGGGGGGGTTCGGGAGGGTGGTGGATTTGTTTTAAAGGTTCAGGGTGGGTTTTAGGGTTTTTTTTTGGTGTGCCGGTTTCCCCGCCCTCTCCCGATTTACGATTTTTAACGATTTAAAAAAACAAAAACAAAAACACGACGATAAGATTTCCTTCCCCCCCCCAGCCAAAATCGATCATTAAGACGATCGATCACACGATTCACACCTCTAGCTTTTAACAGTTTCCTGAACTTTAGCAAAGATGTCTCAGCTATAAGCTCATTAGGAAAAGAATTCCACAAAATTGGCCCAGCAACACAAAAAAAGACACTTTCTACACTCTGATAATCTTATTTGTTTAATCTATGAAACATCAAATAACTTTCTCAAAGCAGACCTCAATAATCATATTGGTTGATAAAGTTTAAAAACAGAGTTAAAGTATTTTGGTCAAAACCATGAATTGCCTTGAACACCAACAACAGCAATTTTAACTGCACTCGCCAGCTAATCTGTAGCCAATGCAAATTAAAAAGAACTGGAGAAATGTGTGCTCAAATAGATGTCTTAGTCACAATATGTGCAACCACATTTTGGAAGATTTGTAAAGCAGGAAGGATGGAAGTGGGAGCTCTACATGGAGGGCATTACAATAATCTAGTGATGAGATAACTAAGGAATGTAACACTTTCTTTAAATCAACAGGATGAGAAATGTTTAATTGCCAAAGCATTTGCAATTTATAAAAGGCATTCTTCACAACATATCTAACCTGGAGTGGAAAGGAAAGACATGAGTCCATCACGATGCATAAATTATGCACTTGATTAGAGATAGCAATCTACATATCATCAACAGGCAAGCAACTCAGAATATCAAAAGCTGGAAAATTATCAACATATAGGATTTCTGTCTTTTTTAAATTCAGCACCAGTTTATTTTTCAGCATCCAACCCTTAACTGCTCTCAAATATGCCTCAACCTTTTTCAAACAAATTAGATTCAAAAGACACTCTCTATCAACACACAAAATGGACCATATTAAATTTCAAAACAATTCATTACATGAATCAAAAAATCTTTATATAGAAAGGGTTGGTAGTTTCATACCAGGCTCCACTACTGATACCCTCCAGGTTGTCAGGGCTGTTATCTCTGTAATCATTAACTGCCAACCTCCTTCCAATGATAAACTCTTAAAAAAAAAATTAAAAACAGTGTATACTGCATGGCAATAATGAAAAAGAGAAAATTAACAGTGTATAGTCTTTATATTGAGTAGTCCACCGTAATGCGCTAAACAGTTATCTTTATAAATTCACAGCATCAGAGAAAACTTTTGAATTATCTTACCTCCCTCCCAATGTGGCTGTGTTTCAAATGGATGCCCTTCATCAGGGAATGTCACTCCAATGAAAATGTGCCAGTGAATAGAATACTCCAACTGTGTTGAACGGTATTACTGGCTCAACAGTTCATACACTGAAGACCGTCTTTTAATGGCATACATTTCTTTTAAAACAACCTATGTGACTGAATGAAGAACATCATAGATCAATCATAATATGTTTTAGATATCCAATCATAATGACACACACAGAATCTCATATGTTTCAATCATACTATATTATATAAGAATTTCTTGAATGAAATATATGAAACATATGAATGGTACCCTGATGACACCCCCCCCCCCCTCAAACTTGTCGTTGTCAAGCCCCTCCTCAAAAAACCCACCCTCGACCCCACCAACCCCTCCAATTACCGTCCCATCTCTAACCTTCCCTTTTTAGCCAAAGTTATGGAAAAAGTCGTCAACTCCCAGCTCTCCGAATACCTAGAAGATCATAACATTCTACACCCATCCCAATTTGGCTTCTGTAAGTCCCTTAATACAGAAAGCCTCTTACTCTCACTCACTGACACTCTCCTCAAGGGCATGGACCATGGGCAATCTTTTATCCTTGCCTCCTTGACATCTCCTCAGCCTTCGATACTATTAGCCACTAGGGGTGTGCATTCGGATTGACCGCATTAGTAAAACGCAACTCATATTTTTTTTTTACTTAAAAAATTGATTCGACATAAACGATCGGATTTCCCACATATCGAACATAGATATGTTCGATATGTGGGAAATCGCGATTGTTGAGCCAAAATAAAAATATAAACCCCCTCACCCTCCTTAATCCCCCCCCCCCCCCCGACTTACCACAACTCCCTGGTGATGGAGCGAGGAGTGAGGACGCCATTTCTGCAATCCTTGGCGAGAAGCATGTGACGTCGGCGGCACGTCGAGTGACGCCGGCGTCACGTGATTCCCGGCTCGTTCGCGCCGGACGGCTCGTTCAGCCCAAAAAGAACTTTTGGCCAGCTTGGGGGGGTCAGGAAGCCCCCCCAAGCTGGCCAAAAGTTCTTTTTGGGCCGAACGAGCCGTCCGGCGCGAACGAGCCGGGAATCACGTGGCGCCGCGTCACTCAGACGCGACGTCACGTGATTCCCGGCAAGTTCGCGCCGGACGGCTCGTTCGGCCCAAAAAGAACTTTTGGCCAGCTTGAGGGGGTCAGGAGGCCCCCCCCAAGCTGGCCAAAAGTTCTTTTTGGGCCGAACAAGCCGTCTGGCGCGAACTTGCCGGGAATCACGTGACGCCGCGTCTGAGTGACGCGGCGCCACGTGATTCCCGGCAAGTTCGCACCGGACGGCTCGTTCGGCCCAAAAAGAACTTTTGGCCAGCTTGAGGGGGTCAGGAGGCCCCCCCAAGCTGGCCAAAAGTTCTTTTTGGGCCGAACGAGCCGTCCGGCGCGAACGAGCCGGGAATCACGTGACGCCGCGTCACTCGACGTGCCACCGACGTCACATGCTTCTCGCCAAGGATTGCAGAAATGACGTCCTCACTCCTCGCTCCATCACCAGGGAGTTGTGGTAAGTCTGGGGGGGGGGATTAAGGAGGGTGAGGGGGTTTAAATTTTTTTTTTGCACATATGTATATATACCCAACTCATTGGATTTTTTTTATGTCCATATTGGCCGCAAGTGGGACCCCCTTTCGGACATAAAAAATATGAACATAAAATTTTGCTCTGCACATCCCTATTAGCCACAAGATCCTCCTTATCTGTCTATCTGAAATTGGCATCACAGGCTCAGCCCTCCTCTGGTTTTCTTCCTACCTGAATAATAGATAGTACACTGTAAAAATCACAAACGCTGAATCCTCTCGTCATCTCCCTTACCCAAGGTGTCCCTCAGGGCTCCTCCTTGTCCTCCACCCTCTTTAATATATACTTGTTGCCACTCTGCCGTCTCCTCTCCGACCTTGGCCTCAAGTTTTTCCTATATGCTGATGATGTTCAAATCCTCATTCCTATTCAAGAATCCCTCCCCAAATTTCTAAAGTTTTGGGAAAACTGCCTAGTTTCCATTATCACACTCCTCACCAACCTCCACCTAGCCTTAAACACCTCAAAAACTGAACTCCTCATCATATTTAACCACCACAACCTAATACCACACTCCCCCTGCGACCCCACCGTCCCCTTTATTTCCTTCCCGCATACCGTATGAGACCTTGGAGTCTCCATAGACCACCAGCTAAACTTAAAAAAACATATTAACTCTACCCTAAAAGAAGGCTTCTTTAAGCTCCATATCCTCAAAAAACTTAAACCCCTGCTCCATGCACAAGACTTCTGTACAGTCTTACAAGCGACACTACTATCTAAAATGGATTACTGCAATTCCTTACTCCTAGGCCTCCCCTACTCTACTATCAAACTGCTCCAAATGTTGCAGAATGCAATGGCCAGAATTCTAACACCCGCAAAGCCAACCACATCACCCCTATCCTCAAGGAAGTACATTGGCTCCCCATCTCCTCACGTATTATATACAAATAGAATAGATAGTTTCTTTTAATTAGTTTTTTTAGATAGGTAGTAGGTGCCTGAGGAACCTGCCACGGAGAAAACTGGATTCTTTGAAAAGAAGAAGAAGTGCAACCTGAAAGAAAGGGTCCCACCGGTCTTCAATTGGTGAGCTCACTAAACCAAAGACAATATAAAAAAAATTCTTTGTAGGGAAAGAAAAGGAAAAGGAGAATGGACCGAAAAGCATGTTAGAGGTTATGTGTAAAGACTGAGAAATTTATGAAAATGAAAAGGAAGGATACATAATTTATTTAATAACTTTTATATATAGTTATTAAAAGGATAGAGGATTGAAAGGATTGAAAGGATAGATTGAAAGGATAGAGGAAGCAAATGTTGTTGCATTTATATTTTTCTGACTTATGTTGTTGAATCTGTTATGTAACAAACTAAAAGTTTTTTTATAAAGAAGTTATTAGCTCCAACAAAACTATCAGTTTGCTTCTAAGTGGGTTTTTTTTTCCCTATGAAATAATTCTTTATTCTTGTAAACCTTATTGCCCACAGCTAACAACCACCCCTTACATTTAACGGCCAGTTTAGCAACTACTCTAGTGGGGACTTGGGGGTGTGAGTTGTTTCCCAGGGGGCGGGGTTTACAGTTAAATGAATATTTGCCCATGAAGAAATGCCTTCTGGAAATCTCACTGTTCTGTATGTTTGGAAAGATGTACACACTATCCATAGCATATGTACGTTGTGTCCTGGGGAATAGAGGCAACATGGGAGCACAGTTATGGTGGACCCCTTAAAGTACGCACATGGATTTCATTTTGAAAACTCCAAACTTACTTTACCTCTCATACTTTGTATCTGCATTAAAACATAATGGTGTTTAATGGTGCTAGTCAGCCTCAGGGCCACTGGTGCCCTTTTTAAAAGGATTGTGAAGCAAGAGGGCATCAGTCCTGCCTGTTTCCTTTCAGGAACTCCCAAGGAAGGGGTAAATGGGTGACAGGAAGATAACTGTCCCTGGCAAATGTTTCGGGGGATGAGAGGGAAGTTAGAGACTCCTGAGGAGATTGGCTGGGCTCATCTCAGCCTAGCTGTGTAGGCCCAGGCACCACAGCTTTCTTGGGGATGGGAAAGGACATTGGAGGGCCTCAGGGGAGGCCCATTTTGATTTTTTTTTGTTTTGGATTTTTTTTCCCTTATGCCGTACACACTGCAGCAGGGGCGGATTCCCGATGACGACCGGCCTGGGGATTCGTCTCCCAGGCCGGCCCAGGAGATACCACATGGTCTGCCGAGCGTGGCTCTGTCATGGCCGCGCTCGGCAGACCACGTGACTAGAGCGACCGGCCCACCAGGGGATGCCCGATCCCCCAATAGGCCAATCCGCCCCTGCACTGCAGTATATAAAATGGTGTCACTAACACTATGACCTGAATGCTATCAGTATGTCGGAGTATCAGTGGTTACATTTTGTATTTGCACCACATTCAGAAGTAGAAAAACTGAATCTGTTCTTCCCATGACAATTCAGGGGACTTCATAAAACATGAGTAGTGATCTGAGTGTAGGGGTTTCATGGGCCTGATGGCACATTTGAAGATTGAGAGGTATGAGTGAGGGTTTTGGGAGGCTTAGAGGTCCCTCATTGTGTTGGTGGGCAGACCCATGGAGATCCATCATTCTTCCAAGGGTATTATGGGAGGAGGCAGAGGTGGGGGAAGAGGCAGAGATGTCAGAATTCAAGTCTAAGGAGGAAGGAGATTTCCCCTGAATAATCAGCCCTTTCATTTTGGGATGATTAGTGTGAAAAAGCATAGGGGCAGATTTTCAAAGAGTTACGCGTGTAACATACGCGTGTAACCCTTTAAAAACCCTCCTGCGCGTGCAGAGCCTATTTTGCATAGGCTCGGCGATGTGTGCAAGTCCTGGGATGCGTGTATGTCCCGGGGCTTTGAAAAAGGGGCGGAAAGGGGCGGGGACATAGGCGGGGCGCCCTGGGGGTGGGACCGAGGCCTCCGGCACAGTGGCTGTGCCGGGGGAATCGCGCGCCGGCAGCTGGCCAGTGCGCACAAGTTACGCCTGCCAGAGGCAGGCATAAATAGGACAACAAAGGTAGGGGGGATTTAGGTAGGGCTGGGGGGGCAGGTTAGGGGAAGGGAGGGGAAGGGAGGTGAAGGTGGGGGGAGTGGAATGAAAGATTTCGGAGCGGCCTCGAAGAGAATGGGGAAAGTCATCTAGGGCTCCTCTAGGGCACAAGTGTGCACCCCCTTGCGTGCGCCGACCCTGGATTTTATAACATGCACACGGCTGCGCGTGCATGTTATAAAATCGGGCATAGATTTGTGCGTGCCGGGTTGCACACACAAATCTACGCGCTTGCGTAATTATGAATATCCAGCCCATAGTATGGAGAGTAGAGCATCATTACTATGACTGTGATGTCTTTAACATGGCCATGATAATGCTGCCACAGTCTGAATGTCATTAATTTCATGCATAGAAAGTTGAAACATTAAAACTGGCAGGTAACTCACATTATCTGCTGCTTAGTAAATAGACCCCCAAAGAGTTCTTTTGTAAATTAGAAATGTAATCGTGTAGAACAAGTCAAATTAGCTTCTTGCATAACTGCTAGTGTAGAAAGTATTGAAGGTGGGAAAGGGAGCTAGGGGACTACCTTTGTATAAAAAATGTACTGCAGAGTTCTATTAGCCATGCTGGTCATGGAGAAAATTGGATTCCTTATAGATTGTGATAACGTAGCATTTATCTGTCCAAGAAGAGAAACCCAAAATGTTGTAGTACTTGAGAGCAAGATCACAGAGAATCCTTAGACACATCTGTTGAAGGGACCTATGGAATCTTGAAAACTGAAGACTCATAAACTTCATCTTTACTTTCTTTTTCTTGTTGGTCCAGTAAAGGAAATCACAGCTGACAAGTGATACATAAATACATCAAACTTTGAAAGTCCAGTGCAAGACTTATTGAAAAACTAGATCTCTCACAGCCTGTGTAGTGTAGTATATAAGCAGACAGGCAAGATACTTTTTATTGTTTGGAGTATGTTTTTCTATAGATACATATGTTTATTTGGGATGTATGCGATTAATCTTGTGTATTATTTTCTAATCCAGTCCAAAAGATGAATCTGGGAATGCCTTTTTAAAATGCAACTAAAAGTATTCATGATAAAAAAACAACTGAGCATTTTGGCTGTATGGAGGGAATGCAATTTTTGAACTGCAAACTTGCATGGGTAAATCACTATTAACAGCAAAAGGCAGGAGCAAATAGTGCACCAGCTTGTGATTATTCCAAAATGAAAGGAAGTTGCAGCAGAAATCAATCATAGGGCTGTCCACTATGCATGTAAAAGCAGAAATATATAACATACAACTTTAAGATATGGTGCAGTTGATAGATGACAGTTTAAAATATTTCTATACTACCAATTATAGGGGATCATTCATCAAATCGCATTATGGCATTATTGCGGGTGTTAGGGCCCTAACAACTGTGAAAATGCTATAACGCATGCAATAAATAATTCATCGCGAGATGTGTTTGCAAATTTTCAAAATTTAGTTAAAAGGGCGGAGTTAATGAAAATGAGGGGTGTTTAACATTGCGTGCAATACTGTAACGCACGATTTAATGCAAGAAATAACTACATCTTTTTTCAAGGCATTATGCCTTGCGTTATGCCCGAAACAGGATATGCGATAAATATTGCAAATCCTGTTTCAGAGAAAGGTAGAGGGAAGGAAAGGGAGAGAGAGACAGAGCGTGCCTGGGGAGGCCCACCGCACACCAAATTAGTCAACACTGTAAGAGAGGCCATTCTGAATTTGGGGTGAGGTTTTGGTGGTGGCCTTAGTTTGGGGGGGCAGTTTTACATGCACAGTCAGGGGTACGAACAGCACAGTAGACATCAGTGAAGATTTTAGGTGATTTGGACTGATGACAGTTATAAAAAGATGAGATTTTTATAATGTACTCTCTACCTAGCTGCTATCAAGCTAGGTCAAAAGTACAATGTGCTGTTTGTACCCCTGACTGTGCATGTAAAACTTCCCCCCAAAACCTAGGCCACCACCAAAACTTCACCCTGAGGTACTAGTTGCCCCTTTAAAAATGGTATAAATAGTTTACTTATATGCGAGCCTTATAAATAAATAGTTTCTCTTTCTCTCTCTCTCTCTATCTCTCCAGCATAAAATTTGGTGTCTGGCCACTTCTGAGTGTGCATTAAACTTTATTTATTTATTTATTTATTTATTTATTTATTTATAATTTTTATATACCGACATTCTTACATCCGATGTAAATCATACCGGTTTACATTAAACAGAATAGCAGGAAATAAATTTCCATAGTCTAATACAATGAACATTTCTAATTAAAATTGTTAACAATTGTTAAACTTAACACACAATGTGGTACCCTAACCACATCTCTTTTTTTTTTTATCACGGGCGCTATTCTTGTGAAATTTATAGCAAAATGATGACTGTAGGCCATAGTTTCTTAGCAGTTTACAATAGGAGAATTCATAATCAATGCCAGATGCCAGAGGAGACAAAGATCCAGCCCTGACATGAATCATGTTTCCTAATGTGCTGTTTCAAGGAGGGTGACCATCTAACAATAAAAGAAAAATTAAAAAACAAATCAGTATACAGTATATAAAAGAGGATAAATCTCTATAAAAATATACATAGCATTATATATATAATAGCCAGAAAATATTTTTGTGTTTAAAATGATATAGCATAAATCAAGACAAAACAGCTACAAACACAAAGCAAAAATAAACTGGATACATAAGGGGTTGGAAACCATTCAGTTTCAGAGGGTTGAAAAGAAAGAAAAAAATCCTGCTTTCACAGGAAAGAGGTGTAAAGGAAAGTTATCTACCTGGTGAAGAAAGCTCGAGAATAAAAAAACATAAAATCTGAATTATCGTGGTGAGAATGAAGCCAGTGAGTGACTAAATGAACATCAATTTGAGAATTACAAATATTGCAGCAGTGTTCATAAATATGGGTTTCAATCTTGCAGAGATTCTTACCTACATATAAAAGTAGACACGGGCAAAGAATTGCACTCAGTGTGTAACTTTTGGCAGTTCACATGATGGCCCTGCAAGCCACCACACTTACTCCTGACACCAACAAACATCATGGCAGGACACTGCCAAGCCACACAGCAGGACACCATCATCTGCTGTCATTCACAGCAGTTCCCGGTAGTTCCTAGCCACGGCCTAGATCTATTTAAGGCCCCTTCAGACTGCTTTCCATGCCTCAGCAAAAGGTCCCCTTGGAGTGCCTTGTGTCCCTAGTGTATGTTGCTAGTTGTGATGTGCCTTGCCTTACCTGTCTCTGTACCTGTCTGGCTTCCCTTGTCCGTCTTGCCTTTCCCATCTTTGCCTTGTTCCCTTGCCTTGTCTCTGCCTTGTCCTTGTCTGTGCTGTGCCCTATATCATCTTGTCAGTCTTGTTCCTTGTTCTCTGTCTCCTCGACTTGACTTCCTGGACTCTGACTTTGGCCTGGATCCAGACTCTCCTCGATCGCTGCCTGGACCTTACCCCTTGCTTTGGACTTGATCTTGCTGTATCTGCTGCCTGCCCTGACCTCCGGCCTGATCTCCATTTCTTTGTCTGCTGCCTGTCCTAGCCTATGTTCTGCCTTAGACTCTTGTCTCTGGATTGCCCTAGGGGACCCCCCCTAAGACGTGCCAGCCTAGTGGTTAGAGAAGTGGGCTATGAACCAGGAGACCAGCGTTCAAATCCCAATGTCACTCCTTGTGACCTTGGGCAAGTCACTCTACTCTCCATTGCTTCAGGTAGAAACTTTGGGGGTCATTTATCAAAGTGCTAAATGGCATTTTTGCATGCAAGAAGCACCTTTAATGCATTCGAAAACTCCATAACACATGGTGCGATGCAAATTAGGAAAAGGGGAGGGGTTTGGGGTGGGATTTCTGGCCAAGTGGGCCGGCTTCACAATTTGCAAAGCCATATCGCACGGCTTTAACGTGGATTTTAACTACACCTTTTTCATTTGCGTTAAGCCGTGCAATATGGCTTTATTGCACTTTGTGATGTTTTCGCAAATAGCATTTTCAGTATTTTAAGCTGCTAGGGGCATTTATAGAGAGAGAGAGAGAGCACCTAGCTATATGGCCCTCATACTCGGTAGGTATTTATACCTCTATAAGAGGCCCACCTAGCTACCCTTCCCGCCCCCCTCCCCCCCCCCCCCCCCACACACACACATACACAAATGGCATATAAGTGTTACCAAGGAGATATAAGGATCATACATGAGGTAGCCCTATCTGAGTCGGTATACTTTACAGCAGAGAAGAGATATCATATAAATGGCTGGGGGGAGCTTCATTCATCTGAAGCAAGCTGCTGCTGAAAGGTCTACTAAATAACCTCCATGTTTCATAGGCTTCAGATGTTGCTGAAAAGAAATACTATCTTTCATATACTAATGAGAGTGAGGGCCTACATAGTTAATACAAGTGGCTACACAGTTATACCTATATTTTCTGCTGACAAGTATATGTCAACAGAAAAAGACTCAAGTGGCCTATCCAGTCTGCCCAGCAAGTTATTTTTTTTATATATTCTTAGAGCAATTGTAGTTCTGTGCAGGTTATCCCAGTCAAAACAGGTTTTCCTTTTCTTCATCTCCATCATTTAGCTACTATGGATCCTCTTTGTTCATCCCAGGTCCTTTTGAATTCCCTTACTGTTCTTGTCCTCACTCCCTCCTCTGGGAAGGTATTCATGCATCCACTACCCTTTCCATGAAGAAATACTTCCTGGCATTGATTCTGACTTGACCCCCTTGGAGCTTCATATTATGACACCTGGTTGTATAATTTTCTTTCCTTTGAAAAAGGTTTGATTCCTGTAAATTATTAATACCTTTCAGGTATTTGAAAGTCGATATCATCTCACCCCTGCCCCCCCTCTCTTCCAGTGTTTACAAATTTATGTCTTTCAGTCTCAGGTACAGGCCCCATACCATTTTGGTCATCTTTGTCTGGACCGCTTCCATTCTGGCTTTATCGTTTTTGAGATATGGTCTCCAGAACTGAAAACAATTCTCCTGATGAGGCCTCACCAATGACCTGTACAGGGGCATTATCTCATCCTTTTTCCTGCTGGTTATACCCAGCATTCCTATGTCCTTAGGCACTGCCTTGTCATATTGCTTTGCAGCCTTCAGATCATCAGACTTTTCACCCCGAGGTCTCTCTCCCAGTCTGTGCACATCATACTTTTGAGGCCCCAGCACATACAGCTTCTTTGGATATCTATACCCCAATTGCATGACTCTGCACTTCTTGGCATTGAATCCCAACTGCGAAACCTTTGAATGCTCCTTGAGTTTTCTTAGATCACTTCTCACCCCCTCCCCATGCTCTACCAGCATCCATCCTTCCCCAAGGTTTTCTTTAGTGAACACCAAAATTAAGTGTTTGTTTAATGTTTCTGCTTTTTCCTCATCTTTCTCCACATCATGACCCTTGTCTCCTTTCAATCCTATAATACCATCTTTGGCTTTCATCTTTCTCTGATATATCTAAAAAAAAATGTTTTCCAACCTCGTTTTCATTCTTTGGTGATCCTTTCTTCCACTTGAACTTTTACCATTCAAAAATTTTTTTAGTCTCCTTCAGCTGAGAAATATACAGCAACAAGCCTACCCCTCTCCATGTTTCCACTGGCTAGCCTGGCTGGTAGAACCCTGCTTCTTTCCTGAAAGCTCCCTGGTTCCATCTGCCGAATCCTGTATGGTGTTAACCACCCATACTGTATATCTCTCCCAGATCTAATTTGAAATGCAGATCTGCAAGCGCAAAGGCTGCATTTCCCTGTATTCTTATAAACAGCAAGAATCGTTTGCTATTTGAGTGCTTTCACACCAAAGTTACCAATTGTGAGCTATCAGTGACTCCTGGGTGTTTCTCTGACCTCGCCCTCTCGCCCCTCTCACCCACCTCCATCACCAGTTATCCTTAAACACCCTCATGCCAAACATATTCCAGTCATCAGAGATTGTCTACTATTCTAGTCTTGCCTTGTTCCTGTTTTGTCTAGCCTTGTCTAACCCTGCTTCTGTTCTGCCCTGACTTGCCTCTCTGTCCTGCCTTGTTCTCCTGCCCTGCTTCACCTTACCTTCCTATCAATCTTTCTTGGACTGTTCCTCTGTTGCTGATCTGGACTGTCTTTTAACCCTGCTTGATCTTTGCCTGTCTCAAACACTGCCTGAACACTGACCGTGCTTGATTTCTGCCTGCCTCACTCCCTGCCTGGACACCAACTTTGCTTGTTCTTTGCCAGTCCTAACCCTTGCCTGTCCTTGACACTACCTGAACTCCATCAACCCTGACTTCAGCTCACCTTGCTTCTGTTTTTCTTGCATGGGGGCCAGCTCAGCAGAAGACTTTCCCTTGTGGCATGTCAGCTGCCACCTGCTAGGGCTTGGTTTCTATTTGCATGCCCCAGGATGCATCAACCCAGCAGCGGTCCAAGGGATCACAAACTGTGGAATGTGACAGAGTAGTGTGGAACAGGCAAACATGAATTGATTATTTATTCTTTCAAAAAGTACAAAGACTGGGGGACATTCAATGAAGTTACTAGATGATACATTTAAGACTAATAGGAGGTTTGGTTTTTTTTTTTTACTCAGTGCATAATTAAACTCTGGAATTTGTTGCTGAAGGATATGATGAAAGTTTTAGTTTAGCTGAGTTTATAAAAGGTTTGGAGAAGTTCCTGGAACAAAAGTCCATAAACTAATATTAAGGTGGATTTGGGGAAATCCACTGCTTAATATCCCTGGAAAAGTAGTATGGAATCTACTTACCTTTAGGGATCCTGCCAGGTACTTGGGACTTGGAGTGGCCACTATTGGAAACTAGATAATGGGCTTGATGGACTTTTGGTTTGACCCAGTTTGATAAATCTTATGTTCTTATATTATTATTCTTATGAGATCCATAAGGCCATTAGAGTAATATTGAGAAGGGGAATATCCACTCCTGTCTCCACCCTCCAGTTCTGCACACTCCCACCCCATATATAGCCATGTATGCCCCAGTTACCCCCCCCCCCCAATCTGTTCTATTAAGCTACAATATAAGCCTGTATGTCCCAGTTACCACCAGTATGGACCAGTCTATTCCAGGTAACGCTCACTACAACCCCCACCTTTTTGACCCTCTCTATTCTAGGTATTAGGGATGTGCATTTATTGGAAATGAAATAGGAAATATCACTGTTATTTCCCATTTTGTTTCATTACATTTTCAAAGTGAAACAATTGAAAATCCGAAGAAATTTTGTTGGTTTCCATGTTTCTATTGAAAATAAAATGTCACCCATCAGGCCTTGGCCTAGGCCTGATACTGGGGCCTCGCCTAGGGATAGGCCGAAGCCCTAAGCAGGGGGTATGGTATATCCCTGAGTGTGATGTTGGTGCCTTGGCCTAGGTATAAGCCCAGGCCAGGTTCAGGGGCAGTGGCCTATATCCAGGCACAACACAGGGGTCTTGATCTAGGCCTGGTCCTGATACCAGGACCTCGGCTGAGACTCAAAGGCCTAGGCTGAAAATATTTTACTGGGACTAGGAAACATTCCAGCCCCCACTTACCACATCCATCATGGTTCCAACACCTACAACCAGGCCCAACTTCGGGGCCCAGCTTGGAAGCCCAGTCCCAACACATGGGCCTTAATCTAAGCCCAGGCTGGCATCTGGTCCAGAGGCCCAGTCCCAATGCTGAGACCTTGGCCTAGATCAAGGCCCAGGCCCAAGCCCAAGTCCAACGCCTGTGCTCAGCCTGGGGGCCCATCCCGACAATGGGGCCTATTCTATGGCCAAGGCTTGACTCCAGTGCGAGGCACAGCAGATGGGTCCTGACACTTGCACCTTGGCCCAGTCCCAGGCCCAGGCATGATAGCGGGGCCTGGCCTGGAGACACGGTCCTGATATTGGGACCTCGGCCTAGGTCCATGATCCGGCTAAGCCTTGTATGCCAGAGACCAGGCTGAGGCTTGGATGCAGAGGTCTTCTTGCTTCTCTCTTCTTAAAATGATGTTGTCTACTGGGGACATGCCAGACTAAATTAACATTGGCACTTTCCTCCTCAGAGAAGGGTGCCATTTTGATGTACAGCAGCAATACTAGAAGCATAAGTGTCAGCTGGGCTGGACAGTTATGCTGACAGCTTCCACCTCAAGCCTAGAAGGGCATTCCAGGCATCCACCATCCTCTCTGTGAGCAAATATTACCTGGTGTGATTCTGAGTCATTCCCCTGGAGTTTCATTTCATGACTCTTAGTTTACTGTTTTCCAATGGAAAAGTTTCACAGTTTGTGCATCATTAAAACTTTTCAGGTATTTGAAGGTCTGTATCATATCTCTCTTCTCCTCCTCTCCTCCAAGATATACATATTTTGATCTTTCAGCCTCTCCTCATAAGTCTTCCGATACAGACCCCACACCATTTTGATCACCCTTCTCTGGACTCCCTCCATCCTGTCTCTATTCTTTTTGAGATGCAAACTCCAGAACTGAATACAGTACTCCAGGTGAGGCCTCACCTTAGTCCTGCACAAAAACATTATCACCTTCTTTTTCTTACTGGTTATTCCACGCTATATGCAGTCTAGCATTCTAACTTTAGCTATCACCTTGTCACATTGCTTTGTTACCTTCAGATCACCAGACACTATTACTCTTAGGTTTCTCTCCCAGTCCGTGCACATTAGTCTTTCGCTCCCATTACATACAGCTCTTTTGGATTATCACACCCCAGATGTATAACTCTGCACTTGGCATTGAATCCCAGCTGCCATATCTTTGATCACTCTTGAAGCTTCCTTAAATCACTTTTCATTCTCTATGTTCCTTCAGACATAGAACTCCCTTTCCCCTCTTCAATCACCTTTGCATTGCTCCCTCTTCCTACAGAGTGTGTGTGGTAGAGGGTTGCAGCAATGGGGTAGGTAAGACTTAAGGATGTCATGGAGATAGGTGGGTATGGTTGAGGGGGTGGGGATGGGTGTATTTGTGGCTAGATCATGACTGGTTTCTGGGTGTATGTCTCTGGGATGGATGGGGGCTTTTCACTCCCCTCTTGCACTCCCTCTTCCTCATTTTTACTCCCTCTTGCAAGCCCCCTCATCCAACAGTGACCCAACTGGTCCTGCTCCTTCCTTATAGCCTCTTCTTGGGCCTTCGTGTGTGACTGGAGAGTGTAGTATATGGGTGTGAGTGGCCAGAATGGTCTCTCACCTTTTCTCTCCATTTTTTCCTGCACACCCCCTTCCTACTTACTACAAACTTCAGCTCCTCTGGCAGTGTTCCCATTATTCCTGCTCCTCCTGCATTGCCTATTTTTGAGTCAGAGACTTCCACTGGTCCATTCCTCCCGTTATACCTTTCCTTGAGCTGTTGGGGCTTAGGATGCATAACTTCATTGCAACTCTACAAGGAGGGCCTATTTGGGGGGAGGGGCATTTAGAATGAACTGAAAAACACAATTTTCCTATCGGGGTGTTTTTCAGTCTTAATAAAAAATCAGAAACCCTACTTATAATGGGTTGATATTTATTAGATCATTATAACATACATTTTTTGATCATTATTTTTCATTTGCAACAGAAACTCTGTGGTCTCTTTTTGCTTTTAATTCATAGTGCCTAAACATTTATTAAATGCCACTCTACCTCACTGTTTACACAAATGAAGTCGAAAGTTACATACTTAGAAAGCTTAGATTATATTCAAACAAAGCTGTACTCATTAACTGAAGACCACAGCTTTGACAGAGCTCTCTAACCACATTACCAACCACAACTGATGGGCAATCTCCAGTTGCCACAGTTTCCCAGGGGTCTTCAGCAGAGGATGGAGCAAATTGGTCCATGCCGAGTTCAGCCAGGATTGTTGCTAGGCAAAGCATGAAATGTAGACTCTGTGATAAATGCAATTCTATCCCTGGCATTTCAATTTAATTAAAAGAAAAATGATGCACAGTAAGCATCCATACAAGCAACAATATGAAGAAAGGAAATTGATGGTAAAGTACTGTCACAGGCCATTTCATATGTTAATGGGTTCAGCAGTCAATACGATGCGCTTGGCTTGTGTGAAGGCATTTTTAACTTTGCAACTCAGTTAATGTGCATTAAGAAAATGTTTTAATCTCAGGCTATTAGAAGAAATGTGCAATGTTTAAACCAGTAGTTCATCAGAAGCAATGTATAGAACTTAAATTTATTCACAGTACTGTTCTATTCTAATCTACTACACACCAGCATCAGCTTTACAAGAAAGAAAAGCAGAACATCTGATGTAGAGTTTTCATTATTCTTATAAAGAAAGAAATTATTCAAACTTTGAAACTTTGGGGGCATGATGATGAAGAAAGTTGTGATATCTGGTTTTCAAATAGAGGAGCTCCATATTTGAATTTGCAACATTTTAGTTCTACACCTCTAATGCTATGATTAGTTTAGTGGTTCATTTGTGTCCTTTTATAATAATAATGTTAACGTCCACTTTGTTTAGTAAAAAAAAATATGAGGTCTATACATTAACACTCAGGCAAAAATATTATGACAAGTAAGTTGATAAAATTTAACATGCATCTTAAAGCATCACTTAAGGGCTTTTCCAGTTGCAAGTGTTGTGCATTTCCATGCAGAGAATCCTCAGTTCAATCCCTGAGTTGGGTCTTCTCCATCTTGAGTTGGCCAGGCTGGGGTTGCTGCAGAGGCAGTGTTCACAGCACCTGAGGAGGGAGGAGTCATGGTGCTGTGAACACTGCTGCAACCATTGATTCAAGATCAGTGGTTGCAGCATTCTAGAAGGAGCCCTGGTGCATGCCCTCGGCCCAGGACCATCACTGCAATACCCAGATCACTGCAATACCCAGATCACTGCAATACCCAGATCACTGCAATACCCAGATTAGGTATGTTGGGGTGGGGAGGGTACAAATCCCTTAGAAAGTTGTGAACATTCTATTGTATTTATACCCCATCCCAAACAATGTTGCAGTACGTTCCACTGCTCTTGATGCTCTGCCCTTTTCACAGTGCCCTGGGTTGTTCATATCAGTCTTCATGTCATTGCTTCTAGTGCTTTCCTCCTCTTGCAGTGTCTTGGTGTGTTGATTTTATTTACACTCCTACTCCCTTCATCTTTACTCTATTCCTTGGAATGTTAATCCAACAGCTGCTTAATCATTGGCTCTAACTCTGTTCTTTAGAAAGTTGATGCCACTGCTCCTGCTACCTTGTTTTGTTTTCTAATGAAATGAAAATACATTTTTGTTGCATTTTTTATTTCATTACAAAATAAATGTGCATTCCCACCTGAGACTCCCATCTCTCAGAGGCTCTGAACTGCCTTCACAACATTCCCTACTCCCTGGCCCCGGGTAACCCAAGAAGGAGAGACAGGGTTCAGGAATCAAACCCTGCTCTTCTGCATGGTATTGTGAAACACAGCCTACAAGCATGTGCATTAATTTTCACTCCATACTGTAATTTATGCATGTAATCAGTTATGCACATTAAACTTGATTTTATGCACATAAAAACTACTTACGCCCATATATATTTAGTTATACACGTGAAATGGCTTGTAGATGCATAAGCTACCAAAATGAATGAAACAAACCCCAAAAAGTACTGAAGCAAACCCAAAATCAATGAACAAACCAAACTGAATATATTTGGAGTTCTCATCCCTAAAAGCCATGAGCTACCAGACAAACCCACCTTTATTTCCTCTCCTTAGTAATAGCTTCACTGGGTCCCTGAATACTAGGTGTTACAACTGTCGCTGCCCGATGTCTCCACTCCGCCTTCCTTACCACTCTAGCGACTCCTCCCACGGTTGACGGACGTTTGGCTGCCGCAGCGTCTGCCTACCATCATCTCCAGCGCCCCCGGTCCGGCTTGGGCGCTGCCTCCCACCATGCTGTCCAGCTGCCTTAGGGCACGCGCGCCGTGCGGCCCTGCTTCAAATACTTTCTTTGGCACGAGCCTCAGGGGCGTCCCCCTGTGATGATGTCACACATCCCGGATACAAAAAGCCTACGCTACTGCTAGCTAATCGAGTTAGCAAGGGTAATCGGTCAGGAACTCCTTACGGCTGAGGTTCGCTCTCTCTGTACCTAGCTACTCTGCCTCTCCATTATTGGACTTACTCTATTTGGGGTACCCACTCCTTGGGGTCCTCTCTCTTCTCTTTCAGGTCGCTGTCTGGAACCGGTACTCGCTCCTCGAGGGCCCATGTTCCCGGACTCGCTGCCTGGACTTCACTTCTGCCTGGAAGAAACCGCTGCCTACACCATCAGTGAGTTACCATCTACTTCTCTTAGAGCTATTCCCTGGAACCAGGTACTCGCTCCTCAAGGGCCTGCCTCTACTCCAGCTCCTGTGATTCCTACCGAGAGAAACCGCTGTGTGAGTACTCAACCAACAAGGTTCTATTCCAGAACCCTGCATATACTTCATTGTACTCACTATCTCAGTTTCTCTTCACTACAGCACAGACATTGGGCCTCATTTTCCAAGCAGTTTACCGCGTGTGATAAATTCGCGTTAACAGCTGTTAACGCGATTTAGTTATTTGGTATTCAGGGGGCGGAGTTGGGGCGGAGCATATGTCTCCACCTAGCTTGTTGTTGCCCAGGTAGAGTATCCAGCAAGCTAGGTGGAGAGAACGTTGGCCAAATCTCCTCTTGGAGTGAGTTTCCTCACTCCGACGGCCAGCAAATCTTCAATAGAGACCACTGTTCTTTCCGTAGGTCTCATGTGGAATGCGACTGTGGCCCTCATGGAACTTCCCCCCGTGGGCGTGGTCAGCAGCCACAGTGTCCAAGAGTCCACTCAAAACCTTACAAACAATAACACTAGGCAGCTTCATATGAGCTCTCTTTTAAAGATACAGAGCATCTTATCTATAATGATTTAAAACACAATAGCTAAAGAGCAATCCCCATTTCATTGTTTAACCTGCCCCAATGAGATATCCAGTGGTCTCATCTACTTTTCAAATGGTAAGTGTCCAATAGGGGTGTGCATTCGGATTGACCGCATTAGTGAAACGCAACTCATTTTTTTTTTTTACTTAAAAAATTGATTCGACATAAACGATCGGATTTCCCACATATCGAACATAGATATGTTCGATATGTGGGAAATCGCGATTGTTGAGCCAAAATAAAAATATAAACCCCCTCACCCTCCTTAATCCCCCCCCCCCGACTTACCACAACTCCATGGTGATGGAGCGGAGTGAGGACGCCATTTCTGCAATCCTTGGCGAGAAGCATGTGACGTCGGCGGCACGTCGAGTGACGCCGGCGTCACGTGATTCCCGGCTCGTTCGCGCCGGACGGCTCGTTCGGCCCAAAAAGAACTTTTGGCCAGCTTGGGGGGGGGTATTTGTTTTAAAATTAAATTATGCATGTGTCTTGAATATTGTAAACCGCCTAGACGGATATATTATATCCATTCGTGTGGTATATAAAACTTTTTAAATAAATAAATAAATAACTGCTTCTAAACATATTTTGTATGAGGAGATATTACAAATTCAGAACATAGGACATCAAATGTTTTAAAGCTCTATCCCATCCAAATCTGATCTAAAACGTTTAGACCATTAATCAACCAGTCATCGGTATCTATAGATTCTGTCACTGTTGATAAGGAAGGATTGCATAGCAGTGATGAGTTGGGGGAAAGCCCTTCTATCTATTATCAAATCTAATAATTTATGAAGTATATGCCACAGTTGTAAAGTATGAGATAGTATTGGACTACTTCTACATACTCTATGATACTCAGGAGAGGATGGAGCAAGAGTCAATAATACACCTAGTTCCATATCCATAGCTTTAGATCTTTCCAAGGAGACCCAAGAAGAGGTACACAGGAGTCCACTCCATCCTCTTACTCCAAGCAAATATGCAGATAGATAATACAAATATAAATCCGGGACATCAATTCCTCCACAGCATTTTGTCAATTGCAATATAGCTAATTTGATATGCGGAGTTTTCCCTATCCAGAGAAAAGAAGAAATAGAACCATCCAGATGCTGAAAGAAAATTTTGGGAACAGGAAATGGGAGATGTTGGAACAAATATAATAACCTAGGAAGCACTGCTATTTTAACCAAATATGCTCTACCAAGTAATGACAAGGGGAAATTTGTCCAGTGCCTCAGATCAGAATGTAATTTAGCACATTAGCATAATTCAATTTATACATATCTGAAAGATTAAAGGAAACCGATGTCCCCAAGTATTTCAAGCTAGTGTAGCTAAAGAAAAATTCCCAACCATTTGAGAAAGATCCACAGAGGGTCCAACTGGAAAATAAACTGATTTAGTGTAGTTGATTTTGTATCAGAAAGACAAAAGGTATGGGACAGATTTACGTATTTTAGTTAAATTCAGCAGAATATCATCAGCATATAATGAGATTTTGGGTATAACCGAACCAACATGAAAACCAACAGTCCTCATTGCTTTTCTAATTTGAGTTAAGAAGTAATTTAATGGTGAATATGAACAAGTCAAATTCAATGTTTAGGATGCAAGCAGTTTGTTCTAGACATGACTTCTCCTAAAAGTTTAAGCACTAAGCAGCTTAAAAGTTAAAAAAAACCCCACAATAATATGAAAGAATAAAATATTAATTGATATGGAATGGGTGTTACTACCTGCCACATATACTTTTAAAATATTATGCTGAAATTGGGGGTGTGCACATCTTTTTTAAACCTGATATGTTAGTAAAATCCAATTCCCCAACCTCTTCTGACATGTTCTGGTTGATAAGTAATAGTTATTTTGTTCCAAACTATACTTTAAGTGATTGTGCTTATATGGAACTTTGTGATTCTCTTTCTTTGAGCTGTGCTATATACAGTAAGTGCAAATTATTATTATTAATACTGAACCAGTCCCTGCTACAATTGCTGAGTAATAAATCCAACTATAGTGAAAAATCTTGGGGCTCTGCCACTAGCTTATGCATGTTTACGATATTTTTTTTGCCATTGCTTTAAGAAAACCTAGTTGAAAATAAGATATATTCATTTGAAAAAAATCTATTTTTTATCTCTAATCTTGACATTCATCTTCCCCTAGGAAAGAAGCAAGAATGAGACACATTAAGTGTCCTTGTGTAGAAATTATATCTACAGTAGCTGCACATGTTGCATGAATTGCCCTAGCTTTATTATTCCTGAACAATCACAGACTAATTTAGCTGCATATTAGAGCCAATCTTGTCCTTATATTATCATAAATTTGTGACAAAGTAATTTCAAGTTAGTTAGATATCATGCTTGGCATTCTATAATGCTCAATAATAGCTATCAACATACCGTGGGTACTGATTATCAAGAAATCCTTCAAAGGTCACAAACACTGCATTTCCTTGGGGATTAAATAGGACAAAAGAAAATTAAACATTCACAAATGGCGGCTCTTTTATGAGGACAGCTGAATTTCTGATGGTGATAAATCTTTATAACAATGGAAAAATTATGAAGAATGTCCCGTCACCTTCAAGAGGGTTTGATGGATTTCAGACACACATTTCTCTGGCTTTATCAGAACCATTAAATATAATTGAAAATGCTAGACTTACAAGAGGAAATACTATAGGGAAGAATATCATGTTGTTTCACATACAGAACAAAATGGTTAGGTTAATTAAACTGTGCTGCTCTTTTTTAGCTTTTTCCCAAATGTTTCTTCAGCTTGGAAGCTTCAAGGACATCTGAAGATCAAGTACCTGTGATGAGACTGAATGTGTTGGCAACAGCCAGATTTTTAAATGAATGAACAGATGGAATGAGAGACCAAACAATTGGTAATGGTATGCACCTGCTTGGAAATAAATAGCTAAAATAAAACATTTGGGAAAATCTATTCACTTACTGGCAAAAATAAAACCCTTTGAAAATTAGCCACCCCCTAATACGGGAAAAAGGAATAGCACTAGGGGAAGGCCGAGTGAATTCCATGTGGAAATTTAATTTAGAAAACCCTGTGCAATCTTTATCCACTGAACTTTGCACCTGTAATGTATGTGGAGAACAAGATCCTCAGAGCACTGGCCATTGTGGGATTTTCAATGGGAAACCTTTTTGAGAGAATTGGCTTGCAGGCCTGCAGATATTTCCAAAATTGACTTCCTTGTCATCCCATTTGGAAATCCACGTTCAATTTCCACTATTTCAGTCACTTGCTTTGTAAGCTTGACCTAGGCATCATAGTAGATAATACATTGAAATCATTGGCTCAGTGTGCTGCAGCAGTCTAAAAAGCAAACAAAATGTTAGGAATTATTAGGAAGGGAATGGTTAGTAAAACGTAAAATATTATAATGCCTCTATATTGCTCCATGGTGAGACCGCACCTTGAATACTGTGTACAATTCTGGTCGCAGTCTCAAAAAAGATATAGTTGCAATGGAGAAGGTACAGAGAAGAGAAACCAAAATGATAAAGGGGATGGAATAGCTCCACTATGAGGAAAGGCTGAAGAGAATAAGGATGTTCAGCTTGGAGAAGAGACGGCTGAGGGAAGATATGATAGAGGTCTTTAAAATCATTAGAGGTCTTGAATGAGTAGATGTGAATCGGTTATTTACACGTTCGGATAATAGAAGGACTAGGGGGCACTCCATGAAGCCAGCAAGTAGCACATTTAAGACTAATTGGAGAAAATTCTTTTTCACTTAATGCACAATAAAGCTCTGGAACTTGTTGCCAGAGGATGTGGTTAGTGCAGTTAGTGTAGCTGGGTTCAAAAAAGGTTTGGATAAGTTCCTTACCTGCTATAAATCAAATTGACTTAGGGGCGGATTTTAAAAGGAGCGCGAATAGCCTACTTTTGTTTGCGCTCCAGGCGCAAACAAAGGTACGCTGGATTTTAGTAGATACGCGCGGAGCCGCGCGTATCTGCTAAAAACCTGGATCGGCGCGCACAAGGCTATGGATTTTGTATAGCCGGCGCGTGCCGAGCCGCGCAGCCTACCCCCGTTCCCTCCAAGGCCGCTCCGAAATCGGAGCGGTCTCGGAGGGAACTTTCCTTTGCCCTCCCCTCACCTTCCCCTCCCTTCCCCTACCTAACCCACCCGCCCGGCCCTGTCTAAACCCCCCCCTTACCTTTGTCGGGGGATTTACGCCTCCCTCTGGGAGGCGTAAATCCCCGCGCGCCAGCGGGCCTCCTGCGCACCGGGCCGCGACCTGGGCGCGGGTACGGAGGGCGCGGCCACGCCCCCGGACCACCCCGGGCCGTAGCCACGCCCCCGTACCCGCCCCCAAAACGCTGCCGACACACCCCGAAAATGCCGCGACGACCGGGACCACCCCCCGACACGCCCCCGACACGCCCCCCTCGGAGAACCCCGGGACTTACGCGAGTCCCGGGGCTCTGCGCGCGCCGGTAGGCCTATGTAAAATAGGCTTACCGGCGCGCAGGGCCCTGCTCGCCTAAATCCGCCCGGTTTTGGGCGGATTTAGGTGAGCAGGGCTCTGAAAATCCGCCCCTTAGGGAATAGTCACTAGAGAAGTGCATTCGTTTATCATGAAATAGGCAATTTTAACAAAATTGCCTAATTCGTAGTGGTTTGGGGGACCTGAACCACGAAATGGATTTTCCCCGAACTTCGGGGAAAATTTGTTTTTTGAGTTAGTGCAGGGGGGAGGGGCACATTTATTAAAAAAAAACAAAAACCACCCCAACCCTTCAATTTTACTTTCTTACCACCCTCCCCCACCATCTCGATCCCTCCCCAAGACTTACTAAAAGCCCTGGTGGTCCACGGGGTCCCGCGAGCGATCTCTCCCTCCGTGCTGTCGGGCCTGCTATGAATCAAAATGGCGCCGATGGCCCTTTGCCCTTATGATGTCACAGGAGCTACCGGTGCCATTGGTCAGCCCCTGTCACATGGTAGGAGCAATGGATGGCCGGCGCCATTTTGATTACTGGCAGCCGACGGCCCAAGTGCAGGAGATCGCTCCCGGACGCCCGCTGGACCACCAGGGGCTTTTGGCAAGTCTTTGGCAAATCTTGGGGGACCCTCCTGATCCCCACAAGAGCAGCCATGGAGGGAACTTTCCTTCCGCCACCCCCCACCTTCCCCTCCCTTCCCCTACCTAACCCACCCCCCAGCCCTACCTAAACCCTCAGAAGTTACGCCTGCTGCGCGCGCCAACCAGCTACCGGCGCGCCATTCCCTGGCACAGCCACAACGAAAGAGGCCTTGGTCCCTCCCCTGGACCGCCCCCTGACCGTCCCCGGACCCCCGCCACTCCCCCGATGGCTTTCCAAGTTCCCTCCGAGGCCGCTCCGCCTCGAAGGGAACTGGGAAAGCCATTGGGGCTCCCTTAAGGATCGGTGCGCGCAAGGTGCACAAGTGTGCACCCCCTTGCACACGCCGACCCCAGATTTTATAACATGCGCATGGCAGCGTGCACACGTTATAAAATCGGGCGTAGATTTGTTTGCGCCGGGTTGCGCAAACAAATCTACGCCCGCGCGTATCTTTTAAGATCTGGCCCAGAGTGCCCATGAATTTAAAAAAATATTTTGTTTCATTCATGTATATTTCCCATTCAAGTCTATAGCCCATTGAAAAGTGCTGTAGATTGCCTGTAATGTATAACACCCTGGGGGTCTGGCTGCCATTCTTCCGTGCAACTCTCATGGTGCTTTGAGGTCTTTATGCCACTCTGTACTGCATTGTCCCCCTCTCAGTGCCTGCAGTTCTTTTCTGCACCTTTGCTCCTTTGTTCCCCCTTCATGTTGCCTTGAGATGTTCATGCCACTCTTGGTCCCACTTTGCACCTTTTGTGCTGCCTTTGGGGGGGATTTATACCACTGTTATTGGTACCCTCTTTTGAAGCGTTGGAGTATTCTTGCCACTTTTCCTGCTGTTTTTCTCCCCTAAATGGTGTCTTGGAGAACTCCTGCCACTGCTGGTACCCTTTTGCCCCTTTATAGTGCCTTATACTATTCATGTCACTTTTGGTGCCACTTTGCCACAGTTTTGGTAACTTCGACTTCTTGTCCCCTGATTGATGCAGTCTATCCACCAATTTCATTAGACTTGACTAGGAAACCCCAATTTTGAAGCTCAAAATAGGCTGCATTGTTTTCCCCATTGACTTTAATAGGAAATGAAAAAAAGAATGGAATAAATAAATGAAAAACGTTTTTTCATTTGAAGTGAACCAAACTAATGGAGGCGACCTAAAATACGAATAAATGAACCAAAACAAAAATGATACCACTGCACATCTCTATAACATATGCCATCCTGGAAGTGGAAAACATTGCACTTGTGGATCCTGGAACAGCACATCCTACTAGGGATGTGCAGAGCAAAATTTTATGTTCATATTTTTTATGTCCGAAAGGGGGTCCCACTTGCGGCCAATATGGACATAAAAAAAATCCAATGAGTTGGGTATATGTACATATGTGCAAAAAAAAAAATTAAACCCCCTCACCCTCCTTAATCCCCCCCCCAGACTTACCACAACTCCCTGGTGATCGAGCGAGGAGTGAGGACGTCATTTCTGCAATCCTTGGCGAGAAGCATGTGACGTCGGTGGCACGTCGAGTGACGCGGCGTCACGTGATTCCCGGCTCGTTCGCACCGGACGGCTCGTTCGGCCCAAAAAGAACTTTTGGCCAGCTTGGGGGGGCCTCCTGACCCCCCCAAGCTGGCCAAAAGTCAGGAGGCCCCCCCAAGCTGGCCAAAAGTTCTTTTTGGGCCGAACGAGCCGTCCGGCGCGAACGAGCCGGGAATCACGTGACGCCGGCATCACTCGACGTGCCGCCGACGTCACATGCTTCTCGCCAAGGATTGCAGAAATGGCGTCCTCACTCCTCGCTCCATCACCAGGGAGTTGTGGTAAGTCGGGGGGGGGGGGATTAAGGAGGGTGAGGGGGTTTATATTTTTATTTTGGCTCAACAATCGCGATTTCCCACATATCGAACATATCTATGTTCGATATGTGGGAAATCCGATCGTTTATGTCGAATCAATTTTTTAAGTAAAAAAAAATATGAGTTGCGTTTTACTAATGCGGTCAATCCGAATGCACACCCCTACATCCTACATTAGCGTGGACAAATGCAAGTTTGGAAGATCCAAATATATGATACATTTTTCTGCCTGTTTATGAACTTGAACTGAATATTTTTTAATTTGCAAATTATGATGGTTTGTCCTAACTAATTTTAAGGCTATGATAACTTAATTGCCCATAATCTAGTTATAATATTGTATTTTGTATTATCACTGTAAAAGATAATTCAAATTATTATGAATTCACTACCCAAAGAGGTAACAATAGAAAACTGAGAAGAGTTTGGTTAATCAACTTGCCAAAGGTCACATTGCAAGAGGTAGATAGGGGAAATCATATCAGGATCTCCATGTTTTCAGCTGCCTGCTATAGTCTAACTACTCTGCGACACTGCCAGCAATAGATCAAATGCAAATGGAGTCAATGTAATTCTATTCAGCAAAAACCAGCATCCTGGAATGCTCTGCCCATGCAGAGTTAATGGTTTTACATATATTGACTTGTGCTTGCATTATAAAAATGCATATCAATTACTTTCTCATCACATGAAGCTAAAAAATTGACTCAGTTTCTGTGTGACCTGTGCAAAAGTGAGCTTTATAGTCTGGCACAAAACGTAAGGAAACAGAAAATACATCTGTAGTGGAAATATTTATTGTACTGCTTTTCATGTTTTGCAGTGCACTGACCAAACAATTCAGCGGCAGTTCATGAATATGTTGTGAATGGTTTCAGCACTGGTGAGAAAAGAAAGGGCAAATGAGCAGAAAATGGCAAAGCATGTTTAGTCAGAATGAATAAAGCAGCCTGGGTATTGGAAATCAACCTGCAATTTACACAAGTCCCCCTGATTCAGCTGCATGTGCCTCTTGGAGTTAGTTAATTGTATGTGAAAGAAAACGGATTCTGGGTACCTGCCATTTCAGATTTACATTACACACTTTTTTTTTCCACTGTCTAACATTTGCATACACAGTTATAGGGACGTGGCATTCTCAGCAACAGAATGAGCAGTGCACATGGAACTTCTGTTATTACAATTAAAACTGAATAGCTCAAAATCATTACACCTACTTTACCTGTTAGTACACCCGCAGAAGTGTGTAGGGCATTGCATTCAGCAGCACAATACAAAAACATTTTAGCTCAAACATAACCATAGTCCGATTTCCAAAAAGGCTAATGGAGCTTTGGTTTAGCTATATTTAGAGAACAAAAACTAATTACATAAAGTGGTAATTTTCTAAATAAAATGGTACCAGATCAGGTCCGGTGGCAGCCTCTATCTTTCACTTTTTCTTAATAGGAGAAAAGAAGCAAATTAAAAAGGTTCCAGATTGGTGACCTAGCATGACCTGGCAGAAAATCACCACTGATGGCTATTTGATGGCATTGAAAGGACAAACTGGCCCAACCAATTGAGATTCTTGCACCTTGGGAAGATGCACCGCTAAATTTTCATATATAACCCAACATCAACTCCTCCCCTCATCTTGTCTTTTACCTGACCTGTCAAACCATTGCTTACCGCTGTCCTCCATAATTGTCCCAAGCATGCCCAAAATCCATTGAAAATACTTCTACCACCTCCATTAGTAGGCCATTTCAAGCCTTCTCATCTTCAACTTTGAGTCTTACATGACAAATACTTAATCCAAAACCCAGACCCCTTCCATGTCTTATTGCCAAATTTTGTAATTATCCCTAGAACCACCAAAATTAATGAGGCTGCTGTCCAAAAAAAAAAAAAATCCTTCCCATGTTCACTGAAGTTTGAGTTTTAACCATGGTCCCTCTGTTACGAGTGCATCCTCCACACTGCTGACGACCCGAGGGCTGGGAGGCCTTTCGGATCCTGCTGCGAGCACGAGGAGCGCGGTCGCCTCTAGAGCAGGTTAGTGAGCCCTTGGGCCATGGCGAGACTCAGGGAGGAGCCCCAAGCCATACCGTGGGAGGTGAGCCGGTGCAAGCATGGAGGGCTAGGCGAGGCAAGGCTGAAGCAAGGACTAGAGAGCAAAGTCTGACCCTCAACCAGACCTGCACGCCCACGGCAACCAACAACGCAATGTTGATTGATGAACGGTCCTCCGACTGTTCCAAGCCCTTTCGGGCCTGCCGCTGGGTAACGGCATTGGGCAGCAGGCCGGACAGAGGACGAGGGCAGACAGAGTCCTTGGAACACAGAAGACATCACAGACGAAGGCTGAAACGAGGATGTCATAGACGAGGGCTGAAGTGGAGACATCATAGATGAGGGCTGGGAAGGAAGACATAGGCACTGTCCCTCTGGGCGCCCTACTCAGCCCACCGACACAAGCAGACCCAATGGACTTGTCGCGGACCACCCTTGGAATACAGAATACATCACAGACGAAGGCTGCAGCGAAGACATCATAGACGAGGGCTGAAGCGGAGACATCATAGACGAGAGCTGGGAAGGAAGACATAGGCACTGTCCCTCTGGGTGCCCTACTCAGCCCACCGACACAGGCGGACCCAATGGGCTGGTCGCGGACCACCCTTGGAACACAGAATACATCACAGATGAAGGCTGCAGCGAAGACATCATAGACGAGGGCTGAAGCAAAGACATCATAGACGAGGACTGGGAAGGAAGACATTGGCACTGTCCCTCAGGGCACCCTACTCAGCCCACCGACACGGGCGGATCCAATGGGCTGGTCGCAGACCACCCTGTCCCACTGCGCGCCCTACACAGCCCAGGAAGGCTGGTCGCAGACCACGCTGAGAACGGGAGAAGCGCAGGGAAGAAGCGAGATACTACACTCCTGCCAGTCTGAGGCAAGCAGGAACATCAGGAACTGGATCTGGATCTGGATCAGGAACAAACATCTAGGAACATCTGGAACCAACATCAAGGCAACAGGCAGAGACACAGGACAGGGAGCCATCAAGACTAGCAAAGACCATGGTGGACCTGGATTGATGAAGCCGCATAGACGACTGTGAGACTCAATCCGAAGGCAAACAGGAACTGAAGTGAAGGTCCTTTATACTGCTGTATGCAGGCAAATCCCTGGGAGGAGTTCACCTGGACCGCCCCTCACTGGCCCTATAACTGAGGTGGAGTGCCGCGGGCCGGCCCCTAGGGAGAAGGGCATGGCCGAACCAGGAAGTCCAAGCAGAGCCAAGCAAGCCACAGGCAGGCCTCAAGAACAGCAAGGCCTCCCAGGCCCTGGAGCAAATCCTGGATAGTTCGCAGGCAAGGTCCTGGATTCGGAGTGGCCTCCAGAAGAGAAGGTAAGATGCCTCCTGCGGCACAGCCACAGGAGGGATCGCAACACCCTCCACAAATTTTGTTCCAGCCTTCTTGGAAATCAAATACTGTTGAACCACTGCTGTTCATGTTGTAATCACTGCTCCAAACAGGATTCCCAAATACGTTTTTGGAAGCCTAATGCAGTTGTACCACTACTGTTTGTGATCATAACCAACATTGCCTTCTTGGAAGCCTGGCAAGTAATCCCATTGCCTTCTTAGAATCCTGATGAAGGCAGGCATACCATTGCCGTTTTCATTATAATTGTTGCTCCATTCAGATTACTCCAGTGCTTCTTTTCCATTCTTTTTGCCACTAAGGATGTCTGTGATTATCCTATACTTTTTACATTATGAGAGTAATTTTCAAATAGTTTAAAGCTTGCAGGTAGTTTTTAACTGCAAACTTTACATTAATTTTCAAAATGAAAGAATCTGCATACTTTTGCTTTGTAAATTACCCCAGAGTGTATACCTTCGATTAGAAAATTATCCCAGGTAAACTACTCGTACATATTTACACTTGGCAATATGAGTGGGTAGTTTTTCAAATAAAATTTACATGCATAGGGGCGGATTTTCAAAGGGTTACACGCGTACGTTATGCGCGTAACCCCGAGAATCTGCTCCTGCGTGCGCCAAGCCTATTTTGCATAGGCCTGGCAACGCATGCAAGCCCTGGGATACGCGTATGTCCCGGGGCTTGAAAAAGGGGGCGGGGAGTGGGCGGGGTGGGGAAGTCTGGGGGGCGGGGAGGGGCGGGACCGGAGCCTCCAGGCACAGTGGCCATTTGCCGCTGTGCCCGGGATCGTGGGCCGGCTGTTGGCCGGCATGCGTAACCTACATCTGCCTGGAGGCAGGCACAATTTAGAATTTAAAGGTAAGGGGGGTTTTTAGGTAGGGCTGGGGGGTGGATTAGGTAGGGGAAGGGAGGGGAAGGTGGGGGGGCGGAAGGAACGGAGGAAGGCTGCGTGGCTCGGTGCGCACAAGTTGCACAATTGTGCATGTCATAAAATCAGGCATAGATTTGTGTGCACTGGGTTGCGTGCACAAATCTACACCCGCACACAATTCTTAAAATCCGGCCCATAATTTTTAAAATTAAAAAAATATGTGTGTGACTTGGAAATGCTCTCTAACTCCATCCCGGGAACACCTCTCTGCTATGTGGGTAAATATAGGTGTGTATATAGGCTATATACATGGAGTTTTATCCATATATCATGTGGGCAATTGTATAAAAGGTAATCTCCATGGGTAAAGCACTGCTTTACCTGAGGAAATGGTTTATAAAATTGACTTCCCTGTGTAAATCCCTAACTCTTTATCTTCCGTTATATAAAATTCATCGGCGCGACTATGAAACATTGTTACTTTAAACTCAACACTTTAAAAAGACTTCTACTCCACTTTATCGACTTCCAAACAGTACTACAAGCCACTATCCTTTCCAAAATAGATTATTGCAACTCCCTCCTACTTGGTGTACCCAAAGCCACGATTAAATCCCTTCAACTTCTTCAGAATGCCGCCACCAGAATACTCACAACTCACACAAATTCGACCATATCACCCCGATCCTATCCACCACCGTATAACATATAAAACATTCACCATCATACATAAAACCCTCCACAACCAGAACATGCACTGGCTGAAAGACGCAATCCACTTCCACACATCCAATAGACCTATCAGATCATCATATAAAGGTACCCTTCACACTCCTTCTCCAAAACATTTGCACCTCAAGTCTACCAAAGAGCGTGCCATATCCATTGCTGGTCACTATGCCTGGAACTCCATGCTACCGGAACTCAGACTGGAGAAATTTTTAAAAAACCTCAAAACATGGTTATTCAAACAAGCCTACCCCTAACCTCACGCATCTCAATCCCCTCTGGATTATCTCTACATAACCTCACCTGCTCACCCTATATGTTTCCAACCTGTTCCAGTCTATTTACACTGAAGAGAATGGTCAATACCACAACCAAAGACTGCTTCTACAGACTCCAGGTTCTAAAACGCATCAAACCCCTCCTATTTTTCCAAGATTTCAGGACAGTTCTCCAATCTTTGTTGTTCGCCAAAATTGATTACTGCAGCGCCCTCCTTCTAGGCCTCCCTAAATCTACCAAGCCATTACAGATGATACAGAATGCCGCAGCGAGACTACTGACCAATACCATCCGTGGAGACCACATATCACCCATCCTCAGGAACCTACATTGGCTACCAGTGAATTTTAGAATCCTACACAAATCAATTACTCTAATACACAAATCCATCCACCACCAACATCAATTAGATCTCGAAATCCCTTTCAAACTACATTCTCAAAACAGACCGACGAGAGAAATTCACAAAGGAATACTGCAACTTCCCCCTACCAAAGCCACACGCCTTACCTCGACAAAAGACCGAGCCTTCTCATAGCAGGCCCAGATATATGGAATAACATCCCCGCAGACCTCAGATTGGAACCCTGCCTCCTAACATTTAGGAAAAAACTCAAGACATGGCTCTTCAGTCAAGCCTTCTCTGAACCCCCTGACATTCATTAGTCTGCCCTTACTTTAGACTTGAAGGACATGAGTGAATGTTTAGCCTATCTCCTGCCTGGACAATAGACTCCGATTCTCCTAAGCACCTTAAGCATTATCTTAATAATAGTATTATAATTATAAACTTCAGCATGCTATAACCTATCTTTCCAGCTGATTAAGCTTCCAAGTTCCATTTTCCTTGTTCAATGTAACTTTGCCTCTTCCACACTTTTGTTTTAAGTTTGTTGTCACTACAGTTGTTTACCCTTGTTCGATGTAAACCGATCTGATATGGCTTGCCCATGAAGGTCGGTATAGAAAGTGTTAAATAAATAAATAAATAAATAAATAAATAAAATTTTTGAACAATCTAGTTAACTTTTTCACCTGCCTCTGCCTTACGCCACTTCAGACATTGACACATGATTTGTAAATAGTTCTCTACTGTTATATTCTGCTATTGTAAGCTAGCTGATGTTTTAGTTTTTATGATATCCTACATATGCATCTATCCCTGTCTCTTTATGCATTTCACGTCAACTTCTCCCAGTTTTGCTGACCCCTATTTTTTGTAACTGATTTCTCTTTCATTTCTCCTTGTGTGCAATGTAAACCGGCATGATGTCACTGACGAATGTCGGTAAAGAAAAGCCCTAAATAAATAAATATTTTGGTTTTCTGTGAAGTCTTAACTCTATTGCTTTGAAGTGGCTGTTCAGCAACAAAAAGTGGAAAGCAAATCTTAAATGTAATTTAATTAAATATGACTTTTGTTGTAGATTTGGCAACATTTTGGTAGCCATTTCCCAGACCATCTCCAGCCTCTCCAAATCTTTTTGGTGGAATGGACTCCAGAATTGAGCACAATATTCTAGTTGTGACCTTAGCAATGACCTGCACAAAGGCATTATTGTCTCCTTTTTTTCTGCCAGTTATGCTTCTCTTTATAGACCCTAGTATCCCTCTGACTCTGGCCACTGTTTCATTGCACTATTTTATTTTTATTTAATCACACTTATTACCCGCCTCTTCCAGAAACATAAAAATATTCAAAAACAGACATTAAAACATTAAAAGCAGGAGGTGGAGCGAGTAACTAGATTCCAGCTACTGGAAAGCTACCTTAAACAAATGGGTGCGGATTTTCAAAGAGTTACACGCGTAACCCCAAGAATACGCTCCTGTGTGCGCCGAGCCTATTTTGCATAGGCCTGGCGACGCGCGCAAGCCCTGGGACGCGCGTATGTCCCAGGGCTTGAAAAAGGGGGCAGGGAGTGGGTGGGGCGGGGCGGGACGGTTCAGGATGGGGCGCAGGCGGGGCCGGAGCCTCCAGGCACAGCAGCCATTTGCCACTGGGCCCGGTATCGTGGGCCGGCCATCAGCCGGTGCGCATAACCTACGCCTGCCCAGAGGCAGGCGCAACTTAGAAGTTAAAGGTTAGGGGGGTGTTTTAGGTAGGGCTCGGGGGCGGGTTAGGGAGGGGAAGGGAGGGGAGGGGAAGGTGGGGGGGGCAAGGGGAACAGAGGAAAGCTGCGCGGCTCGGCGCGTGCAAGTTGCACAATTATGCACCCCTTATGTGTGCCAACCCTGGATTTTATAACATGCGCACGGCTGCGTGCGCATGTTATAAAATCAGGCGTAGATTTGTGCACGCTGGGTTACGCACACAAATCTACGCCCGCGCACAATACTTAAAATCCGGCCCATGGGTTTTAAGAAGTTTATTGAATAGCTTAGAGTTCTACATTAGCCTTACAGATAAAGGGAGAAAGTTCCAGAGGATGGGGCCGGTTATGCTCTCTTGAGATCTTCAGACACTATCATCCTGAGGTCTCTCCTTTCTGGTCAGTGCACATCAGCTTCTCACCCTCCATCGTGAACTGCTTCCTTGCATCTTTGCACCCAAATGCATGACTTGTACTTTTCTTGCACTGAATTTCAACTGCCTAGATTTAGACCACTCCTCAAGCTTTTTTAAATCACTTCTTATTCTCTCTACTCCCTCAGGAGTGTTCTGTCATAGTGTCATCTGCAAAGAAACAAACTCTTCTTCCTATTTGCCCACAATATCACTCACAAAGATGTTGATCCAGGACAGATCCTTGTGGCAATCCACTAATCACCTCTCTTTCTTCTTACTACTACCCCCTATTGTCTATCACTCAGCCAGTTTCCAATAAGTAAATCACCTTGGAACCCATCCACAGGCTGTTCAGTTTATTTATGAGCCTCCTAGGTAGAACAGTATCATTTTAAATTTCTGGTCACCCAATTATAGGAATCATTCATATTTGTTTGACATGATCAAGTGGAAAACCATGATTCCACAGATACTGCAACATGCTGGAGGCTACAGTAGATACTTTACTATGCTTTCCTTCAGCACAGCACTTTACAACCTCTTTTCTGGGACAGCATCTGCTTTTCTCCAGTTTTTGGGTTTTTTTATTTTTTATTTATACATTTTTGTTGAAATCAAGAAATATAATCTTGAAATTGCAAAAGGTGAAAAGGAAGAAAAAGAAAATACAAATCTCTTAGTAAATAAACATCAGGAAAATACAAAGTATGTTCCTATACCCATAAGTCCACTAAGGGGGATCCAATTACAGAATATAAGGAAAAAATAAACCCTTAAGGGAAATATCAAGAAATAAAACTAGAGAGCAGATATAATTCAGCAGGGAATATATACATTAAACAGGGTACTCATCCTTCTATAGGAGTACTGGACTGAGCTAAATCTGAATTCCTAGACTCTAACACAGGTTTATCAGTGAGGAAAAAGAATAATTGTGAAGGGACAAAGAAAACATAAGACAGTCCTTTATATCTAATCAAGCATTTGCATGGAAATTTTAAAAGAAATGTTGCACCAATCTGCAGAACCCTTGGTCTCATCAAAAGGAACTGATGTTGCTTCTTCTGAGTATGTCGCGAGACGTCAGGAAACACCCTCACTGTGCACTGATGATTTTTAAAGTAAAGTCTCAGAACCCAGTCCTTGTCAAATTCAAAGGCAAATGTGGTCACTAAGGTGGCTGCTTGTGCAAGGGCAGAATCTGAAGTCTCTAATAACGCTCTCAGATTTATATTAGGAATTAAACAGTCCACAGATTGTACATCCACTTGATTGTTCTTCTTTTTAAACGGGGGGGGGGGGGGGGGGGGGGGGGGGGGGGTTAATAATACAGCATAGATAGGGGAGGGAGGAATTGCTGCTTCAGGCACTTTAAGATATTCCATTAAGAATCTTCTAAACATATCTTTTGCCAAAACATGAGGATGTTTAGGAAAATTAATAAAGCAGAGATTCCGCCCACATATAATATTTTCAAAATTCTCAACGTTATACTGCAGCTGTTGATTTTCCTTTATTAAACAGTCCTGGGTAACTTTTAAAGCTTGAGTATTTTGTTTAAGTTCTATAAATTCCTTTTGAGATGAGCAATAGAACTTTCTATTAGCTTTCAGTTATTTTCCATAATATTAATTCTGCCACAATAGGATTCAATTGTAAAGATATAACAGTTCAAGATTTACTATAGCCTCCCAAATAGAGTCAAGAGTAATCTCTAAAGGTCTTACCAATATCGGGACACTAATATTTTGCAGGGCAGTCAAAACAGGAGTAGAGATTAGCTCCTCCAGAGTTGATACACGTCTTTCAACAGGCGAGCCGACAAGGCCCCTAATGGGGTCTATACCAGTCTCCTCTCCAACACTGTCTGGGAGTCCTGACCCTGCAATGGGTCACATGGCCTCAGCAGCTGGATTCATCGGAGGAACCCTGGGGATCTGGGAAAGAGAAGCTGACAAAGCCAGAGGGGAGGACGATAAGGCAAAGCCCATCTCCACCTCCAAGGGCAATCCTCTTGATCACTGTCCCCGCTGAATGCGGGCATCCATAGGGCCCAAAAGGAGGGGTTCAGAGGGGACCACGGGAAAGGTCCATTCCTTGTCCCAGTGCTTTTGGGCCAATTGCGACATCGCAGCAGTAAAAGAAAGAGGTAAGGACGCCATGCTCACGCGTCCTGCTCAGTAGTGGCCATCTTGGATCCCCCTGTTTTTCTCCAGTTTTGTGTGACTACTCCCACTGATTTTCAGTTCTAGTTTCCTAATTTACAATATGTTCCTAAATAAAAAGCATAATTATGAAAAATATTAAGGATCTGCATTTGTTTGAAACATACAGGTCCATACTTGTTTCATTTAAGAATCCCCCAAATGAAAGGAAGAGGCCTATGAATGAATATTTGTCTCATTCATTTGTTTCCCATTGAAGTCAATAGATGGGCACTGCTGAGCAAAACAACTGGTACTATAGCAACTAAATCTTCCCTACATGATGTCAGAACCTTGTCAGAGCCCAGTCAGGATACGATGACAAGGAGACTAGTCAGAGGACAAATCACAGTCTGGCATATTTTAAATAGCTAATAGCTGCTTTCTGGATGATGATGCTGAGCTACTCCCACTGTAATGTCTGAGCATGAGCATGAGTATGAGTATGAAAGAGTATATATTTCTTCTCTAGCTTTTAGCAGAGAAAAACATGTTTGAAGAAACTCTAAAAGTTTTTTTTTTGTTTTTTTTAAATCTTAGAAACGTTTTGGATTTGGTACTAGTAAAGGGCTACTTCTTATCTTCTCTCTGTTACAGTGGTCTCATTCACTGTACCAGAAAGACAGAGGAGGTGAACTGCTGCTGATTTAGATTTTTCTGTTCACTGGGGAGGGTCAGGTGGCAGAAAAAGGCAGAGAGAATGGCAGCATTGACAAGGTCAGAGGACTTGGTGCAGATCCAGCTCAATCTAGTAGCAGCAATAAAAAAGCATTAGTCCTGTATCTAAATTGAAGACTTTTTAGCCATAGACTGGCAACAGTGGAAAGACTGGCAGTTCAAGGCAGAAGCACTGCTATTACTAGCAACAGTAACATGGAATAAACTTAGTTTTTGGGTACTTACCAGGTTCTTATGGCCTCGATTGGCCACTGTTGGAAACAGGATGCTGGGCTTGATGCCTTGGTCTGTCCCAGCATGGCTTGTTCTTGCGTTCTTATGTTCTTTAGGGATGTGCAACAGGGACGGATACGTTCAATTCGGTATTCGTATTCGTCGGGACCCAAATCCGTTACATCCATTTTCAGGGGACCCCGATTCATCCATTAGTTACATATGGGATTCGTTTCCCATTAAAGTTAAAAAAAAAACCCCATCCTAACCCTTTAAACTTAATTAACTACAACCCACCACCCTCCTGACCCCCCAAGACTTGCCAAAAGTCCCTGGTGGTCCAGCGGGGGTCCTGGGGCATTCTCCTGCACTCGGGTCGTCGGCTGCTGGTATTCAAAATGGCGCCGATAGCCTTTGCCCTTACTATGTCACAGGGGCTACCGGTGCCATTGGTTGGCCCCTGTCACATGGTAGGAGCAATGGATGGCCTGCGCCAACAAGTAAAGGCAAGAATTCTGAAGATTGTCTATGTATTTCAAAGTTAAAATCTGAAAATTTACTACAAACCGTAGGTGTGACTATCACCCTAGAACAGCCGCATGCACAAAATATACAACTATATTTTAGGCTCTATAATTAAAGGAAAACTTAATTACTTACAATACAAATTAAAATATCTTTCTTTCACATTTTAACAGCTGTTTTATCAGGTATTTGATAACATTTTTCACATCAAAAAAAGTTTTTTTGCTTAGTGATTGTGCATTAAATAGGATGAGTGAGAGGGCGGCCATACTGAAGATTTGGGTGATTGGGGGGGAGATCATGGTAGGTAGGATGGGTTTAAGGAATGATCAGTGGCGGAGGTGGTGGGTTGGGGGAGGTCTGTGTTTGCTGCGTTTGAGAGTATAGATATTGTGAGGTTGCATTTTTTTTTTTGATGGGGGGGAGAGTGGAATGGGTTATTACAGGTGATTACCACAGTCTACTGAAGAGGTTACCACTGTCTGGGAGGGAGGGGGGTGTCAGGGGGGTTTTAGGATTATTGGAGTGGCAGAAGAAGGGGCAGCACGAAGGGGCACACTAAGGGGCAGGCCATGGGTTTGCCCATGGGTTTGCCCATGGGTTTGCCCATGGGTTGTGCAGTCTCTTGCGCATTCTTTGAGGCTTTTAGTATTTTCATCCAATGGGCCACGATGCAGTATAACGGTTGCGAAGCCATGTTATAATACTTGGATGATTTCTTGTTTGTGGGACCGAGGCAGACAAGCGTTAGTTAACAGGTTTTCTGGAAGTGGCGAGGTCCTTAGGAGTGCCCATTGCGCAGGAGAAAATCGAAGGGCTGGCTACTAAGCTTACCTTTTTAGGAATAGAATTGGATTCGGTTGCAATGGTGTCATGGTTGCCGTTCGAGAAGGTAGTTCACTTGAAGGAACTGGTGAAGATGGTGCATGGGTCAGTTAAAGTGACTCTTAAGCAGATGCAATCCTTGATTGGTTCGCTTAATTTTGCATACCGGGTTATTCCGATGGGTCGGGCGTTCATTAGTAGGCTGTCAGCTAGAACCATTGGGGTAAAAGTCGGTCATCATTTTATTTGAGTTATGAAAGCAGTGAAGGAAGAGCTGGGTGTATGGGAGGGTTTTTTAGATTCATTTAACGGAGTATGCATGATGCAGGAGACAGAGATATCAAATGAGGGCTTAGAATTGTATTCCGATGCGGCTGGAGCGACGGGTTTCGTTTTATATTTTCAGGGGCAGTGGTGAGCAGAAAGGTGGCTGGGGGAGTGGGAATCCGAAGGGCTTATAAGAAATATCACATTCTTGGAGCTTTTCCCGATAATAGTAGCTTTAACGATATGGGGGAATGGGTTGCAGAACAAGAAAGTAGTGTGGTGGTGTGACAATTTAGGGTTGGTTCAGGTGGTCAACAGGCAGTCTGCAAGGTGTCCAAGGGTGTCGGTGCTGCTGAGGGAGTTGGTCTTCCTATGCTTGCGATGGAACGTAACTATCATGGTGAGACACGTGCCTGGTAGCATGAATTTGATTGCTGATGCTCTGTCTCGTTTCAAGTGGGATGTCTTTAGGACTGAGGCTCCTCAGGTGTTTACAGGGAGAGACATTCCCAGAGCATATTTGGAAACTTGGCAGGATGACACATGGAAATTGATTCGACAATCCATGGCACCAGCTACTTGGAGATCCTATCTGGCAGGCAGAGAAGCAGTGTCTCATTTTTTGCAGACTTTGGGGTGGAAAGGGGGGGCAGTTTGAGAGGGTGATGTGGTACAGTTTATTTTGTAGGCAAAGGGTTCGGTCTATTCGATAGCATCTGTGCAATGCCAATTAGCGGGTTTCTCATTTTTCAAAAGCTGGGGTCTGGGGAAATCCGATCAGCAGTTTTTTGGTACAACGGGTTTTAAGGGGATGGGGGTAGAGAGCATGAAGAGCACGGGGATAAACGTAGACCTATAAGTATATAGACCTATTGAAAATAGCGGAGCATTTGGCGGTGATATGCCAGTCTAGATTTGAGGTATTGTTATTTAGGGCTGTGTTCTCATTGGCTTTTTTTGGAGCTATGATGATCAGTGAATTGGTCACCAGATCCAAGGTGTGTAAGCATGGGGGGTTGCGTGCTCAAGATGCTTGGGTTTATGAGCATAGGGTTACTTTGTGTATCCGGAAATCCAAGACAGATCAGAAAGGTAAAGGGTTTTGGATTTCATTGGTACAAGCGTGTGATGAGCTTGCGTGCCCGATCTGAGACGTGCACGCTTTTGTGCAGGTCAGGCCGGAAATTGGGGGTTTTTTTCTAATTCATGAAGATGTTTCACCATTGACATTTTTTAATTTGCTCGTGTTCTAAAATGGGTAGTGGAGGGATTAGGGTGGGAGGCGGGGGCGTACTCGTCGTATTCCTTTTGAAAAGGTGCAGCAACCATGGCGGCAGAGTTAGGGTGGTCGGCGCGGAGGATTCAAGCAATTGGGTGATGGAGATCAGCGGCCTTCTGGTCGTACATGCGGAAGTGAGAAAGGGCGGTTGAGGGGGAGGAGGAGGACTTACTGCTTTGGCTAATGCAGTTCTTTGCTTTGCAGACACGGAAGGGGTTACATCCAAACCTGAATGTGCCTGGGTCGTGGGCCATTCGTTCGTTCACTATGCACAGCGAAGGGCTGTGAAGAGGCCTTATGGAGAACATTTGAATTTGAATACCAGCCGGTGGATCGTGCATTGGTTTGGAAAAGGAGGCATGCATTGGGGGGAGTTGCTGTCTTTCCTCCATAGGCGGGTTCAAATTTGGGGTGCTCCAAGGCTATTCATTTAGGAGGCAATGACATTGGTAAAGTGTTGTGTCGTGAACTGGTAGCGATAATAAGAAAGGAGTTGGCGAGTATTATAAACAGAATGCCAGGTATGAGGATGGGTTGGTCCAACATTATAGTGCGGATTAGACACCTTTCTGAGCCCTTATGGCGCAAAGGTGTCAAAAAATTGAATAGACAAATTGGCAAATGGTGGTTGATTCAACAGGGTGGTTTTTGGGTAAATCACACTTGGTCATGGGAGGTACTTGGGGGTTTATTTTTGGGTGATGGGGTACATCTTTCAGACATTGGCATGGATTTATTCAACAATGCCTTGGAGGAAGGATTCGAGCAACAAATGCATTAGATAGAAGGCCGCAGTGGGGGAACAAAGGTAACTGGGTTACCTTTGTTTGTAATGCGTTGTATTTGGATTGTGAAGGACATTGGAGGGGGGGGGATGCTTGTGTAGTTTGGGGCTGCTACACGGGAAGGCCTATGAGCAAAGGGGGGGGGGGGCGATGCTCAGGCCGCACGCTTACCCTCGCTGGAGCCGTGGCGGGGTAAGAGATAGGGAAGCGTCAATGTAGTCTTACCACTGGGACGTGGTGGTAAGTGAAGTGGGGCAGGATGGAGGAGGTGGAGGGGGAATTCGCATTTGGTGTCTATGTGTAATAGGTTGTGGGGGCTCGGGTTATGTTTTTTGTAATAAACTGCGGCCTTGTTTTAACACCATAATGATGTTGCTGTTTTTTGTACGGGGAGGGGGAGGGTTAATTGGAGTGCGAGCTGCTAGTCTTGCTTCCCTATGCTAGTGTAAATGGGATACATGATTGCAGCAGGGTGCAGCTCCATGACTTTTCATCATTTATAATGGTCATTATTGTACAATGTCCACAATATAATTCAAGCTGGTTTTACATATATTGTATATCTCATATAAAATATTCCTATTATACAATACCAGCCTTATTATACAAATATCTATCACTGCCCTGGGAAAATGAACTAAGGACCTTGCATGACATTACTACTAATAATACGATTACATGAAGACCTTCGCTTTCTGAAACTCTTAGCCTCCCATCCCTTTCAGTTTTTGTGCCACACCATAGAACACCCCATGGCACGTTTTTGTGCCAGTGAATGAAGCAACGTCACAGCAGGTGAAGTTGGAAGGATGAGAGAGGGTAGAAGCAGTTGTACTGATTTGGAGAATCATCAATGTAACTGTCAGAGTCAGACAGAAGTCAAAGCACTTCACAAGATGAATCAGGACAAGAAGAGAGAAACATTCACCGGCATGAAAACCTGCTGCTGACAGTTCAAGGGTTAGGATTAGGGTTAGGGTGGATCAAAGAAACTGATGGGGGACTACATTTTTCAAAAATCAAAAGTAATCATAATGCTGGAAATTTGCTGAATCTCAACATGCTGCTATCGAGTACAATGACTGGGTAATTCTGTAAAATTTTCACCAGCACGAAAGCATGCACACAACGACTTTAGTGATGCCTCCAGAATGCCCCTGATTTATCAGACCAAATTTTAGCCAGATAGAAAGTTATTTGGCAAAGAATTTTTCCAGATGTCCCTAAATATTAATTTAGCAGGATCACTTCTAAGTTATCTGGCTAAATGATTCTGCATGAGGACCTCTGTGTCTAGAGGTTACACAGACTCTAGCCCTACCTGCACAGTTATACAATTACACTTCCTAAGAGTAGGGAACCCTATGCGTCTTCTGTATTACCCCCAGTGTCTTCAAAATATACAGAACTGTCCAGAATAGCATTGTGGAAACAGCGACCAGGATTGTTGTTCTTCACCAATACAGATACTCCCGTCCAGGTGGGTACTTCTGATTTCTTCTTTACAGTTTGACCTGGAATTAGAAAATAGGATAATTTGCCTCTAACAAAAGACTTCATGGATTAATGTCCCCTAATTTTATTGTGGTCTTAAAGCTTTATCAACCATCAAGATCACTACGATCAGCTTCCCAATGCATTCTCAATGTTCCTTCATTTAAACAGATTAAGCTCAATGAATATCGTGAATGTCTTTTTTATGTGCAAGGTCCATGGTGGTGGAACACTTTACCTTTGGGACTAAAGGAAGACAGTTCATTGTTGAAATTCAGGAAGCTGTTAAAATAATTTCTTTAAAAAAAAAAAAAAAACTTTTAACTTGCCAGAAAAGAAGAGCACATAGAGTCCCCCCAAGGAATAAATTGTGGATTAAAAGTTTTATGGAGACCTTTAAAACTATCTTAGCAGAGACTTGCTGCATTGTTGTTATTGTTGTTATTGTTTTATTATTATTATTCTTATTCTTATTATTATTATTGGTCTTGTTTTTAATTTTGGTATTGTTTTTATTGTTTTTAAATGTCACTTTATGCATACAATTAGAGGTAGATTTTAAAAGCCTGGCGTATGCCAAAATTAGGAGATGTGCGCATGAGTCAGGCTTGTGCATGCCCACAGAATTTTACAAGACACCCAGATGCGTGTGTATCTTCCGCTCCATGCACATCTCATGCAATTTCAAAAAGAGTCATGGTCTGGGCGGGGCGTGGGCATTTCAGGGCCTGGCCAAGAGATGTGTACATAAATATTTACGTGCTTTGTAAGTTTTCTTCTGCTGTGGAGGAGGGATAAGTTGTCAACCAAAAAGGGTCTGGGATAACTTGGAGGAGTGCAGGCTATTAAACCAGGGGGATTTGGAGGCCCTAGCTCAACACTGGGTGAACTGGTGGATGAACTGGTGACACTGGTCATGATGTAGGTGCACATCGTGTTTTAAAATATCCTGACTTAAACATTAGAAATGGGATTTACGTGCCTAGATATGCACCCACTTAAAATTTGGCGCATATGTGCAGGCAGGCACCCAGGCCATTTTATAACATGCGTGCATGTTTCATTGAAGACAACAGTTTGGAGGTTGCACCCAAGATATTTTCAAATGTATCAGATCAGTCCTTTGCAGGTTAAAGTAAGCAAAAGAAATAAAAGGTTTTGAGACATTCTCAGAAAAATAATGTTTTTTGAAAGAATCTTAGGAAAATTGTCATGCATCGGAAGTATTGTTTAAAGAAGACATTGCCACACATGCTAATTTGCCCTATTAAACTGTCTTCAAACCATGTTACTTTTATCTTCCAATCAAGCTAATAACCATGTCACATGGAAACTGCAGCTGGAACAAATTTCAGGGTTCAGAAGCCAGCTGAGCATCGAGACATAAACCAAACACCAGAGATGCTTATACACACTGGTTCTCTTCATGAAAATTAGAAAGAATACATTTTCAAAGCAAAGGAACCCTATTGCAAGCAATCATATTCCAATACCCTGGGTTGGTTTTTTTTTTTGCAGGTGTCTGACAAAATACAATTTCATTCTTGCCATCTGCTGAAGTCTAAAGCACAGATTGAACTCACCTCGACTGTCACACACATGGCCTTTCACAGCCATGGAAATTAAATTCTTTTTCTTGCTAGTCTGCAGTGGATTAAATACTATAAGAAACTGAAATGAGAGAGGATACATTTTAGTATCCAATGCCCTTTTTATTCTGTTCTTGCATTTTAGGTGCTAAAAATTATAATAAGGTGCTGCGCTCAATTCCCCCCAAAATAATATAAAATAAAATAGAAAAAAATAGTTACATAGAGCAATAATGTAAATTAAAGGTTATTAAAGTGTTCATTTAATCTTGTTTTCTGCCTTGAACTAATTTGGGAAAGACAGATTAGAGCAAATAAATAAATTAATTAATAAATTATTTTAATACCAGTGTGCAGTAGAATCTTAACCAGAGATTAAATCTTGCACCTCAAAAATGACTTGAATTACTCATCTTTCTTATAAAATTTATCATTTAAATTTTTAAAAAGGATGAAAGCAAAGATATCATGACAATATATCTCTGAATGCATAGTTATATACACTAACATAGATGATGTCAGATAAAATCCACAGTTAGTTAATAGTGCCATGGTAGAGAGTGCATCAAGAGAGGGCTAGAGAACATTGTAGATATCTCATCTTTTTGTGCCTTTCCTCACTCAAAATCACATCAAATCTTCACTGATGTGTACTGTACTGTTCGTATGTCTCACTGTGCATGTAAAACTGGCCCCAAAACCCCAGACCACCACCAAAACCTCAACTTGAGTTACTAGCTGGCCCTACTACAGTGGTATAAACAGGGCCAGAGGAACCACTAGGCAAGCTAGGCCTGTGCCTAGGGTGCCGAGATTTAGGGGGCGCCGCCACAGCTCGCAGCCACTTCAGGTGGCAGAATTTTGAAAGGGCAAAAAGTGCCCCTTCAAAATTCTGCCCAGCCCCTGCCTCACCCTGCTTCCCCTCCCCCCCCCCCCCCCATCATGCCACCCTTCCGACACCTCCTTGGTGGTCCAGCGGAGGGCCCGGGAGTGAACTGCCACTTCCGGGGCCTCCGCTGCCACTAACCAAAATGGCGCCAGTGGCCTTTAGCCCCTGTCACATGGTAGGTGCTGAAGGCCACTGGCGCCATTTTTATTAGTGGCAGCCGACGACCTGAGAGTGGCAGATTGCTCCCGGGCTCCCCGCTGGACCAGGTGCATTGTGAGTTTTTTTGGGGAGTGGAGGGGAGGTTGGGAGGGTGGGGGAGTGGCGGCATGTGGTCCCTGCCCCTGGAGTCGGGGCTGCGACCGGGGCTGGGGGCGGCATGATGGGGGGGGAGGCGGCGCAAGGTTGAAGGTGCCTAGGGCGCCCAATCCCCTTGCACCAGCCCTGGGTATAAATAGTTGACTTATATGAGAACCTTATAAAAAGTCTCTCTCTCTCTCTCTCTCAAGCTGTGAAGAGGTAACTCAAAAATATAGCATTTTAATGAATCTAGGCCTAGTAATTAGTTCTTTCTTCCACCTGGGAAGATAAGTATATAAGATCCCATATGAAACTGAACACTCAACTCTTACCATCAAGCCCTGCAATAATCCACTGAGCTCCTAAATCTATTTATTACAAATCTTGTATTCCATAACTTCCAAAAATAATTTGGTTCAGAGCTCCCAAACCTAATATGATTATTGTCTGAACATCCTTCCTCCCAGGACTCCATAGCTTTTCTGGGCAGTACGTGGCCACAAACAATCTGTTGGCACTGATCTTTTTGGTTTTTGGAGTATTGTAGCTTTCTGGTACCAACCAGAATGGCTTTACCCAGGGCTAGTCTTGCCTCACAAATCTGCTTCACTTTTTTGAAGGAGTTAATAAACATGCGGATAAAGGTGAACCGGTAGATATAGTATACTTGGATTTTCAGAAGGCGTTTGACAAAGTTCCTCAAGAGAGGCTTCTAGGAAAAGTAAAAAGTCATGGGATAGGTGGCGATGTCCTTTCGTGGATTGCAAACTGGCTAAAAGACAGGAAACAGAGTAGGATTACATGGACAATTTTCTCAGTGGAAGAGAGTGGACAGTGGAGTGCCTCAAGGGTCTGTATTGTATAAATGATCTGTATAAATGATCTGGAAAGAAATACGACGAGTGAGATAATCAGATTTGCAGATGACACAAAATTGTTCAGAGTAGTTAAATCAGAAGCAGATTGTGATAAATTGCAGGAAGACCTTGTGAGACTGGAAAATTGGGCATCCAAATGGCAGATGAAATTTAATGTGGATAAGTGCAAGGTGATGCATATAGGGAAAAATAACCCATGCTATAATTACACAATGTTGGGTTCCATATTAGGTGCTACAACCCAAGAAAGAGATCTAGGTGTCATAGTGGATAACACATTGAAATCGTCGGTTCAGTGTACTGTGGCAGTCAAAAAAGCAAACAGAATGTTGGGAATTATTAGAAAGGGAATGGTGAATAAAACGGAAAATGTCATAATGCCTCTGTATTGCTCCATGGTGAGACCGCACCTTGAATACTGTGTACAATTCTGGTCGCCGCATCTCAAAAAAGATATAATTGCGATGGAGAAGGTACAGAGAAGGGCTACCAAAATGATAAGGGGAATGGAACAACTCCCCTATGAGGAAAGACTAAAGAGGTTAGGACTTTTCAGCTTGGAGAAGAGAAGACTGAGGGGGGATATGATAGAGGTGTTTAAAATCATGAGAGGTCTAGAACGGGTAGATGTGAATCGGTTATTTACTCTTCGGATAGTAGAAAGACTAGGGGGCACTCCATGAAGTTAGCATGGGGCACATTTAAAACTAATCAGAGAAAGTTCTTTTTTACTCAACGCACAATTAAACTCTGGAATCTGTTGCCAGAGGATGTGGTTAGTGCAGTTAGTATAGCTGTGTTTAAAAAAGGATTGGATATGTTCTTGGAGAAGGCCATTACCTGCTATTAAGTTCACTTAGAGAATTGCCACTGCCACTAGCAATGGTAACATGGACTAGACTTAGTTTTTGGGTACTTGCCAGGTTGTTATAGCCTGGATTGGCCACTGTTGGAAACAGGATGCTGGGCTTGATGGACCCTTGGTCTGACCCAGTATGGCATTTTCTTATGTTCTTATGTTAAAGGCCTGTAGTATTGCTTGGTCACAATTCTAGACTGTTTTGTGCAAAAGGAATATTAACACAAACTGAAATTGAAGAATATAAAATTGCAACTGAGTACCTGTATATTCCTAAAATTCCCTTTTTTTTCTTTCATTTTGTTAGTATAGCATGTGTACTATGAACAACAGAATGGAAGTTTTAGTAGATTTTCATGGTCTTTATATAGAATATGAAGGCTGACAAAGTACATAAGGCCAGTCTAATCTGCCTATTTTCTCTTGATATTGTAATTTCACAGACCTAACTGAATCTCTAGTCCTATCTCCACTTCCCCACAATTAGGGATAGTTTGCACTTATCCCATGGCTTCTTGACTTTCAAAACAGACAGTCTTCAACATAAGACATTGTAATTTACAATGATTCAAAGTTACAACGAAGTTGATATTAAAAAGCCATTTAGATGGATAATTGAAAAGTTATCTCTCTAAATGGCTAGCTGGGAATATTCAACGCCATAGGCTCATAAGTCGGAAGCGTTCCAGGGCCAGGCGAGCTAGAGTTAGCCGCATAAGTTATGTGTTATGGGAGAGTTGGGAGCGGTCCCAATTCTGGAAAGAAGTAGTGTATCCTTGGGCCACGGCGCACCCGCAGAGGAGCTCCGGGAAGTGCTGAGGAAGGCGAGGAGTGCCCAAGCACAGGCGGACAAGCTGGAAATGCAGGACCCTGGCCTCTGCCAAACCTGAACGCATCACAGAGACCCAGCAATGCAATGTTGGTCTCTGGGGTAGCCCTCTGGCCACTCGATAGCCTTTTCGGACCTGCCGAATGGGAATGGAAGATGCGACAGGATGGACAGAGGCTGAGGGCTGGAACAAACAGGTTCAGACGAAGACTCAGGATACTTAAAGGATGATGACAAAAACTCAAGATACTTGAAGGATTAAGATGAAGACTCAGGTTGCTTGGAGACTCAGGAGTATGGAGAGTGCTGAATGAGTACTGCCTCACCACGTGCCCTACACAGCCACTCAAGGCAGGTCGCGGACCATGCTGATGGCAAAGCAGACTCCAGGGGAAGCAGTGGAACTTCGAATCAGGACATGACGAAGATTCAGGTGAGGCCTGCACCGAGACGTGCTCTCCACAGTTAGTCAAGGCAAGGCACAGGCCACGCAGGAACGGAGCAGGTTTAGACAGAGTCTTAGGCAAGGACAGATGCACGGAACTCTGAAGACCAGGACAGGATTCAGGATTCAGGATATAAGACTCAAGATACAAGACTCAGGATAAAAGACTCGGAACTCGGAACCTTAAAAGCAAGGGCTTCTGGAGGATTGCGCTGCTGACAAGAAGGACATCTGGATACGAGATCATCTGGACACAAGGACATCAGGAGAACAAGACATCAGGGACTTCAGGGGATCTGGAGACGGAACAACTGAAACATTAGGACATCTGGAACTTGACGAGGCAAAGACACAGGATCCGACAAGAGACCAAGATGAAGACGAAGACAAGGAATTCCCACATGGAACACAGTGCCTAGGAGAAGCTGGAATGAAGAGAAGTCCTAAGGAGGACTGGCTCCTTGTGAAGGCAATGAAGCAATGAAGACAGGCCCTTCTTATAGGGCTGAAGAGGAACACCCATGATGAAGTCATCAGGAGGAGCCAGGAGGACTGGCCCTTTAAATCCTGTAAGGAGGCACAGCCTCGCACCTAAGGAGGCAGGAAGCAGGACCCTGGAGACCAGTGTCCATGCTGCAGATAAGGAGGAGAAGCAGGACTAGGCTGAAAACCAGGCCCAGCATCGGAGGCGGCTTCCAGCCACGAGAAGGAGGACTGAGGGCGGCTCCAGCCACAAGGAAATACCAGTGGCGGCCTCCGGGCTGTGAAGAGGAGCTTCAGAGCGGCCTCCCAGCTGCAAGTAGAGGAGCTGAAGACATCGGCGGTTCCTGCTGCGAGAAAAAATGATGGCGTTCATGGCCCTCTGGCAGCGGCACCAGCCAAACAGAGAGGAGGTCAGTGGTGGCTCCATGCCACACGATAGGCAGGCAATGACGGCGGGCCCGCCGCAGACCACAGCAGCTCCCAGCCGCAAAGCGGGGAGGAGCAGAAATGTCGGCGGCCTCCTGGCTGCAAAGACAGGCAGCAGCTCCAGCCACGCAGAGGGGATGTAGGCGGCCTCCAGGCTGCTGAAGAAATTGAAAAGAAAAGGCGAGAGGCTGCCCATGCTCCCACCATGGGCAGAATCATAACATTATGCAGCTATCTCCAATATTTGGAGTTAACTACATAACTAATGTGGCTAATGCTGGTCATGCCATAGTGCTGCCCTAAAGTTAGCCAGCTTGTCATAACTGGCTATCTTTAAGATAGCCGGGGATATTCAGCGGTGCGGCCACTCTGCTGAATATCCCCATTAAGTTAGCTGAATGGCTATATCATGCTACATTAGCTAGCCACTCCACAGCTGAATATTGACCTCAACATTTCTAAATTTACACCCATTTTCCAACCCACAGAGCTTAAGTTGAATTTGACATCCAAATACAGTATCTCCTGGCAGGTAGGCATGCATTAGCACACTGATAAACGTGAGCCCAGCGAGGCCCCCATCAGTAGGAAGAGCATAGATGTCAGAATGGAGGGGGGATGCAGGGGCCATGGACCCCTCAAAATTTCAGTCAGCAAGCATTGGTGTTTCTTTTCTTCTTCCAGCCCACCCCAGAAGAAGACATTGGTGGCAGTGAATGGTCAAACCTCACTCACCAGCTCATATCATTTTTGAAACAAAGAACTCCTCTGTAGTGTCTTCCTTCTTTCCTCCTCTCTCCACCCCTGCTAGCGACTGAATGGTACACTTTGAACTTGTGATTCAAAGCACAAAATTCAGGACCCACCCCCAGCAGGGGAGGATGGAAGAAGAAGGCCCTCACAGAGGAGTTCTTTGTTTCAAAATGATATGAGCGGTAAGTGAGGGGATCCTGAGGAAGCAGGGAGGGAGTGAATTAGGGATCACTGTGGGATGTGTGTGTGTGTGGGGGGGGGGGGAGTAAACTGGAGAAAGTGAGGAGTTTGGGGGAGAACTGAGGAAAATGAGGGGTTATGGGGAGGAAAATGAACAGGTTTGTTGGGGGAGGGAGGGAGTCCCTGTCTCTCTCCACCTTGCTGCCTTTGGCCTCCCTTCTCCAACTCCTCCTCTCTTTCAGCCCTCACTCCTACTTCTAATTTTCCCTCCTCTCATACCCCCTTCTTTTGCTCTTTCTTCTCTCTCCTGCCCTTACTCCCTCCCTACTCCTACCCACACAAGAAAACAGCAAAGGCATGGCAGGACCAACATAGTTCCATATTATGTTAGGGCTGCAAAGCCTTTGCTGTTTTTCTTGAAGATTGGCCTCTCTTCCTGGCCCCCCCCCCCCCCACCTCTCCTCTTTCTCTCCTGATTCCCCTTTACTTCTTCCTCTTTAGCACCCCACCTATACCTCCAACCCCTTCTACTTTAGCATCCCATCTCTCTCCTTATCCCCATCCTTGCTCTCTTCCCATCTCCCTCTTCTCCTCTCTTCTGCACCACACATCTCTCCCGAATCCCCCTTCCTCCCCCACATTCCTTGCCCATCTCCACTACCTCCTGCTCTTGCCCCTTGTCCTTTCCCCCCTTCTATCTCTTTGGCCTCCCTCCTCTCTTCTCCCTGTTCCCACTCCTACTTCTCTTGCTCTCTTCTCCCTGCTCCCATTACTCCTTCTGTGCTCTTTCTATCTCCTACCCCTACTCCTACCCACCTCCCCTTATTGCACAAGGGGATTAGGTAGCACCTATACAATCTGCATCCAACTGTGGGTTAAACAGTGAGCTTGGCTGATTGTACTGTATTGCATCTGCCCCAATGTGCGGTGTTATTTAATATAAAAGCCCTCATTCTGTTAGGGATGTGCACTCTTTTGTGACAAAATAGGAAATATAGGGGCAGATTTTCAAAGGCTACGCGCGTAACATGGGCTTGCAAAAAGGGGCAGGCAGGGGGCGTGGCCAGGGGCATGGCTGCAGTCCAGGGCATGGTGGCAGTCCGGGGCAGTCTGGGGTATGGCGTGCTGGCAGCTGGCTGGCGCGCGCAAGTTACGCCTGGCCTAGGGCAGGCGTAACTTTTGGAGCAAAGGTGGGAGGGGGGATTTAGTTAGGGATGGGGGTGGGTTAGATAGGGGAAGGAAGGAGAAGGTGGGGGGGGCCGGAAAACATTTCCCTCCAAGGCCGCTCCGATTTCGGAGCGGCCTTGGAGAGAATGTGGAAAGCCATCGGGGCTCTCCTCGGGCTTGGCGCGCGCAAGGTGCACATGTGTGCACCCCCTTGCGTGCGCCAAGCTTGGATTTTATAACATGCACGCGGCAGCGCGCGAATGTTATAAAATCGGGCGTATATTTGTTCGTGCCGGGTTGTGCGAACAAATCTACGCCCATGTGTAGATTTTAAGATCTGGCCCATAGACAATATTTCCTATTTTGTTGTGGTTTGGGGGGTCCCCGAAACAATAGGAAAACCCACGAAATTTTGTGTGGTTTTCTTATCGTTTTCGTGGGGGGGAGAAAGGGCACATAAAAAAAAAACCCCCAAACCCATGCCAATCCTTCAGATTTAATTAATTAAAATCCCCTACCCTCCCGACCCCCCCAAAACTTGCCTAAAGTCCCTGGTGGTCCAGCAGGGGTCCCGGGAGTGATCTCCCCCTCTCGGTCTGTCAGCTGCCTCTAATCAAAATGGTGCCGATAGCCCTTTGCCCTTACCATGTGACAGGGGTTATCGGTGCCAATGGACGGCCAGCGCCATCTTAAAAAATGGTGCGGGCCATCCATTGTTCCTACCATGTGAGAGGCCGGCCAAGGGCTCCGATAGCCCCTGTCACATGGCAAGGACAAAGGGCCACCGGCGCCATTTTGTTTACTGGCATCTGACGGCCCGAGAGCGGGAGATCGCTTCCGGGACCCCCGCCAGACCACCAGGGACTTTAGGCAAGCTTGGGGGGGGGGGGATTGTAATTAATTAAATCTGAACGGTTGGGGTGGGTTTTTTTTTTTTTTTGGATCAGGGCAGATGAAAAGAAACCGGCCCGAACCGCGAGAAACTAAATTTCCCGTAGCGGGCCGATAACGAAGGCCGAACCGAAAGGTTCAACTGAATCACATCTCTAATTCTTGTTGCTTGATGATCTTCTCTCCATGCAGTACTAACGTATTTATTAGTAATGCTGTTTTTGTGATTTTCTCCTTTACCCCTATGTTAGCTTTTTTTTAGCATCAAGCTTTTGTTTTATCTGAGAATGAGTAATTATACTCTATAATTTATGTGAAGAATATATGCAAGATAGAATGACAAATTGTAAGTATAATGTAAAAAATTGGCAATGGAAATGTGGCAGAGCTTAGGTTGGAATAGGGGGTGGAGCTTGGTTGCACCCCCTCAAAAAAAACCCAGAAGGGTGTTCTGCTGCCCCTGAGGAAAAATGAAGAGACTTCATCTCAGAACAATATTATGTAGGCATGACTGGCACTTTCATCATCAGAGAAAAAATATTTAGGGGTTAATTTTCAAAAGGATTTAGTCAAGTGAACACTAGTTTATGTGTGCAAATCAGCATTTGAAAATCAACTGGGTGGGTATTGTGCAGGTGATTATGTGTGTACTTATCCCTGCACTAAACAGTGAGTGGAGTCATAGTGGGGAAAGCATTTACATGCAGAGCAATTGTAACTTCCTATGTGTACCATCACAACCCAGGAATTTTCAAAACGACTTATGTGCCTGCAGACTTTAAGGCCTAAGCATTAAGCAGGCTGTTGCAAATTACCCTCCCTGTGCTTTAAAATGTCTGTGCTTTTTACAGTAATAATTCTCTATCTATCTATCTATCTATCTATCTATCTATCTATACTGTGGGGCGGATTTTCAGAGCCCTGCTCGCCTAAATCCGCCTAAATCCAGGCGGATTTAGGCGAGCAGGCCCTGCGCCCCGGTGCGCCTATGTTCAATAGGCCTACCGGCGCGCGCAGACCCCGGGACTCGCGTAAGTCCCGGGGTTTTCCGAGGGGGGCGTGTCGGGGGCGTGCCGGGGGCGTGTCGAGGGGGCGGGCCCGATCCGCGTGGCGTTTTCGGGGCGGGCCATAGCGTTTCGGGGGCAGGCCCGGGGGCGTGGTTACGGCCGGGGCGGTCCGGGGGCGTGGCCGCGCCCTCCGGACCCGCCCCCAGGTCACGTCCCGGCACGCTAGCGGCCCGCTGGCGCGCGGGGATTTACGTCTCCCTCCGGGAGGCGTAAATCCCCCCGACAAAGGTAAGGGGGGGGTTTAGACAGGGCCGGGCGGGTGGGTTAGGTAGGGGAAGGGAGGAGAAGGTGAGGGGAGGGCAAAAGAAAGTTCCCTCCGAGGCCGCTCCGATTTCGGAGTGGCCTCGGAGGGAACGGAGGTAGGCTGCGCGGCTCGGCGCGCGTCGGCTATACGGAATCGATAGCCTTGCGCGCGCCGATCCCGGATTTTAGCGGATACGCGCGTATCTACTAAAATCCTGCGTACTTTTGTTGGCGCCTGATGCGCCAACAAAAGTACGCCAAATTGCGCTATTTGAAAATCTACCCCACGTGTGTATATATATTACTAAATTCTTAGTTATTTTGATGAAAATAGAGCATTGGGCCTTGGTGCTGGAACCAATCACCCATTTATAACTCAATTTCAACTTACAACATTTTAACTTAAAATACAATTTTCAGAAACCAATTGTGTTTTAAGTACAAGGACTTCCTGAACTGTTTTTGCCTCCTTCACCTCCACTGAGAGGTTGTTCTATGCATCCAACACCTGTTCTATTAAGAAAAAGTTTCTTATGTAACTCCCAAATCCACCATCTTTTACCCTTATATCATGATTTCTTGTTCTAGAACTTACTTTTCATTGAAAAATACTAGACACCTATGCACTATTTAAACCTTTAAGGTATTTGAAACTCTTACCCACCCTTTTCTTCTCTAGAATATACATATTTAGGTCCTTAAGTTTCACCTCTTAGGGCTTATGGTACAGATTGGTACCATTTAGGAAGTCCTTCTCTGGATGGACTCCATTTTTTCTATATCCTTTTATATATGTGACCTCCAAAATTGGACACAATATTCTAGATGAAGTTTCATTAATGATTTGTAGAGATACACTATAGCTTCCTCTTATTGTTGGTTATGCCTTTCCCTGTGCAATATAGAATTGCTCCAGCTTTCATCACTAACTTGCCAAGCTGGTTAGATACCTTGAAATATTTAAAATCATTTTGAAATGTGTTTCCTGTTTAATTAAAATGAACATAGAGGGAAAGTTATGAGTAACCCATGTAGTTCAGCTACATTAGTACTTTTATAATATATACTTTCTAGCAAATTTTCAAAGGAAAACAATGTGGGTAGTTTCCCTTTGAAGATTAAGTAGCTTAAAATGCACAAGGAAGGTAAAATAGTGCATGTACTTTTGAAAATGCCAAGTAAACATACTGTTTTCCTCCCTAACCTAACCATGCCCAAAGGAACACCCCTTTATAGTGTGGATAAAAGTAGGTGTTTTGTGAGCCTTGTGCATTGTTTTTAACTGCTCTGAGGTAATCAATTTTTACTAAGAGTAAATGACTTTGAAAATTGCTCCGAAAATGTGTAAACCTAGCTCTTATTCTTGAGACACCCACTCATCAGGACACTTCTGGGGAAGGGGGGGGGGGGGAGGGAAAGCATCAAGCACAAATATAAACACTTTTAGGCGGTCAGTTTTCAAAGCAGCTCACCCAGGTGCTAAGTCTATGGCTACTTTGCACTTGCAGACTTTCTATACATTTTGAAAAGGAAATACCATGCATATTTTCCCTTTGAAAATTGTCCATGGGTACAACTGGGCCACCTGTTTTGCACTTGCTTTTTTGTGCAGGCTAAATTTGGCTGGTAAATAGCACAAGTACTTTTAAGAAAAGCAGTGTATCCATGCTATTACCTAATCCCACCCAAAGCATGCCCTCTGAGAATGCATCTCCTTACACCAACGAAAAGTACACCCTGGGGAACCTCAGATGGATTATGGGCGGACGATTTTCAGACAGACCGTTTACCCCAGTATAGCAGAATTTACCCAGGTAAATGGCTTTTGAAATATGTCCACCACATAGGAAGAAGTAGTTATAATGCATTTCAATTCAGGGTTTCTCAGCAAAAGAAGCAAATTGTAGCCTTTGTTATAAGTGATCTTATACTGATACCATGACTGAAGAGCAAGATAACTGGTTTCTGTATGGCACCTCAAGAAGACATGAAACCAAATTATATCCATATCTCAAAGCTTGTAAAATTCCTTGCCAATGAATGTTAAAATCATTTGGAATGATGTCTAGAAACATCACACCATCTCACACCCATTCTTAATCTTTTCTTTTCCCCAAAACCTTAAGGGAAGACAATGCTTCAATCTACTGTAGTTAAGAGACTACATGAACCCGTAATAAACTCCTTGCAATATGAAGCTGGGGAAGGATTGTGAGAGAATCGAACAATACAGCTTCCACAACCCAAAAAACTGATTTTCTAGGGGCTGGTGACATTTTTGGTCTTTTCTAACCCCATACTCTTTTCTTTGAAGACATATAAACTTGAATATATTGTCAGGTTTGGTAAAATTGGAATTTGGAAATCAGACATTTTTTTTTTTATAAATATGGTATAGCAGCAAAAATAGTCAAATAGAAATAATAGTATTGGCCCACCTTGCTGACCCTGTTGCTGCTGAGTCTATGTTGCTTTAACTTCAAAAATTACCCCTAAATATTTTTTGTCTGATGATAAAAGAGGAGTGGAGGAGTAGCAGTAGGCTATGAGCAAGGAGACCAGCGCTCAAGTCCCAGTGTCACTCCTTGTGACCTTGGGCATCTCCCTTTACCCTCTATTGCCTCAGCTACAAACTTACTGATAAGTCTTTCCATCCTATATCCTCATCCTCAGCCCCCCCTTCCTTTCCTACCTATATCCTCAGCCCCCCCCCCCACCCTGTACATCTATTTCTTGTTAATACTACACCGCAGCCACTGTCAATTTGACTTTATTTATTGTTGTTAATTGGTTATTGTTTTCTCAAGCTGTATTTTTATCAGTTTGCTATACTCATACCACCTGTTTAACCTGAATACCTAGGGGTCTCAGGATCCAAAAAGAACCCAAGCTTTTCGTTGAAGATCAAGATTTCCTAGAAAAATGGAATTCAATATTGAACAAATGTTCATTAGACTTGATGGTCCTGATAATAGAATCCTCACACTCCTTATGTAATCAGTTAAGAACACAATTAGACGAGAAATTGGTAACTTTAAAAGCGGAAGTTGAAACTGAGAGCTTTGAACGTAATTTTGCAGATTTGCAAAAATCTGTAGACAACTTCAATAAAGAAGTACAAGAATACAAACTTTCCAAATTAGTAAGAGATGAAAATGATTACAAACAAGGTAGTATTTACAATTGGATGCAACCTAAGGATAGAAAACGCAAGGTTGCTTTCAATACCCAAGTAGAGAGTCCATCAAGCTAGGTTGAGAAAACATTGCACAAATCTCATCTCTGGGTGAGTTTCCTTACTCTGAGGGTCATCAAATCTTCACAAGAAAGTGCTATTCTGTTTTCACATCTCACTTGGACATTCAAAGTGGCTCCTAACCCCCTACACTAATACTAAACCTCCAGTTACTAGGTGACCCTCCAATAGAGATATAAATACCTATCTAGGATTATGGCTAGTCTCTCTTTCTCGTATCTCAAAGTGCAAAAAAGGTATGGTAACTTAGCTCTTCGCAAAGGTATTATTGTTATAAACCTATTAACATGCCCCTTTTTCTATCGCATGCGGTATTTAGTGCATTTTGATAAATCCAGGCCTTAGATTGTAAGCCCTCTGGGGATAGGGAAATATCTACAGCACCTGAATATAGTCCACTTTGAAGGGCTGAAAAAAAAGTGCAAAAAGCAGTAAATAATAGAGAAGTGAATCAGAACTGGAATCGGTTCTGATTCCGGTTCCGATTCACATCGTGTTTTTTTTTTCGTCCGGCCCAATCGCGGTTTTGTTTATCGGCTGCGCCCGAGCCGATAAACAAAAAACCCACCCGACCCTTTAAAACTAATCCCTTAGCTTCCCCCACCCTCCCGACCCCCCAAAAAAACTTTTTACAGGTACCTGGTGGTCCAGTGGGGGTCCTGGGAGTGATCTCCCGCTCTCAGGCCGTCGGCTGCCACTAATAAAAATGGCGCTGATGGCCTTTGCCCTTACCATGTGACAAGGTATCCATGCCATTGGCTGGCCCCTGTCACATGGTAGGAGCACTGGATGGCCCACGCCATTTTTAAAGATGGCGCCGGCCATCCAGTGCTCCCTCCATGTGACAGGGGCCGGCCAATGGCACGGATACCCTGTCACATGGTAAGGGCAAAGGGCCATCAGCGCCATTTTGATTAGTGGCAGCCGACGGCCCGGGAGCAGGAGATTGCTCCCGGGACCCCCACTGGACCACCAGGTACCTGTAAAAAGTTTTTTGGGGGGGTCGGGAGGGTGGGGGAAGCTAAGGGATTAGTTTTAAAGGGTCGGGGTGGGTTTAGGGGTTATTTTTGTGTGCCTTTTTCCCTCCCTCCCCCAAAATGATAAGAGAATCCCCACGAATAATTTTGAGGGGTTTTCCTATCGTTTTGGGGGAGCCCCCGATTTCTGATGATTTTGAAAATATCGTACGATATTTTCAATCGTCCGAAGCCCAATTCATATCCCTAGTAAATAAATAACTGGTCTATCTTTGCTGCCATGCCTGGACTGTAAACAAATATCTACCACTGTGGTATGGCAAGTACTTGTCTAAGAACTTTCAAATTTCATTATAAAGGTTGAAAACAGTAGAAAGGTAGAGAGATTTTTTATTACTCTAAAACAAGGTACAGTTTCATGGGTATTTCTTGTGTAAAATGTATCTTAAAAGCATTGCTAAAGCTATTCTTCAAAGCAGGTTAATTAAAATGATTTTCCAAATGTATAGTTCTTGTAGCAGGACTGAACTATGTGGGAGGGTATGGGGTTGATAGGCTCTCCACATTCACATCCACCATAGTATTTCATACTGTCAAGCTGTGCGAGCTTAAAGGTAACAGAGCAACTGAGCTGACTCACAGCATGAAGCAAAAATTAAGTGGATATCTGGTACTTTGATACACCAGCTCCTACTTTATAGCTCAAGTGCAAAGCTACAAAACGTAGTAGCTGGAGGTTTGAAAATAACTCTTTTGTTGTTCCTGAACATCTTTCCACCTCTCCCCTCATCCTGAGTGCTCAGCCTTCCATCAGATCTGAAATTATTCTGAAGGTGAAATGTGCTTTTATGGATGATTTCATTTTCTGATTGTAGTTCTCTGCCTCAGTAACCTTGGAAACAGTTGATGTAATACCTTGCTCTGTGCTGAAAATAAGAAGGAGCTAGGAGGGTCTAGTGGTTCCTCTTGTTTCACAGAAGAAATGCCCTACTATTGAAAAAAAACAGCTAACTAAAATGCTATATCATCATTATCACTGGTCCTCTCTCTCTCTCTTTTTGACTATATATAACTATAGAACACAAACTGAATAAGGAAAACTGCATATTACCTTCAAAATGTACTTACATTGTCTATAAATAGCACCACAATATATAAGGTGTTGCACAGGAGGTGGACCCTTGGCCTGGTGCAGGATTGGAAGGGCCCTCTGGTCAGACCCAGAGAGTGCCTGTCACCAGGAGGCAGAGCACACGATGAGACAGAGGCTAGCTGGAGCTCACCAATAACAGTCCAGGGTTTTAGCAGGTTCAACCCCTGGGTACCTGGACCACCTGGACAGGTGGGCCTCAGATGGTCTCCTGGAGAAGTAGCGGAGGGGTGTGCCCACCAAGAGCAAGGGTGCGCGGCTGATGCAAAGAGGATAGACCAGACCCGAGCTGGAGGCTCTGGAGACCTCAGGGAGGTAGCAGCTTAGGACGCCTCTCCGGGGGAGGCAGCGCCTGTGGGTCTAGTTGGACGAAGGTCACAGTCAGAGGCCAAGCAGGTTGGTCTGGTAGTCACAGAAGGCCAGAAGAGAGTGTCCGAGTGAAGTGCAAGGGTCAAAGCCAGAGTATCCGTCCAGAAGAGGTTAGCCAAAGCAAGGGTCAGTACCAAAGTCAGTCCGAGTGTAGTCAAGGCAAGCAAAGGTCAGTTCCAGGTGGCGGTCAAACGTGGTTAGAGGGCAGGCAAAGGTCAGGTCCAGGCAGCAGTCAGTCATAGTCAGGTAAGCAGAGGTCAGTACCGAGAATCAGTCTGAAGGGTACTACCAGGGAACATGGAGCAGGAACAAGACAGATGCTGGAAGACACAGAGGACCACAGAAACACAGGAACATGGAAACACTGGAACAAGCAGGAATACTGGAACAAGCAGGAACACTGGAACATGAAGGAAAGCACAGGAACATGGAACAGGCAAACTAGATACACCGAGGTGTCAACCCAATTGCCAAGGCAAGGTCCTGGGGAAAGGACCTTACCTTATATAGGACTAGAGTGTGATGTCATAGGAATGCGTCCGAGCCGGGTTTCCCGCGTTTGGCCCTTTAAAGATGGATACGTCGGCTGTGCGCATACCTAGGGGTGGGGTTGAAGACATGGAAGACATGGAGCCTCTACTGGAGCTCCGCTGAGAGACCTGCAGCATGGAAGAGGCCGAGGACACCCGGGAAGAGTATCGAGGACATCGGGAGCTGGCGCCAACAGCAAGACTGGAGCTGGTAGAGGGTAGTGCGAGGTGAGCAGGCCTGGTCGCGGAACCAGCGTGGCCGGGACACGCAACAGTACCCCCCCCCCCCCCCTTCTAGGCCTCCCCCTTACCTGTCTGGGATTTTCAGGATGATGAAGGTGGAAGTTCCGAAGGAGGTCCTTATTGAAGATGTGGTGAGAGGGCTCCCAGGAATTCTCTTCCGGCCCAAAGCTCTCCCATGACAAGAGGTACTCCCAGTGGCATCGGATGTCCAGGACTTCTCTCACCTGAAGGGTTTTCTCTAGTTCAGCAGAAAGTTGCATCGGTTGAGGAGGTCTTTGGGAAGGCCAAGATAAGATTAGGGGTTTGAGTAGAATAGTAGGGCATCCCCATGGATGCTGGTAGTTTTAGCTGGTAAGTAACCACTCCCACTCATCGTAGGATAGGGAACGGACCTACGAATTTGGTAGCTAATCGTTGAGAATGCAGTCGTAACCATATGTGCTTAGTGCTAAGCCAGACTCTTTGTCCCGGTAGGAACATGGGTGCAGCCCGATGATGGGTACCCGTACTGGAGAAGGTTTTCATGGGTAATGATTCAGATGGACTGAACCATACCACAGTGAACCTAGAAGATGTGGTAGACCTGATTGGCAAACTGAAGAGTAGTAAATCAGCTGGACAGAATGGTATACACCCTAGAGCTCTGAAAGAACTAAAAAATGAAATTTCAGACCTATTAGTAAAAATTTGTAACCTGAAGACTGGAGGATAGCTAATATAACCCCCATATTTAAAAAGGGCTCCAGGGGCGATCCGGGAAACTACAGACTGGTTAGCCTGACTTCAGTGCCAGGAAAAATAGTGGAAAGTATTCTAAACATCAAAATCACAGAACATATAGAAAGACATGATTTAATGGAACAAAATCAGCATGGCTTTACCCAAGGCAAGTCTTGCCTCACAAATCTGCTTCACTTTTTTGAAGGAGTTAATAAACATGTGGATAAAGGTGAACCTGTAGATGTAGTGTACTTGGATTTTCAGAAGGCATTTGACAAAGTTCCTCATGAGAGGCTTCTAGGAAAAATAAAAAGTCATGGGATAGGTGGAGGTCCTTTCGTGGATTACAAACTGGCTAAAAGACAGGAAACAGAGAGTAGGATTAAATGGACAATTTTCTCAGTGGAAGGGTGTGGGCAGTGGAGTGCATCAGGGATCTGTATTGGGACCCTTACTTTTCAATATATTTATAAATGATCTGGAAAGAAATATGACAAGTGAGGTAATCAAATTTCCAGATGATACAAAATTGTTCAGAGTAGTTAAATCACAAGCAGATTGTGACAAATTGCAGGAAAACCTTGTGAGGCTGGAAAATTGGGCATCAAAATGGCAGATGAAATTTAATGTGGACAAGTGCAAGGTGATGCATATAGGGAAAAATAACCCATGCTATAGTTACACAATGTTAGGTTCCATATTAGGTGCTACTACCCAAGAAAGAGATCTAGAGTAGACGTCATAGTGGATAACACATTGAAATCGTCGGTTCAGTGTGCTGCGGCAGTCAAAAAAACAAACAGAATGTTGGGAATTATTAGAAAGGGAATGGTGAATAAAATGGAAAATGTCATAATGCCTCTGTATCGCTCCATGGTAAGACCGCACCTTGAATACTATGTACAATTCTGGTCACCGCTTCTCAAAAAAGATATAATTGCGATGGAGAAGGTACAGAGAAGGGCAACCAAAATGATAAAGAGAATGGAACAACTCCCCTATGCGGAAAGACTAAAGAGGTTAGGGCTTTTCAGCTTGGAGAAGAGACAGCTGAGGGAGGATATGATAGAGGTGTTTAAAATCATGAGAGGTCTAGAACGGGTAGATGTGAATCGGTTTTTTACTCTTTCGGATAATAGAAAGACTATGGGGCACTTCATGAAGTTAGCATGTGGCACATTTAAAACTAATCGGAGAAAGTTCTTTTTCACTCAACGCACAATTAAACTCTGGAATTTGTTGCCAGAAAATGTGGTTAGTGCAGTTCGTATCAGTGGCGTAGCCACGGGTGGGCCTGGGTGGGCAGGTGCCCACCCAACTTAGACCCAGGCCCACCCAACTGGCACCGGAACTGCAAGGCTGTCGCGGGATCCCATCCCCGCGACAGCGAACAAGAGAACCCACGCCTCGCGCGCCATCACGGCACACATGGGGAAGCGCTGCTGCGGCCGCATGGCCAACCGGTCTTCCTGTTCGGGGGGGGCGGGGGCGGAAGCGCCACGCGCAGCTTCCGCTGCCTCTCCTGCTGCCACCCGTTCTCCTGCTATCTTCGGGCCAAACGGCCGCCGAACTTCCTGTTTGGGGGAGCGGAAGCGCCGCGCACAGCTTCCGCTTTCTCCCCCAAAACAGGAAGATCAGCTGCCTCTCCTGCTGCCACCGGCCTCCTGCTATCTTCGGGCGTCGGGCCGTACTGCCCGCCGATCTTCCTGCTTGGGGGGGGGGAGGGAGGAAGCGGACGTTGTGCGCTGCGCTTCCGCTCCCCCCCCCCGACAGGAAGTTCGGCGGGCAGTACGGCCCGACGCCCGAAGATAGCAGGAGGCCGGTGGCAGCAGGAGAGGCAGCTGATCTTCCTGCTCTGGGGGAGAAAGCGGAAGCTGTGCACGTGCTTGAATGTGTATGTGTGGATGAGAATGGGAGTGTGTGTGGGTGAAAACTGGAGCCTGGGTGTGTATGTGGGTGAGAATGGAAGCTTGAATATGTGGGTGAATGGGAGCTCGAATGTGTGTATGTGTGGTTGAGAATGGGAGCCTGGGTTTGTGGGTGGCTGAGAATGGGAGCTTGAATGTGTGTATATATGGGTGAGAATGAGAGCCTGGGTTTGTGTGGGTGGGTGAGAATGGAAGCTTGAATATGTGGATAAGAATGGGTGCTTGAATGTGTGTATGTGTGGGTGAGAATAGTACCTTAAATGTGTATATGTATGGATGAGAATGGGAGCTTGAATATGTGTGGGTGAGACTGGGAGCATGGGTTTGTGGGTGAGAATGGGAGTCTGGGTTTATGTGTGTGGGTGAGAATGGGTGCCTGGATGTGCGTCTGTGTGTGTATAAGAATATAAGCCTGGGGAGGGGTGAGAAAGTGAGAACTTGAATGTGAGCTTGTGGGGGGTGGGGGGGGGGGGAGCATATGAGAGTGACAGCTTGAGTGTGTGAGAGGGAGTCTGTGAGAGAAAGCGTGTATGTGTGTGTGTGTGGAAGGGAAGAAGACAGTAATAGAAGAAAGACACTGAAAAGGAATTAGGAAATGAGCTATAAGGGAAAAAATGGGAAAAAGAGACCAGGACCAACTGATTAGAAAAATACAAAGATCAGACAACAAAGGTAAAAATATATATCTATATTTTGAGATGTTAGCAATTTAAATATAAGCAACACAACCGCTCTCTCAAAATTTATGGACAGGTAGGAGCCGTGTATAAAATTGTAATAATAAGAAGGCTAAAGTACCACAAATCACCGTGAATTATGTTTGTATCATTAAGTAAACCTCATACTTAGGCGTAGATGTGAATGCTATGCTGCATAATTTGGCATTATTTATCAGTAAAAAAACAACTAGTAGACCTGCATGCCTACAGCCCACCCATGTTAACCTTGTGCCCACCCAAAAAATCAATTCTGGCTACGCCACTGGTTCGTATAGCTGTGTTTAAAAAAGGATTGGATAAGTTCTTGGAGAAGTCCATTACCTGCTATTAATTAAGTTGACTTAGATAATAACCACCGCTATTACTAGCAACGGTAACATGGAATAGACTTAGTTTTTGGGTACTTGCCAGGTTCTTATGGCCTGGATTGGCCACTGTTGGAAACAGGATGCTGGGCTTGATGGACCCATAGTCTGACCCAGTATGGCATGTTCTTATGTTCTTATCTGAGATGCGTTTGGCCCAGTCGGCAACTTGGCAGAGTCGCTCCTTTACTTGGTCCCGGAGCCGGCGAATGGTTTGTGCCGTGGATTAGCCTGCAGGTGAGACCACACTTAGTGGAACTGGCAATGGTAAGCGTGATTGACAGCCAAAAACTACAAGGGGAAGATTCTGTGGCAGAGGTGATATGGGTGTTATGGGACAGTTCTGCTCATGGGAAGAGATCAGCCCAGTTATCTTGCTGGTCGTTGACATATGATCACAGGAAAGTTTTGAAAGACCGATTGGTCCTCTCGACCTGGCCATTTGCTTGTGGGTGGCATGCTGATGTTAAGTTCAATGTGATATTGAACTTAATTACTTATTTATTTATTTATTTATTTAACATTTTTTATATACCGTCGCTCAGAAATCTATCGAAACGGTTTACAACAGATAAAATCAGTAGAACATCGTAAATTCTTACAGAGGGACCTCCAATATTTAGCAGCAAATTGGGGGCTGCAATCAGAGACTATTTCTTGTGGTAGTCCATGAAGGCGAAATATGTGTGTCAAGAATAGTCTAGCTAATTCTGGGGCCGATGGGAGTCCAGTTAAAGGGACAAAGTGGGCCATTTTTGAGAAACGGTCTATTATGACCCAGATTAATGTATGCCCTTTTGAATGAGGTAGATCCACGATGAAGTCTGTGGAGAGACTAGTCCAAGGCTCGGTGGGTGCAGGTAGTGGTTGGAGGAACCCTCACGGGCGGCCAGTAAGAGGTTTTTGTTCTGCGCAAACTGTTCAGGAGTCCACATAATCTCGAGATTCTTTAGTCATACCAGGCCACCAATAGTACCTTCAGAGCATCTCGAGAGTTCGGGCTTGGCCGGGATGACCGGCCAACTTTGAGTCATGAGCCCAATGAAGTACATGTTCACAGAGATTGCAGGGGACCACCGTCTTTCCAGGTAGTACTGTGGTGGTAACTGTAATTGATATGAGGGCTGGATCAATAATATGCGTGGGGGTCTCAGGTGTGTCTTCTGGCATGAGGGAGCGAGAGAGATCATCTGTACGACGATTCTTCGCCGCTGGGAGATAGCGAAGCTCGAAGTTGAAGCATGCAAAGAACAAGGCCCAGCAGGCTTGTCTTGGGTTGAGTAATTGGGCCTCTTTTAGGTGCTCCAGGTTTTTATGGTCAGTATATATTGTGAATTTGTGTTGCGCCCCTTCAAGCCAGGGGCGCCATTCCTGGAGAGCGAGTTTCACGGCCAGGAGTTTGCGATCCCCGATGGTATAATTCATTCTCTGGGAGAAAATTAGTGTGAATAGAAGGAACATGGAAGTAGGGTTCCCTTGGTGGAATATTGACTCAAGACTGCTCCTGCCCTAATAGCGGTTGCATTGACTTTGACTATGAAGGGGCAGTTTGGTACAAAAGACCTCTTTCAAGGCATAGAATGCAGATTGGGCCTTGGGGCTCCATACTTGGGGATCACATCCTTTTATCATCATAGTGGTGAGTTGAGCGGCCAGCGTGGAGTAATTAGCGATGAAGTTTCAATAGTAATTTGTAAACCCAAGGAATCTTTGTAGGGCTCAGAGACCCACTGGTTGAGGCCAATCTCGAATATCCTGGAGTTTGTCGGGGTCCATTGTGAACCCTTGACTAGAGATGATGTAGCCCAAGAATGGAAGGCTGGGTTGCTCAAAAAGGCACTTCTCCATTTAGCATAGAGATGATAGTTTCTGAGGTGCTGGAGGACTATTTGAATGTGGGAATGGTGAGACTTCAGATCTTTGGAGAAGATTAGTATATCATCCAGATATACTACGACGAATGAGTACAAAAGATCCCGGAAAATCTCATTCATTAACCACTGGAAGACTGCAGGAGCATTACATAGCCCAAAGGGCATTACTACATACTCGTAGTGTCCGTCTCTTGTGTTGAAGATGGTTTTTCAGATGTCCTCAGGTTGAATTCGTACTAGATTATATGCCCCACGTAGATCTAATTTAGTGAAAATTTGTGCGCCCTGAAGGCGGTCAAAATGTTCACTCGTAAGTGGCAGTGGGAACCGGTCCTTATGGGTTACTGCATTCAACCTTCTGTAGTCTATGCATGGCCTCAGAATCCCATCTTTTATTTTTTATGAAGAAGAACCCTGCGCCTGCCGGGGAGGTAGAGGGTCTTATGAACCCTTTGGCTACATTTTCTTTGATGTATGCCGACATCGCTTGAGTCTCGGGGAGTGAAAGAGGATAGGTTCTGCCCTTGGGAGGCATGGCACCAGGTAAAGGTTCTATGGGGCAGTTGAACGTCCGGAGTGGAGGCAGGATATCGGCGTTCTGTTTGGAGAATACGTCTTTAAATTCCATGTATGGAGTAGGTAACCCGGGAAGGGTTGTAGAGCTTAATACCGAGATAGATGGAGATACTTGCCATAGACACTGGGCTTGGCATCAAGGGCCCCATTGGATAAGTTGCAGGGATTGCCAAAGTGGGGTGCATGTAACTGGAGCCAAGGAAGGTCAATGATTATGGGGTGTGTTGATCGCTTCAGAATCAGGAGGGAGATCTCCTCATCATGGAGAGTCCCAATGGTCAGGCGGAAAGCCAGAGTATGGTGAGTGATATGATCAGGGAGAGGTTCTCCCTGAATTGAGGCAATATGAAGTGGTACTTCCAATGGTTGAACTTGGGAAAGGGCCTCGCCTTATATAGGACTAGAGTCAGATGTCATAGGAATGTGTCCGAGCCGGGTTTCCCACGCTTGGCCCTTTAAAGATGGATACGTCAGCCGCGTGCACACCTAGGGGCAGGACCGAAGACAAGGAAGATGCGGAGCCCCTACGGAAGCTCTTCTGAGAGGCCTGCGACATAGAAGAGGCCGAGGACGCAAGGGAAGAGTGTCAAGGACATCGGGAGCGGGCAGTTGCAGCAAGACTGGAGCTGGTAGATGGCAGCGCGAGGTGAGCAGGCCCAGTTGCGGCACCAGCGCGGCTGGGACGCACAACATAAGGGAGGTACAGAGGAAAAAAACTTGTTTTATTTCATTTATTCATTTTGTAGGTCACATTCATTCATTTGATTCCTTTCAGATGAAAAATATTTGTTTTCCATTAAAGTCAATGGGGAAAATAATGCAGCCCATTTTGGGCTTCCAAATTAGGGTTTTCTAATAATTTCTAATGAAACTTGTGGGTAGACATCATCGGATGCATCAAGACTATGTTAATATGGCACTGAAAGTAGTATGGATAAATGGGGAAAAAATGATACCCGCAGTGGCAGGACCTCTCCAAGGCACCATGAGAGGAGAAAAGCAGCAGCAGCAAGAGTGGGCAAAACACTCCAAAGCTCCCAAATAGTAGCAAAAGGCACCAACAAGAGTGGCATGAACACCCTAAGGCAGCATGAGAGGGGTAAAGCGGCACCATGTGATGCATGAACAATCACCATGAAGGAGGAAAGCATTAAAAGTGGCAGGAAAAACCCCAAGGCAGCAATAGAGGGTCAAAGCATAAGAAAGAGTGGCATGAAGCACAAAGCATTCATCCATAATGTCAAAAGCACTTCAAGATTCAAAATGAGAAGCAAAGGGCAACAACCAATTGGTACAAAGCCCTAGGCAGGGAGAAGCCAGAGTGGAAGGAGGATAACCAATGGGACAATGCTATACCTGGGTACAAATTATACCACGATGACAAGGTGGATCAACTTGGGGGCAGGGTGGGGCTTTATATTTGGGATGGCATAGAGTCCAACAGGATAAAGATCCTGCAAGAGATTAAGTACACATAGAATTTTTATGGATAGAAATCCCATATGTGTTGGGGAAGAGCATAGTGAGAGGAGTATACTACTGTCCATCTGGCCAGAATGGTAAGACAGGAATGAAATGTTAAGATAAATAAGGGACACTAACCAATTTGACAGTAATACTGGGAGATTTCAATTACCCCAATATTGACTGGGTAAATGTTACATCAGGACATGCTAGAGACGTAAAGTTCCTGGATGTAATAAATGACTGCTTCATGGAGCAATTGATTCAAGAATCAACAAGAGAGGGAGTTATTTTAGATCTAATTCTTAGTGGCATGCAGGAATTGGTGCGAGAAGTAATGGTGGTGGGGCTTCTTGGCAATAGTGATCATAACATAAGACAGGCTAAGAGAGAATTTGAAAAGAAGCTGGCCGGAGAGGCAAAAATTCATAATAAAATCTTTTTTAAATGTAACAGACACTCAGTTCTGTTACCATTATGGTCTGGGTGAATCCTTAGTTAGTAAGAGTATAGGTTAGTGAATAGGGGGAGGTTTCCATTCAAATGCAGCCCCTCGCTCTGAAGGGTCTGGAGTGATCATCCCTCTTGAGATGTCTTTCTAAGCAGTCCTCTCCAGAGACTCAGTATACAGTCCCTTATAGTTTGCTTAGAGTTAGGCGGTAGAGAGAAGGTTTTCCTGAGTTGATTTTTCAGGCCTGGTCAAAGAAACCAGCCAAACCTTGCCTGGAGAGACTGACCAGGGTAGGTAGGGTTTTCCTCATCCAGTCCACTCACTGGCTGGACAGAATTTTCTTTCTGGGTATATTTTCTGGATTTTTGCATTTTAAGTGGTAGGAGCATGTGCATCACCAGGGCTCAGGGCACAGGGCACCCTGTATCTGGGGCTGTTCAGTTAGGGATGACCTGCTCTTTCATACCCTCAATAAGGATGGAGGGGATGGCGACCCGCTGCAAGGAAGAACTCCAGAATTAACTTCCTTTGAAGAGCAACAGAACTTAATTTTTGAGATCCAGGAAGAAAGTTTTGATTGCTCAAACAGCAACTGGTGTTGTTAGTGCATATATGTATAATCATTGGTCCGCTGTATATTGAGAAATAGCTTTATTGACAACTTTTTTTGCTTGCAAATAAAGACAATGTACTTAATCTCAAAAAAGATACTTTTGCTCTGAGCTGCCTAGACTGCAGTAATCCAAACGTCCCGATAATTGCAGTCTTTCTCCAATATCATAATGTCCCGACATGGTTCACATTTTGGAAGATGATAATTCCTGCTTCTGGGGACTTGATATATTGTGCCACACTGTTTTCATTTTTGTAGTTCTTGTAATGATTGATTCACATTGTTGTAGTTTCATGACTGATATATATATATTTTGGAGGTGTTTTTGTAATATGATATATTTTTCTCCTACCACTGGACTATATTAGTAGGGCACATATTTCAGCAAATTACAGTTTTGTAACTTATTCATTATTGAACTAATTTATTAATTTTGTTCTTTAGTTTGCAAAGTTGTTTGATTTTCTTCAAAACCTTTGAAATCCTCAACTAAAAACAGAAGTACACAGTTCAATTGAGAGCAAAATTATTTCAAAGAATTACAATGGCGCAGCACATACAAGGCCCAGCCACAAGGCGTAACCCCTGATTTTTATGCACGCAGGCCTTTTAAGATTTGGGCAGATGTTGTAGAGATTTTTATCTATACCCTAGTATTCTTTCCATAATTTAAAATGGATGAATCAGTTGCAGTACAATGCTTCCACATTTATTTTAAATGTAATATTACATAGGAAAAATATTGCATTGGAGAAGACCACACTTTGAGCAAACTCTCAGTGACTATTCCCCAAATCTAGTGTATACAATCAGACTTATATGCTGTTTATTTCTACAAAGTCATGCATGATTCAGCAAAACATTTCAGATTGACCAATCACAGTTTCACTCCTGCATTTTACTTCAACATATGTCTTATATGTCTTGCATCATTATTAGTGAACAGGACAGCATGGTCTAAGTTCTGATAAGTACTGATAAGAAAGGATCCACATCATTATATCTATTTTCTATCAATTAAAATTATCCTTTATTTTGTTCATGGAGCCAAAAAGTCTAACAGTACAGTCTTGAGCAAACTTGTAATATAGCTTTATCTTTTTCATTGTAATCTAAAATAGTAGCTTCTATCTTTGTTCATAGCAAGCATAGAAAAAAAATCAGTAAAGAATATTCTAAGCTAAATTGGACAGAGAGATAAAATAAAACTTTTGATCTCGTCAATGTACGTGCAGAGCCAAATAGCCCTCACCGAAAAGTGAAACACTGAGAGCAGGAACCATGATTTACAGCTTAGGACTATTTGAAACAAAGAAACTTGAGCTGTGCATGTCTGTGTACTACACATATAAATTCTCCATCCCCAGCCACAGTTTGGAGCAGGTGGAAGGCAGCTAAAATCAAGTCTGTCCCCTGCACAGTTTTCATTCTCAAACCTTATGCCAACTCTTCCACTTGCCTTCTTATATTCGTAATATAAGTATATATATTCTATTAATTATTTCTCAGATCTTCCACTTGCCTTCCTATATTTGTAAATTTTGTATCAGGCTATCCATCTGCCTCTTAAAACTTAAGTTCGCTGTATAAGCTTGCTATGTTCCCTGCACAAGCTTGTTATTTCCTCTGCATAAGCTTTTTATACCCTCTGTATAAGCCTGTTATGTTCTCTGTATAAGCTTGTTATGCCCGACCTTATGCTCCCCTCTCCCCTTGTATTTGCCTCCCATTCCCCCTGTATAAGCTGGTTACGTACCCTGTATATGCTCCCTTTCCCCCCTATTTAGCTTTTAGTCCCTTTACACTGAAGTTTCTATTTCACATGTGCAAGTTACTAGTTCATTGTAAAGCCTGTTGCTGCATTCTGTTCTCTGTTAACCGATGAGATGTTCACAATGACTGTTGGTATATACATTTCTAAATAAACTCCTTGCGGGGACAATACCAGTCTATACTACTTGCCTGTCAGAGACTGGGACAAAGGACGTGAGTCTATTTAGTGTGTACCACTATGTTATGTAATATTATCTCTTATGGTTGTTATTCAATACATAAGTGTATTGCTGACAATAGTTTGTTTTTTATTCTATTACCTTTCTATATAAACATATGCCATAGTCTCTAAGGTATTGCTTGTGTCACTTAAGAACATAAGAAATGGCCATGCTGGGTCAGACCAAGGGTCCATCAAGCCCAGCAACCTGTTTCCAACAGAGGCCAAACCAGGCCTCAAGAACCTGGCAATTACCCAAACACTAAGAAGATCCCATGCTACTGATGCAATTAATAGCAGTGGCTATTCCCTAAGTAAACTTGATTAATAGCAGTTAATGGACTTCTCCTCCAAGAACTTATCCAAACCTTTTTTGAACCCAGCTACACTAACTGCACTAACAACATTCTCTGGCAACAAATTCCAGAGCTTTATTGTGGAGTGAAAAAGAATTTTCTCCGATTAGTCTTAAATGTGCTACTTGCTAACTTCATGGAATGCCCCCTAATCCTTCTATTGTTCGAAAGTGTAAATAACCTATTCACATCTACTCGTTCAAGACTTCTCGTGATCTTAAAGACCTCTATCATATCCCCCCTCAGTCGTCTCTTCTCCAAGCTGAACAGCCCTAACCTCTTCAGCATTTCCTCATAGGGAAGCTTTATCTCCTTTATCATTTCCGTTGCCCTTCTCTGTACCTTCTCCATTGCAACTATATCCTTTTTGAGATGCGGCGACCAGAATTGAACAGAGTATTCAAGGTGCAGTCTCACCATGGAGCGATACAGAGGCATTATGACATTTTCTATTTTATTAACCATTCCCTTCCCAATAATTCCTAACATTCTGTCTGCTTTTTTGACTGCTGCAGCACACTGAGCCGACGATTTTAAAGTATTATCCACTATGATGCCTAGATCTTTTTCCTGGTGGTAGCTCCTAATATGGAACCTAGCATCGTGTATCTACAGCAAGGGTTATTTTTCTCTATATGCAACACCTTGCACTTGTCCACATTAAATTTCATCTGCCATTTGGATGCCCAATCTTCCAGTCTTGCAAGGTCCTCCTGTAATGTATCTCAATCTGCTTGAGATTTAACAACTCTGAATAATTTTGTATCATCCACAAATTTGATAACCTCATTCATCGTATTCCTTTCCAGATCATTTATAAATATATTGAAAAGCACTGGTCCAAATACAGATCCCTGAGGCACTCCACTGTTTACCCTTTTCCACTGAGAAAATTGACCATTTAATCCTACTCTCTGTTTCCTGTCTTTTAACCAGTTTGTAATCCACGAAAGGACATCGCCTCCTATCCCATGACTTTTTAGTTTTCTTAGAAGCCTCTCATGAGGGACTTTGTCAAATGCCTTCTGAAAATCCAAATACACTATGGGGCGGATTTTCAGAGCCCTGCTCGCGTAAATCCGCCCAAAACCGGGCGGATTTACGCGAGCAGGGCCTTGCGCGCCGGTAAGCCTATTTTACATAGGCCTACCGGCGCGTGCAGAGCCCCGGGACTCGCGTAAGTCCCGGGGTTTTCGGAGGGGGCGTGTCGGGGGGCGTGTCGGGGGCGGTCCCGGTCGTCGCGGTGTTTTCGGGGCGTGTCGGCAGCGTTTTGGGGGCGGGTACGGGGGCGTGGCTACGGCCCGGGGCGGTCCGGGGGCGTGGCTGCGCCCTCCGTACCCGCCCCCCGGTCGCGGCCCGGCACGCAGGAGGCCCGCTGGCGCGCGGGGATTTACGCCTCCCTCCGGGAGGCGTAAATCCCCCAACAAAGGTAAGGGGGGGTATAGACAGGGCCGGGCGGGTGGGTTAGGTAGAGGAAGGGAGGGGAAGGTGAGGGGAGGGTGTTAGAGGATTCCCTCCGAGGCCGCTCCGATTTCGGAGCGGCCTCGGAGGGAATGGGGGTAGGCTGCGCGGCTCGGCGCGCGCCGGCTATACAAAATCCATAGCCTTGCGCGCGCTGATCCAGGTTTTTTAGTAGATACGCGCGGCTCCGCGCGTATCTACTAAAATCCAGCGTACTTTTGTTTGCGCCTGAGCGCAAACAAAAGTAGGCCTATTTGCGCTCCTTTTAAAATCCGCCCCTATATCTACTGGTTCACCTTTATCCACATGTTTATTAACTCCTTCAAAAAAATGAAGCAGATTTGTTAGGCAAGACTTCCCTTGGGTAAATCCATGTTGACTGTGTTCCATTAAACCATGTCTTTCTATATGCTCTACGATTTTGATCTTGAGAATAGTTTCTACTATTTTTCCCGGCACTGAAATCAGTCTCACTGGTCTATAGTTACCCGGATCGCCCCTGGAGACTTTTTTAAATATTGGGGTTACATTGGCCACCCTCCAGTCTTCAGGTACAATGGATGATTTTAAGGATAGGTTACAAATTTTAATTGATAGATCAGAAATTTCATTTTTTAGTTCCTTCAGTACCCTAGGATGCATACCGTCTGGTCCAGGTGATTTGCTACTCTTTAGTTTTAAATCTGGCCTACTATATCTTCCAGGTTCACAGTGATTTCATTCAGGTTATCTGACTCATCACCCCTGAAAACCATCTCCGGAACTGGTATCTTCCCAATATCCTCATTAGTAAATACAGAAGCAAAGAATGTATTTAGTCTTTCTGCAATGGCCTTATCTTCCCTAAGAGCCCCTTTAACCCCATCTAAGTCCAACCAACTCCCTCACAGGTTTCTTGCTTCAGATATATTTTAAAAAGTTTTATTATGAGTTTTTGCCTCTATGGCCAACTTCATTTCAAATTTTCTCTTCGCCTGTCTTATCAATATTTTACACTTAATTTGACAATGCTTATGTTTTATCCTATTTTCTTCAGATGGATCCTTCTTCCAATTTTTGAAGGATGTTTTTTTTGGCTAAAATAACCTCTTTTACCTTACCTTTTGACCATGATGGTAATCATTTTACCTTCCTTCCACCTTTCTTAATGTGTGGAATACATATGGATTTCGCCTCTAGGATTGTATTTTTAAACAATGTCCATGCCTGTTGAACACTTTTAACCTTTGCAGCTGCACCTTTCAGTTTTTTTCTAACTATTTTTCTCATTTTATCAGTTTCCCTTTTGAAAGTTTAGTGTTAGAGCTGCAGATTTACTTATTGTCCCCCTTCCAGTTATTAGTTTAAATTTGATCATGTTATGATCACTGTTGCCAAATTGCCCCACCACTGTTACCTCTCTCACCAAATCTTGCGTTCCACTAAAAATTAAATCTAAAATAGCTCCCTCTCTTGTTAGTGTAACTTCCTCGATCCTGATATTATATTTTTGCTAGCGCAAATATATACTACTGTTGATATAAAGTAATCTTTTTACTGATCTTCTGTGTCTTTCTCCTTCCGTACAAGTCTCATGGTCATTACACTCAGAAATGAGTTTCTATTGAGACTGAGTATAAAGTTCACAATCAAAACTGAGGGTAAAATTACATCCTCACCAATTTCTCCAGAACCCCAATCAAATCTAAAAAGTCACATGATCAATGAGGAGTCTGCACAGCTATTCACCATACTTCCTATTTTTAAAAGGGACGATGGTAAGCTTTGGATATCAGAGGGCAAGAATTCTCATCAATTTTTAATGTTTCTGAAAAATATATTTGGAGCATCTCCAAAACAGAAATGAGCCAAGTTTATAAAAATTTATAAAATGTGGCATCTCACAATTGTTGCGCCCGTCGGTCACAGATGGCTGCGACCTCTCATGCTCACCTCTTTTTTTCCCTGCACCATCAATCATTGGGAGAACGGCGGCCTCTGTTAACCAATGCCGACTTCCCCGGCCTCCTCGAAACAGCGTGGGCGCTGCCAACTGCCATCTTACTTCCAGCATCACTTAGACGTGTGTGTGCAGGGCCTCCTTATGAATATATCATGGCAGGAACCTCGGCGGCGTCCCCTCCCGATGATGTCAACACCGCTAGTGTACTTATACTGACTGGCCCATTGCTAAGACGAGATAGCAAGGAGTTCTCTCGCTTGTTAAATCCACTCTAACTTGGATCTTCTGTTCCAGACTCTCCTCCTGGCATTCAGACACTCTGAGTACCTGCTCCTCGGGGGATCTTCCATGTCTTGGCTATCCGCTCCTCGGAGGGCCGCCTGCCTGGGACTTCCTGACCCGCTCCTTGGGTATCTCTACTGGGACTTCCTTGTGTGACTACATTCTCCAACTTCTATCAACTTACTCAAGATCCCACGGCGTACCCCGTTCCTTGGGCCACTACCATTCTTCAGTCTGTCTATGCTACTCTATCTGTGCCTCAGGATACTTCACTATCTATACTAGGTCTACAGCTTGGTTCCTGTATCTCCAACCTCTGCCTCCTTGGCATCTATAGTACAGCTTCCTTGGCATACCCCGCGCTGCGGACCACTACCGGATCTGCACTCAGAGGTATTTACATCAGCCTACAGGAATCCCCAGGTACACCCCACGCTGCGAGCTACCACTGGACCTTGGTATCTACATCATCATTCTGACCATTGTATTTGCTCAAAGGCTGTGTTTATTATATTTCCTGCTCCTTGGGTTATGTACTATATTTTCTCCTTAATAAAGTCTCTCTCACAGCTGTGACCTATGTCACTGAGACCACGCCCACTGATGGTGAGGCCCACGGGGCTCCTCCCTGTGGGCAGAGACATCTCTCACCTCAGCCCAGAGTTCAACAATTCATCAAAACCATAACAACAATATTTTCCTCATGCTCTGGATTGGCTACTGTCAGACAGGATGTTAGATTTGATGGACTATTGATCTGATCCAGCATGGTATTTTATATGCCTTGCATTCTTATGTAAAAAAAAGAAAAAATACTAGATTAGTTATATGGGCTTCCTGGAGAGGGATGGAATCCACTGCAACAATTTATTCCAATGTTATTGTAGATTTTGAGCCTGGTCCACATTATGGTGATTGGGTAACTATGAACTGGAGCACTGTCTCTGGTCATACAAGGTCTTATGACCAGAATAAGGCTGGTATTAAAAGCGTGTTTCCATCTAATCAACAAAGGTAGCAGAGATAAAATGCCTCTGCTAAGTATAATAAACCTTCTCTTACATAGAAAAATAGTTTTTTAATTAAGTTTATTTTCTCTGAAAGTTTGGGACTTAATTCCAGGTGCTGCACATCTAGTTGCCATCTCACGTCCTCCTGGGCCTATGAAAAAGCCACTGGGAACATATGACTAACAGACTCTTTGAGGGAGGAGAGCTAAACCACTATCAGAGAGGGAATATATATTTTCTTCATGCATGCTAATATCTAAATTTCAGTGAAAATGACTTTTAATTAAAAAGTTCTTTTCTCCTTCTGTGGTTATATAGTACTATATTGTGTCATCATACATCTGTGGATAATATTTCAACTTGGTCAACTTTGTGTGCACAATTAAATGCACAATTTAGATCTTCTTTGTCAAGCATCATTAAATATCCACATGCTATGTTCCTGATCCATTGTAGTTCAGGAAATTGCTTTCTATCTCTGTCTCATTTTCTAAATCACCTGTACAAGGAAGAAAACATTTAGGGGATCATTTATTAAGCAACAATATATTCAAGTCTGGGGAAACTACTGCGGCAGATTCCTAAACTATGGTTCTTGGTACCACATTTAATAAACTCTGAGGTATTTTCCTGGCAGTAAAATACCATTGAGAAAAGTACTGCAACTTTATTTCCAGCAAAGATAACGCACAATAGCAGCTCCTTTGCCAGGAGCCGCCATCATTTTAAAGGGCCAGAGAGGCTTCAAAGTTGATCCACCCCCAACATGCATAAAGCACCTCCCCAGTAGGATCTTATGAGTCCCCCATTGCAACCCCCCACCACCTCTAGAGGCATTCTCAAAATAACAAAATAGGGGCATAAGTACTTAAGCAGCTGGGAAGCAGCCTTTGTTTTCAGATGCTCATGACCCAGAGCCTAGGAACACTAGGAGCTACTAACCACCAAGGATTGTCAGGTTATGGCTGTTAGAGGGGTCTGGATGCCATGGGTTGGGTTGATAGTGATGCAGGGTATGCTTTCGAGGCTGGGGGTGAACTAATGGGATTGTGAAGGGGAAAGGGCGTGACTTTTGTTTTATTTTATTTTAATACTTTGGGGGCCCCTCTAGTGGCAGCAGGGGTTGAGACATGGGGTCTCACAAGACACCCAGGGGGTTTACACATGTTCAGGGGGGCCTCTTTTGGGCCCCTCGGCCCTTTAAGTTATTGCCCAGGAGCATCAGGACTCAAATTAGGGTCCTAACGCTCCAGTGAAAAGTTAGCTACAAGTTCAGAGCTGAGCTAATATTCCTGAAAATCGCACTACTTATGACTTTTCCAGCAAGCCACTTCATTCTATTACATATAATTTACTACTAATGAGCTGCTTGGTATGTATTTGCAAAGCATTTGCATGCAAAGCAGCTCATTACCATTTTTTAGCTATTTGGGTTAAAATAACGTGGTATTTTAAATACCATAAATTTTTGCAGCAATAAGGCATTTATCGCACAGTACTAAACACCTAAATGTTGCACGTCCCGGCTGAGTTAAGGCCACTGCTGGGCCTGCTCACCTTTCTCTTCCCTCTGGGGGTCCTGGCCCCTCCTCGCCAGCTTCCACGGTGAGTCACCTGCGCCCCAGACACCCGGCGTCTGCGTCTCTGGCTCCTTCCAGCTCCCAGGTCTCACAGCAAGGTTTGCGTCGGGGCTCTGCGGCCTCGGCCTCCTTGGCCCCACCCTTAGGTGCGCGTGCACACACTAGGCCAACCTTTAAAGGTGCCCACAATGACTTCACCTAAGCCCTGCATAAAAGGTTGGGCTCAGCCTCTCACTCTTCACCTTGGCAAATGGGTCGTCACCTCGAGTGGAGCTAGTTGACGTCCTTGCTCCTGTGCTTGTTCCAGTGTTCCTTGTTCCTGTGCTTGTTCCAGTGTTCCAGTGTTCCTTGTTCCTGTGCTTGTTCCAGTGTTCCTGTGTTCCTTGTTCCTGTGCTTGTTTCAGTGTTCCTGTGTTCCTTCTTCCTGTGCTTGTCCCAGTGTTACTGCGTTCCTTTGTCCTTGTGTCTGTTCCAGTGTTTCAGCATCTGTTCCTGAGTTCCTTCGTTCCTGAGTCTTATTCCACGTTCCGCTACCCAGGTAGTACCTCCTTGGACTGATTACTCAGTACTGACCTCAGCCTGCCTCTGACCTCACTTGGACTGATTACCCGGAACTGACCTCTGCTTGCCTTTGACCACGTTTGGACCGATACCTGGAACTGACCTCTGCTTGCCTCTGACCACGTTTGGACTGATACCCAGTACTGACCTCTGCTTGCCTCTCACCATGCTTGGACTGCTTCCTGGAACTGACCCTTGATTTGGCTGACCACCCTCGGACAGATACCCTGGTTTTGACCCTTGTGCTCCATTCGGACACTCTCTTTGCTCCTCCTGTGACCACCAGGTCCACCTGCCTTGAAGATGTCTGCAGCCTTCCTTGAGCTAGACCACTAGGCACTGCCTACCCTGCCCACAGGACCTTCAGTTCCTGCCTCGTACCCGCGGTCTCTGGTACTCTCTGTTCCAGTCTAGCTCGCCTGTTCACCGACAGTTCACCTCTTCTCTTGGTGGACACACCTCTCCGTCATCTCTCCGGGAAACCCCCAGAGGCCCACCTAAGCCCAGGCGGTCCGGGAATCCAAGGGCTCAACCCATGGAGCCCCTGGACCGTTATTGGTGAAGTTCCTGTTAGCCTCTGTCTCCTCGTGTGCTCTGCCTCCTACCCTGCCTACCCTGCCCAGAGGACCTTCAGTTCCTGCCTCGTACCCGTGGTCTCCGGTACTCTCTGTTCCAGTCTAGCTCGCCTGTTCACCGACAGTTCACCTCTTCTCTTGGTGGACACACCTCTCTGTCATCTCTCTGGGAAACCCCCAGAGGCCCACCTAAGCCCAGGCAGTCCGGGAATTCAAGGGCTCAACCCATGGAGCCCCTGGACCGTTATTGGTGAAGTTCCTGTTAGCCTCTGTCTCCTCGTGTGCTCTGCCTCCTACCCTGCCTACCCTGCCCAGAGGACCTTCAGTTCCTGCCTCGTACCCGTGGTCTCCGGTACTCTCTGTTCCGGTCTAGCTTGCCTGTTCACCGACAGTTCACCTCTTCTCTTGGTGGACACACCTCTCCGTCATCTCTCCGGGAGACCCCCAGAGGCCCACCTAAGCCCAGGTGGTCCGGGAATCCAAGGGCTCAACCCATGGAGCCCCTGGATCGTTATTGATGAAGTTCCTGTTAGCCTCTGTCTCCTCGTGTGCTCCGCCTCCTGGCGGCAGGCGCCCTTTGGGATCCCTCAGAGGGCTGTACCAATCCTGCACCAGGCCAAGGGTCCACCTCCAGTGCAACACCTAAAACAGCTTAATATCTCCCTTATGGTCTTATTTATTAAGCTGTGTTAAAATGGTGCTATTTTAATAAGAGTAATTTCTTGTAATTTCTCATGGGATTTATTAAACTGCGGTCAGTACTACAGATTGGTTAATCCCACGGTCATGCTTGGAACGCATGTTACATCCAGGAAAATACACATGTGCCTAGCCAAGGAAACACACATTCTCAGCCAGAGCAACCCACGATCATGGCCTAGGGCAATAAGTAATCATGGTCTAGGTCCATGATCTTTAAAGGGGCAGTAGCCCTGAGTGAAGCTTTCCTCCAGCACCAATCAGGTCCCCAAAAATTTAGCCCCCAGTACTATCTGCCCCTGGAGAGTCTCCGTTTCTAACTCCCCCCTCCAGCCACCAGCCCCTGGCTCCAAACCCTACTCCTCAGCATCAAACACCATTCACCCTATTTTAGGAAAAAGACATTCCCTCACTCCCTCCAAGGTTTTGCTGCTTCAGATCCATAATTTATAATTGCACTGGCTCCCTTTTGCCCCTCACATACTAATATACAACTCAGAAGGTGTTTTTGAGTGATTGCAGAGTTTGGTCCAACCTATAAGTAAATTCCTGTTGCATGTGATTGGATTGGAGGTGTAACTGTGTAGTAACAGGCTTGAGGCAGCAAAAAAGATATTGTTTTATTGCAAGAACCTGGATGTGTGAAATTAGAGTTGTCTCCTGGCTCCAGATTTTCAGGGCAGGTTGATCCAGTCCTGGTTTTATTCCATTGCAAGTAGGAATTTATAGTTCTGATTTCATATTACATTCTCTAAGAAAAGCAACACTACACGTCTTTGTATGCAGTGAGGTAAAACCAGAACTGGATTAGTTTGTCCTGAAAATCTGGAGCCTGTTGGCAACCCTATCAGGTGAATTTTCAAAGGAGTTTCATATGTAAATGAACCATACTATTGTAGAAATTTTCAAAAACAATTTCTTTATTTAGACATTTTATATGCCGTCGTTCCATTTAAAGAGCACATCGGTTTACAAAAATAACATTCTTAGATAAAAATAAAATAAATAACACATATCATTCATTATGTAGTACAATCTCTCATTAATTTGTTTATCATGTATCAATTAGTATCTCTTGTCCTTCTAGTTCTCTACATTTGATGTTTTAAGTTAGGTTGTATGCATTTTTAAATAACCTGTCTTTAGTTCACTTTTAAATCTCTTTCTGTCTGTTATCATATGTAGCATTTCAGGTAAGGAATTCCATAGTTTTTGGCCTACTATGGAAAACACATGATCTCTTACATGCATGGCTTTAATGCAAATTTTAACTACACCTTTTTCATTTGTATAAAGCCGTGTGATAGGGCTTTACTGCATGTTGCAATGTTTTTGCAAATGCTGTTGAGAGCCAACCTAGCTATCAGGGCCCTTCTACAACCACTGGGAGGGAGACAGGCGTGGTCTCAGCAGTGATGGACACTAGAGACAGTAGTTTTATTATACAGCAAGATAACCCGAGGAGCGGGTTAATAGACTCAGTCCAGAGTAGATGACTTGTAAGCTGATGTCTCCGGTAATGGCCCGCAGTGCAGGGTAAGCCAGGGAACACTTCCTCTAGATGAAACTTGTGTAGGTTGTCCCAGTAGTGGTCCGCAGCGCGGGGTAACCCAGGGAATACCTTATCTTGTAGAGACTGGTGCAGGCTGTCTCCTGTAGTGGTCCACAAAGTGGGATAGGCCGGAGGCTGGTGGTAGATATTTGCCCAAGACAGTGTGGATCCGGTAGTGGTCCGCAGAGCGGAGTAACCCAAGAATTCACACAGAGAAGAAGGAGGAAGTTGTAGAGCAGAACCAGTACTCACTCTGAACAGAGTAGCCAGCTGTAGAGATGCAGGAGCACTGAAGGGTCGTCTGTGGAAACAGGAAGACACTCACTGGGTTAGAGAAGTGAGGCAAGTAGAGATGGCTCTCTGAGGAGTGGATAGCCCTGAGTGCAGCAAGGTCCCCGAGGAGCGGGTACCTAGATCACTCAGACAGGAGCGCAGGAACAGCAAACCGAAGTCCCAGTATGGTGGAATTGAGCAGGACTGGAATCCTTGCTAACTCGATGGTATGCTGGCCCGAGGAGATTATATACAATTAGGAAGTGACGTCATGCAGTGGGGAAGCCCCCGAGGTTCCCGCCATGACGTGGTTAAGACAGGGGCAGGCACGTGCGCGCGCGTGCCCTAGGTCACCTCAGAAGTAAGATGGCTGCTGGGAGCACCAGCATCATCCTGGAAACGCCATGGAGGGCGGCGTGCAGAAGCCAAGGCGGCCATCCTTGCTAGACTTGGGGCTGCAGGGCAAAAAGAGGTGAGCAGCAAAGGTCACAGCCATCTGTGACTGACGGGCGCACAACTCCTGGGAGTCCTGGAACGGAGCAATGAGCGACAGAAACGGCTGGCCACAGCCATGAGTTTCCCCCAAGAGAGAGAGAGAGGTAGAACACGCGGTGAGTATTAGCAGTCGCAGCCGCATGCGACCGAGGGTCGTAACATTATCACTCTATGGTGAGATCGCATCTTGAGTACTGTATACAATTCTGGTCGCCGCATCCCAAAAAATACATAATTGTGATGGAGAAGGTACAGAGAAGGACGACCAAAATGATAAAGGAATGGAACAGCTCCCCTATGAGGAAAGACTAAAGAGGTTAAATCTGTTCAGCTTAGAGAAGAGACGGCTGAGGGGGATATGATAGAGGTTGTTAAAATCATGAGAGGTCTAGAATGGGTAAATGTGAATCGGTTATTTACTCTTTCGGATAAAAGAAGGACTGGGGGCACTCCATTAAGTTAGCAAGTAACACATTTAAAACTAATCAAAGAAAATTCTTTTTCCTCAGCGCACAAGTAAGCTCTGGAATTTGTTGCCAGTTGATGTGGTTAGTGCAGTTAGTATAGCTGGGTTTAAAAACGGTTTGGATAAGTTCTTGGAGAAATCCATTAACTGCTATTTATCAAGTTGTCTTAGAGAAAAGCCACTGCTATTACTAGTGTCAGTAGCATGAGATCTACTTAGTGTTTTGGTACTTGCCAGGTACTTATAGCCTGGATTGGCCACTGTTGGAAACAGGATGCTGGGCTTGATGGACCCTTGGTCTGACCCAATATGGAAATTTCTTATGTCCTTATGACTGGGATACAGGATATAATCTATTCAGAGAATTGAGAGGGTAGGAAGAAAGAGAAGAGGAGTGGTGCTATATGTAAAAAGTAATATTAAAGCAACAGAACTGCAGGGTTTATGAGGTAAGGAGGAGGCAATATGGGTTAATTTGGGAAAAATGAATGGAATATCATTTTAAATTGGTGTAATATTTAGACCTTTGCAAGGCAGAAGAAGTGGATAGAGATTTAATTGAAGGCACAAAATTGTTATGAAAGGGGAGGTGATATTACTAAGTGATTTCAATCTACTGGATCTTGATTGGGACATCCCAGCTGCAATGTCATCTAGAAACAGAGAGATCTTGGATTATATGCAGGAAGATAGGGATGTGAATCGTGTCCTCGATCGTCTTAACGATCGATTTCGGCTGGGAGGGGGAGGGAATCGTATTGTTGCCGTTTGGGGGGGTAAAATATCGTGAAAAATCGTGAAAAATCGAAAAATCGAAAAATCGCAAAACCGGCACATTAAAACCCCCTAAAACCCACCCCCGACCCTTTAAATTAAATCCCCCACCCTCCCGAACCCCCCCCAAATGACTTAAATAACCTGCGGGTCCAGCGGCGGTCCGGAACGGCAGCGGTCCGGAACGGGCTCCTGCTCCTGAATCTTGTTGTCTTCAGCCGGCGCCATTTTCCAAAATGGCGCCGAAAAATGGCGGCGGCCATAGACGAACACGATTGGACGGCAGGAGGTCCTTCCGGACCCCCGCTGGACTTTTGGCAAGTCTCGTGGGGGTCAGGAGGCCCCCCACAAGCTGGCCAAAAGTTCCTGGAGGTCCAGCGGGGGTCAGGGAGCAATTTCCCGCCGCGAATCGTTTTCGTACGGAAAATGGCGCCGGCAGGAGATCGACTGCAGGAGGTTGTTCAGCGAGGCGCCGGAACCCTCGCTGAACGACCTCCTGCAGTCGATCTCCTGCCGGCGCCATTTTCCATACGGAAAATGGCGCCGGCCATACGCGTATGGCCGGCGCCATTTTCCGTACGAAAACGATTCGCGGCGGGAAATCGCTCCCTGACCCCCGCTGGACCTCCAGGAACTTTTGGCCAGCTTGTGGGGGGCCTCCTGACCCCCACGAGACTTGCCAAAAGTCCAGCGGGGGTCCGGAAGGACCTCCTGCCGTCCAATCGTGTTCGTCTATGGCCGCCGCCATTTTTCGGCGCCATTTTGGAAAATGGCGCCGGCTGAAGACAACAAGATTCAGGAGCAGGAGCCCGTTCTGGACCGCTGCCGTTCCGGACCGCCGCTGGACCCGCAGGTTATTTAAGTCATTTGGGGGGGGTTCGGGAGGGTGGGGGATTTAATTTAAAGGGTCGGGGGTGGGTTTTAGGGGGTTTTAGTGTGCCGGCTCACGATTCTAACGATTTATAACGATAAATCGTTAGAATCTCTATTGTATTGTGTTCCATAACGGTTTAAGACGATATTAAAATTATCGGACGATAATTTTAATCGTCCTAAAACGATTCACATCCCTACAGGAAGAACTGTTTCAGCAACTGGTAACGGAACTGACATGTGAGGGGCAATATGGAACCTTCTGCTTATAAATGGGAAGAGTGTTCCTGATGTCAGGGTGGGGCATCATCTGGGATCCAGTGATCACCAGAATGGTGTGGCTCAGTATTAGAACACTGGCAGTGGTGGTTCATTCAAAAGCAATTCAGGAAAACTAACTTTGTTAAGATGGGAGAATATCTCAAGGAGTCATTAACTGGATGGGATAAGCTAGGGGAAATAAAAGAGCAGTGGGCAAAACTGAAAGGAGATACAGTAAGAGCAACAAATCTTTTTGTTAGGCAGATAAATAAAGGTAAAAGGAAAAAGAAGCCACTGTGGTTTTCTAAAGAGGTGGCTGAAAAGGTAAGGGGAAAAAAAGGCGTTCAGGAACTATATGATATTTCAGGCAGAAGAAGAAAAGTAAAAATAGCTGAAGAAGCTAAGAAAAGCTAGGCAAGTAATCTGGAAAGCAAAGGCAGAAAAAGAATAAAATAATACAGTTAAAGAAAGCTAGAAGATTTGCTTTAGATACATTAAAGTCAAGATAAAATGCAAAAATGAGATTGTAAGAATCAAAGGTGAAGGGGGAAAATATGTGAGGCTGTCTAGGTGAAAGTGGAATTATTTAATTAAATATATTGTTCATTGTTCACTGAGGAAGGGCTCAGGGCCAGATTAAAGTGGCATGAGTCTATAGGTAATGGATGGAGGGGAGTTATCCTCCCCCCTCCTTCCTGCAGGGTGGGGAGATGGGGTGACAATCCTCCTGCCCAAATCTCTCTTGCATGCACTCCTCACCTACAACATTGCTTCTCTCTTCTAGCAGTACCTGAAGATGAAGGAAATATCAACTCGGAACGTTTAGCAGCCCTGGTGCCACTACAGAGAGAAGCAGCACAATGACAGCAAGCTCTAATTTAGGCATGGCAGCAGTAGCAACGCTCCTGCACCTATAAAAGCTGGTGCTAGAGGCAGTTGCCTATTTTGCCTATGCCTAAATCTGGGCCTGGAATAGGATTACAGATAACTGCCAAAAATAGAAATGGAAGGCAGGTAAATCTCCATCAATTTTCGGATAAAGTAATGATGCCAGATAGCATATATCTGAGGATATTAAGAGAGCTTAGAAAAGTTCTGGCAGCTCTGATGTCTGACCTTTTTAATGCTTCTCTAGAGTCATAAGTGGTTACAAAAAACTGGAGACAGGCAGATGTGATTCCTCTTCATTAAAGTGGAAGTAAGTAAGTCTGAGAACAGGCTTGTTAATCTGACCTTGGCGGTGAGTAAATTAATGGAATCACTGCTAAAACATAGTACAGTTTCTGGAATCCAATAGATCTGAGACAGTATGGTTTCTATATTGGTTGGCCTTGTCAGATTAATCTAATCAATTTCTTTAACTGGGAGACCAGAGAGTTAGATCAGGGGTGAGCTCCAGATGTAGTGTTCTTGGCTGTCACCAAGATGTTTGATATAGCTCCACATAAGCAGCTTATAAACAAACTGAGCACCCCAGGTATGTACCCTAATATGACTCATTGGGTTAGAAACTGGTTGAGAAGTGACAGAGGGTAGTGGTAAAAAGAGTTCACTTCAAGCAAAAGGGTGTTATCAGTGATATGCTGCAGGAACCGGTCCTCAGTCCAATTCTCTTCAACATTTTCATCAGCAATATTATGGAAGGGATATCAGGAAAGGTTTGCCTTTTTGCGGATGTTATCAAAATCTCCAAAATCTTCCAATCTCTCTGGAAGGTATGAAAAACATAAGGAGGGATATAGGAAAACGAGGAATGGTCTAAAATCTGACAGCTAAAATTTAATGCTAAAAAATGCAGGTTTATGCATTTTGGTTGCAAAAAAAAAATAAGGGTGCAATATATAAGAGGTGAAGGTCCTCTGTGTACAAAACAAGAGTGGGATCTGGGAGAGATCATATCTGGTAACCTTAAGGTGACAGCAAAAGCCAGAAGGATGCTTGCTTACATTGGGAGAGGAATAGCCAGCAGGAAGAAGGAGGTGGTAATGCTTCTGTTTAAGACTGTGATGAGACCTTGGGGGTCATTTTCTAAGGCTTATCGCACGTGAAAAGTTCCTTTTCGCGTGTGATAGCTTGCTAGGTGCGGAGTCAGGGCGGAGTCGGGGCAGCGAGGGGAGGAGTCGGGGTGACGTCGGGGCGGACTCCACGATGTCTTCGTTGGCGGTGATAAGGTAAGCCACTTTATCGTCACCAGTAGCACGCCCAATAGTACCACCTTTCATGGTGGCACTATTGAGTGCGAAAGCCAGCAGCAATAACATCCCGGTGGTGCGATGGCTGCTGGCTTTCGCAGGCCCACCCCCTCCTCTTGGCCCCCGCCCCCCCATTTTCGCTGGATTCACCATTCTGCAGTAGAATGGTGAATCCAGGTCCTTGTTTGGAGTACTGTGTACAATTCTGGAGACTGTACCTTGAAAAGGATATAATCCAAACAGAGTAGGTCCAAAGGGCAGCTCATAAAAAACTCAATGGATTTCATAATGAATCATATGAGGACAGAGTAAAAGCTAAACACGTATTCCTTGGAGGATAGGCATGAAAAAAAGAGATGAAAGAAACATTTAAATACCTTGATTTGCCTCTGCAGTGTATGTAAATGTTTCTTTATTATGCTGCCACAGCTTAGATTTTTTCAGGGTTTAATTTCCTTGAGTCTGTTTGCTCTATCTCCCTCTGTATGCCTTTCTCCTATTCCTGTTGGTCCCTTCACCCAAGGAATACCTGGGACAGTTTATTTCTTGGAAACTCTAAAACAATGGGTTATGAGGTAAGGGTGACGCGGTAGACTTAAGAATAATCTAAGGAAATATTTCTTTATATAAAGAATGGAGGTTGCATTGGAACAGCCTCCGATGGAGGTGCTGGAGACAAGGACTATATAAGAATTTACAAAATGGGATAAGCATAAGAGATCTTAGAGGCATAGAAAGGGACTATAAATCTGAGCAAGAGATGTGGATGAGCAGACTGGATGGCCAAATGGTCTTTATATGCCATCATGTCATGTTATATATTTCTATATTCAAAACAACCATCTTTGTCAGCCATCAGGTGCAATGGGCTACAAGTTCTTCCCCTGCAGTGCTCCCAATCACTGGCAGCCTGAGATGCAGTCTCCCTAGTGAACAGGACTGAATTTTCTATCCATCTCCAGGCATCTCCAAATTAAGAACAATAGAGGAAAGGTTGACTAGCCCATGTTTGCAATGCATATAAGTGCCTTTAACCTGCAAACATGGCATTTAAAGTGCAAATGGAAACTCCATGTATTGTTTCCCTTTAGAAATTAGCAGTTGTTAGATGTGCATGCTGAGATTACCTTTGTGTTTTGCTCCTCCTACTTGTGCAGGTGACAGAGCAGGTGCAGAATATTGCCTGTATATTTGAAGATCAAGCATACATGCATTGTTTTCCTCCACCAACCTACATATGACCACTGGAATGTCTCTGTTTAATCTAGCTACTGTATAGGTGGGTAGAGGAGGGCAATTTTCAGCCAAGCTATTTTTACCAAGGTAAATAGGGATTTACTCAGGTAAATGGCTTTGAAAATTGTCCTCAAAATGTCTTCCTTACTGATTCACATTTTTTTTTTGTTTTATTTTGCTTGGAACATTCTAGATTTGAAAGGAATTTTTTAAATTAAAAGGTTCAAAGCAGGGCCAGCTCTGTCAGGGACAGTCAGGAAGATTGTGGAGATGGTGCTCCAAGGCCTGGGGAAGGAGAGAAGACAGCTTCTGGTATTATACCATCCCCCATCAGCCAGTGAGCAGGGCTGAGGTTGCCCTTTGGAGGAAAAAGGATGAAAATAGACTTTGTTTATCCAGGAAACATAGAATATTTACTTGTGCATACAAGATGACTTTTTACTCTTGCCCGTCCCTCTCCCAGCAACTTATCTCACATTGTCTGCATATCTGCAATGGGGTTAAATGCTAAAAAATTTTAAATGGAGAACAAAAAGGGGGGGAGAAAATAAAACCTACTTTTTTCCTTTTCTACAAAGCAATTCATTAATATCTACAGTTGCAAAATAGCATCTGCAAACATTGGTAGAAGTAGCCTTCCATTTTTAATCTAGGCTGTAGATTTAATCAGCATTCTCTGCTAAATGCTGTATCCAATCCAAGTCATTTTTTGCTGCGATTCAGATCCAAGCAATTTTCTCTACTGCGAAATTAACAATAATAATATGTATTGTTGTGCAAGACAGAGAAGCTAAAGATTTCTATTTCAAAAAAGATAAAATGGCCTGATTTTGATTTATTTCTGAATGTGATTCTGCAGAGGAAAACAGAAAGACACAGCTCAGGTCACTGCACGCTAATCACTTCTTCCTTCGTCTGCTCTTTCTCCTTTCCCCCAAAACTGGTTTGCTCACTGCCGGTTGCTAAGCAACATACTTGCTCCACATGCTATGCATCTGTCTGTTGTAGTGCAAGAGAAAATAGCTTCCAGTGTTACCCCCATCATCAGTGATTAGCATTGAGCAGCACTATGATGTGTCAGCAGTTAATATCTCATGGGACATGGGGCCCCTCTATTCCATCAACTAGGGCACCGGTAGCCGAACAATGTCCTCCGTATTCATCCCAGTCAAATCTCCTGGCCACCAGACCAGTCTGACTGAGCTTGAGAATAAGGTTGAAGAACAGTACTGTCTGCTAAGCTATTGGTGAGTAGCTGCTGCAAATCAGCTCATTAATGAGCAAATGCCTGTAGCAACCATGTCAAAAGATAAGTGGATATGATAAAATAATTAGATTTAGGGAAAAATGCTCACCCAAAGGCAAATGCTGAGGGTCATATTTGGATGTGGGAATGATATTTTTTCATTGTTTTGCAGAACTTGGAAAGGTAGGAAGGGGTTGTCCTCCACTGAAGAGGTAGCTAACTGTAAAGCAATTGAAAGACTGGGCTTCATTAACTTCTGGCCCTCTTTCAGTCTGACTGATCACATAATTATGTAAATTTGCAATATGTCCACAGACCTGATTACCTGTCTCATATGAGTGGACAGGACTGCAGAGTTTGAAACACTTGGAAAGGCAGGATCATATGCCAGTGTCTATCAGCTAGGCAAAGGGTGGCCTTGGAATTGATTGCATCTTCTCGTTTCAGATCATTGCAGTATTTGACGTGATTGGGAAAAGAATGGGGAGAAAACAGGACAAATACTGAATGCTGGGCCTAATGGCTGCCTGCAATAACAAAGACTAAGGAAACAGATCCTGAAGGGAGAACAGGATAAAGAAGTTATCCTCATTGGCATTTGACACAAAAACTTTCTTTTTTTTTTTTTGTTAATAAATCAAGCTCTTAGGATTTGGGAGTTGAAAAAAATAAGCTGACGAGAGCAAACATAACTTTTTTGGTGCCTGCTTTTATCCTACATTAAGTCTCAGCACTGTGTACAGAATCAAGCAGCCTTGCTGAACAAAAGTGTATTTCTAGTGAAGCAGAATCCAGTCCACTTAAAGGATCAAAACTGTTTTGGGCAAATAACAGAACATTATATTTAAAAAAAAGAAGCCATAAAAGGAAACACAGCCAGTAGAAAAAGCATCCTGATGTCCCTCACATATAAATGTGGTTTGTGCTATGTTACTGAGGCACAGTGTTTGGTATATTAAGGAATAGATGTCATATAATCACAAAACATTTATTTTATTTTTTTAGAAAGCTAAATAAAAAAAAGCTGAAATTTATGGATATTTTCATATCCTTTTATTTTGGGAATACATCCTGCCCTCAGCACCACAGGCATTAAAAACTGACACCCCCCCCCCCCCCCCCCTTGGCATCCTCTTACCCTATCTGGGGCATCTCTAAATTCAAAATGGAATAGGAATGATCCCAAGTTGCTTTTGCCTCACTGAATCCCATTTTTAAAATGGCACGAATGGACCCTGAAACAGGACCTGGAGGGACAGGACTAACTGTTGATCGCTCCTGTCCCATTTCAAGTTTGGAGACACCACAGGTGGGACAAGCAGACTCTAGGGAAGGTGGGGAGATAGAGGAAGACCTATTGGAGTTTCAATTTTTAAATGTCCACAGCTCCAGGCAGTTTTTTTCAGCAAGGGAAAAGCCCTTCCTTCAATTTTTTTTTTTTTTTTGGGGGGGTTCTTATTTTTCTTTTCACTTTGGCGTTTATTTAATTTTTAATATGTACTTCAACTCACATCTTTATTTTTGCCTTTCCTAGGAAAGACAAAAATATCACATGGAAATAAATAAATAATTTTACTAGACAGACCAAAATCAACATAAAACGAAATAAAAAAAAATGAATAAAAAATAATCAAAATGATACAAAGATTTTCTGTGCACATCTCTTCATAAAACTCTCAAACTTTAGCAAAAATGCTTTTAGAAATTAATCCAAATTGACCATGATTCATGATCTAAATTTTTACTTACAGGATAGGATTGTAAATCACATATTACAAGTTTGGGGGTCTACATATTACAAAACCTGGATTGACACACATCTAACGGACAGATTCACTAAATGTCACAAATAGTTCTAAATGCTAAACCAGTTGGTGGCCTTCTGATACTAGTTCTGCTTTTTATAGATTGTCAACAAACTGCTTTTTTCCATGCCTTTGATGCTAAAATCTTTAATATCGGGATGGAGTTTTCTTCAAGTCTTATTACTTCTTTAATGTCTCAACAGCTTTTTTCATCCTCCCATCAAAATATACTATTCTTGTGAGCAAAATTTCAATTTTAACTAATTACCCATGTTGGCCTACAATTGGTTCTTAAATAAATTAATTTTTCATTGTCTATCACTGATTGATTACTTTACATGTTCATCAGAAACTCTGAACTTGTCTTGCTTCTGTTTTTGGCTGACATAATTAACTCTAGCTTGCAACTTTGAGCCTTGCCTTCATTATTCAAGACTGCAGCTGTTCAGTCTCTACTGAAGAAGCAACATCTGGATCTGGACCTCCTGGACAATTATCGTTCAATCTCCAATTTACCTTCTCTTGCTAAGATCATTGAAAAGGCATTCAGTTCCAACGTCCAGTTTTTTAGAAAATATAAGTGCATTACATCCTAAACAATCTGTATACAGGAAAGGCTACTCAAAGTATCAGTCTGCTTTTGCATAGGGGAAAGGCAGTTTTGTTAGTAAGTCTCGATATGACCATTGCATTTCACACTGTCAATCATTCATCAGTATTGTTGAAAGAATTACATGAGATAGGCATTTCCAGCCACTCCCTTAGTTGGTTTAACACTTTTATAGAGAAAAAGGCTTATCATGTTGTCTGGAATTCTACCACATCCTTACCTAGCAATTAAAATATGGCATTCTCCCAAGGATCAGTTCTGTCACCGATTCTATTTAATCTGTGTCTTCCTCCACTAGACACTCTCATTCAGAGTTTAGGTATTTCCAGCTTTTTTTTATGTGGACAACATCCAAAATATTGCCAGCTATGATAACAACTCATCTCCATCATTAACCCAAATTAACAATTGTCTGGATAAAGTAGCTGATTGGCTGAAATCTTTCAAACTTAAAGCAATTCAGGAAAATCAAAAGAATTATCATTTGTGAGGAAATCAACTTCTTTTTATTTCCTTTCCCCCATCATGGCTAGTAACCCTATTCAAATTAAATATGCCATTATTGTTTTAGGTTTCAGAATGGATTCTTTGCTTAATTTCTCTAATCATATTTCACATTTGATGCAAACCTAATACAATTTATCTGTAGACTCAGACCATTTTTGGATTCTGTTAACCTTAAAACATTGACACATTCTTTAATTTTGACATGTACAGACTATTACAATGCCTTGTTTCATGATTCATCTATTCAGACAGAAAGGCTTCAAACAGTTCAAAATACAGCTGCAAAATTAATCTTTGGTAAATCTAAATATGATCATATCAATCCTCTCCTAGTGAGTTTAAACTGGCTCCCTGTCTCCTTACACATTCAATATAAAATTAGATGACTGAAGTTCAAGGCCTTGTAATAGGGGATTCCTTCCTTTCTTTCCAGTCTCATTATTATTCCCTACTGACCCGGACGTATGCTACATTCATCAAAGCAAGAACTACTTACACTTCAATCTCTAAGAGATATCAGGATGGAAAGGACTAGGAAAATCTCATTTCTTACCTTGACCAAGCCTTTGTAATTCTTTTCCATTGGCTTTGTGTCTTGAGAAGAAAGATTATCTTAAATTTAGGAAATGCATGAAGGCCTTTCTTTTTTGAAAGCTTATTCCTCTGATTGAAGCTTGCTCTTGCATTGTTATATTTTCTTAGGGGTAGATTTTAAAAGGTTGTGCGTGGGTATACATGTATGCGCGCTGCCTTGGGCTGAAGTAAGTTGTGCGTGCTGGCCGACGGGCAGCATGCGATCCCCAGCACAGCGGCAAATATGGCCACTGTGCCCGGAGCCTGACCCCGCCCCCTCCCCACCCCATTTTGTAAACCCAGGGACTTACATGCATCCCAGGGCTTTATGCGTGTCGCCGGGCCCTTTTAAAGTAGGCCCGGCATGCATAAGGCCGGTTACGTGCATAAATCCTCTGGATTTACATGCATAACCTATTGAAAATCTGGCCCTTAGGGGTAGATTTTATAACATGCGTGTGCGGCAAACATGTGCGTGCACTATCTGGCGCACGCACATTACCCCTGATTTTATAACTTGCGCATGCAGGCGCGCACAAGTTATTAAATCAGAGGTCGGTGCATGCAAGGGGGTGCACAATTGTGCACCTTGCGCATGCCGAGCCACGCTGCCTTCCTCCGTTCCCTCCCAGGCTGCTCTGAAATTGGAGCGGCCTGTGAGGGAACTTCCCTTCCCCCTAACCTGACCTTCCCACCCCTTCCCCTAACCTTTCCCCCCCAGCCCTACTCTAACCCCCCTGAAAAAATTGGTTTTACCTTTTGCGCCTGCCTCTGGGGAAGTGGTGGGACACCCTGATTCGTGCCGGCCATTGGGTCGTGCTCTGCATTAGGGATGTGAATCGTTTTTCAACGATTAAAATTATCGTCCGATAATGTTTATATCGTCTTAAATCGTTATAGAACACGATACAATAGAAATTCTAACGATTTATCGTTAAAAATCGTTAAATCGTGTTAGTGCGCACTAACTCGAGTTAGTGCGCACTAACTCCCCGTTAGTGCGCACTAACTCGATTTAGTGCGCACTAACTGAAAATGATACAAATAAACACTTTCCAGGTCACTGAAGGTCAGTTAGGAATGAATATGTGTTCCTATTGGCTGGCTGCCCTCTTATCTATTGATGTTACCAAGGTTACCACTGAGGTGATGGTTGGGGGGATGGGAAATGGAACTGGAAACTAACGAACACCAACAGAAAATGAAACAAAGTGTTCACACTTCCCAGGTCAGTAAAGGTCACTTAGGAATGAATATGTATGTATGTATTCCTATTGGCTGGCTGTGCTCTTATCTATTGATGTTACCAATATGGTTGGGGGGATGTGAAATGGAAACAGTTGGAAGCTTGACAAAAAAGTAATGTAATGATCAGCACTCACCTGACTAGAACTTGTTTGTTTATTATTTTTGTTAGCAGGCACCTGAAATGCTAGTGCATGTTGAATTTGCCAATCACTGTGCATTTTAGAAAGGTGGTCCTGGCTGGAACTGTACACAGTTCAAATATATGTAATTGATTGTTGGTAAGTGTATTTTTTAAGTAGCCACACTGGCACCAGTATGTTTACTTTTCCTCCTACTTAACTCACTAGCTCAGCTTTGTAAGAAGGGCTTCTCTGCTTGTGTGTTGTTTTTGTTTGGTGTGAGGAGAGCAGAAACATCAGATCTTTATTCAATCTACTACAGTCATCTCTTACAGTGCCCTATCCCTATTAATACCAGGAGTGTTGTGATCTTCCTGCACACAGTGCCCTAACCCTGATACCAGTCTGAGACAGCTCCCTCCCTGCATTACTAGTGAGAGGCTGGCTTCACAGACAGGGGGAGCTGCCTGACCCTCACTCCTGACTTCCCCCATGTCCCAGCTAGTGAATGGTGTGTGGGTGAGGGGGGGGGGGTGGAGGATGGTGAAGTCTGAGACAGCTCCCTCCCTGCATTACTAGTGAGAGGCTGGCTTCACAGACAGGGGGGGAGCTGCCTGACCCTCACTCCTGACTTCCCCCATGTCCCAGCTAGTGAATGGTGTGTGGGTGAGGGGGGGGGAGGATGGTGAAGTCTGAGACAGCTCCCTCCCTGCATTACTAGTGAGAGGCTGGCTTCACAGACAGGGGGGAGCTGCCTGACCCTCACTCCTGACTTCCCCCATGTCCCAGCTAGTGAATGGTGTGTGGGTGAGGGGGGGGGGGGGAGGATGGTGAAGTCTGAGACAGCTCCCTCCCTGCATTACTAGTGAGAGGCTGGCTTCACAGACAGGGGGGGGAGCTGCCTGACCCTCACTCCTGACTTCCCCCATGTCCCAGCTAGTGAATGGTGTGTGGGTGAGGGGGGGGGGGGGGAGGATGGTGAAGTCTGAGACAGCTCCCTCCCTGCATTACTAGTGAGGGGCTGGCTTCACAGACAGGGGGGAGCTGCCTGACCCTCACTCCTGACTTCCCCCATGTCCCAGCTAGTGAATGGTGTGTGGGTGAGGGGGGGGGGAGGATGGTGAAGTCTGAGACAGCTCCCTCCCTGCATTACTAGTGAGAGGCTGGCTTCACAGACAGGGGGGAGCTGCCTGACCCTCACTCCTGACTTCCCCCATGTCCCAGCTAGTGAATGGTGTGTGGGTGAGGGGGGGGGGGAGGATGGTGAAGTCTGAGACAGCTCCCTCCCTGCATTACTAGTGAGACGCTGGCTTCACAGACAGGGGGGAGCTGCCTGACCCTCACTCCTGACTTCCCCCATGTCCCAGCTAGTGAATGGTGTGTGGGTGAGGGGGGGGGGGAGGATGGTGAAGTCTGAGACAGCTCCCTCCCTGCATTACTAGTGAGAGGCTGGCTTCACAGACAGGGGGGAGCTGCCTGACCCTCACTCCTGACTTCCCCCATGTCCCAGCTAGTGAATGGTGTGTGGGTGAAGGGGGGGGGGGATGATGGTGAAGTCTGAGACAGCTCCCTCCCTGCATTACTAGTGAGAGGCTGGCTTCACAGACAGGGGGGAGCTGCCTGACCCTCACTCCTGACTTCCCCCATGTCCCAGCTAGTGAATGGTGTGTGGGTGAGGGGGGGGGGGGGAGGATGGTGAAGTCTGAGACAGCTCCCTCCCTGCATTACTAGTGAGAGGCTGGCTTCACATACAGGGGGGAGCTGCCTGACCCTCACTCCTCCGGGGTATTGTGATCTTCCTGCACACAGTGCCCTATCCCTGATACCAGGGGTGTTGTGATCTTCCTGCATGCAGTGCCCTATCCCTATTAATACCAGGAGTGTTGTGATCTTCCTGCATGCAGTGCCCTATCCCTGATACCGGGATGTGTGCAAGAAGATCACAACACCCCCGGTATCAGGAATAGGGCACTGTGTGCAGGAAGATCACAACACCCCCAGTATCAGGAATAGGGCACTGTGTGCAGGAAGATCACAACACCCCTGGTATTAGGGATAGGGCACTGTGTGCAGGAAGATCACAACACTCCTGGTATTAATAGGGATAGGGCACTGTGTGCAGGAAGATCACAATACCCCTGGTATCAGGGTTAGGGCACAAGTTCTAGTCACATTGACTGATCACATTACTTGTTTTGTCAAGCTACCAACTGTTTCCATTTCCCATCTCCCATATACTGTCAGTAGGAAACTTGGTAACATGAATAAATAAGAGGGCAGCCAATAGGAATACATATTCATTCCTAAACTGACCTTAACTGACCTGAAAAGTGTCAAATTGTATCATTTTCAGTTAGTGCGCACTAACTCCCAGTTAGTGCGCACTAACTCCCGTTAGTGCGCACTAACTCGAGTTAGTGCGCACTAATCGGAAAAAACGATTTTTAACGATTTTTTAACTAAAAAATCGTGCCTAAGACGATTTTCTTGCCCTGCCACATGATTTCTATCGTTAAGACGATATGGAAAACGATTCACATCCCTACTCTGCATCATCGTGGATTGGAGCGGTGAAGGTGGTCTGACTCCCATCGTCTGTCCGACTCTTCCCCTTGAGTGTCCGACTTCTTCCTCTACTTTTTTGGGCGCCTTTTGTTCCCTTGGGGATGATGTTGGCCTGAGTGGGGACTTTCTTCCTTCTTGTTTGTGCATTTCTACCGGATCTGCGTGTCTCCATATTGTGAATGGGCTTGTAAAAGGGGGCACCTGCTAGCGAGGGAAAGGTAAAGCAAGATTACAGAGAACCTTTATTTAGAAAATTTTGCAATGACAAATCAATGCAGGTCCTAAACGGAAAAGGAAAGAAAAGAGAAAAGTATTTATTATTATTATTATTATTATTATTTTTAAATACGCAAATAAAACTGTTGGGGAACTGTAGGGAAAATTTAAAAAGGAGCAGCATGAGGGCATGAACCCAGATCTCCCTGCTCAGTGTCCCCAGCTGAAGCCATTCCTTCCTTTTCGCTCACCCAATCACAAAATTGATGGAAATAGTAGAAACTAGTTTGTAGCATGGAATTCAGTGACTGAGCGCATAATAAAATTGATTGTAACAATGCTTTCTTCCCCCCCCCCCCCCTGCTAACTTAACTTACTGGACGCCTCCATATATATATATATAATTTAATTTTTTATTTTTTTTAATCTCGCACGAAATTTTTGGAGTAACAGCAGGATTTGAACTCTGGGCTCCTCTTTTGTGTCCTATTGCAGTAACCTTGTCCTTACATGTAGTGGGGAAAAGGGAAAGGAGGGGGAAGGCTTATCAAAACTGAGGGGAGAGCCCTGTAAGCTGGGTACCCATGGCACGGCATCTCCCACGTGGCAGACCGGTGCCATGCTGATGAAGCAACGCGGCAAACTTTTTTTTTTTTTTTTGAAATTGACCGCATGGCCCAATCGTGTTGGCGCGAGCGCGAGGCCTGACTCCGGGAGGCAGTACCGGCCTGGCCCAATACTGGCAAGACGGCCCAAGCCCCGGGAAGGGGGGGATGGCACGAGCGGGAGGCGCGACCACCGCGGTGTAAGACCGGCCTGAGCGCTGGTCGCGGTAGGCAAAATTTTACCATCTTTTTTTTTTTTTTTATAAAGAGAAAAAAAAAATCGTATTGCATGCTTAGATCACGGGGCGCGCTCGTGAAACCGAGGCCTGCATTCTTCACAGGACGCGTTCCTTGCCAGGCACGCTAGTTTGACTGGATCGGGAAGGGGGCGAAAAGTGCCCGTGTGGGCCGTGCGGGCCGGGCGGCTATGTCTATGATTGGATATTAAAATTTATGTGTATAAAATATGCTTGTGCCCGGCCTATGCGCCATCTGATGCCCAACGCCGAGGTGCGAAGGGGGGGGGGGCGGGAGGATAATGCAACAGTTCTCCTGATGGTGCCAGGAGGCGCGGAAGGCGGAAAAACCATATATAAATATATATATATTTTTTTTAATTTGTATTAATCTGCAGCACCTACCTGCGCCTCGCGACCGGAGGTACAGTACCGACATATCGGGCTCTCTCGCTTGGTCACTCATACGTCTTTCTCTCTCGCACGATCGGTGAAAAAGGGGTCTCTAGCCATGTGTGCCATCCCTTTAAAGGGCAAGGCGCGTCATCGGAGGGCGCTGACGACGCCCCCCGATGATGTCACATCCTACCGTGCGAAGCCAGGGGATATCTTCTCCGCTGGCGGTAAGTGGGGCGGCCTAGGGTGGCGATATAGAGGGGGAGGGTCGCGACAATCGACCTTCACTGTGCTTCCCTCGTGCCCCCCATCGCCCCCCCCCCTTCTGCCTGTCCTCCGTTTTTGTTCTTGGGCTCGCTGCCGTTACGGATGAGCTCCGGTTATGCGGTACCGGGCCCACCTATGGATGTGCAGAGGGACGCCATACATTGCATTCGGGATTCGTATTCGTCGGGGGGGCAGATATGTTGCATTCGGCAAGGGGGCCCCCCCGATACGTTTATACGTCAATTCCTATTCGTCTCCCCACTAAAATTAAATTAACTACAACCCCCCACCCTCCTGACCCCGCCAAGACTTACCCAAACTGCCTGGTGGTCCAGCGGGGGGTCCAGGAGCCATCCCCTGCACTCACATCCTCGGCTGCCAGTTTCAAAATGGCGCCGATAGCCTTTGACCTTATATGTCACAGGGGCTACCGGTGCCATTGGTCAGCCCCTGTCACATGGCCATCGGCGCCATCTTGTGCTCCTACCATTGGACCGTCGGCCCCTGTGATATAGTGAGGGCAAAGGCGATTGGCGCCATTTTGAATACTGGCAACCGATGGCCCGAGTGCAGGAGGTCACTCCCGGACTCCCGCTGGACTTTTGGCAAGTCTTGTGGGGGTCAGGAGGGTGGGGGGTTTGTTTAAATTGGCTCCTTTAGGCGGCCGAATAATTCGGCGAAGATTCATTGTATTCATGGGGAATCGTGATACGTTTCGCTTCCCCACAAATACAACTAATATGGCCCTATACGTTGCGGATTCCCAATTCGTAGGGAATGAATGCACACCCCTAAACAGTGGTACTGAATTATATCAGAACGGCTTTTCATATAAATTTTATTGAGTTTACACAGTCCACTTTTTTGTCACATTGGAAATGCAATCTTCAGTCATCTATGATTTGCACATTGTAAATAGGCTATAACATCATAGGATAGCAGAAAGAAAAGTCAAACTATGCATTTGAGACTAAAATATCCAAGCTACCAGGAAAACAAGCTCTACAATTTAAAATACTGCTTTGAAAAACACTATGAAGAGAAAGTTTAATTGCAATACAGTACTTGAAATCTTTAATGATGCAGAAAATGCCAACTCGAATTACTGCTTTTAACTCAACAGAGATAAAGAAGAAAAAGAGATAGACTTGTAAATTTTAAAAAGTCCTTGTAACAGATGTTTAGAGTTGATCTCAAATATTTAAGTTTGTGGAGAGAGGCAAATGAAGTCAATAGAAAATCATCTATGAAACCAGATACTAGATATCACAGAATATATATTTGGTGCTTTTTGGTATAGCAGCAAATTTGTGTCTAGTATCTTGCCTATAAACATTATTATACCATTGTTGCATAATGATGTGGGGATTTAGGTACCCTCTCCACTGGCAGACTTTTTCATGCACACAATTAGAACACTATCTTTAGAAACAGAAGGCATGTACACTCATCTGTACAGTTCAATCGCTTGATATCTTCTAGAGATGTGAATCGTGTGCCCGATCGTCTTAATGATCAGGTTCGGCTAGAGGGGGGAAAAAAATCTGATCGTGGGTGATGTGGGTGATGTGAATCGGAATTGGTTCCGATTCACATCATTATTTTTTTTGTAGTGAGGCCCAACCCTTTAAAATTAACCCCTTACCTTCCCCCACCCTCCCGAACCCCCCCAAAACTTTTTACGATTACCTGGTGGTCCAGTGGGGGCGCGGGGACCGATCTCCCGCTCTCGGGCCATCGGCGTTATTTTGGCTGCCACTCAAAAATGGCGCCGATGGCCCGATAAAAAAAAACCCCACCCGACCCTTTAAAAATGACCCCTTAGCTTCCCCCACCCTCCCGAGCCCCCCAAAACATACCTGGTGGTCTAGTGGTGGTCCCGGGAGTGATCTCCCATTCTCAGGCCGTTGGCTGCCACTCATAAAGATGGCGCCGATGGCCCTTTGCCCTTACCATATGACAGGGTATCCGTGCCATTGGCCAGCTCCTGTCACATGGTAGGAGCACTGGATGGCTGGCGCCATCTTTAAAGATGGCGGCGGCCATCTTTACGATGGCGGCAGCCATCTTTAAATACGGCGGTGGCCATCTTTAAAGATGGCGGCGGCCATCTTTACGAAGGCAGCGGCCATCTTTAAAGATGGCGCCGGCCAGCCAGTGCTCCTACCATGTGACAGGGGCCGGCCAATGGCACAGATACCCTGTCATATGGTAAGGGCAAAGGGCCATCGGCGCCATCTTTATGAGTGGCAGCCGATGGCCTGAGAATGGGAGATCGCTCCCGGGACCACCACTAGACCACCAGGTATGTTTTGGGGGGATCGGGAGGGTGGGGGAAGCTAAGGGGTCGTTTTTAAAGGGTCAGGTGGGGGTTTTTTTTATCGGGCCATCGGCGCCATTTTTGAGTGGCAGCCAAAATGGCGCCGATGGACCGAGAGCGGGAGATCAGTCCCCGCACCCCCACTGGACCACCAGGTGCTCGTAAAAAGTTTTGGGGGGGTTCGGGAGGGTGGGGGAAGGTAAGGGATTCGTTTTATAGGGTCGGGGGGGGTTTAGGGGTTTTTTTTGGTGTGCCGGTTTTCCCCGCCCTCCCCCCTCCCCAATTTACGATTTTTCACGATAAATCGGGGGAATTTCTATTGTATCGTGACTCTTAACGATTTTTGACGATTTAAAATATATCTGACGATTGTTTTAAATCGTCAAAAAACGATTCACATCCCTAATATCTTCCCCAGATCAGAGAATTCCATAACAATGTTAGTTAACATATTTATATTGAAACATTTTGATGGGACTGAGTCTTGTTACTGGGTATTTGCTTCTGTCAGATATCCATATAGAGTACAAAAGAACATCTTTTCATTATATAGACATTTTGATTATTGTGTGGCCCTCTGATATTAAACTTGTTTAAATCTTAATTTCTGTAATCTGCTTTGAGATGAAACTTGGTAAACAGTGTAATATCAAATATTCATAATAGATAAATTAATAGTATTTTTAGGCATTGCATTGCAGCTATTGTAGTCAACTGGACAATGCCCTTTTCCATATTGCTGTCTGTATACCATAGAGAATTTTACTGATTAATTGTTGTAGTGAACAGGTTTAGGATAAACTCTTTCCATATAGATGGTAGATGCGAGGGGACTTTGGCCTTACTACAGAGTAAATTTCCTTGGTAAAGGTAAACACATTCCTTGTTGTAGAGAATGCTTTAGTTTTGTACCTCTCTCTCAGGTAGAGAGTCCATCAAGCTAGGTTGAGAGAACATTGCACAAATCTCAACTTTGGGTGAGTTTCCTCACTCTGAAGGTCATCAAATCTTCACAAGAGAGCACTGTTCTGTTTGTACGTCTCACTTTGAATGTCAAAGTAGACCCTAACCCCTACACTAATACCTACACCTCACCTTGAGTTACTAAGTGGGCCTCCCATAGATATATAAATACCTATCTAGTGTGAGAGCATTACAACTAGTCAGTCTCTCTCTCTCTCTCACACTCACACTCTCTATCACACTCACACTCACTCTCAGCAAAAACTACTAAACATGGTCTATCCCCCCCCCAGTGGTTGTATGTAGGAAATACAACAATTCTGTCACTTTGCATAGGTATTAGCAATAAACTGCCTATTACCATAAAACACACCCTGTTTCCTATCACATGTGATATTTAGTGCATTTTGATAAATCCAGGCCAGAGTGTCATATAATGCTTCTGCACTACTCCTAAGACCCACCTGAGGTCAATTCTTGGCCACTTAAGGCTCTCAATAAGCATTGCACAAGCCTTGCCTGTATCTGTGCATGTGCACTTGCTTAGAAACCTTCCACCTTCCAACGTGTTTCCAGTTTACATGGCTTCTGGGCATTCTGTTACTCCACAAATCCAGGGGTCATGCAGCTTCCAGGAAAGTACTCATAAACACCCAAAAATACTGGGATCATATAATGACTTATCTTATAGTCACAAATGCAGAGCTAACAAACTAAAAGTTTTTTTGTTAAAAAGAATGTACAGTGAACAAAAAGATTAAAACCTATATATCACAGCGGGAGGAAAAAACTTGTATACTTAAATGAACTTGTCTACAGAATTAACACTGTGTCTATCTCAGTCATATCTGAGGGATTTGGCAGACTCCCAGTCACTCTCTGGGTTGAAAGACAAACATAGATAACCTTACATTTCCTGTCAGAAAACAGAACTTTAGAGCACTCAGAAATTCTGTAAAACAGAAGCTGTAATCATTTCTCCTTCTAACAGTCTCTAACTGGTAGCTGGTAACTGGAAACTACTCATCATTCAGTGTGTGATGTCATTGATCCCCACTGGCTCCAATTGCCAGTGATTGTAGAATGCCAGACTGTTATGCTGCCACTTGCTGTTAAATTTAAAATCTTTAGAAAATAAGTAGTTTTTAAATGAAAAGGAGTTCAACAAGGCAGACAAATAATGATGTTTAACAGCTAAAACCACTGTTTCATCATATGGGTAATCTGCTAGTTATCTATATCTGGTAATTTTATTGGAAATAGTTTTAGAGCCAAAGTATTTTAAATCAGAAATAGTTTTTCTAAACTAGAGTACTTCTATCGTAAGATAAACATATTAAGACTTTTGATTGCATATTGAAACACTTATCAAAAGGAAGAAGGAATATCGTTTATGCAAGCATGTGCAGAAATATATTTATTGGCTATTTGTTCCCCCACCCCTACCCCTGGAGATTTGGCTGCATATATGTTTCACAGGTACTGAAAATGTAAAACACATTTGGATCATGTTTGGATAGAACATGCTATATAAATCCAAATTATTATTATTGCCTTCCCAATGGGGACATCCTGAGAACATAAATAATTGCCCAAAAAGGCTAGGATGAAATGAGATGAACTTAATAGACTTGTCTTCTTTCAACAAACGCCAAGTAAATAATAAGTTCTAATGATATTACTGAGATAAACTGGGAACTGGAGCTTGTGATACTAGTTTGACTTTAATCATCATCATCATAATCTGCAAAAAACATAATGTAAACATTAAGAGAAAGATTAAGCTAATGAGATAATTAGAGTTCTCATTGTTCCTATACATTTTCAGTGAAAGAATCATTAACTTAGTGGAGATGAAGTGCAATTCTTCCACACCTCATAAAGTATCAAAACATTGATTGGACTAAATGATAATGTCATGACCATCACAAAGTAGAGGAAGCATCATTAATTCACTTATGTAATCTGAATTGCTAGGGGATACATTCAAAGGAACAGAATGGAAACAAAAATATTTGAAGTTAGGGTAAAGAGCAGAGTAAATAATGTGATCTAAACAGAAACAGAATACTAAGAAGCAATGCAGAAAACATACTTCTTCCAGTGAAAATTGAAGAAAAATCTTCACTATACATTTACATAGTGTATTTATTAGGAGTCTGAATAGAAAAAAACATACATTTTCATTTTCTGTTTGTTTCATTATTTTGGATTTTGCTTTGTTTCTGTCATTTTAGCACACACTAAAACCATGTAATGAATGCTAAAATGATAGAAATGAAAAAAGATTTTGTTAATTTTTTTCTCTTTCAGATGGGAAATGACACATGGGATTATTTAAAAGTATAGATCATTTAGGAACAGCGATCTGCCAAAAGTCCTACTTTTGTTAAATCATCAGAAGTTTTCAAAATGTTCATCATATTCTAATGAGCTTGAATCTTATTTTTCTAACCAATGTTAATTTTTGCATATTTTCTTTATGGACTTCCATTTTAAGATTTAGAAATCTTGTGGCATGCAGGTGTAGGATATTGGGGGGGAACCATTTTGGAAATGATTTACCATGTATAAAAAGTATTGTATTGCCCTGTCAGAAAACTGTCCTACCTCAAGGCAGGCAAAAAGTAAATGCTTTGTTTTACAACATGTATATTTTTAGCTGCATTAAGAGGAGGTGTTTCCACGGATGTGTTTAAGTCAGGGGAGATAAAGCATAAGCATAGGCTGCATTTTTAACCCTACACATTAACTTTTTCCAGTAAAAGTCTACCATCCAAAAAAGTAGGTGCAAGGGAGTATGCATACTTTGTACATGCAACATGTTTAAATGCAAAGTGCCTGTATATTTTCACTTTGAGAATTCATGCAAAGCCCATAGGTAAAAAATGCATGCAGCCTTTGTCCAAATGCAGTTTGATAATTGCACCCAAAATATTGAAGGAATCCCCAAATAGAGCTAGAACAGCAATCTAAGGGCCTTATTTACTAAACATTTTTCCCATAGACAATGAATGGCACAAAAACCTTAGTAAATTATGCCCTAAAATAGTAGTGCACATATTCACTGGCCAAAAGTAACAGTGTGACAAACCTAAATAAATCTACCCAAATCACCACTGTATACAGCGATGCAATATAATAAAAAATAAATCAAGAGCAACTTGGGGCTGCTCTGTCGCTGCAGAATTGTGTTTTTCAATACATGTTTAAAGACCCTATTTTATGTAAATTCAAATTTACTCAGTTGACCTACACTCTGTGGAGCTGAATTTCAGAAAAACTTTTCAAAAAGAACTGAAAAAATATTTTCATGGAGAAGGTGGAAGTTTCATATGTAGTGTAGGTGATGCCGCACCAATATGTAATTGGTTATAATCATTAACCACCACCACCTCCGAAAAAACAACAATTTTTAAAAAAAATTTTTTATATGAATTGAAATTGTAATCCCATAACAATTCAAAACCATCCGTGGTGGTATAAATGTTTGCCTCTCCTCGCAGAAAAAACTAATGTGATCTTCTAAAATTACCCTTTAATTTGAGGCGGGTACATGGCCGACTTCCCTGTAATGTTGGTGATCTTCAAGCATTTGAAATCCAATCCCGACACAAACAGTTCGTGTTTCAGATGATAATCTTTCTTCAGGGGAGTGTATCATCAAATCTGAACCAACCTCAAAGGATTCTGACCTCGCCAAGAATTGTTCTTCATGTCTGTTGAAGACTCAAACTTTCTGTTCGCCGCATCGTGCTGGCTGTGTTCCGCTCCGAGCCACCGGACCCCTACAGGTGTCTCTTGTAGCTGTGAGGTGTTGACAACAGTGCCCACTTGCTGGCCTGCAGGATTTAAGCATGTGCATCAAGCAGTTGTGGCTTTTCTGTGGCACACCTGATCAGGTTTGAAGGCATACCACATGGCACACCACTTGGGAAACACTGGCTTAGAATCAGGTTTAAAACCCAATGTGTTGTGTGAATTAAAACCAGCATGTTATGTATGTCAACCTGCTGGGTTTAATGTGGGTTAGTATTTAGGATCCTTTAATTATGTAGTCAGCTCAAGCTATTACTTGTTAAGAGAAATCATTTTAAAATAGGATTCCAAATACATGCAAGAACTAATCATATTTCTTTTTCAAATTCTGTTTCAGTATTAATATGAACTTTCATTATGGTAATTTTTGTATGTATTTAGAACACCTATTATAATTATTTATTAGGAAACTATTGTATCCATGTAAAGATGACAAGCACTGTGGTTTATAATGGAGAAATTGGTATTTAAATTACCTTAATCACAGTCAGTTGAAAATATCTTGAAAGGCATTTAATCTTTCATTGATTTGGATTATAGATTAAATACACACGAGATTCAATGCCAATATGTTTACATAAAATACCGGTACTCAACACAGAATTTCTTTAACTTGACATTGAGCATTTTACCTCCTAGCTGTCAGCTTAAACCTAGCCAAAAAAAGACATGATCAAAATATATTTGCATCTGATAGATATTTGGGGTTCCATTTTCAATTCATTTTAGAAAATATTGATTTCTATCTATTTCATTAAAAAATTACTATTTTAAAAATGTATTCATTGATTTAATTAATTCCCCTGCAAAGCGCAATATGCACTTAATGGCAGATGATTCTGAAGTGTGGAACGAAAATACTGTTAATTTATAAAAAATCTATTTTTTTGTGAACTTTCCCATTTCTTTATCCATTTAAACCCTTTATCTATTATTCTGGAACTAGGTAGATTAAAAATGTATAAGTCCCCTTGTCACCCACTGTTATCAGTATTTCTTTCAATTAGTATTCTGAAAAGTTTTGAATAGTCAACATGAAAAAAAAAAAGATCCATTCATTGTCTGTTATGGTGATATAGTAGATTCTTTCTTTGGTTCTTCCTTCTGTAACTGGTGCCCAGTGGTTTTCTAAACCTTTCTATGGTTATGGGATTCTGTTCAAAATGTGATCTAGAAGCTATTGAAGTGAACTGGGCCTCAGGTGATGCATTCACTGGCCAAGAAGAACCGTCCCCTCTGAGGTTGGTAAAGGCTCCTCCTTAGTGGCTTCTGAAACTTTTACTCTTGAACCAAAGTATGTCTACTTCATGTCAAGTAAACCCAAACCCTGGAATGAGTTTGGTTAAGGTGATCCCATCATTGCCAATTTATTAAAAATACAAAAACAAAGCCACAGGCTCCACAGTGAATTGTCTTACAGAAAAGAATAATACAATACAGCAGCAATAAGAATTCCAAACACTTAGAATTCATTTCTCAGGAAAAAAAAAATGGTACAGTTCTTCAATTAGATAGAACATTTACTCATTTTGGAAGGTTGAGATGCCCCAAAAGATGGGTTTTCATGTCTTTTGTCCCATCAGTCCTTCTAGGGCAGGGCTTCCTAAACCTGTCCCGATGACCACACAGCCAGTCAGGTTTTCAGGATATCCACAATGAATATGCATGAGATACATTTGCATATATGGTGACATGCAATGTAAGGATCATGGCTACTGTGCAGCCCTCCTACCCGCAGGGTCCCTCAGTAGGCCGTAGTCTGAGCTGCACAGACTTGCTTTGAAGGTACACGAGTCAGCATTGCCATACCTCAAAGGCCTGCCTCACTCACAGCTCCCTCTCTCATTAGTGTCCCTTACTCCTTGCTATGTTTACTCTGCCTTGCCTTAGCCCTTGTCCTTGTTCCTGGTTATTAGAGGTGTGAATCATGTGATCAATCGTCTTAACGATCGATTTTGGCTGGGGGGGGAGGGAAAATCGGATCGTCGTGTTTTGTTTTGTTTTGAAATTGTTAAAAATCGTAAATCGGGGGAGGGCGGGAAAACCGGCACACCAAAATAACCCTAACACCCACCCCGAACCTTTAAAACAAACCCCCACCCTCCCGAACCCCCCCAAAATGTTTTAAATGACCTGGGGTCCAGTGGGAGGGTCCCGGCGCGATGTCCCGCTCTCTGGCCACACCAAAAAAACCCTAACACTCACCCGAACCTTTAAAACAAACCCCCATCCCCCGAACCCCCCCAAAATGTTTTAAATGACCTGGGGTCCAGTGGGAGGGTCCCGGCGCGATGTCCCGCTCTCTGGCCACACCAAAAAAACCCTAACACTCACCCGAACCTTTAAAACAAACCCCCACCCCCCGAACCCCCCCAAAATGTTTTAAATGACCTGGGGTCCAGTGGGAGGGTCCCGGCGCGATGTCCCACTCTGGCCACAACAAAAAAAACCCCTAACACCCACCCCGAACCTTTAAAACAAACCCCCACCCTCCTGAACCCTCCCAAAATGTTTTAAATCAGGGGTCCTCAACCACCGGTCCGCGGACCGGGACCGGGGTGTGGGAGTTTTTTGCCGGTCCGCGGCGCCACCAACCACCGGCAGGTGTGTCGCGCGCTTCCGGTCTCTCCCGCTGCTCTTCCTTCCCTGCTGCCGTTGCCGCTGGGCTATCAGCACGTTCAAGCCCAGCGGGAACGGCAGCGGTGCAAAAAAAAAAAAAAGCTGTGGCATCCACGGCTTGCCTTTTCTTCTTCCCTCCCTCCCTCTGACCCGGAACAGGAAGTGATACGCGGTGCGCGGGAAGGAGAAAGAGCCGTGCCGCATGAAAAAATAGCAGCGGCGACAGCAGCAGCGGCCCCCGAGCAATCGAAGCAGCTGATAATAGGTAAAGGAGACAGCAACATGAGCCTCCCGCGGCCAATGGGATTCTTCTTTCTTGGCCTGCGGGGGCTGGAGGAGGAGGTGGTGCAGCTACCGTTTGTGCTCGGGGGGGGGGGGGGGAGGAGAGGAAGTGAGTGAGAGAAAGAGAGAGAAGCAGGCAGCCAGCATGTGTGTGATTGACTGGTCAGAGAGCTGATGTGTGTGTATGTGAGAGACAATGAAAGTGATTGCTCAGGGAGATGACTGATGTGTATGTGAGAGTGTGAGACATTAGTCAGGGAGGTGACTGATGTGTGTGTGTGAGAGAGAAAAAGCATGGAAGTGAGAAGTCTGGGTATGTGAGAAAGCATGGGTGTAAGAAGCCTGGTGTTGTGGGGGTGAAAGAAAGCATGGGAGTGAGAAACCTGGGTGAGTGTGCATGCATGAGAGAGAGAGACTGCTTGGTAAGGTGACGGTGTGTGTGAGAGAAAGAGACTGGTGTGTGTGAATGTGAGAGAATGTGATTCAGGGAATGAGAAGCCTGTGCACGTGGAGAGTGAGCATGGAAATGAGAGAGACTGGTGTGTGTGTAACAGAGAGAAAGTGATTATGGGAATGAGAAGCCTGTGCATGTGAAGAGAAGTGAGCATGGGAGTGAGAAACCTGGGTGTGTGTGAGACACAGCATAGGAGGGAGAAGCCTGTATATCTGAAAGAGAACATGGGAGTGGGAAGCCTGTGTGTGTGTGTATGCATGAGCGAGATCAGGTGACTGGTGTGTGTGTGTGAGAGAGAAATAAAGTGATTATGGGAATGAGAAGCCTGTGCATGTGAAGAGTGAGCATGGGAGTGAGAAACCTGGGTGTGTGTGAGACACATCATGGGAGGGAGAAGCCTGTATATCTGAAAGAGAACATGGGAGTGAGAGACTGGTGAGTGTGTGTGTGTGAGAGAGAGAGACAGAGAAAGTGATTATGAGAGTGAGAAGCCCATATATGTAAGTAGAACACGGGAGTGGGAAGCCTGTGTGTGTGTGTATGGCATGAGAGAAACTGTTCAGGAAGGTGACTGGTGTGTGTGTGCCAAAGACTGTTTGGGAGATGAGTGGTGTGTGAGAGACAGAAACTGGTCATGGGGGCATGACTGGTATGGAGTGTGTGTGAGTCATGAGCACTAAGGAAGAGGACCATAAGTATAGAGCTTAGCTTCTACTGCTGCTTCTGGTGTGTGCCACGGCCTGCAGGGAAGGGGAGTAGGACAGCTGCTGGAGGGGGTAAGTAAAAGTGGCTTTTTAAGTTTATTTTTCTAGACTGCCATTTTAATTGTGTGATGTCTGCTTTTTTGAAATATTTTATTGGTGTTTGGAGAATGTTTAATAGTTTTTATGAGTTTTTGTTGGATGTTATTCTGTTCATAGCTGTTTTGAAACATTTATTCTGCTTATTAGTATAGTTTTACAATTATTTCTGTGTGGGGATCTATAGCTGCTTGCTAGTTCTGTTTTCCTAATAAGAGGTGTATTGGTTTTTAGGACCTGATTTAATATTTGTAGTGTTGCCTTTTCATAGATAGGGTTGCTCCTGTTTGAGTGTATTCCATAATACAGGTGTAACTGTGTGCAGATTAGTTTATGTGCATTACTACAGATCCTGGGAGTATGTTAGGTCGGTTCTGTGTCTGTTAACGAGATGAAATATTTTGCTAGCATGTAAGTGTTTGTATCGGTCTTATTTGTTGTGTTTTCTCAAGAGGACATGCATTGGTGGTAAACTGCTGTCTTTTCATAAGTAGGGCTATTGAGCCTGGAAGTAGAAAGAGTTTGAGTTACTGTTACTGAGATGTCACCAGAACCAGAATATCTTTTTTGTAGGGTGAGTTGTATGGGGAATGTCATAATTCTGCTTTACATCCATTATTGTGGGTCAGGGGGGTTCCCATGGATACAAACTGTACTTTTACATCTAGCCCCATGACGATCATGGGTCAGTGTGTCATGCATGTGAGAACCTATGGTGAGTTGAGTCACATTCACATTTTAAATGTCATAATTAAATGATGTGTGCACTAAAATCCAACCCCCTCCATAACCCCGCCCTCATATGACCAAAGCCCCGCCCCTGCCCCGCCCTGCCGGGCCATGGAAAAATGGTCTTGCTTGAAGCCGGTCCCTGGTGCCAAAAAGGTTGGGGACCACTGTTTTAAATGACCTGGGTCCCAGCGCAATGATCACGGCGCGATGTCCCGCTCTCTGGCCACGACTGCTGTGAAGAGAAATGGCGTCGGTGGCCCTTTGCCCTTATCATGTGACAGGGCAAAGGTAGCGCCGGCGCCATTTTGATTCCTAGCTCCCGACGTCACGCGTCCAGGAGATTGCTCCCGGACCCCCGCAGGACCCCCAGGGACTTTTGGCCAGCTTGGGGGGGCCTCCTGACCCCCACAAGACTTGCCAAAAGTCCAGCGGGGGTCCGGGAACGACCCCTTGCACTCGAGCCATTTTGCAATACGGCAATACGGCCGGCACCATTTTGCAATACGGCTCGAGTGCAAGAGGTCATTCCCGGACCCCCGCTGGACTTTTGGCAAGTCTTGTGGGGGTCAGGAGGCCCCCCCAAGCTGGCCAAAAGTCCCTGGGGGTCCAGTGGGGGTCCGGGAGCGATCTCCTGGACGCGTGACGTCGGGAGCTAGGAATCAAAATGGCGCCGGCGCTACATTTGCCCTGTCACATGATAAGGGCAAAGGGCCACCGGCGCCATTTCTCTTCACAGCAGCCGTGGCCAGAGAGCGGGACATCGCGCCGGGATCATCGCGCCGGGACCCCAGGTCATTTAAAACATTTTGGGGGGGTTCGGGAGGGTGGGGGTTTGTTTTAAAGGTTCGGGGTGGGTGTTAGGGTTTTTTTGGTGTGCCGGTTTTCCCGCCCCCTGTTTAACGATACAATACAAATGCCCCTGACGATAAATCGTGGGCATTTGTATTGTATCGTGCACTCTAACGATTTTGGACGATTTTAAAATTATCTGACGATAATTTTAATCGTTCAAAAACGATTCACATCCCTACTGGTTATTACTACTATTTCCTGTGTGTGTTACGATTCTGCTTGTTAGCTAGTCTCATAAGCAGCCTTTTACCTCTCTGCTGCCGACACCGCCGAAGTTCCCTCGTGGCCTGGAGGCCACCGCTGCCTGCCTTCCCACGGCCTGGAGGCCGTCTCCGGCAGCCCGACCGTCATCCCTTCGCAGCCTGGAGGCCGCCACCAGTTTTGCTGCTCCCCATAGCAGGGAGCCACCATTGTCCAGGCCTCCATGCGGCCTGGAGACCGCCAACTATATTCCTTCTTGCAGCAGACCAGCCACCACCGACATCCTTCATGACCTGGAGGCTACCGTTGATCCTGCTGTCTTTCTTGCTACCTGGGTGCTGCCCCCTTCCAATCTTCACGGCTAGGCCACCGACAACTTGCTTCCCTCATGCGGCCTGGAGGCCGCCCTCAACTCCACGAGTTCATCACGGCCTGGAGGCCGCCTCCAATGTCCTCTTCCGTGGCCAGGAGGCCGCTCCAGAGCTCCTCTTCATGCGGCCTGGGAGCCACCATCATCTTCGTTCTTCGCGGCAGGGAGCCGCTCATGTCGGAGCCTGCTTCCTCTTCATTCAGCAGGCTATCTCTCTCCAAGGTCCTGCCTCCTCCTAGGTGCGCGGCCGCGCCTCTCTGCTTCATTTAAAGGGCTGTCCTAAGCTCCTCCTGCTGATGTCTCTGAGGCGTTCTTCTTCAGCCCTATAAAGAGGGCCTTCCTTCATTCTATTATTGCCTTCACAAGGAATTAGTCATGAGTTGGACCGATAAAACAAGAGGGTAAGTGATCTAAAAAAGCCATGGGGGCAACAAAATGGATTAGATGCCAAGAAATGTCTGTTTAGAATCTTTAATAAAGATTCTAAATGGACATTTGTTAGTCATGAATTGGACTCCTCCTGGATCTTCAGTTCCAGCTCTTCATTCCAGGAGTCTTCCGTGATCCTTCTTCACTTCTTCAAGGCACTCTGTTCCTCATTGGTACTCCTTGACTTCGTCTGTGGTTCCTGAACATTTGTCCTTATCTTCGTTCCATGTTCTGGTCTCTCGTCGGATCCTGTCCTCTTGTCTACAGATGTCCAGATGTCTACCTGTCTTCAGATGTCCAGATGTCCTCTTGCCTCCAGATGTCCAGACATCTCCCTTGTCTTTGGATGTTCTGATGTCCCTGTCTTCTGATGTCTTCATCCCTCGTGTTCCAGACGACCCTGAGGTCCTCCTCTCTAGAGGTCAGTGATGTCCAGATGCCATAGATGTCCAGACGCCTTGATGTCCTGATGTCCCGAGGTACCAGTGTCCTTTCATATCTGATGTCCTACGTTCCAGCCCTGATGTTCCAAGACCTGATCCTGAAGTACCGTCAGTCCCTAGCTCCATGTCCAGCTTTACCTCGCCCCAGACTTTGTCTCCAGCTGACCTTTTCTGGGAGTAAATCTGTATCTATCCGGTGTCCGTGTCTGGTGGCTGGAGCCCTCTTCTGGTTGGATCTGTCTTCAAGCACTGCCAGGATTCCTCCTCAGTCTTGTGCATGTCCCTCTCTCTGCGTGGTCCGCAACTAGCCTCTTCAGGTTGAGTAGGGTGCACAGTGGGACAGGGTGGTCCACGACCAGCCCACGTCGGCTGTGTAGGGCGCCCTAAGTGGCAGTGCCAGTCTAAGTCTCCGAGTATCCTGAGTCCTTGTCCTGATCCCTTCCAAGTTCCAAGTGGTCTCGTCCAAGTTCCAAGAATCCTTGTCTCCTCTCATCCGAGTTCCAAGTTCCAAGTCCCAAGTCCTCGTCTGAATCCTTCCAAGTTCCAAGAGTCCTCGTCTGCGTAACCAGAATCCTCTCCCCAGTCTACTTGTGATTTCCTTCCACATCTGAGCATCTTGCTTCTGAGTTCCAAGCATCTCATCTGAGTTCCAAGTTTCAAGCATCCTCGTCTGAGTTCCAAGCTCCAAGTTTCAAGTGTCCTCGTCTTGTCAGAGTTCCAAGTTCCAAGCATCCTCGTCTCATCTGAGTTCCAAGCTCCAAGCGTCCTCGTCTCATCTGAGTTCCAAGTTCTAAGTGCCCTCATCTCGTCTGAGTTTCAAGTTTCAAGCGTCCTCGTCTCGTCTGAGTCCAACTTCCAAGTTCCAAGTATCCTCGCCTTGTTCAAGACTTCAAACCTAGTCCAGGTCCGAAGTCCCGACTTGTTCCTAGTTCCAGTACCATCATCTGTCTTCGACCTCTGTCCGTCCTGCCGCATCTGCCACTCCCTAGTGGCAGGTCTGAAAGGGCTATCAAGTGGCCAGAGGGCTTCCCCAGAGACCAGCATTGCATTGCTGGGTCTCTACCATTTCGTGCAGGTTCGGCAGAGGTTAGGGCTCAGTGGTCGGCCTATTCCTCCCATGCTTGGACACGTCTTGCCTGCCACGGTGCTTCCACGGAGCTCCTCTGTGGGGGTTAGGAGCTTGGCCTCCTGGCAGCTGGCAGGCCACGTCAGAGGGGCTAAGATCTATCACCACGTCTAACTGTCTTTTCCTTGGGCCTATGCTTAGTGCAGAGAAAATGTCATGTTCCGACCGCAGCAGGCTTAGCAAGTAAACAGCCTTCCTCTGTCACCAGCTAACAGGAAATCAGTCTGCAGTAAACATATCTAGTGCAAGCTTTTGCAGCCCCAGAACAGTTCATGACCTACTTGCCTTTATGTGGTTTTCACACCTAAATAGCTCAGTACAATTGCCTCACGACCAGCTAATGACCTCCCCCCTCCCTGCCTGCAGACTGACCGCTTGCACTTACTGCCCACTTGCGCCTACTTAGTAAAAGGTCAGCACAAACATTTATGGTGGAAAACATTGTAGCAGCAAAACATGTTACGTATGTATCCTATGCTATAATATGAAATAATTTACAATAAAAGGAGAGGCTTCCCAGAAGCCGGGAAGCACGCTTCACCATGAATCCTGTCTGAGGTGTCTTCATTGCTGTTGCTACACTCCTTTCTGCAGTTGCGCTGTGGTCCAAGGGCACACATCTCCCCGAAATCGGGATTGCTCCCTAGCGCTCCTGCAACAGTGTGGCCTTCTAGTGGCTTTCTTGGTCCCTGTGTGTGTGTGCATGTAGGTGTTGTGTCCTGCCTGTTTGTCCTTAGTATTGGCCTTCTGGTGTCTTGTTTGTCTGGTCCCTGCTTTGCTTTACCTTGTAATTTGTTTCAGATTTGTCCTGTCTTAGTCTTCCCCTGTGCTTTGTTTAGTCTTGTTCCTGTCTTGCCTACTTGTTTATCTGTCCTTTGGGTGCACATCTTGTTCCTTGTCTTGTGAGCACCTTTCTGTATCCTTCTGCCAGCTTTGCATTAGTGGGTGTCCTCCTGTCCCCCTGTCTCAAGTGTACCTCTAGCCAAGTCCTACCAGCTACCAGAACCTGCGGGCTCAGCCCAAGGAAGAGATGCCCGGTCAGGAAGAAGACCCTGCACTGCCCTGTTCCTGAGTCCTGTGCTGCTCCTGACTTAGGAATTACCTATAACCAATCAGCGTGCCCATGATATGCAAATGTATCTCATGCATATTCATTGTGGATATCCTGAAATCTTGACTGGCAGTGGGGTCCCTAGAACAGGTTTGGGAAGTCCTGTTCTAGTGGCTCTCTTGAGCTGAACCATTGGGTCTAGGAGTAGTGTTTGTTTGCTACCTCTGAGAAACTGCATAAATCAGTTTTTGCACCAGCAGTCTCTGCAGACCTCTCTCAGCAGAATATCTTTTAAAACAACCATTGAATCCCCTAAATCCACTGTTGCAGGTCTCACTATTTATACATTTTTCTTTAATGACATTTATATCCTGGCAGTTTTAATATAGGGATCTAAGAGTCACAGATTTTAGGAATAAGCTACAGTTACAACTTATCTATTTGATTTTCAGGTCTTTTTCTAGTTCTTATTTTTCTGTATTATCCATATCATCCCTCATCACCATATTTTTTCCTTAAGTCCTTGCAATAATGACCTTTTCATGAGACGTATCTTCTTTCAGAAATGGAAAAATACATAGCATCTTGGTCAGCTTTGTTGCAGATGACTTGAATGAAGTTAGAGCAGATTGTATGGAAAAAGAGAAGCCATAAAAGAATATCAACAGAGGCTACTGAAGAAGTCATTAATCCCATGATCCACCTTGTTTGGCTTTCCATGCTACAAAAGGGACACACATTTTTTTCAAACTTTAACATCACATGATTCTTTTTCACTGCTAATTTACACAGACTATAGATATTATCTATATGATCAAAAATATTAACCATGCTAAGGACAGTGAATTATTTCCAGTGACGTGCTAACTCACTTCTGCCAGTGATCATTATCTGCTGTGTTAATAACCAAAGAGTCCCCACTTGATGAATCTCATGTATATTCAATAGAGCAATTTTGGGAGAAAATGGGAGATCCAGCTTAGCAACCTAATTAAGAAAGGAAAGTAACTCCCTCCAAAAGCTAGAGATGATGGGGCATTCCCACCAGAGATGGAAAAGATCCCAAGGAACCACAGCCCTTCCAACACAAATTGGAAACATTGGAAAAGGCTTTATGAAACCACTCAGGAGTCAGATACCATGTCATCATAACCTGGTAGCTATTCTCTGTTAGATTGGCTGAGACGGAGCTTTTCTTGTAAATAAAAAGGCTGCATCCTACTCAGCCTCAATTACCTCAACTCCCAAATCCTTTCCCCAAGCTGTCATATAACCCAGCTGGTCATGGTGCCCCTTAATGAGAATGCCATACAGTTTAGAAATAATCCCAGTCAATCTATCAGCATTGTCACATAAGCTCTCAAAAAATGTTTTTCTCAAGGATAAATCCCTTATAAGTGAGGACAGACACACAAATTGGGCTAACTGTGAGTACAAAAAATAATTCATATCTCAAAATTTTTCTCAGACAACTGTACCAAAGAGATAACATTATCATAGCTCCAAAAATGAGCCAGGTGGTTTAAACCTATATCCGACCTCTGTTGGTACAGCCTCATATGAAGACCAGGTTAGAAATCTAATAAGTGATATAAAGAGGTACTGAAGAAATATATCCTATGCCCCACCAAATAAGTATGCCACAGTGCCCAGATCTTTTAAAGTGAGAGCAGAGTTGAAGCCATTTCTAAAAGGGTCCTGCAAGTCTTTTTAGGTTGCTAAATCATTGCCCAGATGGCCATAATACCCAAAAGAGACTGTTCCAACATTTCTCATTGCTTATGCTCACCTGTTCTATTCTAGTCTATAATAGCCCTCAATTGAGCTACCGCATAATACTACCTGAGATTCAGCACACCCAGCCCTCCTCTCTCTAGATTGAAACAAGACCTTTCTAGTGACTCTTGGTGGTCTTTTCCTCTAAATAAAATAAAAAATATGCTTTTGCCACAATTTAAAGAGGGAGAGAAAAATCGAGAGAGTTTGAAATATGGTGAAAACAATGTCATCAGCAAATAAAGACAATTTATAATTCATCCTTCCTCTTATACCTCTCTGGATACTTTCATTGGATAGACAGAGGTTCCAAAAAAAGAACAAATAGCAATGGAGGAGTGGACACCCCTGCCTAGTTCCTCTAGAAACACTAAACATTTAAGAGTATCTGCCATTAACTTTAACACAGGCCTAAGGGTTGATGTATAATTGTTGAAATCAACTAACAAAAAAGGGCCCAAAATTCATTCTTTCCAGAACCTGGAACAAAAAGGGCCAATGGACCATATTGAAGGCCTTTTCAGCATCCACAGCAAATAAAATTGCTGGAATATGTTCTGTCTTGGCCCACCACATCATGTTTATAATGTTACGCACATTGTCGGCAGCCATTTGGCCCAGAATGAATCAGCCCAGCGATGACCCTGTTGAGACAGTTTGCCAGGATCTTATCCAAATCTTTAAATCAACTCCAGCCTTCCTTTTTTTATTTCATTTTTGGGAGGGTTTTCCTAGGCTGCGAGACCCAGCTTCTGGGCTGAAGCCATGGTGTCAGGCCTGGACCCTAGCTTAGGCCGAGGCCCAGGTATTGGGACTCATCTGCCAGGCCAGATCCCAGAGTTGTGCCTGGGTCTTGGCTGAAGCCCCAGCATCTGTACTGAGCCAGGACATGGTGTCGAATTTGGTATGGGGGGGGGGGGGGGGGGGGGCATCGGGATGCTTCCCAGGCCTGGACCTTTGTTTGGTTCGGGCCTAGACCTAGGCTGAGACCCTTGCATCCCATTCAGGCATAGGCTGTGCCCCCTTCATTGGGCTGCAGCCTATGCCTAGGCAAGGCCCAAGTTTCAGGCCAAGGTGCCGGAGTCATGCTTGGGTGTAGAACAGGATCCGTGTTTTAGATCTCGTCCTACTCCCTTGGTGAGGCCCTGGCTTTGGGCCTGGGCCTAGGCCTAGGCCCCATGGGCGTCTTTTTTTTTTTTTTTCTTCTTCTTTAATAGGTTTTCAAAACAAAAGAAGATTCTGATGAAATGTGATCAGAATTTAACTCATTCTGTTTTGAAAATGATCTAAAATGAAATAGGAAATTTCATCTCATTTTTTATTTTGTTTATCCTGAATGCCCATCCCTAATGCCCTTAAGCTTTAATGCAAAGGCTTCATATTCTGCAATTTTAAAGGATACTTTTCAAAGGAATTTGCACACATAAAATGCTGTTTATGCAGAAAAATTAGCTTTTTGAAAATTCACCTGGGGGTTGAACATGTAAATAAGCATGGAAGTTATTTCATAGTTAATTTGGCATGTACTTGAAAGTGACATTCTTGAGACAGAGCTGGTGCTGGTAAACAAGGCATTTCTGTGCATATTTTTGATTGTATGTGCGTAAGTGTAGGTATACACATTTGCACCTGCTCCCAAGCAACTTTGTGTGCATATCCTTTGTGTACAGGGGTATGTTCTTTGTGTACAGGGGTATGTTCTTTGTGTACAGGGGTATGTTCGCACCATAATTTTCAAAGCAGTCTTATGCGCGGAAGTCCACTTTCAATATTGGGGTCAGTCCATGTGTAATTCCTATTCGCGGGCTTCAGCCCTATCGAGATGTTATAAAATTACTCTTCCTAAGTTGATTTTAATGAAATGACAAGCTAGAGATTTTTTCAATTATTTAGAATAGTGACACCGCCACATACAGCAGTTGCTATAGTTACAAATTGCAGACTGTTTTTTCTATCGTACCTTATTTCCATGGTTAGCTTTGCTTTACTTTGTACACATCTCATCCTATTGCAGTGTAACAAATTGCATAGGCAAGCATGATTGCACATTTTTTTATTTGAAGAAAAGTCAAATAATGCATTAGATGCATTAAATATATTTGCATTAAATTTAAGATGCTTTTGTAGGATTAGACTGAAGGCACATTATTGTTGATGGAGCTCTGACTAGCAACATACAAGACAAGATTTGTATGGACTTCTAAAGCTAATATGATAGTTCACATGTTGGTACAATGTTTAATTGTTCATTAAAAATAGATTTTAAGCTAAGTGCAGAGAAACTGTAAAATTAGCCATTATTTTCTAGAGAAATAGAAAGTAAGGTAAAAATTATCCAATATTAGTAATAATACAATCAAACAGCTATCACAAATTGTCCATTAGAAAAGCTACACTGGAGGCACATGTTCACCTTAAATTTTATTATCACTGGTTCAGATGGCTTCAGTACACAGATAAATCCTCTCATTTCTTAGAGGGTTTTTCCATTCTTATATAGTATTTCTTATATAGTTGCAGTTAAGCAGCTTGGAATCTATCTACTCCTTGGGATCCTGCCAGGTACCTGTGACCTGGTTAGACCACTGTTGGAAACATTATACTAGGCTTCATGGATCTTTGGTCTGACCCAGTTGGGCAAATCTTATGTTCTTATGTTCTCTGCATATATGTGTGAACAAAATATATCTATAATATGTATGTTCATGCTATATATTCTTAATCAACAATTTTCACTAAAATGACAAGCCCTGTGTCATTTTAATAGCCGTAGTATATATCTGTAGTTCTCAAACCTATCATAATTACACCACAACCAATTGCATTTTCAGGATATCCACAATGAATATGTATGAGATATATATATATGCATATACTGGAGACCCGGTATTTGCAAAATTATCTTAAGCATATTCATTGTGGATATCCTGAAAAACCAACTGGTTGTCAGATCAATTGGACAAATTTAGGAACTATTTGTATGAGTGCAGGGGTATACTTATCTATCTACAGTTCAGTAGTGGCATTTTACTCTTGTACAGTACCATCATCTGGAAGGGTATGCCTACAGAATAGAATATGATGACAGATAAGGCCCATCTAGTCTGCAAAAATTGTTATGGGTACAGTGATATAGACCGCAATTGATCTCTCTTTTCTTTCACTGCTTTGCAGCAATGGAGCCTCTATTTTTTTTCCATGCTTTCTTGAAATTCATTACTGTTTTTGTCTCTACCATCTCACTAAAATGCTGATCTATACATCTACCAAACTTTCTGTGAAGAAATGTTTTCAGGTTAACAGCAGTTTTTAAAAGTTTGCAAAACACTAAAATGAAGATGAATGATTTATAAGAATCGTCTCAAGACCAGTCATGGCAGATACCATTTCCTTTATTTAAAAATAAATATATTCTTATAAAATTTTTAAATAATCGAGAAAATCTTATACAGAATTTGTAAAAAGAAAATAACTAAATATAATCCCAGAAAAAGGAAAAATAGTCAATTGTCTATTATAATTAATAGTCCACAACTAAAGGAAACCTACACTATTTGAGAGGAAGTCATATAAAGGGAAAACACGGAGAAGATGCCTTCTTCAGAGCAACAACCTTACAATTTGAACCATCAATCTCCCATTGAGGAAGTAGTCCTGGGGGGCTAAAGGAAAAGATGGTGATGTCTAACCCTGCCAAAGAGATATAAAGTTAACGAGAAGGATTTTAAAAACTTACTTTACTACATTTAGTTTTACAACACATTTGCAAGGAAAATTTAACCAAAATAAGCCTCCCATCTATAATGCCCCAAGTCTCAACAAAATAAATTTCTTCCTTCTGGTTTGCATCAGTTTAGTCATATCTGGAAAAATACTTACTTTTAGATCCAAAAAAGTGGTAAATTTGTTATGAAAGAATAATTTTAATATGAAATCTTTATCAGAATCCACCAAAATTGTAACCATCAATATACATGCTGTGTGGCTCAAAGCCACCGACACAGTGGGGTAGATTTTCAAAGGGGTACGCGTGTAAGATACGCGCGTACCCCCCGAAAACCTACCCCAAACCCCCCCCCCCCCCGCGCGTGCCGAGTCTATTTTGCATAGGCTTGGTGGCGCGCGCAAGCCCCAGGACGCGCGCACCACCTTGGGACGCGCGCTTGCATGGAGGGGGCATGTCAGGGGGGCGTGCCGGCGTGCCGGGAGTGACATGGCGTTTCGGGGGCATGTTGCGAGTGACGCGGCGTTTCAGGGGTGGTACCGCGGGTGTGGTTTCAGCCCGGGGGCGTTACGGGGGTGTGGCTGCGGCCTCCGGACCAGCCCCCGGACCGGAACATGGAACGCGGCAGCTGGCCTGACACGCGCAAAGTTGCGCCTGCTTCCAGCAGGCGTAACTTTGCCGACAAAGGTAGGGGGGGTTTTGATAGGGCCGGGGGGGTGGGTTAGGTAGGGGAAGGGAAGGGAAGGTGCGGGGGGTGGAAGGAATGTTCCCTCTGAGGCCGCTCCGATTTCGGAGCGGCCTCGGAGGGAACGGAGGCAGGCTGCGCGGCTTGGCGCGCGCAAGCTGCCGATTTTGGGCAGCCTTGCGCGTGCCAACCCCGGATTTTAATGGATACGTGCGTATCTATTGAAATCCCGCGTACTCTTGTTCGCGCCTGGTGCGTGAACAAAAGTACGCATGTGCTCAGATTTATAAAATCTGCCCCAGTGCTTATCAACCAGCTACCCCAAAAAACCTACAACATATTCTTGCTCCCTAGACCTAAGAAGAAAGGTGGTGGCCTGCTTTTCATTGCATCAAAGAAACTCAAATTTAAACTTCATCCCACCAACCTCTCTCCACCACTCAAAGCAGGAAGCTACAAATTCTACTCATCTACTCTCCCCCATGTCACCTTAAACATAATCTATCCCAACAACATTGACATGAACATCCCAACAATAGTACTGGAAGACTTCAACATACATATGGATCGAACTCCCCCTACAGCCACCTGCCAACTCCTCTGCGATGCCATGAATGCTATTGGATCCCAACAAATAATAAAAACCCCCACCCATAAAGCGGGCCACACACTTGACCTCATTTTCAGAAATGAAAAAATCACAAAACACACAACGCCAAAAGCAACTGCTATTCCTTGGTCAGACCACAAACTTATACAAACCAACCTACAACTAAAAATCCCCATCCAAGAGCGTAAGAAGCAAATCAAAATAATCAAATTCAACAAGTCATGCACCAGCGAAGACCTAATTGAAACACTTCCAAACTCCCTCAAGTCCATAAACACAACAGACACCAACTCCGCCATAGACTCATGGCTCAACATCAATGCTGAAGTCGCCAAAATCAAATGCCTACTCATCAAGAAAGAACTCAAACCATCCACCAAACAGAAAGCACCATGGTATACCCCCGAACCGAGGAAGACCAAATTCCTAAGATGAGCTGAAAAGAAATGGAGATGAAAACCCACCCCCCACCTAAAAGACAGCTACAAGACCATACTATACATCTACCAAACTGATATAGACAAAGCCAAGCGTAACTACTATGCTGTCAAATTCCACAAATACCAACACAACCCAAGAACCCTATTTGCTTATGTCAACAACCTCACTCAACCAATCCAAAATTCACTCACAACAGCCAAGCAGACAAACACCAGCAACCACCTGGCCCAATTCTTCAATAACAAAATACTAAATCTACTTGCAAAAAACCCTAACCCAAACATTGAGGCCACAACAGATCCACACACAAACAACAACAAATGGACTCACTTCAATCACATTGCATCAACTGAAATTGAATCAGTCATCGAAAACATTAATCCTGCAGCTTATAGAAACATAGAAACATAGAAGTGACGGCAGAAGAAGACCAACGGCCCATCCAGTCTGCCCAGCAAGCTACGCAGTTTATCCATTTTTTTCCCCTCTTTTTCTCCCTCCCACCTGTCTCTATTGGCTTCCAGCACCCTCTGGCCCCAATTCCCTTCCACCCCTCCACCAATGCAGAGAGCAGCGTCATCCTAGTGAACATCCAGCTCAATCAGGGGTAGCAACTGCCGCAACCAGCAGGCCACACCCCTGCCCCTTACCCACCCCTGTTTTGTTTGCTTGTTTGTTTTTGTTTTTGTTTTTTGAGATGACAGCCCTCCATCCTTCCGCTCCGTGAAGGTGGAACACCAACCACTGGCCACTGGCATCCCGCTCCGTGAATGCCTCTGTGGCTACTGCTGCTCCGTGCAGTGTTTTGTTGCATGAAAGTGGAACTCCAACTACTGGCCACTGGCATCCCGCTCCGTGAATGCCTCAGTGGCTACTGCCGCTCCATGCAGTGTTTTGCTGCCTGAAGGTGGAACACCAACTACTGGCCACTGGCATCCCGCTCCGTGAATGCCTCAGTGGCTACTGCCGCTCCGTGCAGTGTTTGCTGCCTCCTCTCTATTTATGCCCACTAGACTTGATGGATCCACAGTGTTTATCCCACGCCCCTTTGAAGTCCTTCACAGTTTTAGACTTCACCACTTCCTCCGGAAGGGCATTCCAGGCATCCACCACCCTTTCCGTGAAGAAATACTTCCTGACATTGGTTCTTAGTCTTCCTCCCCAGAGCCTCAGCTCATGACCTCTGGTTCTGCTGATTTTTTTCCTACGGAAAAGGTTTGTCATTGTCTTTGGATCATTAAAGTTTTTCAAGTATCTGAAAGTCTGAATCATATCACCCCTGCTCCTCCTTTCCTCCAGGGTGTACATATTTAGATTCTTCAATCTCTCCTCGTATGTCATCCGATGAAGATCCTCCACCTTCCTGGTCGCCCTTCTCTGTACCGCTTCCATCTTGTCTTTGTCTCTTTGTAGATACGGTCTCCAGAACTGAACACAGTACTCCAGGTGAGGCCTCACCAAGGACCTGTACAAGGGGATAATCACTTCCCTTTTCTTACTCGATATCCCTCTCTCTATGCAGTCCAGCATTCTTCTGGCTTTTGCTATCGCCTTGTCGCATTGTTTCGCAGACTTCATATCATTAGACACTATCACTCCAAGGTCCCTCTCCTGCTCCGTACACATCAGCCTTCCCCCCCCCCCCCCCCCCCCCATCAAATACAGTTCATTCGGATTTCCACTCCCCATATGCATGACTTTGCACTTCTTGGCATTGAATCTCAGCTGCCATATCTTCGACCACTCTTCCAGTTTCCTTAAATCCCATCTCATTCTCTCCACTCCTTCCGGCGTGTCTACTCTGTTGCAGATCTTAGTGTCATCCGCAAAAAGACAAACCTTACCTTCTATCCCGTCCGCAATGTCGCTCACAAAGATATTGAACAGGACCGGTCCCAACACCGATCCTTGCGGTACACCACTTAAAACCGCTCTCTCTTCAGAGAAAGTACCATTTACCATCACACATTGTCTTCTGTCCGTCAACCAATTTGCAATCCAGGTCACCACCTCGGCACTCACTCCTAAGCTTCTCGTTTTATTCACCAGTCTCCTGTGCGGAACCGTATCAAAAGCTTTGCTGAAATCCAAGTAGATGACATCGAGCGCTCTTCCTTGATCCAATTCCTTGGTTACCCAGTCAAAAAAGTCAATCAGATTTGTCTGACAGGATCTTCCCCTGGTGAATACATGTTGCCTCTGGTCCATCAATTCTCTGGACTGTAGATATTTCAATATTCTCTCTTTCAGCAGTGATTCCATTACTTTTCCCACCACCAAAGTGAGGCTAACCGGTCTGTAGTTACCAGCCTCCTCTCTGTTCCCACTCTTGTGAAGCGGGACCACCACCGCTCTTCTCCAATCTCTCGGCACCACTCCCGTTTCTAGGGATCTATTGAACAGGTCACACAGCGGACCCGCCAGAACATCTCTGAGCTCCCTCAGTATCCTTGGATGAATCCCATCAGGCCCCATGGCTTTGTCCACTTTCAGATTCTTTAGCTCTTCCCATACATTTTCTACTGTAAAAGGATTTTCATCTATTCCACTTCCCTCCAGTTTCTTGTTGTGTAGAGATGGTCCTTCTCCAGGGTCTTCTTTAGTGAACACAGAACTGAAGTATTCATTTAATATTTCTGCCATTTCTTTGTCTCTCTCCACACATTGATCATTACAACCTTTTAATTTCACAATACCACTATGGACTTTTCTCTTTTCGCTGATGTATCTGAAAAATGTTTTGTCACCATTTTTTATCTCCTTGGCAATCCTCTCTTCCGCTTGACTTTTTGCCAACTTGATTAATTTCTTCGTCTCCCTCAGTTGAATCAAATATTCTTCTTTGTGTTCCTCCCTTTGGGATCTTTTATATTTCTTGAATGCTGTTCTTTTAGCTTTAATTTTGTCAGCTACCTCCTTTGAGAACCAGATAGGTTTCAATTTTCTTTTGCTTTTCTTTACATTTCTAACATATAGAGTAGTTGCTATAAAATTACTTAAACAAATACCGAACCACATAGCCAAACCAATAGCAACCATAATCGACCTTTCACTCGACCAAAGCATCTTCCCCGGAAAACTAGAATGCGCCATCATCAAACCAATACTCAAAAAACCTCATCTCGATGAAACTCTTGTAAATTTTAGACCAATATCAAACCTACCCTTCATAGTCAAGATCCTTGAAAAAATTGTAAACCATCAACTCGTTGAACACTTGGACTCCCACAATATTCTCTTCCCAGCGCAACATGGCTTCAGAACCTCCCTCAGCACTGAAACACTACTACTCTCCCTTTCAGACACAATCCTCAAAGGACTCGACTGTAACACCTCCTACTTACTCATCCTCCTCGATATATCAGTCGTATTTGATACTGTCAACCACAAAACATTAATACACAGACTACAGGAAATTGGACTACAAGACACAACGCTCAACTGGTTTAAATCCTACCTATCCATCAGGTCATACAAGGTCAAATTCAACGGCACCAAATCCAAGCAAATCCCAATCCCCCACGGAGTTCCACAAGGCTCTTCTCTATCCTCCACTTTATTCAACATCTATATGACCCCACTATGCAAACTCCTCAATGAAGCAGGTCTGTTGCATTATGTATATGCCGATGATGTACAAATCTTATTCCCAATCAAAGACTCCTTCGAACACACCCTAGAGCAATGGAATGCTCACTTTTCATCAATAAAGCACCTACTATCACAATTATCCCTTACTCTCAATCACACAAAAACTGAAATCTTATATATATCCAGCAAACCTCCCCTACCACCTTTCACCGACCCTGCCACACAACATCTTACAAACCAAACACTCTCTACAGTTAAAAACCTTGGCATCATGCTTGACAAACAACTGAACTTCAAGAAACACATCAACAACCTACTAAAAGACGCATTTTACAAACTTCAAATCCTAAGAAAGCTCAAGCCACTGCTATACCCTCAAGACTTCCGAACAGTTCTACTGGCTCTTCTCTAAACTTGACTACTGCAATGCCCTACTACTAGGTCTCCCAGCCTCAACCCTCAAACCCATTCAACTACTCCAAAACGCTGCGGCCAGAGCCCTCACAAACAGCAAGAGATCAGACCACATCACACCCATCCTCAAAGACCTACACTGGCTTCCAATCCCTCAGAGAATACAGTACAAAACTCTAACCATCATTCACAAAATCCTCCACAACAACAAAACTAACTGGCTGCCCACCCGCCTTCTCCTCCATACCCCCACACGGAATCTTCGCTCCTCAAACTCTGGCCTCCTACAAACGCCGTCCCCTAAAACCACTCAATGGATATCTACAAGGGAAAGAACATTTTCTTTTGCTGGCCCCATCCTATGGAACAAACTCCCCACAGAACAGATCCATCCACCTAATCATTCAAGAAAAATCTTAAAACATTGTTATTCTGCAAAGCTTTCCCAACATCACACACGAAACAACCCTAAACCAGACCCCATTCCTGCACTAAGAGCAATCACCCTCCCCCACCACCACACCAATAAATGTATCCCTCCATTCAATACACACCTGCCCCCCTTAATACATTTATCCTCCCCATCAAGCTCCGTTCAAGATAAGCACCCTATTACTGTCTTTGATATAACATATACCTAATGCTAAGTATTGTTACTCTGTTACTCTAATGCTAATTATTATTATATTATTATTTATGCTGTCTATTCCTGTATTGTTACACTATTATTTATGCTATCTATTCCTCCATTGATGCTGATGGTTTCCATGATTGACACTGTTTTTACCCATGTTACTGCTATAACATCTTATTACATTCCTCTAATTATTTTCTGTACCTGTCAAAAGGAAAGGACTTCCTTCCTGAAACTTCAAATTATTTGTAAACCGATGTGATATGTAAATCAAACACTGGTATATAAAAAACAAACAAATAAATAAAAATAAATAAAATAAAAATCAAGTTTTTATTGAAAAGGAAATGGTGGCAATAAGAAGGGGAACCAAGATTGCCACTTAAAGCCTCATCTCAGCTTAAAGGCTGTTTTATTCTGAAAACTAGGTTATTTCCTTACCATATATTTTCCTTGATATCCATGGGGAAATGTGAAGGGAAATCTCACATCTTTCCTGAAGCTTCTATAATATCAGTGAAAGGCGCCATGGATAAATTTGTCCTGTCTTCTGAGGCAGCATAGCAACTTGGTGTGCCAAGTGAGAGAGGCATCACTGGGAGTGAGTTTGGGCAAAGGTTCGCCGATCTCCTCTCTAGATACAGAGATCTTCATGTCTACTGTCATGTTCCTCCCAAGCAGCCGGAGCCTTGGCTTGGGAGAGGTATGGAGGCTTCTGTGATGAGTGAGTCGTAGTTGAATGACATCATGCCCTCCATCACCACCTCGGAGATAACAGTGATATCTGAAGATACCAAGGCAGCAACTAACAGAGATGAGGAATGTCCAGTGGTGGGGCCTAATGTATGTACAGTGGCACCTAGCCTAATGTATGTCCAGTAGTAGGGCCTAATGTATGTAAAGTGGTGCCTGACCTAATGTATGTCCAGTGGTGGGGCTTAATGTATGTACAGTGGCACCTAGCCCATCAAGGAAGTCTATTTGGGTACTTTCTGAGCAAGAACTTCTTTCCAAATTTGTTTCTTCCACTATTACTCTGGACTTAATTTAGGACATATTGAATATGCTTTCTCCTCATTTAGCTCAGTTTGTTTTGCAGCAACAAGGCCAATCTGTTCTTCTAACAATCTGCCACAGAGATATTAGCTAGTTGGCCATACAAATTGAGGAAGTGGAATCTAAGGTCAGTATACTTCAGGATAATGTTGGTACATTAATGAAGGGACAGCAGATGCTACAAAATAAAATTGAGGCTTTGGAGAATGCAGAAAGAAGCAGGAATATTAGACTGATCAATTTTTCCAGGCAGCAGTTTGTACCTGTTACGTGTGCCAGCCTCGGCAGACCCACGGCTCAGTCCCCTCACCTCTTTCAAAGTAATGCAGCATCTGGTCCCTCGTCTCTGGTGGCTGTGGGCCACCGGCTCCATCCTCGGGCCTCCCCTGGTGCCTCCGGCTCTGCTGCAGCTCCTGATGCTCCGCGGAGGGATGCCGTCCCGACCAGCACTGTGCGCACAGCTAGTCTTTAAATAGGGCCCACGGCGGGAACCTGGCCAGAACACCCCGGATGATGATGTCGGCAGAGCTCTGATATATAAGCCCGGGCTCCGCTCTCTCAAATTGCCTTTGCAACAGGTCCCCTCGCTAGTCGAGTACTCTTTGCCTCTTCAGTTCCTGGTTCCCGATCCTGATTGCCTTCGTTCCTGTTTCCTTTTTCCAGCGTTCTTGTTCCTTCATCTCTCCTTCGGATTGCTGACTTGGTTTGACCTCTGCATTGCCTGACTACTCCATTGCCTCTCTCCAGCCCCGGACCTCTGCATTGCCTGACTACTCCGTTGCCTCTCTCCAGCCCCAGAGCTCTGCATTGCCTGACTACTCTATTGCCTCTCTCCAGCCCCGGACCTCTGCATTGCTTGACTACGCCATTGCTTCTCTTTAGCCCTAGACTTCTGCTTTGTCTGACCATCCTTTTGACTCTCTCTCATCTAGACCTCAGCCTTGCTTGCCACTGCTTCCAGATTGCTGCCAGCCCTGATCCAGCTTGAAGGCACCTCTTCAGCTTTTGTCCTGGACGAGGTTCATTCAGGCTTTGGCCTGCTCTTGCTCGGGCACCCTCTGTCAAACTGTATTCCTGTTGGCGCCCGGGTCTCCGGGACTCCGCCTCATCCAGTACAGACTGATACCTACACTAGTTGCTGCCTCTGGGCTGATCTTGATCCACCCATCGACGACCACTGATGGAGGCCACCTAAGTCCAGCCGGCCCCCAAAGGCTCAACCCGCAGGGAACGAGGGCTGGTATTGGTGAAGCGCCAGCTGGCATCCGTCCATCAGCCCTCTCTGCCTGCCGACGGTGGGGACCCATAGGATCCCTCCTACGGGTAGGGTCAACCCCACCTCGGCCCAAAGGTTCACCTCCGGCACAACAGTACCACCATTAGAAGTGTTAAGAAAGCATTTTCTTGAGATTTTAAAGGTTCCTGAAATTTTATTACTACACTTTACCAAGGCCCATTATTTACCATCTGCTAAGAAAGTTCCTTAAAATGATCCTACAGGGTAAGACACTATGGACATTTTGAATTTAACTGATTTGCTGGAACATTCATTGTCTAAAGTTTTTTTCATCTATGTGATGAGGCCTCTTTGTCAGTAGTATATGTCAGTTTTCCCCACCTCAGTTGCTGTTGTCATTTTACATTATGACTGGTCCATCTGTCAGAAGAAATAATTTCTATTTGAAATAAAAACGTCAGAGCACATATACAACACCCTCTTTGCTTACATATTTGTTTTGTGGTTTAGTGCATCATAAAAAAACATACAGTGGAATTCTCCAAGAACTTGATACCCTATGTGAAAAAAAAATCCTAGTGAAAATGCACAGTGGTAAGAACATAAGAACATAAGAAAATGCCATTCTGGGTCAGACCAAGGGTCCATCAAGCCCAGCATCCTGTTTCCAACAGTGGCCAATCCAGGCCATAAGAACCTGGCAAATACCCAAAAACTAAGTCTATTCCATGTTACCATTGCTAGTAATAGCAGTGGCTATTTTCTAAGTGAACTTAATAGCAGGTAATGGACTTCTCCTCCAAGAACTTATCCAATCCTTTTTTAAACACAGCTATACTAACTGCACTAACCACATCCTCTGACAACAAATTCCAGGTGAATCCCTGGGCCGATGGCAGATGACTGTGCCCCCAGGAGGATATCCTGAGAGGGACCACCGGCTAGGCTGGAGTATGGAGACAAACACAGATAGTTCTTTATTAGACAGGAAGTAGAACCACCAGAGGTGGCAGTAGTGAGCTGATGTGCCCGGCAGGCCTGAAGTCCTTCAGATACTGGAATTGCGGTCTCTGGGTTGCTGAGCTGTAGAGAGACTATAGGTAGTGAGTAGACAGGGCATGCTGGATACATAACCAGTAGTAGATGATACACTCACAATTGTAGAGATCTGTAATGGCTTCTATGCAACAGAGTCTTCAGTATATTCAGGAACAGGAGTGTAGAAGTGTGCTGTTCCTATATGCAATCTGGAATGAGAACTCACAATATCTATGTATGAGATGGCTTATAGAATAGAAGAGAGTCTTTGGAGGGTTTTAGGAACATAGGCCCTCGTGGAGCAAGTACCGGTTCCTATCTGCAATCTATAATAATGACTCACGATCTCTGTACCTGCAATAACGTCTTAGACAGAAGGGAGTCTTCGGAGATTAGGAACATAATCTGAGGTCTAATTTGGTAAATATCTTGGCCCCTTGCAGCCTGTCAAAAAGTTCAGAGATTAATGGCCTCCTGACCCCCCCAAGCTGGCCAAAAGTGCCTTTTGGGCCCAATGAGGGTCCGGGAGCGGACCCGAGGGGAATCACGTGACGCCGCGTCACTCCGACATGACGCCGACCTCACGTGCTCCTTGCAAAGGAGTTCAGAAATGGCGTCCTGACCCCACTGGACCACCAGGGAGTTTTGGTAAGTCTTGGGGGGGGGGATTAAGGCGGGTGAGGGGTTTAAATTTTTATTTGCACATATGGACATAGACTCAAATTATGGAATTCTCCATATGTCCATATTGACCGCAAATGACCCCCCCTTTTGACTTATGGACTTATGAACTTAAACTTTTGGTCTGCACATCCCTATTAATTACCCTTTCAAATACTAAAACAAGGGGATACTCCATGAGCCTAAGAACCATCAAATCATAGAAAGTACTTTTTCGCTCAACACTAGAGGACGTATTTATTTACTTATTTATTTATTTATTAATGAACATTTGATATTCTGCCTTTTCCCAATGTTGGTCTCAAGGTGGATTACAATACATTTAAATGAACAGAGGCAATAGAACAGCTTATAGTCAAATCAATATTTGAAATTAATGAAGCATTGGGATACTGTATAGGAAATATTTGTGAATAGTTTCAAGGCAAATAGCATAGCAGGGTTAAAAGAGGTTTGGATAAATTCCAAGAAGAAAAGTCTATGACACATTATTAGCCAAGTAGACTAAAGAAAGTTATTGCTATCCCTAGGAGTGAATAACAGGAATTAGATGTACTTTATGGAATCTTCCAGGTACTTGCAACCTGGATTGGTCACTGTTGGAAGCAGCATGCTGGGTTTGATAGACTTTGGTCTGATGCAGCATGGCAATTCTTTTTGTTCTTATGTTCTCATAGTTGGATTACAGAGGGAAAAAAACCCTTGCATTGAAGTTAAAATCTGTGCTTCCTGGCAATATTTTTCTCCATTAAAATTAGATGTAGTGGAAACAAGAAGAGAAAGTCACAATATCAGAAGATTAGCTACTGTAGAGAACCAATTTAAAAAAAAACCCAAAAGTTTCTTCTGTAGCAGAAAATATTACTTACAGTACAGTTAGGGGAAATTTCTCACTAAGATCCTGCTCTCAGGTACATAGTAATTTTAGCACAGCAGCAGTCCCGTGAAATGAGAGAAATGGATTGCAGATTTCCAGGAAGAACTCTGATTCCCTACTCCCTTCCCCAATGCAGTCTTTCTGATGCAGCAGAAACCTGTTGAGAAAATGACCTTTATTTATGTTCATTTAAAGCAACAACTGAGCAATAAGGAGCCCCCTGCAGATCTCTCATAAATAAAAGGGTTTTGTGACCAGCAATAAAATGCCATCTATCCAGGCAGCTTGTTTCTAACCTGCATGAGATCTGCCATTGTCATGCTTTGACTTTCAACTTGTGACGCTTCAGGGACATTTGCCAAATTTGTTCTCAGGGTACCATCGAATTAAATCTCAAGAGGTTTTCACAAACTGCTTGGCACACATGAAACTTTTACCCTACCCATGCTGCCTGTTGCTAGATTAGAGCACTGTGTGGTTGGCTGTTGCCCACTGGGAAAATTTACAAAAGCTCTGGGAGTTTACACAATCGCTAGCCTTGGCCAAAGTGTGCAACTTCTGTTTATTTCAGTATAAATTGTGTTTTCATTTTCTTCTGCATTTACTTTCACCAGTGCAAAATCTACAATTTTCAGCTTAGCTGAGCTACAGTAGAAGTTTATTTCCCTCCTGCAATTTGTGAATGATCAGAACAGAGAACGTTGGTACAAACTGCACAGATGAACAGGGTTTGCACCAACAATAAAACCAGGGCAGTGGTTTTGCTTGTATTATTGCTATGAAAAATGATGCACAGAGATTGTGCCTGCTTTCTCTGTAATTTCTCGGCATATTCTCCGCCCTCCCCCCACTGCCCCTGCAGTGTGTGAATAAAAATACATGTGCTGCTGAAATATGCACTTACTTTTACTCACTTACAGAGTGGTAAATAATCATTGATCCCATTTCCACACTTTTACATAATGATGATGCCTTTAATTATAGCCCTTTAAAACTATAAATAGGACAAAAAAACGCATTGATTTTGGTGATAGTCTCTAATCTGTACAATGCAGATCCTATTTTCATAAGCTTTCCTTTGGGCATAGAGGAGGAAAACCTTTATGAAACCCGGTCCAATTTCTTAAAATTTGGATCTCTCCATAAAGGGCTCCTGAATTACTATAAAATTAAAATTAAGTCCCTGATAATAACATAAGAAGATGCCATACTGGGTCCATCAAGCCCAGCATCCTGTTTCCAACAGTGGCCAATCCAGGCTACAAGAACCTGGCAATTACCCACACACTAAGAAGATCCCATGCTACTGATGCAATTAATAGCAGTGGCTATTCCCTAAGTCAGCTTGATTAATAGCAGTTAATGGACTTCTCCAAGAACTTATCCAAATCCTTTTTAATTCCAGCGACACTAACTGCACTAACTACATACTCTGACAACAAATTCCAGAGCTTAATTGTGCATTGAGTGAAAAATAAGTTTCTCCGATTAGTCTTAAATGTGTTACTTGCTAACTTCATGGAATGCCCCCTAGTCCTTCTATTATCCAAAAGAGTAAATACAAATTCACATTTATCTGTTCTAGACCTCTCATGATTTTATAGACCTCTATCATATCCCCCTTCAGCCATCTCTTCTCCAAGCTGAATAGCCCTAACCTCTTTAGCCTTTCCTCATAGGGAGCTATTCCATTCCGTTTTTCATTTTGGTTGCCCTTCTCTGTACCTTTTCCAGTGCAACTATATCTTTTTTGAGATGTGGCAACCAGAATTGTACACAGTACTCAAGGTATGGTCTCACCATAGGGAGATAGAGAGGCATTATGACATTTTCCATTTTATTGACTATTCCCTTCCTAATAATTCCTAACATTCTTTTTGCTTTTATGACTGCCACAGCACACTGAGCCAATGATTTCAATGTATTAACCACTATGACGTCTAGATCTTTGGGTGGTAGCTCTTAATATAGAACCTAACATCATGTAAATACAGCAAAAGATATTTTTCCCTTTATGCATCACCTTGCACTTGTCCACAAATTTCATCTGCCATTTGGATGCCCAATCTTCCTGTCTCACAAGGTCCTCCTGCAATATATCACAATCTTCTTGTGATTTAACTACTCTGAATAATTTTGTATTAGAGATGTGAATCGTGTGATCGATCGTCTTAACGATCAATTTCGGCTGGGAGGGGGAGGGAATCGGATCGTCGCCGTTTGGGTTTTTTAAATATCGTGAAAATCGTGAAAATCGTGTAAATCGAAAACCGGCACACTAAAACATCCCTAAAACCCACCCCCGACCCTTTAAAATAAATCCCCCACCCTCCCGAACCCCCAAAATGCCTTAAATTACCTGGGGTCCAGAGGAAGGGTCCCGGTGTGATCTTTTACTCTCGGACCTCCGGTGCTTGTAGAAATGGCACCGGCGCTACCTTTGCCTTGTCATATGACAGGTCAAAGGTAGCGTCGGCGCCATTTTGTTTTTTGTCCCCCGAGGTCAGGAGCGTAGGAGATCACTCCCGGACCCCTAGGAACTTTTGTCCAGCTTGGGGGGGGCCTCCTGACCCCCACAAGACTTGCCAAAAGTCCAGCGGGGGTCCGGGAATGACTTCCTGCATGCGAATCATTTTTCCATACGGAAAAACGATTCACGGCAGGAGATCACTCCCGGACCCCCGCTGGACCCCCAGGGACTTTTGGCCAGCTTGGGGGGGCCTTCTGACCCCCACAAGACTTGCCAAAAGTCCAGCGGGGGTCCGGAACGACCTCCTGCAGTCGAATCGTGTTGTCTACGGCCGGCGCCATTTTGCGCAAAATGGCGCCAGCCGTAGACAACACGATTCGACTGCAGGAGGTCGTTCCTGACCCCCGCTGGACTTTTGGCAAGTCTTGTGGGGGTCAGGAGGCCCCCCCAAGCTGGCCAAAAGTCCCTGGGGGTCCAGCGGGAGTCCGGGAGCTATCTCCTGCCGCGAATCGTTTTTCGGTACGGAAAAACCAAAGGTAGCGCCAGCGCCATTTCTACAAGCACCGGAGGTCCGAGAGTAAAAGATCACACCGGGACCCTTCCTCTGGACCCCAGGTAATTTAAGGCATTTTGGGGGGGTTCGGGAGGGAGGGGGATTTATTTTAAAGGGTCGGGGTGGGTTTTAGGGTTGTTTTAGTGTGCCGGTTTTCCCGCCCTCCCCCTTCCCCTCCCCTTCCCCCGATTTACGATTTTTTGACGATAAATCGGGGGAATTGTTATTGTATCGTGGCTCTAACGATTTTTGACGATTTAAAATATATCGGATGATATTTTAAATCGTCAAAAAATGATTCACATCCCTATTTTGTATCATCTGCAAATTTGATTACATCACTCGTTGTATTCCTTTCCAGATCCTTTATAAATATATTGAAAAGCACCAGTCCAAGTACAGATCCCTGAGGCACTCCACTGTTTACCCTTTGCCACTGAGAAAATTGACCATTTAATCCTACTCTCTGTTTCTTGTCTTTTAACCAGTTTGTAAAGGAATTAGGTTTAGCAAAGGATCAGAATCAGCTGGCCTTCTATACCGGAGGATTGGAGAGTAGCAAATGTAACGCCAGTTTTCAAAAATGGCTCCATGGGTGACCCAAGTAACCATAGACTGGAAAGCTTGATGTTGGTGCCAAGTAAAAGGGTGGAAGATATTAAGAACAAAATTGGTGGTCCTATAGATAAATATGGCTTAAGGAGGAAGAACCAGCATGGGTTTAGAAAAAGAAGGTAGTGCCTTACTAACCTATTGAAGTTCTTTGAAAGTGTGACTATGCATGTGGATAAAGATGAGCCACTTGATATAGTTTATTTGGATTTTCAGAAGTCATTTGAAAAAGCCTTTAATGAGAGGCTCATTAGGAAATGAAAAAGTCATGGGATAGGAATCAGGAGTCCTACTGTTGTTCAGTAACTGGTTAAAAGATAACAAAGAAGTCCTAAATAGTCAGTTTTCCCAATGGAGAAAGGTAAATTGTGGTGTGCCCAAGAGATCTGTACCTGTGTTGTTTAACTTATTCATTAATGATCTGAATAAAAATAGCAATGATTAGATTTGCAGATAACACAAACATATTCATAGTTAAAACACAAGCAAATTATGAGACACTGCAGAAGGACCTTAAAAGACTGAGGAACTGGGCATCTAAATAACAGATGAAATGCCATGCACATAAGGAAAAAAATCCTAACTATAAGTAAACAATGCTGGCTTTTGTATTAGGAGCAACCACCCACGAGAAGGATTTTGGAGTCAATGGGGAAAATACATTGAAATTCTCAGCTCAGTGTATGGCAGAGGTAAAAGAATCAAATAGAATATAAAAAATTATTAGGAAAGGAATAGAGAATAAAACTGAATAACATAATGCCTCTGTATATATCTATAGCGCAACCTTACCTTGAATGTTGGGTGCAGTTCTGATCGCCCCATGTCAAGAAAGATAAAGCAGAACTGTAAAAGGTAAAGAGGCAACAAAAATATTAAATGAGATGGAACAGTTACTTTATGAAGAAAGGTAAAAAAAAGTTAAGGCTCTTCAGCTTGGAGAAAAAAATGACTATAAGAGGTTATAATAGAGTTATATAAAAACATGAGTGGGGTAGAACAGTACGGATGCGCAAGGCCCAAAATTTTGTTTGTTTAATGGGATTTTTTTCATATGACTTTTCAGGTCTTTTATTTATTTTCATTTTCATTTGTTTTTAGCAAAGTATTGAAAATAGTGTACTATTTGAAATATTTTGCCAAAAATAATGAAAACTAAGATTTTCATTTTTGCGTGGCCAAATTGGTTTCATTTGTTATGAAATGGAAACAGGCTCATTCATCCCATTTTCGTTTCAAATGAATTCACATTCCTAGGGAACAGGTAAATAGAGCATATTTATTTACCCTTTCAAATAGTACTAAGAATTCTGTTCCACTGGATCTACATTTAACAAGCTGCACTAAAGCTTTTAAAATATTCCTGAAGACTTATCTATTCAGGCTGACTTTTGATTAGGATAAAAACTAGTAGTATAATACATTCTTTGACAGCTTTTTTGGTGGAAAAAAGTGTCTTTATTCAAACTAGCAGGAATAATTATCTTGTTATATATGTTTTTACTTGCTTGTTAATGGCTTTATATGTTTTATTATTCACTGCTTAGGGCTGAGGCATTAGTGGTAATTACTGTAAATAAACTAAAAGATTTGAAACAATTTGAAGAAAGTGCTTTTTTACACAATGCACAATATACAATTAAGTTGTGGAATTTGTTGCTGGAGGATGTGGTGAAGGCATCAAGTATAACTGGGTTTAAAATGGGATTTAGACAGGTTCCTGCCCTTTAGGCTACAGAGGTTGAGCTCCAGGCATTGACTTGCAGGCTGGGACAGGCATAGCTGGGAAACATGCAAAAGTCAATAGTTTTGCTCAGGTAGACAGAGATCTGGATCTTGGTGTCACAGGAACAAGAACTGTGGAATTGGATCCAGAGTTTAGCTGCAGGCCAGAAACTGGAATTAGCAGACAGATTACAAAGCTGGAACATATACTAGTAGCAGGCTGGAATTGCAGGTCAGAACTGGAGTTAGGAAACCAGGTCAAAAGCAGTAGCAGAACTGGCACTGGTAGAACTTAAGAAAGGAACTGAAAGACTTGAACAACAGGATTGCAGTGAGATATGGATCTCTGTTAATTTGAAAAGAAAATGGAAAACATGATGAATAAGCCTATTTTTGTTTGGTTTCAAATTAACCACATTTTTTTGTTCTTGAGAAAAACAATTCTCAAATAAAGCACTATATTACCAAAATAGGCGTTCACTAGGACCCAGCCTCAGACTAGTTCCATCGCTGGGTCCCAGCCCATGGCCTTTTGTCAAGGTCCGAGCTTAGGTCCTGGCTAAAGACAGATACCATCTCAGGGGCCTGCGATGAGGCCTAGGCCCAACAAAGGGGCCAGGCCGAGGCCAGATCTATTGCTGAGGCCCAATCCCAAGACTTAGGCCAAAACCTGGATACAATGGGGACCGGCCAAGGCAGGTTCCCATTGCTGATGCTCAGGACCCAGGTTTAGGCCTAGCCCCAGGAATGACATCAGAGCTTCATCAAGGCTGGGTGACATCACCGAAGCCTGCCTAGATCCAGGCCCAGGCCTGATGCTTAGGCCTGATCAAACCTGGGTCCCATACCTGAGACCCAGCATTGGTACCCAGCTGAGGCTGGACCCATCACCAAGACCCAGCCCAGCTGAGTTCAGGTTCTGTCACTGAGGCCCAGGACTAGGCCTAAGTCTAGAGGCCCAGGATCAATACATCTGCTATCTTCTTTCTTCTTCTGTTGTCTTCAAAATGATGACATCCAGCGGAAAGATGTGCCTCACTGATGTCACTTCAAAGCCTTCCTCCTGTGTGAACAGTGAAATTGTTGTACTATTTAAATATATCAACACAACTCCCCAACTGCCCCTGCTGTTGGATTTATGACAAATCAAAAAAACAAAAAATGGAACAGACCAAACTAAGTAAATCCAACTATATGGATGTATATGTATATGGTGCTGTCCACTTGAAAGGAAGGTACCACAGTGAGGTAACTGAGGTTTATCCTTCCACTGGATAGCATAATTTTGAAGAGGAAAGAAGATGACAGAAGTCCCAGTCCTTGGCCTCAGTGCTTGGATATAGGCCTAGATCTGGGCCTCAGTTAAGGGACCCAGCATCAGGCCTGAGCCTTAGTGATGGGACACAGCTTCATCCGGGCCCTGGCATCAGGCCTGGGTCTACCTGGGTCTAGGCATAGATCCAAGCCTTGGTGTTGTGACCTGGCTTTAGATTGGGACCAGGCCTGTGCATTGGTGATGGGACTCAGTCTTGGTCAGACTTCAGCATCTGATCTGGGTCTAGACTAGGCCTCAGCAATGTGACTGTGCCTTAGTTTGACCCCATCATCAGACTTGGGCCTAGGTCAGTTTTTACTTTTACAGTGAAATTGGGGCCTATGGATTTCTTCCCCCATTTGGCTTCAATGTAAAACAAAACAAAAAAAAAAAAACCAAATGAAATGAATGTTTTTGTTTTGAAACCAATAAAACAAATTTAGATGCCTATAAAAGAAACAAATGAACCAAACCTAATATTTTTCCTCTGCACATCCCTAGTGACAGACTGGAACAAAAATCTTGATACAAAGAGGCTGTAAACCGAAGACTCTGCATGTAGCAAATTTGATAGCAAAAGGGTGCATCAGCCTTAGGATTGCTATGAACAACTTCCTGATCCTCTTTAATTCTTTTTGACTGAACTCTAACCAATCCCTGATACCTGGAAATCTAGCTTTGAATGGTGGGAGGGGTGGTGGTGGGTGGCTACCTGATGTAGTCTTCATCACTACTGCTTCCCTATATTTCAAGACCCCAGCTGGTCTGAGGGTTAGGACTCCAGTCCTGAAAATGACCTTGGTCTAAGTCCCCACCTGAGTGTCCACACACACATGAGTGCACTGCCAGGCAGGCAGTGAGACAGTGGGCAGTGGGCATTTGTAACAGACTGAACATTATTATTGTGGGACAGTGGGCAGTGTTACCACTCAGTGACATAAAATCCATAATGTCAGGGAAAGAAAGATGCAAGCGACTTATTGGGACTGGCAGCGGAGGCACCGCAAAAGACACTAGTGCAACACCACCAGTACAGCTAAAAAGGCAACTGTCGCAATCTAAACTCTTTGTAGGAGATGGCAGTTCCATGGCAAAAAAAAAGAAATCGGACCATGATACTTCGCCATCGCCACCACTTGTTTCTGGCCCTGTAGTTTTGGAGGAGAGGGAAGGGGAGGCAGAGTCATGCCCAACAAAATTTAGACACCCAAGAGCAGCAGGGGGACAGAAGTCTCGACTAAGACTTAGCAGTCACAAGGTAGCGCTGGCACTGTTAGCTTCTGATTCAGAAGAAGAATCTTCTTGGGTGGGATTCTCATCAGAAACGGAAGAAGTAATAGCTGACGAATCTCCGGTAGAATCAGTTAGTCCTGTCTTAGCCTTCACCTCCAGAATTGTGAGCAGGGGCCCGGGAGAGATTACAGTGATATCGAGGAGGAGGAAGAGCTGTCAGAAGGGAGAGAGCGGGTGACTGGTGCCCCCTCTGGCATTGCTTCTCAGGGTGCACCCACTACTAGTACCTCAACTCCAGTGCCAGCATCCACCCCAAAGGTGTCACAGAGAGGAGGATCACAAAAGAAATCTCCGATCTGGAAACATTTTAAAGTGACAGAAGACCCGCGTTATGCTCGGTGTAATTACAGTGCCAGGGATATTAGCAGAGGCAAGCAAATGGGACATCTATCAAATTTTGGCATGAACCATCATATGAAGAGGCAACACCCAACAAGATTACTGCCTTCTGGGGATGGTGGCAGTTTCAGTCGGGGGACCCCTTTCAAGCAGTGTGCAGTAGGGATGTGAATCGTTTTCCATATCGTCTTAACGATAGAAATCGTGTGGCAGGGCAAGAAAATCGTCTTAGGCACGATTTTTTAGTTAAAAAATCGTTAAAAATCGTTTTTTCCGATTAGTGCGCACTAACTCGAGTTAGTGCGCACTAACGGGAGTTAGTGCGCACTAACTGAAAATGATACAATTTGACACTTTTCAGGTCAGTTAAGGTCAGTTTAGGAATGAATATGTATTCCTATTGGCTGCCCTCTTATTTATTCATGTTACCAAGTTTCCTACTGACAGTATATGGGGGATGGGAAATGGAAACAGTTGGTAGCTTGACAAAACAAGTAATGTGATCAGTCAATGTGACTAGAACTTGTGCCCTAACCCTGATACCAGGGGTATTGTGATCTTCCTGCACACAGTGCCCTATCCCTATTAATACCAGGAGTGTTGTGATCTTCCTGCACACAGTGCCCTATCCCTAATACCAGGGGTGTTGTGATCTTCCTGCACACAGTGCCCTATTCCTGATACTGGGGGTGTTGTGATCTTCCTGCACACAGTGCCCTATTCCTGATACCGGGGGTGTTGTGATCTTCTTGCACACATCCCGATATCAGGGATAGGGCACTGCATGCAGGAAGATCACAACACCCCTGGTATCAGGGATAGGGCACTGTGTGCAAGAAGATCACAATACCCCGGAGGAGTGAGGGTCAGGCAGCTCCCCCCTGTCTGTGAAGCCAGCCTCTCACTAGTAATGCAGGGAGGGAGCTGTCTCAGACTTCACCATCCTCCCCCCCCCCCCTTACCCACACACCATTCACTAGCTGGGACATGGGGGAAGTCAGGAGTGAGGGTCAGGCAGCTCCCCCCTGTCTGTGAAGCCAGCCTCTCACTAGTAATGCAGGGAGGGAGCTGTCTCAGACTTCACCATCCACCCCCCCCCCTCACCCACACACCATTCACTAGCTGGGACATGGGGGAAGTCAGGAGTGAGGGACAGGCAGCTCCCCCCTGTCTGTGAAGCCAGCCTCTCACTAGTAATGCAGGGAGGGAGCTGTCTCAGACTTCACCATCCTCCCCCCCCCCCCCCTCTCACCCACACACCATTCACTAGCTGGGACATGGGGGAAGTCAGGAGTGAGGGTCAGGCAGCTCCCCCCTGTCTGTGAAGCCAGCCTCTCACTAGTAATGCAGGGAGGGAGCTGTCTCAGACTTCACCATCCTCCCCCCCCCCCCCCTTACCCACACACCATTCACTAGCTGGGACATGGGGGAAGTCAGGAGTGAGGGTCAGGCAGCTCCCCCCTGTCTGTGAAGCCAGCCTCTCACTAGTAATGCAGGGAGGGAGCTGTCTCAGACTTCACCATCCACCACCCCCCCCCCCTCACCCACACACCATTCACTAGCTGGGACATGGGGGAAGTCAGGAGTGAGGGACAGGCAGCTCCCCCCTGTCTGTGAAGCCAGCCTCTCACTAGTAATGCAGGGAGGGAGCTGTCTCAGACTTCACCATCCTCCCCCCCCCCCCCTCACCCACACACCATTCACTAGCTGGGACATGGGGGAAGTCAGGAGTGAGGGTCAGGCAGCCCCCCCCTGTCTGTGAAGCCAGCCTCTCACTAGTAATGCAGGGAGGGAGCTGTCTCAGACTTCACCATCCTCCCCCCCCCCCCTTACCCACACACCATTCACTAGCTGGGACATGGGGGAAGTCAGGAGTGAGGGTCAGGCAGCTCCCCCCTGTCTGTGAAGCCAGCCTCTCACTAGTAATGCAGGGAGGGAGCTGTCTCAGACTTCACCATCCACCACCCCCCCCCCTCACCCACACACCATTCACTAGCTGGGACATGGGGGAAGTCAGGAGTGAGGGACAGGCAGCTCCCCCCTGTCTGTGAAGCCAGCCTCTCACTAGTAATGCAGGGAGGGAGCTGTCTCAGACTTCACCATCCTCCCCCCCCCTCACCCACACACCATTCACTAGCTGGGACATGGGGGAAGTCAGGAGTGAGGGTCAGGCAGCTCCCCCCTGTCTGTGAAGCCAGCCTCTCACTAGTAATGCAGGGAGGGAGCTGTCTCAGACTTCACCATCCTCCCCCCCCCCCTCACCCACACACCATTCACTAGCTGGGACATGGGGGAAGTCAGGAGTGAGGGTCAGGCAGCTCCCCCCTGTCTGTGAAGCCAGCCTCTCACTAGTAATGCAGGGAGGGAGCTGTCTCAGACTTCACCATCCTCCCCCCCCCCCCCTCACCCACACACCATTCACTAGCTGGGACATGGGGGAAGTCAGGATTGAGGGTCAGGCAGCTCCCCCCTGTCTGTGAAGCCAGCCTCTCACTAGTAATGCAGGGAGGGAGCTGTCTCAGACTTCACCATCCTCCCCCCCCCCCCCTCACCCACACACCATTCACTAGCTGGGACATGGGGGAAGTCAGGAGTGAGGGTCAGGCAGCTCCCCCCTGTCTGTGAAGCCAGCCTCTCACTAGTAATGCAGGGAGGGAGCTGTCTCAGACTTCACCATCCTCCCCCCCCCCCTCACCCACACACCATTCACTAGCTGGGACATGGGGGAAGTCAGGAGTGAGGGTCAGGCAGCTCCCCCCTGTCTGTGAAGCCAGCCTCTCACTAGTAATGCAGGGAGGGAGGTGTCCTCAGACTTCACCATCCTCCCCCCCCCCTCACCCACACAACCATTCACTAGCTGGGACATGGGGGAAGTCAGGAGTGAGGGTCAGGCAGCTCCCCCCTGTCTGTGAAGCCAGCCTCTCACTAGTAATGCAGGGAGGGAGCTGTCTCAGACTTCACCATCCTCCCCCCCCCCCCTCACCCACACACCATTCACTAGCTGGGACATGGGGGAAGTCAGGAGTGAGGGTCAGGCAGCTCCCCCCTGTCTGTGAAGCCAGCCTCTCACTAGTAATACAGGGAGGGAGCTGTCTCAGACTGGTATCAGGGTTAGGGCACTGTGTGCAGGAAGATCACAACACTCCTGGTATTAATAGGGATAGGGCACTGTAAGAGATGACTGTAGTAGATTGAATAAAGATCTGATGTTTCTGCTCTCCTCACACCAAACAAAAACAACACACAAGCAGAGAAGCCCTTCTTACAAAGCTGAGCTAGTGAGTTAAGTAGGAGGAAAAGTAAACATACTGGTGCCAGTGTGGCTACTTAAAAAATACACTTACCAACAATCAATTACATATATTTGAACTGTGTACAGTTCCAGCCAGGACCACCTTTCTAAAATGCACAGTGATTGGCAAATTCAACATGCACTAGCATTTCAGGTGCCTGCTAACAAAAATAATAAACAAACAAGTTCTAGTCACGTGAGTGCTGATCATTACATTACTTTTTTTGTCAAGCTTCCAACTGTTTCCATTTCACATCCCCCCAACCATATTGGTAACATCAATAGATAAGAGCACAGCCAGCCAATAGGAATACATACATACATATTCATTCCTAAGTGACCTTTACTGACCTGGGAAGTGTGAACACTTTGTTTCATTTTCTGTTGGTGTTCGTTAGTTTCCAGTTCCATTTCCCATCCCCCCAACCATCACCTCAGTGGTAACCTTGATAACATCAATAGATAAGAGGGCAGCCAGCCAATAGGAACACATATTCATTCCTAACTGACCTTCAGTGACCTGGAAAGTGTTTATTTGTATCATTTTCAGTTAGTGCGCACTAAATCGAGTTAGTGCGCACTAACGGGGAGTTAGTGCGCACTAACTCGAGTTAGTGCGCACTAACACGATTTAACGATTTTTAACGATAAATCGTTAGAATTTCTATTGTATCGTGTTCTATAACGATTTAAGATGATATAAACATTATCGGACGATAATTTTAATCGTTGAAAAACGATTCACATCCCTAGTGTGCAGTGGTAGGAAAGCAGCAGAGTCAGCCCACAGGCAAGCCCTCATACCCTTCTAGCAGTCAGGCGGCAGGCCAGCAACCCACTGACATGTGGCAGAAGCGACAATCCACCATGGAGGAAATGGGGTGGAGTGCGGTAACGCTATCCCGGGGTAGGAGGCAGGCAGCCTCAAAAGTTGTAACCAGGAGCATTGGGGAAATGATTGCCCTTGATGACCAGCCCTTGCAGCTAGTGCAGAATGTGGGTTTCAAGCGTTTCTTGAAGGTTGTACTTCCAAATTACAAAATCCCGTGCAGAACCACATTTAGTAGAAAGGTCATCCCCAGCCTGTACAAGCAGTGTCGCAGTCGCTTGCAAGCACTGCTAAGTAAGGCAGACGGAAGAGTGCATTTCACCTGCGATATCTGGACCGCCATGAATGCTGCACACTCTTACCTCTCTCTGACAGCACACTGGTGGGACATGGCAGAGGCAGGGGCAGCCAGCAGCTCTATTACTGAAGAAGTGTCAGGGTGGAGGTGGGCTTTACTGCACACCCACCTGACGGACCAGGCCCATACCGCTGCCAATATTCTAGCATGCATCAGAAAGATGCTGGAGGGCTGGCAACTACACCAGCGAGACAGGAAAACGCGGGCAGGGTTTTTTGTCACAGACAACGGTGCAAACATGGTTAAGGCAATAAGCGATGGGCGGTTTAAGAACATCCGATGTTTTGCACACACTCTGCATCTGGTAGTGAAGTCAGCTCTGGGCTTGGAGTCCAAGGATAAGGAGAATGAATACCTGCATAGGTTAATACAGAAGTGCAGGAACATAGCAGCACACTTCCACCGAAGGGTCAAGGCGGGGCAGGTTCTCCAACAAAAGCAGACTGATTTGGATATGCCTCAGAAGCGTCTCATTCAAGACATTGCCACCCGGTGGAATTCCACCTTTATGATGCTGGAGAGGTTACTGGAGCTGCAGACACCCCTTCATGAACTTTCTGGTACAATAGACATAGGTGTGCAGAATCCCCTAGGGCATCACGATTGGTTAGTCATGAGTCAGCTGGTAAAAATCCTGCAGCCCTTCAAGGATGTCACGGAGGAGCTGAGTTCCAGAAGTGCCACCTTGGCTGACATCATCCCTATAGTTAAATTCCTGGATGACCATTTGGAGGCCTTTAAACGGCAAGAGGGAATGACTGCTGAGGTGCTGCAGTGTGTGGACGTTTTGCAGCAGCAGGTGAAAGACAGATTACAGCCTTTAACAGAGGACAGCACATACCTGCTCGCCTCTGTCTGTGATCCCCGTGTGAAAGGTAAACTCGCCCTACAGACCAATTGTCTGTCATTTGTGAAGGAGCTGCTGTTAGCTAAGGTCCGTGAACAGGAGCGCCATAGGCGGAGACAGAGTAGGCTTGAAGCAGAGGGTGGAAACAGCAGGCACGTCACAAAGTTGTGCTGCTAGCCCAGGCAGGATCAGCACTGTGTCAGTGACAGAAAGTACCTCCTCCTCCACGTCAGAACACCCAAGACATGTTGGCCATAAAGATTCATCAGTTGTGCAACGGGCGAGAGAGAAAGTAGCTGGATTGAGTGACTCTGAGCCCTCCCAAGCACAGGAGGAGACAGCAGCACAGCTGTCAGTGACACGGTATCTCTCAGAGCCGATAGAGAACATGCAGACAGATCCGCTGGCATATTGGGCACACAAGTCCACTGTCTGGCCACACCTAGCCAAAGTGGCTGAACGATATCTGTCATGTCCACCAACCAGTGTGCCCAGTGAACGTGTCTTTTCAATGACAGGGGATATCATGAGCCCTCATCGCTCAAGGCTGGCACCAGAGTTGATGGAAATGCTTGTGTTTTTGAAAGTAAACCTGCCTTTGCTTGGCTTTCCAAATTTTCCCTGTGAATGGCAAGATGAATAAAAGCTATTCCAAGCCTTGCAGCAGCTCCAATTGCCTCCTATGCTCAAGATAAAGTAAGCACTGCAGCACATGTTCCTGACATGAATCGCTGTGCCTGACCGTCTACTGTGCAGGCCTTGTGTTACTACCACTGTTTGACCTCAATAGCTGCGCCTGTTCATCCAAGCCTTGTGTTCCTTTTATTTATTTATTTATTTATTCATTATTTTTTATTTTCATTTACATGAATCATATATAATACAATATTGTATTGCAACATAAATTCCAAACAAGTATATCTATATTACTTAACATTTAGATTTTTCATCGTAATTAACAATCTTTAAGTACAGTTGGAATAAAGAATAAAAATTTCCTTCTCATTTAGAATAAGAAAACAAAATGTATTAGTACAAAGCCCATTGGCACAAAAAAGAGAAGAATTTATATATGAAAAATAATATTTTAAGTAACCATCAACGACAACAATTATACAATTCCTATCCCTGTACTAAGGATCCACCGGGGAAGAGGTTACAGGTGTTCGAGACTCAACAAATTGGCTTAAATGTTCTATCTCAGTGAAAACAAAGGAATCTGTACCCCTTTTTAAAATACAATGGCATGGATATTTTAACATAAAGGTAAAACCTAATGTCAAAACTCTTTGTCTTAATTCAAGAAATTGCCGTCTTTTAAGACAGGTCACAGGTGAAAGGTCCGGAAAAATTTTAACATTTTGTCCTAGATATGCTATAGGATATTTTTGAAAGTAATTTCTCATTAAGTTACTTATATCAGCCGTAGATATTAGTGAAACAATTAACGTTTCTCTTTCGAGCACTTGAACTGCTGAATTTTCCAGAAAGCTGGTTAAATTAGCTGGAATAGAAACTGCCACAGCCGGAGTTCTTTTTTTTTGGAAATCACAAGAATTAACGGAAACCATATTATTTTCTGAGAAACCTAGAACTTCGGTTAGAAATTTTTTAAAGGAAACATAAGGAATTTCCCCTGCTATTCTTGGAAAATTCATTACACGACACGTACATTTAATTGTCTAGTATTATTTTCAATTGCTTCTAACTTTTTAGAACATAATGACTGATCTTTCAACAAAGCTATATTCACTGCCTGCAAAGATGTAATATTTCCTTCCGCTAGATCTATTCTAGTATCTATATCATTCACTTGCTGTTGTATTCCCATATATTGCTGAGATAAATTAGTAGACACCATATCTATCTTTTTTTCCAACCTGTTGACAGTCACATTTAACCCGCTTACCAAGTCCCACAGTGCTCCCAGTGTTACCGTATCCGGTCTGATTATTTTTTGCCTTATATCCTCAAGTTGTTCTGAATGAGGAGTCTCTTGTTGTTCTCTGGCAGATGTTACTGCTATTAATGATTTCTCCTCTTCCTCAAGGTCCTCCATGGAGAGTAGCTCCCTCGATAGCAGCTTATTGACCAACCCCTTCGGTAGGAATCACTGCTGCACCTATATTTACGGATCTTTGGGCTGAAGGAGGACGTAGTACAGGGCTGAGGGAAGCCTCATCTCGGGGAGCCTCTCGTTCTTCTACCAAGGGGCTTCCAATAGGGTCACTGGCACCCTCATTTTCTAATTGTTTCATAAACCAGTCTATTTCTAAGTGGGTCTGAGGGAAAAACCCTCACCTTCCCTTTCCTTTTAGCAGGCATTACAAATTTTAACAGGATAACAAAAAGGCAGAAAATAGAGGGTTTACCGTTGCTGTCCTTGTGCCACAGGCTCAGTAGTAGGATTACGGTTGTTCACCTCCTGTCCAGCCTAATCCAGACTAAGCAGGACCAAGCCGTGCGCACCCCTTAGGCGCGCACAGCTTTGGGTGCGCCGGCGTCGACGGGGCGCCGCTACTGCGAAGATTTGATTTCGGTCCGGCTCCTCCCCTCTCGTGTGCTTTGGTGGTGTTCCGGACTGCAACAGGGGGGCTCTGAACGCCGGTCTCCCAGGCGTCTCGGTTCGCCGCGAAGATTTTATTTTGGTCCGGCTCCTCCCCTCTCGTGTGCTTTGGTGGTGTTATGGGCTGCAACAGGGGGGCTCTGAACGCCGGTCTCCCCCAAGCCTTGTGTTCCTAAAAGTGTTTGACCTCGATTGCTGTGCCTGTTCATCCAGGCCTTGTGTCCCTAGGTGGGATTGACCTCTGTCCTCGACTGCTGTGCCTGTTCATCCAGGCCTTGTGTTCCTAAAAGTCTTTGACCTCGATAGCTGTGCCTGTTCATCCAGGCCTTGTGTCCCTAGGTGGGATTGACCTCTGTCCTCGACTGCTGTGCCTGTTCATCCAGGCCTTGTGTTCCTCTGGGGATAGGAAAATACCTACAGTACCTGAGTGTAATCAAGTATGAAGTGCTGGAAATGTTTTAAAATAAGAATATAAATAAATTTAAAACAAATAAATTACTATCCGTGTTCATCCAGGCCTTGTGTCCCTAGGTGGGATTAACCGCTGTGCCTGTTCATCCAGGCCTTGTGTTCCTAAAAGTCTTTGACCTCGATTGCTGTGCCTGTTCATCCAGGCCTTGTGTTCCTAAAAGTCTTTGACCTCGATAGCTGTGCCTGTTCATCCAGGCCTTGTGTCCCTAGGTGGGATTGACCTCTGTCCTCGACTGCTGTGCCTGTTCATCCAGGCCTTGTGTTCCTAAAAGTGTTATACCTTGATTGCTTCGCCTGTTCATCCAGGCCTTGTGTCCCTAGTTGGGATTGACCTCTGTCCTCGACTGCTTCGCCTGTTCATCCAGGCCTTGTGTCCCTAGTTGGGATTGACCTCTGTCCTTGACTGCTGTGCCTGTTCATCCAGGCCTTGTGTTCCTCTGGGGATAGGGAAATACCTACAGTACCTGAGTGTAATCAAGTATGAAGTGCTGGAAACGTTTTAAAATAAGAATATAAATAAATTAAAAACAAATAAATTACTATCCGTGTTTACACGTCACGCTGACGTCACGCCGGCATGACGTCGGCGTCACGTGCTCCTCCACTCCGGGACCCCCGTTGGACCCAACCGGAACTTTTGGCCAGCTTGGGGGGGCCTCCTGACCCCCCCAAGCTGACCAAAAGTTCCGGTTGGGTCCAACGGGGGTCCCGGAGCGACCTCCTGCCACATGACCTACCTGTCACGTGGTAGGAGCACAAGATGGCGCCGGTGACCATGTGACAGGGGCTGACCAATGGCATCAGCAGCCCCTGAGACACAGGCTATCGGCGCCGTGAGGAAATCACAAACGAGTGCAGGGATGGCTTCCTGACTCCCCGCTGGACCACCAGGGAGTTTTGGTAAGTCTTGGGGGGGGATTAAGGAGGGTGGGGGGTTTAATTTTTTATTTAGGGAACCGGGAAACATATGGACAGATCCACAACTTATGGATTTCTCCATACTTCCATATTCAACGGAATCGACCCTCAACGACAACGTATCACAAACGCAACAAAAACTTTTTGTCTGCACATCCCTAAAAGATAGTGATTCTCCTGTCTCCTCTCCTTCCCTTTAAGTGACACAGGGAGCCCTGAAGAGCTTCTGTGCTTTCTGTTCCTCTTCTTATCTCAATCCCCTGAACAAGCTGCTTAATCTTGACACAGGGACTGGAGGGGAAGGTCTGGACACACTGGTTACCAGAAGTGAGAGGAGGAGGAGAAGGGAGCCAGCAGACAAGCTGTGAGTGGGGTGAGAAAGGAGGTGAATGCTGAAAGGTGGGTGCAAGGGTATTAGGCATCCTAGGCGAACCTTCTGCCTTTTGCCCTCCCCCTTCCCCCCCCCCCCAGTCCAGGACCCAACTCCAGCCCCAACCTCATTCACTCAGTCAGGCCCCCTCTCTTACACACACTTAGATTCCTTGTCTCATTTACACTTACACACTTACACAGGCTCTCTCCCTCTCTCTCACTAACACCATTGCTCACTCGCACACAATTCCTCTCACTCACCCACATACTCAAACAGAGGCACTCCACTCATGGCCCACCAAGTCTCTACTCCTCTCAGCTATGAGTGGGATGGGCTCCACTAGCAACCCCATAAGGCTGCTCTTTGCCACCCCCTAATGGCTGGCGCCCTAGGCAACCACCTAGTTCGCCTAATGGGACACGCCGGCCCTGGATAAGTAGAAGGGGTGTATGCTGGTGGAGGGAAGAATGATGAGGGGTGAATGGGAGGATTGTAAGGAGTAGGTGAAGGAATCGGGGGGAAGCATGGGGAAGTAGAGTAATGAGAGGGGTGAATGTGAGTACTTTTCCTTTGAAAATACCCACGGAGATTTTCAACTCCTTTTTTCTGAGGACGCTTTTCCCCTGAAAAACAATGCGCATGAGCTGTGCAGGAAGGAGTCTTGCTCGCCTCCTCTCCAGATTCTGCAGCATCTTTTCCCCCAATACACAGAGCTCCCCCTGCCTATCCAGCGGCAGCCTGGGAACTGACGCGGCATCTGGACTCATCGCAGGCTGATGATGCCTTCACATTTGAGTCTCAGGCAGAGAACGCTGAGCTGGCTGGTAGCACTACATTTTTAGGTCACAACTATTCTGGTGATGCTGGGGATATTTCTGCTTTGAGAGTAATGACAGTGGTGGAAGTTATATCCCCCCAAAAACTGTTGTTTCTGCGGCCGGAGCTCAAGTTTCTTCAGAGTGATTTTCGCTGGTAAGGCCTGCAGAATTTACATTGTAATCCATTTGGGATGCTATTGAAGATCTTGGCATCTTTTTTTTTACCACACAATTGAATCCTAGGGCTTCTAAATTTGTAGAACTTGAGAGCTGGGTACAATCTTTGGAACTCTCTAAAAATAATATGGCTCAACAAATAGACAAGTTTAATCAAGATATTCTCTATGTTAAGCCTCCTCAAGACTCTCTAATAAAGGATAATTTGCTTTTGTCTAATAACCTTGAAAATCTGGAGAATAGTGTGAGAGGAAAGAATCTCGTTTATTAATTTCCCTAAGTTACCTTTAACACTTCGCTAGGATCTGTTTAAAAGATACTTACTAGAGATACTGAAGATATCTGAACAAGCTGTCCCTCCATTTTCCAGGATCTATTATTTGCCTCAGTTTAAGAGAGGAAATAACCTGGATATGGGAGCACAGGTTTTGATATCAGGAAAACTGAGTAATTTGAATATTGCTATTCTTTTCTAGACATCAGATAGTGAACGTACAACTTCTGCAACCTTGGTGGTTTCCTTTGTTTTGAACTTGACAGACTGGGTTTTAAAGATGTTTTTTGACATTGATCTGAAACCAGACTAGTTGTGACCTAAATATGCTGTGCTACCAGGCACCAGGCGTGAAAAAAAGTACTCTTAGCCACGCGTATCTTATAAAATCCGGGGTCGGCACACACAAGGGGGTGCACATTTGTGCAACCTGCGCACGCCGAGCCCAGCGCGCGCTGCCTGTTCCCTCCGAGGCCGCTCCGATTTCGGAGCGGCCTCGGAGGGAACTTTCCTTCACCCTACCCCCATCTTCCCCTCCCTTCCCCTACCTAACCCACCCCTCCGGCCCTATCTAACCCCCCCCCCCCCCACCTTTGTCGGCAAAGTTACGCCTGCTGAAAGCAGGCGTAACTTTGCGCGTGCCGGCCAGCAGCCCCGCTCCGTCCTCCGGTCCCGGGGGCTGGTCCGGAGGCCTCGACCACGCCCCTGGGCCGGCACCACGCCCCGGGCCCGCCCTGAAATGCCGAAACGCCGCGGCACACCCGCGAAACGCTGCGTCGTTTCGGGAATGCCCCGGACACCCCCCCGCCCCTTTTCGAAAGCCCCGGGACTTACGCGCATCCTGGGGCTTTACACGTGCCGGCGGCCTATGCAAAATAGGTGCGCCGGCTTGCGAGGGCCCTGCGCGCGTAAATCCAGAAGGATTTACGCTCGCAGGCCTTTTAAAATCTGCCCAAAGTGTTTGCCATTGGAGGGAGTTTGGTTTGCTGTCACTAAGGTGGCACCAGCATTTGAATTTTTTTTTTTTTGCATGTTCTTGTTCTGTTCTACACCTGTTGCAAGTTCATATGATGATTATTATGATTATTGCAGTTTTATTGTAGTTATGATAATCTTTGCATTTTTTGAAAGAGGATTCATAAAAGAATGCATTGATATTTGTTTTATTACTTAATTGGATCTGATGTTTCTCTTAAATTTCTTTTACTTTTTACATGATATGTATTTATAAACTGCAATAAATATAAAATAAATTAATATAGATTAATTAGGTATTTTTAATGTTGTTAATTGCTTGAAATAATAGAATTAAAATATTTTAAAACATCACTCGATGAAACTACTTAGAAATCCATTGTCAGATGCACTCTAGCACATTATTTATTGATAAGAGTAAAAATAGTAGGACCTAGACTTGAATGTCAACTGCCCACCCATGTTATCCTTGGGCCCCCCAAAAAATTTCATTTTTCGCCACTGTTATGCGTCCCAGAAAATTGCAATTAGGGGCAATCTTTTTCTAAACTATCCTTGTAAATGTCACATTAAATATAAGGATGTATCATATATTTTCTTTCAGCCTTCGTAGCTAATTTCCTTACAGGCCGATACAGTACAGTGCGCTCTGGCGGAGCGCACTGTTAACCCGCAAATGCATGTTGATGGCCCTATTAGGTATTCCCGCACGATTCAGAAAGGAAAATGTGCAGCCAAGCCGCACATTTTACTTTCAGAAATTAGCGCCTATCCAAAGGCAGGCGCTAATTTCTCCGGGCACCGGGAAAGTGCACAGAAAAGCAGTAAAAACTGCTTTTCTGTGCATCCTCCGACTTAATATCATGGCGATATTAAGTCAGAGGTCCCGAAAGTTACAAAAAGTTAATTAAAAACAAAAAAAAAATAAATTTGAAGTCTGCCTGAAGCTCGTGGGTTGAAAACCAGACGCTCAATTTTGCTGGTGTCCGATTTCCGAACCCGTGGCTCTCAGCAGGCTTGAGAACCGACGCTGGCAAAATTGAGCGTCGGCTGTCAAAAAAGAGGCGCTAGGGACGTGCTAGTGTCCCTAGTGCCTCTTTTTTACCACCGACCCTAATTTGAATACTGAATCGCGCGCACAGGAGAGTGGCCTGTGCGCGCGCCGGGAGACTCTCCCGCGGACTTTACTGTATCGGCCCGTTAGTGATAAAAGTTTGCATACTGATATTTCTGTTGCTCCCACAGCTCTCAATTTACAGGAATTTGTTGTGTATTAGTTATGATCTCTGATTGTTTTTTGTTTTTGAAATAATTATCCTTGATAGCTCTTTGATCTCTCCTTTTGAGAACTTGGATTTGAATTGGATATGTTTAATTTTTTTCTTAATATCTACTTTGTATTCATTTCTTTTTTCATATCTGAAATGTGGTTTTTCCTTTCAAGAGGACTCTTGAAATTTGTATATTAAAAGCATAAATAAAAAGTTAAAAAAGAAAACTGTGCATTGTTCAGAAAATGCAAAGCTAGGTGGGTTGTTATCTCTCCCCCATCTAACCCCACTTCTGACACCAGTTACTTTTTCTACAGTTAAAAGTATGCACATTGTTGATCCCCATAAGCACTTTTACCTGAATGCAAGTTGAGCGATTTTCAGGCTTCCCTTTTACCCAGGTATATAGCCAGGCATTTACATGGGTAAATGGCTTATGAAAATTGCCTTGTATCAGACTAATTTGTAACATTGCACGTACTTTAGCCAGCAAATATGCACATAAATTACCGTACACCAGTTTTCAAAATGAACGTATACACACAAGTCCACTTTTAAAATTATCACAAATAATTTTTCTAAGAGAATTTACATGCATACTTTTTAAAATCATAAAGTATGCACCCAATTCCCAACCCTGCCCAGACTAGACCCCCTGGAATGCTTCTTCCCTATCCACATAAAGTATATGCAGTCTGTATTAGCATACTTGCATGCGTGCATTCATCGCACAGTTTCTGAAGGGTCATTTCTGAGGGTAAAAAGCTACTTTATTTGCAGAAGTCCTTTTGAAAATTACGCTCCGAGTGCAAATGTTATACAGAGGAGCATGTTAAAAGAGACATCATTTTGATATCTATGTTAAAAATTTGATAAACACTCAGGTAAAGTTTCAGAACACCCAATGTGTAGTGAAGCCGTTCTTAGTTTCTTTATGAATATATTATTTATAAAGGAATAGTAAATATTGAAAAGGTACAGTGTCTACTAGATTCAAATCATCACCCAGGAGACATTGTCAGCACAATTGAGAATGGAGCATTGAACAGGTAGTTTGTATTTGTGAAATCATTTCATGGAAGTGGGACTGTTCTTGCTTCCAGTACTCCTACTGAAGCAGTTTCTTTAAGAGTGGTCATGACTTCTAGCTCACAAGTGTCCTCAGTTGAGTTACCTGAAAACTACTTTATAGAAATCTAAGCAAGCTAATTATCCTCAAGGTCTGCTTTCCAAACTGAGCTACAAAAATGCAATGAAAACATCTATTGTTGTGGTTAATGAATCTTTATGCCTTCCTTGAATGGGCTTTTTAGATGAGAATCGATGATCTCTCCCATGCCAGAATGTTTCCAAGACAAAAAAAATTGAATAGGCTTGAGGTTTGGATGTTGGCATATTTTGCTGTATTGAACGCCAGTTAGAGAAGTACTGTGTTAGTATGCAGCACCATTTGAAAGCCTCTTTCACACACGGAGGAAAGAATGATTAAACCTTTTGGCGCAGTGTTGCTGCCACAGTGCCATTCCTTTCATTTCGGGCATCAAATATATTCCCTAATGACAAGCATCACAATGTCTTGCTTACTAAAGACCGGGCTATTTAGAGACAATGAACAGAGCACTTTTTGTTGTGTTTTATATGAAACTGTATTAAAGGAAAATGTTTGTTTTAAGAGATTTAATTTCTGCCTACTTTGTCACTGGATATTCAAAGACCCTAAAGCCATTTTGGCATAGCTGAAAGACATACTGGCAAACCTGCGAAAAAGAGTTACATTTTCTGCAGTGTTAGGAAGGGGGGGAAAAATACACACACAACATTTTGAAATCGAAAATGTATCAAGTTGAGAATCACATGACAACTTCAGAACGCATGATTTATGACTTCATGACCTGCAACCATGTGTTAGAGTTGCTGAATGTGTGTGTGTGTGTGTGTCTTGGTGGATAGAGAGTGTGGGAGGCTGATGCTGCAGTGAGATCTAGTCCTTAATTTCTAAATACACAATGGGGCTGATTTTAAAAGTTACACGTGCGGGGTATATTTGTGCGCGCCACCTGGCGCGCACAAATATATACCCAATTTTAATACATCCACGCACTGCCGCGTGCATTTTATAAAATCTGGGGTCGGCGCACACAAGGGGGTGCACACTTGTGCACCTTGCGCGCTCTGAGCCCTAGGGGAGGCCCGATGGCTTTCCCCGTTCCCTCCAAGGCCGCTCCGAAAATCGGAAGTGGCCTTGGAGGGATTTTTTTTTTGTCCCCCCCCATCTTTCCCTCCCTTCCCCTATCTAACCCACCCCCCCAGCTCTACCTAAATCCCTCCCCTACCTTATTTCGTCGAGTTACGCCTGCCTCTGGCAGGCGTAACTTGCGCGCACTAGCCAGCTGCCAGCGCGCCATGCTCCGGCACAGGCCGCTGTGCCGGACCACTCTGCCCCGCCCCCTGACCGCTCCCAGACTGCTGCCATGCCCCCGGACTGCCCCTTTTCAAAGCCCCGGGACATACGCGTGTCCCGGGGCTTGCGCACGCCACCGAGCCTATGCAAAATAGGCTCGGCGCGCTCAGGGGTAGGTTTTCGGGGGTTACGCGCATATCTTACATGCATAACCCTTTGAAAATCTACCCCAATATGTTCGAACTAAAATAAATGCTGTATTTATTTATGCCCTCCAGGCAGAAAGTGATCAGGGAGGTTTACAATAAAAAAATTCATAAAATAAGATTTACAAACTCAAACATAAAACTGAATGTTCCTAACATTTTTGTTTGTTCACTATGGACCACCAGAGCTCAGCCAGTCAGCTGATGGATTGTCAAACTTCATCTTTTATCCTACATGGCTGAGGTTAAAGACAGTCAATTATGAACCTCATGTCTGAAAATGTTTTATTTCCCCATCCCATCCTATTTTTCACTTATTTGTACATCTCTCTAACCCAAATGGAATGCTTAAGCAACTCTACTGCCCTGGGCTGGAGGCATGTCTTGTCTAAGATGATCCCTCAGTATTGCTTTTACAATCTACAAGGTTCACCTGGTAGTGAACCCTTTCTGGGCTTGAGTGCAATGCGTCCTTGCCTCTCCCAGGCCCTGCTGGCCCCGACAGACAGCAGACTTAATTAAAACTTTGCTGTGGCTGAGCCACAGGATCAGCTCTTCTGCATATTTTTATGCAAAAAAATACCTTTTTATAGGCCTTATAAATAAAAAAAAGTCACACACATATATATATATATATTTCAAAGATTTTAGGAAGTTTATCTTAGTAGAAGAAACTTGAAAATAATAACATCAGAATTGCCATGCTGGGACAAATCAAGGTCCATTGAGCCCAGCATCCTCTCTCTAACAGTGGTCAAGATCCCATAAAGTAGATCTAATTCCTGTTACTCATAGTTTTCTTTAGTCTACCTGGCTAATAATATGTTAAGAACTTTTCCTCTACGAACTTGTCCAAACTTCTTTTAAACTGAGCTGTGTTCATCACCTCAATTTCGTCCTCTGGCAAAAGATTCCACAGCTTTATAAAGCACCAAGTAAAAAAGCACTTTCTACGATGTGTTTTGAATCTGCCCTATCCTAACACCCCCCCCCCCCCCGCCCCTTCCCTGGAGCTTTTTCAAAGCCCCGGTACTTAGATGCATCCCGGGGCTTTACGTGCATTGCCAGGCCTTTGTAGGGCTTTTAAAATCTGGCCCTAAATGTGTATGTAAGCTAGTAACTTGTTAAATTATTCCTTTCCCTGCCTGGCTAGAGTAAATTAAATTACAAAGGAGATATCTCCTTTTTAAATCAGAAATGCCAGGGTAGAACAATAAATATTCCTGTGAAAGTTAATAAAAGATCATTAAGATCTTTTTTGTGATGTATGCAGAGTGGCCCTTTGGCTGGAAACCAGTGATGCATTATTGACAGCAAGTGGGCATTCCTGCATAGGAGGGACATTAAAATTTATTATAAATTAACTTTCCATGAAAATACTATTTATATTTGAGCTGACAAATTGCAGGGTTTTGCATTTTGGTGGGTGATACCTGCCTGGGGTTAATGAGGGATAAGGGAATGAATACCAATAAGCCTTTTAAATTAAGAATAAAAGGTAACAAAGCTTATGTTTAAGGGATAGTGAGAGAACAAACTATAGGAATGTAATCATAAGATGAGAGCTAATTGCTGCCTCCATCTGGCTATTCATTACAAAGAAAAGCAATTCCAGGAAGCTGCAAGTATTCTTGTAGTCATTATCTGAAAAAAAGTTTTGAGACAAATAATTGTTCATTATTTTGTAGCAAGGGAAAGGAAAGTGATTTGTAGATATTCCCTGACTGTTTAATTACAAACTAGATGAACAATATTAAGAATAGTTGCTTACACACTATTAGGCTAACTGTGTTGAAGAGAGTTCTCAGAAGATTTGCTGTGCATTTATTCAGGAAAAAGTGGGACATTTTTTCCTTTATTTTGGAGAAGATTTCAAGAACCATGGAGAGTGCTGGAAATATCCCCAAAGCATCTGCAACTGCATCATCAACCATATGGATTGCAGAGAAGTTCATCTAAAGTATTCTACAATCATGTGAGATTAGGCTGAGAATTTATGCTAATATTCTGGCCAGAATTTAGGTGGTATTTTGAAATCTTTCTTGAACTGAACTGAGATATAGTGCAGAGTAGTGGCTTTCTCTTATAACTTACAAAAAGCTAATTTTCTTCATTTTTTCCTTGTGACCTTGGGCAAGTCACTTTACCCTCCATTGCCTCAGGTACACACTTAGATTGTAAGCCCTCTGGGGATAGAAAAATACCTACAGTACCTGAATGTAAACCGGTGTGATATCTCAATTGAGATCGAATGTCGGTATACAAAATAAATAAATAAATAAATAAATAAATAAATAAATAGATTTTCCAATGCGAATATATTTTTCTTTAATTATTATGCTATGTGCTTCTGTTTCCTATCAAGTATATGAATCCAAATGTGTTATGTAAATATATATGCACTGATTTTGTTTAATTTACTTGCAATAGCGACACATTGTGTGTTTTTATTTTATGTTGTTTTTATTTTCTGCTCCAGCCTTTCCTCTCCATCCCTGGGAGAACCTTTAGTTGTATGGGTGTGCTATACATGCTCATTCTAAATCACACAGCTGAGAGGTAGAGCTATTTATATGGCCCCTCCCATAGATGAAGGTTTACACATATACTATATAAAATACCTGCCTCTGTGTAGAAATCATGGTTATGCATACATGTTATATTTTTATGCACTAAAATAATACATGCAAATGTTTATAAAATAGATAAAGTATGCATTTTTCTGCATTGAAAATGTTTGCATACTGAAGCATACCCATGTACTTTTGGAGCATTTTGTTTTGAGTTGCCATGGCTCTTTAAGGCAATAGCGGTTCCCTGAGGTTGGGGCCACCATCACGCCTGAAGGACCTATGCTGCATCTTTTTGCCCCATGGTGTTTTGCCACAAGACAAAACAATGCCATGATAGAGCCACAATGTTTTTCGGGGGAGGTCCCCACTGTCGTGGAGACACCCCTCTCCCCAGCGATAGTGGGACCTTTCCTGCAAAAACAAACCATCACAGCTTAATGGCTCTAGCTGTAAAGGAGCTCAGAGATGTTCTGGTGGGTCTGCTGAAAGATCTGTTCAATAGATCTCTAGAAACGGGGGTAGTGCCACAAGATTGGCAGCAATTGTGATCCTTATATAGACATACCTGGGAATTACTGCATCCTGGTGGTCACCAAGAGACTGGTGTGGATTAGCGGGGGGGGGGGAGGGGTTATGCATTCAATTTTTCTTCTTTCTTCCCTCCCAATCACAACTCAGACTGGTGTCAATGAGCAGGAGGGGGCACTCAAACTCCACCCACTGTACTCATCTTCAGATTGAAGTTGATTGGTTAGAGGGAAAATGGAAGCAAACTCCCCACCCCCACCTCACATTGGTGTTGATTAGAGGAAAGCGATTTGCACACAAACTCACATGGGTGTGAATTTCCCCACTAAATTGCTATATCCAGTACTAGTGCAGCTAGCATTATTGGAATTGGAAGGCAAATCTACCAAATGATGACTATGCTCATGAATTCCAAAGATTAATTGCAGAAAAAATGGAAAAAGAAATCCAGTGTTTGCCTTCAGAGTCAGACCTGGGTAGAGGAGATACAGTTAATGTGTAAGAGCCTGGCCAGGCCTAGCCCAAGAAACAATTGCTGTCACTGCCAATGCCAAGACCTAAACTAGCTTGAGAAGCAGCTGCTGCCATCACCAGTGGGGCATTGGCAATAAAACATGGGCTGGAGTTCTCCCTATCACTAGATCCAATACTAGTGTAGCCAAAAGAAGGAAAGAAAGTAAAGGAGGATAGAATCTAGAGAAAGGGGAACCAGAATAATAGGGGGATAGTAGAAAAATATGAAAACCACAAAAATATATTATTCATACTGTATTTATATCCAGACCTCCTTCTTGAGCATTCTAAAATGAGAAGAAGAGTTCTAGAGAAGCAAAGGTGGAGTGTACTGTTGCTTTCTTTGTTGAGGCAAGATTGGGCTTTCTCACACAGAGCTGCAAGACCTATTAGGAGCTACATGACAAAGTTAGAGCAGTGGTTAGAGACTAATGAGTACATGAGCTATTATATATAAGCCATCCTCCAGTAATGTGGCCATTCTCAAAAGTGGTTCTGAATGCCTAACTAACAGAATATGGACAGAAACGTGGGCACCAAAATTTATGAGACCTGTGGCACTGAAGACTACCTGCATGTTACCGGAGTGAAAGCCCTTGCAGTTTCTATAGCTGGCCTCATTTACAGCAGATGGCTTGATTGCTATGTATGTGCAATAATTTGCCCCCAAAACTGATGGAAATGAACAATGTCAAAAATGTTGTCATCGTTTGCAATTGGTACTATCAGCAGGAAAAGAAATGTTTGATTTGTTCTCCTGAGAAGAGCACACAAAAGCTGTGAAAAACAAAGCAAGGTTCCTGACTGACTTATTCCTGCTGTATTCCCAAAAGGGGTTTGGAAGCTGTCAGTGGTAAAAAAACAAACAAACCAGGACTGTAGAGGTTTTGAGGTGGACTGGCAAGACATGACATCTCAAAATGGTTTCCTTATTAAATTTAGAGCTGAAAATCACTTGCTCCTCAGATAGGTCCAAAAACGGTGTCCTGTATCTATGTGTCTTCTCCATGGAGAAACCCTTCTCCTTTGTTGTCTTCCCTCTGTTGACACAGGTTCCAAAAAAATCTACATATTTATTGCACTCGTCGCAATTAACACCACTACCAGTACACCCTTACTCACCACTAGAGCAACCATGGCCACTACCAGCACAACCTCAGCCACCACCACTGTAGCAGTGTCCAACCCCCGCAAACAGCAGCCACACACGTTCTCCTAATACAGGCATACATACCCTGAGGCATTCAGACTCAGAAACATAAAGAAAGCTGAAATACTGCATCTCTGTCACGCATGTGCAATACAGTCAGAATAAGAAACTATAACATTAGCTTATTACCTATAAAGAATAAGAAACTATAGAAATAGAAAAATGCAGGCAAGATTGAAATGGAAAACCCAAGAAACTGGAATATTGAAGAAAAAGTAAAATACAAATATTTAAGAAATGCACATTCCCAAATGTAGCATATGTCGATCGCTGAAGTCAAAATCATTTTTTTTTACCTTTGTTACCTGATCTTTTTTTTTTTTTTTTATTATTTATAGTTTATTAGAGATTTTACAAATCATAAAAATGCAAAAAATCAAAGAAATACATTTACATATCATGAAATTAAATCAGAAGTACAATGTTTACAGGCATCTACCTTCTATATGACACTGTAATAGTCCACTAATTGGGAGGATATAAAACATTGATACGTAAATCATATAAAGGAAAATAGTAATTCAAAATTACCATAACTGGATATATATTTTTTTCCAACTACTTATATCTCAACCAGTTTCTTTATCAGCTAAAAATGTCTCCAGGTGTGACGGATCCTGAAAAATAAATCTATTCTTTTGGTGTACTATAAGGCATTTACAGGGGAACCTCAAAAAGAATGTTGCCCCTAGGGACATTACTCTAGGTTTCAATAAAAGGAATTGCTTCCTCCTGTATTGTGTGGATCGCGAGACATCTGGAAACACTTGAACTTTATAACCACAAAATAGATGTTCTCTATTTTTAAAATATTTTTGGAGAATGTTAATTTTATCTTTCTCTCTGCAGAAAGACACTAGAGATGTGAATCGTGTCCTCGATCGTCTTAAAGATCGATTTCGGCTGGGAGGGGGAGGGAATCGTATTGTTGCCGTTTGGGTGTGTAAACTATCGTGAAAAATCGTTAAAATCGTGAGCCGGCACACTAAACCCCCCTAAAACCCACCCCGACCCTTTAAATTAAATCCCCCACCCTCCCGAACCCCCCCCCCAAATGCTTTAAATTACCTGGGGATCCGGCGGTGGTCCAGAATGGCGGCGGTCCGGAACGGTCCCCTCAATAGAATCGTGTTGTCTTCAGCCGGCGCCATTTTTCAAAATGACCGCCGCAAAATGGCGGCGGCCATAGACAAAAACGATTCGACGGAGGAGGTCGTTCCGGACCCCCGCTGGACTTTTGGCAAGTCTTGTGGGGGTCAGGAGGCCCCCCCAAGCTGGCCAAAAGTTTCCTGGGAGTCCAGCGGGGTTCCGGGAGCGATTTCTTGCCGCGAATCGTTTTCATACGGAAAATGGCGCTGGCAGGAGATCGACTGCAGGAGGTCGTTCAGCGGGGGTTCCGGACCGCCGCTGAACGACCTCCTGCACTCAATCTCCTGCCGGCGCCATTTTCCGTACGAAAACGATTCGCGGCAAGAAATCGCTCCCGGAACCCCGCTGGACTCCCAGGAAACTTTTGGCCAGCTTGGGGGGGCCTCCTGACCCCCACAAGACTTGCCAAAAGTCCAGCGGGGGTCCGGAACGACCTCCTCCGTCGAATCGTTTTTGTCTATGGCCGCCGCTATTTTGTGGCGGCCATTTTGAAAAATGGCGCCGGCTGAAGACAACACGATTCTATTGAGGGGGCCGTTCCGGACTGCCGCCGTTCTGGACCACCGCCGGATCCCCAGGTAATTTAAAGCATTGAGGGGGGGTTCAGGGTGGGTGGGGGATTTAATTTAAAGGGTCGGGGTGGGTTTTAGGGGGTTTTAGTGTGCCGGTTTTCCTGCCCTCCCCCTTCCCCCGATTTACGATTTTTTAACGATAAATCGGGGGAATTGGTATTGTATCGTGGCCCTAACGATTTTTTGATGATTTAAAATATATCGGACGATATTTTAAATCGTCAAAAAACGATTCACATCCCTAAAAGACACTAATAACGTAGCTCTCTGCGGAATGTCATCAACAGATGACTCTAGGAAGGAGGTTAGATTTGGGGACACTTGCTGTACACTGTCCATTCCTTCCTCTCCTTCCTATCTCTTAATTCTCGAATTCAATACATAATAAATTTTTGAGATGGATAAATCATCTACATTCAATATAGACAGATTTTCAACAAGATATTTTTTCAACAACTCAGTAGCAGAGAGAAGTGTAGTCATGGGAAAGTTCAAAAACCTCAGGTTTTTAACCCTATTCTCATTCTCTAGGTTCTCTATCTGCCTATGGTTAACCAGGCTATCCTTAATAAAGGAGTTATTTGCTGTTTGTAAAGATGTTATCTCTGCAATATTAGCCTTTCCTGCTTCCTCTAATTGTTTCAAACGATTATTGTGTATCTGCAGTTCATTTTTCATCTCCATATTCCCTTTATTAGTTTGATCCATAAAGCCAGTCATTGTTTTCTGTAGGTCATTAATTGCTTTCAATACATCGGCTAAGGTAACTGACTGTGGGTCTAAGATTACTGGACTAGAGTTCTGTAGTCCAGCTACATCACTAGACCCCAAGTCTTTCTCTTCTCCCATCATAGTGGGCTGTATATTCTCATCATTCATATCTATCTTCTCTAGTCCAGATTCAATAGGAACATCTAAATCCAACTGTGGCTGAGATAGTAGTTGATGGCTAGGGCTATCAGACGTACCCGATGAAAAGGATATATCTGGGATCGTATTGCGGGCGGCTTGACTTACCCGCCTGACAATATGCTGGTCCATCGGGCCCCTAGCCTCCATAGTCGCCGGGGAAGACGACCAGACCTTCGGTTTTCTCTTCCTACCCATAGAGTAGGAAAGGTCACGTAGAAATTTCCACAGGAAAATTTTTTACCAAGGGGCGTGCCCCTTTGGCGCGCGGCTTTGGCCGCGCACCGGCGGCTGCGCGCCACTACTGGCTCGGCTTTATCCCGGCGTTTAGGCCCTTCCTGATGACGTCAATTCGGGGGCGTGGCCTCGGGGCGATCCACTGAAACAGCTGAAACAGCTCACCAGGTGTAAACGGTGTACTCCAATCTGCCCTCCTCTGCCAACCTCTCGGACGAGAGGGTCTCCAGTTGTAAATCCTCCGGGGTATCGCCGCCACTGGCTCGGCTTCATCCCGGCGTTTAGGCCCTTCCTGATGACGTCAATTCGGGGGCGTGGCCTCGGGGCGATCCGCTGAAACAGCTGAAACAGCTCACCAGGTGTAAACGGTGTACTCCAATCTGCCCTCCTCTGCCAACCTCTCGGACGAGAGGGTCTCCAGTTGTAAATCCTCCATCTTATTTTTCTAATCAGCTAGTCACAGTCTCTTTTTCCCCTTATCTATCTTTTCCCAATTCCTTTTTCAAGCTCTCTTTTGTTCTGTTTCTTTTCTTTCCTTCCTCCCTTATACAGGGTCCCAGTCCCACATACTCTCTCTTACCCAGGCTCCCATTCTCACATGCAGGCTCTCACTCTCATATACTCTCTCAAATGCAGGTTCCCACTCCCACACACACACACATGCAGGCTCCACTCCTACATGCTTGCCCTCTCTCACATCCACAGGATCTCATACCCACATTCTCTCTCTCTTTCTCATACACCTACACAAGCTCTCTACTCCACATGCTCTCTCTCTCAAAAACACATACAGACTCACTCCCACATTCTCTCTCTCTCCCCCACACACATACAGGACATACAGGTTTCTCACTCCCATGCTCTCTCTCTCACACACACAGGCTTCTCACTCCCATGCTTTTTCTCCTGCATATACACAGAACAATTCTATACTTTGATTTTCATACCCTTTTGTTTTTTGTTGTTAATATGAACCTACATATATATCCCTAGTTTTAGTGTAATGTTGAATCACTTTCTGTAAATCAGAATATCCTTTGAATCCTAAATCACAATTTGTGATTTACAACTCAGTGGGTGAAATGGAAGATTCACAGTCCATGACACCCACCTTGGAGTAAATCTTAAATATTAATGTGAATGCTGCATCTTGAGATCCCCCATACTAATTAGCCCAAATGGAAAAAGGCTACCATAGCCCAAACCTGACCACTCAATGTCGTGACCGCCTAATCCAGGCCCTGACCCCACAGATACAGACTTCCATCCTCTCCCCAAATCAAGGCTCTGACACCTTCCCCCCAGTAAGGACCCTGATCCCCAATCCAGGTCTTGGCTCTCCAACTGTAGACCCTAATCAAAATTCTGAACTCTAAACACCAAGACTCCCCTGAACAAGACCGTCCCTATCCTCTTCTAACCTTCCAGAATCAATCCTAACCATTGCAGATGGTCCCTATCTTCACCAACTGGAGGAACATGAAAGTCTTGCTCTTGACATTGCCGCACAGCAACAAATGCTGCTACCTAGCAGCCCTTTACCATTATCATGTGATTAGGGAGGAGGTAGAGAGATCAGGGTTTCATGGATCAGGGTTCAGCCTTTCATTTTTGGCCAATTGGCGTGGGAAATATTGAGATAATTGTAATAATAGTTGTCATCATTTATATAGCACATACCAGCTATACAGAGACTGTCCCTACTCTTTGAAGCTTATAGTCTAATCAAGAAAGATTAACAAGACATGTAAACAAAAAATCCAAATTAGAGGCTTTGACTTAAAGCAGTGAAACTATGATTGGGTGGAACTGGATCAGGTGAGTGACAGATGCAGAAGGCAGATGTGCATGTCTCTTATGCGCGTCCCCTATAGCGACTACATTTTAGTAGGTATAGAAGAACATTTAATACATGTCCTGTTAAGTTACGTAGCGTCTGTGTGCACACTAAACAAAATTAAATGTAGTTCAAGGTTTAGTGCATAGGCTTCTTAGTCTTTGCATGGATTAGCACTTCATCTTTCACAAGCATGTACAGTTTATTCCATTTATTAACCCTGGTAAAGCATGGTTTCCTAGCATGGTTTCCTAGCTGGTTTCCTAGCTATGCTTTTGAATATGAAATTCATCAGATGGAACCATCAAAGAGTAATAGAATAAAATATCAGACTGGAATAACCTGAGGCAAAACAGAAAATGTCAGAAATGGGGATCAGTTCATTAAGTTGCAATGCTAAAACTACTAAAAACTAGTTGCAATGCAAAGCAGTCGCCTGCTGTTTTATTCAGTTTGTAAAACACCATAATTGAAAAGCGGCATGTTTAATTTGTCTTCATAATAGTGCAATAATGTCCATGCACGTGGTTTTACAAGCAAAAGTACTAATACAACTAATTGGAATCATAACCCATAAGTTGATTGAAAAACTGTTTAATTGTAAATATTCTGTGTTTTACAGGTGGTATATATATTTTTGCTTGGTATGAACATAATACAAATGCAATCTAGATTTCATCTTCTACTTCTATAGCTTATTCATGAGAAAAATTTTGCATGTAAAAATGTGGCTGACACTAAAACACATAACAGATGGAATTTACTTCCATGTTGATGCAGGGATCATAATTTCTGCCTCATTGTATACCATAGAAAATGCAAATATTTTCATTTAGGTCTTTGCACACAAGCTGCAGTCTCTCTGGCTAGGGAAGCAAACATTTTGAAAATGAAATGAAAATGGAATAAAGCCCGAGAGCCATTTTTTCTGCAGATATGTTTGAAAGCTGCAGAGCTGTATGAGATGTCAGTTCATAAGCTGCCATAGTCACTTTGTTCAGCAGTAATCTAGAGACATTTTAATCACAAGAGGAAAAGGAACCAAGAGTCAAATCTACATCTTTATGTAAAACCCATAGTTTTTTAAGCATGTTTATTTTCAGAAGGTAGATTTTTATAAGCTGGAGAATACTATAGTATAAAATGGAAAATAACATAGCACAGAAAACAAAAAGACAAATAGTGTTTTGCAAAGTTACATTTCTAAGAATTGATGTTCTGTCTCAAAATAAAGGACCATCTAGCATAGTATCCTTTTCCACATTGTGCCACATTAAATGGCACTTGATGTATGTTCAGAAGATATTTATAAAATGGTTTAATGGTTTAAGGATTTCTTAAACTCTGCCTGTTGTGTTTAATAGACCCTAAATGGCCTGTCTTCCATAAACTTTTCTTATCCCTTCTTTTAACCTGGTGCATAATACTGATAATTCTATTAAAGAAATTCTTAAGGGTCCTATTTAAATCTTCACATGAAAACTTATACCCTGGAACATATACTAAAATTAGGCCTGTGTAATCATTTATTTTAAAAAGTTTATATTCCGCACATATCTAGAATTCAAGGAGGATTACATAATAATGTTCATAATAAAAGAAAACTCAGAAATCATAACATAACATGATAAATTCAATAAATACATATATATGTATAATAAAACTCAACCAATAGACACAAGGCAAAACATAAAATCAACTGCTTGCTCACGGGATGGCCCTGTGAGCAACCTCACTCACCTCACTACCAGCATGCCACTCAGGCTTCTCCAGCGGCATGGACACTGCCATTCCATTCTCCCTGATGCTGTCTTCTCTAGGCATGTGTCGGCCTAAGAAGACCCTATGGTTGGAACAGCAACCTAGATGCTCTTTGATGGTGTCAACATGGCTGTATAAGAACCCCAGCCACGCTTCCTGCCGATGCCTCAGCAACAGGACCTCCTGCAGCCTTGCAGTATATGTTTCTTCTCCTGCCATGTTCCTGATCCTGCCTTGCTCCAACCATGTTCCTGTTCCAACCCTGCCTTTCTCCCGCTGCCTTGTCCTGTTTCTGCCTTGCTTGCTCTGGTTCCAACCATGCCTCATCCCTGCCTCCTGCCTTGCCCATCCTGGTCCTTTGCCTGCCTGATCACCTGGTATTGACCTTTGCTACAGACCCTGACTTCTCTTTGATCGCTGCCTGATCTGACCTTCAGTCTGAACCTGGTAACTATCTGATCACAGTCTGCCCTCACCTCAGTTCAGCTATGGACTCTCTCTTTCTGACTGCCCTCAGGGACACTCGCTTAAGTCCTGCTAACCTGTGGAACCCAAGGGCTCAACCTGTGGGGAACATGGCTGATATAGGTCAGGTACAACTCTGTACCACCAGGAGCATGTCTGTCAGCTGTAGGCGTGGGCCTAGTATGTTTATCTAATAAGCTGTATCAACTATGCCACAGCACAAGGACTCACAATCATGACAGTTTTCTGAGCCCATGAGCTTAGAGATGTGAATCGGAACCGGAATCTGATCGGTTCCGGTTCCAATCCAAATCTTAACATTTTTAATGCCCAGCGCAATTTGAGTTCTGATTATCGGCTGCGACTGATCCGATAATCAAAAAACCCTCCCCCACCCTCCCGAACCTGGAAAAAAGGTTTTTTAATTACCTGGTGGTCCAGCGGGAGCGCGAGGAGCGATCTCCCCCTCTCAGGCCATCGGCTGCATTAATAAAAGTGGCGCCGATGGCCCTTTGCCCTTACCATGTGACAGGGCAAAGGTAGCACCGGCGCCATTTTGAATATTGGCAATACGGCCTGAGTGCAGGAGATCGCTCCCAGACCCCCGCTGGACCCCCAGGGACTTTTGGCCAGCTTAGGGGGGGCCTCCTGACCCCCACAAGTCTTGCCAAAAGTCCAGCGGGGGTCCGGGAGCGACCTCCTGCACTCAGGCCGTATTGCCAGTATTCAAAATGGTGCCGGCGCTACCTTTGCCCTCACTATGTCACAGGGGCCGACGGTCCGTCACATGGTAAGGGCAAAGGGCCATCGGCGCCATTTTTATTAACGCAGCCGATGGCCTGAGAGGGGGAGATCGCTCCTCGCGCTCCCGCTGGACCACCAGGTAATTTTAAAAGGTTTTGGGGGGGAGGCTAAGGGGGTCATTTTAAAGGGTCAGGTGGGTTTTTTTTTTTATCGGGCCATCGGCGCCATTTATATTAGTGGCAGCCAAAATGGCGCCGATGGCCCGAGAGTGGGAGATTGCGCCGGGACCCGCCCACTGGACCACCAGGTAATTAAAAACATTTTGGGGGGGTTCAGGAGGGTGGGGGATTTGTTTTAAAGGGTCGGGGTGGGTTTAGGGGTTGTTTTAGTGTGCCGGTTTTCCCGCCCTCCCGCCTCCCTCCTCCCCCAATTTACGATTTTTCACGATAAATCGGGGGAATTTCTATTGTATCGCGACTCTAACGATTTTTGACGATTTAAAAAATATCTGACGATTTTTTTAAATCATCAAAAAACGATTCACATCCCTATGGGGAACCTACCCTTAGTTCAGGCCTGGTCTGGCCCACCAAGTCCAACAGCAACAGAATTAGCTCAACTAGATAACTGGTTTGCTCCAGGGTCTGGCTATACAATGGACACTATACAGGCCCAACTACCAGCACCTGCCCCAGTGCCTTCTCCGTCAGCTGTGCCCACCCATGCTCCAGGATCCATGTTGCATATCCCACCAACTTCCAGGTTTATCAGTGACCTCAAGGAATGTAGTGACTTTATTAACCAATGCAAGATACATACTGCATATGATGTACCCAAAAATACCGGTATAAAAAAGCTGTTAAATAAATAATAAATAAATATTGAGCACCAAGAGGCCCACTTCCCATTGGACTGGGTTAAAGTGACATATATGCTTTCTTTGTTGGGTGGTCCTACCCTTGCCTGGGCCTCCCCTCTTTGGAAACAAGATTAACCACTCCGAGGGAGCCTAGACAACTTCTTAATGAAATTTCATCAGATATTTGTTGAGCCAGATGTTCCTCATCTGCAGCCATGGAACAGCTGCAAATTCTTCAAGGTACTTATACCGTGGATGAGTAAGCAATACAGTTTCTCACCCTGGCCTCTGAGCTCCGTTGGGGTGAGGACAATCAAACAGCCATCTTCTGGCAAGGACTATCAAAATAAATAAAAGATGAACTGACAGGCTGAGAGATTGCACCTACACTAGAAGGTTTCATTGCTGCTGGTCATCTGGGTGGATTTGAGGTTCCAGAAACGAGCGTGGGAGAGCAGAGCATCCCGCTGACCTATCCAACTGGCTCCCAGGTTCCAGCATCCTCTAGTACCCTTGATCGATCCTGAATTGATGATCTCTTCTGAGGATCCCATGCAGTTGCACAGGCCAGGGGCATTTCATTAGCTACTACCCTAATTTGGGAAACTCGTGAACCTGGGGTTGGTCAGAGAGGCAACCCTAGGTTGAACCTTCCCCTTGCCACAACTATTGGTGTCTGTCTGCCTCACCATCATGGAAACCATTGTCCACACACACACTTTTGGATTCCAGGGTAGGTGGTAATTTTATCAAGGAATCACTAGTTAACCAGCATAGCCTGCCCATGTCCACCTTGGCTAGTGCCCTCACCATCTCCTCCATCTACAGTGAGCTTCTTCCCGGTTGGTTGACCATGGTTACCACACCCCTTACTATGCACACAGGTGTCCTTCACAAGAAAAGTATTGATTTTCTATATCCTACCTTGGACTGCCCTAGCTCAGACTTTCCCAACTATCTATAAACTGGGAAATGTTGCAAGTTGCCCATTGGGGTTTTTCCTGTCTAGTGAATGCCTCTCTCAGATCCTGCCACCGGTCACCATGGCTTGGGCTATCACCCCCGATCTGCTGGGCTTGCCACCCCAGTATGCTGCCTTCATGTATGTTTTTAACAAGCAGCAAGCTGAGACCTTGCTATCACCTGGAAAAATCACTACCCGCTGCCTCTCATTACTGGGTTTGATTGCCTTTGAGGAGCCCAAATCTTCATGAATCTCCATGGAGCCTATATAGGTATACAAGAGTGGATGATGGCCTTCAACAACAGGGATGAATCCTGATCATGCCATTTGGCCTTTGTAATGATACCGCCATTTTTCATCATATGGTCAATGAGATCTTCAGGATCTTCTGTACTCACATGCGGTGGTATATCTGGGTGATATCCTTATCTTTTCATAATCCCTAGCACAGCAATGGGCACATTTTAAGCCAGTCTTACAGAGACTTTGAGAGCATCACTTAAATGCCAAACTTGAAAAGTGCACATTTGAACAAGAAGAATTGCTGATCCTGGGTTACATCATTTCCCAGCATGGGTTACTTATGGACCCTGAGAAACCAAAGGTCATTCTGGATTGCCCCAACCTGTTGGACTCAAGGTCATACAATGCTTCCTGGGCTTTGCAAATTACTACAGGTTATTTGTGCATGCATATTCTCCATGGCAACTCCCCTCAACACCCTTACTGTTGCGTCCGTAGGTCTCAGATGGCTTTGACCTTTGTGCCTCACCTTTCTCTCTGCTCTCTCCGCTAGCCTTGGGAAGATGGCTATCGCCGCGTCTGCTTGCCGCTCTCTCCGGCGTCCCCAGAACGGCTATGGCAAAGCTTCACGCCATGTTTCTCCTAAGGGCCTCCTAGGGTGCGCACGCACATGCCACCCACGTCTTTATCCACGTCATGGCGGGAACCTCGGGGGTGTTCCCCTTGAATGACGTCACACCATCCGGGTATTTAGCCTGCCCTTGTTTGCTAGCTCATCGAGTTAGCAAGGATCGTGAATGGATGGAAAGTCTCCGGTCTGAGCTACTCTGCCGCTTCCTTGCTGCCGCTGGAAGCTCTCTCTGCCCTTCAGGGTATTTCTCTAACCTGGGTACCCACTTCTCGGGGGGCCTTTACTTTCTTTCAGGTGCCTATCTGGGATCAGGTACTCGCTCCTTGACGGCTTGCTCTCCCGGGCTCGGTGCCTGTGTTCAACTATTTCTACCTACTGGGATCTCCACCTATACAGCTAGTGAGTAATCTAACTTTCTCAGTCTGTCTCATCTACAGCTCTGCTGCACTGGGAACCAGCATCCGGATATCCCTATACCATCTCTGTGAGACGGGTCCCCTCTGCCGAGGGTCCCTGGTCTGCTATATCTGGATTACCTCACTACTGCCACCTCTGGTGGTATACATCAGCTGTATAATAAAAGACGAATCTCTGTGTTTGTGCGTCCCAAGTCTAGCCTAGTACTGTGGTTCCTCACGGGGCTCCTTCCCGTGGGCATGGTCACCTCCACAGTACCCAAGAATCCACGCAAACACCTCAAAACCATAACATACTAAAAAGGGCTCCGACACTAGGCGCTGGTCGGAAAAGGCCCTCCAGGCCTTTAACCACCCTAAACAGGAAATCCTATGAGATCCTTATCTCCTTCACTCAGATCTATCATTGCTTAGCATGCCTGCTGCACCTCTCCTTTGGCTTTTGAAAGCATCCTTCCTCTGCCTCAACCCTCAAGGTACACCTTGGGGGTTTTATAGCTACTCTTCCTAAATTGCTCTGTTCTTACCATTTCAGTTTTTATTAATTGCCAGCTGCCTTCACTACTTCTAACTAGTCTTGGTACATTAGGGTGTTTCTTTTGCTGCTCCATATGTCTATGAGATTCTTTCAAAATCCCCTTCCCCTACATTACTTACTGACTCTTAGTCATTCAATGCTTGACACAGGTCTTAATCACTAGTTATTTTTAATAGTTTCATGCTCTCTTGGATGTTTTCTTCAAAATCCTATTATGGTTTGTGCAATTATTGCCTTCATCAAGTGTTTAACCTTCAATCTATTATACGACAGCAAAAGACAAGGGATACAATTGTGCAGCACTCAGAATCACCAGGACCATGCTCCCCCATGATTACTATTTCTGAGATAATGGGTGTATTTGCAAAAACTGATTCATATAAAGAATTGTGTCCTTGATTCCCCGAATCCCAGGACATTAAACAGCTAGTAGCTAAAAAGCATTTGATTCCTCTAGTCAGTAGCATCTTAGCCTCCAGTAAAGATCAGCTCCAAGTCAAAACATCCAGCTCCTTTGGAAATGACATTATGCTTCCTCCAGGCTACCTAGAGCTTTGTACAAATTGGGTTGCTTTAGAATTCAGTGCCAGAGGAGATTCATCTGGAAATGAATTGCTTGGCTTTCAGAAAGGAAAGGAAAGACCTGGCTTTCTCCAAGTGATGAGATGTTATATGGTTTTGTATAGGAAGAGTTCTAAAGCAGATTAAGGGCTGTTGAAGAAATGCCAGTTCTTTTCCTTTCCTTCATTTTTTTCTTTTCTCTATTATTTTTTGGGGAAGAGAGGAAGAGGGATTTGGTTATGAAATAGATGTTTTAAATGTTTTTATATATTCTAAATTTTTGAAAAATGTGCTGTTTTGGTTTATCTGTTGTAAACTGCCCTGGACAGCTTTGTTAGCCTGATAGGAGTGTAAATAAAATAAAATAGTTGATTCCCTTTGCTCCTCATTTTGAGGCTTGGGATGTTCTTGCCATTCTGGATAGCTGCTTTGCACTTTTCATGATGCTTTGGTGATTTCATGCCACTCTTTTAAGTGCTTTCACTGTCTATCACTGTCTTGGTTGATTTCTGCCTCTAGTAGTGCTTTGTTCCCCCTTCATTTTGTCTTGAGCTAGCCGTGCCTCACTTGCTCATCAGTTTTGAAAGCTCTATGTGCGCCAAAGCCAGGAGATATGTACGTGACTCTGCCCGGCATGCATCACACGGATTTTTAAAGACTAAACGAGTACACGCATAGCTTCTGGTATGCGCACAGATCATAAAGTTGAAAAAAGGGGCAGGGCATGGGCGGGCCAATTGTGTAACATGAAGTCTACATGTATGTACTTATGTGCACAAGTGTGCGCCGGGTCCCCTACCACGTAACTTTACTTCTGCTATGGACATTATGTAAGTAATAAAATAAAACTAGGCTTGTCAATGGGGTTTTAAGGGTCAGAGCTAATAGGGTAAAAGGGAGGAAAGTTAGCTAAGAGGTTTAGGAAGTCCTCTCCTTTACTGGGACGAACTGGGAATGAACTGGGGAAACAGGTAATTGCATCGGCGTGCGTATATACTAAAATCCCCCCCTCCACTTATGCGATCGAGGTAGCATTTGCACGCCCATACCCACGTCAATATAAAGTCATGTGCACATGTACACTCATATAGACAATTGTATATGCATCTATGCGCGCATGTTATAAAATTGTCATGTCCATGTGCATGAACCAGTAGACATGCGCACATGTGAGCACGCGTGCAGGTCTTAATTAAAATTCACCTCTTAGCATCTCCTTGCCCCTCTTGTATGTAATCCTTTTTTCTGGATTGGCATTGGTTCCAAGGGCAGACAAAAGAAATTTATCTGGGGCTGTCTTCACTAGAAATCTCTCCCCTCTCACTGGTCCCCAAGGTGTTGTATCTTTCTGTAGGTAAATCTTCTTGGCCCAGGTAGTGAGTTGTTTTTTTCCCTAAGTGTGTGTGTCTCACCAGCTCCCTCTCCCTTGATCTCTATGATGCTGTTCTTTTGTTTGTTTGTTTTTTCAATTCACATTTTATTGATTTTCACAAAGTATTTATACATCATACTTTGACAGGAAAAGAAAAACATATAAATACAAAATTAACTAGTAACAGAAAAAATAGTACTTATATTCTTATTGTTAATTACATGCTTTCAGTGAGGAATTATTTTTTAAAAAAGGGGGCCCAGAATTTAAAGGGAGTACAATAAAGCAAAATATCATTTAAGGAACAAAACTGGCTTAATGCTATGAAGGAGCATTCTTTTTTCATGATTGGCATATGAGACCTTGCCCAGATTAGATGTTAACATTTCTGGCATTCAAAAAGGACTTTAATTGCTCTACCATAGTGAAGACAAAATTTTCATCTTTATGCCATACCCAACACCTACACGAATACTTTAATACAAAAGTAAACCCCAAGGGGCAGATTTTCAAAGGGGTACGCGCGTAAGATACGCACGTACCCCCCAAAAAACCTGCCCCAAGCTCCCCCTGTGCACATTGAATATGTTGAATAGGCTCGGCGGTGCGCACAAGCCCCAGGACGCGCGTAAGTCCCGGGGCTTTCCTGGGGGGCATGTCACGGCTGGTGCGTCATCGGGGGCGTTCCGGGGCGGGGCCGCAGGCGTGGTTCCAGCCCGGGAGCATTTCAGGGGCATGGCCGAGGCCTCCGAAACTGTTCCCGGGCCGGAGAATCGCGCGCCGGCAGCTGGCTAGCGCACCCGAGTTACACCTCCCTCGGGCAGGCGTAACTTTTATAATAAAGGTGGGGGGGTTTAGATAAAGCTGGGGGGTGGGTTAGGTAGGGGAATGTGGGGGGAGGCGGAAAGTTCCCTCCGAGGCCGCTCCAATTTCAGAGCGGCCTCAGAGGGAACGGAGGCAGGCTGCGCGGGTCGGCGCACGCAGGCTGCCGATTTTGCGCAGCCTTGCGTTTGCTGACCCTGGATTTTAAAAGATACGTGCGGATATGCGTGAATCTAATAAAATCCGGTGTACTCTTGTTTGCGCCGGGTGCGCGAACAAAAGTACGCACGCGCGTACTTTTTAAAAATCTGCCCCCAAGGCTATTACTTGTGATCTTAAATCTATAAATTCCCTTCTGATCTGGGTTGGTCTAGATAAATCCGGGAAAATTGTAACTTTTTGACCATAAAGCTCTGCATCTTTTTTCTGGAAGTAACTCTTCATTACTTTGCTAACGTCTCTCTCGGCCTCAAAGAACACCAGCAATGTACCTCTGTCCAGAATCTCTATAGCAGAACTCTCTATGAATTGGGTTAGATTTTCCATAGCTTCCACTTGATTTCCTCTGGTTTTCTTCAAAGTTTTAGTCTGGAAATACGCCTTATTTATTAATGGCACCTGAGATTCATCAAATCTCAAACATTCAGTAAGAAACCTCTTTATAGTGCTTTGAGTATCCTCTCACAAACCCTAGGAAAATTGAGAAATCTCAAATTTAGGTGCCGCATGAAGTGCTCAAGTAATTCCAGCCTTTTAGAATGTAAACCTATATACTTAATCAAGCTAACGTCCATCGCTTGCACTTGGGTTGTTTTCTGTTCCACTTCAATCATTTTATTTCCCATTTCTTTTATTTGCCCTCCCAGGTTTTGGTTTAGGGAATGCATCTCCAGGTCCATCTTCAGATATTTACTTTCACAATTGCTGTGCAAGGCTAGCCACAAGGTCCCATAATGTTTCCAGGGTAACAACTGTCAGTTTAGGGGGATAATTGAAATAATTTACCCCCTTCTCAGACAGCTGGTGTCCCTGTTGCCTCCACAGTTTGCACCTCCAGGATCCTACGTTCCTCCTGTGCCAGGTTTACTGGAGACAAGAGTTGATCAATTTCTTCCAGTTTCCTAAACCGTGTTGAGTCGCGTTGCTAGCGCGGGTACACCTTTTCGACATCCCCCTCCTATCGGGTAGATGACCTCATCTTTCCGTGCCACTTCCTGGAGGCCAGCCCGATTCGCTGGGACCGGCGGAGGTCTGCAATCCATCTATGATGCTGTTCTGCAGGGACAAACAAGCTGGACACAGATTGGGTAATCAAATTAAATTTACTGACTCTTCAAGGTGAAATTAATGTCCAAAAATTAATGCAAAAAAATGTGAGATTACAGCTGTCTTTCTTACAAGGCGTCCCTTCTCTCAGGTTCATGGAATGAGGCGTATCACACCTTTTCAGAGAATATAAACTGTCCCAGTGGGTCAGGGAAACCATATAAGTGAGGTGAACCCCTTAATCTCAGAAAAATCCTACCTGAGTCCAAGTGCTCAGTCTCTTTCACTCAGCCTGTGTCCTGGTCTCTTGGGGCAGAGATCCAGTTGTGGGTACCCAGATCTTACGTCTTCTTCCCGAACTTCTGATGACTGTGACCTCTCTGAAAGAAAGGTCTATTGAAAGACAGAACCAGACTATTACAGCCCAGCCCCAAAATGATGAGGGGTGAATCAAAAACCTCCTCACAACTCAGAGAAAACTCTTAAATCCAAACATTTTCACTCTGGGGTGACACTGTTATTGCTGCTCTTTCTCTGGACTAGAAGGCTGGCTCACAGGTCTTCTGTTCCCTGGCCCTCGGATGTAGGGAATGAACATTTCCAAAGGGTACAAGGCTTCAGATCAATCTATCCCAAAATTGAAAAATCTTAATAAAGTTTCTCTCAAAAAGGGAGGCAGATTCTCATGTAGAAAATGCTAAGTCAAGGTGATAGGCCCTAACTCAGTAGAGTACTCAAAAATACCTCCTAACTTCTCAAAAATTAACTCAAATTGACCACATTACTCCTACTCCCAGCCCCCTCACATATGCAAACCATCATTAACAAACTCAGAGGGAGGTGTTGCAAGGAATGATCTGCCCCTCTAGCTATCACCTTCCAGGGCATGGATCTAAGGCTATTTAGTAGGTGACCAGGGGGTCCCCATATGTATAATCTTGGAGGAGGTCATGCCACTGATGGTGCCCTTTGCCCCAGTTTTTAAGTCTTAGGGTGGTCAGTCTTGCTGCTTTTTTTTTGCTCCTCTGATGATGTCTTGGAGAACTCCTGCCGCTGCTGGTACACGTTTGCACCAATGTAGGTCCTTGGACTGTTCATGCCACTTTTGGTGTCACTTTAACATAGTTTTCTTACATTTATTTATTTATTTATTTTTGGTTTTTATATACCGGAAGTTCCTGTATACAATACATATCACTCCGGTTCACATTTAACAGAGATAACTATCGCCGGGGAGGCGGTTTACATGGAACATATCGAATATTCTAATTATGTTTACCCACCAGGTAATGTCAGGGAGTCCAAAATAGGTTGCATTGCTCTAATGGTAAATAAATGAACAAATAAAACAAACATTTTTTTTTATTAAAACTAATGAAATGAGTGGAGGTGCCCTATGAAACAAATGAACAAACCAAAACAAAAGGTTTTCATCTGCATACCTCTAATATTTTTAACAAATCCTCCTCTCTTTCTGGGTATTTTTGGGTACACATCATCTGCTATAAATTCATATAAGTGCTACCCAGAGATATATTTCTAACACATCCCACATGATGACACAACTTTATCAGCTTATAGCACAGTGACAATTTTTATATCTTATCCAATGAGTACAGAAATTGTTTTTTAAACTATTTCCAAACTTGAAAATGAAATTACATAGGAACATAAGATATGCCATACTACGTCAGACCAAGGGTCCATCAAGCCCAGTATCCTGTTTCTAACAGTGGCCAATCCAAGGGGATCATTTATCAAAGTGCTATATAGTTTATATAGTTTATAGTTTATTGTTTTTTTATATACCGTCACATTAGCTGTAGCCTTCACAATGGTTTACAATATAAATATGATAAAAGAAATACAATAAAACATTAAATAAGTAGTGGTAACAGCTAAAATGTTAAAAGAATGTTAATAGAAGAATTTAGCTGTTTAGAAAAGATAAAAACATTCACTCTTAAAATAATAAGAACTAATAATAATAAGAAGAAGAACTCCATACCACCTGATTTGAGAACACAAACCAACATCAAAACATTCAAGAAAGATCTAAAAACATTGCTTTTCCACAAAGTCTACATTGACAATCAGTTAAATCAACAACAATCTAACAACAATCAGTACCACCAACCAAACCCACACAAGAAAGAAACAGCAACCAACATCAACCAGTGCCATACCACTATGAACTTATAAGAAACAACACAAAGAGACTACCTATAAGATGAATAAATCTCAATACATTTACTATCCTCCTTTCTATTTCCCCCCCTCCCTCTCCCCCCATCCCGTCATCCCTCCCACTGTTATTTTTGCAATGGTCAGCATTGTTTAATTATCTGTTTGAATCTTGTAAACCATTGTGATGACTGCACCGAATGACGGTATATAAAACTCAACAAAAAAATAAATAAAATAAATAATATTAAAATATGGTAGTACAAAACATAGGCCTGGATTTATCAAAATGCGGTAAGTACCGCATGCGATAGCAAAAGGGGTGTGTTTTATGCTAATATAGTATTTATTGCAATTTGTGATAATTACCTGTGTGAAGAGCTAAGTTAATGCACATTGTGATGCCATTTCAGATTCTGTGATAAGTGCCAAACCTGATGTATTTCCAGCATTCAACCACTGGGGGGACCAGTTTTTCAATGATCCCAGACATGAATATGAGAGAGAGAGAGAGAGAGAGAGAGAGAGAGAGAGAACCTTGCTATAGTGTCTCTTCCCTAGACAGCTATTTGTATCCCTATGAGAGGCTCACCTAGTAACTCGAGGTGGGGATTAGGTATGAGTGTAGGGGGTTGGGGGCCACTTTCACATTCAACGTGAAACGTACGAACAGAACAGTGGTCTCTTGTGAAGATTTGATGGCCTTCGGAGTGAGGAAACTCACTCCAAGATGAGATTTGGGCAATGTTCTCTCAAACTAGCTTGATGGACACTCTACCTGGGCAACAACAAGCTAGTTTGAGAGAACATTGCCCAAATCTCATCTTGGAGTGAGTTTCCTCACTCCGAAGGCCATCAAATCTTCACAAGAGACCACTGTTCTGTTCGTACGTCTCACGTTGAATGTGAAAGTGGCCCCAACCCCCTACACTCATACCTAATCCCCACCTCAAGTTACTAGGTGAGCCTCTCATAGGGATACAAATAGCTGTCTAGGGAAGAGACACTATAGCAAGGTTCTCTCTCTCTCTCTCTCTCTCTCTCTCTCTCTCTCTCTCTCTCTCTCTCTCTCTCTCTCTCTCTCTCTCTCTCTAATAAATCTTATGGGACACATCACAAATGGTGATATGCATTTCAAAGAGGTGTAGTTAAAATCTGTGTGATAGCTCTTTGCAGAGAGGCTAACCCACACTCCTCCCATTTTTGGAATTTGCATCGCACCATACGATATGGTGCGATCGCATGCGGTAAACACGTTTTCGCATGCGATAAGCCCTTAACGCATGCAAAAACACCTTACCGCATTTTGAAAAATGACCCCCATAATCTAGATAAAACAATCATTAGATAGCTGCCTGTAGCCTGTTTTCTGAGTATGCACATTTAAAAAGCCAGGTTTAAGTTCAGCCTTGAATTTTTTCTTATCTGACAATAATCTCAAAGATGTTGGCAAGGTGTTCCAAAGCTTGGATCCGGCTATGGATACTGCCCGTTCTCTTACTTGACTCAATATTGCTGATCTTATCGTTGGTATAGATAATAGATCTTGGTTTGCAGATCTTAAATTTTTCTGTGGTACATGTAGTTTTATAGAAAAGTTCAGCCATTCTGTTCTATTTCCATAAATTAAGTTATGGATTAAATATGCAGCCTTGTATTGTATTCGATAGTATATTGGAAGCCAGTGAAGGGATACCAACACTGGGGTAATGTGATCAAACTTCTTTTTTCCCGTAAGAATTCTAGCTGCCGAGTTCTGCAGTACCTGCAGTGGTCTTATTGTTGAGGCAGGTAAACCAAGAAGAAGAGAATTGCAGTAGTCTAAATTTGCGAAAATAAGAGATTGAAGAACTGATCTGTAATCATGTTGTGCCAAAAAGGGTTTCAATCTTCTCAATGTAAGTAATTTAAAGTATCCATCCCACAATTTGGTAGCGATATGCTTTCTCATGTTCAGTTCAGTATCAATGATTACTCCAAGGTCACAAAAAAAATAGGAAGGGGTTATCTTAACAGTTTTATCAAGAATCAGATCAGGAATATGATTGTGCCTACATTTTATCTCTAATACAATTACTTCGGTTTCATCCATGTTTAGTGTTAATTTCAAATTCTGTAGTAATTGCTTTATAGCAGAGATGTAAACATTAATAATTTTAAAAGTATATTCAATAGATTCCTCAATAGGTACTAAAAACTGTATTTCATCTGCGTACACATAAAATTTTAAACCCAGACCCGTGAGTAAATGACAGATAGGTAAAACATAAATATTAAAAAGTGTCGCTGATAAAGTAGACCCCTGAGGAACACCTGTCTTAATTGGAATTTTATCTGAGAGAGAATTGTTAACTTTCACTTGAAAAGTTCTATTGGTGAGAAATGATACAAACCATTTGAGCGTAGTCCCTGAAATCCCTATTTCTATTAAACGATTTGTTAAAATATCATGATCTACAGTATCGAAAGCGGCGGACAAGTCCAACTGTTACGGTTGTGGACCCTTGGGCCAGTTGGGACAGAGGATGGTACGCTATGGAAGACCACAGCAAGCGTCCCAACCGGGAGGCGGCTCGGAAGAGAGTCAGGGAAGGTTTCGTCGCTGGAAGTCTGGGGGCCCCCCTCGGACTAGGTGGAGTCCTAAGCGGCCAAGGACCCTAGGCAGTGGCTGAAGAGACGGACGACGGTTGGGCCCAGGTGGCTGGAGAGTCTTCACCTGGGAAGCCGGTACTCCCCCAAGAGGAGCCTGTAGGAGTCCGGCCGCTGGGACTTAGGTGAATCTTCTGAGCCAGGGAGCTCCAAGTACCTGAGGTGCGGAGGAAGCCGAGGGCAGAGTCCAGGAATGAAGCCGGGTCAGAGGCTGGGAGTCCGTGATCCAAACCAAAGCCAGGGATGAAGCAGGAGATGGCGTCGAGGATGGAGCCGGAGTCAGAACCAGAAGTCAGAAGTGAAGCCAAGCCAGGGACTGAAGCTGGAGACGAAGTCGTGGGACGAAGCCGGGTCGAAAGCCAAAGGTCAGAAGTAGATACCAGAACCAGGGGACGGAGGCAGGAGACGAGTCAGGAGGCAAGCCGGGTCAAAGACAGGAAGCAATCACCAATACGCAGCAACTAGCAGTCAGGAAACCTGAAGAACCTCGTTGCAAGGCACTGGAGTAGTCTGGATGCAAGGTACTTATACCCTGAGGGCGTCTGACGTCACCTATGGCAGGACTGAGGTTTTTCCCGTGCTGGCCCCTTTAAATGGAGCTCCTCCCTGCGTGCGCGCATCAGAGGACGGGGCCAGCCACGCCGGACCATCAGAATCTCTCCCGAGGAGGGAGAGAGGCACTGGAGGGCCTGCAGGCCCGAGGAACCCCCGAAACGGCCCGGACCGTCCCCGAGGTAGTGGAGGGACCGGGGCACAGCCCAAGACCGTAACACCAACAGTATTAAAAAATAACTTTGTCCTGTGTCATAGCCCCTTGAAACCGTGTCAGTCAAAGCAATTAAAAGTGTTTCGGTTCTAAAATTCTTTCTAAAACCAAATTGGTTTGGGTATAAAATATTATTAGACTCTAAAAAATCATCCAGTTGTATTTGAATAACTTGATATGGGTCTAAAATTATTCAGGTTAGTCGGATCAAGACTGGGTTTTTTCAAAATTGGTTTGATAATAGCATTTTTTAAAAGATCTGGAAGTAAGCCTTCTGTCAAGGATAAATTAACAATTTCTGTAATAGCCAGTGAGATGGATTCAGCAATAGTTTTAAGCTTAATGACCGGGATACGGTCAATTGGATGTTTGGCTGGATTTAGTTTTCTTATTAGGTTTTCTATCTCCAGAGAAGAAATTAGATCAAACTGTTCTATTCTATATCAGTTTTCTTTGGCAATTTTACTTGGTCACTCACTGCAGTCTTAATATTAGAATCAAGCATGTCTATTTTATTCTTAAAGAGAAATGCTGCTTCATTGCACTTGTCTTCTGGCAGACAGGTGTCCTTCTCAATTTGGTTCTTTGTCAAGTTGTTGCTATTGAGAATAAGGCTCTAGGATTGTATAAAAACTTTTCAATTTTCTTTTTATAAAATTCTTTTTTTGTCCTATCAATGTTATTTTTATATTTATTTAAGGCTGTGCGGTATATTCCTAAATTTTGGGGGGTTTTGACATTTCTCCATTTGATTTCCAATTTTTTTAAATCTCGATTTTCCTTTTCCAAATTTTTGTTATACCATGGGTTGTGTAATGTTTTAAATTAAATTTTTTTTTGTTATTGTGGTAGCTAAAAATTTTTCTAAATTTGCGGATGCTTGCATCCATATTAATGTAGCTTCTGTGGTGGTTTTTGATTTTGTTTTGATCTGTTCAGTTATATTTTTAAATTCGGTAATTAGGTCCTCTGATTTGGGTTGAGTTTGAAAAGTTATCCTAGAGGGGGTATCTTTATTTAAAATTACCAGATAGCTAAATTCGGCTTCTGTACACATTTAAAAATGGTCAGACCAAGGTACTTGAGTTATAGTAGTAGCAATTTTTTTACAAAGCTTGAATTGTCTAGGTAGGGGAACACATGCACCCCCAACTTGAGGAGGTACGCATCCATCATGGCCAGGCACTTGAAGACTCGAGGGGCCAAGGCCAGGCCAAACAGCACCTTGTACTGAAAATGTTGTTCACCAACCACAAACCGAAGATACTTCCGACGACCAGGGAAGATCTCGATGTGAGTGTAGGCATCTTTTATATCCATTGAGCAAAGCCAATCTCCTCTTTTTAGGAGGGGAATCCGGGTGCCCAGGGAAACCATCTTGAATTTTTCTCTTTTGAGAAACCTGTTCAAGGCCCTCAAGTCGAGAATGGGACGGAGTGCCCCTGTTCGTTTTGGAATCAGGAAATATAGGGAGTAGATCCCCTGCCCCTGCTGACCCAGTGGGATGGGCTCACTGGCCCTGGCTACCAGCAGGATGGTGAGATTTGCCAACAGTGTTCCTGATGTGAAGACTGACCCCAAGAGGGGCATGGGGGAGAGTCTGGAGGACACCCAGAAAGTTCAGCTGGTACCCTCGATGCATAATGGAGAGAATCCACTGGTCTGATGTAACATTGGGCCAATGGTCCACAAAGAACTGTAGTCGGCCCTTGACAAGAGGGTCTTGCATTGAGGGTATGGGTGATAGGCTTACACTCCTGCATAGCCAGTCAGAAACCTGTAGCGGGATTGGTCTGGGGCACTGGCTGAGGCCTAGAGCAGCCCCTAGAACCTGCCTTCTGGTCCCAGGTGTGAGAAGCAGGAGGCAGAAGGACCTCCTCAGACCCTGACATGAGGATTTCCTGGCTGAAGATGGAGGGTCAAAGTACTGGCTGAGAAATGCTGGAAGATCTCATGATCCTTTAGCTGAGCCACAGCATCTCTCACCTTGTCAGCAAGAAAGTTTATCTCTAGTACAAGGCAGAACCACGAACCTTTCCTGGATCTCTGCGCAGAGGTCTGGGGGGGCCATCTGGTGGGCACCCTCACTACTGTCTCAAAGACATCATAAGTGGAACACACCTCATGCTTGCTGCATTCCAGACCCTGATAGGCCGCTGAGAAGGCGTCCTGCTGCTGCTGAGGCAGGTGCTCGATCAGCTCCTGGATCTGCTCTAGAGGTTCAGAGAATACTGTGTCATAAAAAGCTGGTAGGAGACAATCAGGCAATGAACATGGCACCCTGAAACATCTTCCTACCTAACACATCCAGTGCCCTGTGCTCCTGCCCTGGAAAGGTGGAGGTGTGGGCACAACAGCGCTTGGCCTTCTTAAGGGCCGACTCCAACACCACTGACTGGTGAGGGAGCTGACGCCCCTCAAACCCCATAGTATGCTGGACAAAATACACAGCATCTACCTTCCTGTTCACTGGAGGGACAGAGACGGGGTGTTCCCAAATCCTAAGGAGCATGGTCAGGAACTGCCACCTCCTCCTTTGGGGCATCCACAAACTGGAGAAAATTCAGCATCATGTGTCTGGCATCATATTCTGTAAGAAGTCGGAATGGAATGGCCTCAGCTATGGCCCAGACAAAAACCACAAAGTTTAAATCTTCAGGTGGGGACTGGCATTGCTCCACTACAGGGGAAAGGTCTTAGGTCTTAGGTAAGGCCACCGGAGTCATCAGAAGAAGACTTGGAGGTATCATCCCCCCACTGGTTATAAGGGGCATCATCATTGCTAAGCTCACCTAGAGACACCGATGTGGGAGGCCTTCCCAGGCTCAACAGCTTGTGCAGAGAGGGCACCATAGGCACCTAGGGCACCGAGGGCACTAAAAGCATCAAGGGTCCCAAAGGACCCGGAGCAATGCTAGCTGTGGAACAGAGGGCCTCGACAGGCCCTCTGGCTTCGAAGGACTTTACTCCTTAGAGGATATCACAATGAGGATAGCATCAGGAGGAGGAGGAGGCACTGGTGGCTGGTGGGGCATCAACGGCACCCTGGTAACTGACATTGGCAGTGTAGGGAGAACGCCAAGCAGAATGTCGAGGCACTCCAGCAGCAGTGCCAACATCGAAGGGGCAGGTTCCGCACCGGTGCCGGTGTCTCGATGCCCTGTAGGGCTCGAACAACTGCTAACTGCACCCTGCGCTCAAGCTCCTTTTCGAAGTCCACTGAACACAGGACAGCCTGAAGAGGAGGAGCCATAGCCAGATCCGCATCCGGCACCTGAAATGGTGGGGAATGCCTCAGACCCCCGGCCTCGATGAAAGGCAATACCTCCTTGCTGCGGGGTCACTTCTGGAACATCACAGTGGATGTTGGTGCCAACCCAAGCCCAGTACCATGCAAGGATGGAGAATGATGGTGATGCTTCCTGGATTTTCTACAGTGCTCAGCCTGGTCTTTGTTGTGTCCGTCGGTGCCCAACGCCCTCTCTCCGCCCTCCTTACCTCTTTGGCACCTCCCTCTTTGACCGCGGGAAGATTGGCTGCCGTGGCGTTCTTTTGCCGAGGTCCTCCGGTGTCCCCGGATCGGCTCGACGCTGCAACCCGCCATGTTTCCTGGAGGCCTAGGGGCACGCGTGCAGCGCGGCCCCGAATGAAGTGCCAGCGATGGCACGAACCTCGGGGGCGTCCCCCGAAGATGACGTCACCCGCGATGGATATTTAGGGTCTCAGAATTTGCTAACAGATGGAGTTAGCAAGGAATGTCATCTGACTTGCTCCAACTTCCAAGCTACTCTGCCTCCTCGGACTTACCAGGGGTATCTGCTCCTCGGGGGCCTCGCTCTCTTCTTTGTCTTTCAGGTGACAGTCTGGAACCGGTACTCGCTTCTCGAGGGCCCTCGTTCCCAGACTCTCTTGGAACTCTCTTCTGCCTGGAAGTCATCACTGCCAACTTCATCAGTGAATTACCATCGCTCTCTCAGAGCTTTCCCTGGAACCAGGTACTCACTCCTCGAGGGCCTATTCATTCCAGCTCCTGGGCTTCTATGAGAACATCGTGTGAGTGTTACCATCTGGTTCGGTACATGAACTCTGCACACCCTGCCTACTCACTATATTTTAGTTTCTCTACAGCTCAGCCTCAAGGGATCGCTGTTCCATTATCTGAGGGACTACAGCCCAGCTGGGCATTCCAGCTCACTACTGCCACCTCTGGTGGATCAGTATACTGTCTAATAAAAGAACTAGTGTGTGTTTGTCTCCATTCTCTGTGCCTGACCGGTGGTCCCTCTCGGGATCTTCCCCCCCGGGGGCGTGGCCATCTGCCACTGGTCCAAGGATCCACCCACAACTATCACAAATAATAACAGTCTTTCCCCGGCATCGAGGATGAGGGAGATGATCCTGAAGTCCTTGAGCGGAGGAAGCCGATGAAGGCCGATGTCCAGCACCCATCACCACCGGCGGCTCCAGAAGAGGAGTAGACACTGAGGGATTAGGTCTCCCTGCCTCTTTGGCATTGATGGCCCTGATGCTAGCATCGTGGGTATGTACTTCCTGGATCTGAACAGCTTCTCCATCTTGTCCAGGTGAGCACGCCAGCCCTTGGGGGTCACCTGGTCACAAAAATGCCAGCCCCGGAATGTTGTGTGATGCCCCCAGCAAAGGATGCACACCTCATGCAGATCCGTGATGGACATAACCCAAGGGCACTGGGGGCATTGACGAAAACCCAATGACACTATAATGAAAAAAAGGGGCTGGTGATCAGTCGAGGATCAGTGGACACCGAAGGACATTGCTACCTGGAATCAACCACAAAGAAGGCAAAACTTACCACGCTGCTGACTAACTAAGGTCGGGGAGAAGAAAAGGGACCCTGGTGCAAGAAAGAATGCTTTAAAAAAAAAATAAAGCATGAGCTCCACAATCGCGAGACGACAGCTCCGCAGAAAAGAAGAGACTGAAGAGGACCCCATTTGGATGCATGGATAGTGGCATTCTGGTCATACTCAGTGTGCCAGTGTGCATCCTTTGCTGGGCTCCATCCAATAATGACACCCATGTGTGAGGACTACCATCCTGCTTGTCCTAGGAGAATCAACAACCTCTTCTCAATCTTCTTCTATATCTAATTTGCAGTCGGTGTCTAGCATAGGAATTAAAGATAGTATTTTACTTTATACTAAATGTGAATCTATGGAAAACAAACTTAGATCTAAAAATCTTCATTTGTTGAATTTTCCTCATTCCCGCCTGATTTCAGGGGAGAAATACTTCAAAAAATATGTGGTTGAAATATTACAATTCCTGCCTGAGAAGGAATATTTGATAACTAATTCTTATTATATGCCCAACAAAAAGAGGGTTGCTGTAATGAGATGGGGGATGTAGATGTTCTGCTCCCTGTCTCTAGTCCAGACCTCTCTTTATTTTAGTAGACTTCTATTGATGATATCTCCACTATGGAAGCCTTTGTTTTTTTTCTTTGCATTGACCACAGATAAAGTATTCTTTAAGCAATACTTCAAATATAAAGAGTCTTTATTTTGTAGTCATAAGGTATTGGTTTTTCCAAATGTTTCTAGGGAAACATATCAAAAGGAAGCAATATCTGCATTAAAACTTCGTGTTATGGCTTTAGGTACTTTGTTTTACTTAAAATTTCCAGTCAGTTATCAAAGAAATAAGTTGTTTTTGTAGATCCATCCCATCTGGAAACTTTTTTGTTGGATAAATCCACTGGTTAATGTTAGATGCTGGTTATTAGGAGCAAGATTGTATTATTTCCTTATTAAGCAGTTCCAATTAATCTGGTCTGTATTGATAATGTAGGTTCTTTTTTTTTTGCTTCATATTTGTATCCATTGATATATAGTGGTTTATTTTCATATTCCTGTTTAATTCATGGTTTTTTGGAAATATAATTTAAATTTAAAAAGAATTAATGTTAAAAAAAGAACAAAAGCAAAACAGGGATAATGTCTCCTAATTTTGAAAACTTAAAATAACCATTGTGCTGGAGCAAAATACTGGAAAAAGTAAATGTCACAACTTGACAAAATTGCTGACCAAGAAAAGGAGATAAGAGCTACATTATTCACAGATGACATGTTGCTGATAATCAGAAGTCCAAAAAGGGCTCTGGAAGAAATGTTAAAAAAGAACAATTTGAACAATTCACAGGATTGATGTTTACATTTTGAAAAATCTCCACTTCCTCTATTTAGCCATGCAACAAAAGAAAAATGGGTAGGACAATTTCTTTTAAAGTGGAAAACAGAAATGATGAAATATCTAGATTTTAATAGACTTACAAACTTAACATTATTATGTAAGATCATTGTAATACCCGTAATGGAAAATATATGCAAATTACTTTTTGCCCAGGAGGAGGCTACATTTCAAAAGGAACTGGAAGAAGCAATTCATTTTGTTGGGTATTTCTTTTCATTTCATTTTGAAATAATATGTAGCCTTTTAATTCTATTTGATTTTTCTTTTCTTTTTTTATTATTAGTTAACTGTTTAATTTTAAGTGTCTGTATTTATTTATGGATTTTTTTTATGATCCACTTAGGGTCTTTTGACATAAGCAACATAAAAAAGAATAACATAATATAGCAAACAGTGTTTTTGTCTTTTTTCCTATCATTTCAAAACAAATGCATGCCACTAGATGCTAGCATTATTTTCTTTTAACTATTGTAAATGCAAGAAAGTATTTGTTCATGTATGACCTCTCCTTCTGCTCTCCAATCCACAGAGTTTCAGTGATCTTGACTTCCCCAGTTAAGGGAATATGTGTAAATGATTATATTTCAATTTATATTATCTCAAAAATATGTCAGGAGAGCTATTGTTCAAACACTCTGAATGTAATTGTTATCTAAGGGCAGACAAGGTTATTGGGATACTCATCTCAGAGTATAGCAAACATGACTTGCATCATAATGGAGACTGATGAAAAAGTCTATTTGTTAGCATTGGGATAATTAGGAGACTGAAATGATCAAATCTCAAATATTACTGTAGCTGTTTGAAATGTTTTAATCTAGTAAAATACAGTAGAATCAGCTGAAACAAATACAGGGTTGAATGTCACTGGTATTAGATCATGAGAACAACTAACACCGAGAAAAGATCTATTTCCACATATAGGGGTAGATTTTCAAAGGGGTACGTGCGTAAGATACGCGCGTACCCACCGAAAACCTACCTCAAACCCCCCCCTGCGCGGGCCAAGCCTATTTTGCATAGGCTCGGTGGTGCGTGCAAGCCCCGGGGCTTTGCAAAGGGGGCGTGCCGGGGGCATGTTGGGTGGGTGGCACAAATTTTGGGGCGGGGCGGGAGGCGTGTCGGGGGCGTGACGCCGACCCCGGGGGCGTGGTCGAGGCCTCCGGACCAGCCCCCGGGTCGGGTGACGGCGCGCCAGCAGCCCGCTGGCGCGCGCAGATTTTCACCTGCTTTCGGCAGGCATAAATCTGCCAACAAAGGTAGGGGGGGGTTTAGATAGGGCCAGGGGGGTTGGTTAGGTAGGGGAAGGGAGTGGAAGGTGAGGGGAGGTGGAAGGAAAGTTCCCTCCGAGGCCGCTCCGATTTCGGAGCGGCCTCAGAGGGAACAGGCAACGCGCACCCCCTTGCGCGTGCCGACCCCGGATTTTATAAGATACGCGCGGCTATGTGCGTATCTTATAAAATCCAGCGTACTTTTGTTCGCGCCTGGTGCACGAACAAAAGTACGCGCGTGCGTACATTTATAAAATCTACCCCATTGGGTTCAGAAGACTTTCACTTTAGGAGGTATAATTCTCCTACTTTGTGAATGATCAGCAGGATCCAAAGAGGTTGAGTGGCAGGGCATTTACCTCCATATTCTACAGCTTTCATTCTCAGCCAAAAGGCTGAGAATAGACAGTTTTCAACTCATTGCTCAAAATACCGTTTTTCACTACACTTGATCTTAGCCAAAAGGCCAAGGGTTCAGGAGACATGCTGGGACAAATTTGTGTCTACGTTCCTTCATGCTCTGTCAAAGTGCTTGGATAACACTCTGTTGCTCATTGCAAGTCATTTATATTTTTGTACTAAGCTTTGCTTGCCACGGGCTGTGTCTTCTTTAAGTCATTAAATCTAGCCCAGCAGTCTCTTTATGTTACAATGCCACTCGCATGCCCCAACCACGAGCAGCCTCTCACCTCTCACGCCGGCCTGTGCCTGTCTGCCGCCATTATCTCCATCTTCTTCACAGCAGGGACACTGCCGCAGACTTCAGCTCTCTTCGCCGTTGGGAGCCACTGCCATGCTGACGCTCCTCTGCAACCCGGGACGCCTGGCTTTCCGCGGCCGAGTGCTGCCGCTGCTTCTGCCTCTCTTCGCGGCTAGTGCCACCATCACTTCTGCCTCTGTTCTGCACCCGGTTTCTGCATAGGCAAGCACGCATGCCTGTCTTTACTATTAAAGGGCCAGTGGCGGGAAAAGCCTCATGGCCTCAATGGATGATGTCTTCGCTCTGTTCCATCTTCAGCCCTATATAAGGGCACTACTTCCACTTCTTGGGAGTCTTTGCATGGATCCTCATGGTTGTCTGTGGTCTCATTTCCTTGAAAGGCTCTCCATAGTCTTCACCTGTCTTGATGTTCTTTTTCTTCCGTGTTAGATGATCCTGGTCTCCTGTGGATGTTCCTGTTCTTGTCCTTGTCAGAGCTTCATTGTCACCTGTTCCATGTTCTGGAATTTCCATGTTCCTGATGTCCCAGTCTCCAGTTCCTCGTCTTTCTTCCAGGTTTTCCTATCATCCAACATTCCTGGTGTGCCACCGTCGTGGTCCTTGACCAGCCCTTGGGGGGCTGTGTAGGGCACTTCGTGGCACATGGCCTGCCTTCATGTCTGCGGTGCAAGTATCTGGAAGGTCCTTGCTTTTAACATCAAGGTCTGTTCCTGAATCCGAGTTCTGAATCCTGAGTCTTGAATCCTTGAACCCTGCTCCTGGTCTTCGGAATTCCTTGTCTCTGCATCCATCTATGTCCAAGAGTCAAGCCCAGAGTCTGTTTCACTTCAGCATGGTCTGTGACCAGCTCAAAAGGAGCTATGTAGGGCATGCTACGGTGCAGAACTTTCCTGAATCTTCATCATGTTTCCAGCATCAAATCTTCATGTTCTTGCCTGGAGTCTGCTTCGCTTTCAGTGTGGTCTGCAACCAGCTCATGGGGAGCTGTGTAGGGTAGGGATGTGAATCGTTTTAGGACGATTAAAATTATCGTCCGATAATTTTAATATCGTCTTAAACCGTTATGGAACACAATACAATACAGATTCTAACGATTTATCGTTATAAATCGTTAGAATCGTGAGCCGGCACACTAAAACCCCCTAAAACCCACCCCCGACCCTTTAAATTAAATCCCCCACCCTCCCGAACCCCCCCCAAATAACTTAAATAACCTGCGGGTCCAGCGGCGGTCCGGAACGGCAGCGGTCCGGAACGGGCTCCTGCTCCTGCATCTTGTCGTCTTCGGCCGGCGCCATTTTCCAAAATGGCGCCGAAAAATGGCGGCGGCCATAGACGAAAAAGATTGGACGGCAGGAGGTCCTTCCGGACCCCCGCTGGACTTTTGGCAAGTCTCGTGGGGGTCAGGAGGCCCCCCACAAGCTGGCCAAAAGTTCCTGGAGGTCCAGCGGGGGTCAGGGAGCGATTTCCCGCCGCGAATCGTTTTCGTATGGAAAATGGCGCCGGCCATACGCGTATGGCCGGCGCCATTTTCCGTACGGAAAATGGCGCCGGCAGGAGATCGACTGCAGGAGGTCGTTCAGCGAGGGTTCCGGCGCCTCGCTGAACGACCTCCTGCAGTCGATCTCCTGCCGGCGCCATTTTCCGTACGAAAACGATTCGCGGCGGGAAATCGCTCCCTGACCCCCGCTGGACCTCCAGGAACTTTTGGCCAGCTTGTGGGGGGCCTCCTGACCCCCACGAGACTTGCCAAAAGTCCAGCGGGGGTCCGGAAGGACCTCCTGCCGTCCAATCTTTTTCGTCTATGGCCGCCGCCATTTTTCGGCGCCATTTTGGAAAATGGCGCCGGCCGAAGACGACAAGATGCAGGAGCAGGAGCCCGTTCCGGACCGCTGCCGTTCCGGACCGCCGCTGGACCCGCAGGTTATTTAAGTTATTTGGGGGTGGGGGATTTAATTTAAAGGGTCGGGGGTGGGTTTTAGGGGGTTTTAATGTGCCGGTTTTTCGATTTTTTCGATTTTTTCGATTTTTTTAACGATTTTCACGATTTTTCACAATATTTTACCCCCCCAAACGGCAACAATACGATTCCCTCCCCCTCCCAGCCGAAATCGATCGTTAAGACGATCGAGGACACGATTCACATCCCTAGTGTAGGGCGCATTGTTGTACAGCACTCGCCCCATATTTGTATCTGAATCCTGAATCTGAGCCTGAATCCTGAATCTGAACCTTCGTCTTCCTGAGTTCCAAGAGTCCTTGTCTGAGTATCCTGAGTCTGAGTCCTCGTCCAAATATCCCGTGTCTTCTGAGTCTGAGTCTTCATCCAAGTATCCTGCCGAGTCTGAGTATCTTGAGTTTCAAGACATTCAAGACATTGATGAAACAGGCTAAGAGAGAATTTGAAAAGAAGTTGGCCGTAGAGGCAAAACCTCACAGTAAAAATTTTTTAAAATATATCCAAAGCAGAAAGTCTGTGAGGGAGTCAGTTGGACCGAGGAGTTAAAGGGGCACTTAGAGAAGATAAGGCCATCGCGGAAAGATTAAATGATTTCTTTGCTTCGGTGTTTTCTAAAGAGTATGTTGGGGAGAGACCCGTTCCAGAGAAGGATTTCATAGGTAATGATTCAGATGGACTGAACCAAATCACGGTGAACCTAGAAGATGTGGTAGGCTTGATTGGTAAACTGAAGAGTAGTAAATCACCTGGACTGGATGGTATACACCCCAGGGTTCTGAAGGAACTCAAAAATGAAATTTCAGCCCTATTAGTAAAAATTTGTAACCTATCATTAAAATCATCAATTGTACCTGAAGAATGGAGGGTGGCTAATGTAACCCCAATATTTAAAAAGGGCTCCAGGGGCGATCTGGGAAACTACAGACCAGTTACCCTGACTTCAGTACCAGGAAAAATAGTGGAAAGTGTTCTAAGCATCAAAATAAAAAAACATATAGAAAAACATGGTTTAATGGAACAAAGTCATCATGGCTTTACCCAAGGCAAGTCTTGCCTCACAAATCTGCTTCACTTTTTTGAAGGAATTAATAAATATGTGAATAAAGGTGAACCAGTAGATGTAGTGTACTTGGATTTTCAGAAGGCATTTGACATCCTCATGAGAGACTTCTAAGGAAAAGTAAAAAGTCATGGGATAGGTGGTGATGTCCTTTCGTGGGTTACAAACTGGCTAAAAGACAGGAAACAGAGAATAGGATTAAATGGACAATTTTCTCGTGGAAGGGAGTGAGCAGTGGAGTGCCTCAGGGATCTGTATAGGGACCCTTACATTTCAATATATTTATAAATGATCTGGAAAGAAATACGACGAGTGAGGTAATCACATTTTCAGATGATACAAAATTGTTCAGAGTAGTTAAATCACAAGCAGATTGTGATAAATTGCAATAAGACCTTGTGAGACTGGAAAAGGTCATCAAAATGGCAGATGAAATTTAATGTGGGTAAGTGCAAGGTGATGCATATAGGGAAAAATAACCCATGCTATAATTACACAATGTTAGGTTCCATATTAGGTGCTACAACCCAAGAAAGAGATCTAGGTGTCATAATGGATATCACATTGAAATCGTCGGTTCAATGTGCTGCGGCAGTCAAAAAAGCAAACAGAATGTTGGGAATTATTAGGAAGGGAATGGTGAATAAAACGGAAAATGTCATAATGCCTCTGTATCACTCCATGGTGAGACCCCACCTTGAATACTGTGTACAATTCTGATCGCCGCATCTCAAAAAAGATATAATTGCGAAGGAGAAGGTACAGAGAAGGGTGACCAAAATGGTAAGGGGAATGGAACAGCTCTCCTATGAGGAAAGACTAAAGAAGTTAGGACTTTTCAGCTTGGAGAAGAGACGGCTCAGGGGGGATATGATAGAGGTCTAGAATGGGTAGATGTGAATCGGTTATTTAGTCTTTCAGATAATAGAAAGACTAGGGGGCACTCCATGAAGTTAGCATGTGGCACATTTAAAACTAATCGGAGAAAGTTCTTCTTGACTCAATGCACAATTAAACTGTGGAATTTGTTGCCAGAGGATGTGGTTAGTGCAGTTAGTATAGCTGTGTTTATAAAAGAATTGGATAAGTTCTTGGAGGAGAAGTCCATTACCTGCTATTAATTAAGTTGACTTAGAAAATAGCCACTGCTATTACTAGCAACGGTAACATGAAATAGACAGTTTTTGGGTACTTGCCAGGTTCTTATGGCCAGGATTGGCCACTGTTGGAAACAGGATGCTGGGCTTGATGGACCCTTGGTCGGACCCAGTATGGCATGTTCTTATGTTATTATGTAAGTGTCCTTGTCTGAATATCCTGAGTTCTGAGAGTCTACATTTTAGTATCCTGAGTTCCAAGTATCTTATCCTGTTTTGTTCCTGCCCTCAGCCTTCTTCTGGCCTCACACACTCGTCGTTTCCAAGCGGAAGGTCCAAAAGGACTATCGATTGGCCGGAGGTCTACCTTTGAGACCAGCATTGCATTGCTGGGTCTCACCTGTGTGTGCAGGTTCAGCGGAGGTCTGAGCCTGCCTTGTACCAGTTACTAGTGATGTTCCACACCTTGATCCAAGTTCTACATCTGATCCATTTTCTAGCCTTGATCCAGCTCCAGCCCATGCTTGTACACGTTCACCACCCACAGTGCGTGCCTTGGGGCTCCTCCCTGAGGCCACGCCATGGTCCAAGGGCTCACATCTCGCTCGAGCAAGTGACCGCAGGCCTGCGTTCACAGCAGGGAGTTCACAGCACTATATGCCATTTACATTAATCTTTGTAGAGGAATCTGGAATAGCCAATCTTCCTACATAGAATGTTTTTAGGCAGTCAGTTGTCCATATGTACAATTGGCTGACCCAGGTCACTTGCCTCTTTGCCAACAATGGCTTCCATGTTGACATGTCTACCGATTCTAGTACTCTATTATTGGTGGTTTTATCAGACCACTTAATTCCCATTACACTACATAAAGGACATTTTTCAGACAATTGTTTTTTAATATCATGATAGGGAGGGCACTAATAAAAGCCCTTTCCATGTGTAAAATAGAATTTTTTCTGTGGAAATCAGGACTGATTATTATTACCTAATCAGTCCACCAGTAAAGATATACATGTTGTTCAACAATGCACATACTTTTACCTACAGATAGCAGAAGGAAGCCAAGGGTAAGGAGAGGGTGGGCCACTGAACACACATAGTTTTGTCTAATCAAATCTTTGTATGCTATTTCTGAGAAAAAAAATATATACAGAGAAAGCAGGCGCAATATCTGTGTATAATGTATTCCTGGGGAAATAAACAATGCAAAGCTTGTGTAGATTTTTGCTTTGATTATTGGTGCAAACTCCACAGGTAAAAAGTACCCGCAGATTTTGCACAAATACCAGTAGTTTTGTTTATTGCTCCTAAAGGGACCAGGTTTCCAACAAATCAAAAAGAAAAAGTACCACAGCTCTGAAAGGTTGTAGACACTTTCATCCCCAATCTTGTCCATAATCTTTTTTGTAAATTGCAGCAGGCTGAAGCTCTTTAGCAATGCTAGTGTCATCTGTAACTGCACTGCCAAGATACATGAAGGACTTGGCGTTGTTTAATTGACTGCCATTCAGTCTTATTTCTGGTAAAGATAGAGATAATAGATTTCTGCAAGGGGGTGATTGGCACAGGACTTCTATTTTCTTTACATCAGTTTGAAGAGCACAAAAAGATGCCCCTTAGGAAAAAGAATTCTACAAAGGCTGCAAGTCACTCTCAAAAAAGGAGACAAATGCTGAGTAATCAGCACACAGTCAATCTTTTACTTTGCTTTGTCGACATTTACTTTTGCTTTAAATTGGCAAAGACTTAGAAGGCTACAATCAAAGAAGCCAAAGTACTACAGTGTGCAGAACCATGGAAAGGCTATTTCACTAGCTAAAAGGGCAAATAGTGTGCAGTTAAATAGGATAGCACACACTATGTGCTCTTTTAGAGGGTGATTTTGTATCTCTCTGCAAAATTATAAAGACCTATGTTAACATTGCCCCCCCCCCCCAAAAAAAAAGAATACATTTCTGGCTAGCCTCCTTGTTTAACCCCATGCACTACAGGAAGGCACCAGAAGAGTCAACACCCACTGATAACATAAGCCTACATCTTGTCATGAAAACAGTGTGAGACTGATTAATTGATCTAGGCAGCAAAGCATTGCAGGGAGACACCAGAGGCGAGAGCAACCAACAGAGTCACTTTACTGAAATCATCAAATACTACAAACAGAGACATTTGTTGCTCAGTAGCTTTCTCCTGTGAAGTGATCATATTCGCTACATGATGAACCAAATCCTCACCGAGATTGAGAAAGCATATTATCTGCAGCAACCAAGAGCCTTTTCAGCAATAGCTTGCCAAGGGTCTTTCTGGGACAGGAAAGGAACGAAGTACCACAATAATTTACCACAGCCCTAGCAACTTTGCTCTTATAGAGGCTGATATATTTACCCACAGTATTTACCATGGATTAGCGGCTGTTTTGCACACAATTTTCCTACAGATGCTGATGAGAACTTTTTAGCACATTGCCATGGCCAGAATCTTCAGGCGTTCCCAGATATGGCTATGTGAGAACTACTGCTAACATTTAAAGGAGACTTGCAGCCCATACCTATACGAAGACAGTCTGCCACCCTCAAGTATCACTGAAAGATCCTAATTGCCTTAGTGGCCCTGCCACCTAGACTTTTGTCTCTCCTGGACCAAGGATTGCAAGTTATACCTGTAACAAGCCCTGCCCTTTGACCTGCAAAATCATACAAAATGTCAATTAGGGATCAAAACCCCATTCTTCACATTTCACTCTTCCCCCTGTCCCCAAAAGCTTACCCCATAGCAGCAGGGGACATCTGGACGCTGGAGCGATCCCCACTCCTGTCCTGTCTGTGCTTGGGTCCCAAATGTTGCCGTTGACCACAGGAGCATTTATGGCATCCAGATTTTCAAATGTACATGTTATTTTACAGCAAATTTGCCTGCACAAAAATGTGCAGGTATAAAGTCTGATACTTTTAGTCTATGGACCTTGTAGGCAATTTTCAAAGGGAAACTATCCCCTTTGAAACTACAAGGTCCAAGGGATAAAGTACCCACAGGTTGTTAAATTTTTCCTAAAATGTTCTTTTCACCTTTCTAATATAAATCATAACCTGCTTCCTATCAGGATAGACAGACATCTTTGACAATTCTGTACTTACCATGTAATGTGCTTAATTTGAGAATCCAACATATTAAATAGGATATAGAATAACATGCCATGATCTATGTAAAATCATCATGCTATAATCATTGTCCTGGCTTTCTGCAGCAGCTCAAGGGCAGATTATGTGGCATGAGTTGGAAATCTCACCTGTGACAAATTTGTATCACGTTTCCATAAATTTGCAGTAGAAGAAATAGTGACTTGGCACAAGTCCAGCCTAAAGGCTAGGGGATTCTATCATATAGAATATTCTACAGAAGGAATGAAATCCTCTGTTGAATATATAATACATTATTATCCTCTATGAGTATCAATCTGGGATATCACATTGGTATTTCCTAATCCCCAGAGGGCTTACAATCTAAGTTTTATACATGAGGTAATAGAGGGTAAAGTGACTTGAACCCTGGTCGCCTGCTTTGTAGCCCACTCCTCTAACCACTAGGCTATTCCTCCTTCCCTTATAATATGTATATAAACAATTAGCAAAATAAAAAAAAACGTTATTCTTGTTCTGTTACCCTCATATTTTGTGAAAGTCTGTTCTTAGAATATCTAATTTTGAAAACATTTTTACTGTTCATAAAGCATATCTAACTAGATAAATGAAGCTTGACCGATGTGCCGCAAATGCGCAGTAGAGAGCAGCTCTACTGCGCATGTGCGGCACAGAGAACTCTGAGCGACAGAGGGGAGGAGGAAACGGCAGGGAGCTGCCGCTGCGATATGTTAAGAGCCTGAGCCCGTCCCTCCTCCACCGCCGGGGGGGGGGAGGGGGAGGAAGAGGAGTAGGGAGGGACGGCCGGACCGTCACCTCATGAACAGGGACAGGAGGAGGAAAGAAGAGTTGCCAGCAAATGCAGTAGAGACCTGCTCCTTACCTCCAACTGAACAGATTAGAAGCAGCAGGAGCACAGACGGAGAAAATTTGAGTCAGCCCGCCCCCTGAGTCCCGCGGATAAGGAAAAGCCAAGTAAACATTCAGCAACTGCAGAGGAGGGAGGGGGAGCAATGCTATCAACCCGTGGGGAGGTCTCAGCCACCAGGGGAAGAGTTTACTTGGGCATTCCTCCACCCCCACTCCCCACAAAGCAGAGCAACAAAAGTGAAAGCCAGAGCCCTGCTCCCTGCTCCCTCCTCCCTCTCAAGTCCCTGAGCAGATTTCTTAAAGGCACAGGTCTCCCAGAAAGAGAGCAAAGCAAGCCTTTACTTTGATGGAGCTCCAGCACTGCTCTCTGCATCAGTGGCAGAGGGGAAGAAAATTAGAAACAAAAGGTTTCCAATAAGGGCCAAGAGTAACAGACTGCTGTGCCACAAGGGAAGGAGTGAGTCACATAGCGTAGTGACTGAGAGGGGACGGGAGGGTATGAGAGTGAGGGTGGGGAGTGACTGAGGAGGGGAAGGAGTGAGAATGAGGGAAGGGGAGGTGAGAGTGAAGGAAATGGGGTTTCAGTGATAGGGGAGGGAGGCAGTGGGAGAAAGAGGGTGAATAAGACTGAGGGAAAGGAGTTTGAGTGGGGGCAGGGGAGGGAAGGGAGGTGAGTGGAGGAAGGGGGGTGAGTGATCAAGGTGAATGAGAGAGGGGAAGGGGGAGTGAGGGAGAAGAAATGAGGAAGAGTGCCGTTTCCGAAAACCAAACCGAAAAAAAATGTTTTAATGTAGCCTGTTACGGGCTTAACGGCTTGTCTTAATAGAAACAAACACAAACAAAAAATCACAATCATACCACTATTCATACAATGATGTGATGAACAGCATTATGTAAACAAATTGTTGTGGAAGTGGACCTTGGGCTGAGTTGGAGTTGGCACATCCCACAGGGAGGAGCCTTGTAAGTCCCCACCGTCGACAGGTGGAACTGGCTGGAGCAGAGGCCTAACAGTTTTACCAATATCCGCCCTCGTTCCCCTTAAATTGAGCCCTTGGGTGTCGGGGCTGGCTGGATTTAGGTGCGGGCCTCTGTAATGATGTCGATCTTTCGCAAAGGAAGTTACAGGCCAGCAGGAGAGAAGCAGAGTCAGTATCCGCAGAGGTCAGGGCACACAGAGGCAGGTGGAGTTTGTGTTGTTTCATGGTCCAGGCAGAGGTCTGGACAGACAGAGTTCAAGCAAATCGATGAGCAGGCAGTGGTTGAAAGGCAGGCAGAGGTCAAGCAGTACAAACTGAAGTCAAAGCCAGGAGTCCAATCTGAAGTCAAAGCCAGGTGTCCAAAACAAAGTCAAAGCAAGGAGTCCAATCCAAAGGGTGAGGAGGAGAGGAACAACAGGACAGGCAGGATGCTGAAGAAAGACGAAGGAAAGCAGAACACAAAGACAAAAACTCAGGAGAAGACAAGACTTGTGGGGACCAGGAACAGGACACAGGAACTCAAGATGACACAGTGGAACCAGGAACATGGAGGCAAGGATCAGAATCAGGAGCCAGAAATGCAGAGGCAAAACGCTATGCCAATGGAGACAACCTATTGTCGAGGCATCTGAGGGACAGCAGAAGAATCCTTAAACAGGGAGCTGCTCTGGATGTCAACAGAGAGCGCCGTGGGGAATTTCCTGCCATGGTCCCTTTAAATGGAAGCGAGTTTGGTGCGGCCACACCTAAGGACGCCCACAGCAGCTGGCAGCAGTGTTCCTCGGGCCAGTGCGTCAGACTTGTTCAAGCGCAGTGGATTGCCGTGCTTTTATGCAAGGAGACCTGCCTTGACGCTGGAGGATCTCACCCGTAGCTCGGGGCTGGAGGTTAGAGTGGCTGGTCATGGGTCTATCCTGCGACTAAACAAATGCAACACAAATCATGATTAAAATCTGTTTTGATTCTCCTAGTCAATTTTACTTGGAAGATCATTGATCATTCTCCTAACTTAAAGGTGAATTTTAAAAGCCCGTTATGCACATCAAGTGAGGGATCTGCATACAAGTCGGACTCACATGCAATGACTGAATTTTAAAAGCTACCCAGATGCACATTTATCTCCCACTGCGCACATATCTAAAAGGTTTTCAAAAAGGGATGGAGTCTGGGTATGGTCTGAATGGAACATGGGTGTAGCCAAGATATGCACACATAATACATATGCTCCTGGGCACACGCTCAGATGCCCAGCCATGTAAGTTTACTTCTGCTAGGGACGAGGTGTAAGTCTAAAAAATAATAATCTAGTTATACCTGAAAGTTTTAAAAGTCTGCGGTAATTGGGGAGGGGGGGAGGGTTAAGGACCTAGCTGTTAACAGGGCAAATTGCTGGATGAACTGTTGAAACTGGCAATAGACGTGCACCCCTTTTAAAATTCCCTAACATGCAGTAGAAGCAGAATTTGTGCACCTATTTAAAATTAAGCACATATATATGTGCATCCAGGCTATTTTATAACATGCACGCATATATGCACCCAAGTTATAAAATGGCGATGTCCCTGGGTGAAATAGCATAAAAGTTATTGTCCCTATGTTTTTGGATAAGATTTTGTAAGATGCAGATGAGAGTTCTTGATTCCTGAACCTGGATATTCACAGGAATTCACATCATTTGAATAACCGATGATTTCATTGTTCATCAATCAATGATATTAGAGCCGTTATGTCAAACCCCTACAAAGGCCTTCATTTTATCCTGCAACTGGCTTCTTCAGGGAGTTTATATCAGAGAATGTAAACCAACAGTTTTGCTAAAACACTTCCTCAGCTGAAATTGCTTTATAAGGACAAGATCTGACGTGCAGTATTTTTCATTGACAGACAAGTTCTTTAGTTTGTATTTAATTATTGCCAATGCTGGCAAAGATTCTGCATATCATTACACAACTGCATAATGGCGACAAACACCAATGGCATTTGTCACAATTATGTTTGTCACCAAAATATTGCATATGCTTTATTGGAGGACTGTTCTTTATAAAATCATATTCAAAAGCATTAAGGCCTAGATTAATCAAATTGCTATAAATATAATAGAAATAGTGCACGCAATAAAAAAATGGGTATGGTTAGGCTAATTTCCTTTCTATCACATTACATAAGTATTGTACGCATGGCGCATTGTGCTATTGCATTGCACATTGCATCAGCATGTACTGTGTTGCATCAGCGAATTGCGCATCATTTTACCTAGCACATGTAAATTAGTGCATGGCGCGTTTTTTTTCTAGTTTATAGATACTGCCACTGCCTCTTTGAGGGTGTGTCAGGTGTTTGGAGAGAGGACAGGAGAGGAGAGCAGGTGAGTTGGTGGTAGTTGGTAGTAGGTTGGAGGTAGTTAGCGGTATCTGAGTGTGATATCCTGTGGCAGGTTTATCATCTGTTTCCCTTTTGCTTGGCCTATTGTCTTGATCTGTGTGTGTGACTGGACGGACATTGAAGTTCAGCCCGGAGGACAATGAAATTATCATCGCCGGGGTCCTGGAACATTATGCCATGCTCTTTGGCAACCATGCAGCCAAGACCTCGAGGGCATCCAAGGGCCAAATCTGGCACTCCATCGCACAGGCAATTTCAAGGCGCAGCAGTGTGAAAGGCAGTGAGGATCAGGTAGCCACAGATACCGGTTCATAAAGACCCAGTTAAAGACCAGTGGCCATGCCAAGTAGGCACTTTTCTGGCAGGCAAGACCATATGGCCTACAGCATACAATCAAAAGATGATTTTTGCTCCCAAGGAAGACAGAAAGAGCTCAACAGGAAGCTCCTTACCTTGGAGCTTGCCTTCTCCAGAGAGCATACTCTTAGCTAACTGTTGGGTATATGGGCATGTATGTGAGATGGGCACTAGCATGCTAGTGTTCACCTCCATATGCAGTCTGGTGAAATAGGTGTAGAAATGTTTGGCTACAGGTGCAGTAGCTATGTCTTCACTCTGTTGGGGACCAATGTGTTGTCTAGCTATGCAAAGTTAATAGTGCACTTATTACAAACCATTGGCCTGTAACATTTTGAAGCTTTATCACCTCTGACCAAGCAATGGCCCTTCTCTCTGGCTCTGGCACAGAATGCTATCATGACATAAGTCTTCAGACAGAGGGCTACTTGAAAATGACATAAATTCCTAAGTGTGTTTTATCTCTAGGGAGCAGAAATGTGCAGGTGCAAGTGTCAAAGACAGAGAATAAATACAGTAATGGGAAAGCCTATGTGGTGTTAAGGGCAAGTAACACTAATCAGCTCACAAGACTTTACATAGGGACCCTTACCTGGGTCCTCATTCCATTTAAAGGATAATCTGGACAAAACCCTTTTTTAGGTTCCACACTAATTAAAAAGTCTTCCAATTGCTAGTTGCTCTAATACCATGTCAGCAGCTGGGTGACAACTGTGGAGGAGTGAGGGAGTTGTGTAAGTTATCTAACCCCTCAGCCCAAAAGCAGGCAGCTCAGAGGCCTGCTGTTGTATTAGAGCAAGCAGACCTTCACGGACTGGCTGCCTCCCATATACTGACCCGGCATGTGGATCTGTATAACAGCTGTTTGCTAAATATCAGCCTTAGATAACAGGGTTTATACAGATCCAAATGCCAGTGTTTGGAGATTTTCTTAGATTTTTAATTGCAGAAAAAATATCTAAAAAAATATGACGTCTTATTTTCACATAGCATTAGCATTTAAGATGAATAGGTGATTATACGTGACAGTGGTGGAAATTAGAAAAGAGCATGCTTGTTCAAATTATACGTGTATCGCATATATGAATACCCATTAGAAATAATTGCATTTTCACTGATATTTTATTGCTCTATAGTATGACACAGAAAAAGGACAATTTTCCAGAGTTTTTATGTGGATAAATGTGTGTTTACATGCCTAAAAATGGCATTTGAAATATTGCCTCCTAAATCCCCTTCCCCTCCCCCACCTATGTAGTGCAGGTAAAAAGTCTGTGTGTGGTGAAACAGCAAGAATATTTTTACACCTGGAAAAAGTGGGTGGGGTTAGGTCAGGGGAGAGAAAGTATGTGGGTACAAAAATACCTAGATTCCCCTACCAGCCTACATTTTGAAAAGCTAAACTCAGCAGGGAGTTGGCCTTTGAAAATGAGTTTGCAGGCCCCAGGATACAAAGGGCATGCAAACTCCATGGGTATTTTGAAAACTGCCTCCAAAATAATTTTGTGGCAGCAGAATTCCTTCTGACACCTCCCCACCTAATTCCCCCCCCCCCCCCCCCCCCCCCCCCCAATGCCAGCAGGCTCCATGGAGATGCACAAAGGATTCAATAGTAATATATTGGAAAAGTCAGGATAAGGAAGGTTTTTTTCTAAACATAATGTATATATAAGTAGTCCAAGCTTGTGCTTTTTTACTTCTTATAATGCACCTCAGCTATACTTTAAGGATTTAATAATATTGCAGTGTCCTAAAATATATTATAACCTGGTGGTTACTTGGTAACTATTATTTTGTAGGTAAATTATTCTTGACATAACAGCAAATTGGTTGACTTTTTATGTATATGAGCCATTGGTTTTTTTTTCTATTTCTCTCAATGTGATTGGAAAAGGGTAAGAAAAGATGCTATTCAATACGTGTAGGCCCCCTACTTCTGAATTTGAAAATATAATAAATCATTAGGGATGTGAATCATTTTTTGACGATTTAAAATATCGTCCGATATATTTTAAATCATCAAAAATTGTTAGAGGCGATATACAATAGGAATTCTCCCGATTTATCATCAAAAATCGTAAATTGGGGGAAGGGGGAGGGGAAGGGGAGGGCGGGACAACCGGCACACTAAAACAACCCTAAAACCCACCCCGACCCTTTAAAATAAATCCCCCACCCTCCCGAACCCCCCCCCCAAATGTCTTAACATACCTGGGGTCCAGTGGGGGGGTCCCGTTGTGATCTTCCACTCTCGGGCCACGGGTGCGTTAATAGAAATGGCGCCGGCGCTACCTTTGCCCTGTCATATGACAGGGCAAAGGTAGCGCCGGCGCCATTTTGGTTCCTGTCCCCCGACGTCACGAGCGCAGGAGATCGCTCCCGGACCCCCGCTGGACCCCCAGGGACTTTTGGCCAACTTGGGGGGGCCTCCTGACCCCCACAAGACTTGCCAAAAGTCCAGCGGGGGTCCGGAAGCGACCTCCTGCACTCGAATCGTATTTGCTGTATTGCAAAATGGCGCCGGCCATACGGCCAGCGCCATTTTGCAATACGGCAATATGGCCATAAGGCCGGCGCCATTTTGTTTTGCATAGCAATACAACATACAACATAGCAGAAGTAAAGTTACATGGCAGGGGCCCTGGCGCGCACCACTCTGCATATGTATGTACATGCAAATTTCAAGTGTGAATCCTGGAATACCCATGGATCGCCCAGATCTTGCTCATTCCCTGCCCCTTTTCCTAAACTTTTTTATTTATGTGTGCAGTGGGAGATATGCACGTGCATGGATGGCTTATACAATCTGCTCAGCATGCACCGGCCCAACTTGTGTGCGTATATCCTGGTTTTGGCACGCACTGGGCTTTTAAAATTCACCTATAAATAGGTAAACACAAATTAACTAAATAAAAGGAACTTCACTAAATTGAAATAAAATAGTAATCTTAAAAAAATGATGCTTATACAATAAATATCTAGTAAGCCTGAAGAAAAGTAATTAAGATCTGAGTTTAAAAAGAGAAATGTATTTAAGGCGTTACTGAATTTAAGGTAATCTTTCTTCAAGCGTATAGTTAACAGAAGTGAGTTCCATAGACTGAATGCTAGTAAGCAGAAGCTTGTTTCTCTGGTACATTCTATATTAATTTCCCTTGGTGAGGGTAAGGCTAGTAGTTTCTGCTGGGATCATTGAAGCAATCAACCTGGGTGATGTAGGACAATGAAACCGGAGAAATATGAGGGCATAACCCACCTCATATAACACCCCTTACCTTAAGTGCTTCCAGCATAGCATTCCATTCACTCAAGTGCTGTATATAGCATTTTCCTGCTTCCTTGAGTTTCTCTTATAGACCCTGCAGCCTGGACTTCCTGGGGGCAGTGGTTGATGATATCATATCCTGACCAGGTATAAAAGGAAGCCCTCGGCAACCAGTTAATGCCTCAGAAATAGCTCTCTAGTGCTTGGTGTTGGGTCTTGGTGCCTTATGGTCTTGCCTTGCTGTGTTTCTGTGCCTCCTATCTTTTCTTCCTCCTGTGCCTCCAGACTGTCCTTCTCATGTTCCTTGATATGCATATTCTCAGCCTGCCCTGACCATTGCCTAGACTTTGCATTTACTACCAGCAACCTGCCCTGAACTTTGCCTGGACTTCATCTCTCTGCTCTTTGCTTGCCTTGACCAAAGTGGGTTGTTCCAAGTCCTGCTGGCCTCCAGAACCCAAGAGCTTAACATGGGTGTGTGGGGGGGGGGGGGGGGGCTGGTACAGGTGAACACCACAGACTCCCTGACCTTGTCATGGAATGTATCTGCTGCTGCCTGCAGTTGCCTGGCTTGTGGTTCCATGGTTCAGGTAGTGTCAACCCTACAGCAGTCCTACTTTCCTTTGAATATTACACCTCAAGACTTTAAAGATTAAACAACCAGTTTTAAAAGGGATATAAAGAGAAAAGGGAGGCCAGTATAGATTTTGCAAGAGAGAGGTGACATAATCACATTTTTTCCTGCTGAAAATCAGCTTTGCTGCTGTGTTTTGAATAGGTTGAAATGAAGCTTTTTTAATCTGGTATGAGGGGAGACCATGAAAAAGAGCATTGCAATAATCTAAGCTGTTGAGGATAAGTGAGTGTGTCAGTTTTTAAAATGCTTGTATCCAAGAAAGGCCTGAGCAAATGAAAAACCTATGAATTTTGCAATGAATTTATCCAATCATTACCAAAAGGAGGTGGCACTTGAGGCATTCTCGGGACATGATTTAATTTGGGCAGCATTAATATTTAGCATCAACACTGGACAACTGTATGGATAAATAGCTGCCTAAAGATACCTAGACATTTGTCCAGGTAACATTACACCAGATATTCACCTAGCATGGTCTCAGACTGAACATTTAGATAAAGATAATTGTACAAAGCTGTCTGGGTAACTTTATCCAGCAACAACCAGCTGAATATGGATCACCTTGTGTATTTAGCTTATAAAATTTAGTGAGTCAAGAAACGCATTAGAAAAGCAAAATTTAACTAGCGATTAATGATTTTGAAATCAAACCTGCTAGGGGCAATAATCATTTTTTAGGTAAATGCACCTTTACCCATGTAAAAATGCAGTCTGAGTAAAGGTGTGCGCACCATGGAGTAGATTTTATAAATCTACGCGCGCGCGTACTTTTGTTCTCGCACCAGGCGCGAACAAAAGTATGCCGGATTTTATAAGATACGTGCATAGCCACACGTATCTTATAAAATCCGGGGTCAGCGCATGCAAGGGGGTGCACATTTGTGCAACTTGCGCGCGCCGAGCCCTGCGCACGCTGCCCGTTCCCTTCGAGGCAGCTCCGAAATCGGAGCAGCCTCGGAGGGAACATTCCTTCTACCCCCCGCACCTTCCCCTCCCTTCCCCTACCTAACCACTCCCCCCGGCCCTATCTAAACCTTCCCCCTACCTTTGTTGTTAAAGTTACGCCTGCCAGAGCCAGAGGCAAGCGTGACTCTGTGCGCGCCAGGGGGCTGCTGGCGCGCCATCGCCCAACCCAGGAGCTGGTCCGGAGGCCTAGCCCATGCCCCCAGGCCAGTGCCACGCCCCCAGAATGCCCCAAAATTTGCACCGCCCACCTGATACGCCTCCGACACGCCCCCCCTTGCGAAGCCCCGGGACTTATGCGCCTCCCGGGGCTTGCACGCGCCGCCGAGCCTTTTCAAAATAGGCTCGGCATGCGCAGGGGTTTTTTAAAAGGGTTACGTGCGTACCTTATGCGCGTCACACTTTTAAAATCCGGCCCTGTGAGCAGGTCAGGGAAGTGAAAGTGCATGTAGAAATTCCATTTTGAAATCCATGGTGGAGGAACGTATGTGGGTACTTTTGTACCCAAATTGTGCACTTGAATCCCATTTTCCAAAGGAATCTCCATGAAGACTTTACTTTGAAAAATGAATTTTCAGTCCCATGAGTACAAAATATGGGGTAGATTTTCAAAAACGGCGCATTTGTGTACTTTTGTTGGCGCTCTAGGCACAAACAAAAGTATGCGGGATTTTAGTAGATACGCGCGTAGCCACGCGTATCCGCTAAAATCCTGGATCGGCGCGCGCAAGGCTGCCTATTCCGTGTAGCCGGTGCGCGCCGAGCCGCACAGCCTGCCGCCGTTCCCTCCAAGGCCGCTCCGAAATCGGAGCGGCCTCGGAGGGAATTCGCTAACGCCCTCCCCTCACCTTCCCCTCCCTTCCTCTACTTAACCCACCCCCCGGCCCTGTCTAAACCCCCCCCTACCTTTGTTGGGGGATTTACGCCTCCCAGAAGGAGAAGTAAATCCCCGTGTGCCAGTGGGCCGCTGGCGCGCCTAGACGTGACCCGGGGGCGGTTCTGGAGGGCGCGGCCACGCCCCCGGACCGCCCCGGGCCGAAACCACGCTCCCGGGCCCGCCCCCGAAATGCCGCGTCCCGCCCCGAAAACGGCGCGCCGCTCGGCCCCTCCCCCGATACGCCCCCGACACGCCCCCCTCGGAAAACCCCGGGACTTACGCGAGTCTCGGGGCTCTGCGCATGCCGGTAGGCCTATTGAACATAGGCGCACCGGCACGCAGGGCCCTGCTCGCGTAAATCCCGGCGGATTTACGCGAGCAGGGCTCTTAAAATCCGCCCCTAAGAGTCATACAGGCATTATCAAAATTGTCTTCTATGTTTAAATAATAATAGTTTTGTGAAAGTGTGCCTGCGAGCAAGGTGTTCCTTCTGGTTTAGGTGAAGTAAATAGTTCTCTGGGTAAAATCATCAGCTGAAAATTGCCTTTCCCCACTGCGGTTTAAAGTATGTACACTCTTTCACAATATACACACTTTTATACATGCTGAAAAGGGACATGGCCAGCAAGGAATGCACTGGGGGATAACTCTGGGGGTCAGTCTTGCCGAGGGGGAGAGAGAGAGTAAAAGCCCAGGTATGTGATGTAAGAGAGAGTAAGGAGGGAAAGAGAGGTTAATCCATGACATTCTGAATGGAAGAAAGGGAAGAGAAAGTTTGCACTATCTCTTGCTAATCTGAATTCCCTACTCCTTGCCTCCCCCCAAAATTAAGCAGTCTAGCTAAGTCTATGTACGAATGATTCCCCTAAGAAAACAAGACTATTAATTTTAATCCTATTCTTTCTATTCCTGACTCTCCTTTAACAGTCAGTCGCACTATCTCATATTTGACTTGGAAAGATACTCTGGTGACATCAGTCCCCTATAGAAAAAGGTGGGAAAACTATATTGAGCATGCATTGATCAGGGTGTTAGCATGATTAAAGGGCAAGAAGCCAAAATTGCCTAACCACACTTCTATCGCCATACTTTTATTTGCATATTTTCTTAAACACTAAATCATCCCAGCTCCATAGAAGTCAATAGAGAAAAATTCATCATCTCAACACAGAAAAAAATGCCTGTTACAGCTAGAAAACAAGCTGCCACCTTCTACAACACACCAAGAATATATATTGGATGGCATAATGTCATCTAGATTAGGATGCCCTGCATACCACCTGCTGTGATGACTGTAAACAAGGTATACATGTCAGCATCTATAAAGGTCATGGAGAAGCCATGCCATGTTCAATTGAATACATCTAATGGCCAAAAATTACCGACTGTTCTCATGCTCTTTTCTTGTCCCTTCTCTAAAATAGTGTTTTTAAGCCCAGTCTTGGTTTTCCGGCTAGCCACAATGAACATGCCTGCAGAATAGTTACAAACATTGGGTCTTCAAAGAATGCAAATATGTCATGAAGAAAGGGGAGGTAACAGAAGCCTGGAGGAGAGCAAAAGTAGGAACAGATTGGATAAGCCCAATTAACAAGCATTAGTCTAACTTCATTAATGGTCAAAAGTATGGAAATACTACTGAAGAGAAAGAAAATGTAGCACCTTAAAACAAGTAGATTCAGAAATTCCAAATGTAAATTTTATCAAATGAGCATGAACAATGAATTGCACAATTATTTCATATACCCTTCCTCACTCATAAGTAAGTATGAATAAATGGTGCTAGATGAATTGAAAATACAGAATGAAATATACATTTTTATGTGCATAAAATTTGATTTTATCTGCATCAATAAAACTTATACAAAACTCACTTTTAAATGTGTAAAACTGTATTTGCATGTATAAACTGAAACAAATAAAATGAACCAAACAAGCACTAAAAAAAAGACAAAAGCGAATAAACTGAAAACCTTTTTTGGGCCAAAACAAATGAACAAAATTAAATTAAAATTTTCTGTGTGCATATACTGATGATGTAATAATGTTTTCCTCCTTAAAGCATTTTGTACATATATTATCTATATAATTTATTTGTATATAACGTACATGTGTACAGATATATTTATTAGGGTTAAGAAATGGGCATTTATCACTGTGTCTTGTAAAGCAATATTTCAATAGAGTTTTAAGCCATAAATGTTTTGATCACCTAAGGCTAAGCCAAGAAAAATAGCAGGGAATAAATAGTCTTGCTTTTCTAAGGACTGCCTCATCAGATTTATATTCCTAGCTGTAGTAAATGGATCTTTGAAGAACAGCTTATCCACGCAAGAAAACACTAGCCACAAACATATGGCTGATAACAAGCAATTTAAACATGAACGTTTATATCAGTAAGGAATCATACAAGCAACAGTTAACACGCATCTTATAGCTGACCATCTCAAACAGTAACAAGAAGAAAAGAAATTTGTACTTTGGAGTGAGGTTCATCCCTTCATGGTTTATATCTGGAGACAGACAGAACCCCTGAATAAGAAACTATGATACCATGAAGTCATCTGCATGAAGATTTGTTCTAATATGGCTTTTCCTATTTAAAGTAGATCTAATGTATTATCAAACTGTTTTCTTCAAAGGGAAACCTTGCTGTACCAATGTACTAGTTTTTGCTATTTTAAGGTGTAAATAAACATGTGGACACTGTATTGTTGACACTATATTTGGATTTTCAGAAGGCATTTGACAAAGTCCCTCATGAAAGACACCTCAGGAAAATTGGAGGTCATGGGATAGGAGGCAGCGCCCTACTGTGGATTGGAAACTGGATAAAAGACTGTAAACAGAGCACAGGACTAAATAGTCAATTTTCTAAATGGAGAAAGGTTGTTTGTGGAGTGCCCAGGGGTCTATACTGGGACCTGTGCTATTTAGCATATTCATAAATGATCTGGAAAAGGAAACAGCGAACAAGATGACCAAATTTGCAGATGACATAAAATTGTTTTCAGTCATTAAAACAGCAATGGATTGTGAGGAACTGCAGATGTGGACAAGTGCAAAATGATGCACATAGGGAAAACATTAAAAAAGGATCCCAACTATAGGTACGCAATTCTGGGTTTTGTATTAGAATTTAGATTGTGAGCCCACCAGGGACAGAGAAATACCTACAGTACCTTAATGTAATCCACTTTGAAGTGGCTAAAAGGCAGAATATAAATCAAATCAAAAAGTAAATAAATAAAAGAACCTCAGAATCCTTGTAGACAATACCTTGGAATCTTTGTTTCAGTGTGCACTGATGGTCAAAAAGGCAAATAGGATTAAAGGAATAGAGAATAAAAGTGAGAATATCAAAATGCCGTTTTATAGATTCATGGTGCAACTGCACCTTGAGTATTGTATGCAGTTCTGGTCGCCCCATCTCAAAAAAAGACATAGTGAACATAAAAAGAGAAGAAATTAATTAAGAGAGGATTTGATTGACATTTATAAAATCGTGAGTGTGGTAGAAAGGGTAAATAGGAAATGGTTATCTAGAGGCCAATATTCAATAGGTCATTTAGTAGGGATGTGCATTTGTTTTGAATGAATGCGCAATCCGCAACGTATAGGTCCCTATTCGTTGCATTCATGGGTTCCTGAATCGTATGGTGAACCTCCACAAATGCAACATATCATTAACAAATAAAACCCCCACCCTCCTGACCCCCCAAGACTTGGCAAAAGTCCCTGATGGTCCAGCGGGGGTCCTGGAGCGATCTCCTGCACTTGGGCCGTCGGCTGCCGGTATTCAAAATGGCGTCGATAGCCTTTGCCCTTACTATGTCACAGGGGCTACCTGTGCCATCGGTCCGCCCCTGTCACATGGTAGAATCAATGTGCTCCTACCATGTGACAGGGGCAATGTGCTCCTACCATGTGATAGGGGCCAACCAATGGCACCGTTAGCCCCTGTGACATAGTAAGGGCAAAGGCTATTGGCGCCATTTTGAATACCGGCAGCCGATGGCCCGAGTGCAGGAGATCGCTCCAGGACCCCTGCTGGACCACCAGGGACTTTTGGCAAGTCTTGGGGGGGTCAGAAGGGTGGGGGGTTGTAGTTAATTAAATTTAAAGTGTTGAGATGGGGTTTTTTTCAACTTTAATGGGAAACGAATACTGTATGTAACTAATGGACGAATCGGGTTCCCCCGAAAACGGATGAAACAGATTTGGATCCCAATGAATACGAATACCGAATTGAATGACTCTGTCCCTTCTGCACATCCCTATCATTTAGGGGCCTTCCATAAATGGCATCACCCTTCAATGGAGGGGGAGTTACCACTTTTGTAACGCAGGATTAGGAAGTATTCAATATATCGTGAGGCCACAAAGTCAAAGTCATAAGATTAGTTTCCTATCATGGTGGCAGTGGCATAAAAAGGGTCTCCAGTACTCGGGGGCCAATTCCTTTGTGCATCTCCCCCACCAATTTTGGGGGAGCCACTAACCAATTGCATGAATACAATAGAAAGTGAGACTATATGCAAGACATGTCATCAATAGTTTGCTTCTATTATGATGTGAAGCCACACAGCAATGCACAAAAATCAAGCAGTTCTAACCAAAATTGTCAGACCATTGAGAGTGACTGCCCATCGACAACGTGACCTGATGGTGATCATTGCACATGCAGAGAATACAGAGAGTGTGGACTGGCAAGATGACGAAGGAGATTTACATGAATTATCTGTTCCAGGAAACAATGTTTCTGTCAGCAGCATCCCTGTTTGCACAATGGCAGATCACTTTTCGTCACCATGGCAGGATGATTAGTTCTTGTAACAAAACAGTTCAGCATCTTAGTTATTTGATTTTGCAACATTGAACAGCTTTAATTATAATGCAAACTGAATGCAGTGTGTGATGAATGCCTAAACTGTGTACAATACTAATACTATTTTGCTAGAGTAAAGCATGGACTGATAATTGTTTGTAGTTTATTATTGCCGCTTAATATAAGGGGGGTTCTAAGTTTGTGATGTTATAATTGAAAGGGATTTTGAAGAAATGTGACCAAGAGTGATGAGAGAGGGTAGGAGTTGATTTCATGGCAAAATAGTGTGACGTCATGTATAGATGGCCCCTTAGTTGAGAAGTTATCTGGCTAAAGATAGCCAGATAACTTGTTGCATATATTCAGCTGGATAAATGTCTGGCTGAATATACCTGCCCTTATGACATAGTGAGGGCAAAGGTAGTGCCGGCGCCATTTTGAATATTGGCAATACGGCCCGCGTGCAGGAGGTCACTCCCGGACCCCCGCTGTACTTTTGGCAAGTCTTGTGGGGGTCAGGAGGCCCCCCCAAGCTGGCCAAAAGTCCCTGGGGTTCCAGCGGGGGTCCGGGAGCGATCTCCTGCACGTGTGACGTCGGGAGCCAGGAACCAAAATGGCGCCGGCGCTACCTTTGCCCTGTCACATGATAAGGGCAAAGGGTCACCGGCGCCATTTCTCTTAACGCAGCCATGGCCAGAGAGCGGGAGATCGCGCCGGGACCCCCCCACTGGACCCCAGGTAATTTAAAACATTTTTGGGGGGGGGGGGTTCGGGAGGGTTCGGGATTTGTTTTAAAGGTTCGGGGTGGGTTTTAGGGTTTTTTTGGTGTGCCGGTTTTCCCGCCCTCCCCCGATTTACGATTTTTAACGATTTAAAAAAAAAAACAAAAACCCCACGATGATCAGATTTCCCTCCCCCCCAGCCAAAATCGATCGTTAAGACGATTGATCACACGATTCACACCCCTAGTGCACATACATACTCTGTCTCTATATGTCTGTGTGTGAGAGAGAGAGAGAGAGACAGTTTTGCACACACTGGGCCAGATTTTGTAATCTATGCCTGATTGTATAACATGCACGCGCAGCCGTGCGCATGTTATAAAATCCGAAATTGGAGCGGCCTTGGAGGAAACTTTTCTTCCGCCTCCCCCACCTTCCCCTCCCTTCTCCTAACCCGCCTCCCAGCCCTTTCTAATTCCCCTCCTACCTTTGTTTTAGTATTTATGCCTGCCTCTGGGTAGGTGTAGGTTGTGCTTGCCGGCCGAGTGCCGGCACACGATCCCCGGGCCAGTGGCAGTGGCGAGGCCTCTGGCCACGCCCACCCCCTGCCCACGCCCCACCCATTTTTTCAAGCCCCAGGACATATGCGCGTCCCGGGGCTTGCGCACGTTGCCGAGCCTATGCAAAATAGGCTTGGCACGCGCAGGAGGGGTTTTAAAGGGTTACGCATGTATATTACGCGTGTAACCCTTTTAAAATCTGCCCCATTGTGAAAGATAGTCTTAAAAAGACTGAGTCTGTGCCCCTAGCAAGCTGCTAACTCTGCTTGGCAAATTGGCAGTGCTTGGTAACCACAGAAGAAACTCAGTCTGTCAACTTGTTTGAGTGTGACATCAAAACCCCAGTAACCTCTTCCAATTCTGTCTGAGGAAAAAGGAGAGGAGGAAATGGGAGCAGGCAGAAAAAAAGCAGAGGCAGAGGATTAGTTGTTCCTGCCCAGCCAGCCCAGCCTGTCAGAATCACAAGCAGTAGAGGCAGTGAGAAAAAAGGGAGTCCTGCCCCTAAACGTCAGATACTTGTTTTAGCCACAGAAAGCCAGGAGTGGAATCCATCTCGAGCCATAAGAAATTAAAATTGGAATATCATGTTCCCTTGCCATGTTGGCATTAACAGGGTGGGAGAAGGACAGGGCAGCAAAAGTGCAATATCCAAAATCAGCAGCATGCTCCTCCATGACTACTACTTCTGAGGTAAGGAGGCAGTATTGTCCAAAACTGATTTCCTGAATCAGAAGATATAGAAGAGCTAGTAGCTGAAGAGAATTTGGGTTCTTTAGTCCATAGCATATCAGCCTCCAGACAGGAGGAGGAGTAAAGAAAGTGTTGAGAGCGACCCCAAAGAAGAGCATAAAAAGTTGATCTTCTTGAAAATCAATCTGCCTTTATTGGATTTTCAAGAATGTCCATGCAAGTGCCAGATCTTGCTGACTCTGTCTTGCTGCTATACCTCTTCTGTTTACCTTGGGGGGGGGGGGGTGTCTTGCTGCCACTCAGTGTTGCTGCCATATCACAGACTTATACATTGTAGATCTTGCTTCCACAGCCTAGCTGCCATACCCCTTGTGCTACACCTTTGGGGGTCTCACTGCTCCTCTTCCTTGCTGCTATACCTCATCTAGTATGCCTTGAAAGTCTTGCTGCCATATCACAGATTTTATACATTGGGGCGTCTTGCAACCATACCCCTTATACTATGCATTGGAGATGTTGCTGCCAATCTGTCTTGCTTCTATATCCCAGACTCTATATCTTGGTCTTGCTGACATTCATCCTTCCTGCAATTCCTCTTATGCTATATCTTGACGGTCTTGCTGCCACTCAGCCTTACTGCCATAACTAAAACTTAAACCTTGGGAGTCATGCTGCCAATATGTCTTGCTGCCATTCCCCAAATTCTACACATTGAACTGTTCTTGCTACTATAGGTGACTGCTTTGTACCTCTTATGGTGCCTTGAGGTGTTCATGCCACTGCTGTTGGGGCCCTTGGGGTGTTTTTGCCACTATTGTTGCTGCTTTGCTCCTCATGGTGCCTTGAAGAACTGCCACTACTGGTATTTTTTTGCTCCTTTATGGTGCCATTGACTATTCATATCACTTTTGAGCCACTTTGCCACAATCTTGTCACCTTGGAGTTCTCTTCCCCTTTGTGATGATATACATCCACACGTTTCTGATGTGTTCTCCGTGAGGAGTTAGCAATCTGTAATGAAACCACTATCTGATGGGAGGAGCAATCAGATAGGAGTTAGCAATCTGTAGTGGGTGGATCCTTGGACCAGTGGCAGATGACCACTGGTCCAAGGGGAAGACCCCGAGAGGGACCACCGGTCAGGCTCAGAGTATGGAGACAGACACACACACTAGTTCTTTTATTAGACAGTATACTAAACCACCATAGGGGGCAGTAGTGAGCTGGAATGCCCAGCTGGGCTGTAGTCCCTCAGAAGCTGGAACAGCGATCCTTGGAGGCTGAGCTGTAGAGAAACTGAAATATAGTGAGTAGGCAGGGTAAGCAGAGTTCATGTACCGAATCTGATGGTAAGACTCACACAATGTCTCATAGAAGCCCAGGAGTTGGAATGTTTAGGCCAGTACTTCAATTGGGGCCGCACAGCGTGCGTGCCCCTAGACCTCCAGGAAACATGGCGGTTAGCAGTGTGGAGCTGGTCCGGGGACGCCGGAAGACCTCGGCAGAGGAACGCCGCGGCAGCCAATCTTCCTGCGGGCGAAGAGGGAGGCACCAAAGAGGTGAGGGCGGAGAGAGGGCATCAGGAAAAGACGGACACAACAGTTCCCCCCTTCAAAGGGCGAATTCCTCTTCGGGTACCAGGCTTAGGTTTTGAAGGATGCGCGAGGTGGAACTGATGAAGCATCTCTTTGTCCAGGATATTGGTCTGAGGCTCCCAAGAGTATTCTTCGGGGCCTGAACCTTCCACATAGAAGGTATTCAAAAGTCTTGCCTCTTTACGAACATCCAGACTCTCTTTGACTTTGTACATGTCGTCTTCTGCATAGATGACAGGTGGATCTTGAGTCTTGGAAGAAAATTTGCTGAGTATGTTGTAGATATCAGCAGCGATGGATGAGCTGCTGGGGACATCACAGATCTTCAGTGGAAGTGGCGAAGTTGGGGAATGTCCAAAGCCCACTTCAAGTTGTAACACAATAGTGGATCTTCTAATTTGATGAAGGGACCCTACCATCCAGGTATGAAAGGATGTAGGTAGTCTTGGAGAGATCTGTAGGAAATAGAAACGACTGTAAGGCAAAGTGCATGCAGCACTGGTTTAAAAAGCCCCGGGTCTTCTGGATTTCTCCGGAACAGCGGATTGGAGCCGCCAGTGGTACAGCAGTCTTCAAAGTTACCTCCGGTGACTGACCTTCTTGGTTGGAGGCTGAGCCTTGAACCTTCGGTGTGTGTAGCTGATGAAATGCTGCAGTAAGTTTCTCCAAGGCATCTTGCTGCTCCACAATGCGCTGGACCAGGCCCGGTATGGCCTGTAAAGCACTCAGTTGTGCCGGGTCCATGGAGTTAGCAATCTGATGTGTTCTCTGTGAGGAGTTAGCAATCTGTAATGAAACCACTATCTGATGGGAGGAGCAATCAGATAGGAGTTAGCAATCTGTAGTATTTAGGAGAGTTGTGGGTGGATCCTTGGACCAGTGGCAGATGACCACACTTCCGGGAAGACCCCGAGAAGGACCACCGGTATAGGCCCTCAAGGAGTGAGTATCTGGTTCCAGTGAAAGCTCTGAGAGAGCGATGGTAACTCACAGATGTAGTAGG